>NW_025422019.1:24002500-25307500 GCF_011764305.1 Mustela putorius furo
GCTAACTTTATGCAAACAAACAAACAACAAAAAAAAAAAAAACCCAAAGGAAAACAAAACATCAGAACAAAATTCTTTCATGAGAATAGAGCTAGAATTTATATACCGTATTACTTATGTAACCAGCACCGACTAAGCACCTACTGGGCTAAATAATATGTTTTGTAATGAGGGTACAAACTTGAATATGATACAGCCCCAACCCTCAAATATTACATTTAAATGAGAAGAAATATAATGTGAGAAATATAATGTGATAGAGTATTAATATAATAATAATGTTATAAGAAATTTGGGGACCACGAAGATGGTCTAATTAGTGTGTTAATCACCTTGAGCTGTCATAGCAAAATACTATATAGGCTGGCTGGCTTAAACAGCATAAATTAATGTCCCTCAAATCTGGAGACTAGAAGTCCCAAGATAAAAGTCCAGCAGTGTTTGGCTTCTGGTGAGAGCTCTCTTCCTGAATTATAGATAGCTGCCTTCTCATTGTGCTTACAAGACTTGAGAAAGCTCTCTCAGGTCTAATCTTACAAAAACACTAATTCTGGGGCGCCTGGGTCTATCAGTTGGTTAAGCCTCCTACTCTTAATTTCTGCTTAGGTCATGATGTCAGGATTTTGAGATGCAGCCCTGACTGAGAGAGCTCCATGCTCAGCAGGGAGTCTTATTGAGATTCTCTCTGTCCCTCTTCCTCTGCCCCTCCCCCTGCTCCTGCTTGCTCTCTCTCTCTTTCTCTCTCTCCCTATCTCTCCAAAAAAAAAAAAAAAAAAAAAAAAGTAGGCAACCCCTTTGGGTCCCCTACCCCTTAGGGGCTTTGTACTGTCACTTTGTATCACTCAATAAACCTTGCTTTGCTGCCCACCTAAATAAATAAATATCTTAAAAAAAAAAAAAAGACAAAACAGTAATTCTATCAGATTAGTCCCACACCCTTATTAACATTATTTCACTTTAATTAAATTCTTCCTTATGGTCCCTACATCCAAATAAAGTCACATGGGGGTTAAGGCTTCAACATATGAATTTTTTTTAAAGATTTTATTTATTTATTTGACAGAGAGAGATCACAAGTAGGCAGAGAGGCATGCAGAGAGAGAGGAGGAAGCAGGCTCCCCGCTGAGCAGAGAGCGCGACGCGGGACTCGATTCCAGGACCCTGAGATCATGACCTGAGCTGAAGGCAGTGGCTTAACCCACTGAGCCACCCAGGTGCCCCTTAAACATATGAATTTTAAGGGAACTCATTCAGTCCATCACATTCAGAGTTCTTAAAAATTTCATTTTATTTAAGAAAATAAAAGGGGATAATGTCATTGTACATAAAAGTGATAAAGAAGAAAAATTAAGTGTTTTGTTTCCAAAAATATGAGTCATGCCAATAAAAGATTTAATTCATGAACTTATTCACTTTTTGTTTTGTTTTGTTCCACCAATATGCTGGAGGTACACAGGATAATATTACTTTATTTAATCTTTAAATGAAAAACGTGGAGATACTGTAATTTGTCCAAAATTTTACTGTGCATTGATGGTAAAACCTATTATTTAAAATTTAACACACGTCTACTGTCTCCATCCTGTGATATTTCTGCATAATAAATAAAGCTGAAGTATAAAAAAATCTTTAAAATAGAAAAAATACCAAATATATTGAAATTTTCCTTGGTGATTTAATACCTTCTCTCAAAAAATAATTGCCATGTGCAGGGATTATCCATCACATTGGTAACATCATAAGGTAAATGACCTTAATGCATTCTGGGAAATACACCAGCGGAAAATAGGACTGAAGAAAACATAGTCCTATAACCTATTTCAGATAGTAATAGGAGCCAAGATATTCTCCCGTGCCTAGTGGTTGCATGAAAGAATCCCTTATGGCAATTTTCCAGAAATTTAAATATTTCTCCAAATCTTAAATCCTACCCCTCCCGCTACAAAAAAGTCAAGAAATTAGGAAAACTGTTACAGTATCGTAATTATCCTGTAAGAAGTCAAACCTAACAAGCAGCATAGAGTAGTTCAAGGTAATCCACTGATATCACATAGAAAACAAGAATTGGATGGACGCACAGTCACTCAGAATTGAATGTTAAGGCTGGACATTTCTGGGAGGGGCTGTTGTCACAATCTAATCACTGTCGTGCTTATAGCCATCATTGCTGTTCAATACAGAGCTTTTATTTCTATTGATATTAACTCATCTTCATATGTACAACAATCCACAAAATAAAAGCTGTCGTCTCTGAACCCCCTTTTCCTCCCATTCCAAAGTTGGCCTTAATTTATAAAGCATTCATAAAGTTTGATCATACTGTGTTTGCAGTGATTTTTTAAAGATTTTATTTATGTATTCATTTGAGAGAGAGAGAGCATGAGTGGGTGGAGCAGCCGAGGGGGAGGGAAAGGGAGAGAATATCAAGCAGACTCTACGCTATGCTGAGTCCTTGCAGCCTTGATGGAGGGCTCGATCTCAAGACCCTGACTGAGATCATGACCTGAGCTAAAACCAAGAGTCAGATGCTTAACGGCTTAACTGACTGCCTCACCCAGACACCCCATGGCAAATACAATCTATAGCTCCTCTAAGTCTCCATAGCTATAGTTATACCTTTGAAAATCTGTTGCTTTCACCCAAAGCTACCACCATGTGCTCTCTTTCAGAGCCCCATATTGGTGATACTTAATGCTGGAATTTTTATTGGAAGTATAGGCCAGTCTTTCAAGAGAACTATAATATAAAGAGGACAAAGATTAAAATTCAAGCTAATTTGTATTTGTCCTTTTACTACATAAGAGAAGACATGTTAAGGCTTGACTCTTAGCAGAGTTACTGTTGGAATTCTGTCCATAGCTGCCCTGGTTTCTCCTTGCCATCACATGTGTTCATTTATTTTTGTCTAATTTACATGTAAATCTCTAATTGAAATTACTGCAGAAGGAAATGACCTGCAAATTTAAGGCTAAGTAGAAAAAGGGAATGTGTTTGTTGGTAGGTGAACTACAGCAGAGAGACAAAAGTGAATTGTTATGGATAGTTCACAGAAGAGGTGATACATATGCTTATAGGAGTTTGTTGTAAAAGTCTGTGCTCTGGTCCTAAGGTGATGGTGGCAGGAAGGCAGCTGGCACTTGGGGAAAGAAAGATCTAGTGAATATGATCAAGAGGAGGAAGGCTCTACCCAGACCAGTACTGATGCAAGGCCCCCAAAGGAACATCTGTTCAGTCCAGATAAAATATCTTTGCTGAAGATATTAAGTCCTGGTAGGATAAGCATGTAAGTGATTCCATAGAGATTAGGATTAGCCTGGCTGATATAGGATACATAAAACAAGTGAGAAACACTCTAGATGCTAATTGTTACTATGCAAAATCTACCCTCCTAGAATTATTCCTGGTACAGTTCACTCTTTTATTTATGTTTCCAGGCTTCTTTTATTTCTTTTCTCTTATTTGTGACCAGGAATGGTGCCTCTGCAGTGCATTGACTTTGACCAAGGCATTGTTCACATCCCATGCAATCCACCTTCTCCCTACTATAGTTAACAACCGTGTAAAAATAAAAATTAGGTTTATCAGTGTGCCTGGAGATAGATGAATAGATACACACACACACACACACACATCTAACTCTATTTCTGTATCTACATTTATCTTTTTCTTTTCGTAAGATTTATTTATTTATTTGAGAAAAGAGAGCGCGCACATGTCCTGGGTGGAGGAAGACAGAGGGAGAGAGAAACTTAAGCAGACTGTGCTGAGCATGGAGCCTGATCTCACAATCCTGAGATCGCAACCTGAGCCGAAAACAAGTATCAGAGGCTTAACTGACTGCGCCACCCAGGTGTCCATGTATTTATCTTTCTAAAATGGATAGGTATCTACATGATCCACAATATTATATATGATGTGATAAAAGTTCTCCACAATGGCATTTTTTTCCTAGTAAGTTGTCATTATGCTCACTCGGTTTTATACTTTTTTTTTCTTTTTTTGGTTTTATACTTTTTTCAGTGAAAATATCTTTAGCCTATTCATGTGTGCTTTGTTAGTCAATGAATTTCTTGTCACATTTGTTCAAAGGTCATTTATTTGGAATCAGCTTTTTGTAACATATTTTTCTAGTTGAGGATCTGTGTACTTTGATAGACTGAAACTTAGCATAAAACTATGTTTTATGAAAGGAGTTTTTCTTTCTGCGAAAAGAGTTAAACAATATTTGATCTTAGATAATCTTACTGTCTCCCCTATACTATGGAGCTTTTGCTCTGGCATGATAATTCACCAAGTATTTAAACTTTATTTGAAGTGATTTGGGGATTTTAAGCCACAGAAACAGTTTTGTCTCTAGGTATAATGTTCTTGAAATATGGATGTTTATAGTTATTCTTAGTTACTGATTATATTATTTTACTAATTAATATAATGTCTCATTTTATTCTATGCCATCTTCATTATAAGATCATTGTCATTAAGTGATAATTATTAAGGGTTTCCATTTGGAAGTTTATAACTTTTTAGGCAAAACTACTTGAATGCTGCCCTCATTCTCAAGAGGTTTTCAGTATTAAAAAACAGATGGTATTAATTTCTACAGTTAACAGGAAACAAGATAATCACACAAAGAACATGATAACAGTATTATAAATAAATGGTAAATACTAGGGTTCTGATGCAGGGGTCATATAAATTGGAAATAGGATATAAACTACGTGATAAGTGACAAAAGCAGAATGTCTCTCATCCCAGCAAGATGTGTGACAAATTTAATCTTTTCTAATTGACATCAGTTGCCCTGATATAAATGGTCGTGCTGTGATCCACACGGGTTGGATAAGCAAGAAAGCCATAGTGATCCCATCAGCGGTGTCAAGACTCCTCTTGTGGGTGGAGAAATATAATCAGATAAGGTTTATCACAAAGATAATTTGAGAGAACTTTGAAAACAAGATATTTTGGGCATAGAAGTCATAACTTGCATAAATAACAAAAGAAAGTACAGTGTGGTTTTTGTTTTGTTTTGTTTTTAGTATTTTGTTCAGTGGGGTTCTCCATTGACCCCAGCTTTTCAAACAGAAGAACCCATTTTGTGAGGACCTGATCACATTTAATGGGCCAAGAGCAGAGATTTGAATAAAATGAGGAATTTGATATTCCTTTTCCAGAAGAACGAACTTATATACTAAGAATGTCTGTCCCTTCATTGAATTACCATCTTCTGTCTGACAGATAAATTTCAGAGTGAGCCAGGATTACAGAGAGCTGTGGAGATGAGAGATGAGTACTAACGAAGTGCCTGACCTCTTTACGTTTCCAGATTTCATATTTCTGCTCTCTGATCCCATTCTTTCCTTTGTGTTTCTGAAAAAGAGTAACTTAGTTTATTTTTAAAACAAAGGATCCTAACACAGATGAAGTAAATGCATAAGATAGGTAAAGGGAATAGGATAGAAATCTGCAGAGAAAGGGGCATATGGACATAATATAGTCCAAGTTCCAGGTACCATATTTATTCCTCATTTACTTTCTAAATACTTCTTACTTAAAATGCCACTGCAGTGTGTTTCTGTCTTTATACTATATTGAGTATGTGCAAATATTAGATTGAGGAAATCAGAGCTCTCTCTATGTATAGATAGAAACATTCTACTTAGCATTTCATAGGCTATAGTGTGATACAATTAGACTTTGCAAACAACAGCAAACAAAAGATTTGGCAGGGGATGCACATGCTTATGTGTTTGAGTATTAAAATCAGAATCAACTCAGGCTCCCAAACTCTTCCTCATCAACTGCTCTGTTAGTACTTTAACTGAATGGAGTTTTTGAGACTAAAATATTTTGAATGTTTTTCTATGGATCAGATTACCTCTTGCTGCACTTTTAGCGCTCTCTACTGCTTGCACTGCCAAGCAATGGGCAAAAATCAAATATATGGTTTACAAGCACTCAGTGATGAACAAACTGTCTAGTAGAATGAGAAATAAACATTTCACAGAAGTCTTAGGAAGAGGCTTGGTTATGGAATTTGACAGACTTAGATTCCATATTTACCAGCAACGTGATCCTGTGGGAGTTGCTCGACCTTCTGATCCTCAGCTGTCTCATCTGTAACTGGGGATAATAATGTTCACATGGGAGTGCTGTTAGGGTGAAAATGAAGTAACAGATGTAAAGTGTAGGACAAGGACTCTGTCACATCAGAGACACAAACACAATGAATACTATTATTGCTTGTTAGAGGGAAATCCCTTAACACCCTGATTCTGAACTTAGTCACGTTATTGATGACCCAAATCCATTTGTACTCTTTATGTACGCAGAAGCTTTCACACTTTATTTCCAGCAGCAGAGCTGCACTCAGGTAATAACTCAGCTAAAGAGATTTTTTTCCCTTGAATGAATTATGCTTCTGGTGTGCTAAATTTTCTCAAGGCAGTCAACCATAAAAATTATATTATGTATTTCTCTTGTGTAACTTGTGTGAAAGTAGAGTTTGTCAAAACTGGATGCTCAGCATTTAATGAGACCCTCCACTGCATTTGATCCAGAGTCAAACTGTATATAAAGAGGGTAAACAGGAAGGTTGGAGGGGGAAGCTAAAACTGACAAAATAGGGCAGTAAATAATAAGAAGAGTTTTTTTTTTTTTTTTTAAATCTCAAATAAGAAATTGGTGGAGATAGTCAACTAATTGTTACTTTTTTAATACATGAGAGGTGAATTTGCTCAGTGTGTGCCAAGACCTAAAATTAGGGAACTTCATTTCCATTGAAGTCCTTGTTCGTGAAATATGAAGCAGATGTCTCCCTGACCTCTACCTAATTGAACAGGAATGCCAGGGGGAGGAAAGTCATCAATCTCTCGATTGTCTGGGTGAAGGTCCTGAGGATTTTCAACAAATGATTCTGTTATATAGAGACTATATAAGATTATATAAAATTGAGACAGAGTATAGTAGTATCCCTGCCTTTTGTAAATCTAGATTTAGATTGTACGGGGTTTACATTGAAGATGAAGTGATATTATTTAATACTGTCAAAGAAATTTTGCTTTCTTTGACTTTAATCTGTTGCAATGTTAAATGGTATTATATCTTTACAATTATTCAAAGGAAATTCAAGATTCTAAACTCATTTTATATTCCAGCAGCCTGGATTTGAGGATAAAATTCTCATCCAGTGTTCCTCTAATTCTTACTCTGAAACAGAGTTGCAATGCATACCAGAGGGTTTCTGACTCTCCCTGCCTTTTTGCAATCATTGTAACTTACAAACACCATTAGCACAGAACACATTGCACTGCATCAGGATGACCATCTGCTCTGTCTACCCCCTCCATTAAACAATGAGAAATGATGCTTCTTTCTTGTTGTAGCTCGAGTGCCTATGACCACCTTCAGTATTTCTCTTTAATACATTAACTAACCATCCTTTACCTGGACTGTTGAAAAAGTCACAGAAAGGTTGCCTCACCCCTTATCTTGCTCTTCTTCACACAAAAATGATCTTTATAATCAGCAATCATTTTTTTTCTATACATTCTATAATCGTTACCTGTTGTGCAGGAAAATCAGAATCAGATCTGCATGGAACTCTTATATGAACTTTGTTAATAAGAATGAGCATATCTGGGGCACCTGGGTGGCTCATTAAGCATCTGCCTTTGGCTCAGGGCGTGATCCCAGGGTCCTGGGATCAAGCCGCACATTGGGCTCCCAGCTCAGTGGGAAGTCTGCTTCTCCCTTTCTCAATCCTGCTTGTGTTCCCTCTCTCGTTGTGTCTCTTTCTGTCAAATAAATAAATAAAATCTTAAAAAAACAAACAAACAAACAAAAAAGAATGACCATATTCTTGATTTTTGCAGTTAACTATGTTTTAGTAATGTGAGGCCTGTATCCCTAGTATCTGTCACTGTTTTGGGCACATACTAGTTGGATGAATAAATAGCAGGAAAATAAATCAGTGATAATATAGAAGTTGTGGAACAGCTCAGGACAATAGCCCCGAAAGCAGTGTTCTTCAGCATGCCCAGAGAATTACCTGTGTTCATATTACTTGTTAAAATCAAGTTTCTAGGTCCTAGCCCGTAATCAAGCCCAGAATCCACATCTCTGTGGTGTAACATAATATCATCGCCAAGTTAACACACTCTCTAATGATGCTTATGTTTGCTATAGCTTGAGAACCACAGCCTTAGGCCACAGGATGAGTAAGAGTATGTGGCGCAGATTGTAGAAATGGAATTCTATGATGTTGAACTTCAGTGGCACCGAAGGTCCTTCATCATAGGACCATGCATGAACTATTTTGAAGGCTAGTAACAAACACAAAAATGCTCTATGAAACATTTGTAATAGTTATATATACTATGGGTTGTGGTAAAAAAATATTTGAAAGCCCTTGTGAAATATATAAAGTAAAAGAATATAATTTTGAGATCTATATGTGGATATTTGTGCATGCTTTTAGAAAGGGTGAACACAAATAGTTTTTTTAAAAAATGGAGCTGGGGAGGGTTGTGACTGAATGGCTCACTCACTTAAGTCTTACTCATGATTTCTGCTGAGGTCATGATCTCAGAATGGTGAAATAGAGCCCAGACTCGGTGTTGGGCTCTGTTGGACTCCCAGCTCAGTGGGGAGTCTGCTTCTCTCCCTTTCCTTCTCCCCTTTGCCCTGTCTCCTGCTCTCTCTTTCTCTCTCTCACTAAAATAAATAAATCTTTTAAAAAATCAAATGAAAAGGGTGAACATTGCAAAATTCAGGGCAGTATGTAGTTGCATCTATTTTGCACTTAGTCAAGACTTGGAGAAGGTGTACATGTTGTTGCAGTGCTGAATCACCTGAAGGCTGTGGCTCAAGGTCATGTTCCACATAAATTAGAAACCTCATTGCATACTATTTCCCATCTGCTAAATCTTCAGGCTTCAACAAATAAATATACTGATGGAAGACAGAATAGTAGGATGAACAATTAATTCATCTTCATTTTTCTGGGACTTTCCCCAACTTAGTGCTGGACCTCTTGTGTCCTGACAACCCCCTCAGTTCTAGGCAAACTTGGAGGACGGTCACTGAATGTGCAGTAAATTTTCTAAGCTATTTATCTTTTATTCAAACAAATTTTTACTTGAAATTCTAACATAAATCATTTGTGGTCCAGCTGCTTTACTCTAAATGAAGAGAGAGGCTAAGATTTTCCGAATCTCTTTGACCCTATCATCTCTAGCTCTTATCCAAGGGCTCCATGAAACACTGCAATTACAACATAACCTGCCTGCCTTAACTTACCTTAATGGTTAGGTTTCATTGAGTATGGGCTGTTTTCTGATCCTTAATTTCCTTACCTGTAATATGGAAATAATATTCTAATTACAAGTTGGTCATGATATTTAAATTTCTCCTACTTGAGCCTAATTCGATTTCCAGATTTCCTCTACAACAGTATGCATCGTAATGAAATTGTTTTAGTGTTTTTTTTTTTTAAGATTTTATTTATTTATTTGACAGAGAGAGATCACAAGAAGTCAGAGAGCAGGCAGAAGAGAGAGGAGGAAGCAGGCTTCCCGCTGAGCAGAAAGTCTTATGCGGAACTTGATCCCGGGGATCATGACCTGAGCAGAGGCTTAACCCACTGAGCCACCCAGGTGCCCTGCTTTAGTGCTTTTCTATAGAGATTATTACAAAGGGCATTCACACCTGTTGAGTCACCTGCCTTGCATCCATAGATTTATACAATAGTATTTAAAGACTGAAATTTAAGTAACAGATGTAATGGAAATGCAAATGTCAAACAGTTGTGGTAGATGCCTGCCTATTAATGTATGGATGTTGAGCAGACACCAATAGAGGGATCCAAGCTCTTTGTAAGTGTTACACAGTTATGGAAATGAAAAGTGACCAGACAAGCAAACTTGGGCCAAATTATAAACCAATAAAAAGTCTCTTTTCACCCATAGTTTGAAAATGTGTGGTTTTGGTGTTGCGAGGTGTATTTGTCACTTACCAGAGCTGGGCTCTGATGGGGAAAATTGTCATTCTCTTTCTACAGATGTTTTAAAAAATGCAGATATTCTCAATTGGTATCACAAACTTATACACGGATACATCATTAGAACTAAGAATTTAACAATATGTTCAACTGCGCAAGAAAAATTCCAAGGTGAGTCTTAGTGATCACAAGTTTATTTTTTTTAATTTAATCGAAAGTCATAACTCCAGAGCATACACCCTCTTTCCATAGATAAATACTATTTTATTAGCCTCAATATTACATGTTCATGTCAAACTTAAATTCTCTCAAAATTTCTTTTTACACACATTAAGATTTATTTTAAACTAATGTAAATTAAAATAAACTCAGCAATCTGTAATCCAGATCTGTGGTTCATCTTGACACTTCAAGGTGGAATGTGAGAATGGTGAAGAAAATACTCGCCATGGAACTAGCAACCCTTTTAATCACCCTTCTTTCAGAAACATCTGGCTGAAGCCCAGATACTTTAGGCCTGTGTTTAAAATGGGAATTGATTCCTGGAAAGAAACCAACTCCATCCACAGTAAAATCCAGTGCTTTGTGGATGAATTCAATTAGTGCCCCCAATTGAACACAAAGAGAAAAGATAAACCTGTGGTTATGGATATGGCTCCAGGAACACATAGAATTTTGCCCATTACAATCAAATGGTTTGATAGTCTTCCCAATTAAATAAATTGTCAGCTGCAGGAACATGTTAAGGCTGGTTTAAAACAGTTTCTAAGGATATAGTTTGAGGCCAAATTAATTTTACTTGTGATTCTTCCAGTTGTGTAGCACTCCTTGTAATTCGTGGATGCCTACATATCATTCTTCAGTTTATTCTCTATGTTGTATCTGAAAATGACTTTCTGCAGCTCTCCGGTATTCCACCAGGATTCTGGACAAAGAACAGTTAATCTGTGTCAATTTGCAGACAGTCGCTGGGTTACTTTTCTCCCTTCGTTCTCTCTGCTAATAGTTGCTTGGACAGTGAGTCCTGCAGTAATGAGATTTTCCTAGACAACCTGACTTGCTGGCAAGTCTCAAGGGCAGGGGCGGAGAGATTATAATATTTTGGGTCTTAAATGTAGGTCACCCTGATGGATTTTAAAAAGTGATCTCACAAAAGGAAAACATAATTTAAAATTATCTGTCCTTCGCTTTGAATATGCCAGTGTCGTCGTCCTTAAAAAATTACATCTGGGCTTAGAAATGAGAGTAGCATGTCATTTCCTTGAAGAAGAGAAAGGATCTGTGCAGAGTGAGTAAATTATTATGGTGGTAGGGGTATACTAAAAGGAATATAATAGTGTTAGTGGAGAAAGCAAACATGTAGGCAGGGTGATGAATGAGTGGTTTATACATTGAATCACTTTTGGCTTTTGACACTGACCAAAATTCATTCTTCAGAGTTCAAGTTTTATTCATCAGTTTACCTCTTCCTTTTCTTCTTTCAGGCCTTCCCCATCCCTTCTGTGCAATTTCCCCCACCACACACACACTCATACACAAGGCAGCTGTAGGTTGACTTGATTTCAAATAAAACCAAATAGAACAAAAGGCTCAAAAGTAACCTAATAGCTTTCTTGATTTTATTAGAAAAATTTTTTTTTTTATTTTTATTTATTTGACAGAACACAAGTAGGCAGAGAGGCAGGCAGAGAGAGAGGAGGAAGCAGGCTCCCTGCTGAGCAGAGAGCCCGATGCGGGACTCGATCCCAGGACCCTGAGATCATGACCTGAGCCGAAGGCAGCGGCTTAACCCACTGAGCCACCCAGGCGCCCTAGAAAAATTTTTTACATGTAATTTCACCTCTTCTCTCTTAATTATTTTATACCATATTTAAGAGAACACTATATTCTCTTGAAAGGAACAAAAAAGAAAACGCAATCTCCCATTTATTTTAGGGTACCTTACTGAATCCACACATTGTTCTTTCTGTATTTATTTCACTCTGTATAGTACTGGCTTCTCATTCATAGGACCTTCAAAGTTTCACCTTCAGAATCAGTAGCCCAAGACAAATTGGCACAGCGGGAAGTGATAGTTGCTCTGTGTGACTCAAGAGGGAAAATATACATTATTTTCTTCTAATCTGCTGAAGCACATTTGACTTGATTCCCATGTCGATTTTCATTTTGACAAGATAGATGGCAAGGAAAGCACAATTGTATAGATTTGCACATTTATTCCCATTTCCAGGGCACGAGTGGAGAAATCTTTCCTGGTTGATGACTTAACATGTCTTGTCGCTCTATTCTTAAGCCTGAACATATTCGGAAATCAGGATGCTGTAATTTGCCATTGCAGTATCCCATTAATTCACTGGGGTGAGCAGTACTTGGAGGTGTCAAGGGCAAAGAATTCTAATTCAACTGCCACTGATTTGTTACATCCACCAATGAGGCAAGGCACAGTAAAGCTGGGGGAGGGGGGTTAATTTTAAAAACTACCTTCAAGCTCAGGAGGAGATGAGCTCATATAGTAGGAGGGATGGATTTGTGAGCATCCCCTGCCACTTTCTTTACCCACTGCAACCAAGGCATGTGCTGACAAGCTTGCTGCTATTAGAACTGAGAGTGAAGTCTGGCACTAGGGAAGATTTTTGCCTTAATGGAGTCACACAACTTATGTCTTAATGTCTTACGTGATCTGATTATTTGGTAATCAGGGAAATTTCGGTAACCAAAAGAAGGGAATAGTTTTAAAAATTATTTTTCACAAATCTGCCTCTTAATTTAGGCCAAGAAAAATGAAACCGCTTGCTCTTAAAAATACAGTAGATTATGATCCAGTGGATTTGGGGGAAAAAAAAAAAGAAAAAGCATCAGCATATGATTTTGTGTTTGGGAAGAAACATCCCATTTTCTGAATTCAAAATCTAAGTTTCTTAGGTAATGGATATTGCATAATAGTAGATTTCATTCCTTTTTTTTTTTTTTTTAGGTGAGAACTACTTCCACCCTTGGTTTTTTGGACCCATGGGTTCTGCTTATGAGCTATCACACTATACAGTGGGTCAATTATTTAGAAGAGATGCTGCCTCCGGGGGGATGGTACCCCATCTTCACTGGTAATCATTTCCAAGCTGGTCCCTCAAAGGCATCTTCAACAGGTTTTTAAATTGCTCCACCAGCAAGCTTTCAACCACTAGATTCTGGACCACTAGACTCTTTAACTATATCCCTGCTCCTGCACCACTGATCATCACTGGTAACTCTACCTCCTTTCCTGTAGAGTGGGTGCCTTGGCCCAGTGTAATACTATGTGGGATCCCATATAAATAGAATACATACCCAGATATGGTGTTTGCTGAAGCTCTGCAATCAGAAAAGGCAAATGCATGACTGAAGTATGTATCAGGTTCAATCAAAATGAGTCCCTGGTCTTTCCAGTATAGAAGGGATCCAGTTAGGCTACTTCACATCAGGAGGCTGATTGAGGGGGCACCTGGGTGGCTCAGTGGGTTAAAGCCTTTGCCTTTGGCTCTGGTCGTGATCCTAGGGTCCTGTGATCAAGCCCCACATCGGGCTCTCTGCTCAACAGGGAGCCTGCTCCCCGCTCTCTTTCTGCCTGCCTCTCTGCCTACTTGTGATCTCTGTCTGTCAAATAAATAAAATCTTAGAGAGAGAGAGACTGATTTCCTTGAGCAGCACTTCTGTCCACATTCGTCAGCCTCTATGCTGTTAGGCTTGTGCATAGTTTCCATCTCTGCCACGGTGACTACTCCATTCATGTGCCCATTGTGCCAGCACTCTGGCAGCCAGTGACAGAAGCAGACTGATGTCAGCTGACCAAGTCATCCTGTCTTCTTGGTTGGTAGGTTTCTCTTTTATGATTAGCACTCTCAGATAGATAGATGAGTGATGTTTATCCCTGGATGTGTCTTTTGCCAGGGCACTAAAAAAACAGCCAACTGGTTGGTCACCACTAAGTCCACATATATTGTGAAGTGGATTTCATTCTCCATAATGTCTAGCATCATCATCTGGGAATAGATTTTTACAAGCGTGTCACATGCCACAATTCTGGGATCACGTAACTCACTTAGCTATTTTATTTAATAGCCGCAGACTACAGATATAAATCTTGCTAGCCATCTTGCTACATACCATTGGTGAAAAATAAAGTAGAAGGAAAGAGGGTGATTGACTATATGAAAATCGATCATAACTCCAGAATTACCTGCAAATTATCAATCTCAAAGTGTAATTAATATAATCCATTTTATTTACACTGTTACTGTGTGTAAGAGACTCTAGCAACATTTAGGAAGGAATCAAACAATTTATGAGACATGATGCCTGCCATCATAAAGTTGACAAAATTGAAGGAAACAAAAATAAGTAGTCACACACACAAATATAAACAAGACAAATTCCATTAAAGAGATATTGGTATAACTAGAATATCAATTATGAGCAGATACAAAAGTTGCCACAATATACAAAGACTTCTTGTATACCCAGCTTTCCCTAATGTCAACATCCTTTATAACAGTGGTACATTTGTCAAAATGAAGAAATTAACTTTGGTGCATTACTTTTAACTAACCAGAGACTTTACTTGGATTTCACTAGTTTCTACCAATGTCCTTTTTCTGTTGTAGGATTCAATTCAAAATATAAAACTCTATTTAGGATATAAATAATTTCAATTTGTAACTTGCATTGTCAATATAATCTTTGATAGAGGTTGTGTGGTAACATAAAATTGGGTTCTCAAGTCAAAAATGCCTGGCTTCAAATCCTCTTCTTCTTTTTTTTTTTTTTAAAGATTTTATTTATTTATTTGACAGAGAGAAATTACAAGTACACTGAGAGGCAGGCAGAGAGAGAGAGAAGGAAGCAGGCTCCCTGCCGAGCAGAGAGCCCGATGTGGGACTCGATTCCAGGACCCTGAGATCATGACCTGAGCCGAAGGCAGCGGCTTAACCCACTGAGCCACCCAGGCGCCCCCTGGCTTCAAATCTTCTTTTGCTAATTATCTTGCAGCTGTTAGCATTGCCCATGAAACTTCACTTTTCTAGGTCTCAGTGTACTCAATAATGAAATAGGAACAATAATAATATTGACTTCTGGGTTGTTTTAAGTAAGGACATGTATTTACAGTGCTTAACTGGTTCTGGAGCTGACATTTAATGACTGTTAACAAATACTATGTTTGATTATATTGATGCACGTAAGAAATAGATGGGTGAAGTGAAATGAACCCAGAGATTTAAAAATACCTAATATGAGGGTGCCTGGGTGATTCAGTTGGTTAAATGCCTGCCTTTGGCTCAGGTCATGACTCTAGGGTCCTAGAATCGAGTCCTGTGTCGAGGTCCCTGCTCATCAGGGAGTTTGCGTCTCTCTCTGCCTTTCCTCCCCATGCATTCTCTCTCTCTCAAAAATAAATAAGTAAAATCGTAAAAAAAAAAAAAAAAAAAAAAAAAAAAAACTAATATGGTGCTAGAGTGGCAGTGTGTTTTACTTTTAATTTTTTAAAGATTTTGTTTATTTGTCAGAGAGAGAGAAAGGGAGAGAGTGCACACGCAGGTGCCGCTGAGTGGTAGGCAGAGGGAGAAGCAAGCTCCTCACTCAGTGAGGAGCTCAATGTGGGACTGAATTCCAGGCTCCTGAAGTCATGACCTGAGCCAAAGGCAGATGCTTAACCAACTGAGCCACCTGGGTTTCCCAGGCAGTGTTTTTTAAAAGTCATATTAACAATAAATATACTTTTAGCTGAAGTTCAAAATAGAGACAGAAAGTTTTGTAGGGACCCTATCTTAAGTTGGATAATAACAAATAAATAGAATATAAATACACAAGAAAAAGGGCAAAATATTTTAGATACCCATTTAAAAGAGCACAAAATAAATGTGAAGGAGGAGATGGGTGTAACAATGACAGTAGATTTATGAATATGAGTAGTTATGAGAAGGCTGGAGAAGGAAACTGGGACTAGTCTTGATGGACCTTCAATATCAGGATAAGAGAATCAGACAATTCTGTAGGCCACTGGAGATTTGGTTCCTCATAGGTATTGGCTTCATGAGGTAGACAGAATTTATTGTTCATAAGATGGGTCCTTTTGGAAGCATATTAACTCTCGTTAATGGCCCATTAAGAAGATATGTGAAGTACACAAAAAATTTTAGGCTGTATAACAGGATTTCTAGATATGTGGACAGGTACTGAATTTATATTCAAGCGCATTGGGAATGTTATTCTTTGGAGCTTTTTAAATTAATTTTAGCTCTTGTGCAATAATCACATGAAACATTTCTGGATCAATTTTCATTTGGAAACCACCCACTTGGTTAATTGATGATAGGAGGGTGAAAATCCTCAACAACTTATTGAAAAGGTAAGATAGTTTGGTCTATATCCTTGTGGGTTAATATGAGAAACATTTATCAAGATTTTTATTGGCATTGTCTAAGTCATGACGTTCATATTTATTGTTTTAGGTGCAATAGGAATTATTGCACATACACCAAGATTTATTTATAAATATCTTCTGTAGATCCACAGTATAAAATAGTGATATGAAATACTAAGGAGAGTTCCTCTGGACTTGGTGTCAAAAGGTCCATGTCCTGGCTGTAGGACTTTTAAGTTATCATCCATGTAACTTGGACAAGTCTCAGTTTCTTTGGGCTATATTTTCTTCAATTAGAAATTATGATATAGGGCGCCTGGGTGGCTCAGTGGGTTAAGCCGCTGCCTTCGGCTCAGGTCATGATCTCAGGGTCCTAGGATCGAGTCCCGCATCGGGCTCTCTGCTCAGCAGGGAGCCTGTTTCCTCCTCTCTCTCTCTGCCTGCCTCTCTGCCTACTCGTGATCTCTGTCTGTCAAATAAATAAATAAAATCTTTAAAAAAAAAGAAATTATGATATATAAGAAAAACTTCTCAAGCTTAATATAAGGATCAAATTAAATACTGAATGCAGGAATACTTTGTAAATTGCAAAATCTTATAAAATCTCAGTCATTATTTTATCATACTCTCCAACTATTTCAATATGGTAGAATTCCCATGTTTGGGATTAAGAAAGGTGAGTAATCCATATCTGTGAATTTCACCATATCAAACCCCTTTTAACTTAATTTCCCACCAGTTTGTCATTGATGTTATAAAAAAGGCAAGGAAATACCCTGAATTTTACCCTGAATACTTCTTTTCACTGGATCCATTTCTAAATAAAGGCGACAGGTAGGTGTAGAATAACAAAAGAGATAAAATACTGGGGAAAAATGTGAAATTAAAGGACTTATCTGTCAAAAACATGAGCCATTTAGTCTTCTTCCCATTGAACTATGATATCTTTCTTTTTACCCTTAGGTCCAAAACATATCCTTCTTTCATTTCTCATAAACATTCCCTAATAATGTCCTCAAATGAAAGAAAGGATTATAAATGAGGTAGAGAGTCTGACTCATGAAGAGAAACAAAGAGCTCTTAAAAAAAAAAAAATCTACTTCTAAAGAAATGGATTCCATAGTCAGTCAGTTGTCCCCAATTCCCAGAAGTTCAAACCCAGTGATTAGCAAGGAAAGCCAGAGGTGATAAATAGATTTGTAGAACCTCTCGGTTTTGGTGAAATTTTTTCAAATGAGTAAATGATTAAAATGGCTCAATGAAAATCACACGCAAAAGGGTGAAATATAATGACTATCTGATCTGTTAAAAGGAAAAAGCTTTTAAACTAATCGATCTTTTCCACAACAATTTATGCCATAGCCTTTTAAGATGATCCCATCTTAAATGGGAAAGTGACAAAGAAATATATATCTAATATACTTGCTCAATGGATAGATTTTCACTACCCTAACAAAATGCTTTTGAGAGCTTTATTTTTAAAGGAGACTACATGTTAGATTCTTGTAGATGATCTTATGTTTAGTTTCACCTTTGTTATCGCTAAGAGTTAGAAAGTAGGAAAATTGAGACCAACCAAGAATTTTTTTTTTTCAGAGTTGATGCAGTCGTACAGCAATCGTTTAACCTCCATGTGGTTCATTGCTAGCATCTCTCAAAGGAGTACACTAATGTGTGTCACACTAATGTTTGCCATCCATCTACTTCATGGACACATTACAAGGGTTAACTAATAAGGCTGATAAGCACTTTGCAAATTCAAAGTACAAAGTAGAAGTGCTAAGTAAGCTAAATAGAAAGAAAAGACCCACCTGATGGTCAGCTGATTTAACTCTTCAGTGATTAATGGATTTCCTGAATAATTTTCTTCTATTTTTTGCAATAAAGTAAAACCATTTTAGTAATTTTTTAGATTTATTTTGAAGATGTAAGGGATGAACATTACATCAATTCTAATGTGAAAAAAATGTTTTATGTTACTTAGGTGTTTTAGTTTTCAAGATATACTACAGTTGTACCTTACTTTTTATATAAGAATCACAGGTTTTATTTTTTTAATAACTCTGCTATAATATTATCTTGTGGTGGAATATGTCATAATGACAGAATAATAAAATACTCCTAATTGGTCAGAAAATTAGGAGAACAAAGAATAATTTTCCCTTGGCTTCTGAGGAAATATATCTCAACCATGAGAAAGAAAGATCAACTCTGAGGGAAAGAGCATTTTTTTCCCCATCTTGGATTAATATTCAGCTCTAGTCATACCTGCTTCAGCTGTCAGGAAGGAGACTAATTAGTGGCAGTGATGATGGGAGTTTTTGTGATGCCAACTTTTGTCTTTTAAGAACTGGATTAAACTCAGAATCATTTCCCACACTCTGCAAAATGAAATGCTTTAACTCTGTCTTAGCAAAGTCAGAGATGAAATCATTTCCATCAGACATTGACATTATAGTTATAACTAGAGGTGGACAGTGAAGTACAAAGTAGAGTAATTATATAGGATAATACATACCTGTCAAACCTTGCTCTGTGTATCGCCTGTTTGGACTACCATAACAAAATACCACAGGCTAGGTGATTTAAACAACAGACATTTATTTTCTCACAGTTCTAGAGGCTAGAAATCCATGATCAAGGTGCCAGTAAATTCAGTTTCTGATGAGATCTCTTTTCTTGAGTTCTAGACAGTTGCCTTCTTTCTGTAACCTTACATGGCCTTTTCTCTATGATCAGGTAGAGGCAGAGCTCTGGGGTCTCTTTTTCTTCTTCTTCTTCTTAAGATTTTATTTATTTGAGAGAAAGACATAGTGAGAGAGAGCATGAGAGAGGAGAAGGTCAGAGGGAGAGGCTGACTCCCCGTGGAGCTGGGACCCCGATGCGGGACTGGATCCTGATACTCCAGGATCATGACCTGAGCCAAAAGCAGTTGCTCAACCAACTGAGCCACCCAGGCGGCCCTCTCTTTTTCTTCTTATGAGGACTTTGGTTCAGTCTAGCTAGGGCTCCACACTTATGATTTCATTGAACCTTAAATACCCCCATAAAGTCCCTATTTTGAAATATAGTTATATTGGGAGTTGGAGCTTCAAAATATGAATTTGGGGGAGACAATTCAATCATAACACAGTGGCGTGTCAGATAATTGAGACCTAAGTTTCCTCTACTTGACTATTCTAGATACTTACAGAACTATAACTATATAAGTGTGTAGACTAAGCTTAAAACAAAATTCTCTTATTGTATTAATCTCTATATGCAATAATGTTTATTTGAATGACAGTGGTGTAGTTAGGAGCAATATATTAAAGCAGACTATCTCTAATCCATAAACAGTTTTTGAGACACAGTAAAACGTCCCTTATCCTCTAAGGATCAGTCATAGAACTAGTTGGAAAAACTGAGTAATAATGACTTCATGGATGTCACTTTTCTCACTCTGACAAGCAACACATAGTACCAGCTTTGCTTGAAATTCAACCAGAGAGAATATAATCTCAGTCCATAATCTTCAGACTAAAAAAGATCCTTTTTTTTTTAATATAAAAATCTACCTCCCTGGAAGCCCCAGTATTGAGTTAAATTATGTAAGATGAAATCCTACTATTCATTCTCCATCTTTTCAGACTCTGCCATCCTCATTTGAACCCAAAAGAAGCAGCATACTGCCCCCCACACCATGCTGATCCCAAACTTGAAGCTACTAAGTGGGTTGGTCTTGAACATTAATTGTATGATTTACTTAATAGTTTGCAGCCTTATATTCTTTTATATGTCTTTAATTGAAGTTGATTTTTAAAAGTTATATTAGCACCTAATAGTACCCCTTTATTTGTTCTAATAAGGAGAAAGGAACAGTTTGCATGAAGAGAAAACCGAATGCCATTTCTGCCTAGCATATGAAAAAAATTAGGCCCTCATTTGGATGGAGAGAATAGTGGAAGAATCTGAACACACCATTCTCAGGATCATACATCCTGAAGAATCTATATTCACTAGTCAGCAATCACATTTCTCTCACCAGTGGTGGTTTGGTTGGAGAAAGGATCCTAATCACTTTCAGTTAGTGCCAAAATTTGAATTATTTCCATTTAGCTATTTTGTTATTATTGTTTACATATTCTGGTTGCACAGTTAAATGAAATACTTAAATACAGAAAGTTCACACTTAGTTTTACATCTGTACATTAAGGCTATAGTCTTATATATATATAAGAATATATATGAATATATATACGTATTATAAATATGAATGTATGTACGAATGTTTCTATATATATGAATATAAATATATGTATATATACGCATGTATATGTATATACACATGTGTATATGTATATACACATATATACATATGTGTACACATGTATATATACATATATGTATATTTGTAGATGTTTATATGTGTATATATGTATATAAGTATATGTATATATACATAGATGTATATTTGTAGACATATATGTGTATACATATATGTATACATAAACATACAATTATGTATATACATATACATATATGTATATGAATATATATACGAATGTTTCTATATATATGAATGTTTCTATATAAACACACATAGGTATATGAATATGTTAAATATCATCAGCTTTGACTTATTTTGACTCTTTGCTTTATGGGAGAACAGTTCTTCAGCCCTTGACTGAATGTAAACCTCAATGTGTTTCTCACAGGGGATTTAGGAGAGTTTATCCTATGACCCTCTAGGTCTCTGTTTCTCTACGGTTTAGTTGTCAATTGCTTATCATTTGGACTCCAAAGAAATACTCCGTTGAGACTTTTACACAAGAGTTATTATGAGGGAAAAGCACCAGTACAGCTTTTAATAAGGGGGAGGGGTTGGAACACAGAGCAGCTATGTAAGAGGGGTGCACTATATAAGAAGGGTTCTGGCATCTTAGTCTTCCCTAATATGTCAGTGTAGTGGGTTGAGTTGTAACCCCTCAAAAGATATGTTTATGGCCTAGAATCTGTGTATTTGACTATTTCTGGAAAGGGGATCTTTAAAGATTAAATTAAGTTAAAGATACTGTTTTGGGGTCATCCTGTTTTACAGTGGTCCTTAAATCTGATGACAAGTAATCTTATAAGAAGAGAAGGAGATACAGAGAAAAGGTCATGTAAAAATGTGGACAGAAATTGTAGTGTTGGAGATACAAACCAGGGACACATGGACCCACCAGCAGCTGAAAGAGGCATGGGATAATTCTCCCCTAGAAATTTCAGAAGGATTGTGGTCCTCCTGACACTGATTTTGGATTTTTGACTTTCAAAACTATGAAACAATAAATTTCTGTTGTTTTAAGCCATGAAGTGTGTGACAATTCATTTCAGCAGCCCTAGGAAATTTATACAGCCAATAAGCCTGATAAGTGATTTGATAATAAAGATCAGGATGAGGAACCATGAGTGAATGAGTTAAGAGAAAAACTGCATGATTTCTGCTCTCAGAAAGAAAGTTGGATCAGAGTTATCATTGGTCAGTTAACTACACAGGGGTCAAGTATGTGGGAACTCTGACTTGCATTAAGTGACCTCCATGGGAATCCCAAGGGGACACGAGCTTATTCCATATTTCCGGCTTTGCTCTTTTGCTCTCTATCACCAGTGTAGGGTTATTTCAGTAGAAGTATAAGAACAAAATGTTCTGTCTATAATGACCACATGAAAAACTACCTTCACTGAGCTACTTTAGTAATTACAACAAAACCTAGAAGAGCCTAAGAAATAAAAATTAAAAGAATATGCATAAGAAGGCAATATGTGATATGAATAGCTATTAAAAAATTCAGCTTAGCTGGGGAAGTATTATATAAACTTGAAAATTATTGATCCTTTGAGATATCATGATCAGAGAGATGGACTGGAAATTGGCTCTGTGAGCTCAGGGATGGCAAAGAGAAGAACTATCTGTAAATGAATAGGAACATCATTTTGAGGTCAGTGGTCATTTATTACCAACATCATTTGGGTATATTCTGCTTACCTAGACTATCGGCCCACTTTTCCTGCATTCTGTCATTCTGCCTTAGGTCAGTGGTAGTAGGGGTAAGGATTTCAAGGGTAATTTGGTAAAGAGGGTCTGGGGTCTGGTAGAGGACTTTTGGACCAAATTTAAAGTTGCTAATTCAAAAGAATATTTTTTGGTGTTTTTGTTTTGTTTTGTTTTGTTTTGTTTTGCTTTTGCCAGGCCCTTGGGGCCCTGGAGACACATTAAGGAATCACACACATATGAGTTTCCCTCATAAAGCAGTCACCACAACTATACTTCTAAAGAGCCAGCTTTTGTCTAAAACACACAAACTGCGTTATATATGACCTAAGAGTTTTACAATTTGTTTGGTCCTATAGAGTTGCTGTTTTGTATCCCACCACTTACTTTATGTCTTTTGTACGTCTGCAAATGGGCATAAAAAAGCCCCTGGGCTTATTTTTCTCCATTGACTATGTAAAAGCTTATGAAAGGTCCATTTTGCAGCTCAACTGTATTCCTAGCACTGCCTTGAGAATGCAAGGAAAAGAGGCTCTTTTGTCCCCCAAATTAATTTGGCCCAACTATTAATACCTTTCATTTGTGTGTAACATTTTAATCTTTTTTTAGGGAGCTGTCATGCTTGTCTCATTTCATCCTCACAAGGGGTGAAGTTCCAAGGCCAAATTGTTCTCTACACTGCCAGCTGGCTCCTTGAATTTCTGGCTTTGACTTCCCAGTGTGCCACTAAATATTGAACAGGGAAGTTAAACAGGAACTTCCTGACACCATATTTCTGTCCCAGGCAATGGCTTCTCACACTCTCCAGCAATTTATTCTTCTTACATGTGAGCAAACAACTTTTTCCTTAACAAGGGAGTTCTGACTTAGGTTTAATATGTCAGATAATCTCTCTGATCAGGAAACACAAATAAATTAATAATATGGCTTTAAAAATGATACTGCAGTGAGGGATACAGCTTACCAATGTTATTGCTCTTTCTTTTCTACGCAAAGTGATGTCCTGGACCTTCATTTGCCATTAGGGTGAATAAAGGCAGGCATCATATATCACATTTCCGGGAGGCAGATTGCCATAACATACGGCAACATGCTTGGATGTCCAAGATGTCAGGAGACCATCCAGAAGGTCAGAAACTGAAAATTGTTTTGCAGAATAATTTGAATGAATGTCTTAAGGTTATAAAGGTAAAATGCTATCTATCTGTCTGTCTATCTATTTGTATACTTCAACCTTTAGAAGTGAAACTCTACTGGAAATGAAAATAGAGACAGCAGTTAAAGTATGACTTACTCTTTGCACTTAAGGTTTCCTCTGAGAATTCCAAAACCGACAAACATATTTTACAACATTTCAGATGAAATAAAAGATTTCAAAGTTTTATTTTTTCTTAAAATTAGTGATATACATGAAGATACAGAACTTAGATTTCCCCAGAAGTTAATTATTTTTCAAGACAATTGAAGTATTAATTTATGTCAGTGGGAGAAAATTACAAGATTCAGGGTAGATGATACAGATTCAAAATCAAGGTACAAAATAGATGAAATAGTTAATATTTTCAGAACATAAGTGGCACAGAAATAACATTAAAAACAGTATTTACAAAACGGTATTTTTTCAGAGTTCCTAATACAAATGCTGTGAAATCAATCCAATACCAAATATGTATGCTATCGCTATACTGGATGCCTAACATGTAAACTCTCCAAGGTGTAAAATTAAGAAATGGGACAGCGTGGGGAAACACCTCTATTCCAATTCTTGGTGAGAGTGCAAATGATGATACTGGAATGGAATATAACAATAAATATTGAGTATTAAAAATATGCCCATAATCTGACACCCAGGAATCATGCTTTCAAGAAACTAATAATAAAATAATCCAAAATATAATTAGGAAGTGAAAGCTTTCTAAATATCTGACAACAGGTTGTCATTCAGCACTTCACAGTACATATATACTATATACAAATATAATATATAACAATTATATGACATAATTATATACATAATTAAATATTATATAATATGAAAAAAATCTTTTTGAAACTTCTAATAAGAGCCAAATGTTGTAACATAATATTTATAAAACTACTGGAAATAAAATTGCATGAACAGTATGACTTCACATACAAGATTTTAATAATTTATATTTGTGACAATAGAATTATGAATGACTTTTGAAATCCATTATGTTCAACTTTATTATTAAAGCTTTCTAATAACTTAATTCATAAAATACTTGAAAATTGTCTGTAGAAAAGGGTTTTCATGTAAAGAAATCCTTAGAGAGTTACGCTTAGGAGCAGTGAAGCAGTGAAAGTGAAGATGAGTCATTCTAACATATAGTAAGTAAGTAGACTTCTGAGATATTTATTTTAAATCCTATAGGATGCTTTAGGAATTGTACTTAGCATGGGGGTTCTCTCATCAAAGGGAGCAGTGGTTCTTAGTGACCTTTTCTTTCATATCATGTCTTTTTCAGAAATCACAAATATATCAAAATTTGTGCCTTAGCCCTCACTTACCAAACAGTGATTATCTCTGAAGAATATTCTTGGTGGGGATACGCAGGAACTCAATGCTCTCTACAACGTAGGGAAGAACCAATCTGACTTGTTTTATTTGCAGTATTTTCTCAAAAACTACCTTTTAGGCTTTTGAATATGAATCTCTTGCCATATAGAAAAAAAAGTCTCTGATCTGATATTTGAAATGAATCATTTCACATTATTAAATGAATCACAAACAATCAAGACACTAAATTGAGCTAGTTAATATTCACCTTAATCAGCTAAGTCAGAAAGGGTTCAGGGTAGGAAAAGAAGGATGTATGTGAATAGGAAAAAATGAGAAGCCAGTATTTATAGAGGACCCTGACTGAGCTCTTTAGCTGTAGTGGTAGGACACCACCAATTGATTTAGATTGTTTTATATCTTTTCTTTCAAAGTGCTACTAGATTTGAATAGCTATGATGGAGAACAGATTGCATTAACACTCTTGATGGTAAGAGATTCCAGATCCAAACAAGGAACTCAAGAAGAGCATACACGAAGACCAGTAGGAGTTGGTAAAGAACCCTAATGTTAGTAACAATGGGGAACTGTTATGACTTCTAAACTTGAAGCCAAGGAGGAATAATTCCACAGGAATCGGAGAAGACAAGTGTAGGAAAAGGACCACATTATAGGAGATAGAAGCTGGGCCCTAGGTAGGAGGGGCACTGCCAGTTGCTGTGATGTGCCCAGGAAGTAACCAGCAGGATGGATAATCTGAACTTGCTGTCCTCCTTGCCCTTCATCAACTAAATCCAAGTTCAAGAGAAAATATATTGATAAAACCCAGAAAGGTTAGTCTCAAGGTCACAGAACAAGATGGAAAAGGGGTACAGAGCAGATATGGAAAATGCAAATTATTCAGCATACAGATATATTTAGTAATGACATCTTTTAAATTTAATGCTCATTCTTTCCTCGGTATAGTGTGCAACTCTAGATAGGAATAAAAATTGAGTATTTCAACTGTGAAGAAGGAATAATGGAAGTCTTACGGGAGAGGGTAAAAAGTAACTAATATTTCATCTATTTCAAGAATCCTGAAGGGAGGGGCGCCTGGGTGGCTCAGTGGGTTAAAGCCTCTGCCTTCGGCCCAGGTCATGATCCCAGAGTCGAGGGATGATCTCAGAGTCCTGGGATCGAGTCCCGCATCGGGCTTTCTGCTCAGCAGGGAGCCTGCATCCTTCTCTCTCTCTCTGCCTGCCTCTCTGCCTACTTGTGATCTCTCTCTGTCAAATAAATAAATAAAATCTTAAAAAAAAAAAAAGAAGAAAGAAAGAAAGAAAGAAAAAAAAAGAATCCTGAAGGGAGGTTAGATCTTTTTGGTTATAAGTGAAAGAGCCAAAGCTAATGGGAACTTTTTCATAGAGACGTGGTGAGATTCTAGACACAAGCAGAGTAACTTTAAGGCCTATGTGACAAAATGTGGCTTGAAGTTGGAGACCATGGCCTTCTCAACGTCCCTTCTACTCCAGAAGAGTATATTAGAGACTTTCATAGTCAACATGGGTGGAGAGCTTTTCATGGCCAACAGCCAGCAGTGAGTCCTTAGCAGCTTAGACAAGGGGGAAGCAGAGCATGGTATAAAGAAAAGGGCAAATAATTGCTGACTGACCTCTACAAGGGCAGCAGCAAAACTGTGACTCCAAGCTAACTGTATGAAAAGTATGGTCAGATGGGTGGTTGAGAGGAGATGGGAGAAAATAAAGTGTGATATCCCCTCAGCCTCATGGGATTACTGCCTTGATCTTGGGTTTTCTGCTCTGTCAATAGCAGCAGCCAAAGGACTGGTCCAGGACTGGGGTATCACTTCAACAAGAGAGGAGTTATGAGAAGAGATATTTGCAGTAGAAGAAAGAAGTTTTTAACTTGAAACAATCTGTTAAAAATCATTGTTTAAAATGTTTGTCACCTCCAAATTTCCCTTTCAGCCTAGCTTTGTTGTTTTTCCCATCTGCCTCTGACTTGATGCTAAACCTTTGAGGGCATATATGTGGCAGTCTTTTGGTATTTTCAGCAACAGCATGGGGGATATTTTGATGGGTTCTGATTTCCTAAAATCTGGCTGATATCATTGCATGTTCCCATAATTCACTCATTTACAATAAAATTGACCTCATTTTGTGGTATAGAGTGGTGAGTCTTTACAGGGATGAACTGGAGGACATCATGCTAAAGGAATTAAGACAGAAAGAAAAAGACAAAGACTGTTTGGTGTCACTTATATGCAGACTCAAAAAAAAAAAACCAACAACAATAACAACAACAAAAAACAAACCACACCATATTCATAGCAACAGAGAATAGAATGATGGTTGCCATGGGCTGGAGAGAGGAGGCAATGGAGTAATATAGGTTAAAGACACAAACTTTCAGCTATTTATTTCAGAATAATAAAGTCTGAGGATCAAATGTATGGCATGGTGACTATAGTTACTAATGCAATATTGTGTATTTGTAAGTTGTTGAAAGTAGATCTTATGCACTCACCACCCACACACAAAAATGTCACCTATGTTAACTATGTGAGGTGATCTTGGTAATCATTGTATAGAATGTATGTGTATCAAGGCATCCTGTTGTATATCTTACATTTATACCATTATCATTGTCGATTATTCCTCAGGAAAGCTGAAAAAAAAAAAAGATTGTTTAGCCTTGAGATATACAGATATTATTTCTGTTATCATCCATCCTAAAGCTTAAGTTTGGATAACATTAAGGATCTATAAAAAGACCTAGAAGACAAAGCTATCCCTAACCACTCATTTCCATAAATGACTTTGTAAACCTAACCTTACTTAGGATGTGATTATTCACATATTCTGGGGGGAGTAGGGTAAAGGGAAGGGGGATAGGGCTCTACATTTTTTATACCTTCTGTGCACTATAGAGGAATATGATAGAAATGGAAATTGGAATGTCACCCCTTGAAAGGAAATCAGCTATTTTATTATTTTAAGATTTTATTTATTTATTTTACAGAGAGAGAGATCACAAGTAGGCAGAGAGGGAGGGGAAAGCAGGCTCCTTGCTGAGCAGAGAGCCCGATGCGGGGCTCGATCCCATGACCCTGAGATCATGACCTGAGTGGAAGACAGAGGCTTAACCCACCCAGGTGCCCCTAGAAATCAGCTATTTTAAATTAATCATAATTTTGATGCTTATCCTCTTTCAGAACTTCTTGGTCATGTTTTTCATTGTATTGAGAAGCCAGGGAGGAAAAGAAGAAAATGAATGACAAGGCAATGGTCGATGACTTTCTGAAATTCACTTAATTCATGGTGAATATATTTCTTTTATCTCAGACAAGTGTATCAGAATCTGTTTGGATGTTCAAACTGTAGGAGGCACATCTATTCGACACATTACTAGAAGGCATCCTGTGAACGGCCCAGATAATGGGTGTTACTGTTTCTGCAATATAATTAATGGGAACATGCTTGGCAGAACTGTATTAATCTATCAGCTCTGTTGTATCTTGGTCTCTGCCTTTGAAAAGGAAACATTTGAGTTCTTAGTATCATACAGTTATTAAATATATTAATATTCTAAATGCATTTTGAATATAAATTCAAATCTTGAATATTGAAGTGAATATATTAATCCCTATAGTTTCACCATAATACAACGGTTTATTCTTTTATTCTTTCTCCACAGGTTCCGCTGAGTTCACCTCAAGTTCTTGTGTTCACTCCAACACAATATATGCTGTCAAACTGCTTTATTTCAAATTGGATATGACAGAATAACAGAACTAGAAGTGACTCAACTGGACTTTGTGACATAGTTGGTTCCTGGAAAAGGTAATTTATTTTAAATACCATTTTAAAAGCATTAATATATGATGGAATATTTAAACAAAATTAATAATTTTAAAAAGTGACTTTTGAAACAATAGAAAAACAATGACAAAGATGAAGGAACTTTATTAATGGTGTTTCAATTAGGGAATATGGATCTCAAACTCCAAAAAGTTCAAGTTTTGAATGCCAAATATGTATTAATAGCCGAATCATTGTATCTCTCATTTGAATGAGGAACAATTAAATTGTCTTATATAAGGAAAATGAAGTCTAAATTCTGTATTGTGTATAGGAGCACTTTGGAAGCATAATTTAGCTTACTGTTTCTTGGAGGTGTGTTTTCAAATGTAACATATTCTATATTTGGATGTGAGAAAATACAGATTTCCTAGATTTAGAGAATCCAAAAGACAAAATAATAGCTAATATGTTATTATAAAAATATATTTATAATGATAGAAGGTACCCTGACGATACACATAATATAAAAAATACATTGTTATACATGGATCCTTAGCTAATTGTGTTCCAAATCAAAGAATAATATTAATACTATTGAAGCAGGTTTTTATACACAATACATATAGAGATAATACCAAAATAGTACTGTCAGCTTTTGATCTTGTTTTTCTCCTCCAAGTCTCCAAAATATTATAAGCATCATTTATAGACTGCCGACATTGTGTGTGTGTGTGTGTGTGTGTGTGTGTGTGTTAGGTGGTAGGCTTGCTGTCGTTCAGAACTGCTGTACTCTGTCTGGCTTCTGAAGGGGATATTTAGCAGCAATACAAAGGCACTTTAAAGAACCGATTATGTGTCTCCTATAACATTTAGAAAAAGAGATGAAGAATATCCTGAAATTTTAGCAAACCTTAGGAACCAGTAATAAAACTCAGGCAGTGGGGAAAAATATTATCAAGGCATTTTGAGTCCTCTGTAAACATAAGAGCCTTTCTCAGCCCCTCTGTCTTTCTCTCTTTCTGTTCAAATAGTTTGTAGAAACAAAAGGGTTTGGAAAGTCAATACCAGAAAGTGAGAAAATGTATTTATTAAAATCTAACTTTTGTTTTTCATTAGTGAAACTGAGTCTATAAAAGTCTGAAAACAATAATTGATGGAATATTCTAGTATGAGGTATTAGACAATTTATAGAGGACTTGAGGGGAAAAGAAAATTTTCAAATCTTGGCTGAATATTCACCTCAAGGGTATGAAAAAGATGGAAATTAAAAAGGAATACCAAAAACAGCATTTCTTTGGATAAATTTGTTGAAGTCTTTTAGAATTTTCCCCTTCTCCCTAAGTGAATTGGGAGAAACTACAATGGGATGATGCAGAAAGATTGGCGCATGTGACCTGATTTCAGGATACAGACTCCTGGTTTCCACAGTGCCCTGAGGAGCTTACATGTATAATGTATAGGTTGTGTCCAATCACTGAGATAGCACTGAAGAATGGAGAGAGAGAAGGGGCCTGGGTGGAAGAGGGAGAATAGATTGACCTATACTGGTATTATGGGCTGAATTGTTTCCTTCCTCAAAATTCATATGTTCAAGTTTTAACCCAGAGATAGTCTCTTTAAAGAAGTAATTATTCTTTTTTTTTTTTAAGAAGTAATGAAAACTAACAGGTTATTAGGATGGGCCCTAATTCAAAATGACTACTGTCCTTATGAGCAGGGAAGATTAGGCAGGGAAAGGGATTAGGACACACATAGAGTTAAGAGGACACTGAAAGAATGATGGCCATTTATAAGCCAAGGAGAGAGGTCGCAGAGGAAACCCAACACTGGCAATGAGATGCCTAAATTATAACCATTACCGCTATTTCTGCTTCTGTACCTTAGCTTGCTAACCCATGAGGAAATGGAAAAATGCCAGCAGACTTTCTATAGACACTCTGTAACCACACATCCCCCTCCCAGAATTGGACCTGACAGAATGGCTGCCCCCGGGCCCCCCATCCGGATCTGGCCAAGAGATAACAGCCATCTGACACCATAGAAACCCCCACCGGAATTGGACGTAACAGAATGACTGCTCCTGGGCCCCTCATCTGGCTCTGGGCTGAGAGATAACAACCATCTGGTGCCCCGCAGCTTGACAGGAACACCCCAGTCAATCCTGAGGTGACCCATACCCTAGCAGTGCCAACTCAGCAGTTTGAAGAATGACCTAACCAATAATCCATTCCCAGCCTTTTCCTGCTCTATAGCGTGCCAGTCATATTATAGAGTTCCTTTTTGATTTTCCCATGGTACGTGACGATTTGTTACAAGATACTATGATGTATGCTAAGTCCCTGCCTCCCCAAAAACAGTGTATAAAAAGTGTTGTGATCCTGAGCTCGGGACCTCTTAGCGTCACCGGCAACAAGTGCGCGGAGGTCCGGGTTCGAACTCGTAGTAAACGACCCTTGCTGTTTGGCTTTGACTGTGGACTCTGGTGGTCGTCTTTGGGGGGTCTCGAAATTTGGGCAAAACAGCAACACCTTGATCTCGGACTTCTAATCTCTGAAATTGTGAAGTAGTAAGTTTCTGCGTTTTGAGTCACCCATTTTTGGTACGTTGTTATAGCAGTCCTAACAAACTAATACAACTAGGAATTGGCTAAATTTCTACTTCAGGTATGAGAGAATAATATAGTTTATTTTTCAAAGACCAATATGCACCTCACAGAGGATAGTAGATTGGTCAACATGATCAATGAAGCATACCTGATGGGGTTGAGGGGGCGACTGGGTGGCTCAGTCTGTTAACATCTGCCTTTGGCTCAGGTCATGATTCCAGCCCCACATGGGGCTCCTTGCTCAGTGGGGGGCATGTTTCTGCACTCTTCCTCTGCCACTTCCCCTGCTTGTGCTCTCTTAAGTACTCTCTCTATCAAATAAATAAAATAAAATATTTTAAAAGAAGAAGCATACCTGAAGGGTCACTGTAACCCAACAAATGATGTAGACTAGAGGTCCTGGGGTGGGGGCTGCTTAAGGATGAAATTAATCCTACTTTGACAGAGGGATATTCTCAGCTGGGAGAACCCAGAGAAACAGAAGTTATTTCACTCAGAGAAAGAGCTTTAAAAAAATCCACCAATCAACACCCAAAGAATAAATTATCCAATCAAGAAATGGGAAGAGGACTTGAACAGACATTTCTGCAAAGAAGACATCCAGATGGCCAACAGACACATGAAAAAGTGCTCCACATAATTGAGCATCAAGGAAATACAAATCAAAACCACAATGAGATACCACCCCACACCAATCAGAATGGCTAAAATTAACAAGTCCGGGAATGACAGATTCTGGTGAGGATGCGGAGAAAGGGGAACCCTCCTACACTGTTGGTGGGAATGCAAGCTGGTTCAACCACTCTGGAAAACAACATGGAGGTTCCTCAAAAAGTTGAGAATAGAGCTACTCTACGACCCAGCAATTGCACTACTGGGTATTGACCCTAAAGATAAAAATGAATGAGATAGTGATCCAAAGGGGCACGTGTACCCATATATTTATGACAGCAATGTCCACAATAGCCAAACTATGGAAAGAACCTAGATGTCCATCAGCAGATGAATGAATAAAGAAGATGTGGTATAGATATACAATGGAATACTATGCAGCCATCAAAAGAAATGAAATCTTGCCATTTGTGACAATGTGGCTGAAACTAGAGGATATTGTGCTTAGCGAAATAAGTCAATCAGAGAAAGACAGTTATCATATGATCGCCCTGATATGAGGAAGTGGAGTGCAGCGTGGGGGGTTTGGGGGGTAGGAAAAGAATAAATGAAACAAGATGGGATTTGGAGGGAGACAAACCATAAGTGACTCTTAATCTCACAAAACAAACTGAAGTTGCTGGGGGGTAGGGGGGAGGGAGAGGGTGGTGAGGTTATGGACATTGGGGAGGGTATGTGCTATGGTGAGTGCTGGGAAGTATGTAAGCCTGGCTATTCACAGACCTGTATCCCTGGCCTAATAATACATTGTATGTTTATAAAAATTAAAAAAAAAATTTTAAAAATCCACCAAATTTAGGGAAGCTCTGTCAAATTAATAAATAAAAATTTTAAAAAAAGAATCATATTTTAATGCAATATTTAAGAAAAATAAAAGTTAATTCAAAAATCTGTGATGAACAAAATATCAAAATTATAAATGTAGAACCAGTATTACTAAATATTCCTTTTGCTTTAGGCTCCAGTATGACCCATCGGGATGCTGGCTCTTTGCCATGGCTTTCATCATAGTTTAGGTACAAATGACCTAAAATAAAATAAAATAAATTACTATGAATCTTTAAACATAAAACTGGTCTCATGGAAAATAGCATTTTTTTTAATTCCTCTTTAGAGGTCTGATTTATTTTTATTGTTTAATATATAAGAGAAAATGCAAAGCCACAGTAAGAGTAGCTGAATGCTATAACGAAGAATATAACATATCAACCATTTCCACTAATTTTTTTAAAAAGTTTTCTTACAAATGAATAAGTACACAAAAAAGCAGAACCAAGCCCATAAATACAAAGAACAAACTGACAGTGGTGAGAGGGGAAGAGGTGGGAGGCAGGCTAAATGGGTGAAGGGGAATAGGAGACGCAGGCTTCTGGTTATGGACTGAGTTAAGTCATGAGAATAAAAGGTACAACATCGGAAAGATAGCCAGTGGTATTGTAATAAGATTGTCCCAAAGTTATTTGTATGTTTTCAAACCGATATTGTAATAGGGAAATACATTTTTATTTGAGAGATAGAAAGCTACTTATTAACCAGAATCCATCTTGTGTGGTACCAGTTATTACAATAGCCTAATTTAAATGTTTTTGACAGAGCATTTATGTTGTTGGTAGGTAGCTAAAGTGCATGGAAAATTCCTCCAGCAACACTTGGTAGATCCCTAATGCCATTAAAAAAAAAAAAAATCTTGAATCTGTCTCAGCAGTTATTTTCAATTTGCCCACTAGGAAATCTGTTTTGTGCAGATTGTGTATTTATTTGAGCAGTATAACAGATGTAGAGTATATTTTGCCTTGCACTATTTTCCCTTATGTTTAATTGTAACTTACAGCCAGAAAGAAGATATAAAATACAATCAAGTAAGGGTGAAAAACACATTCAGAAATGCAATTTTGATCATAAGCATGTGGTATCTATAGAAACTGTTATGTTGGAGAAGGGTTTGCCATTTCAGTGATCAAATTAATTAAGGTATCATTAGATCTCTATTTTAACACAACAAATTTGTTACATATTGCACTTGATGCAGTTGAACTGTTACATCATTAATTTCCTTTTTCAGAGTATTGGAATTATTTCATAGGGAACAAAGGGAATACTGAATACTTGAGATTAATAATTTTCTATTTAAAAACAAGCTACAGTGTTGTGGTGAGATATTTTGATGAACAGATCCCTCAGTAAGAACTGTGTGTTCTGCCTCTTCCAGGAAAAGCAAACACAATCCATGAGGCTACCAGATCTGGCTATAATCCGGGAGAATATATTCTGGGAGAAATTACTAGAATGTAGAGGAAATATTTTCTAGTTCATGAGAGCTGAGCACCTATGAAGTAGTACAGCATTTTAAAAACAACAATAAAAAACTGGGTGGTGGGTGAGAAGAAAAAGAAAAAAGAGGGGGGAAAAAGGCTCCAGGGTTCAACTCCAAGCTATTTTCTGTTATTTGTAAATTCCCATATACCGTGAAAACAAGTCACTGGGACTACAGATTAACTGGTCGTTTGTTCATTATATGCAGAATTGTCTAGACTCTGTTATGAATGATCTGTACCACTGTTGAGAGAAGGACTTCCCATGCCAAAGGCTCTGTGTTTTCAAGGTAGTGGCATTTAAGGGCCTAAACCCTGATCTGTCTCCCATTCTTCCATCCATGCCTCCACTATACTGGAACAAGGTAGTAAAAAGACTGTGTTTTTTTTAATCATTTTATTGTTCTCCTTGGTCTTCCTCAGGTGAAACACAAAGAATGTTCTTTCTATAATGGTAAATGTGTTTCTACCTTCAAATTAAGCTCCATTGTTCCAGTTACCTTTATTATTTTCTAGAGAACATCTCCAGGCGAGCTATAGTTGGATCCGCCATTTAAATCGAATGGTACTATCCATTTAATAAGTTACCTATGGTTATCACTGATGAAAAAAAAAAAAGAATATTTTCAGGTATACTGAGAAGTATATTTTGCCATCTGTGTCTCCAGTTCAAATGGCCTCTATAATCTTTTATAGAGATGTTTGTCATTATATATATTTTTTATCCAGTTGATACCTCTCTGAAAAAAGGCATATTCAGCAAAAGTAATCAAGCTAAAGCACTTTTATGAGCACACTATGTGATCTAACTTCAGCAATCCAAGCCTCATGTCAATGAGAAACAGAAAGAGTGGACAAAATAGTAGGTTTCAAATTTAAAAGATTCATGGGACAATATATCCCTTGTCAATTTTTATCCCCAGATTATCTCTCTGTTTGTGCTATGGTTATTTGGTTTTTCCTCCCTCCTTCTCACTGTAATATTCAGTTGCTCCCTCTTGGCTTCCTCTATTAAACCTTAATATGATGGCAAAGTTGTATAAGATAAAACTCAGTTCCTCAGTCCTAAACAAACTTTATCAACTTTTTATTTAACCCCAAGTGGTCTTCAGAAGACTTTATGTGAGATAACCATGACAAACAAGGGCATTGTCATTGTCTGGAGGTTTGGCTTATTGTTCTCACTGTATAATATATATCCACTGCACAAAGGAAAACCCTGTTCTCCACTCATATTTCAAACGAAATTTCTGGACACGCCAAATGACAGACACTGAAATGTTTCTAGTCATCGTGGATTGAGTCTGTAACAATTACAAGAGGAAATAATTAAAACTGAAATTTAATATATGGGGAAGGATAATTATTCATCTAACCATTCACTGTCAGGCACTGTGCTAAGCTGTGAAATACAAATTCAATTAGGTCATCCTCAAGGAACTCAGTTCTCTGTGTGAAAGACACATAAACATATATTTATTAGAGTCCTTCTGGAATTAAATGCCACAATCAAAGGGGTAAATGGTGGGAGTTTAATGAAAGGACTCTTTAAAATGCAATGAGCAGGAGAGAGAACAGGTGCCACCAGGAGCAGGAAGCATGTAATACCCATGATGAGGAATGTTAGAGGGTGGATTTGGAGGAGCAAAATGAGAATACACAGGACATCAGAAAACTATATGGTAAGTAAAACCAGGGAATGCCCAGGGAATCTTGGAATCACAGAGGATTAGTGGGTGGGGACTGAAGAGTGGATGGAAATAGAAGGGAACAAATTCTTTCCTTTCTATGTGATAGGTTCTTCTACTTTCCATAACGCGTTGTAGTGATTCCACTTCTAGTTCAGGAGTGAGGCGGGCTGTTCCTGATCATGAGTTGTTTGATGTAAAGATGATAAAACAGTAAGGTATTTGTATTTTTTTGAATATATAAGGCATTTATTTATTTTTTCTTTTGTAATAAACATACCCAGAAGTATAGTCAGAACAGTTTCTTATAGAGCTTCCATCTTAGAGAACCTCTATTGTCTGCTTCTCCGTGTAAATCTCTTCTTTTGCCACCAGGGGGGAATACTTCTTTGGACAAGTGCTAAGTGAGAGCACAGGGAATGTGATTTTAGTTAAAGAATTTGTAGTTTACCTCTTTGGCTCTTTGATTCTAACGGGATTATTTAAATAAGCTGTTATGGATTGAACATTTGTGACTTACTCAACTCCATATGTTGAAGCTCTAACTCCCAATGTGACTGTACTTGGAGGTAAGCCTTCATGGAAGAAGGAAGGTTAAGCGAGATGGGAAGAGTAGGGTCCTCATTCAAGAGCATTAGCATCCCTTTTAGAAGAGAGGTTGTGTACCGACCTTCTTTGTCTCTCGCTCTCTCTCCCTTTCCCCTCCCTTTCTCTCTCCACCATGTAAGCACCCAGTGAGAACACAGAGGAGGAAAAGAGCTCATGAGAAACCAATTGGCCATAACTTGTTCTTGGACTTTCCAGCCTCCAGAACTGTGAGGAAGTAATTTTCTGTAGTTTAATCTATTCCATCTGTGGTATTTTATCTTGGCAGCCTGAGCTAATACAGACCCAAAAAACTCCATTTCTATATTGTCCTATATTCTTGATTAGCTTATTAGAAAAGTTAAGAAAGAAAGATAAAAATTCCCAAACCCTTCACTAGAATTTGGACAGAAACCAAATAACTCAGATCAGGGGGACTTTCTTAGAATAGGTGATACCCTCAGTGAGCTTCAAAGATTGAAAAAGAGTTTAGTAAAGCAAGAAGAAAAGGTAAGTCATTTCATGAATCGGGGTCAAATGAAGAAGACAAGTAAAAAACAGCATAATGGTACAGAAATGCAAGGAGTTAGTAAAGGAAAATGTTTGAAACGAACATTTTGAGATCTTTGAGATCTTGAGATCTCATTTTGAGATCATGAGATCTCTTTGAGATCTCTCTGAGGTCATGAGAGATGAGATCATTAGGGTGAAGATCAGATGCCTAAAAAGTATTTGAAAATTTGCAACATGCATATCTAATGAAAATACTCCTTTGAAATTTTTAGGTCTGTGGGCGTTTGCTCTCTGTATGTATGTGCCCTAATCATGATTTCTCATTTGGAACTAAGAGGGCTCATTAGGAAATAAGACCATAATTGTTTCTGCTGTTAGAGGCGTATCCCAAGTTGTCCTTTGGCCCAGTTCTTTCCATTAATTTTATGAGACAGACAACCTTCCCACACAAAAGATAAGGTTCAGATTTTTCTAGTTGTTTCAGCAGACATCAAAAACTCTTTACAGATTAAAACATGGCATATAGGAAGGAGTGCAAGGAGAGGCACACAGCAGTATGAAAGAAAACTCAACTTAATTTAGTCTTAAGCTAGAAATGTAGCCAAAACCCTGCTCTTGAACTTTATTTCTTAAAAATAGTCTGTGACAATTATCATATGATCTTTCTGATATGAGGAATTTGAGTCAGGGCAGAAGGTCATGCGGGGAAGGGAGGGAAAATAATGAAACAAGATGGGACCAGGGAGGGAGACAAACCATAAGAGATTCAATCTAAGGAACAAACTGAGGGTTGCTGGAGGGGAGTGGGGTGGGAGGGATGGAGTGGCTGGCTAATGGACATTGGGGAGGGTATGTGCTATGGTGAGTGCTGTGAATTGTGTAAGACTGATGATTCACAGACCTGTACCCCTGAAGCAATAATACATTATATGCAATAATTTTTTTTAAAAGTCTGTGACAATAATTTCCAATGACTATATTTTTTTAACAGACCAAAATGTTGTGTTAAATAATGAATAAATGAAAACAACCTCACACAAAAGATATTTATCTAGAGGAGTGGCTCTTCTTTCAAGTAATTTGTATGCTTTCTTCCCGGTCAAAAGTAAGTAAGTAAATAAATAAATATTAATAGTATTTTATTTAGCCTAAGAAGCACATCTTTTGACATTTTGAGATCTCTAAAATGGGAGGATTCCTATAATCAATGATGGCCTACCAGACAACAGTTATGATGTAATTGTCACTACTCAGCAAGCCTGAAATTAATCATAGTTGTTCATATTGTCCTCACATCAGTTGAATTATGTGCATTATTTGTGCTGAATGTAACAATGCTTAATTACTGCTTAAATGTCTTTAAAAAGATGACACTGTGATTCGGCTTGGAAACAACGTGTGTGAACAGAAAAGTTAATAGCAACACAGATGATTAACATATGATTAAAAAAGAAATCCGTGGCAAGGTAGAAAAAGAGTTCCTTTGCAATAGGCGTGGTAAACAAGTTTCAAGCGATTTTTTAAAAAACATTGTGTTATAGGTAAATTAGCTTTATTTCCCAGGGTCCTGGGATCAAGCCCCACATCTGGCTGACCGAGCTGAAGGCAGATGCTTAAGGACTGAGCCACACAGGCACCCCTCCAGTTTTATTTTTGTTTCCCTTGGATGGCCATAGTTTTGGCTGTGATTGCAATTTAAGAATGGCAAAACTCCGAAAAGAGCCTCTTCTCTAGCTTGCTTGAGAAATCAAAGAAAGGAATTAAAGGCAGTAAAAGCACACTGGAGATGGAAACAAAACCCTTGAAAGGAGAAAACCAAAGAAAAGGAAAAAGTTGATAAATAGCCTAAATTTAAGTTGACCCCTGAATCTGATGGCAAAAACTGAGAGCAGCCCTGAACCAAGGCTGAAAGCACTGAACCAAGATCTGAACTGCTTTAGGTCACTGTATGACATTTTAAAGTTTGAATCTAAGTGAGTTAATTGCTGAATACAACAAAACATACATATTTTGGGGGGGGATTATATTATTGAATTCATAGTATATATAACATAATACATAAAATACCCAGGATAAAATCATCATCTTTAACATACCACTCAGTTTCAAGAATAGGGAGTCAACAGCTGACAATTTTGAGATGACTTTGCGTGTAGAATTATCAGAGAACCTGATAATAATTATGCTAAGTGCTCAGGTAAAATTTTTTTTAAAAAGGAAATATTAGAGAAAATAGAGAAAATATTTAAAAAGAACAAAGTACAAAATCTAAAGTAAATTTTGGAATTGAAAAACACATCTAAAATAAGAAACTTAGTAGCTGCACTTTATAGCGGAAGGAATATAATAAAAGAAAAACTGAAACTGAAGGCAGACATATATAAATCGTCCAATCAGAAGATAAAAGACTGAAAGATATACTAAGTTTCAAAGACCTGTACATTAATATATATATTAAAAAATACTCTTCTTTTAAAAGAGAGAAGAGAGACAATAGGGAAGACAAGATATTTGAACAAACACTGGCAGAAAATTATACAAATTTGCAGCAACATATACATTTATAGAAAATTATACAAATTTGCAGCAACATATACATTTATAGACTTAAGAAGCTCAGTGAAACTCAAACGGGATAATTTTGAAGAAATTCACATCTATACACATAAAAGTCAAATGCTAAGGTAAAGACAACATTTCAGAAAAGTCTTTAAAGTACCTAGAGAAAAACTCCATTATTAATTATGGGAGGAAACCCCAAACATCAGAGAATGCTAACAAAAAGCATGAAAATTAGAAGACATTGGAAAACCTCTTTAAAGGACCGAAAGGTAAACAAAAGAACAAAGGTCAACAAAAATTCTGTATCTTGTGAAAATATCCTCTAAGAATGAAGGCAAAATGAAAACTTTTTTAATATAAAGAAAAATCAAATTTGCCACCACCAGATCATCCTGGAATAAATGCTAAAAGAAATTCTTTAAATTGAAGGAAAGTGATAACAAAGGACACTTGGATATTCAAAAATGAATGAAGAGTATTAGAAATAGTGAATATGTGGATAAATAAAAATATTTGCTCCTAGTTTCTTTAAATTAATGTTTGTATAAAATTAAGCTTTTTTTAATTAAGTTGATGATTTTAATTCCAGTATAGTTAACATACAATGTTACATTAGTTTCAGGTGTACAATGTTGTGATTCAACAATCCTATACATTACATCTATACAATTTTGTATACAATTCTATATAATTCTAATGTATAGAATTGACAGGTGCCCTCCTTAATCCCTATCACCTATTTCACCCATGCCCCCTCCCATCGCTCCTCTGGTAACCATCAGTTTGTTCTCTATAGTTAAGGGTCTGTTTCTTGTTTGTCTCTCTTCCCTTTGTTTTTTTTCTTTGCCTGTTTATTTTGTTTCTTTAGTTCCACATATGAGTGCAGTCATATGGTATTTGTCCTCATGTCCATCCATGTTGCAAATGATTTCATTCTTTTTATGGCTGAGTAATGTTACATTTTACATACGTACCACATCTTCTTTATCCATTCATCTATTGATGAACACTTGGGCTTCTTCCCAAACTTGGCCATTGTAAATAATGCTACAGTAAACATAGGATAGGGGTATATATCCTGTATTTTGGGGTAAATACCAAGTAATGCAATTACTGGATCATAGGGTAGTTCCATTTTTAACTTTTTGAGGAACTTCCATACTGTTTTCTTCAGTGGCTGTACCAGTTTTCCATCTCACCAATAGTGCACACAGGTTCCATTTTCTCTACTTCCTCTTCAATACTTGTTATTTTGTGTGTGTGTGTGTGTGTGTGTGTGTGTATTTTAGCCATTCTGCCAGGTGTGAAGTGATATCTCTTTGTGGTTTTGATTTTTATTTCACTGATGCTGAGTGATGTTGAGCATCTTTTCACGTGTTTTTTGGCCATCTGTATGTCTTCTTTGGAAAAAATATTTGTTCATGTCTTTGCCTATTTTTTAATTGGATTATTTGTTTTTTTCATTGTTGAGTTATATAAATTTTTTATATATTTTATATACTCTTTATCAGAGATGTCATTTGCAGATATATTACCCCATTCATTAGGTTGTATTTTAGTTTTGTTGATTATTTCTTTTACTGTGCAGAAGCTTTTATTTTGATGTAGTCCTGATAGTTTATTTTTGCTTTTATTTCCCTTGCTTAAGGAAACATAGCTAGAAAAATATTGCTACTTCTGATGTCAGAGAAATTACCACTTGTGCTCTCTTCTAGGATTTTTATAGTTTCAGGATTCATGTTTAGGTCCTTAATCCATTTTGAATTATTTTTGTGTACAATGTAAGCCAGTGGTCCAGTTTCATACTTTTGCATGTGACTCTCCAGTTCTCCCAACATCATTTGTTGAAGAAGCTGTCTTTTTCCCATTACATATTCTTTCTTCCATTGTCAAAGATTAATTGACCATATAAACATGGTTTTATTTCTAGGATTTCTAGTCTATTCTGTTGAACTGTGTGTCTGATTTTGTGCCAGTGCCATACTGTTTTGATTAGTATAGCTTTACAGTATAACTTGAAATCTGGAACTATTAAAACTTGAGCTTCGTTTTTCTTTCTCAAGACTGTTGTGGCTATTTAGAATCTTCTGCAGTTCCATACAAATTTTAGGATTGTTTGTTCTAGTTCTGTGAAAAATGCTGTTGGTATTTTGTTAGGAATTACATTAAATCTGTAAGTTGCTTTGGATAGTATGGACATGTTAACAATATTTATTCTTCCAATTCATGAGCATGAGGGTGTCAGTGTCATGTGTCATAAGCACAGGGAGCAGTGTCTGTGTGTAGTGGCTAGGCAAGGCATCAGCTAAATTTGCACTTAGCCCAGGCCAGCTGGCTTGGAGTGAGGAAGTTGTCACAAAAGCATATAAGTGTAGACCACTGCTAACAGGTTAGATAGGAAGTATCTGTGCACCACCACCTCCCACTGGTGGTCGTGGGTTTATAATGAGGGGCAAGGGAGGAAAATGGTGACTGTCAGCTGCTTTGTTTCCAAAGAAGTCCTCCAACAGGCTCTGAAATCAGTATAAACAGATCTTCCTCCCATTTGCTCCAGGTGTTGTATAAACTACTGTTTCTATGTTGTTTCTCCTTGGGCATCTGCCTCTTTAAGGTTGGGATCCAGCTGTCCCTGCCCTCCAGGCTTTCCTAGTGCTGAGTCAGCTGACTTTTAAAGCTCCAGACTCCTTCTCCTGTCAGTTAAACAAACTCACAGAATTCAGGCCCTCTGATTTTCAAAGCTAGACATTATGGGAACTTGTGTGTGGGTTGCTTGATGTGAGGAGCTATCTCTTTCTCCTCTCCTCTCTAGCAGCTCCCTCCCTCCAGCAAGCAACTTCTGCCCTTCCTAACCTCTCAGATACAGCTTCTCTACATTTTATTGTGGAGTTTCTCTGCAGTCTTCAGATCCCTCTCTGGTTTATTTACATGGATGTTAGGACTATCTGGTAAATGTGGGTTGGGGTGAGATGGGACATTTTAATCCACCATCTAGCCAAGATTTCTTAAATAAAAATTTTAACACTATCATTTGGACTTGAAAATGTAAGAATGTATAATACATAGGAAAACAGTAAGATAAAGAATGACAAGGGCGTTGTCACTAAAAGATTCTATAGATCACTAAAGACCCTAAAACATCATAAGAGAGTGTTATTAACTTTATGTCAACAAATTAACATATTATATGACACAAATTCATTCACAGCTACTCTGAATAGCTCTATGTCTACTGAAGAAATTCAAAGCTAAAAACATTCCACCCTCACACACCGCCCCAAACAAAGAAACCCTCAGATGGTTTTACTGGCAAATTCTACTGAATATTTAAGGAAGAAATAATATTAATTCTACACAAACAGTTACAGAAAATAGGAAGGCCAAGAAATATTTTTCAATTAAATTTATGGGAACATTACTAAAACCAAAGTCCTTGCAAGTAAATAAACCTACAGACCAATAATATACCTTATAAACAGACACAACTATTCACAATAATGTAGTCACAAATCAAATACAGCAATGCATATACTTATTAAAAAAGACTAATACATAATGACCACATGAAATCTATCCAAGGAATGCAAATATTAGGCCAATTTGAAAATCAGTCAATCTAATTTATCATAATAATAGAATAAAAGATAAAAGTCTCATAGTCAATTTAATAGATGCAGGACAACCTTTTGAAAAAAATGAGTTAAAATAACTCTCAGAAAAGTAGTAATAAGAACTTCCTCATTCTGATAAAAGGAATCTAAAAAAACACACAGGAACAGAAATGCCATCATAGTAGTTGCTATAGTAACATCATTTTGAATTCAGATACTAACGATAGAGATGGAACACTTGAAATACATTCACTGTGTCTCATAGCTTTGCTTTGTGTACTGTGTTAATCTACTCTTAAGCTAGGAATTCAACTAACAAATACTTATCTCTCATTTTCTTGAATTCAAATACCTATACTCTACTTCCTTTTCCTCAACTATAAAATGAGAATCATCATCATCATCATTTCATGGAATTTTTGTAGGATAAAGTGAGTTAATTTATGTGAGATGCTTAGAAAGTACCTGCCATAGAGTAAAATGCTTTGTGTGTTATAATTGAAAATATAATAATTAACGGTGGCTGGGTGGCTCAGTCAGTTAAGCATTCTACTCTTGATTTTGGCTCAGGTAGAAGGTCAGGGTCATGAGATGGAGCCCCAAGTCAGGCTCTGAGTTCAGCTTCATGTCTACCCAAGAGTCTCTCTCTCTCTCTCCCTCTCCTCATTTGTGGTTGCTTGCTTTCTCACTTTCTCTCTCTCACTCAAAATAAATAAAATATTTCAAAAATATATAATAATTACTATACAAAACTTCTGCTTACTTTAATATCACAGAACTTGGAATAAGAATCCCACATATTATCTCATAGATTGCTGAGATTTTAATGTCTCCAAACTGTTGTTACTTTGTGGGGATTTTTCTCTACTCATACTGATTCCATAATATTTACATTTATGGTTACTGTCTGTCTGAGTTGTAACATTTGTGGATCCCCAAATCATGTAGTCATACTTTCCACAGCAATTGATTGAGAAGACTTCATAATGGCAACAGACTAATGTTGAACACAGAAACATAAATAAAGTTTCATTTTACTCATCAAAATATGGATTTTTCGATAACAAGAGAGTATTAAGCAGTTTTAAGAAGTAAGGTGTTTCTTCACTTTATACAGTAAGTATATGATATAAAGGTTTTTGTCAAGCACTGGCAAAGATGGCAGAGAAGTAGCAGGCTGAGATGACATTGGGTAGCAGGGGATCAGCTAGATAGTCTACCAAACCATTCCAAACACCTACAAATCCAACAGGAGAATGAAGAGAAGAAGAGCAGTAATTATAGAAACAGAAAATTGACCACTTTCTGAAAGGTAGGACCGACAGAGAAGTGAATCCAAAGTGACAGGAATATAGACCACAGTGGGAGGGGCCGGCTCCCGGCAAGGGGCAGGGCAATGGAGCACCAAATCAGAACTTTTAAAAGTCTGCTCCACTAAGGGACATTGCTCCAGAGCCTAAGCCGGGGGGAAGCCCATGTGGGGACAGGGTGGTCTCAGGTCCCATGGGGTCACAGAAGGATTGGGGGTGTCTGAGTGTCACAGAGCTTTCAGGTATTAGAGCGGGGAAGCTGGCTACAGAGACAGAGCCAAAGAGTGAGCTCTCACTCGGGGTTACCTTAAATTGTGACCTGTGGCACAGTCAAACCACTGCTCTGTGAGCAGGGACCCCATAAGATCCAGGGTGACCTCCCCCAACGAAGAGCGCAGGGATCTGTGGGGTTTGGAGACCCCAGCGGGGCTGTGTGCCAGAGACAGAGCTGCTTGGTCACAAGCTGGGTGAGCTCAGAGTGCAGCCAGAGGTAAGGATGACGGGAGTGATTGAGTGCTTCTTTCTGAAGGTGCACTGAGGAGTGGGGCCCTGAGCTCTTGGCTCCTCTGGAATTTTCATTCCCGTCCTCCAGAACTCTATGGAAAGCATTCAGGGAACAAAAGCTCCTGAAATTAAACCTGAGCGGATTACATAGTCCACCCTCCTGGTAAGGGAGGTGCAATTCTGCCTCGGACAAAGATACTTGAGAATCACTACAACAGGCTCCTCACCAAGAAGATCAACAAGAAATCCAGCCAAGACCAAGTTCACTTACCAAGGAGAACAGCAGAATTCCAGAGGAGGAGAAAGCAAAGCATGGAATTCATGGTTTTCTCCCCATGATTCTTTAGTCTTGCAAAGTTAATTAATGTTTTAATTTTATTTTTTTCTTATGCTAAAATTCCTTTAACTTTTGCTCTTTCCTCTTTTAACTTTTTTAAACTAGTTTAATTTAATACCTTTCATTAAAAAGTATTTTTTGAAACTTCATTATTATAGTCATATTTTATCCTTCATTGTATCTAACTTTAATTTTTGTATAAACATAGGGTATTTTCTTCTAAAAAATTTGGGATACAAGTTATTCTAATAGATCAAAATATGCCCTAAATCTAGCACACGGCTTTGTTCTAGTCTCCAGCCTGAGCAAATTCTCTCCACTTTCTTTTTCTTTATTTTCCCAAACAACTTATCTTATCAACTCTTTTTTAGAAATAAAAAAAACTTTTTTTTCATCATTATAGTCATATTCCATCCATCCCTTCACCATGTTTACCCTTATATATGTTTTTCATTCTTTAAAATTTTGGGAGGTAGTTTCTTCTAAGAGACCAAAATACTCCCAGAATTAAGTGGGTGTTCCTATTCTATTCACCAGTCTAATATATGTTTTCTTTTTTATATTTTTTCTTTAGTTTCTTATATATATATATATATATATATATATATATATATATATATATATAATTTTTATTTAATTTTTTTGAACTTCTTTTTAGTCCCTATATTCCCCCCATGATTTGGGGACTCTTCTGATTTGGTTAAAGCACATTTTCCTGGGGTCTTTGCCACCCTTTTCATATTTTATTTGGTCCTTCATATATTCTTATCTGGATAAAATGACAAGGTGGAAAAACAACACACACACACACACACAAAAACCAAGAGGCAGTACCGAAGGCTAGGGAACTAATCAATACGGACATTGGTAATATGTCAGATCTAGAATTCAGAATCACAATTCTCAAGGTGTTAGCCAGGCTCGAAAAAGACTTGGAAGATAGTAGGGAAACTCTGTCTGGAGACATAAAAGCCCAAAAGAACTAAAATTTAACCAAGTTAAAATCAAAAAAGCTATTAATGAGGTGCAATAAAAAACGGGGGCTCTTACTGCTAGGATAAATGAGGAAGAAGAGAGAATTAGTGCTATAGAAGCCCAAATTACAGGGAATAAAGAAGATGAGCAAAAAGAGAGACAAACAACTACGGGACCACAAGGGGAGAATTCGAGAGATAAGTAATATCATAAAATGAAACAACATTAGAATAATAGGGATTCTAGAAGAAGAAGAAAGAGAGAGGAGAGCAGAAGGTATATTGGAGAGAATTATTGTAAAGAATTTCCCTAATATGGCAAAGAGAACAAGCATCAAAATCCAGGAGGTGCAGAGAACCCCCCTCAAAATCCAACTATATGCCCAGAAATTGGGCAGTCTGGAAGAAATGGATGCATTCCTAAAGACATATAAACTACCACAGCTGAACCAGGAAGAAATAGATAACCTGAACAGACCCATAACCAGTAAGGAGATTGAAGCAGTCACCAAAAATCTCCCAAGAAAAAAGAGCCCAGGCCCAGATGGCTTCCCAGTGTAATTCTACCAAACATTTAAAGAATTAATTCCTATTCTCCTGAAACTGTTCCAAAAAATAGAAATGGAAGGAAAACTTCCAAACTCATTTTGTGAGGCCACCATTACCTTGATCCCAAAACCAGACAAGGATCCCATCAAAAAAGAGAATTACAGACCAATATCCTTGATGAACACAGATGCAAAAATTCTCACAAAAATACTAGCTAATAAGATCCAACAGTACATTAAAAGGATTATTCACCACGACCAAGTGGGATTTATTCCAGGGCTGCAAGGTTGGTTCAACATCTGCAAATCAATCAATGTGATACAATACTTTAATAAAAGAAAGAACAAGAACCATATGATACTCTCAATAGATGCTGAAAAAGCATTTGACAAAGTACAGCATCCTTTTATAATCAAAACTCTTCAAAGTGTAGGGATAGAGAGTTCATACCTCAATATCAAAGCCATCTATTAAAAATCCACCACGAATATCATTCTCAATGGAGAAAAACTGAGAGCTTTTGTTCTAAGGTCAGGAACACAGCAGAGATGCCCATTATCACCACTGCTATTCAACATAGTACTAGAAGTCCTAGCCTCAGCAATCAGACAACAAAAAGAAATTAAAGGCATCCAAATCAGCAAAGAAGAAGTCAAACAATTACTCTTTGCAGATGATATGATACTATATGTGGAAAAATCAAAAGACTTCACTACAAATCTGTTAGAACTTGTATAGGAATTCAGTTAAGTGTCAGGATATAAAATCAATACACAGAAATCAGTTGCATTTCTTTACACCAACAACAAGACAGAAGAAAGAGAAATTAAGGAGTCAATCCCATTTACAATTGCACCCAAAACCATAAGATACCTAGGAATAAACCTAACCAAAGAGGCACAGAATCTATACTCAGAAAACTATAAAGTCCTCATGAAAGAAATTGAGGAAGACACAAAGAAATGGAAAAATCTTCCATACTCATGTATGGGAAGAACAGATATTGTGAAAATGTCTATGCTACCTAAAGCAATCTACACATTTAATGCAAACCCTATCAAAACCCCTTCCATTTCTTTCAAAGAAATGGAACAAATAATCCTAAAATTTATATGGAACCAGAAAAGACCTCAAATAGCCAGAGGAATATCGAAAAAGAAAGCCAAAGTTGGTGGCAACACAATTCCAGACTTCAAGCTCTATTACAAAGCTGTCATCATCAAGACAGTATGGTACTGGCATAAACATACATATAGATCAATGGAATGGAATAGAGAGCCCAGAAATAGACTCTCAACTCTATGGTCAACTAATCTTCGACAAAGCAGGAAAGAATGTCCAATGGAAAAAAAAAAAAAAAAACAGTGTTTTCAACAAATGCTGTTGGGAAAATTGGACAGCCACATGCAGAAAAAAGAACTGGACCATTTCCTTACACCAAACACAAAAATGGACTCAAAATGGATGAAGGACCTCAATGTGAGAAAGGAATCCATCAAAATCCTTGAGGTGAACACAGGCAGCAACCTCTTGGACCTCAGCCACAGCAACTTCTTCCTAGGAACATTGCCAAAGGAAAGGGAAGCAAGGGCAAAAATGAACTTTTGGGACTTCATCAAGATCACAAGCTTCTGCACAGCAAAGGAAACAGTCAACAAAACCAAAAGACAGCTGACAGAATGGGAGAATATATTTGCAAACGACATATCAGATAAAGGGCTAGTATCCAAAATCTATAAAGAACTTATCAAACTCAACACCCAAAGAACAAATAATCCAATCAAGTGATGGGAAGAGGACATGAACAGACACTTCTGCAAAGAAGACATCCAGATGGCCAAAAAACACATGAAAAAGTGCTCCACATCACTCGGTATCAGGGAAATACCAATCAAAACCACAATGAGATACCACCTCATACCAGTCAGAATGGCTAAAATTAACAACTCAGGAAATGACGGATGCTGGCGAGGATATGGAGAAAGGGGAAGCCTCCTACACTGTGGGTGGGAATGCAAGCCGGTGCAGCCACTCTTGAAAACAGCATGGAGGTTCCTCAAAAAGTTGAGAATAGAGCTACCCTATGATTCAGCAATTGCACTACTGGGTATTTACCATAAAGATACAAATGTAGTGATCCAAAGGGGCACATCACCCAAATGTTTATAGTAGCAATGTCCACAATAGCCAAACTATGGAAAGAACCTAGATGTCCATCAACAGATGAATGGATAAAGAAGATGTGGTATATATATATATATATACAATGGAATACTGTGCAGCCATCAAAAGAAATGAAATCTTGCCATTTGCTACAACGTGGATGGAACTAAACGGTATTATACTTAGCAAAATAAGTCAATCAGAGAAAGACAATTATCATATGATCTCCCTGATATGAGGAAGTGGAGATGCAACGTGGGGGGTTTGGGGGTAGGAAAAGAATAAATGAAACAGGATGGGATTGGGAGGGAGAAAAACTATAAGAGACTCTTAATCTCACAAAACAAACTGAGGGTTGCTGGGGGTAAAGGGGTAGGGAGAGGGTGATAGGGTTATGGACATTGGGGAGGGTATGTGCTATGGTGAGTGCTGTGAAGTGTGTAAACCTGGTGATTCACAGACCTGTACCCCTGGGACTAATGATACATTATATGTTAATAATAAATTTTAAAAAAATTTTTAAAAAGAAAAAAATAAAGGTTTCTGTCTACATTTTGTGGATTAAAAAATAGAAAATAGCAGAGCATGAGTAATGTGTCCAGGGCTTCACTGCTAGTCAGAAAAAGAAATCAAACTCATATATGCCTGATTCTAAATGCATCAATATGTTGTGTCGCATAGAAATGTGACATATTACTTAGTAAGTCTGTGACTAAAACATGTTGGCTGTGTGGTACCTTACAATAACTGCATTCCCTGGGTACCTGTGTCACCTAGTTTGAGAACTGGTATTTTTTACCACTGAGCACTGCATGCTTTATCTTACTATAGATTAACTATCCCAGCTTTGTGATAATATACATGGCTCTCAATTCTCTGGCTCCCTGTAGCCTGGTAAAAGTGATCCCTTGAAAGCCTGCTTACTTCTTAAACTTTTAAGAAAGTTTATGTCCTTCTGAGCTAGGATGCTTCCTATTTTCTGTTCTATCACAGCAGGTTTCATAGCATATATTGTAATGCTCCAGTTCATTAAGTCTTTGCTGAGAAATTAATTGCATCAGAGAAGCAGGCCCATCCCTCACCATTGATTACTTTCCTCCCTCAACATTGTGATTCAGTCCAGTCATGCTTCTCTTTAACAAACATTTTTGTATTCATTTTAAATTTTTTTTCTCTAGACACACCCTGACCATCAGAGATGCACATGTACTTTCTCATGCTGATTGTACACAGTATATGCTTCTGATATGGAACATTTTTTTTCTTTTAAAATTGGAAAGTCATTATTTTTTACTTGTTAAAGTAATCAAGTAACTAATACAAACAAATTTAAGCTAGAAAATACATGCTCTTGTACCCCTTATTCTCACCTCCACAATAAGCAAATGCACATTGAAACCTGGAGAAATAAGAGTAAATTTCCAACTAAAAGTTTATCCTAACACCTACCAAAAATAAGTGCCAGTTTCCATAATTCCCATTATCAGTCAGGGCTGAAAGAGAAAAACTGGAACCTCTAGGGTTAAAACGGGAAAATTTCTGACAAAGATAGTGGAAGAGTTGAGAAACCAGATGGGATGGTGAGGCAACCCTGAGATTAGTAACAGCGGGACGTTGTAGCTGTCACTCCTCAGAGTGGATTGGTAGAATACCAAGTGAGAGGCAGCAGGAGGAGTAGGTTGGGAGTAGTGATCTTGACGGGAGGACATTGCTTAGAATTTCTAGCACATAGTTTATGTTCATATCCATCTATACTATCATCTATCTATCTATTTAGAGAGAGACTGACTTTAAGTTGGTTTTAGAATGGTTTAGAAATTCTCTTCATACAGTGTACCCCGTAATTGCCTGCACCCAGGGGACTGTTCCCTCTGCTTTGCTTGCTGGGCGTGTCATTGGCAGAAGGATAATGGGAGTAGGAGGTGTTACCGGTATCAGAGAGCTGAAGTTACCAGCTGGAGGTTCAGTCACCGAGGCAGTATCGTTCAGCCAAAGGCACTGCCCTAAAAAGGAGATGGAAAATAATAAACTTGACTTATTTCTTCTATCCAATTTTGATTCTGCTTCCAGTTCTTTCCTTTGGCAGATTCAGCTGGAAGGCAGCTGACATGAGTTTCTGGGGAATGCAGCCTAGAGGAGTCAGTCCTTCTATAATGAAGAAGAAAGAAGAGAAAGCAAAGAATGGATTGAAGAGAAAATAAGCAAATGACCAGTACACTTCAGATACTAGATATCACCAAGCCTTTTAATATTGCCACTCTAGCAGGAAAATAAATACTGTTTACCTTTAATTCGTGGTTGGGTCAAACAATTTTAAATGTTTATTGGTCATTTTTTTCTGAATTATCTGCTTATACTATTAGAGTATGTGGGGGATGTGTTGTTTGTGGAATCCTTTAAAAATTTTTTGGTAGAATTTCTTTATCCAGTCTATCGACTTTTTAATAACTCTTTGTCATATATATGTGATGATTTTCCCCATTTTGCCTTTCACCTTTGTGTCATTTCCATTCAGAAATTTTAACTTTTATTTTGACATGTGTGTCAATCTTTGCTATTATGTCATTCTTTGAAAGGTCTTCTGCACCCCAATATTATAAAAACTGTCTTGATATGTTCTTTTTATACTTTGATGGCTTCATTATTCCTGCTTAATTCCTTAGTCCTTCTGGGATGAATTTGGGAACAGGGGCAGCTAAAGATTGAAATCAGTCTTTTTCAAATCAGTATTTAATTTTCTTAATACTGTTTATTAAACTCTGTGCTTTCCACACTTATTTAAAATGTTACCACTGACTTACTTAAATTATATTTTAAATAACAACTGCCTTCATTTAAAAAGGTAGTAGCTTTAATCCTTACAGTATCCAAATAATTCTAAATAAGCCCATAAGTTTTGAATCTAATAATACTAACTTTAGCTTCATATTTCCATTTCAAATAAACTGGCAAGCACTTTTGTCATTAGTCCTGGATTGCTTTGACTACTTCTTTCCTTATCTTTTTATTCTCGTATAACTGGACAAGAAGTATAGTTAGTGATACCTCATCACTTAAATATAAATACAATAAAGTTTTGAGTATGAAGATGACATTAATTAAACAAACTAATTAAACAAAATTAAAAATTACTATGGTAATTTAAAAGATGTTAACAACGGCTGGCATCATACTTCATGGTGAAAGACTAGAAGCTTTCCTGTAACATCAAGATTAAGACAGGATGCAAAATATCAAAGTCATCCAGATTTGAGGGTGACTGGGCCGCTCAGTTTGTTAAGGAACTGCCTTCAGCTCAGGTCATAATCCTGGAGTCCCAGGATCAAGTCCCGCATTGGGCTTCCTGCTCAGTGACCCTCTCCCTTCTCATGCTCTCCTGAAGATTTGTGCCATATTGATGAAAATGTAAAGTGGTGCATATACTTTAAAAAACAGTATGCAGTTAAAAATTTTTAAAAGTAGAATATTAATAAATAATATTCCATTGTATGTATACACCACATTTTGTTTCTTCATTCATCTATCAGTGGACACGTATGTTCTTCCACCTTTCGGCTATTATGAATGATGGTACTATAAGCATGTATATATATGACCTAGCAATTCTACTCCTTGAAGAGATATTTATACATACATGGAATATTATTTAGTCTTAAAAAGGAAGGAAATTCTGACATGTGCTACATACAACGTGGATGAAACTTAAAGATACTATGCTAAGTAAAAAGAGCTAGTCAGAAAAGGACAAATGCTGTATGATTATGCTTACATCAAAATCAGAGAAACAGAAAGTAGAACAGTACTTTCCAGGATCTGGGGAAAAGGATGAAGAATTATTTTTAAGGGGTAGGAATTTCCAGGGGAGCCTGGGTAGCTCAGTTGGTTAAGTGCCTGCCTTTGGCTCTGGTCGTGATCTCAGGCCGGATTGAGACCCACATCAGCCTTCCTGCCCAGGGGAGAGTCTGCTTCTCCCTCTCCCTCTGCTACTCCCTGTGATTGTGTTCTCTCTCTCTCTCTCAAATAAATAAATAAAATCTTTTTTAAAAATTCCATTTTGCAAGGAGAAAGGTGTTCTGTGGATGGAGAATGGTAATGGTTGCACAGAAATGTTAAAGTTGTTAATGCCACTGAAGTTTACACTTAAAAATGCCTAAGTTGGCAAATTTTTATGTTACATGCGTTTACTACAATTTTTAAAAATCAGTATTAATGAAAAGATAGTTACAAATTCTTTCACGTTAATCCTACTAAGAAATGGAACATGTTGGGTGCCTGGGTGGCTCAGTGGGTTAAGCCGCTGCCTTCAGCTCAGGTCATGATCTCAGGGTCCTGGGATCGAGTCCCACATCGGGCTCTCTGCTCAGCAGGGAGCCTGTGTCCTCCTCTCTCTCTCTCTCTGCTTGCCTCTCTACCACTTGTGATCTCTCTCTGTCAAATAAATAAATAAAATCTTAAAAAAAAAAAGAAGTGGAACATGTTTCTTTTCCATTTGAAAATATGCTATTCTTTTTTTTTTTAAGATTTTATTTATTTATGGGGAGAGAGAGACAGACAGAGATACAGAGAGAGTACGAGAGCAGGGAGAAAAGCGAGAAGCAAACTCCCTGCTGAGCAGGGAGTCAAATAAGGGACTCGATTCCAGGACCCCGAGATCATCACCTGAGCAAAAGGCGGACGCCTCACTGACTGAGCCCCTCAGGTGCCCCCAAAAAACACTGTTCTTATTGAGTGTCTTTTTTTTTCTTTTTTTTATATAATTTTTTATTTTTTATAAACATATATTTTTATCCCCAGGGGTACAGGTCTGTAAACCATAAGTGACTCTTATTGAGTGTCTTTTAATATACAGCATGCCACAGAAGTGACACTGCAAGTTTAAAGGCTGGTTTAGAAGAAAGAAAGCTTTCCTCAGGTTCTACATTTTGGAGCCATTCACCCTCAGAACTCCACTGCCGTGCTCTGAGAAAGTCCAGGCTGCAAGTATTGATCATGTGTAAAATGCCCTGGACAACAGGTGGGCCTGTAAACCATCTTTTGTGATAACACTGGCCCTAGCCACTGTGCGAGTGCAGTCGTATGAGAGACCCATGGAGAACCACTCTGTCTTGCCCAGTCAACGCCCAGAACTGTGAACAGTAAGACCAACAAATGCTTGTTGTTTTACACCATTATGTTTGTGGGGAGTGCTCTGCAACTTTACACAATTACAGTAGTTGCCAAGAGCAGAGGTTATAGAATCAGAGGGACTAAAATTTGAATTTCAATTTTATCTCTTATGAGCCATATGTGATCTCAGAATTATCACTTAATTACCTGTAAATTGAGAATAAAAGTACTTCATAAAATTGGTTTGAGTATAAATGAGATGTATGTAAAAGACCCCTTATAGTAACTGAAGAATAATAAGCTCTCAGTATTTTACAATAGTGGTCAATATTACTGTTATTGCCATTATTCTAAAACCTGTAATTCATCCTCATTAAAATAATTTACATGTACATTTCTGTTAAAACTCCCCTTTATCAATACAAGGAATTTAATATTTCTAATAATATATCTCCCCAATTTAGGTTAGATACCATTTGAGTTGAAGACAGGATTTTCAAACAATATATTTTTTTCTACATTTGGAAGTTACAGAACTAAATTAGCTTTTAAAGATTTAGTCTATTTCTTGCAGGATGTTTAGATATTCTTGGATGCCGGAATTTTCCAAGAAAGCAGTGCATTGCTTTGTGGCCACCCTAGCTTATTTAACAAAATCTTATTCCTCTGAGAATTAAAATTTAATGTATAATCAGAGCTTCATTCATTTAAAAATATCCGCTGACCATCCATTTAAATTAAGAGCAGGGAGAAAAGAAAGGTTTCTTTAGATCAGTCGCATTATTGAATGCCTGGAACATTATCAATTTCATACTTTTTGACGGGTTGTAAACTGCAGAGGTACTGAAGCTATTGCCAAGTATACAGAAACTATCTTTGTAAATAAAATCTCTGGAGATTGAGGAGTCTCTCTCTCAAGCCCAGTACAGTGCAGTGTGATGCAAATGGATCTATTTCTTTCTTCTTCTCTTAACATATGGGTGGTTACTACCACTTTCTTTACAAGTAGAGAAAAACATTTATAAGGAGCTCAACTTAAAAAAGTGTAATCACCAGCAAATTCTTCTTTAGCATAGGAAGCACTATTTTCTAGTTTCCTGCTGATAAAAAAAGAGTGAAATTGAAACATTACTGTTTCTGTGTGGTTATATAAGATGTTATGCTTAAAAATCCTATTAAATACGTCTGGGGATTGTATACATTAAATGAGTTTGCACTGTTCCTTACATCTCTCAGACTTCTATGTCAAATTTTTAACACACAAATGATTCTTTATTATATGATCTCAAATGAGGAACCTCAACTTCATTGCATGAAAATTCTATTTTTGTTTCAATATTAGAGTTAAGAGTATATGCCATAGTAAGGGAAAAGAAAGTTCCATTTACATTTCAAAGGTAATATTTGCAAACTCCAAAGACAGTGAAAAGAGAAAAATGGCTTAGGAGGTGTATTCATCCTAATAGCGTTTATATAAGTCTGGTGGAACACATTTACCTTTAAGAGACACATAAATGCTTTGCAAACATCTGTAAAGTTCAGTAGAAAATCTGGAAGCTCTTGTTACTTTTTGACAGTGTTATGTGAATGACAAACCTCTGCTATGTGAGGAATTTTGAGGCCAGAATAAAGTCTCAACCTTTAGAAACCATCCTTTGTTGATATCCTTTGCTGTCACTAACATGCAGCCTATTATTACATGGACTAAATTTCTTCTTAAGATGGGACAGTCCCATGTTATCCCTGCTCAGCTCATTCACCACCATCTAATTAACAGCCCTTCTTCACTTTTCAGGCTTTTCTATAGCACAAGCCCACAAAGTCAGCAACCCTGTAGCAATGATCAAGAGAAGGGTTACAACAGCTGGAATGAAAATCCTGAGGCCAATTAGCTCGCTGTCCATCTCTCTCTCACTCTCCACCGAAGTACGATGAAGACCCCCACCCAGCCTTTATTTGACAGTCCTGCTCACACCTGTGGTCTTTTAGGAAACACAAACCACAATTCCCTTTCCATTCTGCCCTTGAACTTGGGAAGGGGATATTTGAGAAAGGGAAGGGAGAGGCTACGATCAAAAGATACACAGGTAAGAGAGAACTATCTCAAATCCATAGCAATTATAATCTTTAGCATATTTAGTATAATCTATAGCCTTTAAACTAAATTTAGACCATTAGAATGATTATTATTCAGTAAGTTTTCAGGAAAAAGATTTTTAATATCTCAGATTGCTATAGAATAACGGTCTTTTCAATCCTTTTTTTTTTTTTTTTTTTTTTTTTTTTTTTTTTTTAGAGAGAGATAGAAAGAGTTTTAGAGCAGGGGTGGAGTGAAGTTTGGGGGCTGTGCAAAGAGAGGGCTAGAATCTGAACAGGTACAGCATGGTGCCCAACTTGAGGCTCCATCTTACAACCCTAAGATCATGACCTGAGCTGAAATCAAGAGTCAGATGCTTAACCAACTGAGCCACCAAGGACCCCTCCAGTCATTTCTCTTAATAACGGATTTTGGAATATTTCTGAAAGTCCTTCCAAAAATTAAGAGAACAAACAAAAATATAGTTAATATTGTGCTTAACCTTTTTGGTGATTAGTTGGTTAGTTTCATATGGTTTAAATTAATTGCAGGGTTATATTATTTGATATATTAATGTTTTTGTAAATGGAGACTTCTTGACAATTAGTTTTTTTTAGTATATTTTGTGTTTATTTCAAACAGAGCTGGAAAAGTCTCTGTTAATACTGCTGTAGTCCAATCCAACTGTACAGCCTCTGAGATTTAGCAGATTTTTCCTTTTACTATAGGAGTGCATGTTAGAGAAGCGGTTTCGTTACTATATTCAATGTGACCAAATGCCTCAAGGCCAGATGTCAATCTTCATGTTCAAAAGAGCAAACCTTAATTCCACATTAAATCTCATAAAGTTAGGGAGAAAGCTTTCTCTTCCCCTGTAGTAGTACCTCAGAGGTATGGGGTATTACAATAGCTCTCAAAGTTTCAAAAATATGACATAAATCCCTCATTAGGAGCACAGAGTATGTAATTTTCACTTCTGTTTCTGCGAGATCAGTGTCTCAAATCCGGGGATTCAGTGATTTTTTAAAAAATTCATAATTCACATAGTTGAACATTTTATGATCTAATAAATTTTCTAATAGTTTTAGTTTCTAGGGTCTAGTTCCTCTCACTTTTTAAAAGGTTGTTATTATTTACAGGCATATAAATAATAAATAAGAAGTGTATGTTGTAAATACAAAATGTTCCGCAATTTGAGCTATTCCCAATCTCATATCCTTTCTCCAAATTCAACCTCTGTTAACATTCTGGTATATTCCACCAGTTTTTTTTCCCTACATGTTTACGTATCTAGTATTAGTGATAAGATGTTAAAATTGACTTTTCGAGTTCTTATATATTTTTTAAGATTTTATTTATTTATTTGTCAGAGAGAGAGAGAAAGAGCACAAGCAGGGAGAACAGCAGGCAGAGGGAGAAGCAGACACCCGACTGGGCAGGGAGCCTGATGTGGGACTGGATTCCAGGACCCTGGGATCATGACCTGAGCAGAAGGTAGACGTTTAACCAACTGAGCCACCCAGGCATCCCTAGGTCTTAAAATTTTAATTGAGGACTCAGTGTCAGTTGTTTCAAAGCTGAGACAACACCCAATTAACAAAACATTGCAAGTTTTAGTAGTAAACTATTAGGCCATTCCAAGGAGATCATCTTGAGATATGTACAAGTGTGTATCAAAAGACATGTATGAATGAACCAAGTTTTTTGGTTTATTATTTTCAAAAAGCAGTAAAAAATATTTACACAGGGCATTACCAAATTCTAATGCCATCCTTAGGACCCACCTTCAGTAATGTAAAAGTGTGGAATCATCAAAACTATATCAAGCTAAATGGTTGACTTGTTTTCAGTTAGATGACAAGTTATGTTCCTTCTCCTTTCCCCAAGACAAGAGAACATCAAATATTTTCAGCACATCAAATCCTCCTGTAAATAAAGTCTTATTTTCCAATTTCTTTAGCAACCTAATGGATTCTTAGCATTCTTTTATGTTTGAAGGGTAAATGATAGGCTAATTCTGGCAGAACTTGAGGTAAGCACTTGTAAAACTTGGACTTTGTCTAAGAGTTTTAGAATATGGACTGATTAGAAGTTTGAAATTTCAAAATAAAAATCCTGGTTAGAATTGTTTGAGAGAGAGAGAGAAACTCCAAAGAGATATAGGTTTACTACACACAAAGACATGGCAAAGATATGTATTTGCCAGATATGTGTCTTGCTGCAGGAAGGAAGACATGGATCTTCCTAAACGGATCTCTTCTACGTATATCTCCTATGGAGGGATGGAACTTAGGAATCCAGTGGCTGAGGAAATAGATAAATGGTTAGGTAGAGGACACATTGCCATCCCCATGGTTTATATAAATAAACCCCTTGAGAAAATAAGCGAGCATTTGTCAATATAATACATATACAGCTCCCAGGCCAGACTGTACTCTTACAGTAAAGTCAGATGATTTCTCTCCCTTACTTCTTCTCCCTTTTCAGTTCGTACATGAGCCCAGGGGCAGCATGAGTGAGGAAAATAAAAGAACAAGGTGGTAAAAAAGTTGAAGACCTAAAGGTTTAACTTCCCTATTACAAGTTTATAAAATTGAGACATGCTCAAATTGGGTTGAAAAAAAAATTAAATTTAATGAAGATAGGAGCTTTGCCATTAGGTAAGACTAGGTATTTTAATAAAGAATTATAGGTTATTTATGACTCCCTAGAGTTGTTCAGAAGGACTATCAGGTTGCTAAGTATTACATAGAAGGGAAGGGGTTGTAAAATGAGGGGGTTTAGAGAGGTAGGGTCAAGTATGTATTTTTTAAAATTTCTATTAATTCCAGAACATTCAGAAACCACTTACGTAAGTAATATGCATATATATTTAGTTTGGGTATTTGGGGCAGAAGATCATTAGATACTATATCATTATATATATCTATTTATAAAATCATAGTTATATATAAAATATACATTAAATAATACACATAGTATAATCTAATAATTTTATAGTAATATATATTAATATTATATAATATATATTTCTTAAAATATATTTATATATTTATATATAATATGTATAATCATATTATATAATGTGTGTAATAATATATAATATATCATAATATATGTAAATAAACAAAATATATAACATATAACATGATATAATTTATATATAAATACAGAATATGTATTAATATTACATGTAATATTAATATATATTACTAGATATAGTAATATTTAGTTATTATATAATGATATATATCAATATGATATTGATTTAATTTGTATTATTAAATCTAATATTCATAAGATTAAATACATATGTAAGGTTACCTACATATATACACACTTTATTTTCTTTTGTGGGTGATTATAATTAATTTTGGAAATAGTCACAACTCAATAAAGGCCAATTTACCTCTCTTTATTTTTTTTTAAGTTTCTAGCATTCAGTAGTATTCAGGTCAGAGGGCATGCCTTCAATTGAAAGTAAGAGAAAACCCCTCAAAATGGGTTAAAAAATAAGAAGATAATGTGTTAGGTCACAGAAGAGAATCCACAGGGAAGGCAACCCTTCCCTAAGGGAAGGCAGCTCACTCACACTCTTTTCATCTGCCTGCTGTGCGGTGTTAGCACAGTGGTGCAATGGTGTATCACCCAAGTCAGCCCCCGGCACCACACCAAACTTCACAATGCCTACCAGAAAACGCCCCCTTCTTGTGTGTCTTCTTTTTTAAGTTCATGAGATCCTGCTGGTACAATGACTAGAACTACCAGGTTTAACTCAGAGTAATCAGGACTGATCATTATGTTGAGGGAAATGGACTGCGTTCTCTAACTAAAAGGTTGTAGCAAAGGAGCTGGAGGGCTGGAAAAAAAAAAAAAGTGGAGCTCTGCCAACAGTGATGAGAAAATGGAACACTGTTAAGATTCTGTGAGAAAGCAATAATGTAAGTTTCTCTCAGATTAGACGATTTGAAGAAAGTTAACTGTACCTACTACTTACAAAGGTGTGATGGGACTTAAGAAAACAAGGCGTACTGCAGAACCTCATGGCTAATGGTAGCAGGGAGCTGTACTGTCTCTAGGCTTGAGGAAGTGAGCAGTAGAAGTGGTTGCTAGAAACCAGGGTGGTATCTAACTGACACCGTGGCTTTTATTAGACAAAAGCATCTAACGCACAGAAACTTGCCATGGAGGAAGTCAAATATCCCAACCTTATTTTAGTTCATCTTCTGATTATTTACTGATGAGACACAAACAAAATCAGAAGTCCTGAAGGTCTGTGGTTGTAGTCCATAGCATTTCTCTTCCCAGGTCCAGAGCAGCCTAGAGATGGGTGGAGAGAGAATTTAGAAAAGGAAAATATTCAACACAGATATCAATACTGGTAATTATTGTTACAAGTAAAGTAAATGCTTGCATCTAACTTAGTATGTGTCATATACCGGGTCTGCTATAGTATTTATGTAAAACTTATTCAAAACTATATTCAATTTTTAATATTATAAAATTGTAGCAATTATATTTTTTACATATATGTGAGTATTCCTTCAGTAGTGGAATTGCTGAAACAAAGAGTAGGCAAATTTCAAATACCACTAGATATTGCCAAATTATCATTTAAAGATGCTAAACCAATTACCATTCCTTCCATTTTTAAATCTTGTCAAGATGAGGTTAAATATTATTTCTAAAGGGAGGAGTAAAACATTATGTACATTGTTTGCTTTCGTTTATATTACAATCAAGGTTGTTTTTTTTTTCATATTTCTTATATAGGAGTTCACTATTTTTTCATTTGGCTACTTCTGGTCTTTTTACTTAATGTATTGTCTGCTCATATCTTTTCATCAGATTTTACAGGATTTGTTTTTCTGCCATATATATTATCTTTGTTATAAATATTTTTATCCCCAATATCTTATTTTATGATTTTTTCTGTTTATTCTTATCTGTTTGAAACTTTTTCCAGAAATTTTAATTTTTTATTGAGATATAATTGACACATACTATCGTATTAGCTTCATGTGTGCAACATAAATATTAATTTTCATGTGGTCAAGTCTTTCAGTCACTTTCTAGTTGATTTATTGTGTTGCTTAGGAAATTTCTTCTCCTCCAAAAATTTTATAAAACTGTTCTTTCATATTTGGTAATATACAAATAATTTTAAATTTTAGCTCTCTAATTCTCATGAGTTAATTTTTGGTTTTTATGGATAATGTAAAATGGACAACTAATGGTTTCCCCTAAAGGATAATCAATTAGTGTACAATAATATAATTTATAATTTCCACACGTATTTGAAAAGCTACTTTTTCATGAATCTGTTCCCGGCTGTTTATTATTTTTCACTGTTCTATTAGTTTATTTCTATGCCCATGTTAAAAGTTTGATTGCTACATCCTTATAGAATGTATTCATGTTATATAAAAGAATTATCGAGGAGTGCCTCAGTGGCTCAGTTGGCTAAGTTCCTGACTCTCGATTTTGGCTCAGGTCATGATCACAGTGTCCTGAGATCCAGCCCCAGGTTAGGCTCTCCATGCAGGGAGCTATCTGTTTAACATTCTCTCTTTTCCTCTCCAGTTTATGAAACAGGGTATTTGAAGAATAATTTCCCACTATCGTGAAATGCACAACCTTTCTTTGTGTCTCTCCCTTTGAATGTTATAGGACCATATAGTAAGAGTTAAAAAAAAACAATAGAAACACAGTTTTGCAACTTCCTAATCACATCCACTCTAGTGAGAAGATGAACATGTAACCCTTAGTCCTCCCCCCTTTTCTAGCAGAATCAGGTATAAAAGTGGTAAATTCCCATTCTAAAGAATCTTGCTTATATCTGGCAATTGGTACATATTTCCTACAAAATGAGTCTCGTAATCTAGTTGTAGATAAAATTCCTGTAAAGTATCAAGGCTGTGGAGGTGCAAGACCCAATATGATAGTTGCCAGACATGATCTTTTTTTAGAGAAACTAAATCACTTACAGATAACTTCAAATTTTTGATTTTCGTAATAGAGATTGGTCTAAAGTAATTGGAATATAATTAGTCTTGGAGTATAGAAACTTAGAATCTAGTCATGTATTTATCACCAACTAAATAGTTAATATTGGGCAAACAATTAAACTCTTCAAATGCCCTCATGTTAGAATTAGGAGATTGGGCTCTGATCTTTAGGGTATCTGTAGTTTTGAAGCACTATGATTATGAAAGCATGTGCCTTATATTCAAATAATTATATATTTCCAAGATTGTAGTGTTTTGATTTTATGTCATATTGTCAGTTTATAGCTACTATGAGAACAAATTTTTGATAAAGAGCATAACATCTACACACAGCACTGTTTCTGAGGAAATATTTTTTTTTTTTTACATTTACTTATTTATTTTAGAGAGAGGGTGCACATGGGGAGAGGAAAAGAGGGTGAGGGAGGTGGAAGGTGAAAAAATCTTAAGCAGACTCCATGCTGAGTGCAGAGCCAGATGCTGGGCTTGATCTTATGACCCTGAGGCAAAATCAAGTGTTGGATGCTTAACCAGCTGAGCTACCCAGGTGCCCCGTGGAAATACAATTGATTTTATGACCATCTACTTTAGAATAAAGTTTTTGGAGATGTGATTTGGCGTAAAGTATACCATGCGTAGAGTAGCAAAGTGCCACTGTGTTTGAAAAGCAATACTTTTTGAAGTGTTTTTTGCCTTATACATTGTGTGGGGTGCACTACATTTTTGACCAAGTTGATACAAGTGCCACTCACACCTGCTTGCACATTCCAACTATATGTGTCTTCTATTGTCAGTGACTCTCTCTGAAGGTAATAAAATATATATATGTAAAGTTCATCAGTCAAATAATTAACCCAAGTATGCTACTAAAACTAAATGAAGTCATCTCTCATTTATACTTAGGGAGACACATGGCTGCACATTTCTTCTATCCATTGAGGAAACGTTGCAAACGTTTCATTGCATGGACACATTATCAGAGGAACTTTTAAATGGGTAAATGAGTAAGATAGTTTTAAAAACTTACCATAAGAAAGGGTGACCTAGATACTCTGTCTCCTGGCTTTTACAGGAAGTGTATAATACTACATTTAGATAACAGAAGATAGGATGAATTTGACAAACTAAATATGACTAAGGAAAACACAATCTCAGTAGTCTTTTAAGATACATATGCTACCACAGCAAAGCAAGAAATGAGCCTTTCTAACCAGATTCCAAGCATATTCTGTCATATCACTGTGGTTATGAATCTTTTTATCTCATGAGGAGGGCATGGTATACTTGAAATATACTTTGTATCCGAGTAGATGATAGTCTTCTAAAAGAAGACTTTTAATTGCTACAAAAAAGGGGAGAAATTGAATCTTAGGTAACCACTATAGTCCAATTGTTACATGAAAATCTTTTCCTCTATTAAAAGAAGTCAGATGAAACCTTTTACTTTCTTGAAATCAGTTTCCTGGTTAATATTTTAAATTCATGTCACAAAATGGGTTTCTGTCTGCTGTATTTATTTTGACCTTCACAGTAGTTATGTAGGTGATGTTTTAATAAACCAACTTTAAAAATAAATTAATTGAATCTAAGAGTGTATGGGACTTGTCAAAACACAAATTGTTAGAGCTATCACTGAGCTGTTTCATGCTGGAAGAAGAGAAATATGAATATATTACAAATACTCATGAAAGGGGCACCTGGGTGGCTCAATGGGTTAGCCTCTGTCTTTGGCTCAGGTCATGATCTCAGAGTCCTGGGATCAAGACCAGCATCGGGCTCTCTGCTCAGCAGAGAGCCTGCTTCCCACTCTCTCTCTGGCTGCTGCTCTGCCTACCTGCGATCTCTTTCTCTCTGTGTCAAATAAATAAATAAAATCTTAAAAAAAAAACAAAAAACAAACAACAAATACTCATGAAAAAGTCTTCTAAAATTTCTACAGATGTTGTCATGCTGAAATCTGTTTGCACTTCCGCTTTATAATTCTAAAACAAAAAAAAATTATTTCTTCAGTTTACATTATTTTACTCAATTGTCAAACCCTTAAGAATAATGTGATGTGTATAAGGTCATATTGTAGGGTCCTGGGGTATAAAGATAAATAAAATATCATCAGTCTGCCAAGAAGCTAAAACTAAAATCTAAATATACATTATTTCTGCATATGTTGTTTGATTTTATACCACCAACAACACATTGTGCTCATTGAAAAAAAATTAGGGGGCACCTGGGTGGCTCAGTGGGTTAAAGCCTCTGCCTTCGGCTCAGGTCACGATCCCAGGGTCCTGGGATGGAGCCCTGCATTGGGCTCTCTGCTCAGTGGGGATCCTGCTTCCTCCTCTCTCTCTGCCTGCCTCTCTGCCTACTTGTGATCTCTGTCTGTCAAGTAAATAAATAAAAAATCTTAAAAAAAAAAAAAAAAGAAAAGAAGTGAGGAAACTAAGACTCAGGGAAGATAAATACATTAACTACTATCTTTTAACTCTTAAATCCAGAATCAAGAATAATAATTTGAATATCTGAGTTTTTTATGGGTAAATAAACTTTCTACTATGTAATTCACTTACACAGATTGTTATTACAGATATTTATAGAATATATTGGTTTTATATATAATTTTTTTAAGAAAATATAACAAATTAAATGCCATTTTAGCCCTCCCCCCATAAAAATGGAGAAACCAAGGTTCAGGATTAATTTTATAAAAGAATAAGAAGAATTAGTTCATCCAGCATGAACCAAGGATTTAAAATACCTAATTAAATCTGGCTTTTTATCTAAAGATTTTACTTAAGGAATCACATTTAATAAATAACATATTAATAGTCAATAAATATTGAATTTTACTGAGTATCTATTATGTCTAAGAACTGTGACATTTGTTGGAAGAGGTGCAAAGGGATTAAAAAAATACAATAAAAACTTTAACTTAAAGAAGCATTCAGTTGCACTATATTGAATATTATTTGTACAGTTCAACAAATCTTGACTATCATTAGTTGTATTGTTACAGCATTGTATGAATTTCATCAGTGAAAGTAAAATTTCTTAGGAGGCCACTTTGATATGCAAAAATTATTATCAGAGAGCAGTACATATTAAACATTATTTTTTAAAAAGGAGTAGGTGACCTTATCTTTAACCGTGGGCATAGCTTTCTCTGATTGTACCTTTTTCTGATGACTGAATTTAAATGGTTATTAGAGCAAAGAACATATTGTCTGACCTTCTCAGTTCTTTCTTGACCTCTTCTTTTCTTTTAAACTTTCCATGTAAAATGCAATCTGGGCATGGGGTGAAAAAGAAATTCTGGTACCTTTACCTTAACTAAAAACTCTTATTGTAAGGTAAGTTAATAAATCCAACACTGTTGACATTGTCTTTCTAATGACATATATCTCTCCATGTGGAAACTGCAGAATTCATATTAAGTCACAGCAGTTAAATAGATCAGTAAATTATTTGCCTTCTATTTGAGTACTGTAGTTTACTGCCAGAATTCATCGTGATATTCAGACAAAAATTTTAATTAAGTACCTTTAGAAACCAAGCAACAATCAAATATTATTTATTAATACTATTGGAGGCACTCTGGAGAATATAAAGAACTATAAAGCAAAATCTTGCCCTTCAAAAAAACGTCAAGTCAGTTTTCTAGGGACAATGACACTATGTAATTATTTCCAGAAAAAGCCGCAACTTCACTCCTGTAAGCGCATGCCATTCTTCACATGGCGAGGTGGACTTTATTCTCTTTGATCCTTGCCTGGTTTTGATAAAGAGAATGCAACAGATAAGATATTCTGGGGCTATGGAGCCCAAACATTAAAAGGATTGGCAGCTTTCACTTCTGTCTCTTGGAATTTAGCCCCTTCCTAAAGGAAAGTCTAAGGTAGATTACTGAATGATTAGAGACTGTGATGGATCCTGGGGTTGTAAGCCAGAGCTCCTCACATTTCTCATCTTCTGTAGTCTCCGGATCAGCTGAGCTTAAATCCCATCCAAAAGATGAAATGTTTATCTGCATCTTTTCTGCTATTATCCTTTATATGAAAATAAAAACACTGAAAATTGATTTAAAAACTACTCTCTCTTTCATTAATATATGATAATAACCTCAGATCCTGAGTACCTCAATTTCCTATATCAAAGTCTCTTTTATTTATTTGTTTATTTTTTAAAGATTTTGTTTATTTATTTGACAGATAGAGATCACAAGTAGGCTGAGAGGCAGGCAGTGAGAGAGAGAAGGAAGCAGGCTCCCTGCTGAGCAGACAGCCAGATGTGGGGCTCGATCCTAGGACCTTGGGATCATGACCGGAGCCGAAGGCAGAGGCTTTAACCCACTGAGCCACCCTGGTGCCCCTCAAAGTCTCTTTTTAAAATGGGTATCTTTTTTCCCCTTTTAAATAAAATTTCTCCCTAATTCTATAATCTAGGAAGCTCCAATTATCAGAGTGGTGTATATGTAGAGGTCCACATCTTTGAAATTAATCTCCCAATCTAATAAAAACTCAAATTTTAACTCCCATTATCAAATGCAACAAAAAGTTGTCTTAAGAAAAGCCAAAATACATCCATTTTAACTGCCATTTAAGGATACAGCTTATAGTAAAACAGTTTAAATATGGAAGAATTCAGAGAGCACTGTACTCACACACTGTACTTCTGTCTTCTAGAAGAAACAAATCATCCAATAAAGGATGATGAGAAAATTCACTGTGATGAATTAAGGGAATATACATAATATGGTATCAAAGATGGGATAAAAATGGCAGAATAGGATGTAAACCTTCTATGTTTTGGACAAGAAAAAAATAATACAACCAAATAAGTGTCTTTAAATATTAGGGAAAATTACTAGAAAAAGCTAATTTCTAAAAGTATGTAAAACACAATAAGTTGACATCAAAGTGTATTTTTAAAGATATTCAGTCAAATAATAGATATCTAAGGGTATTAATTGCATTATAAAAGACAGTATTACATTGGTAACTACCCAGACATAGGTACAAATCTTTGAAAATATCAAAATAATTTTTAAGTTAAAAATAACACAGAGAGGGACACCTGGGTGGCCCAGTGGGTTAAAGCCCCTGCCGTCAGTTCAGGTCATGCCAGGATCGTGGGATCAAGCCCTGCATTGGGCTCTCTGCTCAGCAGGGAGCCCGCTTCCTCCTCTCTCTCAACCTCTCTGGCTACTTGTGATCTCTGTCTGTCAAATAAATAAATAAGATCTTTAAAAAAATAAAAATAACAGAGAAATAATAATATAATAAACAAAAATATTAAAGATGATAGGACAGAATTAAGGATAAAAATTCTGATTAAATAATAAATACAGATGTGCTTAATTCACATATTAAAAATTTGTGAATGCTAAATTAATGAGTGAAAATTTGATGAGGTGTACGATATATATGTAATTACAATATGTCTCCTCAAGAACATTTTTCTTAATTAATAGCAGGGAAAGATACTATCTGTAGAGTAGAGAAACCTGGAAAATGCTGCATTAAACAAGTAAATAAAGTTAACATTACTAATACTCAGCCAGACCCAGCATCATGTGGCTGCTTAACCACATGAAATCTTGACAGGCTGACACACCTGGGTGGTGGCTCAGTCGGTGAAGCCTCTGAATTGGGCTCATGGCCTTGATCCCCTGGGTCCTGGGATGGAGCCTCACATAGCCCTCCCTGCTCAGTAGGGAGTCTGCTTCTTTCTGTCTCTCTATGTGCTCTCTCACTTGCTCTCAAAAATAAATAAAATATTTACAAAAAAAAAAAAAGAATAATTGACAAGGAAAAATATTACATCTGTAGTATCTCTGCTAAAATGTAGGAACCCAATCATGAGGAAGCACTGAGCAAGCCCAGTTGAGGGAACCATCAAAACGAAGAATTAATGTTATATGATCCCATTTCTAGAACAAGATTATGGTAATGAGAACAGATAAATTGTTGCCAGGTTAGGATTAAAAGGAAGGGTATTACCATCAAGAGGGTAATACAATGAAGGGTCCATGTAATGATGAACCAATTCTGTATGTTGAATGTGACAATGGTTACTTAAATCTATACCTGCAACAAAATTTAATAGAACATACAGTGTAATGGAAAAGAAAATCCCCTTCATAAGACAAAATAAAGATTAAATACTTGGGAAAAAGCTTACTAAGATAGTATAGCAACTTACAAGGGGAGATATTTGAAAATAACAAGAAAAAGGCACAAAAGCAAATTTAAAGAGTATGTTCTTCCATATGACAACATAACATTTAAAAATGGCAAATATCTCCAAGTTAATATAAAATTTCAATAAAATCATGATTTTTGGATATACATAAATGATTCTAAAATAGGTATGGGATGAATATTCAGAAAAATTAAGAAGGCCCTAAAAAGGTTATCAGTGAGAGGTAACTAGGGCTACTGAAAATATAGTTTAGAGTGCCAAAAATCATAGTATGAATCTGACACATAAATAGACAAGTGAAAATTATAAGAAATTCAAAAATAGATTCCAGCATATAATAAAATTTTAGTAATATGAAGAAAGTCACATCTCACACCATCTGGGAGCGAGAAGAAGCATTAAGGACAAGTGTTGGGACCATTGGATAGCAGTTTGGAAAAACATAAACAGGGACCCATACTTCAAATCACTTGCCTACAAAAGCTCCAGAGGGATCAGAGAACTAAATGTCCAAAAAGAAAACCATTCAAGAACCATAAGAAAACAGAGGAAAACCTCTAATTATGATAGCTATACTAAAAGAAAAAAAAAACTATTTACTCAAACAACAGCAAAATAAATAAATAATAAAAAAGAAAAAAACTTATTCCATTATATATACAGTGACAACATGGGCAAAAACAAAAGACAAATCACAAGTTAGAAGAAAATATTTGTGATATATATATATAAAAGATAAAAGGCTAATCTCCTTAACATTCTGAAGAACTCTAAAATTCCAGATGACCAAACATCTGATAGAAAAATGAGGGAGAAAAAACCACGAACAGATATTTTAAAAATGTGCATAAAATGGTACTTAAACGTATAAAAATACTCAACTTCACGTATAATAAGATAAATAAAATTAAAACTATGCTTAATATTATTTCTTATCTATCAGATGTGAAAAAAAAAAAACAAAAAACATCAGAACCCCTGAAGAGTCTTTGAGGAACTCTTGTATTTTATTCATTGCTGGTGGAATTCATAACAGAACACCTTTTATAGAAGTATTTATACTCAACAAAGCTATGTATTCACATGCATATATAATGTTCTTACATATAATAATATAGTTATAGTGTATGTAATATCATGTATCTACACACACACACACACACATATGTACATTTTCTAGTTTTGCTCACTGAAAGGGACTGGAAGCAAAAAAACACCAAGGAAAATAGGCACATTTATATCTAGACTGAAAGGTTTCCCACCAGATAAATTCATAAAGAAAAATGAAAACCCATGAATGCATAATGGTATTTCAAAAGAAGGAAAGTTAGGAGGGGGGAGAAAAGAGGGGTGAGAAGAAGACAGGGAGAAAGAAATGAATGAAGAAAGAATGGAAGAGAGGGAGAAGGGAAGGAAGAAAGACTAACACCTAGAAAATCAGAAAGCATTAAGATATCTCATTCAGGAAAGATTAACAACAGATGCTAAATCATTGGATACAGTTAGTTGTGGAGGAGGTTATTCACAAGATTTCAAAGCATCAATTCATGTATTATTTATTACAAAGGGTAAAAACTGCTTTTGAAATGAAGATAGGCAATAAAGTGAATATCACAATAAACTGAGTGAAATGAGTATTTTGGTTTCCCAGTGCATATAAAACTTGTGTTTCTACTATATCCCATTAGGTGTATAACAGCATTATGTGTAAAGAAAGTAGTGTAAATACCTTAATTTAAAAACACTGTTTAAAAAATAAAAAACAAACCTAATACTTATCCAGTCTTTCAGTGATTTGTAATCTTTTTTCTGATGGAGAGTCATGCCTCAGTGTTGGTGAGTGCTGACTGATCAGACTGAAATTTGAGGTGGTTGTGGCAGTTTCTTAAAATGAGCTAACAATGAAGTTTGCCTTCTTGATTGAATCTTCCTCTCATGAACCATTTCTGTGTAGTATATCATGCTGTTTGATAGCATTTTACCCAAAGAATTTTTTTTTTCAAAATTTCAGTCAATGTTCTGTGTTACCACTCATTTATCAGCAAAGTTTTTGTAACGCCTTAAATCTCTTGTCATTTCATCAGTCTTTATAGCATCTTTATCAGGAGTAGATTTTTCTCAAGAAAACCACTTCCTTTGCTCATCTATAATAATCACTCCTTATCTGTCCAAGTTTTATCATGAGATTGCAATAATTCAGTCACACCTTCAGGCTCCACCTCTAATTCTAGTTCTCTTGCTGTTTCCACCACATCTACAGTTACTTCCTCCAGTGAAGTCTTGAACCCCACAAAGTCATCCAGGAAGGTTGGAATCAACTTCTTCCAAATTCTAGTTAATATTGATATTTTGATTCACACATGTTTTTACTGGCACCTAGAATGGTGAATTCTTTCCAGAAGTTTTTTTTTTTTTTTTTTTTTTAAGATCTTATTTGTTTATTTGACAGACAGAAATCACAAGTAGGCAGAGAGGCAGACAGAGGGAGGGTGGGGAAGCAAGCTCCCCCCTGAGCAGAGATCCCAACGCGGGGCTCCATCCCAGGATCCCAGGACCATGACCTAAGGTGAAGGCAGAGGCTTTAACCCACTGAGCCACCCAGGCGCCCCTTTCCAGAAGTTTTCAGCTTACTTTTCCCAGGTTTAAATCAGAGTAACTGGGCGCCTTGGTGGCTCCGTGGGTTAGAGCCTCTGCCTTCGGCTCAGGTCATGATCCCAGGGTCTTGGAATGGAGCCCCACACCCGGCTTTCTGCTCAGCGGGGAGCCTGCTTCCTCCCCTCTCTCTGCCTGCCTCTCTGTCTACTTGTGATCTCTATCAGTCAAATAAATAAATAAAATCTAAAAATATATATATATATATCAGAGGAATCATTATCTATGGGTAGCTATAGCCTGATGAAATCTATTTCTTTAATAATAAGACTTGAAAGTTAAGGGGTGCTGGGTGGCTCAGTGGGTTAAAGCCTCTGCCTTCGGCTTCGGTCATGATCCCAGGGTCTTGGAATGGAGCCCCACACCCGGCTTTCTGCTCAGCGGGGAGCCTGCTTCCTCCCCTCTCTCTGCCTGCCTCTCTGTCTACTTGTGATCTCTATCAGTCAAATAAATAAATAAAATCTAAAAATATATATATATATATCAGAGGAATCATTATCTATGGGTAGCTATAGCCTGATGAAATCTATTTCTTTAATAATAAGACTTGAAAGTTAAGGGGTGCTGGGTGGCTCAGTGGGTTAAAGCCTCTGCCTTCGGCTTCGGTCATGGCCCCAGGGTCCTGGAATGGAGCCCCACATCCAGCTCTCTGCTCAGCAGGGAGCCTGCTTCCTCCTCTCTCTCTCTCTCTGCCTGCCTCTCTGCCTACTTGTGATCTCTGTCTGTCAAATAAATAAACAAAATCTTTAAAAAATTAAAAAAAAAGACTTGAAAGTTAAAATTATACCTTGATCCAAGGGTTGCAGAAATGAATGTTGTGTGAGCAGGCATGAAAGTGGCATTAATTTTGTTGATACCTACATCAGAGCCCTTGTGTGATCAGGTGCATTACCAGTGAGCAGTAACATTTTGAAAGGAATCTATTTTCCTGAACATGAGGTCACACCTGTGAGCTTAATATATTCTATAAACCATGTTGTAAACATAAGTGCTGCCATCCAGGCTTTGCAGTTCCCCTTATAGAGCAGAGTCTCTCTGTAGAGTAGATTTAACATAATTTGTCAGAGCCCTGGGATTTTTGGAATGGTCCATGAGCACTGGCTTCAACTTTGTCATTAAGTCACCTCTGGCTTAGCCTTATCAAAAGAATCACCCTGTTCTTTGAAGCTTGGAAGCCAGGCATTGACTTTTCCTCTTTAGCTGTGAAAGTTCCAGATGCATCTTCTTCTAATAGAAGGCTATTTCATCTACATTGAAAATTTATTGTTTGTGGTTGCCTCCTTCATTCATTATCTTAGCTGGATCTTCGGATAACTTGCTGCAGCTTCGAATCAGCACTTGCTGCTTTACCTTATTCTTTTATATTATGGAGAAGGCTGATTTTCCTAAAACCTCATGAACCAACTTCTGCTAGCTTAAAACTTTTCTTCTGCAGCGTCCTCACTTTTCTTAGCTATCATGGAATTGAAAAGAGCTAGGGCCTTGCTCTGGATTAGATTTTGGTTTAGGAGAATAGTATGGCTGGTTTGATCTTCTATCCGGACCACCCCGACTTTCTCCATATCCGCAATTAGGCTGTTTTGCTTTCTTATCTTTGGGTGTTCACTGGAGTAGTACTTTTAATTTCCTTAAAGAATTTTCTCTGGCAGCCACAACTTGATCTAACTGTTCAGCACAAGAGCTCTAGCTTTTGGCCTATCTTAGCTTTCGACATGCCTTCCTCAGTAAGCTTAATCATTTTTAACTTTTAATTTAAAGTGAGAGATGTGCAACTGTTATTTTCACTTGAACAGTTAGAGTCCAATGTAAGAGTATTAACTGGCCTACTTTTGATATTGTTATATCACAGGGAATAGGGAGTCCTAAGAAAAGGAGGGAAACAAGGTAAGAGCCAGTTGGTTTAACAGTCAGAACACACATAATATTTACCCACTAAATTTGCCACCTTATACGGATGCAGTTCTTGGCACCCCAAAACAATTACAATAGTAACATCAAAGATAACTGAAAACAGATCACCATAACAAATACACTAATCATTGAAAATTTAAGATATTGCAAGAATTCCAACATTCATCAGAGAAACAAGTTGATCAAATGCTGCTGCAGAAATGGCACTAGTAGACTTACTAAATGCAGTACTTCCACAAACTTTCAGTTTGTAAAAATGCAGTATCTGTGAAGCACAATAAAAGGAAGTGTGCCTGTAAATGCTGGTTCAGTAACTGGCTGTTGGCATGGAAAATAATTAATCTTCACCTTTTCCTCTTCCTGTGCACAAAACTTAACCTCAAAATATACCACAGGCCTAAAAGTAAAATTTTAACTATAAAACTTCTAGAGGAAATGAAAAAATAGATGTACCTTTGTGTTATACAAAGATTTCTTAGGACACAAAAAACTTACACTATATAAAAAACAAATTGGACAATGTCAAGTTTACAACTTTTGTTCTTTGAAAGAAACATCTTAGAATACAAAGAGACAAATCAAAGATTGACTAAAGTTAATTGCGTAATGAAGGTGAACAGATTTGGATTTACAATATATTAAGCACACAACTGAACAAGGTGAAGACAGTTCAATTAAAAGATGGGCAAAAGGAGTTAAACAGACACTAAACATAATAGGTTATGAAAGTGAGCAATACGTTTATGAAAAAATGTCCAGCACTAGTGGTCATTCGGAAAATACAAAATAAAAGTGCACTAAGCTGGGGCACCTGGGTGGTTTAGTTGTTAGGCCTCTGCCTTTGGCTCAGGTCATAATCCCAGGTTTCCTGGGATCCAGCCCTGCATCAGGCTTCCTGCTCAATGGCAAGCTCGCTTCTCTCTCTTCCACTTCCCTGGCTTATGTTCCCTCTCTCACTGTCTCTCTCTTTCTTTCAAATAAATAAAATCTTTAAAAACAAAACAAAACAAAACACAAACTCATTATCTAAAATCAGAAATAATGACAATACCAGGTATTGCTAAGAATGTGGAGTCTTCCACTCCAAAACTGCTAGAACTCATATAGGAATTCAGTAAAAGTGTCAGGATATAAAATGAATTCACAGAAATCAGTTGCATATCTGTACACCAACAAGACAGAAGAAAAAGAAATGAAGGAATCAATCCCATTTATAATTGCGCCCCAAACCATAAGATACCTAGGAATAAATCTAACCAAAGGAGCAAAGAATCTATACTCAGAAAACTATAGAGTACTCATGAAAGAAATTGAAGAAGACACAATGAAATGGAAAAACGTTCTATGCTCATGGATTGGAAAAACAAATATTGTGAAAATGTCTGTGCTACCTAAAGCAATCTACACATTTAATGCAATCCCTATCAAAAGCCCATCCATTTCTTTCAAAGAAATGGAACAAATAATCCTAAAATTTATATGGAACCAGAAAAGACCTCAAATAGCCAGAGGAATATTGAAAAAGAAAGCCAAAGTTGGCAGCATCACAATTTTGGACTTCAAGCTCTATTATAAAGCTGTCATCATCAAAATAGTATGGTACTGGCACAAAAAAAGACACGTAGATCAATGGAACGAAATAGCCCAGAAATAGACCCTGAACTCTATGGTCAACTAATCTTTGACAAAGCAGCAAAGAATGTCCAATGGAAAAAAGATGATCTCTTCAACAAATGGTGTTGGAAAAATTGGGCAACCACATGCAGAAGAATGAAACTGGACCATTTCCTTACACCATGAAAGACCTCAGTGTGAGACAGGAATCCATCAAAATCCGTGAGGAGAACACAGACAGCAACCTTTTTGATCTCAGCCTAAGCAACTTCTTCCTAGAAACTTCACCAAAGGCAAGCGAAGCAAGGGTAAAAATTAACTATTGGGACTTTAAGATCAAAACCTTTTGCACAGCAAAGGAAACAGTCAACATAACCAAAAGACAACTGACAGAATGGGAGAAAATATTTACAAATGACCTATCAGGTAAAGGGCTAAAGGGGCACATACACCCGAATGTTTATAGTAGCAATGTCCACAATAGCCAAACTATGGAAAGAGCCTGGATATCCATCAACAGATGAATGGATAAAGAAGATGTGGTTTATATACAAAGGAATACTATGCAGCCATCAAAACCCCCCAAAATCTTGCCATTTACAACGATGTGGATGGAACTGGAGGGTATTATGCTAAGCGAAATAAGTCAGTTAGAGAAAAACAATGATCATATGGTCTCTCTGATATGAGGGATTTGAGGGGCTGGGGGTTTGTGGTAGGAAGAGAGAGAAGGGAGGGACAAAAGAAACAAGATGGGGCGGAGGAAGGAGATAAACCATAAGAGACTCTTAATCTCAGGAAACAAACTGAGGTTTCTGGAGGAGAGAGGGGTGGGTGGGGTAGGGTGGCTGGGTGACAGACATTGGGGAGGGTCCCCTGAAACAAATAATACATTATATGTTAATTTTTAAAATTTAAAAATTAAAAAAAAAAGAATGTGGAGTCTTCATATATTGCTGGTGGGAATATAAAATTATACTACCACTTTCAAAAAAGATGGTAACTTTTTAAAATAAAGAACGTAATCCTTATATGATGCAGGAATTTAATCTCTGGGTATATACTCAAGAAATAGGAAACACACATCCACAGAGAAACTTTTCTGTGACTATTTACAACAGCATTATTTCTAATAGTCAAAACTTAAAAACAACCAAAACGTCAATCATTATGTAATAGATAAATGCAGTGTGGTATATGCATAGAAGGGAATATTACCAAGCAATAAAAAGAAACAAATTCTAACTCAACATTCAAGAGCATGGATGATTGACAAAAGTATTATGTTAAGTAGAACAAGGCAAACATAAACTACCATAATGTATATGATTTCATTTATAGGAAATTTCTAGAAAAGGCAAAATTTATAAATTAGGAAAACATATGAATCATTGCCTGTTTCCAAAATGGAAGTGGGGATGGATTGCAAAATTTCAGGAAAGATATTTTGGGATCATTAAGTATTTTAAAACTCACTTATGGTAATGACTGAACAATGGCTTACGTTTTGTGAAGCTCCTCTAACTATAAATTTATAGCATGTAAATTTTATGATGTGTAACTAAAAGTAAGATTTAGCTCAATAAACCTGTCCATTAATGTGCTCCTCAAACATTCTAAGTTTATAACAAATAAATTTTCCCACATGGTAAAAATCAGTCAACACAATTTAATGCATACCACAAATGTATCTGTAAAAAAAGTTTGCCTTGTGAACATAAAAGAAAATGCATCATGTTATCCCCTACATTCAAGTGACTTAAAATACTATTTTCACTATGGACCTTATTGCTTTAATCCTCTGCAGGTGGAAGAAATTTACTCTTAGCATGCATCTTCTATATGATTAGTACTGGTTTAGATGCTATACATGCATTATTAAATTGATATAGATAAAAAAGAAATGCAAGATACAATATGCATTATATGTATGGCCTCCGAATATTAATGAATCTGTTCATGTTTAGACACTGAGGAGGAAGAAAAACTGGAATGTGAACTAAGATTTCAAAGTATGTGGTTTTCCTTTGTTTTGGCTTTATTTCCCTTAAATATGAGAATTGAGATCCCCTTGTTCAAAAGTTTAACTGTTAGGACTGAGAACTGAGACTATCTTTATTGATATGGCTTAACTATTTACTTCAGGAAATTACTGTAAACCAAATTGTCTGGCAAATTATTTGCTTCTGGGCAGAAATCTCTCCTATCAGGACAATAATATATTGCTCACATGGTCAGACAATTCATTTTTCACACACAAATTTATTTATTAGTCTCCTCAAGACTCTGGATGCTGTGTACTCTAATACTAAACAGTTATATCACAGATTTTCCTCAAGCGAGTTAACTTCATGCCTAGAAAGATCCATCTAAACCATCATAGGAAATATACCCCCCAAGCCTTGTAAATACTATCCACTGACTACCTTCTTTAAGAAACTAATACTGGGGTTTCTTAACCTCAATGGTGGCTCAATGGGTTAAAGCCTCTGCCTTCGGCTCAGGTCATGATCTCAGGATCGAGCCTTCATTGGGTTCTCTGCTCAGCAAGGAGCCTGCTTCCTCCTCTCTTTCTGCCTACTTGTGATCTCTGTCTGTCAAATAAATAAATAAAATCTTAACAAAAATAAAAATAAAATCTTTTTAAGAAATGAAAGAAACTACTAATACTTTATCAGTTCTGCCTTTCTGCAGTAGGCAGTCCTTGTGGGACAAACGTTGTCTTAGGTCCTCCATTTAAATTTTTATGATAATTTTCCTCTGGATTTTTTTTGGGGGGGGATGCAGGTTTTTTTTGGGGGGGGGTGCGGCTGGTCTGTGAGAGTGTGATTCAGGAATGAATTCTATTTCCAAAACTTCCACCCACTGGGTTTGTTGGGTCTGCAGTTGCAGACAACCCACCATTAGAGGGAGAGCCTGAGCCATGAGGTACATGGATTAATCAACCATTGCAATCCTTTTGTGATTATTTCCTCTTAAAGTCTGTGTCTGCTCCAGGTCAGATTCCAGCTTTTAAAAAAATTTATTCATATTCATTTTAACTTTAAGATCTATTTTTTTTCTCTCTTTCTTTCTTTCTTTTTTGTTTGTTTGTTTAGATTTTATTTTATTTATTTATTTGACAGAGAGAGACATAGCAAGAGAGGGAACACAAGCAGGGGGAGTGGGAGAGGGAGAAGCAGGCTTCCTGCAGCCAGGAAGCCCATCTCCTGGCTCAGTCCCAGGATGCTGGGATCAGGACCTGAGCTGAAGCAGATGCTTAACAACTGAGCCACCCAGGCGCCCCAAGATCTATTTTTCTAAGTGAAAAAATTATACCAAAGATAATTTAAAATTATCTGTAGCCACTTTGGGAAACTTCCGACACAAATTGTTCATTTGAGAGGTGTTTTAAAACAAAAAGGGAATAAAATTCCAAACATCTAGCGATGCCCATTTTTGTAAATTTGTATGAGGAAGCTTCTAAAATAATTTTAGATAACAACATTGTATCTTTAAAATTTCCCTTGCACAAAATGAGTCAAATCTGCAAACATTTTAAAACTTGTTCTCTCAGATTCTTCCACAGTGTTACTTGAAACTAATACCCTTTAAACTACTCTTGCTTCTCCCCGTTATATGCCCCTTTATGCATTCTATCCACACTCCTCTTTTGACCCATTTCCCTTAGTTTGGCTTGCCCAAAACTCACAAAGATAAATTGTCTCTAAAGTTAATGCCCCCCCCCAAAAAAAAAACTTAAAAAAAAAGAAAGAAAGAAAAAGGGCACCTGGGTAGTTCTCTTGGTTAAGCGTCTACCTTCAACTCAGGTCATGATCTCAGGGTCCTGGGTTCAAGCCCCATGCTGGGTTCCCTGCTCAACAGAGAATCTGTTTCTCCTTCTCTGTCTGCTCCTCCCTCTTGCTCATGCTCGCTCGCTCTCTCTCTCTATCAAATAAATAAAAATAATTTTTAAAGAAGTTTTTATTAATGCCAGTTTGGAACAAACAAACTCATTATGATTGACTTTAAGCCCTGGTCCAGGCTGAGTTCAGAGCCATTGTTAAAACTTTAAAGCTAGGGGCACCTGGGCGGCTCAGTCAGTTAAGTGCCCAACTCTTGATTTTAACTCAGGTCATGATCTCAGGGTGATTAGATTGAGCCCAGTTTGGGGCTCCAGGCTCAGTGCAAAGTCTGCTTGAGATTCTCTCTCCCTCTCTCTCTGCTCTCCCTGCTGCTTGCACTCTCTATCTCTCTCTCTCTCAAATAAATAAACCTTTTTAAAGAATCTCTAAAGCTAGGTAACATAGAAAGAAAGTTATAGATCAATGTAGAATAGATCTACATAATAGATCTAATAGAGTAGAAATACATAATCCAGGATTCCCAGGTCTGTATCAGTTGGCTTGTATGTTATTAGGAACCTCATATGTAAAACCTTTTGTGGGAAAGGAATAATGAAGATGTCCTAATAGACCCGGATTTGTTTGATTTTTATTTTGCACATGCATATTCCATTGTTACAGCATCATTCATTGAAAAAACTACTTTCAGTATTGAATTGCCTTTGACCTTTGTAAACAAACAAACAAAAAAAGGACAGTTGGTGATATTTATGTCGGTCTGTTTCTACTCTATTTGGTTGATCTGTGTATCTGTATTTTCATCAATACAATACTCCCTTGATTAGTATAGATCTATAGTTTAAAATAAAACAAAACAAAACACTTCTAAACCTAGCTTTCCCTTGAATTAAAACCCCCCAAATTTTAATTTATTGAAGCTTTTGTAAATAATGTTTGCTGATTTAGTTTCCCTGTGCCTGATTTCCTTAGGTGAAAATTAGTTGTTAAGGTTCACCTGTGTTCCCAAAATGTACTGAGTCAAGCTGGACCAAGACAAACCATCCTTTACTTCAGAAGATGAGCAGGAACATATTGAAAACATTTTCAAGCAATGCTAGGACCATATGGTAGGGGAAGGGAAGAAGAGAAAAGTAGCCATTGTGGGGCGTTGTGAGAAAAGGAGGTGGGTGTAATTTAGTGTGTGCAATATGGACAAGAAGAGAAATTGTACCATGCTAAAATATTTTACTTCCTTGACATCTTCTCTCTTCCAAGGTTAATCTATTGACATCTAACCTAGCAAGTTCTAAGTGTAGAAGAACGTAAAACACATAGGAAGCAACAATTTTTTAGAGTAACGTATTACTCTAATTTTTTAGAGTAATTTTTCTTATGTAAAAAAGACCCATGAAATAGAAAAGCTGTCTAAGTTTTTAAATGGTGCTTTTTCTACAAACATAGCAAGCAGATTGCAGAGCTAAAGTCCTTCTGTTCCAATGATAAATGTCCCTTTACAGAGATTTGGCTCCCAGATGGCCATTCTATCTCCATCACCTACTCCCCCTCTAAAGAAATAATACTAGCTGCTGATTTTTTTTCTCTAACCTGAATATATTTAGCTGTCTTTTGCAGTACTTCACATTGAGAGTATAACTCTAAGTCAAGCTAGAACAGTCTCATCTCATTCATTTTGCATGAGTCACTCCTATTTTTTTTTAATCTTAAAGCAATTTGGAAATATTTTTACAATTGTTACACTCTTGTAATAAAAGATTTTGTAATAGTTTTCAAAAAAAATTTGCAAGTGCTCTGTCTTTTTTTTTTTTTTTTCTTTTAAACCTATTCTCCTAAATTAACACAGCTTGAGTCTAAGCACAGACTATTTCTGTTGTGTTAATATCTTCAATTTGGACAAATTCAGTCCTGGCACAGACTTTTTCTTGCTTTTTGGGCAATTCTTTAAGAAGACACTGGCCTCTAGGATTCTAGGATTTTTCAATTGACCTAATGTTAAAAATCAATGTATGTTTGATAGCCACTGGTTATAGATTCTGTTTAAGTGCTGCATCTTAAACGTGCTATATGTGTATGCATTACCTGAGATGTTTGTGTCATGGCAAGCTGAGTACATACCTAATCTCACCGATTTTAAAACTCTGTGCAGGCATCACAAAACGGCCAAATAAAATACATCACAGGGCTATAAAACTCCCTACAGTTTGTAGCTCTTACAGAATGGTCCCATTATCATTAGAATTTAAAAGTCATGAAAAATTCAGCCCACCTGAAATTTATAATTGGATCAAGAGACCTATATTTGTTTAGATGTTCTCTATCTTTAGAAGTATTTCCTCTTCCTTTCTTTCTTGTGTTTTTTTTTTCCTTTCAGTCCTTCCTTCTTTCTTTTTCACTCCCCTCCTTCCTCTTTTCCGTGTCTTTCTCTATAGAAAAGAAACTACATTTGTAGTTCTAAATGGCATGTTACTGGCTCTTTTAAGTACATAGAGATGTCACTATACGTTATGTTCTGATGACATGTTCACACGTTCAAAACTGGATATTTTAAACCAGAGAACAAATTAGAGTCAGTTCGGTACATAGGACAAATATTTGAGGACATACAACCATACACGCATGGAAATGATAAAATGGACATTCCAACATTGTTTCTAAGATAATTATAACTGAAATAAATACATTTACAATCTCTAAATCTTCCTGAATTATTCATTATCTGTCACAGCTTTTTCCACAGTTGATCAATTACATTGCTTACTAGAAAAGGATCTTCCAATAGTATTAGACTTAAAAGCAGTAAAAAACTCTTCCTGGCTTACCATCTCAGTGGTTACATCACTTTTCTATAATAAAGATAGACCTTTATTTCATAACATTGATACATTTTCCTGGAGTGTTAGAGCTGTGTGTACTGATCAATAAGGCATATCGTATATTTGAGGAATCAGTTACCATAATACCAACTATAAAGCCATGCATAAAATAATAGAGGATTCCTATTCTAACCAGGGATCAGAATTCCACAAATATTTCTATAAGCATGTTAGAGCCATACTTATAATTTGTTTTGATCCTAAGCTAATGTGGGGAATTTTTCTAAGAACATAAATACATATTAAATTAAATTAATACATAACATAATTTAGTGCTGAAGTCTAATGCTTTATCTATCATTTTCCCTTAAGCCCAAATGAAAATTTTAGTGCCTATTCCCTGAACTCCCTGATCTTAAATTTTCAAAAGAAATTTTAAGTGACTCAAATAGAGGTTAAAGGATTTATTCAGCTGGTGTGAAACAGAGCATCTGAAGATGAAGTAGCATCCTAATTGAAATAGAGTCAGCATTTTGATAGGATAAGGGACAGTTGAGAACTTGAACTCATGGTTTTGATTTAGGCAGCAGTTTTTGACTGTAAGGGAACTCATGTTTGGGGGTCATGCCTTTTGCTTGGGGTTACAATAACCATGAGAACAGTATTGGCATGGTCTTACTTTTGCAAGCCTGCGGTGTATGAGATAGTCAAGGTTCCTGAGGTGGAGAAGAGAGATGGTGGGAAGGAAAAGAAAGTGTGTATGTCAGTGTGTATGCATGCACACACATGTGCAGATGCACATGAGCTGGGGGAGCTAGAAGGCAAGAGGGAAAATGGTGATGCTATGTCATATTTATTTAATCCTTTTACACTTTATATTTTGGCCCTCTGCTGCAAGTGTTAATGGTCAAAGTTTTCTATGGCATAACTCCTCAGTGCTGTTTAAATCATTTATTTAATTGTATGGAGTTAATAGTTTACTCATATGGACCTTTAAATGGTTAAGGGAGAAATGGTCAATGAAGATACCACCTGATAATTTCACAGTATTCCCAAAAGCTCTCAGATGAGTTATCTGGCCAGAAAGGACCATTATTTGGAGGAATTACTTTGCTTTGTCAATCTCACTTGTTTTAGGAAAAAACAAAAAACAAAACAACACAGATTTCAAACTTACAAGCAAGTCTTTACCCTTTATAATATAAAACTGCATTGAAGGTAGGAAAGAGAGAACATTCAAAGGGAGGTAAGGAACTTTTTTTTTTCTCCTAACAATAAAAAGAGGAAGCTTCCAAGAATTGATTTGTGATTTTCCAAGATGAAGGGCCCTCATGATCCTTAGCTGAGGAAGAGGAGACATCATGAGCCTCAGATGCAGGAGACGAGATCTCATAAACTCAGCAGGGGAGGGTACATTGGGTAATGTACTTATAAGCTACCCCACTTCAAAAAGTCTCTTCTAAAATTCTGTTGATGATATAAAATTACAACTGGCCATGTTACTTACCCTGCTAAATATTAAGAATCTTTTTTTTTTTTGGCATTTTGTCTTTAAATAATGGCATATATTTTTATGGAGGGGATGATATGTCACCTTACTTATAGATCCTACCACACTTGGTGGGTACATATTTTGTGTTTTTTTGCTGCTGATCTCTCTCAACTAAAATGTGAGGCCCAGGAATCAGAATTTTTGCCTATTTCTTTTACTGCTGTATTTTTCAGACACATTATTGGTGGTCAATAAATATTTTTGAGGTAATGAATAGTAATCATAATATCATGATTATACTACAAGTATTACATCTCAAAGTTATTTTGATGAAAACAAAACCATACGCAAGAACTTCTTGTCTGTGAAAAATGTGTAGGTGCCTCAGATAAGACTCCAAATTGTATTTTCAAGATGGATCGTTTCGGGAAAAAACACACTGATTGTGTTGGGACCTCAAAATGTCTCAGAGTGTTCCGTGTATTCTCAAAGTGCATCAGAAATCTCCTGCACAATCAGAGCCCTGCTTCAGGTACTGGGAATACAAAGATTCTAACTTAGTATCTATTTCAAACAATAGTTTTCAAATTGCCTCAAAGGGATTGAAGTAATCTGTGAAAAAAGAACTATAGGTGAGTTGTTATCATATTTTATTACCCTCAAGCCAACATATTGAAAAAAATATGTATAGATACTACATATGACCTAAAACAGATCTCTGTAACAAAATGGCTATCAAAATTCCTCTGCGCACAGTCAGAAGGAAAGAGATCTCTGGTGTCTCTTTCTCTTCTTATGAGGGTATCAGTCTTATCAGATTAGGGCCTTACCTTTATGACTCAACCTTTATTATCTTTGTAGGCCCTATATCTAAATCCAGTCACATTGAGGATTGGGGCTTCGATATAGACACTGGAATTTTGGAAGGACACCATTCAGTCCATAAGATACTCATTGGTGAAAACGAAAGCATTAAAATAAATGCTTATATACTTCTCTAATTTAACTCCCATTAATTGTATAGGAGACTATAGTAGTTGCTTCTCTGATATTTGGGCAACCTAAAGATTCTGACATGAGCGGTTTTCCTGATATGAGACCCAAGAGGGTAACCTTTTTTTTTTTTAAGATTTTTTTTTGTTTTAATTTTTTATTTTTTATAAACATATATTTTTATCCCCAGGGATTTTAAGATTTTTTAAAACTTATTTGACAGAGGGAGAGACACAGCAAGAGAGGGAACACAAGCAGGGGAGTGGGAGAGGGGGAAGCAGGTTTCCCGCCAAGCAGGGAACTTGATGTGGGGCTCGATCCCAGAAGCCTGGGATCAGGACCTGATCCTACAGCAGACGCTTAATGACTGAGCCACCTAGGTGCCCCCCAAGAGGGTAATCTTATAACAATCCCCAGCACAGCCACAGAGAGGAACACACTCATGTTTAATATAGCCCAAATGACCAGACTTTTAGGGAAAATCTGTTTTTAGTTTGTGAACCACATGAATATGTTACCTTTTCAGACGAGATCGGGCGCATTCAGGGTGGTATGGCCATAGACGAATATGTTACCTTTTCAAAAGTTAAAAAACAAAACTCTATAAAAAGGTTGGAAGCAAGAGCAAGGTCTATTTCCTACTAGTTATTACTGAGAAAATGGCTAACAAAAGATACTCAGGATAATTAGGATATTTGGCTGTGTTGCAGAAACAAAGAGGCTCTAAAGCTCAGTGGCCTAACGTAGCAAAGATGTGGTTCTCATTCACAATCTCTTGTGAATTAGGTAACAATTTAGGTTAAATATCCACATGGTTACTCAAGAATTCAGATGTCTTCTATATTTTGACGGCATCTACGGGGCATTAAAGATTTGCTGGGGCAAAGAAACAAAGAATGTGGAAGATTCATTCCTAAGATCAGAAGTGATACACTTCACTTCCTTCCACTATCTACAACTAATCCATAGTACCAATTTAACTATAATGGAAAGTAGAATGTATATGGAATCATACAGAGCACTTGGTCCATTCCATAATCTGTGCCATACTGGGTCCCTTATAACCACAAATGCCATAGTATTTAATAAAATAAGTCATCGCCAATAAATCACGAATAGAGTAGGGTCTTTTAGATTTTCCTCAGTCATTTGAATTAAGACTTACCAAAGAAATAAAAGTCACAAAATACATTTGGAAGGCAAATGTCTTCGGTTATCCACACAACAAAATTATTATTCCCTGATAGTGATTGAATTGAACCAAGGTGAATTCCAGGCTTTGTAACTGAAGTCAAGGAACCCAAGCTTTGTAAATTCAGTCTAAATACACTGATTAGCTCAACAGTGATAGTACTGAAAAGGATCCATCTCACAGTAACAGGCATAGAGTAATATGTGGATTATTTTTATAACTGCTTGTATTACAGAAGTGGGAAGAGCCTTATGATAATAAAAACTGGGTTAGGATGATATCAGCAAATTAAGGTGGACTGATGGGGTTCATTTGTTCTTTGTTTGCTTTCTATATTTATAATTCACTAAATATTTTACAAAGTACCTTTAAAGTTTGGGTGTTTTATTAAGTGATTCAATTTTATATTTTATCCAATTTCCTTTAAGAACCAAGTTATATACTGCATTGATACAGGATGGAATTAATCCAAATTGGTTTTGCCTTCATAGAGAAAAACTGCACCTAAATTACTATTCTCAAAACTTCTTTTGCTGTTATTTTTTAAAAATAAGAGCCCCAGGTTGGCTGCATTAGTAGAGTATGAGACTCTTGATCTTGGGGTCATGAGTTCAAACACCATGTTGGGCATAGAGCTTACTTAATAAAAATAAAATAAGAGATTTGTTCCCAAATATTAGTGAGCTTCAGAATCACTTCACATCTTAGTCAAATACAGATTGCTGGGCTTCATGGGAGAGTTTCTGATTCAGTTGGTTCAGGGTGGGGCTTGAGAATTTGCTTCAGCAACAAGTTACTGCTCATCTGGGACCATACTTGGAGAATAAGTGCTCTAAGTTATATGATACTCAGCTTGTTAATTTAAAGATTTCTATAAAATAAGCTGACTCCTGTAGAGGACATGTTCTTTTAAGAAAGAGCCATGTAAGAGGGCCCTGCCTGGCACAATTGGTATAGTATGAGACTTTTGATCTTGAGATTGTAAATTTGAGCCCCAAATTGGGTGCAAAGATTACTTAAAGATAAAATCATTAAAAAGGGGGGGGGCGGCCATTTGTTATTTTTAACCTCAGCACCCAGCAGACATGCCGAATATGATAGATACTGAATAAGTTTTTAATTAATGAATAAAGTATCTACTCTATGTCCTCATATCATCATATTTAAGTATATATGGTTAACCCTAAAATGAATTCAGTTCTTTAAAATAATAGATGAAAACCAAGGTTCTCACTCTTCTGTGCTATGTTCATCATAGTTGACTCAACTCGTGCCCTACTTTATGCTTTTTCATGGATTGAAGGTGAATAATCAGCATCTTCATCAAAATAATTTTATCAACTATAAGTTATTAGGGTCAACAGTTGTATAAGGAAAAGGAAGGAAGAAATATTAGAGAAAGGAGTTGGTGAAAATGCAGTCTCAAAATAGGTCTTAGCCAAAGCCCCAGTGAGCCTTGAAGTCTGAATAGTCCCTTCGGAGTTCTACCATGATGCATAGAGGGGGTTGAGTTTCATCCTTATCAAACAGTCATTAGAGTTAGGTGCTCCTGAGAAGGAAGAGTTCCTTTGGTAAGACAGCTCTCTCTAGCCAAGGGCAAATTCCAAAGAGCTGAGACTAAGTAATCTGTGTGTATGTATGTGTGTGTATGCATTAATATACATGTATTACTTTGAATTAATATCTAATTATTCAATAATAAATTTAAAATATATAATTAGTAATTAGTGTTCTGATATTTATCTTAAACTGCTTCCTGACTACATGTAAGTAACTTCAAGGAAGAAAACATGCCTTCTATCTCTTACCACTGTCTTTGCCAGAAGCTTTATTGTTGACTGACTACCGAAATATTGAAAACTAAAAGCTTGATATAATTCTTCTCAAACGTGCAATGAACATTACGAAACTAACGGTGATTTTTAAAGCTATTAAAGTCCACATGCACATAGTTAAAATGTGAAGCATTCTTATACTTGTTTTGTGATGTCATATTCTCTGCCAAATCAGCGATTTAGTTTTATTTGCCATCTGAAGTTACTATTGGCTAGAGATGGATAATGGTGTTAAACAGGAAGTACTATGTAGACACTGAGAAAATACGCTTTTGGGGGTGTCCACATTGAGTGAACAATATGATGGCTTCATACCAAATGTGGACTCCAGTTTCTCTAGCTTAATCACATTAGACAGAAGAACATGAACTACTGTTCATTTTAAGGAACAGGAATTGTAGAATTAAAAAATCACATTATCAATTCTTAATATAATCACAAAGAGAAAGGGGGGATGCTGGGCATTATATCCTAACCATTTGGCAGACAGCAGGTTTAAATGGACTATACTTCAGTGTGCTTATTAGCATAATTGGGAAGTATCAAAACAAATGTCTCCATATGGAGGTAGGTGTAAATATATTCCCTATAGTAACACTTAACTCATTTACTTATCACTCAGAGCCCATTCACTTACCAGCATATGGTTATTGGATGTGTACTACCTATTGAAAATATCAGTGATTATATGGAGAAGGTTTTCTCTATGTAGATAAAGAAACCTCTGGATACAAAAAGAGGAATTTGAGCAGTTTTTGAATGTCTTCACACATGTCTGTTTCTGTTGTTGTTCCTAATCTAAAGCAAATAAACACTACAAATCTTCCCAGTTTAAGTTCTCACCTTCCACATGGATTAGTGTGGCATTCTTTAAAAATCTGTTTTATATATCATGAGCTCCTCAGGATTAGGACCATGTCTTACCCATTTTTGGATCCCTTAGGGCTCTAGTTACTGGTACCACATGTAAGCACATTATAGGTGTCCATTGAATCATGTAGATACTAATGTGATCTAATACATTTTGATTAATTTAGACTATACATAGCAATTATGATATTCCAAAAATCTAAAATTATACATTTATTATTATTCTTAATTTAAAAATTCAATTTATGTGCTTGGGAAAGAGTATATTTCTAAGGTGATAGAAAAATGCAGAGGAAGGTGAAATTGAAATAAAGGAAAGATAGGGCTTGGGGTTCAATAGCAATTCAAAAAATATTCCTTGAGCACCTGCTAGCTTCAAAGCAATGTGCTCATTGCTAATAGAACTTAGTCTTTCCCTTCAGTGTACTTAAAGAAAACTGATAGGGAGTGAAATTTGGCTTTTCAAATATAAGAAAGTTTGTTTAAAAAGGCCTGACATTGGCAGGCAATACAAAACTGATACAGAAACCAAGAAGAAAATAAGCAATCATTTAAATATTTTACAGTATTTACCTTGGCTTATGAAATGAGTTGACAGTTAAGTATTTCTAAATGTTAAGTGAATGGGTAGTTGTGATAATTTTAATTTTAAGTTTAATGATTAAATAAGGCTTCACATATACGTACAGCAAGAAGATAGCATAGGTTAAAGTTAAAAGAAGATTAATTTGTATCAGCCTCAGTCATCTTAAATAAAATACCCTCAACCGTATTTGTATATCTAAAAATAGGACAGATCATTATTGCATTTAGCATTAATTATTTTATTTTTCAGCAAAACAAAGAAGTAGCAGACAGGCAATTCTAGACATAAGTACATTCTTTCTTCAATTAATTAAATTTTTTTTAATTATGAAGAGATAACTAGAAGTGTTATGACCTGAATTCAAATTAATATTTGATTAAATTTCACAACACAGCATGGAGCTATAACTGGAATGAACAGTTTGATGAAATTAAAATTACTTAGTAATACATATTAAGCTAAGTAAGTATTAAACTGCTTATTTCTTAGGGTGTAATAGCAGAGACCAGAGTCCTGATTTAGATTTTCCACAAACACACAATCCAGATAGACTCAGAGATCTGGGGCTGTGTGAGTGGACAATTCTCAGTCTAAATTTAGTTTGGTACAGCCCTTCAGACTTGTAATGATGCTTTATAAAGCTCTGCAAATCATTGATGATACTGATAGGCCAAAGGGAGGGAAGTTGTTATTTAAATCAGTTATGTGGGGCAGTGCCTGGGTAGCTCAGGTTAAGATCTCAGGTTCCTGAGTTTGAGCTTCACTTTGGGGATCTGCAGTCAGTGGGAATCCTGCTTCTCTCTCTTGGCCCCTCCCTGCATGCTCTCCCGGTCTCTTTCTCTCTCTGTTTCTAAGATTTTTTAAAAAAAATCAGTTATGTGCTTAAGATACACAAAAATAAAATATAACCCCTAGCATCTGCAAATGTGAAAGAAGCAAATCCATGGGAATCATTTGGAAAAGAAGCATCCTGAGTCAGGGGGAGAAATTCCTAATTAGTAGTTCCTAACAGACGTTGTTACCGAAAGACAAAGTTGAGAGGGAGAAAGGTTGTGATGAAGTCTTAGGGTATAAGTGAGGTTCGGTGGAGTGAGGTCCAGAGCCAAAGACCAAGAAAGAATTCTTGAGACATCTTTGGTGCAAAATGGTGGTTGGGGACAGGCCCTGTAGGCAGAAAGAGCTGCTGTCCAGGGCTTGTGAGGAGTGGCCCATTACATGCTTACAAGTAAGCATATAATGGCCCAAGTCTCTAAGGAATTTAGGAAGGAGGGTTTCCAGGACCTTGAGGGGCTAGCTATTGTTGGGAAAAGGTTATTCATTACCAGTAATAAAAACTTTGTTGTGAGACCCTTTAAATGTATATCAGTGGGGCATGTGTTTGGGAATGATTGTCAACACTTATCTGGAGGGTTTAGAGATAGTTTTCGAAGGAATAGTTAAAGTAGACTTCAGAATTCTGGTAGGGGGTAGGTCGGGCAGGCTAGGGTTGCCTTTTGCCCTAAGCAAAGCCTCCAGGTGGAGGAAATTGAGTCCCTAGAGGAATGTCACTCTGCCTTTTACAGGGCTTGTCAGTGGGTACGGATATTTAATAATTTTTCTTCTGCCTCTGTTTCCCACATCAGTTGGGTTGGGAATTCCGTGACCATTCAGATTGTCTGGTTCAAGACACTGTGCCAGCTGCTGTAAGAGTGTAGTGTCTTCCTTCAGTCTCTTCCCCAGTGTGCTTACAAGACTGTAGATGGGGCAAACTGCTAAAATGTAAAAGAGAACATGGTAAATGCCGTAGCAAAATTACAATTTATAATGTACTTTAAAAATATGGAAAGGTCTCACTCTGAGAGCAAGGAGGAGAGTTAAGCAAAACTTTCTAGGACAGAATTACCTTTGAGATAGTCTCAACAGCACTGGGTCAGATGTTGGTAGTGATGAATGCGATAAAGACCATGAACCAGGCTTTGGCTAGAACAGGTAGTTCGGTTGATGAGTGTGGAAGTAGTCCTGAGAACTTATTCTGGAGAGTTAAGTTTTTATCTTTGCTCAGCTAACTATCTATTGAATTATGGATGAGTCACTTAGCCCTTTGAGACCCAGTTTTCTCAGCTACACATACAGGGAATTGCACTAGAAATCATTAAGGTCATGCCAGTTCTAAAATGCTCTGATCTAAGAAGAACACATTGGTTCCTGTTTTGAATGGCCTAGAATGCTAAGTTGAGAATTTTATTTTTTTAATTTGTTGGCAACTGAAAATTTCTGAAAGTTTTCTTAGCAACATAGTTGTATGGTTAAAGTTATACATTTGGATGATTAACCTAGTGGAGATATATAGGATGAATTTTTGTGAAATTATTATGTAGAGTCTGTAATGTTCCTAGGTAAGAGGTAATGAGGGACTAGGAGAGGGAATATATTATAAAAGCTGAATCTATAAGACCTGTCCTCATTATTAATCAATGATAATGGGAGAGAACAAGGAAACAGAAGAATAAAGCACATAGCTTCTAGCTGCAGTATTTGGGAGGATTTTTACCAGACCAAGTTAGGAAAGTTTTATATTTAAGGATCAATGCAAGCTGTTTGGAATTAAGTTTTGCAGTTGCCAGCTGGAAATGCAGGCTTAAATCTTTTGCTTTTAAGATATGGCTTAGAAGAGGGCTTGCAAACTCAGATGCTTATAAGGACTACTGAAGTGACAGTCTATGTTCAAAACAATAAAGATGTGGGGAATAGAGCACACTGTAAAAATATGCCCTTCCAAAGGGAGTAGCTGCCACTCAATTACAAGAGCTCAGTGCCCTTGCAATTGTAGACTCTGCTCAATATATATAATTTTCCTCTCAAACCTGAAGATGTTTTTTGTAATTCTCATGTTGCTATCCATTACAAGAAGACAACATGGAAACAAAGACTTAGAAGATTTAACTGATTGTTTGTATTTTTAGGTAGACAGGTCTACAATCTACAATCCACATATTTAAAAAAGTAGAAAATGAATTTGATTTAATGTTTCGAAGATGTTTTTAACCATGCTTTATTGATTGACTTGGAGAATGCATTAGAAGAGCAAGTGGTTGTATTTTGCTGGACACTTCTAAGTCTCCTCTGGTAAGAAATCACAAGTCTCAATTGTTAATAAGCTCTATGTTTTCTATGAAAAGAAACAGTTCCCCAAACAGATGGTTGATGGCAAGATTTTGCCACATTTCTCAAATATTCTTTGTAAAGTACCAGCAGCCAGATTTAATTCTGTCTATGAGAAAGGAGCAATGAGTGCATCATGAAATCAGACATCATTAAGTACAATTTTAAAAAAATCAAATGGAACAATGTCTTGAATAATAATTATAAGATATTATAAAAGCTCTCTTTTGAAAAGATTTTTCAAATGTGCAAAGGATTGTCAAGAAAGTGTTAGAACATGACAATAAAGAATATTAAGGTGGGTGACAAAAATTGAAATTGTGTGTGCATGTGACAGGGGGCGGGGGAGAATTTGTATGTGGAACATACTAGGTATTCAGTAAGTACTTGCTGTGCATGATTTTGCTACTCTTGCTGATCACAGATTTGTCCTGAATTTCTTCTTCTGGCAGCCATCTGTAGAGCCCGAGAGACTTGATTACCAACTTTTTCTCTTCCCATTAATCCCCTCTATTCTGGTAGACCTTAGAGCCTTACTGTTTTCCTTTCCTGGTCTATTATTAATTATTTCCTTATAACTCTTTGTTTGTTTGTTTGTTTGTTTGTTTTTTGTCTCCTTGACTTACAAACAACCTCAAACTTTCTTCATGATTTAATAAACATTTTTTTTTCTAGTTATCTGATGCTATTTATTAAACAGTACCAGTCCAAAATTAGGGACCTAAACATCAACCATTTTATTCTGCTGTTGGATGTCATGAGTCAGGAATTAGGCAGAGCACAGCAGACATGACTTGCTGCTCAAAGGTGTCAGGGCCTCTGCAAGGAAGTCCTAATATCTCAGGGTAGCTTGAAACTCTAGAGCTAGAATTAATTGGAAGGCTTTTCTTCCCCGCTCCCATGACTGGTGCCGTCTTGGCTCAAAGCCTGGGCTTAGCCGAAACTTTCAAATGAAACATGAATACTTGTCATTCTTATGGACTTGCGCTTCTCATAACATAGCAGCTGGGTTCTGAGAATGAGTGTCTAGAAAATGACAGTCCGAGAGACCCAGGCAGAGGCTACATGATTTTTTAAACATATAGAAGTATTTATTTATTTAAGAAATTGTGAGAGAGAAAGAGAAAGCACAGGGAGGGACAGAGGGAGAGAGATAATCCTCAACAGGCTCCCTACTGAGCAGGGAGCCCCACACAGGGCTCAGGCCCAGGACCCTTAGGTCATGAACTGAGCCAAAATCAAGAGTTGGCTGCTTAATCAACTGAGCCACCCAGGTGCTCTGAGGCTGCATGATATTTGACGACCCAACCTTGAGTCACAGGTTGTCATTTTCATCATCTTCTATTGGTTGTAGCAGTCACCACCCAGATTCAAGGCTAGAGACATAGATTACATGTCCTAATGGGAGATGTGTCAAAAATTATAATCATTTTTAACTGATCATTGAAAACATTATAACCATTATAGCCATATTTTAAACCAATTTTTGTCTGTCTGACTTTCCATTAATTCAAACATATATTTCCTTTAAATAACAAATTTCCTGAAAAATCAGCTTAGAGTTGCTATCCACATATTCTCACTACGACTCTTCCATAATCCCTAGGGATTTTCCTCTTGTCAGTATTATCCCACTGAACTCCTTTCTAAAAGTCACAGACCGCTTTCCAAATACCAAATCACCATCTCTTCAGTTTGCTCCTTGATACCCGATCAAACTCAGTAAGGTTTTACTATATGCAATATACTCTTTCTTCAGTTCTTATAATAACATCATGAAGCAGGTAACACTCCCTTTTCCTAGGCCATAAAAATAAGACTTGAGAAGTTCAATAATTTTTTATAAATTTATTCAAATGATAAATATATGAGACAAGCTGGACCACCTTAGGTTATAAATATTTAGCTAACTCTATCTACTGTAACTAAACAAGAGAAAATTTAACACAATATGAATGAGCACTCACAGCATGAGAAGATAATTCAGTTCTGTTTGTTCTATCTACCGACGGCTCTAAATTTATTATGTATGTATGTATGTATGTATGTATGTATGTATGTAAACTATGTGGATTTTGCCTTTCTGGCTTCTTTATTTTTTCTCTTTCATTACTTCTTTTTATTTGAATATAATTGACACACAATATTTCATTAGTTTCAGGTGTATAACTTAGTGATTTGACAAGTTTGTACATTATGGTATGTTCACAACTGTAGCTACTATCTGGCCTATTATGTGACTATTACAATATCATTGCCTGTATGATCTGCCTTTTATTCACAAAACTTACTCATTCCACAACAGGAGGGTCCCTATCCCCTCCACCCATTTTACCTAATCTCCTACCCACCTCCCCCCAGTAAGCCTCAGTTTGTTATCTGTTATTTATAGATCTGATTCTACTTTTTATTTATTCTTTTTTTTAAGATTCTAATTTATGAGTGGAATCCTATGGTATTTGTCTTTCTCAGTCTGACTTGTTTCACTTAGCATGATACCATCTAGGTCTCTGTTGTCTCAAATGGCACAGTCTCATCCTTTTTATGGCTATGTAATATTCCACATTTTGTTTATTTGTGTGTGTGTGTGTGTGTGTGTGTGTGTATTTTTTCTTTTGTCTTTTCTTCTGTTGATGGACACTTAGATCACGTCCATAATGCTTCCATAATGCTGTAAATATTGTTGAAATAAAAGAAATATATGTATCTTTTTGAGTTAGTGTTTTTGTTTTCTCTGGATAAATACCCAATAGTGGAATTATTGGATCATATGATATTTCTATTTTTAACACTTTTAGAAACCTTCATACTGCTTTCCACATTCCTACCAACAGTGCATGCTGGTTCCTTTTTCTTTACATCATTGCCAACACTTGACCTTTCTCATATTTTTGATTTTAGCCATTCTAACAGGTGATATCTCATCATGGTTTTGACTTGCGTTTCCCTGATGATTAGTGATGCTGAGCATCTTTCTGTGTGTCTCTTGGCCATCTGTGTGTCTTCTTTGGGAAATAAAAACAAAAACAAAAAGGTCTATTCAGGTCCTCTGCCCATTTTTTTTTAAAATAGAATTTTTTTTTTTTTTTTGGTGTTGTGTTGTTTGAGTTCTTTATATATTTTGGATATTAGCCTCTTATCAGATATATCATTTACAAATATCTTCTCCCATTCACTAGGTTGTCTTTTTATTTTGTCAATGGTTTCTTTTGCTATGCAAAAGATTTTTATTTTGATTTAGTCCCAATAGTTTATTTTTGCTGCTATTTCCCTTGCCTTAGGCGACATATCTAAAAAATGTTTTTATGGCTGATATCAGAGAAATTACTCTCTATGTTCTCTTCTAGGATCTTTTTATGGTTTCATGTCTGAATCTTTAATTCATTATGAGTTAATTTTTGTGTATGGTGTTAGAAAGTAATCCAGTTTCATTCTTTTACATGTAGTTGTCTAGTTTTCCCAGTACCATTTATTAAAAAGGATGTCTTTTCCCCCATTATATATTCTCTTTTTATTGATTTTATTTCTGTATACTTACCATACAGTGTTATATTGGTTCCAGGTGTACAATATAGTGATTCAACAATTCTAGGCATTACTCAGTGCTCATCATGGTAAGTGTACTCTTCATCCCTCTTTACCTACTTCATTCACCCATCCCCTTACCCACCTCCTGTCTGGTAAACATCAGTCTGTTTTCTACAGTCAAGTGTCTGGTTTTTGTTTATCTTTTTTTTTCTTTGTTTTGTTTCTTAAGTTCCATATATGACTGAAATCACATGGTATTTGTTTTTCTATGACTGATTTATTTCACTGAGCATTTTACTCTCTGGATCTGTCTATACTGTTGGAAATGGCAAGATTCATCCTTTTTCCCCCCTAGTATATATTCTTTCCTCCTTTATCATGGGTTCATTGACCATATTGATCATGGTTTATTTCTGGGGTCTCTATGCTGTTCCATTTACCTATATGTCTGTTTTTGTGCCAGTACCATACTGTTTTGATTATTGCAGCTTTATGGTATATCTTCAAATCTGGTATTGTGATACCTCCAGTTTTGTTTTTCATTCTCAGGATTGTTTTGGGTATTTAGGGTCTTCTGTGGTTCTTTACAAAGTTTAGTATTATCTGTTCTAGTTTTGTGAAAAATGCCACTGGTGTTTTGACAGGGATTGCATTGGATCTGTAGATTCTTTTGGGTAATATGGATATTTTAATAACATTACTTCTTCTAATTCATGAACATGAGATATGTTTCCATTTGCTTGTGTCATCTTCATACCATTTTCTTTCATTATTGTTAGGTTTTTGGAACATAGGTCTTTCACCTCTTTGGTTAAGTTTATTCCTAAGTATTTTATTATTTTTGGTGCATTTGTAATTTTTTTTAATTTCTCCCAAAAACAGACATTATTTTTTAAGTTAATGCTATGCACTCATCAGAGTTACTTAATTCTACCTCTGGATACACCTAGGAAAAAAGCAATCAGCATCTTGTGTTCTACTAACTTCAATGCAAAAGGATCTTGCCTGACCCTTTTAACCTGGGAAAGTCATCATTATCTTTCGTGTCATTTTCAAAGTCTTGCAAAACTAAGTGGTTACTATTCAAAATGTGCATAAACTTCAAACTTCTACCCCAACATAAACACAGACTCAGCCCCATTTGCTGCTGGCTATTTGATATATTTGACATACTGTTGCAGTTTCCAGAAAGCATTTGGGGGCACAGGTAATGACTTAGATATTTGGTTGATTTTTATTTAGTGGAAAGAGAGTTTGATTTGGATGCCATGGCAGCAAAAAGGATGACTGGCCAAACTCATTTGGAATGACCAATTACAAGTCCTCACTGGTTAGACTTACCAATCATCAGCTGGCTAAGGAGGGGCCACAAGGAAAAATTACATGCTAGCTTTGGCTAAGAATGACAGTTCTTTGTTTTCTGAGATCAATCCTGCAAGTGTCTTTTAGGACTAAAACTCGGGAACATTTCTCTAGTTTTGATCCCCTGTCAAAGGAAAGAGAGAATATAAAAATTTTAAAGTACATTCAGAAAGGAAAAGTTCTTCTGTGCATATGTATATATGCATATCAATTGATAAGAACAAATGAAAAGGTGAAGGAAAGTGAGATTGAAGTTAGGAATGGTGTCCAAAATTATATTCTGAAGTAGACTCCACACAGAAGTACATTTTCCCTCCTTTAAGCTCTTACAACACATACTTGATACAACTCTGTATCTATTTTATTATTTAATTATATAAATAGATGTCTTCTCTGCTAGATGGTAAGGCCCTGCATGTTTTATTAACCTTCGAAAGAAATGATTATTTTATTTATGTTAACTCCCTAGAATATAACAAATTGTCTTTCACATGGATGATGCACAATAATTCTTCTTCAATTTAATTGGATTCTGTTTTCATGTTTGAAAATTCAGTGCACAATATGATGCCTAAGTAATCAAAATGAACATTGCAAAATCTCTTAAGATTTCCTGTGAAAGCTGACATATGGATATTTCAGATAGGTCCAGACATTTCAGATAGGTCAAGGACCTGTTATAGTATTTGCATGAAACAATTTTGTTCTAAGATAGTTTAAGACTCAGTAAAGGTGATGTTCTCCCTTACTGCATTGAGTATCATAAACATAAGCATAGCTTTCCTGAAACAATTGGTTTGTCTGGTGGTGTTTCACGGGAGTAAACTGTTCACACATTGTTTCTGCCTTTAAGGAACTTAGAAGTTAGTATCTTAACATTTACCTAGATAGCAGTTTATCAGACTTAAAGTGATGGAAAATTATATCCAGTATTATCCTTCTACTATGACTCTCAGGGGCTCCACATCCACTCAGTTATTCAACTACTTGGAATAGATGACTGTGTAAATTAAGGACACATTGTATGTACGGGACTCTATCTGAGTCATATATATGATAATTTATATTTTCTGACCTCAAAGAGATTATAGCCTACTAGAGAGGCTCACATGCACACAATTATAAGAAAAAATGAAACTAATACTTACACTTCAGTATGTTCAGGTAGCAAGGGAAGTATAGAGCATGCCAATGTGTGCATAGACAAATCATGAAAAATGCCATGGAAGGGCTTCTTGAGTCAGGGGTAACTTAGTAAGAAAGCATTTGAAAAGGAAAAAATAAAACAGTTGATCCTTGAATAATGCAGGAATTAGGGCCCTAATGCCCCCAACACAAATGAAAATTCCTGTATAACATCTGACTCCCCCAAAACTTTACTACTAATCACCTCCTGTTGACTGGAAGTCTTACCAATAACATGAAGAATTGATTAAACCATATTTTGTATCTAATATATCTTAAATATTATATTCTTACAATAAAGTAAATTTGAGAAAAGAAAATGTTAAGAAAATCACAAGATAAAATACATTTATAGTACTGTATTTATTTAAAAAAATCCATGTATAAATGGACCCTTGCAGTTCAAACCCGTGTTGTTCAAGGGTCAACCATATATGCAAGAGATGTAAATGAGCATGCCATGTTTGCAGATTGCAATAGTCTAGATTGTTGGACCATGTTGTATAAAATGTGTGAAAACAGTAGATTCTGGAGGACACTTTATGCCATGTTAGTAAATTACTATGGTACCCATTAGGTAATAGCAATCACCGAAGAGTATTGTGCATGGGACAGACTTGTTCCTCCACGAGCCCTGTTTTTGTGGCAGCACTCTGGAGGATGATTTATTAAGGGATGAAAGTACAGGTAGAGTGACTAGAAAGCTACCCGCAGCAATTCAGAGGAGCATGAAGACAGCCTGACCTCCTAATAGAAAGGGAAGGATTAGAAGAAGAGAAATTGAGGAAGTTGAATTAAGACAGTTTAAAAATTGATTAATCCTTAAGATAAAAATGGTAAAAGTGAAGGAGCAATTATCACATCACTATCAATAGGTGGTTGGTTGATGATTATTGTGCTATTTAGCCAAAGTAATGATGATAGGCAATTATTTTCATAATATATTAGTCTTAAAACATTTTTAAACTCATTATGGACATATCAATCTTATTTGATAAGTCAATAATATTGATCTACTCAACCACATGCAGTTTTCTTTATTTAACTGACTATATAGAAATGGATGGTCATGCAGAGAGTGGTTACTGATTAAGAGAAATGGTGGCTATAAAAGTACTTAAAATAATCCATAGGTAGTTTTTGTATCCATCAATGTCAGCCACTGTCCAGTGTCAATCAGGTCTTGAACTTAAACTTATTGAAAAGATAATAAATAAAATAGGCTATTCCATGATGTCTCCTATATTAAGTTTAATGATCTGTTTTATCATGCTAGTGTGTGATGGCATATTGAGAGGTGAGAAAATCATTTTTGCTCATGCATTCTATTAAAATCTGCACCTGAATATTGTTGGACCAGGTAGAGCTTTAAAAAGCAGAAAGGTTGTAAGCTTGGATGGGAGAGAGGTGGAAAGGGGAAGATTTTACAATAGTGAAGTGAAAATGAAACATCAGGTTTACTTTCATGTTAAAGAATTTTGACAGATAGGAAGTCTATAAATTGTTATTTTTACAATTTTGAATTAAAGAATCCTTATATATAAACATTTTTACAATGTGAATTAAAAAATCCTTATATATAAACACTGGTCCTGTGTGCCTCAGCCATTTTTCCTTATGGGTAAAAGTGAGGAACCTTTAATTTGTAAGGTAAGAGCCTGAAAAAGATTGGTTACTGGGGGACATGAGAGAGTATTTTCATCAGGCTGCTTCTGGCCAGATGTAACTTGAACTGTTGCTTCATAAACTAACTCTACTGGTAGCAGGCCTTCTAGCCCTTGATGGATTGATGGAAAGCATGACACTTAAAAATATTTACTTAAAGCAACATTATTTTTTTCCTTCACACTTAGGCATGACTAGAAAGTCACACCATGTCTAGAAATGGCAGCATATATATGTTTTCTTAACAGTACAACCATTTTATGCTCACCGTTTTAAAATTTAGACATTATTATTAATCAGATATAGTGAGGCCAACAGATCAGGAGACAAGTGCCACTGAAAGGATAACTTTTTACTCCCAATTTCTAAGGGGAGGAGGCATACCACATATGTAGGTGTCACATGGGGAAGTCCCAGGGTCAGTAAGGAGGCAAAGGGAACAGGGGGAAAGCATGGACAAAAACCTCTACTGTGGTTTCTATGTGAAGAAAAGGACAAGGCAGGTAAGCAGGTTTAGAATTGGCAAGTTTGCATAATTCCAGTGGACTCTGGGGTCTAGCAGCTCTTTCTAGATGTCTGGTACCGGGCCCTGAGTGCTTAGGGGCTGGGAGCTAGTAGCCTGGAGCTTAAGAGCCCTGGAGAGTGATAGAAGAGGTATTGGGATGTGGGATTGGATTGGTGGTTCGCATATGAAAGACACCCTTACCAGTGAATCCTTTACTATCACCTCTAGGAATTGGCCACCCTTGGGAGTAGTCTCTCTAGGGTCAGCAAGGCCCCAGGCTTCAAAGCTTCAGAAATATACAAAAATAAATATATAAATAAAATAAAGAGGCATGATTAATATACTTGTCAATGTCAAAGTCTTGATATTAACTCACCCCAAAATAGAAAACAAACAAAAAGCTAAACAAAATCTGTTCTTACACTCGTTAGTCTCACTAACAACTAGACTTCTTTTTTTTTTTTTTTAAAGATTTTATTTATTTATTTGAGAGAGAGACAGTGAGAGAGAGCATGAGCGAGGAGAAGGTCAGAGAGCGAAGCAGATTCCCCATGGAGCTGGGAGCCTGATGCGGGACTCGATCCCAGGACTCCGGGATCATGACCTGAGCCGAAGGCAGTCGTCCAACCAACTGAGCCACCCAGGCGTCCCACAACTAGACTTCTGAGGTGGTACTACTGTTACTGTTAAAGCTAAAAAAGTGTAGCTACTAGAAAATTCATAACTGCCATTTGCTTTTGTTTTCCAAAGACTTTAAAAACATGTTATGAATTCAAAAAAACTATATTTAAGGTAAAGGAGTATTTCTTTTCTTATTTATTTGGTGAGATAAGAATATAAGCTGGTATTAAAAATCACCTGGGAGAAAAAAAATTATAAGGATATTCAGTTTGCTACTTTTGCCTTCAAGCAGAATAATACATAACCTATTTACAGAAGGAGGGGATCCATTTTTTTTTTTTAAGATTTTATTTATTTCTTTGACAGACAGAGATCACGAGTAGGCAGAGAGGCAGGCAGAGAGAGAGAGAGAGAGAGAGAGGAGGAAAGCAGGCTCCCCACTGAGCAGAGAACCCGAAATGGGGCTCGATCCCAGGACCCTGAGATCATGACCTGAGCAGAAGGCAGAGGCTTAATCCACTGAGCCACCCAGGCGCCCCTGAGGGGATCCATTTCACTCTGAAGCAGATAACAACTTTATTATAATATACACATATATAGGGACGCCTGGGTGGCTCAGTTGGTTAAGCAGGTGCCTTCGGCTCAGGTCATGATCCCAGTGTCCTGGGATCGAGTCCCACATCAGGCTCCTTGCTCCGCAGGGAGCCTGCTTCTTCCTCTGACTCTGCCTTCCACTCTGTCTGCCTGTGCTCGCTCTCGCTTGCTCTCTCTCTGACAAATAAATAAATAAAATCTTTAAAAAATATACATATATATATAGCAGCAATGTCCACAATAGCCAAACTATGGAAAGAACCTAGATGTCCATCAACAGATGAATGGATCAAGAAGATGTGGTATATATACACAATGGAATACTATGCAGCCATCAAAAGAAATGAAATCTTGCCATTTGCGACAACATGGAACTAGAGCGTATCATGCTTAGCGAAATAAGTCAAGCAGAGAAAGACAACTATCATATGATCTCCCTGATATGAGGAAGTGGTGATGCAACATGGGGGATTAAGTGGGTAGGAGAAGAATCAATGAAACAAGATGGGATTGGGAGGGAGACAAACCATAAGTGACTCTTAATCTCACAAAACAAACTGAGGGTTGCTGGGGGGAGGGGGTTTGGGAGAAGGGGGTGGGATTATGGACATTGGAGAGGGTATGTGCTTTGGTGAGTGCTGTGAAGTGTGTAAACCTGGTGATTCACAGACCTGTACCCCTGGGGATAAAAATATATGTTTATAAAAAATAAAAAATTAAAAAAATATATATATATACACATATATATGCAGAAGACTATATGAGACTATGTATCTCTATTTTATGACCAAAAATATAGAAGGGCAATCAACTGATTAAAGACTTCAGGATAAGCTAGGCCCAGTATAGATTGGGTATTTGTGTCCTCTCAAAATTTTTATGTTGAGATCTGATCATCAAAGTGATGGTACCCTGAGGTGGCACTTTTGAAAGGTGATTAGATTAGGTCATGAGGGCAGAGTCATCGTGAGGATGAATGGGATTAGTGCCTTATGAATGAGGTCCCAGCAGAATCCTTCATCCTTTCTGCCATGTGAAGTTATCACTAAAAGAGGGACAGATAGTAAGGAACCCTCACGAGACCCCAAATCTGCCCATGCCTTGATCTTGGACTTTGCAGGCTACAAAACTGTGAGAAATAAATGTTTACTATGTGTAAACCATTCAATCTATTGTGTTTTGTCATAGTAGCCCAAACAGACTAAGTCAAGGCCATGACACAATTTTGAGTTTGAAATTTATAGGAATGCTCTGTACAGTTTGAAAACACCTTTTAGTTTTACTATGATTATCTTTAGGATTTTTAAAAATGAATTTTATTTTAAAGGGGGTGTCTGGATGGCTCAGTTGTTTTAGCCTCTGCCTTCGATTCAGATTGTGATCTCAGAGTCATGGGATTAAGCCCCACGTCTGACTCCCTGTTCAGCGGGGAGTCTGCTTCTCCTTCTCTCCCTCCTCCGCCCTTGACTCTCTCTCTTTCAAATAAATAAAATATCTTTAAAATCGTGAATTTTATTTTTATCTATCTAATATTTTTTTTTCTATTCCTGCCAAGAACGCAGAAAGACATTCTTCTTTAATTTTTTATAGTGTTGTTGAGGTATGATTAATACATTAAAAAAAACTGCACTTACATAACGTATACAGTTTGATGAGCTTGGACATATGAATATACCCATGATACCATAACCACAATTAAGGTGATAAACATATCCATCCCTTCCAGAAGTTTCCTTGTGTTACTTAGCTTTTTTTTTTTTTTCTGGTAAGAAAACTTAAGATGAAATCTTTTTTTCTTAACAAATTTTGAAGTGTACCATACTGTATTGTTAACTATAAGTGCTATATAATACAATACACCATTTGCTATAACTCTTGTTTGAACTATATTTTAAATCAAGAATTTAGTTTCTGTTTAGATGAACCAAAATATCTATAAACATTTAGCCATACAAAAAATGTTTGTTGAATTCTGCATCATGCTTTTTTTTTTTTTTTTAGGTTTAGCTGTTGTAAGCATAGAATGATCAATGTTTATTACAAGATCTACTAGTATCCCTATAAAACAAGGAGATCCCTTCTAAATGCACATTTCAACCTGGTTATTCCTGACATAAGAATAGTGAGATATAATCGTAGGGTTTTCAGATCACGAACATAATCTTAACAGTGCACATTACAGCCTAATCCTGGAGTCAATTAATAAATTGGTTGAAATAGCAGTTTGATTAAAATCTCAGATGTGCTAATTCATGTTCCTAGTGCCCTTTAATTAAGGCTTTAATAGAGTCTGCAATTACCTGCAAATTTTTTCTTTGTCTTAAATATTTGTGCTTTATCCTTAACTTTCAAAGCTCCTTCAACTCACCAAAGCACAAGAACAACTACTCTTAGAAATTGAGTTAAAATGTAGAGAAATAACTACCTTTTCCTTCAGTCAGATGAATAGTACTGTATGACTTTAAAACAGTTATTGAAATTTAAGTTGCAAATGCATACTTAACTTATGGTTGTGTATTTTGTTGTTTTGGTTTTTGATTTGTCACTGTTTTTGTTGTAAAAAAATTACTTGTGGTGAATTTGATAGCATTTTGTGGACTTTTTAAAAAAAAATATTTTATTTATTTATTTGAGAGAAAGAACACAGAGGGAGAGGAGGAGGGAGAAGCAGACTCCCTGCTGAGCAGAGAGCGGATAGGATAGGTGTGGGGGGTGGGTAGGAGTTCCATTCCAGGACCCTAAGATCATGCTGAGCCAAAGGCAGAAGCTTAACCCACTGAGCCATCCAGGCACCCCTGTGGATATTTCTACTTAAACTGTTTTGGATTTAATATAGAATACTTAACACTCAAATTTATGGTTTTTGTGTTGAAATTTTAACTATGGGAAAATACACGACTTTATCTCATCTTGTTTTTAACTAACATTTGTGAGCTTTTATTCTGCACCAGGCATTGTTCTGCTTCACGTTAACTATTTCATTTATCAGTCCAATAATTGAATTCAGTAATTGCTGTTGTTAACCACATTTTAAAGAGAATAGAATTAAGAATAACAGGCTTGAGGTAAGTGGTTTGCAGTTACAGGCATGTAAATGGCAGGATTATAACTGAAAGGCAGGTCTGTTGGACTCCAAAATTTATAGTCTTACCTATGATAAGCTTATCTTAATTGTTTGAGTTTATTGAATTGCTATTAACTAACTAGCACTTGACGGCTCAGGTTTAAATTTCTGTTGTGTGATATGACAAATGTTTCTATCAAACTTTCAAATACAGAGACTAACTTACTGATTACTTCTTTCAAATGGGAAATACAATGCATTGTTATTGTTTTGTGGTGAATCATGACTTCACAGTGAAGAGGTTATTATCCCCCCAAACTTTTCTCAAAAATAAACAAATGAGCAAGTAAACAGACCTCAGTTCTGGGGCACTTTTATTTTTTTAAATAATTAAATATTCCCACATGAAAAACATTACATTATAAAGCCCACTTTGGATTTGACGGCCATCCAGAACAACTTCCCTCCCACCCACAAAAATGTTCTTTAAGAGAAGAACCGAGTCTGTTTATAGAAAGCATGTCTAAGACTGATTTGCAAAACAGAAATACTGTAAAAATAGTGGTGCTTGGGTGACTCAGTCACTTAGCCTCCAACTCTTGGTTTTGGCTCAGGTCATGATCTCAGGGTCTTGAGATTGAGCCCTGCCTTGAGCGTTCCATGCTCAGCACAGAGTCTGCTTAGGATTTTTCCCCTCTTCCTCTCCCTCCCTCGCTTCAGTCCTCCTCTCCCTCCCCCCCTCTCTCAAATAAATGAATATATATTTTTTAAATACTGTTAAAAAATATGCTCTAGGCCACATGTTGCAAAGTACCAAAGCAATGCAAAAAAAAAAAGTAGTTCCTAGCTTAGTTTAGAGGTATGCAAATAAAGATACCAAGTTATAAGAAACATTCTAGCATATTCATTGATTTAAAATAAAAAAAGGTTATTTCAAAAAATATATAGACACTGCACTTATAATTGATAATTATAATTATAATAATTGTTTGAAAAATTGAAGAAATATCCTTATATGTTTTGAAATCACTAATGTAATGTAGGAAATTAGGTTTAAGAAAATATACTAATAGTTCCTGTTTCATAAACTCTTGAAGTAAGCTCATTGCAACACTGGTAGAATCAGATATTAAAAGGAGTTGAAAAGAAATTATAATCACTTTGTATAGGAAAACATGTTTAAAACTCATGTGTTACCAGCTTTTTCACAGATATTCATACTTTTTAAAATGCAAACCTACATATGAGATATATATATATGTCTCATATATGTATGTCATATAAAAATTGTAGGCCAGCTCAAACCCCAGCAGCATTTCCACAGATGAGGGGTTTGTGGAAGGAATTTTGTTAAATGTTGACATGAATATTCAGAAAAGTATTTAAGAAGAAGTTGCTTGTTTTTGTAGGTATTCAGCTCATACAATAATTTAAGCAATATGGAAATGGGGCAAAGACTGAAAAATAATACAGTGGAAGAAAACTATATATTTCAGAAAAGATCTAGTTTATATGAAAATTAACAATTTTAATAAAGGAAACATTTACACAATAAAGAAAAGTGTATGCCTTTTAACTTAAATTACTTAGACTATATTTAAATACTCAGGAAAATAAATAAAATGTTCATTTTTATTTGATCTACTAATATTCAAATAGTAGGTATTTGGGTTACTACATCTATTAGAAACAAAATACAGATGAAGCAATTAAGTTTAAAAATATTTTTTGTATTAAATGGTAATATCTGACATTAACCAATGAAATACCTATTATTTAAATATTTTAAATGCATTTCTAAAAAAGCAGTGAGGTTTTTCAGAAAATCTTTGCTATCATGATAAAACTAGCTTATAAAGCAATAGTAAAATGCTGGTGCCAAAGCCTCAGAAAACACATATTTCCTGATAATTCTCCTAGCCCTATCCTCTCTTCTCCGGTTTCCTTATCTACTATTATTTCCCATTTTGATTATGCAGTTCAGTGTGGCCCGTCATTTTATGTCTTTATTATTTCAGGGTCTTTCAACACAAATAACCTGTTATCTTTTCTTAGAATACTTTTGATGTAGATAATTTGTCACCATATTTATAGTAAACAATTAGAAAGTAGTGCTCAGTTTGGCAGTACATATTTTAAAATTGGAATGATACAGAGATTAGCACGGCCCCTGCGCAAGGATGACATGCAAATTTGTGAAGCATTTAATGGTTTTTAGACTTGTCACATTTACTGTGTTGTACACCTGAAACTAATGTAACATTATGTCAACTGTCCTTTAACTAAAAAATAATAATAATAAGGGGCGCCTGGGTGGCTTAGTCGTTAAGCATCTGCCTTTGGCTCAGGTCATGATTCCAGGGTCCTGGAATCTAGCCCCACATCAGGCTCCCTGCTCTGTGGGAAGCCTGCTTCTCCCTCTTCCGCTCCCACTGCTTGTTTTCCCTCTCTTACTGTCTCTTCTCTGTCAAATAAATAAAATCTTTAAAAATAATAATAATAATGAGAAAGTAATGAGATGACATATTTAAAACCACATTTCTGTGTTAAGGGGCTATAGACTCTGTGATTATAAAAGTAAATATTGAGCAAAGAATGAATTCTTAGAAAATGTTAACTATGGAGGAATTTGTGGATTATCTCCCTAGTATCTACAAATAAAATCTATAAATGCCCATCATCCACCATGGTATTCATTAGAAGGTACTGTTTCATAATAAGCAGGGTGTTAACTAATATATATTGATATACTTTATAATTCTTAGCCTACTTCATATAAAAATAGACATTTCTACATGTTCTATTATAATTATGACATCTTGAATCCCCATTAGTAAAATTAAGTGTAATAAAGTTATAAAATGAAGAAACGGGTAGGTAATTAGGTAGCACTGAATCTAGTAGTTAAGACTTAATTTCATTGATAGCAATTTTAAAGTAAGAACAGGCAATAAATCCAGACTCTACTCTTCCTGATAAGTTTTATGGGCAGGCTATAAATGCTAAACATCAAAAATGATATTTTACCAGGGATTAGGGGCACCACAAATACTAGTTGACTGAGCCAAGGAAACACATTCTTAGGTAAAGACTCTTTTATACTTTGTAAAATCAGATCTGTGCAAAGGAAGAAATAGGCTGAATTCCTGATAATTATGAAAATTAGAATATTTGGTAGGTGGATAGGGAAGATTAAGAGTTACAAAAACTTTAAAAAAGGATGTTCAGAAACTTTGGAAACACTTCTTAGACCAATGTTGAGCTATGCGGAATGGGCACTTGGAATTGGCAGAAACAAAGGAACTCAATCTGGTGAGGAAAAAGGTCATAGGAACAAAAAGATGTATTGACTGATCTCTGAAAGGAGAAACTGTATCTGTTTTGATTAATGTAATTAGGTGCTCCTCTTCCCTATAATAAGAGCATTGAGCACATCACCTTTAGAATAGTCCAACTGCTGAAGTTCATTCTTTTGTAAAATAGAGATATATCTGGAACCCAATATCACATGTTTAGCTACGAGATACGGCAGAAGAATCTGGCTTCCACACGGGCATAATTAAAAGACTGTATTTTAGTTATTCTTTAGTGTGAATGCCACAGTTTCCCTACTTAGGAGAGACACCTGCAAAAGTTTTCATATCTCCTCTAACTTTACTGTTGAGAACAGAAACAATTGAAATTGACATGTTTACCCAGCTTGACTCAGTCCCGAGCATTCTTCATCTGGACTGTTTTAAGAGCTTTCTAATAAGATTCTTTGCTCATGTGATCTCACCACTACCCTTGCACTGTTTTATCTTTCTGAAACAGAGATCTGACCAGGTTACTCTCATAAATAAAATCATTCATTGCCTTTTTACTAGCATAAATAAAACTCCTGAGCAAAGCCCTCCACAATCTGTTCACTTAGCTCTTTATTGCATTTGTACACTCTTGTTCTCCTCTTTTCCACTTGCCTTGGTTCCCGAAAGCCCAAATTTCTTATCCATTGCCGGGAGTCATGCCATTTCCACCACTGAGAAAGCAATTACTTCTTACCCTCACTCCTATCTCGACTTCTTATTCTCAATTGTCCATCTGGTGAACACCCAACTCTTTGTGGTCAAGGACTTCATTTAAATGTTGTCCCCTCTAGGAAACCTTTGCTGACTTAACCCAGCAAATTTTAATGTATCCTTACTCCAATTTTATTCCATCAAGTTATCAGTTTCCCATAATTATTTAGTTACATAAACACTTTAAAAATGAAATGTACCTGGAAGGAAACAGTTTTTTAACTGTTATATTATTTGAATAGAGCTTAGCATATGCTAAATTCATATAAACTTTTTTGACTGAGTAAATGAATAATACTCAACATTTATGAGACATTTATATTTTTCACATATTATGAAGCTACTTTGGACTTCATAAATTTTCTAACTTTAATCCTTTGAGTAAATTTCAGCAACAGAATTTTTTTTTTTGGAAACAAAACTAAACTATTCTGCTACCCTGCAGATTAAATTTAGTTAGTTATGTAATTCTGCCCACAATTAAATGACCACAGTTGTCTACCTATTAAAATATACTTGAGAACCAGCCTTAAAAAACGTTTTTAGCTCCGCTGAAATTTGTTCACAAACTGAAGTTTCTACCTTTAGAAGTATAGAATAGTTCTCATACTTATTTTTTACTTAAAATTAATCTGTTCTAAATGTACACTTCCTGCATCCATCCAGTGGTTATTGAGCTACTAATATTTAAAATTAATTTGGTGAAGGACATCAATGTAAAACTCATAGCATAATTTTTGCAGTAAGGAATCGATAGCTCAAACAAGATCTTTCCCCTTTCATAATCAAAATGAGCAGAAACTCGAGTGGCTCCCCATTTCCTCTCCTCTCCTCACCACAGGGCCCGCAATCCTTTCAATGTACCCTTGCATGAGTAACTTTTGAAGACCCATATTGTCATGATTGTGTTAACTTTCACATACTACACTTTTTAAAAATCCCTTCTTAAAATGAAGCAGCTATAAAGCAATATGTTCTTCTAAATGCAAAGCATGTATGCATTTCTCCATTTACAAATAGAGAGTGTTTTTTTTTATTTTTTGTAAAATGCATTTTAGATATCCTTGATTTACGTTATTCTTAACCCTTGCCCCTCCCCTAGAGTATAAGGTGGAATAAGTAGATTTTGCATTAAGATATCTGTTGCAAATACCACCTTCTATTTTTTGTAACGTAGTTTCAGTAGGAATTTCCCCCTCTTTTTCCTTTTTCTCTGTGCCTTTTTTACACTAAATAAAAAATTCATATGATAATCAAAATTTAACCCACATCTTATATATCCTTCTATATGTTGTCTGATTAGTGCAGAGAAAAAATAGAATTATCTCCTCCTCTGCTAGATATCTTGATGCTTGTGATAATTCATCCTATGATTGCAATAGCCTTTTTTTTTTAGCAACTATAATTTCTTATTGGTTCATACATGCATATCAGCAGTACAATAAGACACACTTTTTAAATGAGTAATAATTGTTTTGCAATATAAAGACTTTGATTAATCAAGGAAAGCATGCATTATCTTGAGTGTGCTCTGAGAGGTTAACTAAGTAAGTGTTTCCTTTTTAAAATACATTTGTTCAGGGGTGCCTGGGTGGCTCAGAGGGTTAAGCCTCTGCATTCAGCTCCAGTTGATCTCAGGGTCCTGGGATCAAACCCCGCATCAAACCCCGCATCAAGCTCCGCATCGGGCTTTCTGCTCAGTGGGAAGTCTCTTCCCCCTCTCTCTCTGATTGCCTCTCTGCCTACTTGTGATCTCTCTCTCTCTGTCAAATAAATAAATAAAATCTTAAAAAAATACATTTGTTCAACTATTGATTTATTCATTAGCCGTTTTTGAGACATCTATTCTGTGTGCATTCCAAAGGACTTTTTTTCCTAAGTGGTTAGACAGCTAAACCAGGTAATTGAATAAAACTATTTCATTATCCAAGGGAAAGCTCTTATTCTGTTGTTGTGATCTACATCACTATAAGCAAAGAGAATTTTTAGAATTCTGAATAGAGTTGCTTGTGTTTAATATGGCATACTTCATGTAAATTATTTTTTATGATCTTTGCATTATAGAGAACACTAATGAAGAACTTGTTGGCAAGATGGGAAGCAAAAGGGCAGTTCAGAGACTGTAGATTATTGGAAAAGAAACCCAGTAGTGTTGCTTACACATTAAAGATAATCTTACCATAAAAGGAAGCAAAAAAAATTTTTTGGAGAAGACATCCAATCTTCTGTTCAACTCCAAAAAATGGAAATTCACAAACGACTTCTTGAGTCTAGCTTTCTGGTTTTACTGCCCACCTTCCTCCCATACTGATGTTTATTAATCAGCTCTAGTATCAGTTCCATCTCTATTCATACACTGTACTTAACCTGGTTCTTCAGCAATCTCAAAAGCATATTTATATATTTAAAAATATATAATTAAAAGAACTTGTTCCTTATAAGTCTTAGGATCAGGCAGTTGGCTATACTTTACTACCTTTTCTTCTTTTACATATTATGCAAATTTTTGTAGGCTTTCTTAGGTAAAAAAATTTAATTTTCTCCTTTACCACAGTAATTGTGAATCTTAAATTACACTCAATAACAGTATTTCTCCAAACTATAAATATTTGAATTTTTAATTAGGCAAGAATGATATAAAGTATAAAGACAAGAGATTGAAGACACTGAGAAATATTGAGATAAAAGGAAATTTCTAAATCTTTGACTTATAGTCTGTTCTACTCAAAAATTTTGACTCTTGTGAAGGGTGCCTAGGTGGCTCAGTTGGTTAAGCATCTGCCTTTGGCTCAGGTCATAATCTCAGGGTTTGGGGTTGAACAGGTCCTGTGGTGGCCTCTCTGCTCAGCAGGGAAACTGCCTCTCTCTCTCTGTCCCCCTCCTCTAACCACCCCAGCCCATGTTTTCTCTTCCTCTCGCGCACGCAAATAAATAAAATCTTCAAAAAATATTTTGACTTTTGTGTATTTCATTCACAAAAATAAGAAAGGGACTGAAGCCTATGAGAAATCTGAACAAGACTGTGGTTTGACAGCCAATTGATTATGACTGATCGGTGACTTCGTCATTAGCAATTTGATCACTGTTTTCCAGTTCCCACAATCTGCTCATCCAGCTGTCCAAGGAATGCTGCTGAAGTAGGCTGTCTGCATTCTCTCTCCCATCTGCTGTTTTTATTTTTACACTTTAATTATGAAATTTGGTCCAGAAAAATGGAAAATTTTGCAATATTTTACAACTATAGTAAATTTTTCATAATCTTAAGAAAGAGTGGTCAGTCATGTGTATAAGGACACTGGACAAGATCTCACATGACCAGGGTTCTTACTCCTCTTTTACCACCAACTAGCTGAATAGCACTGGTCAAATATTGGATAACTCTCCTTTTCTGTGATTCCATTACTTGAAAGGACTAGGTTGTTGCAGATTATGGACAGAGCAAAATATTAATATTAAATCTTAAGAAATTACTCCCATATAGATCTATTGCTACAAAAACAGATTTAAAAAATCTGTCGCGCGGCACCTGGGTGACTCAGCGGTTTGAGTGGCTGACTCTTGACTTGGCTCAGGTCATGGTCTCAGGGTCGTGGAATCAAGCTCTGCATCAGCTTCCACACTCAGTGGGAGTCTGCTTCAGGATTCCCTCTCTCCCTCTCTCCTCCAACCACCTCAAATAAATAAATAAATAAATAAATCTTAAAATAAAAAATCTGCCTAAGTTCAGATCTGGCATAATGGACCCCTGGGTGGCTCAGTCATTAAGGGTCTGCCTTCAGCTCAGGTCATGGTCCTGGGATCGAACCCTGCATCAGGCTCCTGCTTCTCCCTTTCCCACTCCCCCTGCTTGTAATCCCTCTCTCACTGTCGAAAAAATAAATAAAAATCTTAAAAAAAAAAAAAAAAGAACTGGCATGATGTCAGACATATAGACTGGGTCAGAATAAAGAGCCTAGAAATAAACCCACACATATGTATTGTCAGTTGGTTTTGACAAACGATGCAATGGGTTAAAGACTATGTCTTTAACAAGTGGTGTTGGGAACGCTGGGTATCTATATGCAGAAAAATAAAATTGGACCTATATTTTATACCACACAAAAAACTCAACTCAGGGGGCCCCTGGGTAGCTCAGTCAGTTGAGTAGCTGCATTTGGCTTGGGTCATGATCCTGGGGTCCTGGGATCAAGCCCAGTATCAAGTTCCCTGCTCATTGAAGAATCTGCTTCTCCCTCTGCCCTCCTCACCCTGCTTGTGCTCTCTCTCTTTCAAATAAATAAGTAAAAATCTTCAAAAAAAATCCAACTCAAAATAGATTAAAAACTTAAACATAAGAACTGAAATTATAAAACTCCTAGAAGGAAACCCAAGGGGAAAGCTTCATGGCTTGGTTCTTGGTAATGATTTCTTGGATATGACACTAAAGGATTAAAAAAAAAAAAGTAAAAATATAGGTGGATAATAGCAAACTAAAAAAGTTCTGCACAGTAAAAGAAACAATCTTTTGAGTGAAAAAGTGACTCACAAAATGGGAAAAATATTTTCAATCCACATATTAGATAAGGTTTTATTACCCAAAATATATGAGGAACTCCTAAACTTGATAGCAAACAAACCAAGACAACAAATAATTATTAAAAAAATGAGAAAGGGACTTGAACAGACATCTTCCCAAAAAAGACATACAAGTGGCTAACAGAATATGAAAAGATGACCCACATTATTAATCAAAAGGGAAATACAAATGAAAATCACAATGAAATATCACCTCACATCTAGGATAGCTATTATAAAAAAATATTGGTGTTGATGTGTAAAAACTGGAACCTTGTACAGTGTTGGTGGAAATGTAAAATGGTGCAGGAGCTATAGAAAACAATGTGGAATTTTTTCAAAAGATTAGAAACAGAGCTACCATATGATCCAACATTCTCACTTTTAGGTATTTATGCAAAAGGGTTGAAATTAAAATCTCAAAGTATTTCCATCCCCATGTTTGTTACATTATTATTCACAATAGAAAAGGTGTAAAGACAATCTAAATGTCCATCAGTGGATGAATAGATAAAGAAGATGTGGTATATACTTATGATTAGATTTTACTGTCTTAAAAAGAAGGAAACCTTGCCATATATGACACCATGGATGAACCTTGAAAACATTATGCTAAGTGAAATAAGCCAGTCACAAAAGAACAAATACTGTATGATTCTACTTTATATGAGGTATTTACAACAGTCAAACTAAAAAAACAAAGAGTAGGGGTGCCTGGGTGGCTCAGTCAGTTAAGCGTCTGTCTCTGAAGGGCTCATGTCATGATCTCAGGGTCCTGGGATCCAGCCGCACATCTCCCTGCTCATCAGGAGGCCTGCTTCTCCCTCTCCTTCTGCCTCTTTGCTTGTGCTCGCTCTGTGTCAAATAAATAAATAAAATGTTAAAAAAAAAAAAAGAGTAAAAAGAATGTTGCCAGGGGCTAGGAGTAGAAAGAAACGGGAAGATGCTATTCAGTGGGTATAAAATTTCAGTTATGCAAGATGAATAAATTTTAGAATCTGCCAAACAATACTGTGTGTATAGTTAACAACATTGTATACTAGTTAATAATACTATATTATACACTTAAGATTTTGTTAAATAAATAAGTGCTAGGAATATAATGTACAACACAATGACTATAGTTACCACTGCTATACAGAATATAACATGTAGCATATATGATATATATGAAACTTGTTAAGAGAGTAAATCTTATGAGTTCTCATTAAAAGGAGAAATTTTTTCTCTCTTTTTTTTTCCATTTCTTTTTTTTTTTTAAATTTCTACATAAGATTATGTATGTTGACTAAACTTATTGTGGTAATCACTACATAATATATATGAGTCAAACCTTTAAGCTGTGCACATGAAAGTTAAATAGTGATTTATGTCCATCATGTCTCAGTAAAACTGGGGAAAAAAGAAAAAATACCTAAAAATTTGTTAAAAGGGTAAATAAATCTTGCGTTTTCACAATTCAAGAAGGAGTAGTGTGCGGGAGGAGGATAATAAACCTAAGGACACTGGGAATGGTTCATCACTCATATACCTACTGATAGATTCAAGACACTGGGGCTTAACATTTGCAAAAGAACTGAAGCAGTAACTGGGACCAGCAAGGGGTGGAGGACTTTTGGAGAGAAATCGTAATTATCTTGAAGATAATCTAGAGCCATTGAAGAGTTTGTAAAGTAAGGAGATAACGTGATTAGATTATATTTTAGAGCTATTATTTTTCTTGAAAAACATGGAAAATTGGTTGCAGAGAGCCATAAAACTGGAAAATTAGACTAAGAAGTTCCTATTAATTTTTGGTTTATAAATCTTTCCTTCTAAATCCAGGCAGGAGATGATAATGGTGTAAACTGAGACAGTGGGCATGGCTATCTAGACAAATGGGAGAAAAGAGGAATTCTTAGGAAGTTTAATTGCTAAAACTTGGTGATTGGTTTATTATCCTCAGGTTCTATTTCAGAATATTTCCTCTTCTCTCATCCTTCCTTGGAACCTTAGTTCCATGATGAAGATTTAAAATCACCTTGAAATTTATTATTTAAATTCATTTAAAATCACCTTGAAATTTATTATTATTATTATTATTATTACTACTACTACTACTACTACTACTACTAAACTTATTCCAAAATATAAATGTAAATGGATACTTAGCCTTTTGAAAATCTGGATTATCACTGACACAGAAATATTGCATTAAGGTGCTGTTCCAGGAAGTGGATTCTGCACAAAGTAAAGACTTGGTATTAAATGTGAGCATGCAAAACTAAGGAAGTACTTCAGACTGCAGAAAATTTGTGATATGTAGTTTTGGCAACATTTAACCAAAGCAGAACCAAAAAAGGAGTTTGATCGTTATACTACGGTGATATTGGGTGGCATTTTTAAAAACTATAAATGCTGGATTCATAGTTTATGTGACCGGGAACTAAGATTCTCGAAATATGATGAAGGTGACATTTTTGGAAGAACATCCAATATTTGCAAACAAGGTTTGCCTAGTAATTGAAAGTTGGCTATATATTAAAAAGACTTACCGAGTTTCACCATGAATTTTAGTAGAAGATATAAGCTGTATGTCAGAAAGTTAAAATTGAATTTATTTTCCAAAATGAAATTGTTTTAAATATTGCCTAGTGAATTTATCTCTGAAAAGCATTATCATATAATATTTACTCTTTCCGGACCAAATAATGTAAATGGCTGTTTCCTGACTTTGAGAATCTTTGGGCCTAAAATGGATGACAGAAACAATAAACATAGAAAAGCAGACAAATGAATCTCCACCATATAGAAATTCTGAGAGGCAATGCCTTGAAAGAAGATAAGTTGAAAGAAAATAAATTCAATAAGGAAGGGCTTATATTTTGTAAGTGACCCTATGCAGGAAATTAAATACATATAAGCAGATATGAGACAAGAATTGGAAATGTTCTTTGGGTATTCCTTTCAACATTCCCAGTGTCTGTAATGATATTCATTGTAGAGCACTTTCGTATCTATTATCCCTCTTTTTAAATCCTTCAAGTATATTAAAAGTTATTTACATATTATACATATTTACAATCCAACTCCCACAAGCCAGTCTAACAAAGTTTCTACAGAAATTGAATATCAATTACTTAAACCTGAATAACTGTATGCCCAAAGTTTGTTTCCCTTTACCTTTTTTATTCTCCTGTTCTGTTCTATTAGTTAATTAATTTATTTCTAGGATGTTTGTCTCTAGGCATTTTATTGCATGTATATGCTACTCAGAGTATATATTTTTGAATTATAATTAGCATATTCTTATTTTCTCCTTAAATACTTTTTCTTTGTGAGTGTAGTTTATTTGTTCTTTTCCATTTAAGTTAGTAGGTCTAAAGTCTTCTGTGCTACCACATTCAGAGGCAGAATTGCTTTATCCCCTCTCCCATCTACTCCCTGCTGTCTTTCTCTGAAGCTTATACATTCTCTTTAAAATCAGCTTCAGCAAGATTTGAAGAAGCCCGGTTTTAGTTTTGATTTCCTTCTTCCTCTTAGTTTAGTTTTAAAGTTCCACCTCCACACGATTCTTTCCTCATCACCGCCAATATAGAAATTGTGTCCACTTCTTTCTTCCTTTAACTTTTACTTTCTCATCTTTACAAAAACCGTTTTGAAGATCTGTGCTTCCTTGCATTCTGAACTTTGCCTTCAGCAGAGTGTACTATCATCACCAGAGGCTCAACAGGAACAGCAAGAATGAGATAATTACCCTTTAGCCAATGTTATCTTCCTTTTAAATGTTGAAATAGGAAAGGTAACCAACTGTAACAGAAGTCTATTGATACTGCCTAACCTCATACCTTCCGTGTCAGGCATGCAACCCTGTCCCACCAGTGCCAGCTACACAGACAGAACCTCCGATGTCAGGCACAGAAGCTGCAGCTTGCTTGATTTTCTTCTGATGTTCCAGAAGGGAGACTCTGAAGTACCTTGCATGGGGTTGATACTCATCATCCATAACTAATATTCAAGACAATTAATACTTGTGTGTATGAGCCACAGGTGATAACACCAGTTTTAAAAAGCTCCGCAGATCAGCATGCTTTTCTTTTCCAAATTTATCTGGTAAACCTTTCCTAACATGTATGACAAGTATTTTTACTGCTTTGTCTTCAACTTTAATACATCTGATGACTTCACCGAATTACTGGATCAAATTTCTGACTTTGCATTTTCTTCTGTTGACTCTCATTCAAAATTCTCTGATTTTTTAGATATTTTAAATATTTTCTCCTTTTTTTCTTAATTAGTTAGAGAATTGTCAGCACAAAAGCAGGCCTTTATCATGAACATACCTGGCTTATTACTTTTTCTTTTTCATCTTGCACTATACTGCTTTCCAGTGTGGAATGCATTTCCCCCAGAAGGAGCATTCCATCTCTAGTCACAGGAGAAGTTAAATGGCTGCTTAACTTCACTCCCCTAGTGGCTTTTATCTCTCTCCTGACCCACACATTCAGATGCAGAACACCTTTTACACTGGCAAACAGAGCATTTTTGCACCCAGGACATCATTCAGCAAAGCTTTGTGTTTTCTTAAGTAGAACATATAGGGTTCAAATATAATAAATAGCCATTCTCTGTTCCCACTTAGAAAAAAACTTAGATTTCCCATCAATCAATTGAACTGCTCTGTTTTTGTCCTTGAAAGTTAACTGCTTCTACTCTAAAAAGTTCTTTAGTGGGACAGACCAACAGTTCTGGGCATAATCAGGATTTAATGATGCTAAATGATGCCTTCTAAGCTCATGTCTTCCCTTTCTGAACCCTTGAATTTTGGCGCTTTTTCAGGTGCATGGCCAATAAGTGTGGGACTATCTTATCAGAGCCTTAGATGCCTACTTGGTGGGCATCTGGAGCTGTAAACCCTGGTAGCAAGTGTCTACACCTGGTGTCTGAAACTATATACCCAGTCAGCCCCAACTCAAGCAAAGTTTTGATATTTTCACACTTGAAAGTACTTTCCTCTTTCCAGTTTTTCTCCTGATGAATTTCTATACACAAAAATATTGAAGTAATACTTCCTAAAAATAGGCAAGGTTCTGAGCACTTTGTATGCTTTAACTCAGGAGATCCTTAGAACATCCTGTTGGGTAGATACTATTATTATTTTCACTTTACGGATAAAGAAACTATAACACAGAAAAGTATTCTAACTTGTTTACTGCAAATAGCTAGCAGGTGACACAAGACGATTGGACACTGTATTGTAGTCTTCTTGTTAAATACTTTATTATGTGTGTAAAAAAAAAAAAGTAAATTTTAAATAAATGCAAATAACCCCAAATCTTAGGCAAGTGCATCAGAATGTGTTTGAATTTTGTACACAAATATGAGAATCCTTGTGTATTTTTTTTTGTTTAAGGTAATTTAGCATATTTGCATTGTCAAATTTATATACTTAATCTTATAATATTGTTCCAATATCTTGTTATTATTATTTTTCTTTTTTTTGGATATGTAAGGTATAATTCTATTTTCTTTCTTCACTATTTGATAGCTATTAAAAAAATCTTTGTCCTACTAGAGATTACTTTAACCTTTTTATATAACAAACTTGAACTGTATTTCTCTTACTATCAGTTACATTCATATGTTATATATTGATTCTTCTCAAAGAAGAAAAATTTAGCAAGTTTGTTTTTTTTTCTAATCATAGTTGTTTTCCAGTTTTAATATAATTTAAAATTTTTCAGTTCAGATTTACTTTATTTTTAAATTATGTGTTTCTTTGTCCAAAAATTAAGATGGCATTTGTATTTAGTTTGTTTTAACCATTCATTATGTTAACTCAGTGTTCACTTGACATCATGCTGACCATGAGATTTTTCTTATAAATGTTCTTAACTTCTTTATTTTGATTCAGCTTTCAAAGCACTGCATATTTCAAACAGGAATATGTCTGTGAAGATTTTTTCCATGTTATAAGTGTGGAAATTACACTGTTAAACCATGTGTGTCTGAGAATTTTCTTCTTTTTCCTTCAAACACTACACAGTTATAGAGTTCTTTTTTGTAATGTTTTCCCTCAAAACTCTCTTAATTTCAGTGTCTTCAAGAGGTAGTGATATAGAAAAAGTTTAATGTCAAACTGATATTATTTCTTTGTATGTAAACTTTATTGATTTCTGCCTGAATATCCTTTGGAATTCTCTTAATCCATGCACTTAAAAAAATTCACCAGGCTCTCTAGGTATTGGTATACTTACGTTAATAAACCCAGATTCTAACTCTCCTTAAGCCTAGGTAAGCTATCCTTTCCAGATTCTAATTATTACTTCTATTTGTTTGTCACAAATATCTAATTCTATCCTGTTGTCATATATATATGATATAACTCTTTTTGTTTGTTTGTTTAAATACTCTGCTTGTAAATAAAGTACATGTTTACTTTCCATAATGTTTATCTTTTCTTTGTCCTAATATCTTAGCATCTTTCTTCTAAATGTTTTGCAAACTATTCAGAATTTTCTCCTAGACTTGCTTTTATTTCTTGCAGAGATCTTTGTGGTTTTTTTTTTTCTAATTTATATATTATTCTATCTCACCCATTTATTAAAAGTCTCTTGAATTGGGGCACCTGGGTGGCTCAGTGGCTTAAAGCCTCTGCTTTTGGTTCAGGTCATGATCCCAGGTTCCCTGAATGGAGCCCCATATTGGGCTCTCTGCTCAGCAGGGAGCCTGCTCCCCCCCCCACACCTCTCTCTCTCTGTCTTTCTGCCTACTTATGATCTCTGTCAAATAAATAAATAAAATCTTTTTAAAAATTGCTTGAATTTGTATCCTATCTCACTTTATTTTATAGTCCAAGATTTCTTGAATTTTATTTTAAAAGTTAAAGAAAATTCTGAAGTTATTTTGTGCTTTCTCAAATAAAACTATACTCAACAATATTCTTTTCTCTGTATCCATGATACAATACTAAGTTTCCCTATATTACAATATTTATTCATGGTTTCCTAAGAAATTTGGTTTTGCTTTTAATTGTTAAGTACAGAAAATTCTAGCAAAGCCAGCTACTTTGGTATATTTCCTTTCCCCCTTCCCCTCATTTACTCATATCCTTTTAGCTCTTATGCTGACATAGAGGTTGAAGAGAAAAACCTTTAGTAAAGTCTCGGGGTTTTATAATTGCTAAAAGATGGAGCTCCTATAGCAGTCCTGTGCTTATCTGACTATGCGGGAGATAATTTATCACTTAATAGTTTGTAGAGTTTCGTAGTTTTTATTTTGTCAGGAAAAATACATGTAAAAGTACATCCCTTTCATACTACACCACTCTTGTGAATCTGCCAATATCTCCTAATTCCTACCATAATCTTCCCATTCTTGAATGCAAAGAGCATGGCTGCCTATTTACTTTTCTGAAAATGCATCCCATTAAGAATAACTAAATTAAAGAACCCCATTCCTGGCTGTGATACAGTAACTGAGGCTAAACTTGCTACCCCACAATGAACAAGTAGAACACTAAAAGAAAAATGATGAAACAAATGTCTTTACATTGGTCAAAAATCAGCCCATTGTTGCTATCCCTGAGAAGAGAAATACAAAATAGATGAGCTCAATGATAACCAGGACTATCTTCCTATAGGCACCTTCCAGATTGCAGGGAAGTTTAGGAAAAAGTATTCAATTTTATTTCTAAATAACAATGAGAAAACACAATTTAAAACATTACTAAATATTAAGGAATGAACTTAACAAAATTTTTGTATAAAGTAAAATGTCGCTTAGGACAATTAAAGACAGCAAAATAAAGGGAGCAATATGTAAGGTTTCTGAATTAAAAACTTGAATTGTTAAGATTATTCCTCCTATTTATGTATAAACTCAGTGAAATCTGATTTAACACCCAACCATCACTCTTTTACCCCCTAGAAATTGACAAGATCCTAAAATTCATAAGAAACATGAAAGATGTGACATAGTTCAACAAATTTAAAATGAAAGAACAAAGTTGAAAGACTTATGCTACCTAAGTTTGTGATCATTATACAACTGTAATAATGAAGACAGCATTGTATTGGCATAAGGGTACATATCAATGAAATAGAATAAAGGTTTCAGAAATAGACTTAACATGTAACTGATCAATTTAATTTTTGAAAAAGGCACCAAGCTATGCAATGGGAATAATGTTAGTCTTTTTTAAAAAATTATACTCAAAGCCCTGATATTCTAAATATAAAAATAAAAACAAGTATTGAATTTTAATGCCATATGTTGAAAATAACTCAAAATTGATTATAGATCTACAAGTAAAGATGTAAAACTATCAAACTCCTATATAGCTGAAAGTTTTCTTAGATTAAACACAAAAGTAAAAGGTATGAAAGAGAAGACTGCTAAAAATGAAAACAAAATTTTTCTCTGTGAGAGACACAATTACAAAAAATGAAAAAACAACAACAAATGAAAGTAAGGAACAAACTAAGAGAAAATATTTGCAATATGCATATCTGATGAAAGACTTCTTTCCAGATTTTATACAGAACTCATATCTGAATAATAAAAAACAAACAAAAAAAATAAAGAAGTAGGCAAATGGTTTAGAAAATAATACGTAAAGAGATACGGAGATGGCCAATTTATACAACAAAGATTTTCAGCACCACTAATCATCAGGGTAATGTAATTTGAAGCCACAATGATACACTACTATACAGACAACAGAATGGGTATGATTAAAAAGACTATTTGTTGTTGTTAAAGTTAGTGTATCTTTTAAACAGTGAAACCTATACCTAACACAGGACCTAGCTATTACACATCTAGGCAAGTACCTGAGAAAAATAAAAACGTATATCCATACTAAGACTTGTAAATAGGAACTTTTACACGGCAAATTCATTCATAATACCCCCAAGCTGCAAACCACCCATATGCTTATCAACAAATTAATGGATAAATAATTTGTGGTATATCCACATGAAGTAACATTTCCCATGGAATGCCATATGGCAATGAAAAATAATTCTGCTGCATACTACTGATGTATGTGGCAACATGGATGAATCTCCATGTACTCAACACATTGCATTGAGTAAAGTAGATATCAGTAGTAATCCTTTGTAATTCCATTTATATGAAATTTTACAAAAATGTATAAGAGAAAACAGAGAAATAGAGAGAGCTTTTGGTGTGATGAAAATATTTTAAATCTTGATAGTAATGGTGGTTACACAAGTGAGTCCATTTTATTATATTGTCCTAGTAATGTCAGGAAAATTGTTCTACAAATTTCAGGACAGACTGTTCACTTTTTGTGGAGCAGGGTGCCTGCATTTAAGGGACTAATATTCAGATAGTGTGAGTTAGTCTTATACAGTTTTCCTTTGACTAGTTTTCCTCTGTCTTCTTTGAAGCTTAATATGTTGCTGATACCTATTACCAGTTTTCAAGGTTATTGAAATTTGGCATTTTTTTTAACTTTCATGCACACTTAAAAAAAAAAAAAACCAACTGACATTGCTAACTAGCAGTCATTTATACCTCAGTGTAGCCCTCTTCTCTAAAACCGAAGGGGATTTCTTTGCATTCACGTGGACAAAGACTTAATTCCATTGCTTCATTCTTCCGGGACCTTGAAAATAGCCAGTTCTCCTGTCTTAACTTAATTATGGCATGTAGCTAGTAAGTTTGCATAACTATGACTATTCTGCCAAATATTTACATGCATTTCTGTTTACCTGAAGCCTTGCTGTGTTCTTATTTTTCACACATTTTGAATTTTTGAGATGCTTTTACAGTTTCTCTATGGCTGAATAATGAATTCTAATTGTTATGCTGTGTTTTGCCTGAACAGATAGGTCCTTGAGCCGTTTTAAATCAAACATAAAACTACAAACACCCCAATAGAAAAATTGACAGAACAGGCAAGTTACAATAAACATGAAAGGATTTAACTTCATAAGTAATCAAAGGAATGCAAATTAAACAGTGAGATATCACATTTACCTATTGTCAGGAAAAAATAAAAATATTCATTGTTTTAAAAGCTTCAAGGAAAAACGCTGCTGGTAGGAATATCAATTGCTTTCTTAAAGAGAATTTTGAATGGATATTTTTAAGAACCTTTAATTGTATATTCTGTTTTGCCTAGAAATTCTACATCTAATAGCTTTTTCTAAATAATCATACAAGGGCACAAATATGTAGGCACAATCACATTTACAAATGTTTTTTTAAATCTTAAAATCTCTACATTTCTAATAATGGGAGTAACTGATGGTATATTACATAAATCACATCTGCCTATTATTTGATGGCTCAGAAACTGTTCATCTATAAAGTATTTCATATTGATGTCACAAATTTTGTTTAAAATATATACATATGTAGAGAAAACAATCTGGAAATGGATATACTAAAATGTTAACCACCAATTTCTTTTTTTTTTTTAAGATTTTATTTATTTATTTGACAGACAGAGATCACAAGTAGGCAGAGAGGCAGGCAGAGAGAGAGGAGGAAGCAGGCTCCCCACAGAGGAGAAAGCCAGATACAGGGCTCGATCCCAGGACCCTGGAATCATGACCCGAGCCAAAGGCAGAGGCTTAGCCCACTGAGCCACCCAGGTGCCCCTAACTACCAATTTCTATGTTGTAAGATTAAAGATATATTTCTTATTTTTTTCTGTTTTTTTTTTTTTTTTCAAAATGTCTAGGGGTGCCTGTGTGGCTCAGTCATTAGGTGTCTGCCTTCGGCTCAGGTCATGATCCCAGGGTCCTGGGATTGAGATCTGCATTGGGCTCCCTGCTCAGTCGGAAGCTTTCTTCTCCCTCTCCCACTCTCCCTGCTTGTGTTTCCTCTCTCACTGTGTCTCTCTCTGTCAAATAAATAAATAAAATCTTTAAAAAGAAAAAAGTCTAAAGTCCACATATAGTTCTACTTTTATATTCAGAGTTTATATTCAGATTTTAGGCATATGATTAACTCTATATCCCATGGGCCCATTTCATACCTCTCAGTTCCTTTGCAGTCTGTCTGCATTTGGTCTCATTTGCATTCATCCATCCTGTTGTCTGGGATATTCCTTAAAAGGGAAAAAAAGAAAAAAAACATTTGATTTTTCCATAGGTTTCTGGTGACTTGTTCGTTTCTAAGTTTGTGTAAGTGCAAAAGATCCGTAATACTTTAGCTATACTCTGTCTCTTCAGCCTCATCTTCAGTCATTGTCTCAATCCTCATTTAGTCTATATTTTGGTCTCAGAAAATTCCCCAAATCATCTTTCTCAACCTAATGCTGTACTTATATCAGACAAAGTAGATTTAAACCAAAAAGAGTAGTAAGAGACAAGAAGGTTGTTATGTAATTATAAAGGGGTTAATTAAAGAAGAAGATATAACAATGATAAATATTTATTCACCCAATATTTAGGTATTTAGGAATACCTAAATATATAAATATATAAAGCAAATTTTAACAGATCTGAAGATAATTACAGCAATATAACTATAATACAGAACTTCAGTATCCCATTTTCAACAATGTCTAGATTATTCAGATAGAAAATCAATGAAGAAATATTGTACTTAAACTACACATTAGACCAGATGAATTTTACAGACATTTACTGAACATCTCCAATGCTGATAGAACATTCTCCAGGATCGATCACATATTAGGCTACAAAACAAGAGTTAATAAATTTAAGAACATTGAAATATTATCAAGCACCTTTTCCAACAACAATCTTATGAAACCAGATGTCAATTATAAGAAGAAAATTGGAAGATTTTAAAAAACGTATAGATTAGACAACATGCTACTAAACAATAAATGACACAAGGAAAAAATCAAAAGAGAAATAAAAAATATCTGCAGAGGGGCACATGGGTGGCTCAGTCAGTTAAGCATCTGCCTTTTACTCAGGTGGTGCTCTCTAGGTCCTGAGATTGATCCCCTCATCAGGCTCCTCACTCTGCGGGGAGCCTGCTTCTCCTACTTCCTCTGTCTCTTCTCCCTTCTTGTGCTCTCTCTCTCTCTCTTTCAAATAAATAATAAAAAACTAAAAAAAAAGATCTGGAGAAAAATGAAAATGTGAAACAACATACCAAAATTTGTGGGATGCAACAAAAGCAGTTTTAAGAGGGAAGTTTATATCGATCAAGGCCTACATTAAGAAAAAAGAGCACCTGGGTGGCTAAGCTGGTTAAGCAGCCAACTTTTGATTTTGGTTCATGTCATGATCTCAGGGTTGTGAGATGAGCCGTGCATCAGGCTCCATGCAGATGAGGAGCCTGCTTAAGATTCTTTCTCTCCCTCTCCCTCCACCCCATCTCACAGATGTTCTCTCTCTCTCTCTCTCTCTGTCTCTTTCTCAAAAAAAAGGAGAAAGAGAAAACTCATATAAACAACATTCAACATTACCCCTCAGGGAAAGAGAAAAGGAAGAACAAAGCCCATAAGTTAGTAGAAGAAAGGAAATAAAGATTAGAGCAGAAATAAATTAGAGACTAAAAAGGACCAATTACCAAAATATAGATCAATGAAACTAATACCTAAAACATAAACAAAATTGACAAACAGATTCACCAAGGGAAAAAAAAATAGAGCTCAAATAAAATTAGAAATGAAGGAGGAAAAACTACAACTGTTAGTGCACAAATACAGTGACCATAAGAGTCTACTATTAACAATTATATGCCAGCAATTGAACAACCAAGAATAGACCCACTGAATCTGGATCATGATGTAGAAAGTTTGAACAGAATAATAACTACTAATAAGATTGATCCCATAATCAAAAATGTCCAACAGAGAAAAGAACAGGAATTGATGGCTTCTCTGCTGAATTCAAACATTTAAAGAAGAATTAATGCCAATTCTTCTCAAACTCTTCCAAGAAATAGAAGATCTTATGATCAGCATCCTCTTATCAAAACCAACAAGGACACTATAAGATAAAAAATACAGGCCAACATCCATGATGAGCATGGATGCAAAAGTCTTAAACCAAGTATTAGCAGACTGAATTCAATAATACATTAAAAAGATCAAGTGGGAAGTGGGAACTATTGTAGGAATACAAACAAGGTTCAAGAAAAACAAATCAATGTGATGTACCTCGTTAACTTAATGAAGGTTGAAAATCACATGATTATATCAAAAGATGCAAAAAAGTTTTTGACAAAAATTAAACATCCAGTCATGATATTAACTCTCAGCAAACTGGGTATAGAGGGAACTTATGTTAACACCATAATGACTATACATGACAATTCCACAGCTAATATCATACTCAGTGGTGAAAAGTCGAAAGCTTTTTCTCTAAGAATAAGAACAATACAACAATGTTTCTCTTGCCACTTTATTCAACATACTATTAGGAGTCCTAACCAGGGTTGCCTGGGTGGCTAAGTTGGTTAAGTGTCCAACTATTGATTTTGGGTCAGGCCATGATCTCAGCATTGTGAGATCAAGACTTGCATCAGGCTCCAGATTCTCCCTCTCTCTCTCTCTCTCTCTTCCTCTCAAATAATAAACAAGTAAATCTTAAAAAAAGAGCTCCTAACCAGAGCAATTAGACAATAAAAAGGAAGAAAAGACCTCCAAATTAGAAAGAAATAAATGTGTCTCTGTCTGAGGAAGGACAATATTATCATATATTAAAAAAACCAAGAACTCCACCAAAAAGTGTAAAAGTAATAAATGAATTCAGTAAAGTTGTAGATATAAATTCAGGTATAAAAAAATTCTGTTGTGTTTCTAACATTAATGGCAAGCTATCAAAAAAAGAAATTAAAGTAAACCCATTTATAATTTCATCAAAAAGAATAAAATACTTAGGAATAAATTTAACCGAGGAGGTGAAAGATCTGTATGCTAAAAGCTCTAAGAGATCAATGACAAAAATTGAAGAAGACACAAATAAATGGAAAGATATTTCATGCTCATGGATTGGAAGAGTTAAAATGTCTATACTAGTCAAGTCAGTCTCTCAAAATTCCAATAGCACTTTTCACAGAAATGGGCAAACAATTCTAAAATTTGTATGGAGCCACAAAAGACCTCAAATAGCCAAAGCAATCTTAAGAAAGAAGAAGAAACCAGAGGTGTTAAACTTTCTGATTTCAAGCTATATTGCAATGATACAGTAATCAAAACAGTATGGTATTAGCTTAAAAGTAGACCATGGATTGGATTAGTACTATAGGATAGAGAACACAGAAGGCATGTAGATCAATGAAACAGAGAGCTCAGAAATATACCCATTAATATATAGCTAATTAATTTATGACAAAGAAACAAGGATATACAATGGAGAAAGGATGGTCTGTTTAATGAGAGTGGGAAAACTGAACAGCCACATGCCAAAGAATGAAATAAGAGCACTATCTTACACCATACACAAAATTAACTCAAAATTGATTAAAGACTTGAACAAAAGGCCTAAGCCATAAAATGCTTAGAAGAAAACATAAGGGTAAGCTCCTTGACATTGGTTTTGTCAATGAATTTTTTTGGATTTGACACCACAAGCAAAAGCATCAAAAACAAAAATAAACTAGTGGGACCACATGAAACTTAAACATCAGCAAAGTATTTGTACAACAAAATAAACCATCAACAAAATGAAAAGGCAACCTACAGAACGGGAGAAAATATTTGCAAATCATATGTATGATAAGGAGTTAACCCCCAAAGTATATAAAAAGATCATAAAATTCAATAGCAAAAAAACAAAAAACAAAAAAAAAAAAACCCAAACAAACCTAATATGATTAGAAAATGAATAGAGGATCTGAATAGCCATTTTCCCAAAGAGGACATACAAATGGGCAATAAGAACATAAAAAGGTGTTCAGCATTACTAGCCATCAAGGAAGAACAAATCAAAACTACTATGAGATACCACTTCATACTTGTTATAAAGAGAAGATATAGTAATTATTGGCAAAGATGTGGAGAAAAGGAAACCTTTGTGCACTGTTTGTAGGAATCTTAACTGGTGCAGCCATTGTGGAAGACAACATTCAAGCTCCTCAAAATTTTAAATATAGAACTACCTATGATCCAGCAATTCCATTTATGTGCATAACTGAAAGAAACAAAGTCACTATCTTGCAGCGACATCTATACTCCTGTGTTCATCAAAGATTATTTGCAATTGCCAAGACAAAGAAACAGTGTAAGTGTTCATCAGTGAATGAATAAAGTTTGGTTACTGTTGTTATTCAGCCATAAAAAGAAGGAAATACTGCTATTTTTGACAACATGGATGCTAAGTGAAATATGTCAGACTGAGAGCATTATGCTAAGTGAAATGTGTTAGAGAAACACCAATTCTGTATGATCACACTAATTTACAGAAACTGAACTCATAAAAACAGAAAACAGAACAACAGTTGTCAGAGCCTGGGAGGGTAGTTTATGGGGGAAATGGATGAAGGTTGTCAAAAGGTACAAACTTCCTGGTAGAAGATAAATAAGTCTCGGAAATAAAATGTACACCATGGTGACTGTAGTTACTGTGTTAACCATTTCACAATATAAACATATAGCAAATCATTATGCTATACTTCGTAAGCAATATAACCTTATGTGTCAATTATATGTCAATAACACTGAAAAGAGTATTAATCAAATATTAGAGCTAGTAATTAGCAGAATAAAATAAAGTATTTAATGTTCCCTAGTCAGTATTCTTTTTCTTAAACTCATTTATATTTGTAAATGTGTTTTAGTGGCACTACGTATATTTAAAAATAAGACAGATTTTTCTTTACTTTTTTTTTTTTTTTTTTAAGATTTATCCATCTATTTTAGAGAGAGAGCTTGGGAGGGAGGGGCAGAAAGAGAGAAAAAAAATCCCAAGCAGAATCCCTGCTTAACTCAGAGCCCAATGTGGGGCTCAATCCCGCCACCCGAAGATCATGACCTAAGCCGAGTCAAGAGAGGAGTGCTTAACCAATTGAGCCACCTGGGCGCCCCAATCAGACAAATTTCTGAATGAGATCCATACACTTTAAAGCAATAAATTATCACTTTTAAAAACAAAATTGTAAATAAATTTTTTAACTGTCTTCGAGGGCAGCTGTTAGCCACTACATTTGGTTGATACTTACAAAAGTTGTATAGGAGGGAGTTCTGTTTTAGTCCTTAAATCTCAATGATTGAAATTTCTTTCTTTTTGTTCTGAGTAAAAACCAGATAAAATATGCTGCTTGGTTTTATTGAGGAAAATATTTCCTTCTGAGCTAATGTAAAATATCCTATGATTTCCAGAAATGTATTCACTAAAACAAAATGGATCAATTTGCCAAAAATTAAATGAAGCGATATTCAATCTAACCATCTGGCCAGGATGATATTTGCCTACCTAAACTCTTCTTGATGTTTTCATTGGTTAAGGAATTACTTCTTACTTCACGACTCAAAGTTGCTTATGCTTCAGTAAAAACATCTGCTTAGTCTCTTTCCTGAAGCGACTATTCAAAATTGTAAATGGAGCAGTATTTGAAAGTATTTTGTATATTCATTTATACATTATTTAGAAGTTTCATTCCCAAAAGGTAGGCTTTTTATATATACTTTTGCAATTCCATATACTATATATACAATTTCTCATCACCACACTGTTAAAAAAAATCATCAATGAAAATATGTCCTTTGCAAGAAAAATCACTAATACATAAATATGTTTTTTGGGGGGAAAAAGGCAATAATCCCTTTCAATATCTGCAATCCAGTTCTTTTCCCCCAGAAATGAACACAGTTTTGGATTGATGACATCCTCCAAAAATAATTTTGTATACTGATTAAACGTAAAATCTATGCCTATATTATAATTTCCTTAAGTAGTCACATGATATGGTTTGTGTCACAATTTGATTTTCTTCAATTAATATTTTTTTAAACTGTAAATAAGAATGTATTGTAGATTTTTTAGTGATTCTTCTGTTGATAAAGATTTAGGTCATTTATTTACTTGTTGTTTCTGCCTAATACTTTTTTTTTAATGTCTAACAGTTTTTGAGGCCTTTCTCTGTGCTCTCACCCTATATGGTCTAAGTAAATAATTTATTTTTCACGAAAATTCAGTAAATAATTTGTTATTGTCCCTACTTTCCAGACAAGGACCAGAGAGAGAACATGATCTCCTCCAGGTCACACTGCTGGTAAGATGTGGTTTCAGGGATTCAGCTTCAGGAAATCTTACCCCAGAACTGTGCTCTTTAGTGCTATTTTGTGGATTTTGGTACTGCAGTTTCAAATGTTGGTCTTCAGTTTTCAAAAGATCACCAGGAAAATCTGGCAGGTTGATTAGATTGACTGTAATAAGAGAGAATATCAAGTTGACATGGTTTTAAGGATGAACTTGAAAAGGGAATCAGGATTTTAAGTAAGTTTTTAAGAGGGTAACTTTTTAAGAAAATCTTACATGGTAAAGAACTGAGTGGGATTGAGCAGAATGTGTAACACTTTTGGATTGGTGGGAACAAAAGTGAGGTATTGGAAACAATTTGACACGAAATGTTATTCTTGATGAGTAAGCTTATATAACTGTTTCTTTGTCTTATCTTCTTGGAACAAGTATCTAAGTTATTTAGCCTATTCTTGATATTGTTTAACAACAGGACAGGATGGTACATTTAACTTCTCACTAATACTGCTGCAATAAATAGAGTTTTGCATGGCTCTCCATTAGGTAGATAATACTTTTCTATGACAGATCTGTAGACGTAGAAATTTTGAGGCTCTATGTTTGTATATTTTTTAAGTTAATAAGTACTGTCAAATTGTGTTCCAAAATGCTATAATAATTAACATTTCCAGCAAAGGTATATGATGCTCAATTCCCCATACCCTCACTAACACTATATATGATCAAGCTAATGATTTTACCAGTGTGGTAAGAGAAAAGTGCTGGTTTATTTGGCATTTTAATTATAACTTCCTTGATTTTTTCCCCTGTATTTTCCTAACAAATTTGAGCATTTCTTTTGGTGTTCATTATATTTTGTCTTCTGTTATGTGTTTGTTTATATCCCATGTTATTTTTTTCTACTGATTTTCAGGACTATTTTATATAATATGGATTTCTTGCTCATGTATCTAAGGGGTGGTTTGGTCAGCTGTAATAAAGGCTGCCATTGAGTTTGGGTCCATTCCACCCATACAGATTTTGGGCTTTCGTTGAGTTGACAGCAGAAATTGGGAACATTTTCTTTTCATGGAGGAAATGGAAGTTCCCAGAGAGGTGATTGGAAATATGGAATTTCTCCTCAGGGTTAATATACCTTCACTTCAATCCATATTTTACTGCTAAACAAATCACATGGACGAGCTTCAAATAAATAGGGTGCTGAATTTACTCTTTCATAGATATCAGGGGAAGAAAAGAGTGGAGTATTGATGGGTAACTATGAAATGAAAATTTTTATTTATGATTATGATAGTGTACATAGGGAGATAGTGATATGGGTTTGATTCATCAGGCTGAAGTTTCACAAACCCTATAATAAAGCAAATTCCCTTGTTTTTCTGGAAAAGGCTATATAACACAGGAATTTTCTGTTCCTTCAAAGTTTTGTAAACTCAGCCACATAACGTTTGGGGACTAGTGTATATTTTGCATAAAACATGAACTACATTTTTCCCCCTATGGTTATTATGCTATATGGATTTTTTCCTTGATTCGTGAATAAATTTAGATAATCTGCATTTTAATATATTATTACTTAGATAAGTAATAATCAGATATTATTAATTATATTCAGGTACCCTATTGATATCTATATTTTCTCTGTAGATCTCTCCCTCTTTTCCAGCACTGCTCTGAGGTATTCTACTTTTTAGAGCTATAGTTTCCATGGGTTTGGGGGATGTGAGATAAGCCTGTATATCTAGGTTATCAATCTGATTTCCTTTGTTCATTCTAGCAGTGAGACTGGATAGACAGCGTGTTAACTGTATTATCTTTGACGTGTCATGTCTTCAAAATTTCACACTAAGTATGCATACGTTTTAGAAATCGAATGTTTACATTTCCAAGAAATTGTAGTAACTTCCAATGAGCCTTGTAATAGTTCTTGACCATGATTATAGCATGGAACGTCTCTTTGATTCCGTATCATTTTCCCTCCTTTCTTTCAGCTAGAACTTAGTAAGAAATCAGAGGTGATGATGTTATCATTTTTTCCTCCGTTTGCTCTGTAGTATACATTCCATGTTTCATTGTTTTAAGATTCATGAAAATTCTTCACGTTCACACAATTTAGGCAATGTGGCCAATTTGCAAATTGAAATGGGGTATGAAACTTAATGTTATCTGGCCAATTCAGAAAATACTCTTCTTAATTTTGAGATTCATATTTGGACAAACTAAAGTTACTTCATTCTGTATAACTGAAGTTTATTTGAAAATTTATATATATATATATATATATATATTTTACACAGGTTTTAGTAAATGTTTTTTAGGATTACTCCATGTATTACAGATATTTTATAAATAATCTAGTTTTTCCATGTACACCAAATTGTCTGGAGTTTGGAGCCTTACATTTTCTTCTAAGATAATTCCAATTGTATTTTATGACTTAAGTGAAATTGGGAAGATAAAAAAGCTATCATATGAAAAACTTCGAAAATTGAGCTATTCTAAATTAGAAACATCTGAGGTGTTTGAGCAATTTGGAGAGTTAGCTTTTCTAGTGAGTTTGCTCTTGACCCAGAACTAATAAAAATTTACCTAATTAAAAAATGTTTATTTTAGCCATTCTGACTGGTGTGAGGTGATATCTCATTGTGGTTTTGATTTGTATTTCCCTGATGCCGAGTGATATGGAGCACTTTTTCTTGTGTCTGTTGGCCATCTGGATGTCTTCTTTGCAGAAATGTCTATTCATGTCCTCTGCCCATTTCTTGATTGGATTATTTGTTCTTTGGGTGTTGAGTTTGCTAAGTTCTTTATAGATTCTGGACACTAGTCCTTTATCTGATATGTCGTTTGCAAATATCTTCTCCCATTCTGTCAGTTGTCTTTTGATTTTGTTAACTGTTTCCTTTGCTGTGCAAAAGCTTTTGATCTTGATGAAATCCCAATAGTTCATTTTTGCCCTTGCTTCCCTTGCCTTTGGCATTGTTCCTAGGAAGATGTTGCTGCGGCTGAGGTCGAAGAGGTTGCTGCCTGTGTTCTCCTCAAGGATTTTGATGGATTCCTTTCGCACATTGAGGTCCTTCATCCATTTTGAGTCTATTTTTGTGTATGGTGTAAGGAAATGGTCCAATTTCATTTTTCTGCATGTGGCTGTCCAATTTTCCCAGCACCATTTATTGAAGAGGCTGTCTTTTTTCCATTGGACATTCTTTCCTGCTTTGTCGAAGATTAGTTGACTGTAGAGTTGAGGGTCTATTTCTGGGCTCTCTATTCTGTTCCATTGATCTATGTGTCTGTTTTTGTGCCAGTACCATGCTGTCTTGATGATGACAGCTTTGTAATAGAGCTTGAAGTCCGGAATTGTGATGCCACCAACGTAGGCTTTCTTTTTAAATATCCCTTTGGCTATTCGAGGTCTTTTCTGGTTCCATATAAATTTTAGCATTATTTGTTCCATTTCTTTGAAAAAGATGGATGGTAGTTTGATAGGAATTGCATTAAATGTGTAGATTGCTTTAGGTAGCATAGACATTTTCACAATATTTATTCTTCCAATCCAGGAGCATGGAACATTTTTCCATTTCTTTGTGTCTTCCTCAACAAGGAAGGAAATGACAGATGCTGGCGAGGATGCGGAGAAAGGGGAACCCTCCTACACTGTTGGTGGGAATGCAAGCTGGTGCAGCCACTCTGGAAAACAGCATGGAGGTTCCTCAAAATGTTGAAAATAGAACTGCCCTATGACCCAGCAATTGCACTATTGGGTATTTACCCTAAAGATACACATAGTGATCCAAAGGGGCACGTGCACCCGAATGTTTATAGCAGCAATGTCCACAATAGCCCAACTATGGAAAGAACCTAGATGTCCATCAACAGATGAATGGATCAAGAAGATGTGGTATATATACACAATGGAATACTATGCAGCCATCAAAAGAAATGAAATCTTGCCATTTGCGACAACATGGATGGAACTAGAGCGTATCATGCTTAGTGAAATAAGTCAAGCGGAGAAAGACAACTATCATATGATCTCCCTGATATGAGGAAGTGGTGATGCAACATGGGGGATTAAGTGGGTAGAAGAAGAATCAGTGAAAGAAGATGGGATTGGGAGGGAGACAAACCATAAGTGACTCTTAATCTCACAAAACAAACTGAGGGTTGCTGGGGGGAGGGGGTTTGGGAGAAGGGGGTGGGATTATGGACATTGGGGAGGGTATGTGCTTTGGTGAGTGCTGTGAAGTGTGTAAACCTGGTGATTCACAGACCTGTACCCCTGGGGATAAAAATATATGTTTATAAAAAATAAAAAATTTAAAAAAAATGTTAAGGGGCGCCTGGGTGGCTCAGTGGGTTAAGCCTCTGCCTCCGGCTCAGGTCATGATCTCAGGGTCCCGGATTAAGCCCCGCATCAGGCTCTCTGCTCAGCGGGGAGCCTGCTTCTCCCTCTCTCTCTGCCTGCCTTTCTGCCTACTCGTGATCTCTCTCTCTGTCAAATAAATAAAATCTTAAAAAAAAAAGTTAAGTGAATTAGTGGCAAAATAATCATCACAATCGAACTGTAATACCCAAGCCATCCTTATTAATAACTAATAATTCATCCAAAAATCTTGCCATATTCCTTACTCTTACAGTTTTATCAAAATATCTCTCTACTGGGGAGATTGAGTGGCTCAGTGGCTTAAGCCGCTGCCTTCCGCTCAGGTCATGATCTCAGGGTCCTGGGATTGAGTCCTGCATCTCTGCTCTCTGCTCAGCAGGGGGCCTGCTTCCCTTCCTCTCTCTGTGCCTGCCTCTCTGCCTACTTGTGATCTCTATCAAATGAATAAATAAAATATTTTTTAAAAAAATCTCTCTACATAAGTATGTAATATAGCTGGTATAAATACAACCTCAGCTCAAAGTTATTTGGTGAGAGGTTAACTAAATTATAGTTCTATTTACTTTCTCACTGAACGACTTTGGGCTGAGGTTGGATTTATTCATTGAGTAGCTGCACCATTGCCAACCAACTGGCCCATAATGAATTAGCCTGCTGTCTAATATATCTCAAAAATGAGATGAGACACATATTTTAATGTAACCCCAAATGTTCTTTTTAAAAATAGACAGAAAATCTCAGCTTCAAATTCACAGTTTATATATATGAAAATTAAAAGGACATAAGTGAGATTTTAACAAATTTGTACAGATTGGGAGGTTTCAAGCTATAATTCTGTTTTAAAACTTCTTTGTATGAACAAAATTGCTATTAAAAATGATAATTGCATGTCTCAAATACCAATATAATTCCAAACATTAAAAAAATACAACGCATTCCCACTCATTATTTGTGCTTCAGGCATAGTGCTCTTCATATTCTAATTAGTCATTATCATGTAATTTCTAATTATCTCAATTTTAAACGTTAACAATTAGAAGACCAAACTTTTAAATGATAGTCGCAATGAATTAGCCACCAAGAGTGTTGAGAGAATTGAATTCAATACAAGAAAAAAAAAGCCATTATTTTCAAGTGGTATTTTTTTATTAAATGAATTTTACTTTATATTACCTGAAAAACCATAACCAATAATTTTAGAAATATATTGAAAGACCCAATTATTGAGGGGAAAGATCAACTGATTAACAGGATGATATTTCAAAAACTTCTATTTCCTCTAATGATACAAAACTGTAAAATATTAATATATTTTTGCTGCCAACACATCCCAGAATAATTTTCAATTTTCTAAATGACAGAGTAATGATAATCATCTGTGAGATTTTACAGAACAAACCTCACCAAAGTGCATAATCTCTTTCTATGTCACAGGGATGATCATAGGAGATCAAATCAAATTGAAAATTTATAAAAATACTAGTTAAAAGAACTTTAGATCTGACCAAAATGAATCCCATTTCAACAAGTGTATGAGGTCCAGTGATATAGCACTGGAGGAGAGTAATGTTCAAAATGCTTTAGGTAACATACAGTCTTGGGGGTAAAATAGTTTCTTTTCTTTTTTTGTTTTTTAGATTTTATTTATTTATTTATTTGAGAGAGCCAGAGATAGTGAGAGAGAGGACAAGCAGAGAGGAGAGGGAGAAGCATGCTCCCTGCTGAGCACGGAACCCATGAGGCACTGGATCCCAGCATGACCTGAGCCGAAGGCAAACCCTTAAGGAACTGAGCCACCCAGGCATCCTGGTAAAATGGTTTCTTTTGGAGTTTCAGTGTTCTAGTACAGAAAGTAAATATGTATCTCAAATTCACCTAAATAAATACTTTTCAAATATTAGCTAAAAGTTAATTTCAAATTCAGAGAATGCAAACTCAGGTTTCATGGTAGAGGAGTGGAAATAAAGAGCTAATTTAACAGATGTACAAAAATGTAAGAGGATGGAAATCTGCACAACTGTAGTATGAGAGGCAGTTGAAAATTGGGACAGACCAAAGGCGTCCATGGTTCAGTGTGAAATTTAAACATGATTAATTGGAAGCGATGAGTTTAAACCATGTTTTGCCATCTAAGGCACTGGTGTTAAGTGCAAGGTTAAATGAATGAGACGTTTCCAACAAAAGATAGAGTTTTGCTAAAGATTATTAAGATCGAGTCTTATTTACATGAACAATAGTTTAAATATTAAGGTTATTGGTCTTGTCTTTTTATAGATGGGGTAGAGAGTGTAAAGGATGAGTTGAAGGGCAAAATAATTCTCTAGAAAATTGGAAGAAAGAGAGAAAAAGAAAGAAGAAAAGTGAAGAAAAGAAAGGAAAAGAATTAGATCCCAGAGTAAAATAGGTGTGTCATAGGAACAATATAACATAGCAAAATAATTATACTTTATTTTTCAGGGTACAGGCCCAGGCCAGAAAATTGGGAAACATACCTGGAGTTATAGATTTTCAGGTATACAGGTATTAAATCTATTAATATGTAGGGGATTAGTTCTCAGATCTAGAATAATTTTAAAAAGTTATTTTTAGAAAGCACTATGTTACTCAAGGAAATATAATCAATTGTTAAGTTGCAGAAGGTAAGAAATTTGAGGTTTTTATGGAACACACAAATCTCATTTGGATAAGTCTTGAAGAAGAAAGGAGAGGTAATTATATTATAGTAGTGTACCACTGTCTTCATGGAGAAAGAGGGTACTGGCGTTTTTCTCTAATAATGCTTATAGAACCAGTTCAGTGGGAAAATGTATAGGAGTGATATATAATACAAGGATATAAGAAATGTTTCACTTTTCTAAAATCAAATTTCCATGAGACCTTAATTTGCCTTACTGAGCACCAAAAGGGTAGAAAAACAATGAGGCAGTGCTTTTTGAGGTTTCTTTCATATCAACAAGGAAGAGCTGGTTCATAGACTGAAAATGATAAGAACTGCAGTGGGCATTGACCCCATTATTCCGTATATGTAAAACTGAAGGACATAGTCACATGCAAACTAGAGATCAACTTGTTTTCTCCTTTGTGATTCTCCAATGATAAGAACACAATTACGTTGAACAGGCCTTACCTGTTAATATTCCATCTCCCCAGAGAGACTTTGAACTTTTCAAAATCAGCAATAATATTTTACTCATCTTCCTTAATGTATAGCACGATATTTCTTGTTTGGGAATTTAATATAGTTGATTCTCATTATTAATGGACTCTGTTTACAAATTTGCCTACTGACTAAAATTTATTTGCAATCCCCAAATCAATGCTCATAATACTTTCACAGTAATTTGGAGACATGCATATGTCCAGAGAGGTGAGAAATATGAATCACCCAAAATGTGCTTTCCCAGCTAAGATCAAATCAGGAGATAATTTGCCTTCTTATTTTGGTTATCCCGCTATAAACAAGCATACTTTTATGAGTTATTTATTGACATCTGATTTTTCATCTTTTCATATTTTAGTATTGATGTCATTGCTTAAAATGGCCACCGAGCAGAGTGTTCAGTGCTGTCTACTGTTCCTAATTACAAAAGGTTGTGTTGTGCCTTACTGAGACTGTGTGTGTTGGGCAAGCTTTATTTAGGCATGAGGTATAGTGCTGTTGACTGTGGGTTCAATATTAATGAATCAACAATATGTATTAAATAAGGTGTCTAAACAAAAGACATGTAAAACAAAGTTACATGTGGAAAATGTTGTGGCTATGTCTTATAGGTATCTAGCACTGCTTTTTTTTTCAAGGAGCAATGATTCAGGGTTTGCTATCTCACTGTTTACAGCAACTTTACAGAACATAGCTATAATGAATAATAAGAATCAAATGTATATATTTTCTTGAAAAAGTGTTCTTTCAAAGATGTATTTATTATTCACAAAGCTAGTTAGATTTACTTTTTTACATAAATTCTCTTTCATATATTTTAGTTATTATGTAATTAAATAGATTCAGGTTTAGGTATTCACTAGTTGAAGTTCTTGAATTTAATTTATATCTCCACCAGTTGCATTCCAAATGACATGCTATAACTTTACATTGTCTGTAACTTCTTTGAGTTTTTACCTTCATTTGTATAAATAATTTCCTCATGAGGCAGTTATAAAGACACAAAGGGCTAGTGTAAAACAAAACATTTTTTGTACTTTAAATATGCTGAACAAATAATTTTTATTCTTTGTATAGATTTGATCTATTGAGACAAATTAAACTTGTTTAAATAATTACTACTAGCATACACATTTTACTCAGTTTTTTTTTTTAAATTGACTTAGCAGCTACTAGATATTTGGAAGGCATCATCTTTGGGGCTGTGAGCATAAGGAATGTAAAAGTGTTAAGATTCCTATACTCAAAAGAGCTTGTAGTGTAGGTGGGAAAATTTAGCATTCATACATTTTAATAGCTATACAAAGTAGTAAATGATAAACACAAAAAGTCAGTTTCCATTAGGGCACTAAGAAGGGTGAAACCTTAAATAAAACTTCCCACCGAGAGACAGTATAAGTGACAGTTCTTTCACATGGAAGCAGGAAAAAAAGGAAAGAAAAAGTTTATATTTTTGGTATTTTATTTTTCTGATTTTAAAAATTATTTAAAATCTGTGAAGAAAAGTACTCCTAAGAAACATTCCTATACAATAATTTTTACCTAGAGAGAAGTACAGTATGTTTGAAGTCAAGTTTGTTCCAAAAGGTGATTGGGAAAGTCACGTAATGCACTTTTTTTCTTGCAAAAAACTTATAGGCTTGTCTATGCTTGTATGCTTTAATGATGTTTACTAGCAGTGACATGATCTCTACTTAGACTAATTACTAACTGCTGTAATTATACAAATCATGCTTATACACACTAATTTACTTAAGATGGTATTTAAACAAACAAATAAACAAACAAACAAAAAACATTTTTCTTACCTGCAGCGGGGAAGGATGAGGTGCTGAAGTGTATTAAATAAGGATGTCAGGAACCACAGAGGTAGCATGAGTGAGGCAAGCAAGTTGGTGGCACCATGAGGCAGGTGTTCTTTACCTGTGCTAAGAAGCGTTCTCCTTGTTTCTAAAGCACTTTCTCATCCCCTTAATCACAAGTGTGAAACCCACAAACATTGAGGATCAAATAAGATTATCTTGCTGGGTGATGTAGCAATCCATCCCAGATGCTATTTCTTTGTAACCAGATTCTGTGGACCTATTGCAGCCTCTACTTCTCTAACACAATATTTTGAATATTGTTAAGCACATCAGTAAATCAGCAGCTAGTAGCTAGAGGAGGCTCCTAAAAGCCCACTCCTTCTTCTATATATTATTTATTAGAAAAGAAGACAAAGAATGTATTAAACCCTGATAACTTATTTTACTTTCAATATTCCTTTTGATTGTCATAACAATCTGATGAGATTTTGCCTATTAAAAAATAAGCTGATTTCAATGAATTGTTTTCTAAATTTATGTGAAGAACCCTGACTCTAATATCTATACCTGTTCTATTTTATATTGTATCAACAGTACTGTAGGACAGTGTTAGAATTATCTTAAGGCACAGGTGTACAGGTCCCGCCCTTCAGACACAGTTTGGCTGTAAAACAAGTCTGAAAGAAAACTTCTGTTCTCTATGATAAAAGCTGATTGATGTTTGTTCCATTACTTTTCTTTTGATTCTGGATCTTGCTTGCCTGTGCCATCGGTTCCCACTAGGATCTGGGTCTCTGGCTCATAGTGCTGTTGTTGTTCCCTTCTCTAATGCTATTGATATTCAGTATGTCCTGCTTATTATAGAACAGAGATCAGGGTATCAGCAGTCATCTTGATAAAATCTTCTCAGCCTTAGTGTTGGAGGCAAAACGTTTGGATTTATATTACTACTCCCAAATAGTAAAGTGTACTGTATCTAGAAGCCATAGAGAGCTGAACAGGTTTGGTTTGGTAGTTGATATCAAAAAGGCAGAAGAATTTTTTTTTTAAAGGACTTGAGGTTAGAAACTGAAAAGTGAGCAAGAAGACATGGAGAACTATGGAATATGGATTCAGTTAAAAAAAAGAAAATCAGCTTTTGGGACACCTGGGTGGCTCAGTCAGTTAAGTGTCTTCCTTCAACAAAGGTCATGATCCCAGGGTCCTGGGATTGAGCCCTGCATCAGGCTCTCTCCTCAGCAGGGAGTCTGCTTCTCTCCCTCTCTCTCTGTGCTCTCCGTGTTCTCTTGCTTGCTCACTCTCAAATAAAAATAAATAAAATATTTTAAAAGATCAGCTGTTTATACCATTGCATTTTACATATACTCTGTACTCATTTTTATTTACTTGAGTAGAGTTGACATGTAATGTTACATTAGTTTCCAGTATACAACATAATGCTTCACCCCCTCTATACTTTATGCCTTGCTCACCACAAGTGTAGCTACCATCTGTCACCATGTAACTTTATTACAGTGTCCTTGGCTATTTTCCCAATGCTGGGTCTTTTATTCCGTTACTTACTCATTCTGTAACCAGAAGACTGTGTCAACTAACTTACCTGCACACGTTTTGCTCATCACCTGGACCTACCACCCTCTGGCAAACACCAGTTTGTTCTCTATAATTGTAATATAACCCTGCCTTTTGTTTCTTTGTTTATTCACTTGCTTTGTTTGCTTTTTATTTATTTTTGTTTGTTTATTCCTTTGCTTGATTTTAGACTCTACATATGAGTGACATCATGTGGTATTTCTCTTTCTTAGCCTGACTTATTTATTTCACTTAGCATAATACCCTCTAGATCTTCCATGTCAACTCAGATGGCATGATCTCATCCTCTTTTATGGCTGCACAGGATTCCATTGTATATATGGATACCACATCTCCTTTACCCGTGCATCTATCGGTGGACACTATGTTATCTCCACATCCTGGCTATTGAAAATAATGATGCAATAAACATAGGAGTGCATATGTCTTCTCAAATTAGTGTTTTTGTTTTTTGTATTCTTCGGGTAAATACCTATAAGTGGAATTACTGGACCATATGGTAGTTTTATTTATTTATTTATTTAGAAAGTTTTACTTTTAATTTTTGAGTAGCCTCCATATTGTTTTGCACTGTGACTGTAACAATTTATACTCCCACCAATAGTGCACAAGGGTTCTTTTATCTTTATCTTTTTTTTTAATATTTTATTTATTTAAAGAGAAGAGAAAGAGAAGAGAGAGAGAGAGAAGAGAAAGAGAGAGAGCAGGAGTGAGTGGGAGCATAGGAGCAGGAGGAGGGAGAAGCAGATTCTCTGCTGAGCAGAGAGCCCAATGTGGGACTTGATCCTAGGACCCTGAGATCATGACCTGAGCCAAAGGCAGATGCTTTACTTACTGAGCCACGCAGGTTCCCCAAGGCTTCCTTTTTCTCCACAACCTTGCCAACACTTGTTATTTCTTTTTTGTAACAGCCATTCTGACAGGTATAAGGTGATGCGTCCTGGTTTTGATTTGCATTTTCCTGAAAATTAATGATATTGAGCATCTTTTCATGAGAGGGAGAGTTGGGGGCGGGTGGCAGAGGAATAGGGAGAAGGGAAAGGGAGAAACTGAACAGGGAGCCCAATGCAGGGCTTGATCCCAGGACTCAGATAGTGACCTGAGCCAGACAGACATTTAACCAACTATGCCACCCAGGCTTCCCCCTTTGCTCATTTTTTACTCTTTTTTTTTTTTTTTTTTTTTTTGGTGTGTGTGTGTGTTGAGTTGTATGAATGAATTTCTTACATATTTTAGATATTAACCCTTTATTGAATCTATGGCTTGCAAATGTTTTCACCCATTTCGTGGATTACCTTTTTGTTTTGACGAGTATTTCCTTTGCTATATAGAAGCTTTTTAGTTTGATGTAGGCCCATTTGTTGTCTTTTGCCCTTGTTTCCCTAGACTTTGGAGACAGATCCACAAATATGTTGCTAAGACTGATGTCAATGAGTTTACCACCCATGTTTTCTCTAATACTTTTATAGTTTCAGGACTTACATTAAAATCTTTTATCCATTTTGAGTTAATTTTTGTATATAATGTAAAATTGTGGTCAAATTTTATTCTTTTGCATGTGAATGTCCACTTTTCCTTAAATTTATTAAAAAAACTGCTCTTTCTCCATTGTATGTTCTTGGCTCTCATGTCATAGATTAATTTTTCTCATGTGTTAACTTCTGGGCTCTCAATTCTGGGCTTTTGTCTGTGTGTCTGTTACTATATTAATACCATCCTGTTTTGATTACTATAGCTTTTATGTATAGTTTGAAATCAGGGAGTATGTTATCTCCTTCTTTGTTCTTCTTTCTCAAGATTACTTCTACTATTCAGGATCTTTTGAGGTTCTCTACAAATTTTAGAATTATTTTTTCTAGCTCTGTGAAGAATAATGCCCCTTGAATTTTGATAGGTATGAGCAATTTCATTAGTTTTCTGAGTCAGCCTTTTATTTCATAAATGTGCCTGTGTATACATGTGTGTATGTTATATGCATTATACATATTTATATATGAATGTACTGTGCATATACTGTACACATAGCTTATATTACATTGTTTCAAAATAGAAAAACTAATATTACATATATTTTTTCTAGTAAGATACTTGTTATTAGGGTCTTAAATATCCATGAAAACACCATAAAAACTATTTACAAAATCCTATTCCATCTAAGTTGCAGCTATAATCAAGTGTTCTATTGTTAGTTCATTTTGCCTTTTTTTTTTTTAATGAAGCTTGAACAGCATGAAATGAACCTGTTACAGTAGATGAGATTTAGTATTCCTAATTAAAATATATATGTATAGTCTTTAGAATAAATAGCTTTGTAAGTTGTCACATTTTTCTCTGAATTTTGCTGGAAATAAAACTAGTCTTTTAGGCTTTATTTTACATTTGTATTGGCTAGCGCGATGAAATTTTCTAGCATTCTGTTTCTTCAGGCAAGTATTCCAACTCTTGAAGAAGGAAATGAAATGTAATTATCTCATATTTCACCACTATATTGCAGGCATAGAAACCCAAGATATGTAATATACTTATCAAACACAATTCCCACTGTTTATCTGTTTCCTCATTTATGAGTTCTTTGAGGAAAAAGACCAAATTTTTAATAATTTTGTTTTTCCAGTGCCTGGCATAGTACCTGAACATAGTGGATTTTGGAGTAGTTTATTTGTAAAACTTTATATGAGAAGAGGTGGCTAGGCCAAGAACTAGGGACATCAAAAAAAAAATAATAATAACGGTGACTTCACTTCATCTGTCCCCCTCACCATGTCTATCCCTACTAGAACACCTAGCCCTTGGTTGTTAAAATACATTGGTTGCATTTCATCTAGCATTAGTTAAGTCTACTTCAGGAAGAGGAAATATCAGTGTCAATATTGACTGTGGGAGTGGGTCAGTTTGTATGTTGTTTGCTAACACAGAGACCAAGAACTGTGGTCTTTTGTTTTGGGGTTTTTGTTTTGTTTTGTTTTGTAAGTGTACCTTTGAAAGAATTCTTCCTGTCTTCTTTATTCCAAATCTGTGCGTGGGTATTTCCTAATACGATGTTGACCCCCCTGACAGAGAGATGGTATTTTCTTTCTAGTCAACAACTGGTCTTCTCCCATATCTGGTAAAGTATTAAAGATTTTAAGTATTCACATTGATAATTCATTAAGCTGACCTCTAGCAAAATATGGATTTCTGAAGTTTAGTCTGTTTCTGTGCACAGACTTCCCCATGGTTTATATGTTTTACAATGAATTCTACTTTCCAATCTTCTTGTCACCAATTTTATTCTTTCTGATCAGTCTTTTCTGTTGCTCTCTCTGGAGTCTCATTTCAGTTGGCCTCATAAAAAATATATTAGTTATCATCCTAAAAGACTCCCAGCTTCTGTTTCTGTGCCCGTCTGTCTACATGCAGACTGCTCTAACAGGCATCAACTAGCTCTGCTTGCTCAAGTTTACTGGGGTCCAGGATTATTATTCAAGGTAGCTTCTCCAGGCCCCAATGAACCCCTGGCCTTGTGCTAATGGGTTTTTCTCCTGAAGATGCAAATAATGGCTGCCTAAAGTCCTGTTTTAATTGTCTCAAAATGAGGCAATCTGGCATCCTTGCAGAGTCATCAATAATCCTCTGGAACTACTTACAGAAATACTCTATCAAGATTTTTTTTGAGACTTGTAGTAAAAAATGTGCAATACCAAATAGCCACCATAAACCAGATCACATCTGTAGGAGGACGTTTGCTGAAAGAAGCTTCTGAGTATCCCATTTCACTGTAGATATAATTATAAATCATTAGTATTACTCTAGTGTGAGGTTTAGGACTCAAACATACTATCCAGAGAGCCAATGTAAAGTTAGGACTTTAGGAAATTGAAAAGTGAGGCTTATTTGTGCCACAGTCAGATCAATCATGCTTATTTTTTTTTTTTTTTTGAAAACTGGACAGCTATATGTAGAAGAATGAAACTCGACCATTCTCTTACACGGTACACAACGATAAATTCGAAATGTATTTTATTTTTTTAAACCATACTGGGTAAACTACATTCTATCACTATTTAAAGGTATTATTTCAAAACTACCCAGAACTTCAAGCACTTTGATAATTTATACCTAGGATTAGAAGAGTAAATACAGTAAATTAGAGTAGTAAAGAGTTCTTGACAAAAAATTCAACTTCACTACTACATATTAAATAGAGTGTAGCTAACCCATTATGGAAAGTTAAATGCAGAGAATAAAGGTGTTAATGTTAATTATTTTTACTTATTTATATTTATATTTGTTTTTTTTTTTTTTTTTTTAAATTTTTTATTTTTTATAAACATATATTTTTATCCCCAGGGGTACAGGTCTGTGAATCACCAGGTTTACACACTTCACAGCACTCACCAAATCACATACCCTCCCCAATGTCCATAATCCCACCCCCTTCTCCCAAACCCCCTCCCCCCGGCAACCCTCAGTTTGTTGTGAGATTAAGAGTCACTTATGGTTTGTCTCCCTCCCAATCCCATCTTGTTTCATATTTGTAATTGGCATTTTGTAATTATATATTGTAAAAAAATTGTAATATTTATATTTATCATTATATACTCAAATGTAGTCTCTGAATCATAATAAGAATTCAATAAATATTTATCAAACACATGAATTAATGAATAAAAATTTTAATATCATCCTTAGTTTCCTTGATAAAAACATTGTATATAGTTTCATAGGCATCCACCTCGGCAGTAATTAGTCATTCATCCAGGAGTCTAATTTCCATAATCTTAACCCTCTGGAAAAGAGTCAAGAGTCACACACACTGTATGTGAGAATATTACACAGCTTTTGGTGTTCACAAATGAGTAACTCTGGTACTACAGATATCAAATAGCATTGTGCTTAAGAATCAAATAGAAAAAAACATGCAAAACACAGCTGCTTAACATTTTAAAGTGTAGATAAACAAAGAGGTAACTTTCAGTCATACAGAATATTCATTTTTACTAAAATCTTATATAATGCCATTCCTTGATAAATAAGTTATTTTTTTCATTAAGAGGATTTTGATGAAAAGGAGATTCTGGAGAAGAAGAAGGGTAGGAAGAATATGTGTCATGATTCATCATTCTCAAAGTGTAGATGGTGACTGGATTATTTAGTGAGCCAGGCACACAGAAGGCTAATCAGTGAAAATAGAAATTAGCTGATTAAGCATTCTTAGATGACTGAGAGAAAGCATGTTATAAAAATAGAGAAATTGGAAAAAAATCATTTATCCTGTTCAGCATTATTCTTCCAGAAAACTTTATTTAAAACATTTATGGAGGAAAAGTTTCTTCCTTATTTCCAGGGGAAAATAACATTAGAACAACTTCTCTTAGTAACCTATATTATCTCTTAACAATCTCTATTCTCAAGAGGCACTTCCTAATTTTGAATCCAAAATTTTGCTGAGTGACAAGCTGATAAATTATCCATACAAATATTGAAATATTTACCAGCTTATTTTTCAACTTTTTATTTCTTTTCATGGTTCTCTATTTAATGTTTACACTTTTTGGGGGCACATTTTTCTGCATTCTTTGAATCAATTAATAAGGGTTTCTGAGCCTCTTAAAGAGTACCTGAATGTATAATCTGCTAAATATGGAAACAAGTCAATTCAAAGATAATTACTGATTTTAATTTTACATCTGTATGAAATAAAAAGTCTTATGTCCCTATCTCAAACCACAGGAGAATAGGATAAAATATTAGAAACCATGTTTTTCAGATATTGGGCAACAGATAGCATAGGATGCTGATCCTAAGTGACAGAAAACAGATGAAGTAAACCCTCTGATCACCTCAGCTTCCTGCCTAGAAAAAGTTTGGGGGTTGTGACGGGAGAAAAAGAAAAAAAGCTTACAAAGAATGTGGTGGTCATTAATATGAGGAGACATAGATCAAAGTTTATGGAAGCTATGGTGCCTATAATTTGTGACTCAATATTGAAGAGAGGTTGTTGCACAGAGGAAGGGTAAAGAGATTTGAAGATCCCTCAACTCTTCAGCTGAGTACAACTCAATGCATGTGATAAAAGGAAGTTACAAATGTTGGGGAAAGAACTTCCAGAAAAGAGAAAACTGAACAATTTCCAAATCTCACACACGGCTAGGAATAGTTCATATTACCACCAGCCAAAAATTGAAAAATCTCAATAAATAAAGCATCAGACAGAATTCTCAGAAAAAATCACCTTAGTAATAAAGCTCAATTAGCCCTGGATTAGACTGCTCTGCAATGACCAGCAAAGCTTAAAAGTAAATGTCAGATGTATTAAACAAATTCCAAGTAACTTAAACTACCTGTAAAAAAAAGTCCAACACTATTTACATGAATGCAAGAACTCAAAAATGTAAAATTCATACCGTTGAACATCCAAATTTCCAAACTTGCTTGGAAGCAGGAAATTTGGTCTCATAAGGAGGATAAAACTCAATCAATGCAAACTAAAAAATTACATAGATGAGGTAATTTTTAAATTGTAAATTCTAATTATAATTTTACGTAAAACAGATCCAGAAAAATAAAATGTGTTCCATATATTCAGAAAATTGAAGGGAAAACACAAACCTGTTAAGAGAGTAAAGTGAATAAAAACCAAACAAAATATACAAATGCAAATTCTAGAGAGATAAAGTTCAATAGTGATAGTGGAAAAAATAATGAAATTAGTGATGATTAGATATTGAAGAAATCAATATACTTAAGGACTTAGAAACTACCAGTATGAAGCACATAGAAAAGAAATATAAACAAAGCAATTAGCAGGTCAGTGACCTGAGGAACATTACTAAATGTACTGTAATATTCATAATTTAATTCTAAGGGGAGGAAAGAAAAGAAAGAGAAGAAAAATCTTGACGAAAAACTAAAAACTAAAAAATAAATGAAAAGAGGGCACCAGGGTAGCTCAGTGGGTTAACCCTTTGCCTTTGAACTCAGGTTATGATCTCAGAATCCTGGTATCCATTCCCACATCGGGTTCTCTGCGAAGCAGAGAGCCTGCTTCCTCCTCTCTCTCTCTCTCTCTCTCTGCCTACCTCTCTGCCTACTTGTGATCTTTGTCTGTCAAATAAATAAATAAAATCTTTTGAAAAAATGAAAAGAAACTGATGGAAACTATAAAACCAAATATCCTAGAAACTCCAAGAACCCAAAGCAGAATAAGCATAAAGAAAACCACACCAAGGCACCAGGAAAAGAAACTAGTCAGAGAACAAAAGGTAAGAACAGAGAAGGATTAAACACTTTAACATGTAACCAGTGTAAAAATTAATGAGTATTTTACATTTTTTGTACTAAATCTTTAAAACCCAGAGTGTAGTCTATACTTACAGCATCTCTTAGTATCAAGTGCTCATTAGCACATGTGGCTATTGGCCACCATATAGAACAGAATAGATATAAGTCCTGATTGTGGTGATGATTATATGATCTAGCACATTTGTCAAAACTTACCAAATTATGTGCTTAAATTTGATAATATACTCAGCATAAGACCACCCAAATCACAGTACAATATTTCCATCATACTTGAAAGTTCCCTCATGACCTTTCCAGTCAATCCCAACTGTACCCATAAAAGTTAGCACTATTTTGACTTCTGTCACCATGGCTTAGTTTTGCCTGTTCTTGACCTTTATATATGAAATCATATATCATTTATTCTTTTATAACTGTCTTATGTTATTTGACATGACATATTGAAGACTCATTCATGTTGTGTATACTGTTTATTATTTTTTTACTACTAAGTGGTATTCCACTTTATGAATACAATTTAGATATTCATTTTTCTCTTGGCAGACATTTAGGATGCTTTCAATCTTTAACCATTATGAATAAAGTCACTATGACATTCTTGTACACAGCTTTTTGCGTATGTAAAAGTATTTTTTCATAATACCTAGTAATGGAATTGCTATGTCATAGATATTGCATTCAGCGTATGTGTTGTGTTTACTAGAAAATGTCAAATAGTCTTACAAATTTTATATTCTTACCAGCAATATATAAGAATTACATTTGCTTCACATCAGTGGTGATATTTAGTATGGCCAGTCTTTATAAATTTTAGTCATTTCCAAAGGTATGCTGTAGTATCTCTTTGTAGTTTTAATCTTCATTTCCCTAATGAATGATAATATTGAGCACCTTTTCAAACATGTATTGATCATTTTGGGATGTCTGTATTTTTATTACTAATTTATAGAAGTTCTCCATTCTTTCTCTGATCATTGAAGTATCTCTAGCCTATTACTTATCTTTATGGGAGAGCATGTCAGATTTGTTTTCCATACTACTTGCATGTTTATTTAGTTTAATCTCTACTTTCTTAACTATAATGTGGATATTAATTTATTTTATTTTATTTTCCTTAAATAAGTGTGTTTCATCCATCTCACTCCCTCAGTCACATTTCTTTCTACATTAAGTTATGTCATCTCACCTTCCATCTCTTATTTGATAAGATAATTAATTCAATATATTGAAAAGGGAAAAAAAGTGATTTAAAATATTTACTTCTTTAATAACAAAATACTGTTCCAAATGATGCTTGTCTTTTTTTCCTTGTGCCAAGATTATTTAGCAGAATATTTTTCAATGCCATGTACTTTCCCCCACATTTTAGGCTGATAATGCTTCTTAAAGCCCATATGGCAAATGTTTATTGAATATTTTCAGTCTCCTACATTTCAGACTGTAAGCAAAAGGACACATTGAGGGAAACAACCACAGACCAAATTTTTCTGCTCTAATGATGATTCTGTTAGATCGAGGAAAGGGCTCCTATTTCCAAGGACTGATGACTGAGAATAAGTCTTTCAGGTCTTTCTTCGCTAGGCACTGTGCTTGAAAAGCTGCCACACAGAGAGTATACTACTCCCTTGGCTTTTATCTGTGTTTGCAGTTTTTCTTAATGACTTCCCAACCTATAATTTTCCTCTGTTATTTTGACCCTGATATTTTTTGCATCATTATGATATGTGGGCACCAATTTGATTTTTTAAAAAGCACAAGATGAGAGGTTATTGACTTGGCTGCCTCAGAAAGCAGATCATGGTCAATAGGTAAAGTGGCTTCTGACTGTGTACTACATCAAATGGGTTTTGTAATACTTATCATATCACATTAGAGTTAGCTTATTTTTTTTTTTTTAAGCGACTGCTGGCTGAACTCAGAGCTTGTTCATAGGCTGCGATAATTACCAGAACTCTTTTTGCCAACCCTTGTATTAAGCGTTCACAAGCAGTATTTCTTTTAATTCTCAAGCTAACATTTGAGGTAAGTACTATTATTACCTCTCTTTTACAGATAAGAAAACGACTGACTAAAGGTGTTAAGTTTATTGGCCAAAGTCACACAGCAAGGTGAAAATAAATGAAAAGCAAAAGTCTCAGTAGGTCTTTTAAGGGTATAAAAAGCATATTGGTAGAGTCTCTCCCCTTTGTCTTCATCATTTTTTTGCAGACTCAACTCAATATTGTTCAAGATGAGTTGCCTGAGTAACACTTTTTATGGTGATTAATTTGTATCCTATGCTTTCCTGAGCACTGACATTCTAATGGTGACAGTAAGTCATCATGGATAAAGAGTACACGGATGGTGACACAGTCAGAATCCGAATCTCTCCTGTCCTAATGCTCTGATTTCCTTTTTTTTTTTTGATTTGTAAAACTATTTAATAATATCACTTGTGGTGCTCTTCAAAATTCCAAAATAATAATGCAAATTCATATGTAATTAATTATTCTTTTTTTTAATTACTGAAAGGCAAGAGCTAATAAAAAAAACTGCTCTGTGAAGTGACTCTTTTTCTACTTTTAAAATTACTCACAATATCTTAATATAAGTGAATAAAATGAACTTTTTTGTTAAAGACATTGTATAGGCAAAGTAGGGAAAACATAAACCTTTCAGTCTTAGAACATTTGTACAAGTAAAATATAATCACTTTTATTAAACTAGACAGATCAACAAAGAAGTAAGTTTAAAAGAGCTGTCCTGAAATCTCAGTACCATGCAGTTCTTATCTTACCATTTTTTTCCCATAAAGACATGACAGGAACGATAAAAATAAAATAATTCCAGACATATACTGGTGGAGGTATGTGGGGTGGGCGAGATGCAAATCATTCAGCCACTCAATAGAATCCACCCCGTTTTAATGAATGCTATAATGCTCTCTAATGCTAGACATTTTACAGCTTCAAATACCTTAAGTTCTTATTTATATTCTAGATGTGAATTTCTTGACAGTTCCTAATGATTTTTCCAAAAATCATCTGATTCTTTCAGATAACATACCCCGCTAAATGGAAATATTTTAGAGTACATAAAAGGCCTACTAATAGCATACTTCAAGGTTGACAAACTTTTTCTGTACAAACCCTGGTAGTAAATAGTTTAGGCTGTATGGATCATACAGACTCTGTCAGACCTTCAGAAGTCCTTTCTTTGCAGGGTAAAAAGAACTTAAAAAGTAAAAGGTCCTGAAAACAATAACTATGCAGACTATGAGACTGCAAAGCAATCTCAATAATTAATGGGTAAATTATGATTGCTCCGTAGCCTTTAAAATTTTTGTCAAAACACCAAATAGTCATAGCCACTTGTAAATGTACAGGAGATTCTAAAAAATAGTAGAACCAATGTTTATCTAGAATACTGTGACTTCAGACATTGAAAATGTGGACAATTACATTTTTTAAAAAATTATTATTCTGTTTGTGATAGTATATTATAGTTTTGGAAATGTTTACCATTGGATAAAGGGCACATGGGATCCGTCTGATTATTTTTTAGCACTGCATGTGAATTTACAATTCTCTGAAAAGACTGAATAAAAAAACTTAGAAGTAGTTTGAACAATACTTGCTCTCTTCTTATTGTATAACTAAATATATGGAATGAACATTTTCTCTGTGCCTTGGTAAATTGCCATACTTCTTTCTAAGTTTGCATCAGCTGCCAATATTTTATCTTTTGATCTTTCAATTTCAATAAAATATCTCCAAATTTTCTTTGGTTATGAGTTTTTTGCCAACATCACTTCCTTTGAGACATCTTCATCATTTTCATCACACCCACTTTACTTACTATGTTGATAAATTCTCCTTCATCAAATTCGTCTCTGACTCTATATCTAGAGTATCTCTAATGACAGTAATGTTAACATTCTCATGGTCCTCTATTGCTTCTCTAGTTTTATTTGTTATACTCAAATTTCACATCAGCATTATTAGTTTCTATTTCTTCAAACACTTTCATCTTTTTTGGCTAAGTCTCTCTCTCTCTCTTGATTATCCATTTAAAAAAAAATCCCACATGAGTTTATCACTAGAAAAGTAGGTAGTAACACAACAATATGCTTTCTATCTATGTATCAACTGAATAGTTGATGCTCAAAGATAATTTGTTGATTGGTCATTGATTATGGTATGTATTTGTTATTTATACAGTGATTTGGGGACTGAAGAGCTAGCAGAAAAGTTTGTGCTTGATGGAATTACAGTTACTATAACATGGTAACTGAAACTTGAACCATGTTCTTGGGAGCTTGGTGTTATCTAAATAAACTGTGGTCGCTGAAATTTGTACACATCAGAACCATGCAAAGCAAGGCCTGCCTGTACTTAACCCTGACATTGCAGGGTGAAAGCAGCTGTGCAAAATGTGTAATTATATAGGCACCGTTGTGTTCCAACAAAACTTTATCTACAAAAACAGCTGGCAAGATTTGTCTTGAGTGTCATAGTTTGAGTCTGCTGTGTTAAGTGGCCAAACTAGCAAGTCTTCTTGCTTTGCAGTTTTTGACCTTGTTACAAAGTCCTTCTTGCACAGCCCCTCATCCAAAGCTGGCTTCTGCCTCACCAACTAAATGAATAAGAACAATATTCCCAAGTGTGGAATATGCTGTCTCCATAGCCTCAAGAAACCAAATAAAGGCAGTCCTTCTTTCTTGGTAATGGGAGATCTTAGTTGCAATAATTTATTCTTTGTTATGGATGGCATATTTTGGTATATTCCAGTTCACTGGACACATAAACACTTCACTAATATCGGTAACTCCTAAATCTCTCTAGGTTTTAAACTCCTATTTCTTGACCATGTGTTTTTTTTTTTTTCACCGAAGTAGACAGCATGCTACTTCTTACTCATCATGTCCAAGTAACACAATGCCAACCATATTACTACAATTCTACAGAATATCCATTGGATCCTGGTCCTTTTGGACTATCATATTATAGAAAGAAGGAGAGTTAACATACATATCACAATACATACTTTTTTCATTCTATGTGATTGTTAGCGACCTCTGATTCACCTTCCTGATAGAGAGGGAATAAAATATTTTCTTCAAATAATGACTACATCTCATTTACCTAAATTTACACTAATGTGCTTTAACTACTCCTACCAGGAAAACAGCAGTTGGGTTCTATTTCTTAGTTGAATTTTTGATAGTCTGTTATTAAACTTCAGGATCCCTCTGGCTTTTATAGTGACTACCCTACCTAGTAAATTAAATGAGATCATGATAACGACTACCACTCCCATGTCCTTTAAGACTACAAGGGTGACACTAATCTACCATTCCTTTTAGATTTTAATTTACTGTCTTGGTCAAGTTGTTGAAGGGACAGTTCCAGGAACTTGCTATGGCCTTTCCTATTATAATTTACCTCACAGGATCAATGGGAAGGCATGGCAATTCTAATAACATTGCTTCAAAAATCTTTCAGACTCCACCTATTCTGTCTCCTTTAAATCTTGGTAGTCTGATCACTAGATGATGCAGTGAAAGTAAAGCTATATGCCTTTCAGGGCTATGTCAGAAAAGGCCATGCACTATCCACCTATTTCCCATGAAATGCTTGTTGGGAAAAAACAGCTTTCATGTAAGAACTCCAAATACCCTAGAGACTTAACATATACTATTATAGATAACATCCTCACCTGAGCTCTTAAACAACAGCCTGTATCAGATGGTATCCAAGTGAGTGAGTTATCTTGGATATCTAATCCATTTGAGTCTTCAGATGACTATGGTCTCAGACAACATCTGACCACACCAGCATGAGAAGTCTTGAGTAAGAACTGCCCAACCAAGTTCTTGCTGAATTCCTGATCCTCAAAACATGAGATATACAAAATTTTTATTTTAAGCCACTAAGCTTTGGGATAATTTGTGATATGCAATAGTAACCAGAAGAAAGGATTCTATCAACTAACAAATATGGTGCGCATTTTGATTGTATGTTTGAGGACTTAGAAAATTACTAACTGGAGTGTCTGTGGAACAAGTGAAGCCAGAGTGAAATGAACCTGAGCCAGATTCACTTATTATACATTTATTATTTCTCTGCCATATACTGCCAGGAAATGATTATTGAGTTAATATTCAGAAATTATTTGGGGGAAGAACTAAGACAACCATTGCACATTTCCTATGCTGTTACAGGGTGCTAGAGACCCAGCCTCCCATTCACCCTGTGAGTTCCAAGTCTATAAACTGACTTGAGTGTACAAACTGGGCAAGGCATCATGACTTTCATTAGGGCTGCTTTTCTTGATTTCCTTTTCAACCAGTATGGATAATGCTTGCTTTGCTTTGTTTTATTTTGTAAATCAAGCAATGTCACTGTTGGCTACCATATAGCTTTTTCGCAAAAGCACTGTGTTCTATAAACAGTTACCATAGTGATGGCCAATTCAGTCCCTGGCTTCCACTCTTTGATACATATTTCAATAATTTCACTCATCTTTCTCCTGACAATTAAGTCTTGCCACCTGGCCTCTATTAATGTGGCATTCCATCACCTTTCTTTCAATCAGATAATAACATCTTTTAAAATCATTCCTAATCTACAGGGGATAGCCATCACAGATATTTACAGTACTGGTGTACCCCTCACTAACACTTTTCTTCCCACTTTGCTAAATGAGTTGCATTCAGGGTTCCCATAAGGTTTCACAGGTTTATGTTTTTAGGTACTCCTATTGCCCATGTTTGTGAACATTATATCTTTTCCCCACTGTTTACCAAGGTATCTCTGCATTTCTCTTTATTTAGTGAAAGGCAAACACTTTTTCCAGCCTTTCACAAGCCACCCAGTAGTAACTAGCACGATCTCCCCCTGTCCTTGTCAAAGGGCTCAATTCTATGTGACAAAAAATGTTCCTATATGAGGAAACTGTCCCTGATTTAACCATATCGTTTGTTATCCTTGCTCTAGCACCCTCCAATCTAATCCTGTGTGAAATTTCCAGGGTCCTGTCTGTAATCTTGGCTAGGTCCTACAGTTTCTTTGGCACTTAATGATTTTTTTATCCTTAAGCAGACCCAGCACTTCCTCAGCCAACTTAATCTAGCAAGGAGCAGAAGTGGAGGCATAACCTGAGAAGAGAATGCGTTGTCTTGCAAGCAGAGGTGTCTGCATCATCATGAAGTATAGATAAAAAGGTAGTTTTTGAATAGGGGGGAGTGAGACATTTCTGAAAGCTCAGAGAGTTTAAGGTTCTCTGAAGTGTCAAGGTTCTAGGGATCATTGACCATTGATGCAGATATCAACATCCTTAATCTCAGGATTCTACTCTACTCTATCGAAACCCATGTTCTCTAGCTTCAGAAAATATGAATATTTTGTGCGTATTTCTGAAGAGACATTGTAACTTTAACATATTGCTTTACAACAGTGATCAATCAAGAGTCTTTGTCTTTTTCTAGTACATTGATAGTTCCCCATGAGAGACACTGAATTCCTACATTATAATGACTACTTATTTTTTATTTCTGAAATGTTTGAGATATCGTATTACCTAATGCAGTTATTTTCACTTATTCACTACTGGTGAATTGCATTGCTCTAGCATACCAGGGCTTACCAGTACCCCCTGTACTATCAGTAATAGGATTCACCGTGGTGGCCAGCCAGTCGCCTAGCTCTAATATCCCATTTTATAGTTCACTATTTAGAAGCGCTCTTGACACCAATTGGCTTAGATCACAGTCTTCAAAAACAGTATCTAGGATAGGAATTTGTGTGCAGAAACTGTACTGGGGAAGACATACTGGAACAACAGCTGTAGGAATATGAAGGGAATAGGACAGGACAGAGGAAGAAGTTGAATTGTAATGTAGATGCAACAGAAGTCAGCCATCCCCGTGGGCATCTATGGAATGAATTGTCCCCTCAAAATTTTCCCAAGTAGTAACAAGGCCGAGACTTCACAGATATGCATGATGGTGATGGTGGCAGAGTGAAAATATGTAGGAAGTAGAGTACAGATAACATGTTTAACTAAACTAGAGTTAGATCACAGTAACTGTGGCCATTCCCATTAATAAGTAAAGAAAAAACAGTAACATTTTAAAGTTTGTTATACAAAGCAAAACTTCTGTACTTAAGGAATGTTATTGTGAACAAATGCAAAATATAACAACCAAAAGTTGTCTTAAGTAGTAATATGTCTTGTACATGACAGGATAAAAGAGTACATATACCAGAGATGAAATAATAGACTTGAGCAATTCAAAGAGAAAAGGTAGCCCAACAAAAACTTTAAAGAAATGCAACCCTTAGAGCTCTCACCATATACTTTGTGAAAGAGAAATCAGAAGAACCTTACTGAAGGATATAACCAAAGAGAAATGATTACAGTCCTCTTCCACCCATACCGTTTGGACAGGTGTAATTATCATCATATATCCATACTGAACAATCCTCAACTTAATGAATGACTATAGAATACCTATATTTAGCAACCCTGCTAAGCCAACTCTGCCTGGTTGTGGCAACCAGTATTTTGTGGTCCAGATAGACAAAATCAGTGGCCTCTATGTACAGTTATAGCTTTCCAAGCGAGTCTTATGCTTAATTCTGTCTAGATTGACTGCCTGCAAAAACCATTGCCCCAGTGACAAGAATTTTGATAGAATTCAGCTGTTAACAGGATTAAAAAGTGAATTTGTAATGAAATTTTAAAAAATAATCTACATTGAGAGAATCAAAAATACTTTATTAATATAAAATTTATAAAACATTTTAATTGGCAAGAAATGGGAGAGAGAAAACATTAGGCTCTTTCAGTTTATCTAGATTATAAGCAATTTGGGGACAAGAAATGACTGTATCATGTTCACTCCTAAAGTCCCATTAATTAGCAGGTTTGATACTCATTGATACTTGTTTAGTGAAATGAAAATATGCCTAAAGAGTATTTCAATTTAATTGTCTTTGGGCCTCTCAAGACTTGTGCCTCTGCGTTTTTTAGTTTTATTTTTTTGTTTGCTTTTAATTCTAAAAATTGTCTTGCTTTGACATTTGGCTTTAGGTTTGTCATACCCCTCTTTCCCTTTCTGTGGCTTGTCTTACCCAGCTCTGGACATTTAATGTCATTTCCTACCTCCTAATGCCTGAGATAGGTCTTCCTTCAGTGTTCTCCTTCTGTCCTAAATTCAGTTAAATCTTTTTACCATACAATGTTGACCTTCAAATCCATGCGGTAGAGCCCTTTTTCTTCTTACTGACTAAAGGCAGAAGGAAAAGCATTTCCACCCTGTCAGCTCTTTGCTCTCCTTCATGGATTTCCATTGTTTATAACTTTAGCTGTCCAAATTTAAAGTCACACTTTCAACTCCAAAATTCAAAAAGTGTAAATGAATAGTCAGGGTCACTTACCTAGTAAAACAGTTTATTAAGAAATATCAACTTTTGATGATATAAACAAGTAACAGTTTTATGTATCCAAATACTACTATGCAGTGAGTCCATTAATATCTTGGGATTTTCAATAAACTTAGTCATTTCTCAGTAATTAGAAGAGTTTCATTTCAGTATTTAGTATGCTGTCCCATTATTTAATAAGCATTCACATTAAATTAGAATCAAACTTTTATTCTTCCTCCCACCATCCCAGGCAAAGTCTCTTATGACTTCAGTGTTTTGAAAGAGGAGCAGGAAGAGGGAAAATCTGACAGGATCACTATTTACACACTTCCCTTTCTAGGGCTAGTTAGAAGGAGGAATAGAGAGAGAGAAATGAGAGTGTTCCTTGTACTTAACCAGGGCTGATGGCAATTTGGCTAGGTTGATTATACTTGTTTCTCTAGAAAACTGAAACTGGTTATTCTTGCTTTTTATATAGCAGTTACTTAAATACTGGCTTTCTTGGAAGGACACCTATTCGATGTTAAGATTCCCTTCCAGGGGCGCCTGGGTGGCTCAGTGGGTTAAGCCGCTGCCTTCGGCTCGGGTCATGATCTCAGGGTCCTGGGATCGAGTCCCGCATCGGGCTCTCTGCTCAGCAGGGAGCCTGCTTCCTTCTCTCTCTCTCTGCCTGCCTCTCAGTGTACTTGTGATTTCTCTCTGTCAAATAAATAAATAAAATCTTTAAAAAAAAAAAAAAAAGATTCCCTTCCAAAGTGGTGTTAAATAGCAGTTTCTTGATACCAGAAATAAGGCTCTGGCTAGACCTATTCCAATGCCACTCATTTCCCACTAACATCAATCTACCCCAGATCTCTTACTGATGTACTTCTTTCTGTCTGTTTACAACACACATTGACAACTGTTGAAGGATAAGGAGCTCCATTCAGCTCCATCTTTCTTAGCTCTAGCATATATTTCTAATTCTCTCGTTCTGCTTCTATCATACTGTGGCAAGTTAACTGCCTAAGCAGACAGCCATTGGGGAACAAAACTCTCTCCCTTTATTCTGGGCATCCATTCTTAAGTGGGTGATCCCTTGGCTTTGAAAAGGAGAATAATTTTCTCTAATAATATTCACAGCATTCCCTAAGGATTTGTCTCATTTTAGTTTTTTATTATACAATCTCCTCTGATTGGGTCTCACTTTTGGAAGACAAGGAAAATCCTACTTAGCCTCATTTGACATTAATAAGAAGTACAGCCAGCACTAAAAGTTTCCACTCCTTTGTCCTTCAAGGGAAGCACAGAGGGGAAGTCCCACCAGGCGTAGTTCAGGAGGATTTGAGTGGTGGTGAAGCCGACAGATCTTTTCAAATCAAGCAAGCCAAGAAGATTGGCTGAGGTCTAGAGTCTGGCCAGATAGCAGTCAAAGCAAGAAGAGATAGTGGGAGATAACTGCTGTCAAAGTTTGGATCAGAGTACGGTGATTTAATGTGAGAAATCAAAAGGAAGTTCATTACTTAGGAGAACCATATATAATACATAATATAAAACATATATATGGCAATTTATATAACCATATATGTTACTGGGGAAAACCATATAATATGTATATAATATATATAGCAATTTTATAAACTCATGAATTTATGTTTTGAATAAATCTGGATACTCATATATTAAAAAAAGGATTCCTTGGTCCACAACAAATTAAGTGTGATATAATTAGAGTAAAAGTGACCAGTAAACAATAAACTCAAGAGCATGAATAAAGTTGAAACTCTCTGACATGTCCTTAACTTGGAATCTTTACATGTAGGTCTTTCTAAGTCTTTCAGAGTTGTATGTAGAAAAAGTGCTGTGAAGATTTTTGTATAAGATCAGAACAGCAGTATTGGGTTTGTACCATTTGCAATTATTTTTAGGTGGCACATTTTTCTACGGCTGCCTCTGCAGCAAACCTCATGTACCATATGCAGTGGCATGAATGCAGTGCTAGTCTGTCCTGGTTTCCAGGCACATTTTCTGCCATTGTATATATAAATATTTTGCATTTCCTTTGTAACCATTGCTACAATGTACTTTTCTATGTTTGATCGTAAAAGCAGCAATGCTTTGTGCCCTTTGTTTTATTCAGAAGACTTAGCTATACAGTACTTTAACTATCTCAGCCTCCTTCATTCCAGATTTCTTTGCCTTGATCTAAAGGTGCTGATGTGGGAGAAAAAAATAGTGTGTATGGATAGGTGATGCTGAGATTGTCTTCATACACATCCCACTTTAGACTTCTTGTCCTTTCTGATATGCTGCTCAGAGTGTGAAGAGTGACCTAATAATGAAGCAGGTTAGCCATCTTAGTCTTGGTGACATTGTAATAGGGATCTACTTAGCTACCATGCATCATCTAAAAATGACCTTAGTTGATCTGACCCTACAAACCATATGAGTTCATCAGACTTTGCAACCCAGAAAGCTTTAAGTCTTCACTCTGAGCTCTGTTTCTCACATATGTCCAGTTTCTTTAAAGTAAGGTACATATAAACACACTTTAAAAAGCAATATAGTGTATTTCAAAGGCCAAGAACATACTCAGTAAGGAAAGAGTCTAAAAATAAAAATGAAATAAGGTTCTGAAAAAGAACAACTAGGCCAGCATATTTCAAACATACTTTTCCCTATAAAGTGTGCTGTCAAAATAATTCCCAGCTGATGTTACAGCTTGAAAGCTTTTTTCCTATTATTTTTCATATTTTTTCTAATAAATCAAAAAATCATTTGGTTTTATTCATTTGTAAAGTCAGTCTTGTCCAATTAACAAAACTTTTCCAATTAATTATTGTCAGCTGACAATTATTCTCTCAAAAGAATTAAGATAATGGAAAATGGTTCCTAATCATTTGGTGTCATAAAAAAAGCATTCTTTCCAAGGCATCTTTTAAAATATATTCCTCTAAAAGAATATTTCTCTTCCTACATGTGCTTATTTTGCTGATTTATTAAAGAATGTGGTTCCTACACTTAGTTCATTTACATCATTTCCTGATGTGACTTAGTAAGCAACCTGAGACTATGGCTTCTGATCAGATGAAAGAACTTGGAAATCAGTTTTATGAATAAAATGCCTATTGAAAAACAAAGAGGGCAATGGTAAAAGAGAAAGTCATCCTATCTGTGTTTCGACACAAAGCTTTACTCTTCCTCTTCCCATTCCATTTTCTGATTCATCTTGAAAAGTTCAGTCTTCCAACAATAAAAGTCCATGCCAGGGGTGGGGGCACAGTGCTCAGTGTGGGGTGTTATAATCAGTGTGAATAAAGTGGATTTTCCAAGAGGAGATGGTCCAATGGGGAGGATCAAAACCCAAACCTCTTTAGGAATGCCCACTAAGAGGCAGCTTGACCTGGGATGTGAGAGCCAAAACATGGTGAGAAGCATGTCCCCATGAACATATGGCTGATATTTTAGGATTTCTGATACAAGTAGTGTAGAAGGATGTTCATGTGGTGAGTAGAGGCTGGCCCTATGCTAGATGTTGAATCTCAAAAGTAATGAGGTGAATTTCAAGCAGGGCAGAGGGTGGTGGGGAGTCTTCAGGGCTCAAGCAAGGTAAGAAAAGCACATGTAAATGTGGGAGTTACAGCATGGCCTGGCATGGGTGTTGGAGCCTGAGGGGCATGTGAAGAGGTTAATCCAGTGCAGTGTCAATGTTTGAGTGACCTAAGGAGAACATTCCAGCTTGTGTAGGAGGAGAGAATCTTGGCATGAAGGATCAGATTATGAACAGTCTGAAGATGTCATCCCCAGGGTTATCTCTTCACTAGGTGTGCAAGTCCAAGTGGGTTGAGAAGGGCATCTGTGTGGAATGACTGTCCAACATAGTTATCATCACTGTAGCCAGGAGAGAGTATTTCTACCTAGAAGACCAAATCATCAGGAGGTATTGGACCCTAAGTGGGGTAAGGAGGATGGAGTGAGAACATTTTCTGTATAATAGGGAAACCCTGTCCAGGAAATGGGAGCAAAGGATGGAGAGAAAGGTATTCATATGTGGTGGGAATAGTGCAGCCTGGTGCAAAGCGTTGGAGCCAAAGGGGGATGAGAGAGGAATCTGTGCATAAAGAAGATGGCAGCAGTATTAGGAGATCAATTGCACAGAGGGCGATTGATCACATAAATAAATATATCAGGTAGGGATAATAAGAACTGGATTTTTCACCATCAGAGATGGAAATTACAAATATGGAAATAGGGAAGCTAACAAGAACTTAGCAGTATTATATTGAAATTAAAGACATTAACGCAAACCTGCAATTTTCAGTATAGAAATAAATATAGGAATAAATAGAGATGTAAATTTGTATGTCTTCATATATGTTCTTTTTAGTTTTTTTTTTTTTCATGTGGAAAGTCCGGAAACAAGGGCATCCCAATCTTAATAAGCACATTCTGAGGGCGCCTGGGTGGCTCAGTGGGTTAAGCCGCTGCCTTCGGCTCAGGTCATGATCTCAGAGTCCTGGGATCGAGTCCCGCATAGGGCTCTCTGCTCAGCGGAGAGCCTGCTTCCCTCTCTCTCTCTCTGCCTGCCTCTCTGTCTACTTGTGATTTCTCTCTGTCAAATAAATAAATAAAATCTTTAAAAAAAAAATAAGCACATTCTGAGCCCAGATGTTGTTTCTAAATTCTGTTCTTCCCCAAAATAACTAGGAATCCTTGCAGAAAATCTCATCCCAGAGGTAGGCCAGAAAAGGACAACATGAGTCTAGAACACCATGTACTAGGAATAATAAAAGTCTCAAACAATGAAGGGGCATAAACAAAAGAACATAGAAGGCAGCTTGAAGGACTTCCACTGGACAATTGAATATCAAAATAAATAATGATGTTAGTGGATTACAGCCTACTGAATAAAATAGGGAACCATGACTCATAGTGATACACAAAAATAATGAATAAACTGTAAGTTTGTGTAGTGGAAAAGCACGGTAGATATCACTTTCACCAAGTGATCAAAATTAACATTACCAGTAATAAGGCAAACTGAAACCTTGTTCAATCTAATAAGATGCCATGGGAACACAATATTACTTCTGTGATATTCCTAAAATGTACAGTCTGAATCTAGTTGTGAGGAAACATCAGAGAAACTCAAATTGAGGTATGGTCTATGAAATTTTGGGCCTGTATCTGTGAAGATGCAGTGTGATGAAGGCTAATGAAAGATTGATAAAGAGTTTCATATTGAAGAGGAAGATTAAATACAAACACCATCCCCCTACCCCCCACCCCCCGCAGTTTTCTGAATTGTATTCTTTTGCAGTTAAGAACATTTCTGGAACACTTTGTAAGACTCAGATGGCAGCTTGGATTCAACTTTGTTGAGTAAATGGTAGTGATGTGTTAATGTTAATTTCTCTATTTTGATGATTCTGTTGTGCTCCATAGAAAATATGTTCTTGTTTTATTTATTTATTTTAAAGATTTTACTTATTTATTTGACAGAGAGAGTAAGAGCAAAAGAAGGGGGAGCAGGAGGCAGAGGGAAAAACAGAGCAGGGAGCCTGACATGGGGCTTGATCCAAGAACCCTGGGATCATGACCTGAGCTAAAGGCAGATGCTTAACAGACTGAGCCACCCAGGTGCCCCAGTGTTCTTGTTTTAAAACTACACACGTGGGGGATCATTGTAAATAACTCTTTCAAATGATAAAGGGCAAATTATTTGTTTATTCTCTTGCAATTTTTTGTACCTTTGAGTTTGTTTCAAAATTAAAGATTTGAAGTTTACAAAAATAAAGGCAAGGCATTTTCAACATATACTGATATGAGAAAAGGAAAAAGAAATTTGATGTTCTTTCCACTCTGCATATGACAATGTAATGCAGAGAAGGATGTAAAATTTTAAATATCCTGAATTTGGACCAGATAGCTTCAGGAACTACTCCAAATCTTACCATTTTGAAATTGGAACAAATCTACTTCAGGTCTCGTGTTTCTTCATGTAGTATGTGATATCAATGCTTACATTATTTACATCAGTTCTTTTATTTGAGCTAGGAGGCTCAAAGGAGTTGTTGATGAAGACATTTTATAAACAGTAAAGCAGCATGGAAGAGTCAGCTCTTGGTAGCTAAGAGCTGTGTGATTGAGCTGTGCTCAGCCTATAGCCTTAGTGTGTATTGCACTCTAAGTCCAAGTTCAAAGTCCATCAACTTAATTCTGATTCCATTGTCCCTTCTGTTGGTCTGACACAGATCACACTCCACAGCTGTGGCATCTGGTCAAGGGGGGCTGTAAGTTTGAGGCTGTGGTATTCCTTGCAGTTCTGTTCAGCACAGTGCACTAAAGCTGCCTCACTCTTACTGTCGGATGTTGGTGCACGAACTCAGCCAAGCAAAGCTGTATTTCTGCAAGTATTTGCTTTCAGATCGGTGAGCTAGCTAAGGTCAAACTTTTTACTGGAAAATTCATCTTAACTTTGAAATTAAGGACACTTATATTTGAAGTCAATAAAGGTCAGGCAATATATATATATTTTTAAATTTCACAGTGTGGTAACCCCCTAAGATTAACACGGGCATTTTTGTTTGTATTTCTTGTTTGTTTGCATGGTACTATTTCTATCCATTTAAAAGATTAAGATCTTGAAGACAACTGGTTTCCCTAAGGAAACTCAGAGTCAGACAAGAGTCTGTATCCTCTCAGGCATTTGTTTGGACTGGCCAACTATAACCTGACCATGAAGGTGGACTTCAGTGTGGCATTTGTTTCCAACTTGTTTTTGCGGGGAGCGGGGGCAGGGGATGAGCTAAAGGAAGTGGCAACTCTCCCAGCTAAGTAACAAGTATACATTTTAAATGGGTATACAACTAAAGGGTGTGGACATAGTTTTTTGTTTCTGTTTTCTTTTCATTTCATTTCTTTTTTTTTTTGTCAAATCATAACTTTTATCCAGAACCAGTGAATGCATCATTCTGAGACATATTAAGGACTGAGGAAAAAGAAAAAAAATGAGTATGATTACTGAGATTTTTGGTGCCTCTTTAAATTTTGTGCTGAGACAAGTAACATCATTGTTATCACCCTAGTCCCACCCTCGGCCCTTGAAAAAGTTTGGTTACAAAACAAATTGTGTGTTACTATTGTTATTCCATGAAATCTAGATTTTCAAAACGGTATCATGAGACCTGACTGCACCCTGACGTCATTATCTCCATGGCTGCTGAAACCTATGCAGGCATCAGCATGCTTTTGTGTGTGGATTCCTCTGCAGAAACTGAAGGAACTGTAAGAAAATGTTTCCATTCTCACCCAATCATAAGAGAGATGAAACTGAATGCAAAGAGCCTGAGAAAGCATTCCCATAAGAATCCATCTTTTCCTGTTAAATTGCAATAATCACCCACTAATCCAGTGGTGCTCATTCCTCAAAGGAATTTCAAGGACATTTGTACCAATGTACTGGCTTAGATTTATGATCTAACTTCCTCTCAATTTCTGTGTCCTTTTTCCTTGCTTTAAGCCTTAGAGAACTCCATTTAGACATCCATCTTCTCATTCATTCAGCAAACGTTCCCAGAGGACCTACAGAGCTCATGGAATAAACTTGGGGAAGACTTTTAAGAAGTGACATTTGAGCAGAATGTTTAGAAAAAAGTATGTGGTCCTGGATTGCATAAGAACAGGAAAATCATTTAATGCATTTAATGCAGAAGTGAACACATGAAACTATAAATTAGTTTTCCTGAATATTCTAGTTGTATAAAAAATCTAGACAATAGTGTATGATAAGACTCTAGAGAGGAAGTCAGAGGTCAATGTATGAATGGATATGCAGAAAATGAAAAGGAATTTACAACATTCTTCTTGTCACATGGATCATGAACAGTTAAAGCAATTGATTATGATGCATCTTGGAGTGGTTTCCTTCATGTTTCTTCACCTGGGTTTCCGTGAGCTTTTTTAATATGTAGGTTGTAGCTTCATCAAATTTAGAAAGGCTTTGACCATTGCTTCTTCAAATATTTTTTTCCTGCCTCTGACAGCTCTTTCTCCTCTGCTGGGACCCTAATTCATAAATATAGGCTGCTTGATTCTCTCCCTCAGCTCACTATTCTCCATTCAATTTTTTTTTAATTTATTTATTTTTTAAAATTTTGTATTGTCATTTTTTTTTCTTTTTAGATTTTATTTATTTATTTGACAGAGAGAGAGATCATAAGTAGGCAGAGAGTCAGGCAGAGAGTGGGGGGAGAAGCAGGCTCCCTGCTGAGCAGAGAATCCGATGCAAGGCTCGATCCCAGGACCCGGAGATCATGACCTGAGCCGAAGGCAGCGGCTTAATCCACTGAGCCACCTAGGTGCCCCCATTCAATTTTTTAAATGCAATATGCAGTTTAGAATAATTCTCAATTTACAGAAAAGTTGCAAAGATAGTACAGAGAATTCTTCTATACCCCACAACCAGCTTTCCCTATTATTAACATCTTACATTATTAGTATGGTACTAAGTTATGTTTTCTGTATGTTTTTCATCTTATATAGTTTATTTTCATGTGTATTTAACTTCCTTTATCTTTTATTTGCAGAATATAATCTACTATAATCCTATCCAATGCATTTTTCATTTCAGATGTAATTTTTTATAACTGGAAATTAATTTTGGCCATTTTTATATCTTACCTGCCCTTCCCTTTTATATTCATGCTTCCTTCTTTATCTTTCTGCATAAGTGAAGCATATTTATAATAGTAGCTTTATTTTCCTTATCTACTATCTGTGTCTCTCTCCTTCATTTGTTCTGTTTCTGTTGGTTAAATTTTCGTCTCGTTATGAGCTATATTTGCTTGACCTCCTCATATGCCTGGTAATTTATTCCTTCCCTCCCTCCCTACCTCCCTTCCTTGCTTCCGTCCTTCTCTTTCTTATGCCAGTTATGGATTTCATGATTGGGGTGCTATAGTTTTTCTGTGCCTTTATGTATCTTAAAATCTTATTCTGTGTGCAGTTAAGCTAGTTGGAAGCAATTTGATTCTTTTGAAATTCACTATGCTAGGTGGATCTAGAATGATGTTGTTTTAATATGGCCTTATTAATGAAACAACAATTTTCTAAGATTCTACTCAAAGCACATCATTTGAAGATCTTTCTAGTGAGACTAAACTATTTTCTAATTAAAACTAACTGTTTCTCTCTGTGTGTAAACTCTGAGAATGTTCTGTTAAGTTCTTTTCCCAGCATGAGTTGATTATACTCAGGTGAAGTCTCAACGGAAAACTGTATTTCTCTAGATCTCTCTCCCTCTCCCTTGCCCTCCATCTTCAGCTCTGTCCCTATGATATTCCGTCGTGCAGTTCTACTTGCCTTGGCCTTCTTGAAATCCAAACTGTGTCTCTCAACTCACATTTCTAAATATGCTGTCTACATAGTATCCCAGAGCTATCAAAGAGCTCACTTCTTTTTGTTTTCCTTCTCTCCAAGATTATTATCCTGCTATGCCTGTGGTCTAGTGTCCGTCATTTTATAGATTTTTTTTTAATTCTTTAAAGTAGAAAAGTAAATCTTGTTTCTGTTATTCTGCTGTGTCCATAAGAAAATATATAGAGAGAGATTTTAGTTCTTCTTTTAGTTCTTTTCATACTAATACAAAGAAAAACTTTAGATGTATTTGACAACTAATCCATTTCTTTCACTTTTCTTTTCAATCAGTTGATGTCTATTCTTTCTTTCAGACACATAAAATAAGAGAGGGACCCAATGTGATTTTTTTCTTAAACTAGAATCTTAAGAGAAAGCAGCTGATATAGCAGGGTGGCTAGGAATGTGCAGATATTGTCAATGTGGGAGAAGAGTAGAAAGATATGACTCTGGTTTGTTTTGGGTGGTTTTGAATCGGCTTCTTCATGCATCACTATCTCTAACTGTATTACTTAAGAATGTTTGATTGAAAGTGAGTCATTTTATATCTATGAACTCTGGTTCTTGGTGAATTAGAAAACAATCCACATTCTTCTCTGATTTTAATGCTGCACTCTTCTATTTTTAATTTACAACCATGAGTAGGAACTTATGCCACTCAACTACCATAATTATAATAATTCTTCGACATGTGAAACAGTTGACTTATATTGTTTTTTCTCAAATTAGCTATATATATAATCTGAATATATTTTCTGATGCATTTGAAATACAATCAATAATCAAATTGTTGTGTGATGCTGTGTAATATTAAGGCTGAGACTCTATTTTGATAAATAATAAAGAACTCACATTTAAAGATAAATATGGAATGTAACCTCATATTTATAAAGTGATTCTAGAAATAAAATAATATAATTATTTTGAGAAACTCAACTCTATTTTCTTACCATACAATATTTTCCAATTTGCTTTATGAGTGATTATTAAATGATCAATCTGGTGGGTGGTTATATATATTTTTCCACAGAAGATAAACCTAATTTTGCCTTCTAATTTTATTGACTAACTTCTATAGCAGTTTCAATTGTGTCAGCAATTGAATGCAATTACCTTTGCTCAAAAATGTTTATATCATTCAAAAGGTGAGAAAGGGGTACCAGGTGGTGGGTATTATTGAGGGCATGGATTGCATGGAGCACTGGGTGTGGTGCAAAAATAATGAATACTGTTATGCTGAAAATAAATAAAAAATAAATTTTAAAAAAAGGTGAGAAAGGAAGGATATTCCAGGAATCTGACCAAGTTTAATTTTTGATCAAGAAAGAAAGGCAACATATGAGCTCATTTTAATTAGCAATGATTTAAAATTTTTCCATCATTGTCATTGAAGATCTGCAAGTTGAAGAGATTCAAGAAGTGATGGAATTTATTCTCATCTCTGCAGAGACATGGTCATTTAGATGATTGTGGTGGATAGCATAATATATCCAGAAGGCATTTGTAAAGAAAGATTATTTTTTTTTACCTCTAATCTTTGATTTGCTGGCGTCCATATTAAGAACTGCAAACTGGATTCCACTTACCCTAAAATCTGTGCTGTCACTTGAAATATTTCAGAAAGTTTTCTTCTTCTGTTATGCGATCCCACAAAGTTTTACAAAATAGCATGCTTTCATTCACAGTGTTTTCCAAAATATATCTTACAAATGCCAACAACTGAGCACAACCTGAAACATCTGTGGATTTGTCCATTTATGGGACAAAGTAATCACTTTTCATACTCTTTAAAACCAGCTGTTCACAGGCATTAATTGCCATGTCACTTATACGCTTTAGAACAGCAGCATTTGACAATGGTGCACGTGTTAATTTGTTTACCACATCTGGTTCTTTTTCAGTGAATTCTGTCTTCATGGCAGATGGCAATAGAAGAGTTGTTGCAATTATGTAGTTTAAGAGGGCTCTGAGTTGTGATGGATACAGTATGCATTTAAGTGACTACATTTTTATATTAAAATGCATATGTAAATGCCTTTAAACTTCTGGCTAAGGACTTCCATAACCTAGGTTTTGTCTTATTTTTAGAAATATACATGTTTTCTGTAAAATGACAGAATGCAGAATGGTTTTAAAGACTTACTACTTTTATATATCGGATCTTCAAAATATATACCACTTCTGTCTTAAAAGAGATATACATGTTGGCGTCTTCTTCAGGTGATCGAAGAGCATTAAAGCTCACTTATAGAGAGAAAGATTAAACACGGCCAGTTTCAAGCACTAAGGTTCCTTTTCTCTTTCCTCTTCAGTTTATGTACAGGCACACACACCCTACCCTGAAGATCCAAGTGGCCTGGGAGAAGAGATTGATTTAAGAATTCTACCAAATACTTACTTTCATGAAATCCCCCTGGAATTAATATAAATCTCTTATAGCTTCTATCCCTTGGCCCTGTCTTGGTTTGACTTCCTAAACTATTCTGCATTCTTCTTCCTTTAAAAAAAAAAAAAACTATTATATATTCCAGATGCATGATTTTGGCAGTCTTCTGTCTTACTCTGTGTAGTGGCTAATGAATTCTCAGATTTTGTTTAATTCTTCATATTCTTCCCTTTAAATATTAGTGCTTTCAGCAACAATATCAAAAGACAAACACTGACATTAATATTTGCAGAATTGATGACAAATGAGTAAGTCTAAATATATCTTTTCCATCAGCCATGCCGTAACATCTTTCATGTCAAAACAAAACAAAACAAAACAAACAAACAAACAAACAAAACCCTTCTATAACCTCACAGCTCTTGTGCTATTATCAGAGCATTTCTCTTCCTGCCATTAGAATAAATGTGTAGTTGCCTATTTTGCAGTCACCAGTTCTTTTCTGTCATTTTTTTGTCCATAGCACTCCACCATTCAGCTCTCACCAAAAGGTGGTCAATGCCTTCTATCTTGCTAAATCTAATGAGATTTTGAAGTCCTTATTATTTGTAACTTATAAGCAGCCTTTGACATAGTTACTCACTCTTCTTTCTTTAAAGACTTTCCTCACTTTGCTCCTAGGATAGCACGTTCTGCAGGTTCTCCTCTTCCCATGTGACCCCCCACCCCACTTCCCTTTTCTGGATTGTCTTCAACTCTAAGATTTCTCATGTTTGGTGTGTCCTAGAGCTCAGTCCTCAGGTGTCTGCTTTCTTGTGGACCTGCACTTCCTCATTCCATCACCACTCAGGTAATAGCATACTGCTTGTATGCTGAAGACATAATGAGTTACATTGGTGGTCAACAGTTCTCAATTTCATATTTGCACATAAAATTGCCTATTTGAAATCTTCACTTGAAGTCTAAGTGACATCTCAAACTTAAATGGATGTTTCAATAAAGAAGTAAATTTAAAAGCTAAAATATGTATTAAATTGAATGTAAAAATCCCATTCTATCCCCAAATTTGCACCTGTAATGTTCCTCATTTCAGTAATTTTAGGAATTTTGTTATCCTATTTGCCTTGATCAAAAGCCTTGCAGATACTATTGTGTCCTTTCTTTATCTGATGTTTCACAGACAACTTAGGAGCAGATTAGGTTAATTCTGCCTTTAAAATACCCTTAGAAGCTCACTACTTCTGTCTCTTTCACTTTTCACTTTCACCATCATCTTGGGCATGTGGGTGGCAATTGTCTCTTAATTGGTTTTCTTGCTTTGCTCTTCCTATCCACCTTCCAGCACAGTCTATCTTAAACACAGGAGACAGAGAGATCCTCTGAAAACAGAAATCAGATCACATCTCTCCCTTTTTCAAAGCCCTTCAGTGACTTCCTGTCTTTCTAAGGGTAAAACCCCAAGTTATCTTTTTTTAAAAATTTATTTATTTACTTGAGAGAGAGAGAGAAAGCAACAGAGAATAGGGGCAGTAGCAAAGGGATGGGAAGAGAGAAAGTCTAAGCAGACTCTGTGTTCAGCATGGAGCCTGACTCAAGGCTCTATCAGGACCCTGATAACCTAAGCTGAAACCAAAAGTCAGACCCCTAAAAGACTGTGCTACTCAGGTGTCCCAAAAGCCAAAGTATTTTTGGGGGGGAGTATACGATATATATATTTTTTCTTTTTACCTGTGGCTCTCAATTCTGGCTATACACTAAAATTTTTTGGGAAGCCTTCAAAATATATATGAATTTTAGAGCCCTCATCCACAGGTTCTGATTTAATTTGAATGATATGAAGCTTTGATTTTTTTTTTTTTTAAGATTATGCACCCTAAGGTGAAAACAACTGTCCCATGGCCCATCCCATAGCCACCACTCTGGCTACCTTTTCAGCCACTCTTCCCCTTGCTTGTTCCACTACAGTATGTTGGCCTCTTGGTTATTCCTCTGACATGCCAAGCACAATTTCCTCCTTAGAGCCATTTTACTTGCTGTGATGCTCTTCCTATAATCTTCCAGTTACCTGCCTGACTCTTACTACCTCATTTTCTTCAAGTCTCTGCTCAAATATGGCAAAATAGATGAAGGCTTATCTCACCACCTTATATAGAACAACAACTCCATCACCATTACTTCTGACCTTCTTTATGTTCTTCTTGCATATAATATGTTTATTTATTTACTGTCTGCCCCCTTTCCCCCCATTAAATGTAAGTTCACGTTTGCTGGATTGTTCATACATAGTCTATAAAGCCCAGAACAAAGCCTGACTAAAGTAAGTGGAGAATAAATATTTCTGTAATAAATCAATGAATACAGAGTTATTTTTTTAAATGAGGGGAAAAAAGGTGAATTTTTGAAAATTGAAGGAATGTCCGTAAAGCTATCTCAGGCAAGGTAATTAAAACATTCAAGACATTCAAGATGTCACAATAATAAAGAGGGTTTTTTTTTTTTTTAAGATTTTATTTATTTATTAGACCGAGAGCACAAGCAGGGGAAGCAGCAGGCAGAGGGAGAGGGAGAAGTAGGCTTCTTGCTGAGTGGGGAGCCCAATGTGGGGCTCGATGTTATGACCCTAGGATCATGACCTGAGCGGAAGGCAGACGATTAACCAAATGAGCCACTCAGGCAACCCACAAAAAGGATTTTGTTATGAGGTATAGGTGTAGGGGAAAAACATGACAAAGGTGCAGACCCCCAGGTTTAATAAAATTTCAGTTAGTCCCTATCCCAGGCTCTAAGGATTGAGACCAGGAATAATAGTTACCAGAACCTGGATGGACAGAGAGTTAGTTGTGAGAGCTCCATTGCTCTCAAAGAAGGGCAACCTTCAGTCCAGGGGCACAGTTGACTTAAGGTGCCTCATGGTAGGGAAAGAGATTACCAGGGAATAAATACTGGACTTTACCCTCCTTCCTTCCTATTCCTTTGAGGCCCGATTAGCTCAATTCAGTGAGAAGCTAGAGAATATGAGATCTCTGAGGAGTCCAGATGAAAACCAGAATCCATTATATCATCTTTCAGGCCCAACAATGGGCACTTATAAAGTCTTTCCCTGGCTATCATGGGAAGAAGCCATCCACCTCATACCAGAGTTTGTACACAACCGGTTACATTGCAACCTCTGGAGGGAATTACAGTAAAGGACCTACTCCTCCCTGCCAACTCCCACGGGTCAGCCATCCATGCTCTCATGTATATCTGCATTACTGGCTCAGGTGCCTACATTTGGAGACCTCTAAAGCTGGCAAAGGCCTTAAGACATTTTCATCTGTGCTTACTCAGTGCCCAGTACTTCTCCACTCCTGACATTTTCCCCTTGCTCCAGGTCTGTAGAATGATAGGAGCCTTTTGGGTTGGAGGTTCCCTTGGCAATGAGATGATCCCTCCATCTGCATTGATTCACCTGACTTTCCCCTCAGTGTCATTCTGTGGAGGAGAAATGGAATTCTGGGAAGCCAGCAACTTCTTTATGGTCTCTTATACTATCTCAGTAAATAAAGACTTGGCTGATACTTTCAGTTTGGTTTATTATCCTAAGAGGCCACTTGAAAACCTAGCAGCTCTCTCACTATATCTCTGACCATCCCTTTGATGTAATCCATATTTGTTATCATCTCTGGACAGACAGCAAGGTAGGAAAGATGAACCATGTATTTGGAGAATAAAACAAAAGATCTTCAGTAAATTTCAGTCTTTTGCCTCTCAATTATCACTCCTTTCTTACACTTCATGCTCCATTCTTGTCCTTCATCCCAGTAAACTTTGTGTCCCTAACATGGGGAATGCATGAAGTCCCATTAATTGCAATACTGCAATATCACTTTATTATTTTTTTTGTGATTTTATTTTTTTTTTCAGTGTTCCAAGGCTCATTGTTTATGCACCACACCCAGTGCTCCATGCAATGCATGTCCTCCTTAATACACACTACCAGGCTCACCCAACCCCTCACCTCCCTGCCCTCCCTCCCCTCCAAGAAACCCTCAATTTCCTTCCTCAAAGTCCACAGTCTCTCATGGGGGGTCTCCCTCTCCAGTTTTCCCCAACTCACTTCTCTCCATCTCGGTGTCCTCTGTCCTCTGTGTTACTCCTTAGGCTCCACAAGTAAGTGAAACCATATGATAATTGACACTCAATGCTTGACTTATTTCACTCAGCATAATCTCCTCTAGTCCTGTTCATGTTGATACAAAAGTTGGGTATTCATCCTTTCTGATGGAGGCTTAATACGCCATTATATATATATATATATATATATATATATATATATATAATATTTTCTCTATCCATTCATCTATTGAAGGGCATCTTGGCTCTTTCTACAGTTTGGTGACTGTGGCCTTGCTGCTATGAACATTGGGGTAAAGATGGCCCTTCTTTTCACTAAATCTGTATCTTTGGGGTAAATTCCCAGTAGTGCAATTGCAGGGTCATAGGGAAGCTCTATTTATAATTTCCTAAGGAATCTCCACACTGCTTTCCAAACTGGCTGCACCAACTTGCATTACCACCAACAGTGTAAGAGGGTTCCCCTTTAAAGTGTTGCCAGTCTAGTCATATTCTAAAACCTAAATAAAGCAAAGGATTAAAAAAGGGAGAATATAAACAATTTAACCCCATAAAACACAATTTATAGAGAAACTGTTTTTGTAGTTGATCATAAGATTTATGTTAAATAGCATAGCTGATTTCTTCAACTCATTCCAAGTCATCTTATCCTCTGTCCCCAGTTTATCTAAATGGGTTCTCTACCTGATTGTGTGACTCAAATATTTACTCTTATAAGATCTGAATCTTTGGGGCCCCTGGGTGGCTCAGAGGGTTAAGCCTCTGCCTTCGGCTCAGGTCATGATCTCAGGGTCCTGGGATCAAGGCCAGGAATGGACTCTCTGCTCAGTAGGGAGCCTGCTACCCCTCTCTCTCTGCCTGCCTCTCTGCCTATTGTGATCTCTCTGTCAAATAAATAAATAAAATCTTAAAAAAAGAATCTGAATCCTTGATTATTTTATCTCTATTGAATTGCTGCAGATTTCCAGTGATCAGAACTATTTATCAAGGAACTATCAAGATGTACTCCAAATAAATTCCTTGAGTTTCAGACATAGCCCTCTTACAAAAAAGTTTATAGCAGCAACTCATTGACCTTTAATAATTAGGATCAACCCTCTTAGCCAGTAAAATACTTCTCTTCCTAGTGGTTCAGTTTTGTGAAAGGTTATATTATCTGAAGATGGTCTCAAATTCCAATTTATGGAAAATACGGACATGTCCACTCACAGAAACATTACTTCCTTGGGCATAAGAACTGCCAAATTCATTGAATCAAAACTCATGAGGAAAGGGGAACAAATTCTTCTGGTAAGCCATTATTACCTCTACCATTTGCTTCTTTTATCTGGGTTTTAGGGGAAAGGCACAAAATATTGAGTAATAGTTTGAGATATATACTCCAGTCTCTAGGATTTCACCCCAAACTTGCTTAGTTGGGTCATCTAACTAAGCCTTCAGCAGCCCAATGAAACTTTCTACCAGGCCAGTTGCATGTGGATGATGGGACATATCTTAAGGCCCACATATTACATAGGACTGAGTCATTGCCACATGCTCTTCTCTCTCTCTCTCTCTCTCTCTCACACACACACACACACACACACACACACACACACACAAACACATATATACACATTCACATGTCTTTTGGTTAGATGTAGTGTTGTATGGAATACTGTGTGAAATCCATAGTTAGCAGAAGTTTTTTTGAGAAATGAGGCCAATCTGTATTGAAAATACCTGATTCAGGTATTTTAAAAAAAGTTAATATCTTGAAAGAAGTTGCTGTGGCTGATATCGATGAGATTACTGCCTATGTTCTCCTCTAGGATTCTGATGGATTCCTGTTTCACATTAAGGTTTTTTATACATTTTGAATTTATCTTTGTGTACTGTGTAAGAGAATGGTCGAGTTTCATTCTTCTACATATAGCTGCCCAGTTTTCCCAGCACCATTTATTGAAGAGACTGTCTTTTTTCCACTGTATATTTTTTCCCGTTTTGTCGAAGATTAATTGCCCATAGAGTTGAGGGTCCATATCTGGGCTCTCTACTCTGTTCCACTGGTCTATGTGTCTGTTTTTATGCCAGTGCCATGCTGTCTTGGTGATCACAGCTTTGTAGTAAAGCTTGAAATCAGGTAACGTGATGCCCCCTGTTTTATTTTTGTTTTTCAACATTTCCTTAGCAATTCGGGGTCTCTTCTGATTCCATACAAATTTTTGGATTATTTGCTCCAGCTCTTTGAAAAATACCAGTGGAATTTTGATAAGAATGGCATTAAAAGTATACTTCTTTAGGCAGTATAGACATTTTAACAATGTTTATTCTTCTGATCCAAGAGCATGGAATGGTCTTCCATCTTTTTGTGTCTTCTTCAATTCCTTTCATGAGTGTTCTGTAGTTCCTTGAATACAGATCCTTTATCTCTTTGTTTAGGTTTATTCCCAGGTATCTTATGTTTCTTGGTGCTATAGTAAATGGAATCGATTCTCTAATTTCCCTTTCTGCATTTTCATTGTTAGTGTATAAGAAAGCCACTGATTTCTGTACATCAAAATCTTCTGCACAGCAAAGGAAACAGTCAAGAAAACAAAGAGGCAACCCACGGAATGGGAGAAGATATTTGCAAATGACACTACAGACAAAGGGTTGATATCCAGGATCTATAAAGAACTCCTCAAACTCACGCACAAAACAGACAATCATATCAAAAAATGGGCAGAAGATATGAACAGACACTTCTCCAATGAAGACATACAAATGGCTATAAGACACATGAAAAAATGTTCATCATCACTAGACCTCAGGGAGATTCAAATTAAAACCACATTGAGATATCACATTACACCAGTTAGAATGGCCAAAATTAGCAAGACAGTAAACAACATGTGTTGGAGGGGATGTGGAGAAAGGCGAACCCTCTTCCACTGTTGGTGGGAATGCAAGTTGGTGCAGCCTCTTTGGAGAAAAGTGTGGATATTCCTCAAGAAATTAAAAATAGAACTTCCTGAAAACAATCTGAGGGTTTTGAAGGGGCGGGGGTGGGAGGTCGGGGTACCAGGTGGTGGGTATTATAGAGGGCACAGATTGCATGGAGCACTGGGTGTGGTGCAAAAATAATGAATACTGTTATGCTGAAAATAAATAAAAAATAAATTTAAAAAATAAATGACAAAAAAAAGGTTAATAAAATCTGCCTTTACTAACATGGAATGAATTTTGTGACAAAATGATAAAAGGAAGTTGCAGAACAGGTAGTAAAATATGCTTCTATGAAAGTAAACAAAAGTATATGTAAGTTATCCAGTTATTACTAGAAAATTTTATAAAATTCAGCCATGATCTAATTCTGTTATCTGGAACATAAATGTCCTCTCCACTTTATCTAGTTCTCATGTGTTTTTTTTCCCCCCAATCTCTGCCCAAGCATGAAGATAGATTTGAAGTACAAACACACACACACACACACTGTGAAGTTTTTGTTTTGTTTTGTTTGTTTTAAACTATGAAAGTTTGAAAGGAGGTAAAAAGAGAAATGTTAAGTCCAGGGTCCCAGAAATTTTAGCCATCATCCTTGTTTCTATCTCAACTTTTTTAACTTCTTATTTCCTCAGAGACACACACAAATTATTCCTCTTCTTCACTGAAACTCCTTCTTCATTTTGCTCAGACTTCAGTTCTTTCAGTCTCTTAGGGGATCTTACCTTCTGTGGTGAGTTGTCAAGTGAAAGATATTTTCCAGACCAAAAATCTTGATCTACCTGAAACTCCGGCAAATGCCATTTTCTCTTTACTTATTGAAACTATGGATTTGCATATTCTTAAAATACATATTCAGAGATATTTACAGAATAGTTGACAGTAGCTATCTATAAGACTAGTTTGGGTAGTGCACAGTAGAACATTTATTATTTTTCCAACAAATATGTGTCTCTTTTATGAATTAAAAAAAAAGCTTTTATTAAAAGTATTGGAATGCCCCAGAATTAATCCTAGTTCACATCTCCTTCTCTTTGTTTTCCTTTAGTCATCATGTTTTATCCAAGGGTTTTACTTACTTTCTGGCAATGATTATAAATCCATATTTCCATTTAGATATTTTTTTCAAGCCACAAATAACTCTATGGCTTGAAAAAGGAGATTCATCCTTTCATGGAGATTTTTGTATTACATGCCTACTACATGCTGGGTGCCATGATAATGGACAGGCACAGAGTGGCTAACGCGGAGTGACATAGTCCCTGCATTCATGCAGCTGGAAATCTTTGGAAGTGCTAATACAATAAACAATCAAACAAATGAATAAATGTATGTAACATGTTCTAAGCAATGCCTTTCAGAAAGATAAATACAATGCTATAATAACAAAATTAGTTTTCAATTAAAAAGAAAAACAACAACTGGGTAGGCAAGGAGGTTCTTTCTGAGGAGATAATATTTAAGGTGAGGCCAAATGGAGAATTGTGCAGGCTTGCGAAGAGTAGCTTCAAGGCACAAGGACAGCAAGTGGGAAAATCTGAGTTGGGAGAGTGCTTGCTGTGTTCTCCAAATGAGAAAAGAGCAGTGTGATTTAGACATAAGAAATTCAGGAGGGATGAGGCATAAAATAATCCGAGAGATATAAGCACAGGAACTCAGTCATGACAATCCTAGACCATATGGAAATTTTGGACTTTATCTTAAAAGCAATGGGATTCATTGGAGCGATTTAAGTAGATTAGTGATGTGCTTTGGTTTATATTTTTAAAAATTCTCTTTGTTCTATTATTTATGCTGTAAACGGGGGTCAGAGAGGTAGGAAAGAAGCAGATCATTAAGAACCTGTAAGGTATTTAGATTTTCCCTATTAGCATTTTCCATTTTCCATTTCAGAAATCTGGATATGTTTGACTTCTCTATGCCCTTCATTTGTTCTACCATCTCTAATCAAACTTTGGCAATTTTAGATTCTTAACAACTCCCACAGGTATAATTTTTTTTTCTTTTTCTCAACCTTTACTTCCTTAAATTGGTGCTTCATAATCTTTTATCTGGACCATTCCAAAACTATAGTCTTCTCAACATATTTCTGTGCCTACTATCATGCAAACTGATGCCTTAGTTATCTTAATAAAATAAAAACTTAAGTATGGTATTCTACTACTTATATCATCATTGGATGTTCACAATTAATTGCATGTATTTATTTATATAGGAAATGCCCTTTATTGAACACTTCTATGGGCAAGGTTAATATATCACATATTTATAACAGCCTCATTTATTGGGTTTTGTTATTGTTCTTGCTTTATATCTGAAGAAACTGAGTGTTGGGGAGAGTAAATGACAATGAAAGTGAGTTATTTCATCCATTGCAGAGTAATACCACTCTTAGAAACTACTTGATTGGTAGATTCCAAATAACATTGAGTTATTTTGAGGGGAGCTCTGCTGCTCAAATTTATAGATAAAATGCATCCTCTTTAAGACTTTGAACTGTTTTAGATTCTCTGGTGTGGATCATCTTGCCAGGAACTTGGTATGTTGTTATTGGGAATTTAAGACTTTAGAAAATTATAATAGTTCCTGATTAAAATTAGTAAAATATTCTTTGTGGTGTTTGGCACAGTGTCTTATTTGGGTTTTTTATTGACATTAAAGTTTTTGACCTACATACTCATAGGAAATTTCCCAAATCTTGCCTTTTATGATTCATTTACTCAAATAATTCAGCATAAAAATTTCAAATGATTGATTTTTAAGATGAGTAGAAATATATCTCATTTTTTTTACATGGGGATAATCTTTATCTAAGAAGGGGTATAAATTTCTGTCAACTTCTCAGTCATTAGAATTGAAGCTCACTTTATCTTCCAGCCAAAGACCCTGAGCCTGGTACACTCAATATCTGTACTTTATTGTTCTCACTTCTCTCTCCACTATACCATCATCCCTCTAGAATCAGATTCATTTCCTGGAGAAGGTTACCACCCAGTCCAACCAATATTGGTCCCAGCAGGCTTTAATAAAGCAAGCTTTAATAAAGAAGATAACATAAAGTGACAACTATAGAATTACACAGAGAGCTAGTCTGTTATCAAAACACACATCAGTCTATCCCATCCCCCACCCTTTAATGCTTTCCTTTTCCTCTGATAGTTAAGAGAAAAAACTGAAAGTGATCTGTAACTTTCGGTTCAGTGTTTTCTTTCCAATATGAGGATTTTCTTTCCATACGATCATTGAGGCAATAATCTCAAAATCTTTATGAAGATTTTTGGTTATTCTGAGATTCCATCCAAACCTAACCCGTGGGATGAAGAACATTAATATTAACAATAGATCTCTTTTGTCTAATTCTGAGTGTTGGACAATTTTTTATTGACATCCCACAAACTCATACCTTACACATATCTCATACATGTAAACAGTGGTTAATATATCTCATAATATATAAATATACTTTCACTGTATTCAGAAATACTTGTGGAATTAGTTTGACTAGTAGCTTCCATGTACATGACATTTAGGACAGAACATCCTGGATCCTGGGTGATTCTCCTCTTTCGTTATTCTGGTCAAAGTGTGGGTTTCTGAGGCACCTGGGTGGCTCAGTGGGTTAAGCCTCTGCTTTCGGCTCAGGTCATGATTTCAGGGTCCTGGGATCGAGCCCCGCATCAGGGGCTTCCCCCTCTCTCTCTGACTGCCTCTCTGCCTACTTGTGATCTTTTTCTCTGTCAAATAAATAAATAAAATCTTTGAAAAAAAAAGTGTGGGTTTCTACCATTGTCTAATCAGCTCATATTCAGAAGTTTTGGTATGCCCAGATGAAGCATAAAATCATCATTCCACATATACGCAACCATCAGATTCTCATAAAAATAATGAGACTGCTTATACACCTCAATAAAATGGATGAGTCTATTTCCACACATACAAATCTGTTTTGAATTGTATTACTTCTTTGAAAGAATTAAATTCAATTTTTTGTTGTTGTTGATTATTCTTTCAAGTAAGCATAAGGATCCTGACAGTTGGAGGTGAGGAGGGAGTATTATAGGAGACATATAAACGGGATTTAGAAAAGAGAGGTGTGAGACAATTATGAAGCTTTGCCTATTCTGTGGGATTTATTAGACCACTCCTGCTCTTAAGCCATATACTCCCTGATTTTATTCATTGATAATCTGATTTATTTTTAACATCACATGGCAATACTTTAAATTTTTTCAAGACCCCTCTGATAATCAGCAGAAGGCTGAAATATTATGTAAAAGAACTACTGAAGAGGTAATTTAACCAAGGTAAACTTTAACACGTCTTTGTCAGACTTTCTACTTCTTCCTCACAGTCTATTTTTACCATTTTGCACTGAAGTCCAATGTTAGGGACACACAAGAAATGCCACATCCTCTAATCCCTCTTTCCCAAAGGTTATGCTGTCAACATGGACCTCATTTGCTTTTTCTATTTTAAATCAAATTTTCCCAACAAAATGAAACATTGTTTAAGTTTCTCTAATGCCCAGTTTAAAAATCAAAGGGAGATGAAAATTTGACTTCGCAGTGATTTGTGAATGACAGTAATGAGTGTGGGGGAGATGAAGAATATGAACTTTTCAGAGTGCCTTAAAAATGACATTGTTATTTAATGTGCTGATCACTTTGTGATTTGAAAAAAAAATGTGATTTTCTTGCTTCACCAAGAGAAGATTAAGCTGTGCTTTTCATTGCACTTTGCTCCAAAGCACTGGAATTATTCTCTTTGTTCAGTCCTTGCCCAGCTGCTGCCCTAGTAAGCCCCATAAACTTGGCTTCACAGCTGTGCTGGCTGTTCCAGATTTTGGAGTCAGAATTTTCCTCTCAGTAGTCTTGGTGATTTTGTCCCAGATTTCAGGTGAATATTGTGATAATCCACTGAAAAGCAATTTTTGTGAAAATCACAAAGTAATTTTGTTATTTTATTTTATTTTTTGTTTTGTCTGTAGGGTTCTTTTGGCATTTTTATTTGTTTGCTTTGTTTTTTGCTGTGCTTTACTCAGTGTTGTTGGAAATATTTAAATAAATATACCAACTTCTTAAAGAAAGCTCAGTATATGTAAAGGTGTTCAACATCACTAATCACCAGGGAAATATGAATCAAACAACAAAGACATATCACCTCACATCTGTTAAGATGACAATTACTTAAAAAAAAAACAAGTAATAATTGTCAAGGATGTGGAGAAACTGGAACCCTTACATACTGTTGGTGATAATGTAAGATGATATGACTACTATGGAAACAGTATGGAGATAAAAAGTTTAAAATAGAATAATCATATGATCCAGCAATCCCATTTCTAGATATATGCAAAATAATTAAAATCAGGATTTCAAAGAGATATTTGCACTCCCATGTTCATTGCAGCATTATTGACAATAGCCAAGATGTAGAAACAATCAAACTTCACAAATGAACGGATAAAGAAAATGTGGCATATACAGATAATGTAAACTATCATTGTCTCAAAAAAGGAAATCCTTCCATATGCAACAACATGAATGAACTGGAGGACCTTATGCTAAGAGAAATACACCAGGTCTTAGAAGGACAAATATCACATGATTCTAGGAGTTGGATAATTTTAGATACCTCATATTTGAGGTATCTAAAATTATCCAACTCCTAGAAGCAGAGAGTATAACGGTGGTTGCCAATAACTGAGGGAAGAGGGAAATGAGTTGTTTTCCAACAAGCATAAAGTTGTAGGGGTCTGCTATATCGCACAGTACCTGTAGTCAACAATACTCTATAGTTCACTTAAAATTTTGTTAAGAGTGTAGATCCCACTTTAAGTGTTCTTAGCACACAAAGATATGCACATACACAATGAGGCATGAGGAAACTTTTGGAGATGATTGATATGTTTATTACCTTAATTAAGGTGATGTTTTCATGAGTGTATGTCCAAAATCATTAAATATGAGCAGTTTTCTATGTATCAATTATACTTTGATAAAGCTATTAAAAAAAAAAAAAAAGCTTGAGACTGTGAAGCTAAATGGTCTGCCATTTCTAGTGACCAAGTGAAGCTGAACACCTGAGTGATTTTAAGAACTCTACTCCAGCTCTCAACTATCTCCAAATGACTTTGACAGTATCCAAGGACACATATGCATCAATCTCTATCTTGGGCATATCATCCTGGATTCCAAGGTTTTATCCAGTCTCACTGACATCTCTTCTTTCACCTCTTTCCTTCATTGAGCTTCCACTCAAGCTAAAGAGTGTATTTTTTGTCTTTCTAATTTCTGTTTTTATCCTCTCAGAAAACACCTTCTGTTTTGAGTCCTTGCTCACCCTCACCTAGAAAACAAAATATAATTATCTTTTTTTTATCCCATAAATAGTCTATTTAGTACAAGGCCAAGTAACCTATAAATATATTTAATATACTATGATATTGATGCATGATAGATTATGACATTTATTCTCTCTGTATTAAAGTTATGTTTGTGCTCTTTTGTTATTTACCAGATTGTGAGTTTCTTGAGGGAAAAATTATGTCTTATTTATTTTTCTGTCACTGAAATTAAGCAATTGGTTTCTTGGTAAATGTTAATTCTAACCTGAATTGAACATCTGAACTTCACTGGGGCTTGTACTATTCCTGAACCAAACTTTAGTATTAAAATAACAATTAAAAGTAAATTTAAAACTAGAATTATGAATAGTAACAACTTTAGCCACTGCTTTGCCTTCTAAGAAGCAAAAATGTTTTGTGGCTTAGGATCCCAAATTTTATTTTATTGTTGAGTTGACCAGGTTGAGTAGAGTCTAACTGAAAAGACCTCAAATGGGCTAGATTGAGTTTTACTGGTAAGATCTGAGAGCTACTAACAGATAAGAGCTAATTATGGGATCTGGAGTATAGGCTTACTATGCTCAGCAAATTCAGACTTTTGAAGAGGTTTTATGTGGAGTTTAAAAGATTAAAAATGATAATAACAGCAATGAAAAACCAGAGTGGAATCTTTCTCAGTATTTGTGAAATTTAAGTCAAGAACTACATTCTCTTCAAGGTTCCGTGTATGTGTGTGAGTGTGTTTCAATAAATTTTATTCATAAAAAACAGAAGGTGGACCAGATTTGGCCCAAGGACAATAGAGTGCCAACTTATGGTCTAGAGGGAATCAAACACTTATTAGAAAGTATACTAGGTAATCTATCAAATTACTTCTAGTTCAAATGTTTTATGAATGTTGTGGTTAAGATGTATTAGGACTACATGGATAGTTCTTAAAGGAATTATGTAAATGAGACAAGTTATATAAAGACAAACACTACATAATATCACTAAAATGTGAAATCTGAAAAGCTGAATTAATAGAAACAGAGAAAAGAATGGTGCTTACCAGAGGCTGGGATGAGGGAGGAGGTACTGAGGAGATGTTATTAAAGGGTAGACACTTGTAAGTGAAAGATGAATGAGTTCTTGAGTTTATTTTCACTGTTGGTGTTCCTTTTGTATGCTGTCTCATGCAGGAAACAGACTTAAGGAAAAAACATGTTATGTGGTAACTCAACTTCTGTGGCAAGGCCAATGGCAATGGTGGGAATGAGGAAGTGGTGGTTTTGTGACCCTCAGATCATACCACATAAATGACCATGTAAACCTGGTTTAACTCACCCTAAAATCCTTCTGAGATATTTTAAGCATTTCTTAAGAAATAAATCAGTTCAGAGATATTCATTGCATGAACCAAATATTTATAATTTCTACATTTATTGAACAGATATTTCATCTGAGTACCATATTTTGCTAAATAACAAGTTTTATGTTTTATTATTTTTCTTTTATACAAATGACACACACATATATGTATATACACTATTTTTTTAAATGATACAGGGTGTGGTCTCATAGAAAGGTATTTGGTCTTTGTCTCTGGTTCCTGGCATCTCCTAAAACCTCTGGAGTTTCCTTAGTGATAAGGCCGATAGAATCTGGGGCACATGGGTGGCTCAGTCGGTTAAGCATCTGCCTTCAGAACAGGTGATGATCTGAGAGTCCTGGGATCCAGCCCTGCATGAGGCTCCCTGCTCAGCTGGGAGTCTGCTTCTCCCTCTTCCCCTGCTTCTCCTCTCTCTATCTCTCTCTCTCTCTCTCTCACACACACACACACACACACACACACACACACACTCCCTGTAACTTTCTCTCTCAAATAAATAAATAAAATCTTTATTTTAAAAAAGGTAATAAGATCTTGTGTTCTGATGAGGTTCCTTTGATTACTACTATAGCTTGAGGCTGGTAGCTGATCTCCAGAAAGACCAAGTCTTGCTTGATTATAAGTTTGAAACTTTCAGCCTCATTCTTCAATAAAGAGAGAGAAATTGGAGATTGAGTTGTCACCAATTGCTGATAATTTAATTAATCACACTATATAATGAAAACTTTATAAAAACCCCTAAGGCTGGGATTCAGAGAGTTTGTCAAATTCATTCAAATGTCAGGAGCATGGCACACCCCAACTTCAGAGCAATAAAAATTCCTGTGCTTGGGATCCTTTCAGACTTTGGCCTATATACCCCTCCATTTGGCTCTTCAGTTGTATCCTTTACAATAAACCAGTAAATGGGAGTAAAGTACTTTTTGTCATCAAATCCTAGGAGGTAGTTGTGAAAGTCTCCAAATGATAGCCAGTCAGAAGTATCGTGTCTGTACTTCCAGCATCTCAGGCAGGATGCAGTTTTGTGGGATGGAGCCCTTAAACTTAGGAAGTCTGTCTCTAATTCCATATAGTTAGTGTCAGAATTGAATTGTAGGACATTCAATTGTTATTAGAATCAGTGTTGGTGTCAGGAGGAAAAAGAAACCTCTCAGAGAGTCGAAAAATCAGAAAATGGAAACACAATCCTTCTCACACCCCAGATAGTTAAGATAAGATACATAGATTGGTATATAGATACACTTGTATATTTACTCTTTTTTCAAACACATTTACAAACACAAATACTTTGAGATTATAGCATACAGACTTTTTCATTGTCAATACACAGTTTTCTTTAATGGACTAAGATGTCATTTTATTAATACATATAAATTACCTAATGTCAATTATTATATTTCAAGATAGTATGAAGAGTCATTTTGGTGTCTTATAAGTGTAACATCTTGGACAAACTATACTGAGAAAATATCTCACTCTAAGTTGTAGCAAAAAGTAGTAGATTATGACTGCCCATAATACTTTTTATTTTCTTTCCAGCTAAAAAGAGACCTAAGATAATGAAAATTTTTATAAAATACATCTAATAATATGAAAAAGCAGTTATTACCTAAAATATGGAGTTTCTGTGCTCCAAACTAGCTTTTAAAGTTTCTTTTATTTATTAAACCAAGTTTCATTGGAACAAAACTTTCAATTTATTTGAAATGGAATACACAGGAGGAATTTGGATGACTGAATCTTTGGATAAGCTGAGATAGTGTATTAATCAAAAGAGACAAAAGGAACATAAATCAAATTCCTCATATAAACTAAAATCAATAGGATTCCGTCAGGCTGAATTAAGGAATACTGTATTATTAACTTCAAATATTTTCTTGTATGGTTAAATGATTTTATTTATTTTTATCTGAGTTCATTTTTTCTTGTACATAAGAATCTAAAGTCATATAATTGTTGAGCACAGAGAGACACCCAAACAATACATGGGTTGGAGTGCAAACTCATTTGGAATAAATACTGCATTTTCTTCATCTTCAGTTCAATACAGTACTTGCACAAGTGCACCTAATTTTTAAAATTTAATTGAATTAAAAATAAGGAAACTATGTCCCAACAAGTTAAACAACTTATCCAGTGACTAATAGGGACTTAGGTATAGTTGGGCTTTAGAGTTTATTTTTTAATCCTAAACAATAGTAATAGTAGTATGCCATACTTCCTCTCTCATTATGAATTTCTTTAATTATTGAAATGTATTGGGTATGGCAGTTTTTATCTAGAAAAATTTTATAGTGGTATGGGTTTATTTATATTTGGGTTTCCTTATGGAAATGTCCATGAAGAATAGGACAAATAAAGTAAAGAATATGTCAAGTAGTGGGTGTCTGATATACACTAAGTAAATGGAAGTGGCTATGATAAATTGAACAACTCAAGACCTCTCTAAATAAGGTTTCTGCCTCTCAATTTGAGGAAATCTTAGATATCTGTTTATCAGTATTGGAGGTGGGTCAAGAAACTATATCTTGCTCAATACTCAAAACAGAACCAAGGCGGAGTTTGGGTGTCATTACAGGAAAGACTCAGGGATACCTAAGACAAAACCCCAACCCCAAGACCCAGGAACACAAAATCTGTCTAAGATGATGGAAGAGCCAAGGGAGTAGAGAAGCCCTCCCTTGAACACAGATGTTTATAGCATTTTTATTCATAATTGCTAAAACTTGGAAGCAACCAAGATGCCCTTTAGTAAATGCATGAATAAACTGTGGTACATCCAGACAATGGAGTGTTATTCAGCACTAAAAAGAAATAAGCAATCAAGTCATGAAAAAAACATGGATAAACCTTAAATGCATGTTACAAAATGAAAGGAACCAATATGAAAAGTCAGTATATTATATGATTCTAATATGTGACTTCCTGGAGAAAGCAAAACTATGGGGACAGTAAAATGATCTGTAGTTGCCAGGGAGGAGGTAGAGGAGGGAGGGATGAATAGGCAGAGCAGAGAGGATTTTTAGTGCAGTGACAATACTCTATGATATATAATGATGAATACATGCCTCTAAAAATTTGTCTAAATCCATAATACGGATTCACCAAGAGGGAACAATAACACAGATTATTGACTTTGGGTGACTATGTGTCAAAGTAGGTTCATCAGCTATAATTAATGTAACACTCTAGAAGGGGATGTTGATAATGAGGGAGGCTATGCATGTGTGACGGCAGGTTTATGTGCAGAATCTCTGTACTTTTCCCTCAATTTTGCTGTGGGAATATATGTAGGAAGTAATAAGGATTTTTAAAACTAAAAAAATAAAGAAAGAAAGAAATTAATAAGAGAAGCTCATCGGTCAGAAGTATCATCAAGGAAGCTAAATAGATGTATAGAAAGAAATGAGCAGAGCTAGAAAAAGAAAAATACATAAATAATTATAATCGATATATTCTTTAAATATACTATAAATGATAAGCTACACAAATACTATAAATATGTATTATGGGATTTATACACATGTAAAAATAAAAGGTATGCCAACAACAGTACCAGGAATGGATGGCTCTAAAATTCTTATACTGTATGGAAATAATATAGTATTATTCAAAATTGCACTATAATTACCTCAGAACAGTTTTTGTCAGATGAATATGATTACTCCTCCACCTCCTGACACACCCACATACACTACACACTCACACAAACGTACACAGGGTACATTCAGCAATGTCTGAAGACATTTTTGGTCATTGAAATTGAGATGTGCTCCTGTGTCTACTGGATATAGTCCAGGGATGTGTTATACATCTTAGAGTACAAAAGATGGACCTTACAACAAAGTGAATTGTCTGACTCAAAAATGTTGTTGGTAATAAGGTGACAAATGCTGTCCAAGAATTATCATCCAAAAAATTTTTTTTCAAGTAACATATATGGAAAACCAATAGTGGTGATAAAATGGAATATGAAAAGTTATGTCCAATAAATCCAGAAAGAAGACAGGAAAAGAGAACAAGAGGAATAAAGAATGGATAGGAAAAACAGAAAACACCTTGTAAAGTGCCAGATTCAAATCCAAATATAATTGCATTATGATGAGATTTAATTGACATTAAATTTGAATGCTTTAAACAACATCTATTTAAATACAGTGATTTTCAGATTGCAAAAGAGAGCAAGACCTAAATCTGTACTATATGAAACTCAATTGAAATGTTAATAGAGATTGGTTAATTTTTTTAAATGTGGAATATGTCCCATGTAAGTATTAATTAAAAACAAAGTGGGCTGGTTATAATAATAACAAGAAAAGTAAAATTACAACAAAAAAATATTTTCAGGTATAGAGAGGGGCATTATATGATATAAAATTTAATTAACTTAGTATACCTGGGATCATAAATGTGTATCAGACACAGTTTCAAAATATTGGAACTGAAAATGGTAAAGCAAAATCAGAAATAGGCAAATCTTGGCTAAGTCAGTACCCCACTCATTAACTGATTGCAAAAGCCTATGAAAATTTAGTAAAATATAGATAAAGATAACTTGAACAATACTATCAACCAATGTCATCTAACTGGTATTTATACTTCCCACCAAGAACTGGATATGCATTCTTTTTAACTGCACATGGAACATTCACCATGATATGCAGAATTCTAGGACATTAAAAAATCAACAAATTCAAAAAGATATAAATCATACAATCAACTGATGGTATTCAAATAAAAATAAATAAAATCCACTTCTACGTAATGCATGTATCAAATAATATATCACAAGGAAAATTAGAAAATAATGTAAATGAAAATAAAATAAGACATTAATATTTGAGGGACTAAGCTAAATTTAGAGAGAAAATTTGTAGCACTAAATGCTTATATTAGAAAACAAAAAGGTCTAAGCTTCTGCATTAGGAAAGTAGAAAAAAAGGAGGGCAAACTAAACCCAAAACAGGCAGAACAAATAAAACAATTAAGATGGGGGGCGCCTGGGTGGCTCAGTGGTTTGGGCTGCTGCCTTCGGCTCAGGTCATGGTCTCAGGGTCCTGGGATCGAGCCCCGCATCAGGCTCTCTGCTCCGCAGGAAGCCTGCTTCCCTCTCTCTCTCTCTCTCTCTCTCTCTCTCTGCCTGCCTCTCTGCCTACTTGTGATCTCTGTCTGTCAAATAAATAAATAAAATCTTTAAAAAAAATTAATATGGGATCAAAAAGCAATGAGATTATCAAGAAACCGGTAAAGAAAGTCAGGAAACAAAACACAGGTTATTTGTAAGACAACAAAATTGATCAGCCTCTAACTAGACTAGGCCAAAAAGGGAAAAAAAAAGAGAGAGATAGAATACCAATAATATGAAATGTTGGGGGTGGGGAGGAAATGTCACTACAGATTACATAGACATTTACGAATCAAAGTTTTTTATGTTAAAAAATGTGTCAAAAATGTGATGACTTAGATGATAGACATTTTCAGAAAGTCACAAACTACCAAAGATTACACAAGAAGAAATAGATACCCCAAGTTACTTCTGTTTTTAAGTAAATTCCGTTTTTCCTTAAACATTTATGATTTCTGTCCCCCAAAACAATAACAACTCCATGCCAAACGGCTTTACTGATGAATTCAACCAAACATATAAGGAAGAAATAGTATCAATTAAATGGAAGCATCTCTTCATTATATACTTACTTCAAAGGAAAAAAAATCAAAAACTTCACAGCTAAGGAACCCAACTGACATCATTTTAACCAAGGGACTGATTAAAGTTAATATTATCAGTAATAGGACAAATCCACACAAAGCGCATCTTCATGTGATGCACCAAGAAGAAAGTATTACTTCTTTACTATTCCTGAAAAAATGTATGTAACAGAATTAAGTCATATTGTACAAGGTAATTATCGTGTTCTCTACAAAATTATCAATGTCATGAAACACAAAGAAAAACTGAAGAAATCAATACCTCAATTCAGCATGCCTGGAATGAAATCGACTATTTCTCCCCAAACATGTTATTACATCTGATTTTTTAAATTATAAATAGTGGCAATGCCGCACACCACAGTTCCATAGAAGATCAATCAGAGGATGACATTTTATTGACCGTCTTATTCATTAACATCTAAGTTTATGAATTACTAAATTCTGCTAATTTTACTTCTGAAATATTATTCAAATCCACTCTTCATATTTTTATTTATTTTTATTTTTTAAATTTAAATTCAATTAATTAACATATAGTGTGTTAATTTCAGAGGTAGAGTTCAGTGATTCATCAGTCTTACATAACACCTAGTGATTGTTATATCACATGCCCTCCTTAATGTCGCTCACCCAGTTACCCCATCCCTACCCCACATGCCTCCAGCAACCCTCAGTTTGTTTCCTATCTTTAAGAGTCTCTTGCAGCTTGTCTCCCTATCTGATTTTGTCTTGTTTTATTTTTCCCTCCCTTCCCCCATGATCCTCTGTTTTGTTTCTTAAATTCCACATGTGAGTGAAATCATATGGCAATTGTCTTTTTCTGACTGACTTATTTCACTTAGCATCTATCTACGTCTAGCTCTATTACGTCATTGCAAATGTCAAGATTTCATTTTTTTAATGGCTGACTATATATATATATATGTATGTATGTATCACATCTTCTGTATCTGTTCATTCATCAGTGGACATCTGGACTCTTTCCATAGTTTAGCTATTGTGGACATTGCTGCTATAAACATTGGGATGCAGATGCCCCTTCACATCACTATGTTTGTTTGTATCTTTGGGGTAAAAACCTAGTAAAGCAATTGTGGGGTCTTAGGGTAGCTCTATTTTCAACTCTCTGAGGAAATTCTAATAATTTTCCAGAGTGGCTATACCAGCTTGCATTTCCACCAGCAGTGTAGGAAGGTTCTCATTTTCTCAGCATCCAAACCTGTTGTTTCCTGACTGGTTAGTTTTAGCCATTCTGACTTATGTGAGGTGGTAGGTATCTCACTGTGGTTTTGATTTGTATTTCCCTGATGTCAAGTGATGCTGAGCACTTTTTTTCTTTAAGATTATTTTTTTTAATTTATTTATTTGACAGACAGATCACAAGTAGGCAGAGAGTCAGGCAGAAAGAGAGGAGGAAGCAGGCTCCCTGCCGAACAGAGAGCCCAATGCGGGGCTAGATCCCAGGACCCTGGGATCATGACCTGAGCCGAAGGCAGAGACTTTAACCCACTGAGCCACCCAGTCACCCCTGTTGAGCACTTTTTGATATGTCTGTTGGCCATTTGGGTGTCTTCTTTGCAGAAATGTCTGTTCATGTCTTCTGCCCATTTCTTTATTGGATTATTTATTCTTGGGTATTGAGTTCATTAAATTCTTTATTGATTTTGGATACTAGCCCTTTATCCAATATGTCATTTGCGAATATCTTCTCCCATTCTAACAGTTGTTAACTGTTTCCTTTGCGGTGTCAAAGCTTTTGATCCTGGTGAAGTCCCAATAGTTCATTTTTGCCCTCGTTTCCCTTGCCTTTGGCAGTGTTTCTAGGAAGAAGTTGCTGCAGCTGATGTCAAAGAGGTTGCTACCTGTGTTCTCCTTAAGGATTTTGATGGATTCCTTGATCACATTGACGTCTTTCATCCATTTTGAGTCTATTTTTGTGTGTGGTCTAAGGGAATGTTTGTGGCTGTCCAATTTTCCCAACACCATTAGTTGAAAAGACTGTCTTTTTTCCATAAAATATTCTTTATTGCTTTGTCTAAGATTAGTTGACCATAGCATTGAGGGTCCATTCCTGAGTTCTCTGTTCTGTTCCATTGACCTATGCGTCTACTTTTGTGCGAGTACCATACTGTCTTGATGATTACAGCTTTATAATAGAGCTTGAAGTCAGAATCGTGATGCCATCAGTTTTGGTTTTCTTTTCCAACATTCCTTTGGCTATTAGGTTCTGTTCTGTTTCCTAACAAATTTTAGGATTATTTGTTCCAGCTCTCTGAAAAAAGTTGATAGTATTTTTAAAGGGATTGCATTGAATGTATAGGTTGCTCTAAATATTATAGGCATTTTTACAATATTTGTTCTTCCAGTCCATGAGCATGGAATGTTTTTCCATTTCTTTGTGTCTTCCTCAGTTTCTTTCATGAGTGTTCTATAGTGTTCAGAATAAAGATCCTTCACTTCTGGTTAGGTTTATTCCTAGGTATCTTATGGTGTTTGGTGCAGTTGTAAATGGGTCCGACTCCTTAATTTCTCTTTCTTCTATTTCAGTTAGTGTTAGTGTATAGAAATGCAACTGATTTCTGTGCATTGATTTTATATCCTGCCATTTTGCTGAATTCCTGTATGAGTTCTAGCCATTTGGGGGTGGAGTCTTCTGGGTTTTCCACATAGAGTATCATGCCATCTGCAAAGAGTGAGAGTTTGACTTTTTCTTTGCCAATTTGGATGTCTTTTATTTGTTTTTGTGTTTGATTGCTGAGGCTAAGACTTCTTACTACTAAGTTGAACAACAGGGGTCATAGTGGACATCCTTGCATTGTTCCTGACCTTAGAGGAAGATCTCTGTTTTTCCCAATGAGAATTATATTCACTGTCGGCTTTATATATATGACATTTATGATATTGAGGTATGTTCCCTCTATCCCTACACTGTAAGAGTTGTGATCAAGAATGGATGCTGTACTTTGTCAGATGCTTTTTCTACATCTATTGAGAGGACCTTATGGTTCTTGTCCTTTCTTTTATTAATGTAGTGTATCACATTGATTGATTGATATTCAGATGTTGAATAAGCTTGCAGCCCAGGAATAAATCTCACTTGGTTGTGAGGAATATTTCTTTTAATGGACTATTGGATCCTGTTGGCTAGTATCTTGGTGAGAATTTTGGCATCCATGTTCATCAGGGATATTGGTCTATAATTCTGATTTTTGCTGGGGTCCTTGTCTGGTTTTGGGATCAAAATAATGCTGGCTTCATTAAAAGAATTTGGAAGTTTTCTTTCCATTTCTATTTTTTGAAGCAGCTTTTGAAGAATAGATATTAATTTTTCTTTAAATGTTTGGTAGAATTCCCCTGGGAAGCCATCCAGCCTTGGGCTCTTGTTTAATGGGAGATTTTTAATTACTTCTTCAATTTTTTTGCTAGTTATGGGTCTGTTGAGGTTTTCTATTTTTTTTCCTGTTTCAGTTTTGGTAGTTTACATGTTTCCAGGAATGCATCCATTTCCTCCAGATTGCCTAATTTGTGGGCATATAAGTTGCTCATAGCATGTTGTTATATTTGTTTGTATCTTTTCAATGTGGGCTGTGATTTCTCCTCTTTCATTCATGATTTTCTTTATCTGGGTCCTTTCTCTTTTCTTTTTGATAAGTTTGGCCAGGATTTTATTGATCTTATTAATTTTTTTTAAAGAGCCAGTTTCTAGTTTTGTTGATCTGTTCTACTGTTCTTTGGGGTTCTATTTCATTGATTTCTCCTCTAATCTTTATTAATTCTCTTCTTCTGCTGGTTTGGGGTTTATGTGTTGTTTTTTCTACATATCCTTTAGGGGTAAGTTTAGGTTGTGTATTTGAGACCTTTCTTGTTTAGCCAGTGATCTATTCTGAGCCTCTAACTCATTGTTTTTAAGAATTTGTGAATATTTTAAATGTGTTCAAGGCATAATTTTCCTTCCCTTTGAATTCCCAATATGAATTTCCCAATATGCCTTTATCTGGAAAGCAAATGCTGATGAGAAAAATTTGATTTGACTCTATAAAATTATATTTATTTCCTTTATTTGCCTTAGTATTTTTGAAGAACCTTTCTCTTCTTCCTCCTACTCCTCTTCACCATTTTATCAACATATATCAATAGCAATAATAAAATAATAATAATAATAATAATATATCATTATTAAGTACCTTTTATGGGTCAGAACTCATTTTAGGTGTTTTACAATGTTCTTCTGTCACTAAACTATTACTACAATGAATGGCATGATGAAATGAATATTATCAAATTCAATTTATCAATAAGAAATTGAGAACCAGAGATATTAGATAATTTATCCAAGGTTTTATTGTTAATAAATGGAGAAACCTGGATATGTGGAAAGAAAAGTCGGACTTCAAACCACATTTTATAGGTCTGTATTTCCAGAATATATTTCCAGAATAGATTTAATTAAAAACAAACAAACAAATTCATGTATATTGAGGATTTTCAAGTGAACATTTTATTATAAAATGGTATAGAATTTTAGAAGGCTGAGTCCAAAATTACAAAAGCAGAATGTAAGGAAAGAAACAATTTATTAAACTATATAGAATCTAAATTTGAGTCTCTGTCCATGACAACACTATCTAGCCTTACACTTCTCTCATTCAGTGGATCTCTCTGTGGCTCAGATTTTTTCCTCTTTCAAAAAGGAAAACATTGTTTACCTGCATGAGTTTTGTAAAGATGATAGTTGTTGCCGTTATTTCAACACAAAATTTTAAACCAAGAAAGTACCGGAAGATGTTAGTAAACCATGTGAACTTATATGGTTTAAAACAGGGTCAAAGTTAAAATTTTTTAATTTACTTCCCAAAAAAGTCATTCAACTAGTTTTTCACAAGGTGATTTTTCTGAAGTATTATATATCAATACATACTAAGAAATCAATTAAGAGACTTCTAATCTGGACAAGATCGTTTACAGTTGTTTTTCCCTGCATCTCTCCTCTAAGGACAACTTTATACCCTGGAAATGGTATGAGATGAACTCTGAAGAATGGTAAGAAGGACACTGGGATTGGGGGAAAAACACAGCAGCAGCAAGGCATCTTGGTTCCCCACCCAACAGAAGAAGGCCACCCAGACCCAGCATTTCTCAAATCTAAACTGGCAACAGAAGGCAAGTCATTTCTCCCCAAACAGAATTCCCTCTGACAAAAGCAGGGAAGCATAATACTACTAAAAAAAGATGGCCAATTGGAAACCCTACCCCAAATAAATAGCCAGGAGAGGTTTCTCATTTCCCACTAGGCCTGAAACTCCCCTTATCCACCAAGAGGTAACCAAGTGGGCAGGCAGAGTTGGAAGGAGAGCCAATATACTGCAGGTGGTCTGGTTCAGGAAGCCTTATTGTACCTGCTGTACCCACATTCACCTTCTCTGCCCAGCAAAGGGGAATGGGCAACTGGAAATGGGAAAATGGATGTAGCCACAGTAAGTGGCCTTCCTTCAGGAAGTCTTTTTGCTTCAGTGGAACCTAGATTCTTTCTTTCTGCAAGAGTCACTGGGTTGGGCTAGTGGGATAAAGAACCCAGCTACATCAAGGGCTCAGTGTGAGAAGCACCTATATCCCTGCAGGCACAAGACTTTCCTCTTCCATCCAGAAATACCCTGGAATAGAGGAATCCCCATAGGACAGTCCCACAATACCTTCCCGGCTGAGAGATACCTGGCAGCCAGGACTAAGGAAATTTCTTCCCCTGCTGAGGCAGCACAAACAGGAAATAGCTTGGAGACACTGTAGCAACAGCTGAACCAGATTGATCAAAATAATACCACAAAGGCTCTGATACTTAAATTCACATTGGTACCAAAGTCCACAAATATGGACCAAGCCCCATGTGTTAAATCTGTCCCCTAAAATTAAAAAAAATAAAATGTCAAATAGACCCCAGATTCTCCTAATATAAGAGACAGAAGGTCTAGGATACAATTAAAAAAAAAATCACCCATCATAGCAAGAACCAAGAAAAAGCAACTTGAGTAAAAAAAGGCAATCAATCGATGCCAACACCAAAATATATCATATGTTGGAATTAGCTGACAAGACTTTTAAGGCAGCTGTCATATAAAAATATTTCAACAGACTATTATAAAAACTTGAAACAAATTAAAAAAAATAGGAAATCTCAACAAAGAAATAGAAGCCATAAAAATAAACCAAATTGAAATTATAAAACTGAAAAATGTAATGAATAAAAAATCTTGGATGGGCTCAATTGTAGAGTGGAGATGATAGACAATAGCATGAGTGAACAATATAATTGATGCAATCTGAAAAATAGAAAATAAATAGAAACAACAGCAACAAAAACATAAGCAGAGACTCAGGGACCTGTGAAACATAATGAAAGGTTCAATATTTGTATCACTGAAATCCTAGAAGAATAGGAGAAAGAAATTTGGACTGAAAGAGCATTTTAAAAAATGATGGCTGAAAACTCCCCAAATTTGGTAAAAGACAAACCTACAGATAAGAAGCTGAACAAATTTTATACAGGCAAACCCAAAGAAATCATGTCAGGACACATCATAACTGAACATTTAAAAACTAAAGAAAAAGAAAAAGAATTGAAAACAGCCAAGATGGATGGCATATTACCCATAGGGAATACCATTTTGGATTAGAGTGGATTTCTCATCTGAACATGTGCAGTCCAGAAGAAAGTGCCACAATATTTTCTAAGTACTGAAAGAAGATGACTGTGGTTACTAATCTTATAATATCTGGTAAAACTATAATTTAGGAATAAAGAGGAAATAAAGACATTCTAAAATGAAGCAAAACTAAATTTGTCACTTGCAGACAGACAGATTGGCCAAATGAAGTTTTTCAAACAGTAAGGAAACCATAAAAGAAGGAATCATGGAACATCAAGAAGAAGGGACAGTGGGGAGAGAGAAAATAGGGCTACATACAATAAGCCATTCTTTTTTTCCCAAGATTTATAAATCACATATGATGATTGAAACAAAAATTATAATACCATCTCATATTCAAAACAATGATATTTAAAATTGAGACCTAAATGGAAGTGAGATTTCCACACTTCACTTGAACTGGTGTAATGTTGATGCCCGTAGCCTGCTATAAGTCACATATATGTATTTTAATACTCAGAGTAACCACTATGGAAACTATACCAAGAGATACTCTCAAACACATTTTAAATAAATCAAGATGGAATCTTAAAAAATATCTCTACAACCCTACAGTAAAGCAAGAAGAGAATAATGTGGTATAAGAACCAAGAGCAACAATTAGAAAGCAAATAAAGTAGCAGATTGAAACTCTGATATATCAATAATTATCTTAAATGTAAATGCTCTAAATACAACAATCAAAAGACAGATTGGCAGAATGCACATAAAAGGATGACTTGAACTATATGCATGTTTTTTCAGCAAAGGGCTAAGAGCAGGTTTGAAGTGGTTATCCTTTAAAGAACCAGCTTGTAAGACTGGCCCCTACCTGATGTCTGGAAACTTGGTTTTCTCTAATAAAAATGTCCCTCTGTGCTCAAACTATGTAAACAATATGGTCTGTACCAAACATCTGCTTTTTTGAGGGGTGGGAGGAGACTGGAATTTTGGTACACACCCAGCAAAAGATGCCTGCATGACCAGTTGCCAATAAAAAAACTCTGGGTGCTGAGTTTCTAAGGAGGTTTCCTGCTGGAAAACTTCCCACACTTGTTACCATAACACTTTGAGGAACTAACCAGTGTGTTACTCCACTGGGAGAGGACTTTTCTTCAAGAGTTGCACCTGATTTTTTTCTGGATTTTACTTTGTGACTTTCCCTTTGATGAATAAACGCTTTGCTCTAATATATCATAGCTGTGAATCTGACTATATGCTGAATCTTGTGGATACTGCTAACAAATCATCACATAAAGGTATAGTGTTGAGACACCTGGACACATGCTGCTTATGAGAAATGAGCTCAAATTCAGCAACAGAAGTAATTTGAAAGTACAGATCTCTCTCTCTCTCTCTCTCTCTCTCTCTCTCTCTCCACACACACACACACACCTCATGCAAACATTAAGCAAGAATAGCAGGAATAGGTATATTAACATATAATAAAGTAGATTTCAGAGCAAAAAAGTATGAGAGACAAAGAGGGTCATTACATATTGATGAAATAATTAAAATACCAGGAAGTCATATGAACCTAAACATAAACACATCAACCATTGGGAGAAACTGGGCAAAATATTCAAGAAATCTCTCTGTATATTTTCTGTAACTGCATGCAGATACACAATTATCTCAATAAAAGTTTTAATTAAAACTAGAATATAAAAGTCAGTCCAGAAGGCATGTCATGAAAAATATTTTGGGTTGGAAATCCTTGCTCAGTTAGTGTTACAAAGAAATAACTTGATTCATTTTCTTTTTTTCATTTTCTTATAAGAATAATGCTGGGTTCACCTGCAGTGAATTTGTCCCCCCACCCCAACTCAAAATTTTAGGATTTCCTGTGTATCTAAGTTTTGATAATTTTTCATTCACTGTGTTTGATTCGGGCCTCCGTAATGTGAAAGTATTTAAGAAATTTTCTTGTATCGATACTATTGTTATTATTAATAATTTTCTCTGACCTTTCTAATAGTTGAAAATTTTTTTAATTTTTTATTTTTTATAAACATATATTTTTATCCCCAGGGGTACAGAGTGACTCTTAATCTCATAGTTGAAATTTTTTTATCTTTTATCTTTTATGTGATATTTTTACTTAAATTTGTTTTTATGTCTTACATTTAGGGAGATTTCTTCAAACATATTTTTTAGTCTTTTTATATTTTGCTTTTAGTTTCCAGGAAACTTATTTTGTAACTATTTCTTTTTCATAGTACCTTTCTTACTGGATGCAATATATACATATATATGTATATGTGTAGACGCAAATATATATTCTCTCACTCTATCTGAAAATTTAAATTAGAATTTTGGTTTGTGTTATTTAGTTTTATTTATTTTTTTCTGTTTCCTAATTTTTATCTGCTTCAGAATTGGTTTTCTTTTGTTTATCTTGGTCTTTGTCTTTCATGTTAGGATCTTATGACAGTTAATTTTTCATATTTAAGTGAGCCAAATAAAGGTTGATTTACAGATATGTATACTTGTGTGAGTTTTGTCATCTGGAGAATCTATCTTCTGGATGAGGATTAGGCACAAGGTCATTTTGCTAGGGAACACTTAAATGCAAGAATAGGAATGGAGGCACTAATGCCCATGAAGTCATCATAATGCCAAGTAAGTCATCCCCAATTTAGTTTTATTTAAAGCAATGAAACCTAATTTTAGATTGTCCCAGTTGTGTGGTGGAACTGTAGACAGGCAGGGACAACCATTCCTATGAACTTGTAATCAACACTACTTTGTACTCCTGCCTTTGTAGCCTGGCAAGGCAGTTCAGCTAGCTCATCAGTTACAACCCTTTTTGCTTGTCAACTAAACTGGCTTTCTCATATCATCAGTCAATACTATGTCTACTGTTTTCTGTCTTCTAGAAATTTACTAGCATTTCTCATTTTTTACGGCCTCCATTTGGTATTTTTATTGTAGTGGTTTATACTAGTTAGTATTTTACCATTATTTTAATGATGTGTCCAGATAAAGAGGAAATATGCATTTGTGTTGTCTGCAATTTTCAAACATTGGTCACCATTAAAGTAGTCTTGACATAAAAAATATAACTGTTGTACATTTTACCAATGGTAATTTAAAAATCAATAAAAATTTCTCTTTACCCACAGAAATATAATCAAAAACTAAAGCCATAATTAGATTTTGCCAAGCTAACAAATAATTAAATCATGGATTTCTTCTGCTTTACAATTCATGTTTCATGTGATTTTTAGCTACTAGCTTTTTGTGATTAAAATAAGTAAATTCATTTTCTTCCAAAGTGTTTTAAAATCCTAACTAGAAAGAGCTTTGTTTATTTATAGAAAAGTGCTTTCCTATATTGTATTTTACTAAGTCAATGCTAGGCATGCAGTATTCAATCAATTAATACTTCTTTGTAGAAAAGCACAACTGTGATTTTTAATGTGCAGTTTTGTGTTCTGTGAATCTCAGTTGGTTTTCCAGCATCATCCCTCCCACCCCAAAATCAATCTCCCTTCCAACCTTGTCATAAGTTTCACTGACAGTAAAGTCACTCATCTCATTGGAGCAGAAAAGTAAAAGGAGAATCATTGTTTGGAACTACTGGCACATTGTACATTTATTTCATTTAGCTCAAGAACCAAAACATCTAAGTCATCTTAACCATGCCCATAATAGCAAAATATCTTCTGAACCCTTCAATCTCTTAACAGCTACAAAACTTCAATTATGTACTTTTTTCCCCCTTCTTCCTGACATCCTATTTCTCACTGAGGCCATTTTGCATAACTGTGTTCCTGATTAGAAGATGGAAACAAAGGCAATGATGAGAATAATAACCGAGGAGTATACTTAAAAATACACTCCTGATTTAACCACTTTTCGTGAAGGCTTATGGTAGCATATAAATTTATTTATCATTTGGAGAGCTACTATTAACATTTAATTAACAGTGAAGGAAGAGGAGAACAGAAATTTTGTGTTAAGGCAGCTTGACTTTGAGTAACTAAACACTGACATGGTAGCTTTCTCTTATTTCTCTTCATAGTTACAAAAAAAAAAAAAGGAGGGGGGGGAAGTGAGGTTTCTCAAAAAAAAAAAAGTGTAAGGCAAAACAGTAAGTTAATATAATCTTGTAGTTATAAAATCACTGTGAAGAACTAACTCTCTAAGTCAGCCTTAAACCAGGGAATGGCTTATTTTCCATGGTGTGGATTATAGAAAAATAAAATCCTAATTTAATTTTATCTTGCCAGTAGACCTTATAGTTTGGAGGAATCAGAGTGGGGTAGGAAAAGTGTCTAGGTTATTCTAATATTTCTTAAGATTATTCTTTTTTAAAAACATTTATTTATTTATTTATTTTAGAGAGAGAGAAAGAGTGTGAAGGGGGGGACACGGCAGAGGGAGAGGGAGAGAATCTCAAGCAACACCCATCTGAACACATAGCCCAATGTAGGGCTCAGCCTCACAAACCTAGGATTGTGACCTGAACCAAAACCAAGATTCAGGTGCCTAACTGACAGAGCGGCCTGGTGCCCCAGGGCTTTTATTCTTATTTCTTAACTACAACAACTAATGAATAGTTGTTATTTTTGGCATTATCTCTGTTTTTATATCTAGAAATTTTATTTCTTGCTCAGGTAATAATTACACTAAAGCCTCTTGTTTTCATATAAACTGTGTTTAATCAGAGGGGCCAGCTACTATTAATAAACAATCCTAAAGTATCCTAAAGTATATTATCCTAAAGTATAATATACAAAGAGAAAAGTATAATATACTTTAGGATAATATAAAGTAGTATCCTAAAGTATAATATAGTAAGAATTTATTTCTAACTAATATCACAGTCCTAATCATGGGGCTTTGCTCCACTGTGTTATTCAGGGGATCTTTCTTTCATCTGGTTTTGGTTTTGTTTTGTTTTTATAAATACATCTTTGAAAGTGGTTGAGGGGAAGAAGGGAAGTAGCTGTTTTGATCATTAACATCGTTCTTAAAATAGTTTATTTCTTATTTCAATCTGATAATCAGGATAGCCAAAAATCTAGCTCTGTAACAAAATGCTATAATTCTAAATATGCTTTCTTTTTTTTCTCAGCTGTATTTTCAGTGTCAGGCCATGGTCAGCAGGATTATGAACTTTCTCCCTTTATTCATTTAAAAAGGGAAGAAAAGGGATGGGAAGGGATGGGAAGGGAGAAGGAAGGAAGGATGGAAGGGATGAAGGGAGGGAGAGAGGAAACAGAAAAGAAAAGAAAAAGAAGGTAAGAAATAAGAAAAAAGGAAGGGAGGGAGGAAAAGAAGAAAAGAGAAAAAAGAAAAGAAAAGAGAAGAAACCAGTCTAGGCCAGCTTCATGGGCTTACAACCTATGTAGATGGAGAAGTCTCCCCAGTCAAAAAGGCACTGTGCTCAGTTCTGCTTTTGACATCCTGAAATTTTTAAATATTTTGTCTGGTGTCATATAAGGTAAGTCAAAGGGCAGGTGGAGCAAGTGCCCAGACAGAGCTTTGATGTACCATATGTGTGCCTCTTCCTTTTCCTAGCAGCACCTTTCAATTCACACATTGTTCATAGTGCCCAGGGAACACAGAATTATTCCTGTTAGCCGGGAGAGGAGTCAAGATGGCAGAGAAGTAGCAGGCTGAGACTACTTCAGCTAGCAGGAGATCAGCTAGATAGCTAATCTAAAGATTGCAAACACCTGCAAATCCATCGGCAGATGGAAGAGAAGAACAGCAATTCTGGAAACAGAAAAACAACCACTTTCTGAAAGGTAGGACTGGCGGAGAAGTGAATCCAAAGCAACGGGAAGATAGACCCCAGGGGGAGGGGCCGGCTCCCAGCAAGCGGCGGAGCAATGGAGCACAAAATCCTGACGGAGCATATTTTCCTGGGGTTGTTGCCACCCTTTTAGTATTTTACTTGCTCCTTCATATACTCTTATCTGGACAAAATGACAAGGCAGAAAAATTCACCACAAAAAAAAGAACAAGAGGCAGTACCGAAGGCTAGGGACCTAATCAATGCAGACATTGGTAATATGTCAGATCTAGAGTTCAGAATGACAATTCTCAAGGTTCTAGCCGGGCTTGAAAACGGCATGGAAGATATTAGAGAAACCCTCTCGGGAGATAGAACAGCCCTTTCTGGAGAAATAAAAGAACTGAAATCTAACCAAGTTGAAATCAAAAAAGCTATTAATGAGGTGCAATCAAAAATGGAAGCTCTCACTGCTAGGATAAATGAGGCAGAAGAAAGAATTAGCAATATAGAAGACCAAATGACAGAGAATAAAGAAGCGGAGCAAAAGAGGGACAAACAGCTACTGGACCACGAGGGGAGAATTTGAGAGATAAGTGACACCATAAGATGAAACAACATTAGAATAATTGGGATTCCAGAAGAAGAAGAAAGAAAGAGGGGAGCAGAAGGTATACTGGAGAAAATTATTCCAACATGGCAAAGGGAACAAGCATCAAAATTCAGGAGTTGCAGAGAACACCCCTCAGAATCAGTAAGAATAGGTCCACACCCCGTCAACTAATAGTAAAATTTACAAGTCTTAGTGACAAAGAGAAAATCCTGAAAGCAGCCCAGGAAAAGAAGTCTGTAACATACAATGGTAAAAATATTAGATAGGCAACTGACTTATCCACAGAGACCTGGCAGGCCAGAAAGAGCTGGCATGATATATTCAGAGCACTAAACGAGAAAAACATGCAGCCAAGAATACTATATCCAGCAAGGCTATCATTGAAAATAGAAGGAGAGATTAAAAGCTTCCAGGACAAACAAATCAAAACCACAAGGAGATATCACCTCACACCAGTCAGAATGGCTAAAATTAACAAGTCAGGAAACAACAGATGCTGGTGAGGATGCAGAGAAAGGGGAACCCTCCTACACTGTTGGTGGGAATGCAAGCTGGTGCAACCACTCTGGAAAACAGCTTGGAGGTTCCTCAAAATTTTGAAAATAGAACTGCCCTATGACCCAGCAATTGCACTACTGGTTATTTACCCTAAAGATACAAACGTAGTGATCTGAAGAAGCACGTGCACCCGGATGTTTATAGCAGCAATGCCCACAATAGCCAAACTATGGAAAGAACCTAGATGTCCATCAACAGATGAATGGATAAAAAAGATGTGGTATATATACACAATGGAATGCTGTGCAGCCATCAAAAGAAATGAAATCTTGCCATTTGTGACGACATGGATGGAACTAGATCACATCATGCTTAGTGAAATAAGTCAAGCGGAGAAAGACAACTATCATATGATCTCCCTGATATGAGGAAGTGGTGATGCAACATGGGGGGTTAAGGGGGTAGGAGAAGAATAAATGAAACAAGATGGGATTGGGAGGGAGACTAACCATAAGTGACTCTTAATCTCACAAAACAAACTGAGGGTTGCTGACGGGAGGGGGGTTGAGAGAAGGGGGGTGGGGTTATGGACATTGGGGAGGGTATGTGCTTTGGTGAGTGCTGTGAAGTATGTAAACGTGGCAATTCACAGGCCTGTACCCCAGGGGATAAAAATATATTATATGTTTATAAAAAAATTTAAAATTTAAAATTTAAAAAAAAAAAAAAAGAATTCCTGTTAGCCTTCCCAGCTTAGTGGGCCCAGCATTTCTTGGGACCTCTGCATCCTAACTGGATCCTCTAATTCTTGGTAGCAAATGATAAAAGAGAAACATAAGAATTGGGAAGTTTTTAACTTAACTTAATTATTTTGTTTTAGTGTCCATCCCCCAAAGCAGCATATATCATCTCTTTCAAAGTCATTGGGCAGGCCCTGGTCCTATAGTTTCAACAGGAACATCTACATAATTTGGGGGCCCAGTAGAAAATGAAACTGTGGGGCCTCTTGGTCAAACATTATTGAGAATTTCATGAACTGTAACAACAGAGCATTAGGCCAAGCACATGCCCTTCTTAAGTGCAGATCATCCAAGACTGTATAGTCCACATGCTCTTGTAGATGGCCCTAAGTGTCACTTAAATTCCAGGGAATCTGAGAAATGTGGTTCTCAACTGTTGTAACCTAGTGATGGAGTTTGTAAGTATATTACCAAACAAAGGATGCTACAACAAATTGCTACAAACATAGTGGCTTCAATAATACAGATTTATTATTTTATAGTTCTGAAGGACAGACGTATGAAATGAATTCCACTGGGCTAAAATCAAACTGTTGGCAGAACTGTGTTTCTTCCTGGAGTTTCTAGGGAAAATCTATTTGCCTTTTCCAACTTCTAGAGACCAGTGCATTCCTTGGCTCATAGGCTATTCTTCCATCTTCCAAGTTTTCATCTTTCTCGTGATCCTTCTCCAGTCATATCTCTTTCTGACCATAGTTGGGAAAGATTATAAGGACCCATTTGATTCTATTTGCCTACCTGGATAATCCAGAACAATCTCTTCACTTTAAGGCCTTTAATTTGATCACATTTGCATGGCCCTTTTGCCAAGTAAAGTAACATACTTACAGGTCCAGGAGATGAGGGCATGTATCACTTGGAGAGCCAATATTCTGCCACCACAACAAGCTTATGGCATTGTTTCCATTACAGCTTGCTATCTCATGAGAGTTAGTATAAATTATTTCTTTAATGAATTCTACCCAAAGAAGTTGAGTTTCTGAAAGTGATTAGTTCTGTTTAAGACAGTATTTCATCATGGAAACTATGGCTCCTCTGATGGTTCTGGTACTCTTTCCTTTGTACATTCTCCCTAAAATGTTTTCCTTTTCAAGATCAGATGACTGCTATTTTTTTTTTAAGAATGCCTGTGACATCACTCAGTCCTAGATCTATTTCTCTACCTTTGTTGTGCCTAATCTTATTTCTGAAAAAATAAAAAATAAAAAATAAAAAAGCAAATAAACAAAACCCCCCACAAAACTCCAGCTATCTGAATTACACAAAGATTGACTTACTGAAGTGGAATCAGGATGGGAGAAAAAGATGGAAAAGTGTGTGTATATATCCTAAGTCCAAGAGTTAAATCTTGTACCCAAAAGTATTTTCTTAAAATAATCTCTTTTCTTTATGTTAAATGCATTTGTTTTGAATTCTGATAAAAATGTAGCCTGCCAACTTATGCAGAGATTTTTAAAATCAGTTCATTTGGTGCCCCTCAAAAGCAATAAAAATTCCAGTAACTTTCTTCTCATTTTTTAATTAGTAGCAGTAAAATTTGTGAGATGTTTAAGGGCATGTGCAGACAATGTAGTGGGGTTACAGGGAGAGGAATACCTCATTTTTATTCTTCCTTGGGCAACTTTGATTTAGTTCAAATACTTCTGAAAGAATGAAAGTCCCACTTGAATGCCTTCTGCTTGATTTCTACTACGCTTCATCTCTTGTTTCTTTATTAATAGGAGAATTTAGAGAAAGGATGAGTATTCACATTTAAAAAGGAAGAGAGAAATTAGAGGAGCAGTTCTAGACATTTTATTCTCCCCTCATTTCACCTCACCTGTGTCAGAAATAACAATGGGCACTCTGTAGGACGAGTTCACCAAATACAATCTCTGGTAATGGCTAAAATGTACCTGTAGGAAAAAGAATAAAGATGACCCTCAGGTGCAAGTGACATTAAAGACCATGTTTGCTTATCAAGAAATTTTCATAGCATCAGATTAAAAAAAGGAAAACTTTAATTTGCATAGATTTGTATTAGGATAAATCATTTATATACTTTAGTATTAGACAACTTTCATGAAATTTTGCAATGATGATAACTAACCCTAACATCTTTTATTTTTTTTAAAGATTTTATTTATTTATTTGACAGACATAGATCACAAGTAGGCAGAGAGGCAGGCAGAGAGAGAGGAGGGAAGCAGTCTCCCTCCTGAACAGAGAGACTGATGCGTGGCTCAATCCCAGGACCCCAAGATCATGACCTGAGCACAAGGCAGGGGCTTTAACCAACTGAGCCACCCGGGCGCCCCTAACCCTAACACCTTAACAGCATATAATCACATTAGTTCGATTCTTGCTTGATATGTCTATGGCTGTCATCTACTTAACCTCTACTTTATATGCCATCACCTTTCAGAGCAGAGTCTAACTAGAGAGCCCCATCAGAAACATGCTATTTTCATGGCAAAAGGAAAAGAGAAAGATAGATTTTTTTTAAAAAAACGATTTTATTTATTCGTTTTATTTTAAAGAGAGAGAGAGTGTGTGTGCAAGCAGGGGGAGGGGCAGAAGGAGAGGGAGAGAATCTCAAGTAGACTCCATGCCGAGCATGAAGACCAATTAGGGCCCTGAGATCATGACCTGAGCCAAAACCAAGAGTCAGAGGCTTAACTAATTGGCCACCCCAGAACCCCAAGAACAAGATAGTTTGTGGAAACAGACAATAGCACATGAAGCTTCCTCTAAGAATAGACTTGTGCTATGTCTAGCTCATTTTATTGGCTGAAGTAAGCCACATGGACACACTTAACACTGAAGAAAGAAAATACATTTTACCGGGCACCTGGGTATCTCGGTGGGTTGGGCCTCTGTCTTCGGCTGGGGTCATGATCTCAGGGTCCTGGGATTGAGTCCCACATCAGGCTCTCTGCTTAACTGGGAGTTTTCTTGCCCCCCTCACATGCCTCTCTGCCTACTTGTGATATCTCTCTGCATGTCAAATAAACAAATAAAATCTTTAAAAAAATACATTTTACCTACAGTGAGCTAATGCAAGACATATAGCAATGTGCCAAGATATGTAAACCTCTAAGACAAAAGGAGAAAGAGATGCAAATGATTTGGAATCACAATGCAGTCAACCACACAAGTAGTAAAAAGGAAGCTATTTTCTTTTTCTTAAACTACTGAGTTCCTTCAATTACATCCCCTATGTTATAAAAGTTACAGAAATTATTATAGTAATTAGAGTAAAAACATTTGTTAATTTTTTATTAATTATTTTTATTAACATATAATGTATTATTTGCCCCAGGGGTACAGTTCCATGAATCATCAGCCTTACACATTTCACAGCACTCACATCACATACCCTCCCCAATGTAGATAACCCAACCACCCTCTCTATACCCCCCTCCCCCCAACAACCCTCAGTTTGATTTGTAAGATTAAATTCTCTTATGGTTTGTTTCCCTTCCAATCCCATCTTATTTCATTTTTTCCTTCACTAACCCCAACTCCCCCACCCTGACTCTCAAATTACTCATATCAGGGAGATTATATGATAATTATCTTTCTCTGATTGACCTATTTCACTCAGCATAATACCCCCTAGTTCCATCCATGTCATTGCAAAGTCAAGATTTTCTTTTGATGACTACGTAGTATTCCATTTTGTGTGTGTGTGTGTGTGTGTGTGTGTGTGTATACCACATTTTCTTTATCCATTCATCTGTTGATGGACATCTAGGTATCTAGGTTCTTTCCACAGTTTGGCTATTATGGGCATTGCTACTCTAAACATTCGGGTGCACATGACCCTTCAGATCACTGCATTTCTATCTTCAGGATAAATACCCAGTAGCGTGATTGCTGGCTCATAGAGTAACTCTATTTTCAACTTTTTGAAGAATCTCCATGCTGTTTTCCAGAGTGGTTGCACCAGCTTGCATTCTCACCAACATTGTATGAGGGTTCCCCTTTCTTCGCATCCTTGCCAACATCTGTCCTTTCCTGACTTGTTAAGTTTAGCCATTCTGACTGGTGTGAGGTGGTATCTCATTGTGGTTTTGTTGTATACCCTGGATGCTGAGTGCTTTTTCATGTATCTGTTGGCCATCTGAATGTCTTCTTTGCAGACATGTCTGTTCATATCCTCTGCCCATTTCTTGATTGGATTATTTGTTCTTTGGGTGTTGAGTTTGATAAGATCTTTATAGACTTTGGATACTAGCCCTTTACCTGATATGTCATTTGCAAATATATTCTTCCATTCTGTCAGTTGTCTTTTGGTTTTGTTCACTGTTTGCTTTGCTGTGCAGACACTTTTGATCTTGATGAAGTCCCAAAAGCTAATTTCTGCCCTTGCTTCCCTTTCCTTTGGCGATGTTCCTAGGAAGATGTTTCTATGGCTAAGGTCGAAGAGGTTGCTGCCTGTGTTCTCCTCAAGGATTTTGATGGATTCCTTTCTCTCATTGAGATCCTTCATCCATTTTGAGTCTATTTTTGTGTGTGGTGTAAGGAAATGGTCCAGTTTCATTTTTCTGGATGTGGCTGTCCAAGTTTCCCAACACCATTTGTTGAAGAGACTGTCTTTTTTCCTATTCTTTCCTGCTTTGTCAAAGATTAGTTGACCATAGAGTTGTGGGTCTATTTCTGGGCTCTCTATTCCGTTCCATTGATCTATGTGTCTGTTTTTGCACTGGTACCATACTGTCTTGATGATGGCAGCTTTGTAATAGAGCTTGAAGTCCAGAATTGTTATGCCACCAATTTTGGCTTTCTTTTTCAATATTCCTCTGCTATTTGAGGTCTTTTCTGGTTCCGTATAAATTTTAGGATTATTTGTTCCATTTCTTTGAAAGAAATGGATGGGATTTTGATAAGGATTGCATTAAATGTGTAGATCTCTTTAGGTAGCATAGACATCTTCACAATATTTATTCTTCCCATCCATGAGCATGGAACATTTTTCCATTTCTTTGTATCTTCCTCAGTTTATTTCATGAGTAGTTTATAGTTTTCTGAGTACAGATTCTTTGCCTCTTTGGTTAGGTTTATTCCTAGGTATCTTACAGTTTTGGGTGCAATTGTAAATGGGATTGACTCCTTAGTTACTCTTTCTTCTATATTGCTGTTGTGTATAGAAATGCAACTGATCTCTGTGCATCAACTTTATACCCTGACACTTTACTGAATTCCTGCACAAGTTCTAGCAGATTTGGAGTGGAGTCTTTTGAGTTTCCCACATAAAATATCATATCATCTGCAAAGAGTGAGTTTGACTTCTTTGCTAATTCAGATGCCTTTTCTTTCTTTTTGTTGTCTGATTGCTGAGGCTAGGACTTCTAGTACTATGTTGAATAGCAGTGGTGATAGTTGACAGCCCTGCCATGTTCCTGACTTTAGGGGAAAAGCTCTCAGTTTCTCTCCATTGAGAATGATATTCGTGGTGGGTTTTTCATAGATGGCTTTGATGATATTGAAGTATGTACCCTCTATCTCTACACTTTTAAGAGTTTTGATCAGAAAAGGATGCTGTACTTTGTCAGATGCTTTTTCAGCATCTATTGAGAGTATCATATGGTTCTTGTTTTCTTTTATTAATGTCTTGTATCACATTGATTGATTTATGGATGTTGAACCAAACTTGCAGTCATGGAATAAATCTCACTTGGTCATGGTGACTAATCCTTTTAATGTACTGTTGAATCCTATTGGCTAGCATTTTGGTGAAAATTTTTGCATCTGTGTTCATCAAGGATATTGGTGTGTAATTCTCTTTTTGGATGGGATCCTTGTCTGGTTTTTGGATCAAGGTAATGCTGGCCTCATAAAATGAGTTTGGAAGTTTTCCTTCCATTTCTATTTTTTGGAACAGTTTCTGGAGAATAGGTATTAATTCTTCTTTAAACATTTGGTAGAAATCCCCTGGAAAGCCACCTGACCCTGGGCTCTTGTTTGTAGAGAGATTTTTGAGACTGCTTCAATCTCCTTACTGGTGATGGGTCTGCTCACGTTTTCTATTTCTTCCTGGTTTAATTGTGGTAGTTTATATGCCTCTAGGAATGCATCCATTTCTTCCAGATTGTAAAGTTTGCTGTCGCTCATAGTATGTTCTTATAATTGTTTGTATTTCTTTGGTATTGGTTGTGATCTCTCATCTTTCATTCATGATTTTATTTATTTGGGTCCTTTCTCTTTTCTTTTGGATAAGTCTGGGCAGGGGCTTATCAATCTTACTAATTGTTTCAAAGAACCAGCTTCTAGTTTTGTTGATTTGTTCTATGTTCTTTTGGTTTCTATTTCATTGATTTCTGCTCTGATCAATATGATTTCTCTTCTCCTTCTGGGTTTAGGATTTCTTTGTTGTTCTTTCTCCAGATGATTTAGGTGTAGGATCAGGTTGTGACTTGAGACCTTTCTTGTTTCTTGAGAAAGCTTGTATCACTATACACTTTCCTCTCAGGACTGCTGTTGTTGTGTTCCATAGATTTTGAACAGTTGTGTTTTCATTATCATTTGTTTCCATGCATTTTTTCAATTTCTTTAATTTCCTGGCTGGCCCATTCATTTTTTAGTAGGATGATCTTTAGCTTCCATGTATTTATGTTCTTTCCAACTTTCCTCTTGTGATTGAGTTCTAGCTTCAGAACATTGTGGTCTGAAAGAAGAATGATCCCAATCTTTTGGTACTGTTTGAGACCTGATTTGTGACACAGGATGTGATATATTCTGGAGAATGTTCCATGTGCTCTAGAGATGAATGTGTATTCTTTTGTTTTGGGATATATATATATATATATATATTCCATCTGGTCCAGATCTCATTTAAGACCTATATTTTCTTATTGATCTTTTCCTTTGATGATCTGTTCATTTCAGTGACAGGAGTGTTAAAGTCCCCTACTATTATATTACTGTTGATGTGTTTCTTTGATTTTGTTATTAATTGGTTTCTATAATTGGCTGCTTCTGTGTTAGGGGCATAGATATTTAAAATTGTTAGATCTTCTTGTTGGACAGACCCTTTATGTATGATATAGTGTCCTTCCTCATCTCTTATTAGACTCCCTGGCTTAAAATCTAATTGATCTGATATAAGGATTGCCACATCAGCTTTCTTTTGATGTCCTTTAGCATGGTAAATTGTTTTCCACCAACTCACTTTAAATCTGGAGGTGTCTTTGGGTCTAAAATGTGTTTCTTATAGACAGTATATTAATGGATCTTGGTTTTTTATCCATTCTGATACCCTGTGTCTTTTGATTGGGGCATTTAGCCCATTTACATTCACGGTAACTATTGAAATACATGACCTTAGTGCCATCGTCATATTGTTTCTAATTTCACTGTTACAGTATATTGTCTCTGTTCCTTTCTGATCTACTATTTTTAGGCTCTCATAGTTTAGAGGGCCCCTTTCAATATTTCCTGTTTGGTATCTGCAAATTCTTTTAGTTTCTGTTTGTCCTGGAAGCTTTTTAATCTCTCCTTCTATTTTCAATAATAGCCTGGAGGGATATAGTATTCTTGGCTTCATATTTTTCTCATTTGGTGCTCTGAATATATAAGGCCAATTCTTTCTGGTCTGCCAGGTCTCCATGGATAAGTCTGCTGCCAATCTAATATTCCTACCATTGTATGTTACGGACTTCTTGTCCCAGGCTGCTTTCAGGATTTTCTCTTTGTCACTAAGATTTGTAAATTTTCCTATTAGATGATGGGGTGTGGACCTATTTTTATTGATTTGGGGGAGGGTTCTCTGTGCCTCCTGGATTTTGATGCTTGCTCCCTTAGCCATATTAGGGAAATTCTCTACTATAATTTGCTCCATTATACCTCCTGCCCCTCTCTGTTTTTCTTCTTCTTCTGGAATCCCAGTTGTTCTAATATTGTTTAATCTTATGGTATCACTTGTCTTTTGAATTATCCCTCATGGTCTGTAGTTGTTTGTCTCTCTTTTGCTTAGCTTCTTTATTGTCCCTCATTTGGTCTTCTATATCACTAATTCTCTCTTCTGCCTCATTTATCCTAGCAGTAAGAGCCTTCATTTTTTTATTGCACCTGATTAATTCTTTTTTTTATTTCATCTTCATTAGATTTTATTTCTTTTATTTCTCAAGAAAGGGATTTTATTTCTCAGAAATGGTTTCTCTAACATCCATGCATTTTTTGAGCTCAGTTAGCGCCTTGATAATCATCATTCTGAACTCTAGTTCTGACATATGATTTTTCATATTGATTAGGTTCTTAGCTGTCAGTACTGCCTCTTATTTTATTATTATTATTATTTTTTTTTGTGGTGAGTTTTTCTGTTTTGTCATTTTATCCTTATAAGAATATATGAATGGGAGAACAAAATACTAAAAAGGTGGCAAAGTCTCCAGAAAAATGTACACTACCAAATTAGAAGAGACCCAAATTTGGGGGAGAAGAAAGGGGGAGAAATGAAAAAAATATATATATGCATACACACACACACACACACACACACACACACCCATATGTATTAGACTGGTGAATGGAAAGAGCCATCCACTTGATTTTGGCTGTATTCTGGTCTTTTAGAAGAAACCACCTCCCAAAATTTTAAAGAAAGAAAAATTTATATATATACAAAAATAAGGGCAAACATGATGAAGGGATGGAATATGACTGTAAAGCTGAAAATTTTTTAAAAAGTTGAAAAAAAGGGATTGATAAAATTTGTTGGAGAAAAAAAAAAAGAATGTGCTCAGGCTGGAGACCAGAAAAAAACAATGTGCTAGATTTAGGGTATATTTTGATCTACTAGAAGAAATTGTATCGCAAAATTTTAAAGAAAAAAAAAAAGCCCTATATGTATACAAAAAATAAGGTTTAATACAATGAAGAGATAAAATATGACTATAGCAATGAAAGTTTAAAATTTTGTTAAGATAAACTAGTTAAAAAAATTAAAAGAGGAAACAGGAAAAGTTATAAAGTAGAATAAGAAAAAAACATAACATTTTAAAAAATTTAACTTTGCAAGATTAAAGGATCATGGGGAAAAAGCCATGAATTCTATACATTGCTTTCCCCTAGCTCTGGAGTTCCACTGTTATCCTTGATCAGTGAGCTTGGTCATCATGTTCTTGCTCATCTTCTGCAGGAAGGGCCTGTTGCAGTGAGTATCACATGTCTTTGCCCAAGGTGGAATTGCACTCCCCTTGCCAGGGGCCAGGCTAAGTATCTGCTTGGGTTCACTCTCAGGAGCTTTTGTTCCCTGAATGCTTTCCATAGAGCTCTGGAAGACGGTAATGAGAATGGTGGCCTCCCAATCTCTGGCGCAGAGGAGCCAAGAGCTCGGGGCCCCACTCTTCAGTGCACCCTCAGAGAAAAGCTGTCAATCCTTCCCGTCACCCAGGTCTCCAACCACACACTGTGCTCACCTGGCCTATGAATGAGCATTTCTATCTCTGGCACACAGCCCCATTTGGAGTCTCCAAACCCAGTATGTTCTTGCTGTGCACTCCTGTTCTGCTCCTCCTGGAGGAGGAAGTAAGGAATCTCTCTGGATCTGCCAATTGTGGGGTCCCTGCTCAAAGAGTGGTGGCCCGACTGTGCCTCAGATAATGGTTTATGGTAACCCCTATTTGAAAGCTCACTCCTTGGCTCCATCTCTGTAGCCAGCTTCCCCGCTCTGATACCTGGGAGTTCCACCACACTGAAACACTCCTGATCTTTCTGTGACCCCACAGAACCTGAGACCACACTGTCCCTATAAGGGCTCCACCCCCGCTTAGCCTCTGGAGAGATGTTCCCCAGTGGAGCAGACTTCTAAAAGTTCTGATTTTGTGCTCTGCTGCTCCAATGCTTGCCAGGACCTGCCCCTCCCGCCACGGTCTATCTTCCCCTCCTTTTGGATTTACTTCTCCACACCTCCTACTTTTCAGAAATTGGTTGATTTTCTCTTCCTAGAATTTCTGCTCTTCTTCTTTCCTATCTCCCGTTGAGTTTGTAGGTGTTTGGAATGGTTTGGAAACTATCTAGCTGAACCCCTGGGACCTGATGTCATTTCAGTCTGCTACTTCTCCACCATCTTGCTTCTCCTCCAGAGTAGACACATTTTGATATGTTTAGGGTAATTATAAATTTAAAAAGCTAGTGTAAAATTTAGAGAAAGCTAGAATATTCATTGCAATACTACTGTTTTCCACCCTAGGGAGAAAAATACTTTAATACTTGCTCAAATACTTGCTCTTCTTTAGGAATGAATTACTAATTCATTGCTTGACTGTGAGCCCATGGAAGCAACTACATTTCTCAGACTTAATTGCAATTAAGGTGGCCCATTAGGTGTAAGTGGGTGGTGACAGATGACACTTAAAAATTCCTTGAGGATGGGACAGAGGGCTAATGTGCACCTTTTTGCCACCACTCCCTTGCATTTCCTTCTTCCTATCTAAAACTAAGAGCTGGTGGTGAAAATCTGTAGTTATTTTGGGCTTTGACTTTGAGAATGGAAGCTGAGTGCTAAATTCTTGGGGCTAACTATTAAAGGTGTGTTCATCTTTGCTGGCAATAAATAGCCTTCCTATTAGTCCTGGAGAGCTTACCTTTGTACTTCTTTTATGACAGGGCAATATAAACTTCAATTTTATTTGATTTACTGTGATTTTCCATTTCTCTTACTAGCATCTGGGCACAATTATTATATGTTACAAGACTTAATTAAAGAATATTGATTAAAAATTGAGACGAGCTCACTGCAGCTTTTCTCACAGAGACTTGTACGTATGGCTTAACTGGGAAATAAAATGATGCAGAATAAGAGGCCAAGGAGAACAAAGCAAGAGTATAATGTCCAAGACCAGGAAAAAGATTGAAACAATGCTATTGTTGAGCCCAGTGAGTAAAACTAAGGAAATGGTATTGTAGTAAGTAAGATTATGTCTGTGTGAACCTTAAACATTTAGCTGTAATGATAGATATAGATATAGTCTTTTGTTATATATGGATACATATAGATTCAATATATAAATAAATAAAAATCTCTTATTTTTTACAGATAGGGTCAAATCAAAATGACTCCTCAGACACATACAGTGGGACACTGTAGAACTATGGGCCATTAGTTAAGCAGATTGATATAATGTTTTTGGGCCACTTGGCACCACTGTCAGCCATTTGTTTTGCTTCTATAGACTTCTCAACAATAGCTTCTCCCAAGCAATGGGCACTGTTCAAATGGGTCTATTGGTAATGGGATTGGGGTTCACGAACACATGAGTGCCCGTTTTTAAAAAAATCTATTATTCCAGCATTTTTTTCCTCTATTAGTTCCTATTAGATATAAAACAAGAAAAAAAAAAAAAAAGAACTTCTCATTCCATTCTGCAGAATCTCTGTTCTAAGTATTCAGGATCCTTTCGAAACAGTGGGCTAAGTGGGCCCATCTCAGTATTTCTTAACTCCTATGATGTGCTGTCTTTGTCTATGCCCTGATTTTGTCCTCTCTCATTTATTCATCATCAGTTAAAGACAGAAAATCTAAGAGGCCTCTTAGTTGCTAAAAATTTTAACTGTTTAAATCTGCCAGAGCATGTATCTGAATTTAATATAGATTGAGAGAAAGAGCAAGGAAAAATATTCTCAAATGTCATGTCAGGAAATATAATACACAAGCATGATTTAATCTAAAGCAGGTGTAATTAGCGCACATAAAGTGATAGGTCCACAGAGGATGTTGACAACAAATTATACAGTTTTTTAAAAGATTTTAATTAATTTTAATTGCAGGCAGAGAGGATTCATGGTAAATCCTTGTTTTAGTTTTTCATAATCAGAGAAATATTTCCATGTGTCCAGGGAGGAATTGGAAATATTTGATTGGTTGAAGTAAAGAAAGTATCATTAGTGTGTGGGGTTGGAACATGAAGAAATGAGAAGAAGCAGGAGCAAAAGGAGGTAGAGGAGGAGGAGAAAGAAGAGTATGTGAAGTTGTGTTTCAAGCAAGTGAGAGGGTGAAATGAACAAGTGTTGGAGGTGAGCAAGTTAAAGTTGGCTGAAGACCATAGGGTAATAAAGGAGCTGGACTTAAGCAGCTGGCTAAGGCCAATAAATCAGTGTGCTTTGGCTACTTGAATATTTGCATTAGTTTCTACTGACTAGAATTAGAAATTCACTTAAATATTTCAAAGAGGATGTGAACTAACACAGGGTTTGGCTAGTATTAACATCCTGGTTATGTGGAGATATTTAGGTAACATCTTGGTTTTGTAGTGTGCTTTGGTGTTTTTATCTTAATGACTAAATGTACAATACTTTTGTATAATTGCCAAATAGTGATAGATTAAAAATATTAAATAATTCTTAAAATAAATCTCTTGTCAGTCAATTAAATATTTTAAATCTTTTTAATATAAAGAAGCTAATGTTTTATTTGTACTTACATTCCTTTTTCTCCTGGGGAAAGAGGAATAATTATATATTTTTCCTACTTCAGAATCTGCCTCTTAGAAGTGTATCAGTTGCATTCAATTTCTTGCAGATAAATGTGTCCATTTAAAGTTATTTTCTGTATTTACATTGCTGATGCTACTTAGCAGAATAGCTGGGTATCTTGTTGAAATAGAAATGTCCACACCAGACTCTTTTTTCCTTTCAGAAGTGATTTCAAGCCTGATAAAGAAAGAAATAGATAAAGGCAGCAAAGCACTTGTCATTTTTTTGTAAGTGCTGCACTTGTTTCTTTCAGGCATTTGGGAAAGGAATGAATATATATTATTTGATTTGTTTTACTATCTCTCGAAGTACATTTGGTTTTGTGTATTTTAAACAGAGACACAGAAATGACTTGATAAACAATATCCATCAAAACAACTTGGAAACCACTTAAGACGTTGGTCTTTGTAAGAAGTCAAGATAGCTTTTCCATCCAAGTGGCTCTGAGTGCTTCTGTTAAAAGTATCTAGCAGGAAGGAGATGAGGATGGCGGTAAAGCGAAGCAGAAAGATTTAAGTTGGAAGTGGGATTTTAAATACTGTTAGTGCCTTTCAAAAGACACTCCAACCAGTAAGCTCCTTCTTGATAGCAATGGATTGTCAGTGTTTGGTCTGATGTTAAAGCACTGTTGAAAAGCTCATTAGCTAAATAGGAAATTCTGTTTAAAATAACAAACTTTCAGATGTTGTAGTTGATTCAAAGTGTCTTGCTCAAGGAAGATACTCAATTTATGTACATGAGATTGCTTTACTGCTTTTCAGAAGACTAATGAGGACTTTCCATGTTGGAATATATGAATCAGCTTTGAAATATACCATGGCAAATATTTAACAGGAAAACACTGATTAATAAAGGAAAAAAAGAATGGATACTGCTTCAGTAAAATAATGGAGATTCAGGAATTTTGTAAAGAATGATCTAACTTGAAATTTGGCCAGAAAACAGTGCCTGACATACACCCACACCCTTCTTTGGCAATATGTTCTCTGCTATTTTAAATGGCCAGGAACAGCTGTAACATTAGTTTTGTAGCTAAGTGATGAGAAAAGGATTGTAAAATCAGTGCCCTAAATTCTAATCCTAAGCTTCCTATTTATTTTGTTTATGGGGTTATTTAAGTTCTGGACATTAGTCTATTTTGTGGAGGTCTGAGGGGCTTAATTGGTGTAATATAATTATTAAATTTTTCTGCCAAGTCCCAGTAAATTAGGATGACTAATCCATATGTAGTAATGACCATGTCTGATAAGAATAACATGCATGATCAAGAGTAGATGGATAGGGCGCCTGGGTGGCTCAGTGGGTTAAGCCTCTGCCTTCGGGTCAGGTGATAATCCCAGGGTCCTGGAATTAAGCCCTGCATCAGGCTCTCTGCTTAGTGGGGAGCCTGCTTCCCTCTCTCTCTCTGTCTGCCTCTCTGCCTACTTGTGATCTCTGTCTGCCAAATAAATAAATAAAATCTTTAAAAAAAAAAAAGAGTAGATGGATAAAGAAGTGAAAGGAAACTCAGTCCTTTATCCTCCAATCGGGGTAGAATTCAAAGGCAAACCCCTCTACTATCTCTGGAACCATAACAAAAAGTAGTACTGTTCCCCATGAAAGTCCTATTTTCAGTTGCTGCAGTTCATCTCAGTATGTTCTCTTCCCTAAATCAGCTCCCCTCTTGGGCACAGTAATTCTCCAAATTTTCATGCTAAACTTTTGACCATGAGCGGCATGCTAGGCAGCAAAGCAGCATGATGGCCCCTCAACCACCCACCTGATGGACAGCATGATTTTCTTTGCAAGAGTAAGTGTGGCTCATTTTTGCAAACTGAGAAAATCACATTTTAAATGTCTCATCTATGGGCTGTTTGGAGCTAATTTGAGACAGTGCACTTCTCTAAGGCTTAAGACTTAAGTAAACCTTAAAATTATCCAGCTGACTTAGAGCACTGATAGATTCTGCCTTGTGCAAACCAGTAGTCTACACCCTTGATCATATTCTTTTATTCCACCCATCTCTACTTCATGTCTCTTAATAAACAAAACACTCGATTAAAGAAAAAAAAAGAGAGAGAGAGAGAGAAGGAGACAATAAGGGAGGGCAGGAATAACGAAGTTACTCCAGCAGCTTATAAAAAAAAAAAAAATTACCTGTTATCTCTAGGTTAATATTTTCAGTGGCTATTTTAAAGTCAATTCCTTAATTTGAATTCACAGTAGCATTAGGTACTATTAATCCTTCTCTCTCTCTCTCTCTCGAAATTCCCTTGGCTTTCATGAACAATATACTCTTCCGATCTACTACACCGCCCACCTTTCTCACCCATCCGTGTTAATCTTTACTACTCTCTTCTTTTTTTGTAATTTATGTTTTTAAAGATTTTATTTATTTATTTGAGATAAGGCACACAAGCATGAGCGGTGGGATGTGGCCCAGAGAGGGAGAGGGAGAACCAGATTCCCTGCTGAGCAAGGAGCCCGATGCGGGACTTGATCCCAGCACCCTGAGATCATGACCTGAGCCAAAGGCAGATGCTTAACTGACTGAGCCACCCAGGCACCCTTCTTCTTCTTTCTTTTTAGATTTTTAGATATTAGAAGGCCCTAAGATTTGGTCCTCTTTCTCATCTTTTTATTGTATTCTTTCTTCCTTGGCAATCCCATTGACAACCGTGGTTTTGCTTTTTAATTTCTTTATCCCAGAGATCATTTCTGAGTTCTAGACCCATATTACCCTCTTTCTGTAGAGCAACTGAATTTGAATATTTCAAAGGCAACTCCATTTCATTATATCCAAAGTTGAACTCAGTTTTTCTTTAAATATCATGCCCTCCTCTGACATTCTGTACTTTAATAAATGTGGTCATGCTTTATCAAACTAAGAAAATTAGAAATTCAGAGGTTCTAATTCTTCCTCTTTTTTAATTCTCCATACCAGATCTATTTCCCTGTTCTGTGTTTATATTTTCTAAATATGTGCTCCATCGTAACACCACAACTCTGGCTAAAGGCTCTTATCTCACCTGGACTACTAAAATAGATGCCATCTCATCTTCCCCCTTCCCTTCTGGACCACCTTGAATCTGTTCTTACATGGAAGCCACAGTGATATATTTTAAATATAAACTTATTTGTGTTCTTTTCTACTAAAACTCTTCAAAAAATGAACCATTATTCTTGCGACAAATATGCATTCAAAATTCAACTCCTGACTACCTTTTAAGATAATTTTAGACCATTCTTCCTCTCTCTTTCTATATTTCATCTATAAAAAAAAAATCTTTAAATCTAAAAATTCCACTTTGATCTTTCTGTTCATGCCATTGCACCAGCTCCAACCATCTTCTCAGATCCAACATCTTTCCCAGGTGAACCTAGCCCCTAGCACCTTATATAGCTCCATTCTAGCCTCTCATGACTCACAGTCATTTCTTCTTTGTCACAATTATTATAACTTATAATTATACATGCATCCCAAATTAGAAAATGAGCTCCATAAAGTGATATTTATATCTACCTCTATTCACCTGAATGATAACCCAGTGCCTGAAATACACATATTAGACACTGAAGATTTTTTTTTTTTTTTGAATGTCCAAAGGAACAACCTGGTTTATTTTGTATATCATCAAGATGAATTGCATCAATACATTTGTTCCGTTTGTTCCGTCTTCTCTCTGTTCCCCCACTTTTTCACGTGGTAACTTTACTTTAATAGCATCTTTCTTCCAGTGCTGCCTCAGTGTCTTCAATGATCTATGAGGGAGCATAACACAAGTTTAAGAATATGTTCTCCGAAGAGGGATGTGTGGTTCAAATGACTTGTCTCCTTTCCTAGCTTTGGGAAACTTAGTAAACTACTTAGCTGCTCTGTTTTAAGTTCATCTGTAAAAACAGGGATTAATATTGATTAATATTGATTTATAAGATTATGTGAAAGTTAAATAAAATTGTATTTAAATCCCTTGGAAAACTACATGATATATGTTCAATAAATATTATCAAATGTTTTCAATCATATTTTTCATGTATTGGCAACTCTGAAGGGATATACAGGGCAATACTGGGGGGCAGATACTCTATTTTTGAGAAACTGGTTGGCACAAACAGTTTCATAGTAGAAATTTGGAATCTGTTCAAAACACTAATTTTACAAAATTATTTTTTTCTCAGTAACAATGCAGTTTTCATAAACATTAAGGGGAATACAGGAAAAAGACACTATCCTAGATTTTTAGGCCCTACTAAGGAGAAAAATGACAAAATACTGGTCAGCAATTCATCTTTTGTATAAATGCCTGAAGTTTATGCTTAAGTTGTAGCCTTGACTTGGTTATCAGACTTACAGGAAAAATTACTTAATTGGTTTCTATAAAGAACATGCTTATTCTAGACTTGATTTTTAAATAGAATATTCATTTTGATGAGGATTATTACAGTTGCAGAATTTTCTAGCTTACTTCAATATGTTTCTGAAAAAAAAATTACAAAGTCTAGAAATAGCCAGAATAAGAGGCAATTTATATAACAGTTGAATTATAATAAAACATGGTAGGTATTTTGCATCTTTTCTCTGATAACACTGAAAATTATTTACTCACAATTATCTTGTGGGTTTTCTGGGGTATATTTTGAATTGGTTATTATAGTTAGTTTGTTCTTGCAAAGAATTTTGCACTGCAGACCAATAATATAGACATACAGGAAAATACTTAATACTTCCCTTGTTCTATATTTAAATAGCACCCGAATCTACTATAGTCATCATTTGGTTGTACTATTTTCCTTTACCTTTTATAGCAATATTATAGCTTGAAGGCAGCTTCAAGTGTCTTTTGCAGAGATAGAGACAATATAAAAAATAAGAGTATATGACAGTCACGGACTCCACTGAGATTTTTGTCTTGTCTCAAATATATACTGCAAGGTACCAAAAAGTTACAGTTTTAAACAAAGCTATAGGCAAGAATAAAAACAATGTCAACTATGGAAATACTATGAATGTTAAAATATTTTGGTTAATTTACATATATCCATATTAATAATTACTAATAAATTTATATGGCCAATTGACATATAAAAAGATAGTCAGCTTCATTACTAAAAACATGTTTACAAATTTAAAAAGCAATATAATTTTAACCTAATATGTGAAAATATGTAACAAGATCATAATATACTGAGTAGAGGTTTATATGTACTTACAAACTCAGTTCATGTACATAGTACAACCTACTAAAGGACAATTTAAAAATACATATTCAAGGAGCACCTGGGTGGCAGCTTAGTTGGTTAATTGTCTGACTTCGGCTCAGGTCATGATCTCAGGGTCCTGGGATCAAGTCTCATACTGGGCTCCCTGCCCAGAGGGGAGTCTGCTTCTCCCTCTGCCTCTGCCTTTCCACCTCCATCCACCTGCTCATGCTCACTGTCTCTCAAATAAATAAAATATTTATATATATATATAGTGTTAAAATATATGTGTATATATGTATGTATATGCATTTAAACATATATATATTCACAGATACACATAAAGTATTTCAAATGTGAATGCTCTCACCCTCATTTTTTATTCTTAGAAAATTTTAATGAGTATTTTTAGTAGTAGGAAATACTTATATAAGAAGTTATTTTTTAAAAGTTACAAAGATAGAGTTCCCATACATCTCACACCCATTTTCCACTATTATTAAGATCTTCCTTGGTGTGGTGCATGTGTTAAAATTAATATTGTATTGTAATTAATATTGTACTTAATATTGGTATTTAATATTGTAATTAATATTGGTGCATTGTGATTAACTAAAGTCCATATTTTATTCAGGTGTCTTTGGTTCTTTTTTTAAGATTTTGTGTATTGATTTATTTGAGAGTGAGAAAGAGAGAGAAGGATTGGTGGGGAAGGGTAGAGGGAGAGAGAGAAGCAAACTCCCTACTGAGCGGGGGGCCCAATGTGGACTAATTCCAGGACCTTAACTAAGATCATGACCTGAGCTGAACGCAGACGCTTAACTGCTTAACCGACTGAGCTATCCAGGCACACCCAGATATCCTTGTTTTTTAATCTAATGTCTCCTTTCTTTTCCAAAATCCCTTCCATGTTATCATATTACACTTGGTCATCATGTCATCATGTCTCTTTAGGCTGAGTCTCTTGGCTGTGAGTTTCTCAGGCTTTTCTTATTTTTCATGACCTTGATAGTTTTGAGGGGTACTGTTAAGGTATTTTGTAGAATGTTCCTCAATTAAGATTTGTCTGATTTTTTTTTTCCATGATTAGACAGGAGTTATGTTTTCTTTGAGAGGAAAACCACAGAGGGAAAGTCCATTTTCATTACAAATATATGTTCTGTCAGCACAACTTATCACTATATGTTAAACTTATAGTGGATGATCACCTAGATGAGGCAGTGTTAGTCAGTTTTCTTTACTATAAAGTGATTCTTTTTCTTCTTCCCATATTGGACTCTTTGGAAGGAAGTCGCTGTGTACAACTCACCTCCTTGATGATAGGCATTTACATAAATTATTTTAAATCTTTCTGCATGGAAGATTTGTCTGTTCTCTCCCATTTATTTATTTTTTCAATAATTTATTTACATTAGTACGGAGTCATGAAAATTTCATTATAATATCATTATAATAACACAATTTTGAAAATACTTTAAATGTCCATCATTAGGGATTGGTTAAATAAAGTATGAAATTTTAGGCAATGGAGTATATCAACATATATATTGACATGGAAAGATATTATAATAAGATACTTATTCTTAGGAGAGTACATTTTTACCAAAAGACAAATAAAATAATATATATGAATGAGTATATTTATATGCGAGTATAATTTTAAAGATCTGAGATGAAAGAAAAATGTTGCAAGTGATTATATCTAGATGTTGGGATTATGGAAATACTTTTAACTTTCTGTATTATATAATTTTAAATATTTTTGTTTGGATAATTTTCACAGTGAATACATCATTTTTGTCTTTAATTTTTTTTCCACACTGAATTCTGTTTTAAATGCCCATTACTATTCACCTTTGCACAGTTTTACTTTCTTCTTGCATTCTATATAGTGACAAATTATTGCCTTAGTCCTGTTTTATTTAAATAAATCTATCCACCCATGGAATGGAAAGATCTGCTATTTGCTGCGTGTACTAAGTGACATGTCCTTTGCATGCATCCTCGGACTTCATGATGCAAATAGCCGTGTGTCATTAACATCATCATCATCATCACAGGAATGAAATTCCTAAGACTAAAACTTGTGATGAGTCCCACAGTTAGTAAAAGGAAGAGTAGTCAAGTTTTGAACAAATACATGTTTAAATCTTGGTCATTACATGCAGGAACACTTGCTCCTATAGAAGACTGCCCCCACTCACTTATTTAATGCCACCTGCTCTCTCTACCTTGTCTTTACACTTTATGTCAAAATGCTCTCCTTGAATCCCCACTCATTTAGTAACTCATCCAAAGGAGTCATCGTTGTGTTTTCCCTTAAATTTCAAATGTATTCATGAAGAAGTACTGCCCTCTGATTCCACACACCTATAGTTATGAGTTGGATGATGTTGCTACAAATTGGGGCAGTATCAGACCATGTTATTACAAGTCACATTCATAAAAGCACAGTCTGTTGTACTGGTATGCTATATTTGTGATGCACCTAGAGTTTTTCATTAGCTATTAATATTAATTCCAAAGAAAGAGAAAATATAACCCTTACCCCTTTAAAAAGGAAAACATAATTTTTAAAAATGAGTTACCCCTTCAAGAAAGAATTCTGTTTTAATTAAAGGCTAAGTATGAAGTAGTCACTCATTCTTTTTGTTTGGCCAGGTTTAATAAATTGTCTGTGCACCTGAATATTTTAAATACATTATGATCACAGACCTTGACATCTGGTGCAGTTGGGTCATGAGCGAAAGTCTTAACTGAGGTTGCATTATATAATACTCTACCATACTTCAGCGAGTTTTGCGTGTAGTTTTTTCCTGACACCTGAGGCCCTAGGAGACATGTCTCTCACTCATATTTAAGGACTCTGTATTCCTCTTACCCCTTTGTAAATACAAGTTTTAAATTTAAGTTTTAATGTTCTTCAGTTGTTGTTAACATGTTTTAGGTTAATTGCATGAAGTCATAAAACATGGCCAGTGTAGGAGATAGTTAAATTTCAAAAAATGAAAACTGCTGTTAATTACTCAAAATGTAAGTTCATAGGGAAATAGCTAGCTAGCTTTCTTTTTTTTAAAGTTTTCTTCCCCTGTTAGCTCCCCCTCCAACACAATATCTTGACGTTACATAATTCACAAGTCACATAACACAAAACTCAATGTTATATCTAATTTTGAGATATTTATTCATTTTCCTAGCAGTGGAGGTGATAAGAATCTTGTATTATTGAAAATGCTACTGATCACAATGGGTTTGCTCTCATTTTATGGGAGAGTGGGAGTGTTATTGGGTAATATTTTATATTGTCAGTTTACCATTGATAATAAATACGGTTGTTCCTCTCAACCAGTCACACACCTTAGATCATGTTTTACATTAGACATATGATGTTCATCAATACTTTGTGGAGATGGTCTTTGAAAAGTGCTTAATTGTTGTGAACAATAAAAGAATAATAATTAGACAAGGTTCAGCCCTTGTCCACTTGAGTCCACTTAAAGTTTCTGTCAGTTGAGGAAATCTAAATGTGTATTAAATTTGTTATTGGAATATTTATGAATTATGCTCAACTTAGTAAAGAAGTTTAACAACACAAAACCAAAACAGAAACCCCAACAAGCTATGAAGTTCTGTAGGACTAAAGCATGATAACACTGAAATTATAGCAATTATCCCTTCAAATTGTGCCCCCAAAATGGCAGAATACAATCTTCCACGTGGAGGCAAGAAACAGGAGAGTTGCATACTTAACATTATGCAGAAAACATGTTAATAAGTAAGTTGCAAAATGGCATGAGAAGGCATTTAATCAACCAGTGTCAAACAATATGCTGTTGTGGTTCAGAGCCAAGAATTTTGAAGTTCATCTCATTTAATACTCATGACAATTAAGGGAAGTAACTGCTATTACCTTTATTTTACAAATGAGAAAGCTGAAGCCAAAGGTCATTCTATGTAAAAAAAAAAAAAAAAAATGGGTTAAACTGTTAAGGAGGAAACAGATCTAGGCAGAGGACGTCAAGAAAAAGGAAAAGGACCTCTTAGAGATTTCTAAACTTCTAGAGAAAAAAGTGTCTTTTTACTTTTATTTTTTTGTTAAACTGAGAGACTTGATCCTCAGAAATTTACATATGTAGAAATCAGCAATTACTAAATAAAAACAATTCTTCCAAGAGCTAAAAATCACAAGCCTCTATGAAGTTTCCTTAAAAGTTGCTTAAGTGATTCTGCCTCCCGTCTTAAGACCATGTGGCCACAAGACGTTTACAAACAAATGAATCACATCATTGAGTAAGAAGTCTCATTGATTACAATATTTTTAATGCTCCAAAGCATGTCACTTTGGGCCCCTTCCTCTATACCCACTGTCACATAATTACTCTACTGAAGTTTTTCTACTTGTGCTGTTACTTCAGGGAATGAAAATAAATGAAGTGGAAATGCATTGATGGCTCTGGTTAGTGAAGAGGTCAAATGAACTCCTGGCTCTGCACTTTGCAGCCACAGAAGGCAGTGGCTTTCACAGCAAATAGTCCTATTAAAAAGATCTGTGACACAGGAAGTGGATAGTTGGTTCCTTAGGGGTTCCAGGAGCAAAAAGAAATGTTAATATCGTTTTCATCATTTCTGTATAAATGATCTTCTTACTGTTAATTAAGCAGGAGTGCTACAGAGGCAATGATAGGTTTGGCAAAGATAAACATTTCCTTTAAAAATATATGTAGTTTTAAAAGAATTACCATGTTTAGGACTGCCAGATTTAGCAAATAAATCTATAAGATACCCGCTAAATTAGAATTTCATATAAACAATGAATGATTTTTTTAAGTATAAGTATGCCAAAAAATATTTAATAGTACATACTTATATTTTTGAAAATTATTTATTGTTTATCTGAAATTCAGATCATCTAAGGATTCTATATTTTATTTGTCAATGCTACTAGAAAATGTATCGACTAGAAGACATTTGGAAAATAAGATGATAGCTCAATAACACTTCAGAAACAAGAAAGGATATATCAAAATAAAAATAAAATATATTAGCCTATGAGTTACCATTTTCAAGGCCAAAGCCTATTAGGCATGAAGGAAATGTCAGTTCCCTGAAATAAGGGTGAGGTGGCTTTTCTCTTCCCAGTTTTGTAGAGGTAAATGCTGTCCTTTCCATAAATGATGTTGCTTTACTGCTGAAGATACAAAGGCTCACATATCATGTCCATTGCATCTTCTGGGTTTTCTAATCTTTATTACTGAGAGGCATTGGCTGATACTTAATTAATTTTGACTTCAGACTTAATTTTGTTCAGTGTTTTTATGTATGCATAAGGTTTGTTTTAAAGGACTTAAACTTAGAAATTAAATGGCGTTCCTGATTTTTTGTGTATGGCTGTGCCATTTACATTTTGTAATTTTGGCAGATGAAAAAATGAAGAGAAAGGCAAATTTTCAAAAAACTCAATGAACCTTGTAGCTTTAGACTTAATAAGAATGGGGTTCAAAATATCAGCCTAGCTGGAGATGAAATGACAAAGACTATCCACTCATGCTTATGAACACACACTTACTTGCTAAATTTAAGAGCAGCACCTTGCCCACACCCCCATTTTCTCATTGGCAAACTGATAGACAATATAGAAAGAATGTCAAAGCTGGGTACATTCCATGACATTCATGGGTTTCTCTGAAACATTCACAAGCACATGTCAGAGAGGCAGGACAAAAAGGTGGCTTGTTACAACAATCTATATAGAAGACCAGGACTTCATGCCTCAGAGATTGACAAGCATTCAGCTACTGGTCTGGAGAATGAGGTTTGAAACTGGAACTAAGTTTCCCTGAATCCCTAGCCATATGTATTAATTAACTCTGTCCCCCTCTAGCAAGAGTCTCAGAAGTTTTCTATCCTTCAGTTTGAGATTTCCACAATTAAATCATCTTCTACCCTGTTGTTAGGCTATACTTTTATTTATAAATGGTATTCATGTTTGGGTATTGTGTTAAAAGCTACACAAAAACACCAGGCCTATTTTCTCTCATTCATCATAAGCAAAAGTTGTTATATCTTGTGAATATTTTTTGCCCTCGTAGACCTCATATAGAGAGACATGTAAATGGATACACACATAAAATTCCCAATTTTATATATGCATGTTTAGTATAATTACATTTATAAAAATATTTATTTTCAAATGATTTTGCTGAATTCCTAAGATGATGCAGACAATAACTCCATCTTGGAAATATACCCCCGTTTAGAAGATTGAGAATGCACATTTGTAAATTTGTCACACTTTGGTCACATTCTTCTGTGCCTCATTTGGTTGGTGTTTGCCTAGTAAGCAGCAAGTCTCCAGCAAGAGCATGAGGCTTTCCTTGGGCAACTGTAGGTGCTCAATGAATAATTAATCACCAAATGAAGCTGCAGCAATTACCAGGAGGTTAGCCACCAGGCATCTGCTACTATCATGTGCTAGCTTGAGAGGAAAATAACTGACTGACATGAATTCGGGTAATTTCCAATGAAATTAGGACCTTCCTTTAAAAAAAAAAAAAAAGTTCTGCTGCTGGAATCATTCAATAATAATAATAGTAAAAGGAACAAGAGAAAAATAATCAGCATTTTTTCCCAACTTTTATGCAAGTGAGTTGATAAAAAGCCATTTGCTTTCATTCATAAATGCATTTCCAGACTTTATCATTTTCTCAACTTCCCTGATGCTTTTTTGGCAGTTGTATTCTCCCCTCAATACCTCCCCATCCATTGTAGCCCCTTACTATACTGTAACAGTTTTGAGTTACTGTGTCTTCCTGAAACATTGATAATTTCCACCTCATACATTGTAGTGCTTACAACTAGGAAGGGAAAATTGTGATGTGTCATCATCTTGTCTTTAAGAGATTTCATTTGCAGAATTCTCTTAGTGCATTCCTTCCTGTTATACTAAGTTAGACAACTGGAATACCACATTATAACCTGGCAAATCCTAACATATTCTAAATTACTAGCAAGAAGATCAAATAAAGGATACATAAGTTTGCTAGTCTGTGGTTAAGTGGGGAAAGAGGGGGAAGGCAGCAAATATAGAGAAATGATAGAGGTTAGAAATTGTGTTCTTTGAATAAAATTGGCACAACTGTGTTGAAACATTAAAACGCACTGGAGATACAAAAAGGCCAGACAAAGGAACACTGGCATCAGATAAATCTCTTCATCACATAACCAGAAAATGTGAAAGAACTGATGCTGAGGTATGTCAAAAGTATATTGAAGAGTTGTCTGAAACTTTTTATCACTCCCAATCCTATGATTCCTTTGAGTTCTCTGGTCATTAGTTAGTCTGTTGTATGGGTCACATTATGTCACCTGATCGAGTAGATTTAATTTCTAATCAGGATAAAATCTGTATGAATTGCTCAAAATTGTCTTCTTTGAGACTTCTTCTTGATCACTGCCTCCCAATATGCTTTCCTGGCCATTTTTCTTTTCCATGTTTACTGGTCTGAGGTGTCCTTTCTATGGGAAACCCAAAGGCAAGACCCTGACTTCCGGATCTTTGACCCTCTGAGTGTGTGGCTCGATTCTCTGTAAACCCTGGATCTCAATAAAAGTTTTCTTTGTCTTTTACTCTTTGTTCACCGTCCAGGCTAATATACATAAAAATGCTTCATTATGAGGTTTCACATTGAATTTTTAAGTTAAACTCAAATGTTGCCAGTCATTTGAAAACTGGTTTTGGGGCGCCTGGGTGGCTCAGTGGATTAAGCCGCTGCCTTCGGCTCAGGTCATGATCTCAGGGTCTTGGGATCAAGTCCTGCATCGGGCTCTCTGCTCAGCAGGGAGCCTGCTTCCCTCTCTCTCTCTCTCTGGCTGCCTCTCTGTCTACTTGTGATTTCTCTCTGTCAAATAAATAAATCTTAAAAAAAAAAAAGAAAAAGAAAAAGAAAAGAAAACTGGTTCTTTATTATCCCTCATGACGCAAAGCATTAACCAAGCCAGAGAGGTAGGTAAGGAAGTGGTGAGGTATGCAAGGATTTTTCCATAGAAGTGATTTGTAAAAGCATTGCTCTCTCTCTTTCTCAACAAATATCTGTCTTTAGAGAAACTTAAAAGTCACACATTATTTTCCTTGAGCGAATGCTAGAAAATATTATTATTAAATTTAGAGTATATTCATATCTTTAATTATAAAATAAACATCTTACTGAAGCGAGATTTTAGAAAAGATGACTCCAGTGGCACCTGAGTGCCTTGGTCCCTTAAGTGTCTGCCTTTGGCTCAAGTCAAGATCTCAGTCAAGGCCCTGGGATTGAGCCCCACTTCATGCTCCCTGTTTGCAGGGAGTCTGCTTCTCCCTCTACCTCTGTCCCTCTGCCCCACTCATGCTCACTAGCCTGCTCTCATATAAATACAATCTTAGGGGAAAAAAAAAAAAAGAAAGAAAGAAAGAGAGTTGACGCCAACTTCTCTCAACTTTGTTGAAGTACCATCTACCATAAAATTCACACATTTAAAGTGCACAACTCAAGGATTTTTAATATATTTAGAGTTGTATAACCATCATCACAATCAATCTAGAATATTTCATTAATCCAAAAAGAAACTCAAACTACTTAGCTATCATGTTTCAACTCTGCCTACTTCTACCTTTACCCCATAGGTGACCACTAATCTACTTTCTGACCAAATTTGCCTTATTCTGGGCATTTCAAATTTTTGTGATTGTCCAAGCCATCTTTTTTTTATGGCTCCCAGTGTTGAGGGTGTGCCAATACCTGTCAGTGTCCCATGGGGGAGGATCACAGTCAACACCTGGAAGCAAGCTGATGGATTACTTCATCTCCTCCCTCTGTGCTGGGTCTGGGTGTTTCATCTGGAGGGTGGAAGGGTGCTCTTGGACCCATGAATAAATAGCCTTTTTTTGTTTGCTGTAGTCCTATGAGACTTGAAAAAGCAAGCTCCATTGACTATTAGAGCCAGATGACCTAGAAACCTAGAAGCCTGTCCCTTAAGTGGCAGCCACAAAAGCTGGGTTGTTGGCGGTGTGTACAAGGTCCTCCTAGGGGACATTGGCTATTTGGAGTGGGCTTGAATGAGAGGTTAAAATGGTGTCTGCTGGCTTTCTTGTTCCCCAGAGAGGATCACAGATAGCTCCCAGATATGTGCTAAATTAGAAGCTTGACCTCCGGCAGCAGCTTCTAAAGTATGCAAATAGTCCTTTTTCAGGAAAAGAGTAGGAAAGGGGATTTTTCTTGCTTTCTCTGTGCCGAACCCTTGGAGCATAGCCACAGTAATCCAGGTTAGTTCGAAGAAAGGTAGGCGGGGACAAGGGGCTCTCAACCTAAGAGGAAACCATCCTTAAAAGGATTTTACAGTAGCCTGTGAGGAGCCCTCCACTCTTTCCCCTGTGATAGGTAGATGACAAAAACCTGGTTGGATGACAGGCACAGGGAAGGTTAATCAGATTAGAAGAGCCCATCATCAAATCCATAAAAACCCCTAGATTTAGAAACTTCTATGGCAACCTTTTTAGGTCCCCTCCCTCTTCAGGAGCTTTGTACTATTGCTCAATAAGCTTTACTGTCTCTCAATAAACTTTGCTTTGCTGCCCACCACTCTTCATCTGGTCTACTTCCTCATTCTTCCTAGCAAAATGAGCAAGAACTACAGGCACTGAAGGAAAAGAAACCCTGCAACAATGTATTCTTGTGAGTCTATTAAGAGTAATGTTTTCTGGGATGCCTGGGTGGTTCAATGGGTTAAGCGGCTGCCTTCAGCTCAGGTCATGATCCCAGGGTCCTGGGATTGTGTCTGGCATTGGGCTCTTTGCTCAGCAGGGAACCTGCTTTCCCCTTGGCCTGCTGCTTCCCCTCCTTGTGCCCACTCTCTCTTTTTCTGACAAATAAGCCAATAAAATCTTAAAAAAAATTTTTTTTTTAAATGATGTTTTCTGTCATCTGTGGGTATCTGGATGTAAGTTCTGTTGGCTTTAAGAACTAGATGTTTTGGGGGGACATTTCCTAGGTGGGAATCTTAAAAGTTGGAACTTTAGATGTGGGGTCCAAACCCATCATTCCTCAGAAAGAAGCTGGGAATTGTGAGTTCCTTCCTGATTGAGGAGTGAAGGGTTTGGACATGGTCTTTCAATATAACCCCTAATTATGAAGTACTATGGTCATATACACTCCAGTTATGCACATCTCATTTATGCTATTTTGTGGAATTAAAAAAAAAAAAATTAATCGAGGGCTCCTGGCTAGCTTAGTCGGTACAGCTTGTGACTCTTGCTCTTGGAGTTGAGTTGATCTTGGTCTTGAGTTCAAGCCCCATGTAGGCTGTAGAAATTACTTAAACAAATAAAATTTTTATTTGATAATACAAAATGCAAAAATAAAATTCTCTATTTGAAATTCATATATCAAGGCATTACTGAAAAAAATAAAATCACAGACTGGAAAACTGAAGTGTGTGCTTGAAAGAAAAAAAAAATCCCAAATCAAAGGAGTTAAGTGAAGTATTAAAATTGGTAGAAATTAAATTGATGAATAAAGTGTCAAAATTATCACTTCCAATTAGAATGGAAAGCATGGACATTGACATTGACATTCTGGAGGTGGGTGAAGGTTAAGTTTCACTGGTATCAAATAAGTAGTAAGTAGTAAGTAGTAGTAAGTAGTCTGAAAGTACTAAATGAGAGTTTTTGCAGTATCAGAAATTTTAAGGACATTTTTCTCTCATGCAAACTATGAGGAAAAGCTTCTTTATTGGACTGCCAGCCTTGAAGATTACTATGTATATTTCCTGGATTACTTAAAAAGCATTCCTACCTAGCAGGGACCTGATGCTGGTGTCAAATCCATCCTAATCTCTGTTTTTGTAAACAAAGTTTTGTTGGAACAAAGCCACTCCCATTTTTTGACAACAGTCTGTGGATGCTTTCACCCTGTGTGGCAGAGTTGAGTAGTTGTGACAGAGACCCTATAGCCCACAAAGCCAATATGATTTTCTGGCCTTTTACAGAAGGTTTGTCAATGTCTGTTGCACAGTAAACTTTTTTAAAGTTAGTGCATGGGAAGCCTGGGTGGCTCTGTCATTAGGCCTCTGCCTTTAGCTCAGGTCATGATCTCATGGTCCAGGGATTGAGCTCGGAGTCAGGTTCCTTGTTCAGTGGGGAGTCTGCTTCTCCCTCTCCCTCTGCTGCTCCCCTGCTTGTGTGTGCACTCGCTCTCTCTCTTGCTGTCTCTGTCAAATCAATCAATCAATCATCAATCAAATCTTTAAAAAAAGAAAAAATAAAGTTCATATCACTTTTAAAATTGGATAACTAGGTTTTGTCATCTCAATAAATTTAATTGTATGTATGTTAGGATAGAAATGATAAAGGTAAGGAAGGAAAAGAAATAAAACCTTTATTGCTTTGGGACATTGCTGCTAATGACCAATTTCATGTTTACAATTACAAATCTCTGCAACACTCCACCAGACACAGTCCGCATTGAAATAAGGTTGCTGCAGTTAAATCAGTCTGGAATTATTTTCCCTGAAAATTTAGTATCTGGCCCTTGAAGTGAGTTTGATGAGACCAAGGGCTAAGCCTAGACAAATTGTTTCTATTTCATGCCATGTCAGACACCCACGGTTGGAGTTTTGGACATTCTCCCTCCCTCCCTCTCTCTCTTTCTCTGCCTTTTGGTCTCTGAGTCAGTCCCTCTCTTCCTTTTTGTCTTTCTCTTCCTGCATCTGGTCCTCTCAGTCTCTTTGCCTCCTCTCTCTTCCTCTGCTTTTTGCCATCCTCTTCTGGACTCCCTAATTCACAAAAGCCACACAAATTCAATCGCTGCGGCTTTGTTTCTACACTGTAACTTTCAATATTTTATTAGAAACCCCAATTGAAAGCTGCCTAATGATCCCAGGAGAAGCCTCTCCCAGTTTCACATAACCTCTAAACAACGTTCCAGAGGCAATCGCAGAGGGCCCCAGTGGAGCGGGCACTGCAAAGCCACCGGTGCAGGGGCAGTTGAAAGTAATACGCATTTTGGTTCCTCCTCTTTGCTTTTAGCACAGCCATGGGGTCCTACAGACGTTTGCTCCTGGTACTGCTGGCTTCTCACTTTCATTTTTATTAAAAAACTAACAAGGAGCATTAAGCAGCTCCCTGTTTAATTTCCCATAGAAAAGCAATAGTTTCGAGCAGCCCACTGGTGGAGGGATATTTAAATGCAAAATGCACAGCTGTGCCAAATGTATGCGCCCGAGCAAAAAGGGTTTTTTAATATGACAGGTTAATACCATGGATTTTTATTTCATTTGCCACTGAAACAGCTAATCAGAGAGAATTGGACCAGTGGAAGCAGAGGTGAAATTGGGTAGTTGTTAAGAGACAAAAGATATTGCTTGTCAACCTTCTATGGTTTTAGTATTATGCTCGTGAAGTGCTGCAGAATGGACCAAAAGTTATCCCAGTGAGGAGATGTGCTCTGACCTACCTCCACTTAGCTGAGCCTCTTGAAGCTTCCTCTGCAGAGACACTAAGCGAAAACCCCATTTTCACCCAGCCACGTGCTCAGGCCCTGCATCTGTCCTACCCAATGGGGGAAAATTTATACTAAAGCAAAAGCTAGAAACGATCACACAGAGGAAATCTTTAAGTCTTCCTATCAGTTTGAACACTTGGCTTCCCTTTGGCTCTGGGTAAACAGACACATAGTAATGTGAATGACTGTAGAAAAGAGAATGCCCTAAGCACAGATTTCATGAAATCTCTATATAAGCCAGGCATCATGTCAGAGGACCAGCTTAGTCCAGCCCAGCTTTAGAGGAGAACAATCCTTTAATTACATTTTTAACAGATGTCCCTGTTAAGCCACCCTGCTTCCTTAGGCCAGGTTTCCATAATGACCTTTCTTTTTCTTTAGTTCAGACCATAGGCATCCTAGTGAAAAACCTTATAATGAATAATAATGCTTCCTGATAGGAAGCTTGGCAAGACCTTTCAGTGGTATTTAAGATCTTAGGTAAAGATGTAATTATGATGTTCACACCCATTAGGTCTGTTTTTCCTCCTAAAGAACAAGGTTTTGTCAACAGATGGTCAAAAAATATCTTTCAGTGTCAAAATGAATATTGACAAGTATGCTCTGAATTGTCTCTTTTAAAGTTTTTGCTTTTACTTGAAATGAATCTGTGCTCGGCCCTGGGGCACTTTCTCTGACATCACTATTCAAGTTCTATTCAAGCATTCAGTTTCTGAAGTCCAGACCCACGGCCACCTAGATCCCATTAGAATACATCTATAAAGTTTTGACACTTGCGTTCTATTTTTCAAATAGTAGAAAGGTCAAGTGATTAGGGTTTAAAAGAGGCCATAATCCACATATCTGAGGGGAACAAGGTGTTAGAAGTTCCTAAGCAGTAGACAGACTGCTACAGAGTAAAGGAAGGAAATGTTTTCCATGAATTTGTTGACTTATGGCTCAGGGAACAGTTCCCTTGCTTTCAAATTGAATCATTTCTACTCTGCTACTCTTGACGGGCATCATGAAGGAAACATCTGAGGATCTGAGTGATGTTTTCAACAATAAATGGAAAATGGCCACTTACAAATGACTGCTTTCATACAGATCCTTCTTCTGTTAGTTAAGACAAAAGAAGTTAGCTTTCTAACATGGTGAGCAGAAAGAGAGAGAGAAAGAAGGGGAAAAGGAAAGGTAAAAGGAAAATGTATCTGTAGAAATTAACTACGGAAGGATTGATCTAAGGGAAAGGCCATTATATTTCCAGGGGAGGAAGCAAATAGATCCCTGTAGTTTTATTAAGTAGACACCTGATATATGGATAACTCTGAGGTGGTTAAATGGTGCTATGCATGTATAATGCAACTTCTGAAAGCTAAACCCAGAATACACATGGATAGCAATATTTGCTGCCATTTGCCAGTGGTTATTGCATGTCACATTAAGTGTTTTGTAAAAAAATGAAATTCAAGTTTTTGTTTGGTGTTTAAGGTGACACAGGTCAGTATGAGAACAGCTGAAGAATGATACTTGGGTATTAAGCCTTCTATCTAGAATCCGATTACTATAAAGTCATAGTTCTTCCTACTTACACTTTCTTCTCTCTTAGTCGGTGCTCTTGTCCCTTTGGTATGAACTCTTCTTCCCTCTCCTCATTCCTAACAACACATAGTCTGCACGCTGATTCAATAGCCCTTGGTCCAACTCCAAATCAGCACATTTGAGTTTTCTCCCCAGCTTTACTGGGGTATAACTGACAGATAAATTGAAAATTTATTTTCATCTCTGAGTACAATAAAAGTTTACAAATCAACATATCCCCAGGTCTCCTTTCATCTTCTACACCCCCCTTCCTCCCTTTTTTCAGTAAATGTAAACAAGCCCTTCCTGCCAATTTACATGCCTAAAGTATTCATTTTTTTTTCTGCTGGAGAGCTACACCAATGAACTTTTCCAAAGCTCAGCTTGTGTCCTTAATTTAAATAATAATGCTAGGAAGTAAATCCCATCTCGATCCACCTGAATGAAAAATGGCTCCAACAGCACAGAGGTCTGTTTGGCCAGTCTCTAAGTTCCTCTCCAGGTCTGGAATACACCTAGGCTCTGAGAATAGCTCAGTCCCCTTGAGCACAGTAAAAGAATGTTCACAATTAAGCCCTACAATTTATTTACTTATAATTATGCTTGTCTCTGCAGATTGCCTTTTCCTTAGCTTTTCAATGCCTGACTCTAAAGGCATTGTGTACTTTTATAGGCCAAAGTACCTTTTTAAAACTTTTTAAAAGTAGGCTTAGTTGTTCTACTAACAAGAACGTACTTACCCAGAGAAAGTGAATAAGACAGGAGTTACTGAACTATTAGAACTCTAGGTGATAACAGCAATGAAGTTCTAATTTGGTGAAGTCAAAGTGGGGAGTTTCCATCTACATTTTTGGTATTTTATTTCTTCAGCTTTACCCCTTTTTATAAAATGCCTACAGGAAGAAGGTAACATCTAAGAAGTAAAAGCATTTATAACAATCTAAAGTGATTTATTTATTCTTTAGAGAAAAAAATCATTATCTGAAATTAGTTGGAAGTGACATCAATAATGCATGACAAAGGAGGCATGTTGTACATATTTTGCCTTCATAGAGGGGACAAAAATGGAACCTTTGAAAGCTAAACAGAAGCAAAAGCTTTATTCCATTTTTCTTCTTAATATACTTTATTCTTTTGACAAATTCACAATATCATAATCTAAACTCCACTTCAAAAGTAGGGTTTGATTTTGGGTATACCCATGTTTCATGCTGCCCATCTGACACTCTTCTTCTCCTAGTCCTCTTTTTCTCCTTCTCCCTCTTCCTCTTTCCCTTCCTTTTTGTTTTCTTCCGAGAATGAGAGTCAGTCTGTAAGGATGCACATCTGTGTGTTTGTGTATAAGGGAAAGAGCATGCCTCTTCAGACATCCAACTTTGGGAATTTCAGGATCTGGGATCAGGTCAGAACCTGGAATTAGTTGGAAAAGACAAAAGAAATTTTTTGGCCAATAAACAACATTTGAGAACCATGGAACTTATGATTCTGCCAAGCATCAAAGAATATGCTAAACTTGATGGACAACTGTTGTTCAGTTGACTGTGCAAAAGAATCAAAGCGTGTAGATGCACTGGTTAAACTTATGAAAGCCTTCTCAGCCATGAGCTGTTAAGGGCAAACAGGAGAGAACAAAACAACAAGGGCTGAATAATACTGAGGCTCATTTCCTTTTCATCAGAAAGTGTTGACCTTCAGGACCTAAGAAAGCAGCCAAACTGACCATTTGAGATAGAGATTGTCTATGATAACCACCAACATCAACCTCTTGGTGTTTGTTTTTATTTATGCTTTTATCTTGTTGTTCTTGCCTTCATCATTCCTAATTTTAACATTCTTTTTTTTTTTTTTAATAATGGAAGTGCTGTGTATTTCTCATACAAATGTAGAAAACACCTATGAGAAAAAAAAAGGAAAAGAAAACCGATACAAATTGGTACCACATGAAGACAGTCACTTTTAAAAAAATGTTAATTGATGTTTTGACTTGCTCCTTGGTATGTTCTGGATATTTCTTCCCCAAAACATTGACATCATCTCAGGTAGAGACTTCATCTTACATACATTCCAAAAATAAAATGAGAGAGATGCAAAGGGCAGGAATTTCTGTATCCTTCTATCAACATCACAGAATACAGAAATAAGTAGAGAAGCTCTAAGTAGAACCAATGAAGGTTTGCAGATTTATTTAGCAGGGAAGAATAAGAGAACTAAAAAGCATGAAGACATACTGATTCAGAAGGAATGTGGTTACCCATCCAGCTCTCCACGTCGCTTGCAGCTATGCTCAGCCTAATCACATGGAAGACATAGTAGCTAATAGTCAACTGCACCTCCAAAGCATAAATCTTTTTAGCTCCAGAGACAAAATATCTCAATAATGTGTGTGAGGAAGATGAGAATAATAACTGTATTCAATACCTACAGAGTATCTGTGCACCCACGTCTATCCTGGCAAACAAAACAATAGTCATGAAATAATGGTTGGTCCTAGGTTTGTGGGAGATTGGCATGGAAAAGGTCATAGGTGAGATGGCATGATAGCTGCATTAGAGTAGCATGTGCAGTGTATCATAACCATATTCATACAATGTGTTCATTTGAGGCTTCAAATACTCATTTATATTTAGTGCATTCTGTCTTAAGGATGTCTAGTTCATTCTCTGCATTCGTAAGGTCTCTGCCTTAAATGCCATCTCCTTAGAGATTAATTCAGGAAATTTTTTTCCTGAATTCAGGAAATAATTTTTCCTGAATTTTATATTTTCAGTAGGCCACCACCACATACCCGTCCTTTGATCTTAATACTGTCCACCATACTGTCCTTTGATCTTAATTTCTTCATAGCTGTTATCATCTGAAATTATCTTACTTGGCAAATTGTTCATTTGTTTATCTCTCATCTTTCCCCCAAAGAATATAAACCCGATGTCATCAAGGAAGTTGTCTATGTTTTTGATCATTGTATTACTAGATACAGAGCTTAAAATATTGCCTAGAACACAGCAGGTGTTTGACAAATACTTATAATAAAAACTTAAGTAAAGGGGTGCCTGGGTGGCTCAGTGGGTTAAGCCTCTGCCTTCCGCTCTGGTCATGATCCCAAGGTCCAGGGATCGAGCCCCACATCAGGCTCTCTGCTCAGCAGGGAGCCTGCTTCCCTTCCTCTTTCTGCCTACCTCTCTGTCTACTTGTAATCTCTGTCTGTCAAATAAATAAATAAGGCCTTTAAAAAAAAATCTTAAGTATAACCTTAAGTAAAACCAGAAAACAAAACAAACTGGATGAATGTAAGAGTCATAGTGTCACTGATTATTTTGTCTTCTTTTTCTCTATTCTGAAAGCCATGTGTTAAAATTCCCCACTGTTATTGTGGATTTTTCTTTCTGATCTATACTTTTGTTTGTTTGTTTGTTTGTTTAAAAATTAAAGAGATTTTATTATATGCATACGGATTAAGAATTGGGAAGTGGAGAAGGGTATCAGAGGCAAAACAGCCAACAAGTACTCATTAAACATTTGACCTTGAACTAGTTTACCATCTTTAAGTTCTCTTTTATGTCTGTGTCACCTTTCCCACCTCTTCCTTCTTACCCGATATGCAAAGAGTCAGAGAACACCTGTTCTAGACTTTCATAGCACTCATGTATAGCGAGGAGATCAAAACAAAGACTTCATACACGTTTCAGCTTATCAAATGCAGAATTAAGCAGGGGGAAAAAAAGCATGAAAATTGTATCTTTGTTTGTTTGTTTGTTTGCTTCCTTTTTCACACAAAAAATAATAATATGGAGAGGAAGCCATTGTTGAAACTTGCATTCTGCATCCTTCAAATAAGCATTGCACTCTGAGGAGGAAAGCAATGTGTTTTATTTTAACTAACACATGACATAAAATTTCTAGTTGAGTCATGGAAAGAGTGAAAAAGAGGAGAAAAATGAGCCAGACAGTGAGACGGTGCTGAATGCACAGATAATAAGGAAATGGTTTCCTTGGCAACAACAGCACTTTGGAAGGTTTCAGACAAGAGTACAACTGGGTACAAAGTATCTGATTAAAATTTATTGCAGGAGAAGGAAATTGTGCAAATTTAACAGTTTCAGAATATGCACTGTTAATCTGAATGTGATTGAGGAAAGTGTATATATATACATATACATATATATATATATATGTAATTGTTCTAATTGATTTTATTTTCTCTGTTTTGGTATGAAGTAGCATTTGGGAGGCCATATTAATCTAGCAAAGGAAGTTTTAAAGTAGTCAAAGGATATTTATACTTGATTTGTGACTTAAAAATCAAAATCCTTTGACAAAAGCAACAAAGTATATATCTTTAAAAAATAATTCAGACCTGTTATGAGACTCCTAATATCTCCTTTAAACTCCATTTGTTTAGAGAAGAATAATATTCAGTCCTCTTCATTTTCAGCCATCAAGAATAAGAATTATGGGTCATTTTCTATACATTTAAAAATAATCCATGCTTAGCATTTAGTTTTCAAAGCTAAAATGGGACTATAGATCATCATGATAAAAACCTATTGTCTAAACTTGGCACAAACAATGTCAACTGGTCGTTCTGATGGGCATATTCTATTACATACAATGATGACAACTTGGTATTTTTCATTCTTAGGCACTGTGCTACATGTTGCATACTATAAGGATATAAAGAATAGAGGGTTATTGGATCTCTAAAATGTTGCCAGTTCTGGGGAGAAAATTTTAAATGTTTTAAGCTAAGATGAATCATAATAATATTTTAAAAATCCTGTTTTATATGCCTACTTGTTCACAAAATAATGTTTATTATAAAATAATTTTATAAGGATAATTCTGCGTTCTAAGACTTATTTGACTGGAATTGATATGTAAGGAAATTGAATTGCCATTCAATTCTCATTTACCTCACCTTCCGTACTAGAGGTAAGCATAGGAACTGGTGAGTGAACTTTAGTTCCTTTTTATCTGTGATTAACCACTGAAGTTTTCTGAGAACTCAGCATGCCTAAGATGTTAACCCCTAAATAACAGAAGTGATATTTCTATAAAAAAATTGAAAGGGGGAGCTGTATTAGCTTTTTATAATGTACAAGGTACACTTGGAGACTTTTGCTGAAAAGATGTAGAAAAGCAGAAAACATTTTTATTTATTAATGATGTCCTTAGTTACAGCTAATATTAAGAAATTTAAATAAAAGAAAGTATGCTTATACTCAATTTTAAATTTTAGCTCTCTAGGAAAAATATGTCAGGTCAAAATTTTAGCAAAGGGCCTGGCTTTGACTAATATAAATGATTCATTCATCCCTAATATGAGCAATTTCTAATGAGTAGAAAGCGGGAAATGAAATTAAAATGTTCTGCAGAACAGTGTATGGGTACCCGCATTTTCTTTCATTTACTTCTATTTCTGGTAAATTGTATGTAAAATACCATTGGTAAAAGGACAATGGAATTTCTAATTCCACCTCTTTTATAATTATATTGGCAAATAAAGTGCTCTTGCCTTTGACTCTGAATTTTTACCATTAATTTTTTAGTTTTTTTAAATTCTCATGTTAAAAGACTGTTATTTGTGAGTGAAAAGTCCTGTGCTTGGGTAGAATATAAACTTTTTTTCCTCCATTTTATGAAATTGGTACAGTGTACAGATCACTACCACCTAAGTTAATTGAGTTGTGATTGAAAATCTGATGATTTATAGAGATGATTACTAATGTGCAGATTTCTAGTAATTTTCAGCATGATGTCAAATTTGTTTTATTAGAATTTTTTTAAAATTTTTATTTATTTATTTGACAGAGAGTGAGACAGCAATAGAGGGAACACAAGCAGGGGGAGTGGGAGAGGGAGAAGCAGGTTTTCCACTGAGCAGGGAGCTCTATGTGGGGTTCCATCCCAGGACCCTGGGATTATGACCTGAACCTAAGGCAGATGCTTAATGACTGAGCCACCCAGACACTCCCTAGAACTTTATTTTTTTTTTTTAAAAACTTTATAGAGCACCTACTAAAGCCTTAATATTTGAATGGATACTTAGAATCTGAATAAGACGACTAGAGCAAGGGCTTTGCTCTGAAAGAAATTACATGCTCCCTAGGGGAAAAAGATATGACTGTCAAATTACTTTCACATCTCTGGGCCTAGATAAAAGTTAATAGTGTACCTAGTCATTAAGGTCTATCTGAAATGCCACTAATTCTATACCTGCACTGACTCATCCAGCTAGATACACTCTTGCACTATGTTTTCTTCCCAGTAAGATTATTCTTGAACTGATTATCATCAACGCTAAGATGTGCATTGTTTTCAGTTATTATCATGTAAGATCATTCCCATCAGAGAGATATTGAAAAGTATAGTAACAGGAATAAGAAGGGACTTTTCTGTAAATCTTTTTGAGTTGAGCTGAAAATAGTGTTTCATCTATTTCTATGGTGTCCTAGGAAGCACAAAGTATGAATAAACAAACAAACAAGCAAATAAATAAATCGATAGATAGATAAATAAAATTTCATAAACCAAACTGGTCTCTCCCTTTAGTTTGCTACATCAAAGCTGGGTGGTTTTGCTGAGATCAGTAACCAGCAATGTTATATAGTTTCAAAAGAGGGTGTATGATCCTAAAAACCAGAGGGAACTTCAGAATATTTATATCAATAATGCATAAGAGACAAAAATGGTAAGAAATACTCACTAGATTAAAAGTTCCATGGGGGGTGGTGCGCCTGGGTGGCTCAGTGGGTTAAAGCCTCTGCCTTCTGCTCAGGTCATGATCTCAGTGTCCTGGGATCTAGCCCCACATCCGGTTCTCTGCTCAGCAGGGAGCCTGCTTCCCTTTCTCTCTTTCTGCCTCTCTGCCTGCTTGTGATCTCTGCCTGTCAAATAAATAAATAAATAAAATCTTTAAAAAAAAAAAAGTTCCATGGGGGCAGAAACTATACTTTGTTCTATTTACAGCCAGATATCCAATGAGTCTTGGAGACTGAATGAATGAAATATTATGAGTTAATACCAATTTGACTGCCATTTATTATGAGCTCACTCATGACTGCTTATTTTGTAAGTCATCAGGAGGTGACTCTACATGTCTTTCATTCCAGTATGTATTTGTCTTTCCACCTATGTGTTAGTAACTGAGTCCAGTGTTTGGTGAGAGTCTAGTATTTTTAATGGTGGTCACAAGAGAGAAGGTGATTGATCAAAACATCAATTTTTAGGTTTTATTCACTGACTAAAGCATGTTATTTGGTTTTGAGAAGTAACATTAAAGTTTTTCACTAAAAATTTAGTATTTCTAAGGACCTTAAATTTTATTATAGCTATGTTAATATTATGGGTACCAAGATCTATTTTGAACTCTGACCCCTCTAACTAGAGGAATTTTACCTTGATCTAAACTATTTTACCTAAGCTCTTATTTGTATGTAATTAGTTTAAAATATCTTCAGAAGATAGAGGATGCTTTGGCCTACATTAAATTCAGAGATCCTTTCTATTAGTTTTTTAGACAAATAAAGCTGTCTGAAATTCAGTTCTAATGAAACACTCTACTCAAGGGCTTTGTGAAAGTAACTATTTATAACATGTCCTTCTGGAAATTGAAGGCAACCTCTGAATGGTACAAAGCTTCAAAAATATTGTTGAATGCTTCTTTGTCACTGTTAAATAAATACTGATAGGCATCAGTATATTCCAAGGCACTTTCAGAATTAGTGTATGTAAGCATCAGGAATTCAATCCTAACTACACATTGGATTTAAGGATGTCTCCAAGCTAATATAGGTAAAATAAGTTATCTTCCTTTTAAATATATGAGTTTTTTAAAACCATCATATAAAAGTGATTTTGTATTAATTTTTGGAAGGAACAGAAATGTGTGTTTTGATTTCTCAGTAGGTTCCATAATTTCTGATGCTGAAAATGAACCACATGTTTTAAATGCATCAATCTGTAAATCTCACTTTTCTAAAACAATAGTAGACCCTTTTTACCTAGGGTCTTTGATTTAGCTTAATGACTCTTCATTTTCCATAAGTTCACATTTAGGATCATTCTCTCCAGTAAAGACCAAAATAGTCATGACATGAAACCACATTATATGCCTTGGGTAGTCACCAACGCTTAAGGGTTTTGTTTTCTTTTGTTTTGTTTGTTTGTTAAAATTTTCCTCAGTAACTCTGTTCTTTCAATTATAGGAATACACAGTGACAACAATGTGGATAGCACAATTCTTTTCTTAAGTGTTTTGGTATTCTTGCTCATTGTTTTCTTTTATATTATTTTACTGATAAATATACTAAGCTTAGGGAACAACTTATCTTTGCAGTCTCATCAGTTTAAAAGCTACATTTGATTTAATTAATAGGAGGAGTTTATGGGAAAAGCTTTTATCGATGGGCATTGGTTTAAGATATCTTGGCCTTTTGAGAACGATGCACTATAATAATTGGTCTAAGATCATGTTAGAGAGGGCAGGTCACTTTATATTCTCTCCCAACTGATAGAGGAGTCAGGTGAGGTTGCTTCCTGACATGGGTACTATTTATTTTGTCTGATATTGCCGACCTGAAGAAGCTATTTCCAGTATTACTGGGACCCAGCAGATATAGTCGCTGACAAGCACAGTGTAAATATAGAAAACAAGCCAATTTCTTCTTATGTGGACCTCAGTTTACCATTAATTTTCCATTCTTGATTACATGGTAAATCACATCTATCAAATCCATTGTGTTGTCATCTTGAAAAAAAGGCAGTTGTGTGTAGTCATCAGGCTAATTATTGTTCTGGATGTAGGGAATCTATAGTCTACCTCAGGTTTTGAAACAGTGAGCCTTTGGCCAAATAATTTTATGCAGTGATTTTCAACTTGCACTGCACACTGTAGTCACCGGAGCATCTTTTTTTTTTTTTTAAGATTTTATTTATTTATTTGACAGACAGAGATCACAAGTAGGCAGGGAGAGAGGAGGAAGCAGGCTCCCCACGGAGCAGAGAGCCCCATGCGGGGCTCGATCCCAGGACCCTGGGATCATGACCTGAGCCAAAGGCAGAGGCTTTAACCCACTGAGCCACCCAGGCACCCTGTCACTGGAGCATCTTAACAAATCAGAATGCGCCCGACTGATTTCCATAGCCAGAATTTTATACTTCTATGATTTATTTTTAGAAAATTTTCTGGTATAATCTTGGTACATTTGGTATTGGGTTTGTTTGCTTTGCAAATAGACAATAGCATACTTAATCTAAAATTGAGAGGTCAAGAATAAATATTTAATTCATATCACTTTTAATAATAAAATGTACTTCCATCTTTTAAGTGATTTTGAAGCTATAGATAGACACTTTCCTTAAAGACATTTTGTATCCTCATTTTCTTCTTTAATGAAGTCCTTACAATCGAATCTGAAAAACAAATGGAATCAGGTCTAATCCCAAATAAGATTCTTTTAGAGGGTGTAGACTCCTGATTCCTTTACCTTTTCTGTTAAAAATATACCTCTAAATGAAGATTTAAATGCGTTTTTCAAATTATTACCTAAAAGTTAAAAAAAAAAGTTTCATTAGCTGGTTATTGCATAATATATACCTTTTTACTATTATTCCATTGAATTTCTGAGTCTTTTAATTTACAGATTGCAGTCAGAAGGAATTATCAGTCTACAACCTCTTCTATCTGCAATATAGTAGGGAAGATATATACTAATAATCTTATGTATATTTTTACTGTATTTAACAGATGAGAAGAAGATTGTCTTGGACTCCAGGGATCTTAAAACCTAACAATAGAAGACATAGCAGTTGTCACTCCAGAAAATGAAAGAAATCTTTAATTAACCAGGTAATTAAATTACATGAAGGAGGGATAAAGTAGAGATTTTTTGTCTCAGAAAATGGAAAAGAGCAGAGCGAAACTGACATATAAATCATACATATATAGGGGCACCTGGGTGGCTCAGTTGGTTAAATGTCCAACTCTTGATTTCAGCTCAGGTCATGATCTCAGAGTCTTGAGATCATGGCCTTCCTCAGACTCAGCACTGGATATGGAGCCCGCTTAAGATTCTTTTTATGCCCCTATCCCCTCTCTCTCCCTCTCTTAAAAAAATTTTTTAGGGGCACCTGGGTGGCTCAGTGGGTTAAGCCTCTGCCTTCGGCTCCGGTCATGATCCCATACTACTGGGATCAAGCCCCATCAGTCTCTCTGCTCAGCAGAGAGCCTGCTCTCTGCCTGCCTCTCTGCCTACTTGTGATCTCTGTCTGTCTAATAAATAAATAAAATATTAAAAAATTTTTACACATATCGATTTAACTTCTCATGCCTTTCAATCTCTGACATATGAAACTATATATATCATCCTGATTTCATTATTTCTGGCTGTACCTTTTCCCCACACTATATCTAGCTATGCGCATTTGCATGGGGTATGCGTCTCAATCTCCTTTGATGGTTCCAAATTCTCTTTATTTCCTGCTGAATTTGCACAAATCATTAAAGTTGATCAAAAAAGTCAAGCTGAGGATCATATTTTTCACAGTTTACACCAAGGAAGTTAATTTAAAGTTGAAAATGAAACATACATGATTGAATTAATGGGGAAACAGAAGCTATTAGAATCTCATCTCTAATGTAGGGGAAGTTGCTGGACATAGACACAATCCATCTTCACCTGATAGAGAAATTTAAGACTTTCTGGAGATGAAAATGTCTTTTTGCCTCTTTGTCTATATCTTTTTGTCCTGTGCTTATCCACTAGGTTCATTGTATCAGTTACTATCCAGCTATTTTTTAAACTTTTATTTCACACAATCATAAATTTTTGAGACAAGAAAAACCTCCAGAGTCTCAGTCTTACCTCACCTCTCTCCAAAAAGATTTTCTTCTCACAATCAGAGGCTGCAAAAAATGTTCAGAGTATTTCAGGTAAGTGTTCCACATATACCAGAACCAGATACTATGTCACTCCTTATTTTCAGTCTTGAATGGAAAATTGTCATACTTTCATATCTTCTTGAGAATCTACCTTTTGATACAAACTTATTTTTTGCCACATGCACTCACAGATTTATTCCATGATTTCACTTTTATTCCATTATTTTTATTTCATGTTTTTGTATATATATTTGCTTTCTACTTCATTTTAATCAGTTTTCCTTTCGATTTTTCCTCCTTACAGTGTCCAACAATGAAAAATCTAGAAAGCTCTGTATCCATTGCTATTTGTAACCTAGAAATTACATACTGTCTCAGAATATAAAAGAACTTAAGCTTAAGTTACCTGTATCTATATTGTTTATCTGTTCTGAAATTCTCTATTTTATACTTTGTTCTATTGTTTTCGCTTTTTAAACCGTTCAATTCAATTAGCACTTATTAATTCCCTGGTAATTGATGACATTTCACTATGGGTTGAAAGCATAGAACAATTGACCCTCAGGAATTTTACAATCATGGCCCCAAATGTCAATATGCCACAAGCATCCATCAATTTAATTTGATTTAAAGTTGGCTTTTGCTAGTTACTTGAATACACCAACAGTTAATGGTTCCCTTTGGCGAACTAAATGTGAATAGTTATTATCCTTGCAAGTATTACTCCTGAGGTGAGAGAAAATGTGAGCTCTTATCATAGATACCCTCACCACCCCTGCCCACAACCTTCTCAAGACCTGACCTTACACATATTTGAAAGATATTTTACCATCCTTTCTGGTAGATAAGAACTTAAATTTAATTATAGTAAGTCCAAAATTATAGCTTTTGGGAAAGAGTCACATACTAAATCCAGGCTTATAGATAACCATAAAATTGAAAAAGTTGGTTCTTAGACCAAAGTTAGAACTGACTTTTAATACCAAGTTATTGAGCAGCCCATTTAGATTAAGGGAAAAGCACAACATTTCACTCATGGATTGCTCTTTCTTTTTGAAGCTTGGTGCCTTTTTTTTTCTTGTCTATTTCTTCTTTGAAAGATATTATAAAATAACTTCATTATAAAATGTGTAATGTGTATAGTTGGTGAAGAAAATAAAAAAATACATAAATGCAATTCAGAGTCATTTTTCAAATGCACCATCCCTAATCTAATATTCCACAGATTACAAATAACTTAAGTAAAATCTGCTCAGCCAAAATTTCTATTGTTTTCCATCATATTGAATGTGCACATCACAATAAAGCCTATTGTATTCTTATTGATGCTATTAACATTTTATTTTGAATATACTTTATTTCTGAGGTGTGAATTCTTTCCCTTTCCAATGGATATTAATATTGGGAAACAATAAGCAAAACTTAAAATGCACCTATTAGAGAACTAAAATTCTGTAGGATAAATCATTTTCCAGAAGAGAAGGGAATGTTGAATATTCCATCAAGGTTCATTTTTAAATTTTCTATCTGCTGGACCTAGCCTCTTTGAAAACGACATCTTCTTTCATTCTTTTACTTTTCTTTCTCTTGGCATTTTCTTGCATCTTCACCTCAATCATCATCATAGCCAACACTAATTGTGCTACTTATCATGTGCTGGACACTGTTCTCACTGCTTTCATGTATTATTTGATTTACTATTACTATCTACACAAGGTAGATATTATTACCACTCTCCCTTGCACATATTAGAAAAGCATATAGAGATTTACAGTTTTCTTCCCACATCCCTATTTCCTGGAAACCCTCAGTTATTTTAGAATAGATGAAATTTGCTCAAGCTTTTCTTGAACAAAAACAATTAACTTAGGATTTAAAAAGCATAGTTGTTAATAGGATATGAACACAATTTATGGATCTCTCCCTACTTACTATTTAAGTATGAATCTGGCCCTCATCTGAGTACGTTCAAGAACTCAGTGTTCAGCTCACTCAGAAAATGATCAGACCAGATCCTCTCTGGCATAAAAATTCATTCCTGTTAATCCAATATATAAAAATATCTCTGATACAAAAAAATCTCTGATACATCGAAGTGTCAATGTATTAATTTGCAATAAGAAATTTAATTTCCTGAGCTACAGTGATATTTGCACTGACTAGAGTAAAGATGAGGACTAGTCTCATCCTTGAATAGCAAGGAAGGAGGGATGTATAAGTTACAATTCATATCTTATTAACACCAACACCATGTTCAGGCTCCCCTGGAGACTCATCCTAGGCACCCAACTGCCCTTTTATTAAAGAATTTATTATTCATAATCTCCTCTGGTTCCATCCTGCTTTCCATGACTATTCTCATATTCCTTAAAATATCACTATGCCATCATTCTGATTAGCTAATATCCTCAAAGTAACTTTTGTTTTTTGTTTCCCTCCTTTCTTCCTTGCATCTCTTTTCTCATCAAGGTAAGGCTTTCTATTTTTCTATATCTGTTGTAACATCTTTTGGTTTCCATTCCTAATGTTATCACTCTGATAAGAAATGTCACTATATCCTGTATAGAAAGTTATAATAGCCCCTGAAGTGGAATACCCAATCAGTTGTCTCCATTGCCACAAGATTCATTTTCTTAAAGTATAACTCAAATAATGTTATTTATCGTCACCGTCTCCCCCATTGCCTACTGAATTAATGAATATATTTTTAAACAGCCTCACAGTTGAACATTCAAGAATGTTCAATACTTTACTAATCTTCATACACCATTCATGGCTTTCTTAATTAACTCTACACTTTTTGGATTTACTCATTCTTTCCTTTTCCTAGAATAATATCTCTTCCATCTCTTGCCTACTGAATTTTTATCACTCGACAAGACCATTTAAAGTCATCTCCTCCCTGGAGTCTTTTGGAGTTTCAGTAGAAGGATATCATTTATCCCTCCTTTGACTTCTCAAGGGACTACATTTTTACTTTTCTCACACATTATTATTCTTTCTTACATTAGAGAGACTTTGTAATCATTTGTGTTTCTAATAGTCCACTAGATCACAGCTTCTGAAGATCAAGGTCTATGTTTTATTCATTTTTGTTTCCCTATATTATCTACTTAGTAAATATTTAATGAAAGAGTATCCCATTTTAAATTAAATAGATCAAAGTGAAGCCCTGGGAGCCCCGATTTTTTGTTTTATTTTATCTTGAAACTTCATTTTTCTGACATTTCTCCCACCAAGGTTTATACTTTCTGTTTCAGCCTAATTTCCCATTTAGGTGAACAGCTTCAACCTATATATGAAAAATTGTAGGCAGTGGTTCCTGTCTAGACAGTATTTCATTGTCTTCAGTAATATTTGAGTCTAAGAGGATCATCTATTTTTATTTATTTATTTGACAGGCAGAGATCACAAGTAGGCTGAGAGGCAGGCAGAGAGAGGAGGAAGCAGGCTCCCTGCTGAGTGGAGGGCCCAATGTGGGGCTCAATTCCAGGATCCAGGGATCATGACCTGAGCTGAAGGCATAGGCTTTAACCCACTGAGCCTCCCAGGTGCCCCTAAGAGGATCATCTTTATTAAATGGATGCTATAAAGAGATGTAGTTTAAATGGGAAGTTAGTCATTTTTTAAATTTTATACATTTGAAGAATATTATAATAATGGTTCTTCTCAGTTTTCCCTTAAGATATCCAATGTCTTCCAGGGTTAAAATAATTTTAAAATTAAATTTAATTATCCTTTCAGACACCATGGGCTCTTTGGAATTGTTTTTGTTTGTTGGGTTTTGGTTTCATTTTGTTTTGGTTTTGTTTTTGAGGGGTTTAATGTAGTAGATGTCCTCTGTAGTTTTCCAAGTCAACATTTGGTAAGAGAAGCTGCTGAGCAGAGAGCATATGTAAGGAATTGAGATGTGCAAGCTCTGCATTGGGCATCTAAGTGCTTATGGTTTGTGCTCAGATATAGTGCAGTTTCGCCAATGAACTCAGAAAGCAGAGTGGGTATTTGGCATGTTCCTTTCCAATCTGTCTCAGTGTATTTTGTTCATGGTATGGACAGTCTTCAAATTTTTTTGTTAAAGAGATGAAATCTCACTGTACACAAACAGAGGGAATTATAACATGTGAGCTAATTAAAAAAGATGTCAAACTAATAAGAGTACCCTTTATTACAGGCACATATGGAAAAAAGCTTCTTGAAAATGTAATTTCTTTCCATTCTTTTAAATCAATGAAACATTTCCCTCCTAGAAGAATCTTGATATGTGTTGAAAACCCCTTAGGAATCCTGCAATTTAATATACTTTATTCAGCTAAACATATTTTCTGTGTGTATCTACTAAAACAAAATTTGGGGCTTATATTATACTTTCTTTTCTCCATTTTTTGAAAAGACAAACAATAAACTCATGTCCAGTTTTGTTATTTTTTGTTTTCTTTTGATTTTATTAGACATAGAATTCATAGTTTCTCTCTTTTGCTGTGTTTGTCCCTTTAGGTTTTAGAACTTGAAAATAAAATTATGAAGTGCTAAAGAAGGTCAAGATAAGTTAGGAAATGACAGTAAGTCTCATAGGATCTGGTCACTTGCCTCCTTTTCTTGTGCCACAAGGTAAGCAGTGCTCACTTGCAGGAATTAAATTTGAATCTATCTATCCATATATATTATATATTATGTTATGTACTATAATTATATATATATATATATAACACACTTTTAAATATATATTGTTATGATATATATGTTACTATAGTCCAATGAAAAGGCACAGACTAGAAATTAAGAAACTCTCCAGTTTTCTTTTGGCATAGCTAGATGCATGTGCTAGCATACCTCATTTCCTCCATGGTCAAATATGTAGCAAAATTTATTTGCTTTAAGTTTTTATGAGGTTCAACTGAAATATAAGCCTATGTACTGTGCAAATTCAGGTGGAGGCAGCAAGTTGAATTATAAAATAGAAGAGGGAAAAGAAGTTTAGCTGAGAGGGAATAGATAGAAAATTTAAGAACATCTCCAATAAATAATTATCTTCTCAATTAAATTTACAGCATGATATTTCTAAATAAATCTTTCCTATACCCGGTTTCTTTTGGAGGTCAGTAAGTGAAGACTGATTACAACATGTAAATACTGATGATGATACTGATTGGTTAAGGATGGAGCATATAGTTAAAGCTTATGTAAAGGCTGGGATAACCAACAGGATGATGGAGAGAAAGTAAATGTTGGGAATATCCAGGAGGTCCTTGAAGTTCTGAAAGCACTCCTAAATTTTTTTAAAATTTCAAACTGAGGCTCTTATAGAGCCTAGAAAAAATATTATTAAAAAAGGTGTAAAGTCATAGAGGCAAATAAAGAGCTTATTAAAAAAAATACAATCACTGGCAAATTCCAAATAAATACAGCTATATTATACTATGGATCCCAAGTTAATACCCCCTAATCTTTCAAAAATATTTCTAAAGCAAGGAATGACTTCTTTTCATTCTGCTGTGTAACATGAATCAGTTACTTGTGATAATTGTTTGACATCAATATTCACACCAATATCTTTGGTTTCCAACTGCAGTTAATCAAAAGTTAATATTTTAAGTACAAGTCTTTCTTCATCATCTCAACATATATTGAAACATATCTCCGTTGCTACTAGTGAGTAGCTTGTTTTGTTTTGAGTTGCCATTAGACTAATTCCCTGCCACCCCGACCCCCAAAATAGGCTACCATGAGATGGAAGCAAATAATGCTTTCAAATCTGAGAATACTGGGTAAACTTGCTTGTGAATTTTACCAAGAGGAAGCCTGTTAAAAGCTTCCCAGGCTTAGGCAGATAGGAAATACCTTTTGGAATGAATGCTATGTACAGCACTCCCCTCCATCACTGTTCTCCCTTCTTTTCCCCCAAAGTCTTCTCCACTGACCATAACTTTAGGCTGCAGTACCCAATACCCAGACTAAATAATCTGCAAAGTAACATGTTTTTCCATGGCCTTACCCTTTTATGCACACTAGCTAATGGTAGTTAATAGAGTGATGGTGCAGAGCCTTATTTTGTGTATAAATAAAGGATGCATAAAATCACTATGCAGTGACAGGGATAAAACCAAAGATACTGAGGAAGTCACTGGAATATTTGAAAATGGGATTTGGGCATACATGCAAGAGCAAAAGGAAATGGTGGGGGGACAAAATGCACAGAGTATCATGATGGAGAAAGTCAGGGCAGTACAGATTTTAGCCACTTTTCTTTATAAATATTCCACAGTGGTTTTATAAGGGGATGCATCTTAGTTGTGATTTTCTTACCAGTGCAGAGAAAAATTTCAAGAATATTCTCTGAACATTTTTCTTAAGTGAAAAAAAACTTTGTTTTGTTTTCTTTTAAAATGCTTTTTAAATTGTATGTTCAAATATCATATTCAAGTAGTATTTGTAATTTGAATTTAAAAGTTACCATGCTGTTGATGGAGCTGAGATAAAGCCATCAAAAGCAGGACCTTTCTATTGAGTTCTACCAGCACTGCAGTGGTGTGTGGAGTGACAGTATCAAAGAGAACAGTCGCAGTACTGTAAAATATGAAAAATGATACATACTTTACATAACAGCCAAGAATCATCTTTAAAAATTGAATTGCTGAGTTGTATTTGTTCTGTGCTTTACATCTGATCCATTTGAAGCTAATGGTTCAAAGGGATCCCCCAGTCTCCTTTACATGCACACATTGCTAAAGACTATTTTTTGGTGCTTTTCCAGATATTGTGCTTATCTTTCAGTATTAAATTTCGTTTCAAAGATATACGTTCACTAAATTATGCAATGTCTAAGGAAGCATTTAAATTCAAACTACTGTATTGGGATATTTGGAGCAAAACTAAAATTGTATTTTTTTATGCTGTTTTTTCCTTTGGCATCTTAAGAAAATCCATGTCTCTGACGGAGTCCACATACTGCAAGAATGGTATGCCTTCTTTGTAATTTATCACTTTCTATATGATGGAAAGTCTCATTTTCTAAAAGAAATATCAGAAAAGTGAAGGAAAGCACTTTGTACATTATTTTATCATTTTACCAAGAACAAAAAGGATGGTTTAATACTTCCTGTAATTCCATTTTTGCCTTCTGCATACAAAGTAAGTTGCACAAGTTCAAGATTAACAGATCCTAATTGAAATGCTAAAAGACAAATATACAGTGTAATTATCCAGTTTGAAGTTTAACATTTTTGAAGATATTTCAACATGAAAAAATCTGTTCAGAGACTTCTTAACACATGTCATATTATAGAAAGAAATGAGCACTGATTTTTCTAGATATTTTCAGTGCCTAACAAAATATGGTATTTTATCTTGACTTTGTAACCAAGCACCATATTTTTTAACAGATGCCATTTCTCTTCTGATTACTGTATCCCTTTATGAATTACCTCAGTTGGGAAGAGGAGGGGGAAAGCTTTTCAACAAAAAATAAATCTATGCACCTGAAACATGCTATGTTTTGAAGATAATAAGAAAATGTATACACACAATAATTTATCTTTGCCAATTTGAAAAATCATCAGATCTTTAAAGCCAAAATACTGAGGTCTTGGGAGATACCATAAAACCACTGGAGTAGTATATTTATATTTCTAAAGGTGGTATTCTTCTACCCCAGTAAAAACCTTCCCGTATGCAAACAATAATGGCAACAATGTAAATTATCTATAAAATATTATGTTTTTATTATAGCATTGTTAAAAAGATGTTCTGGGTTACAATGCTGTTAGAAAGTGCTATCATGTTGTACATATGAAGTCTTCTAATTAGACTTGTCAATCATTGATTGATTATCACCGTAAGATGAAAGAGCAATTGCATCCCAGCAATTATATTATCTTAAGGGTACAAAATGCAATGTTCTGCTCTCAGCTGTCAGCAAGATTTCACTGAATGGAGGTCTGTTCTATCACCACAGGCTGTTCATAGGCCCTTCTGAGGACCTAAATGGAACATTAAGCTCTAGAAATATTGCTCTTCAAAAGAAAATATGTAGTAGATTGAAATTGACTAAATTTCAGTTGGTGAATGAGAAATACATGGCATTGCGCTTCACATTCTGTAATTTTAGGAAAATAAGGTCCTTACAAACATGCAAAATGTCCCTAAGTGTTTCATACTCCCACACGTGGTTCCCTTCTCATCCCTCCCCACCCCCCCGCCCCCGCTGACTCCCTTTCTCCACATGTAAACACTTCCATTTCTGTGAGAAGACATGAGCGTTTCATATATACTGAACTTTGCTTCTTGGCTTTTAGAATTTTGAAATACTCAGTGGATATTTCTATTTCTAAATATAGTCTAGCAACAAAAGTATTCTTTTTTTCTCCTTTTCCTAAGGACAAAATATTGTCAAGTCAATAATTATTTAATAATGATTCAAGATTAGTTATTAAATACCACTTTTCACTCCAAAGCAAACTCTTTGGGGGATTACAGACTTTCCAGTAGCATTGTTTTAGGTGTATCTTTCAAATCCAAAGTGAAGAATATGGTTTAGGAGAAGTATATGGTTTAGGAGCTCTACAACCATGATACTGCTAGTTCCTGTAGTTTTAAATATTTGGGGGAATAAAGCAAATATCTAATTTGGAATGTGGAAGAGAGGTTTTTAGTTAGAGACTTATTATGAATTTACATTTTTTGCTTCCAACCTTCCCAGTAAGGAATACTGGATGACCACCTAGTTACTATTGCTATGAAATAAACTTACACCCAAAACTGGGAGTAGAAAACAGCACCATTTTCTTACACTCAAGAATTCTATAGGCCAAGAAATAGGATGGAGCACTGCTTCGCAGTGTCTGGGGCTCATCCGAGAAGATCTGAACAGCAGGAGACTAGAATTATTTAGAACTTTCTTCTCGTGCCTTCCTTGTACGAAGGATGAGATGACTCAAAGATAAGCATAGCCGGATCTGTCAACCAGAACACCTACAAGAGGCTTTCTGTGTGGCTTGATATTCTCACAATATAATGGCTGGGTTCCAAGAAAGAATGTGATATGAGTGAGTGTGAGGATGTGGAAAAAGCTATATGAGTTTTCATACACCAACCCCAGCCACATGGGATCACTTCTGCTGGGCTCTATTAGTTGAAGCAAATGCAAACCTCACTCACACAAGACAAGGAGACGTAGAACGACCTCTCCTGGGGGGAGGCTCAAATAATTTACCACCATTTTAAAAAGCCAACAAAATTTCACTTGGCCACAAATTATTTATATTTATCACATGTACAAAATAAATCAGGCTCTCCCACGACTCTCAAAACGCCCAAACTCTTTATGGAATTAGGTTCAAGTTCAAAAGAAAGATCTGGTCACTTAAATATGGTCCAGGTATGGGGGATGCTCTTCAGTGTGATTCCTCTAGTCTAGTCCTGGAGTTCAGTTTCTCTTAGTCTTCAAGCTGGTGAACTAAAGAAATGTGGTATCTTGCTTCACACACCCAAAGTACAATAGTGATGTAGGCATAGGCTAACTGCATACGGCACTCCTGCTAGGAGACAGATGTAGGGAAGGGAGAAGCAGAGGGACAGGAAGCACACAGAGGTCACTGTCCCATTACATTTCTAAGATCCAGCCAGTATGAGTTGCCAGGCTCTGGATTAGAGCCCAGTCCTATCCCTTGGCTCCTGGCTATGGAATTCTCCAAGGTAGACAGCTCCACCCTGCAGGCCCTTGTTCTGTCCTCTGTGGTCTGTCTTTTCTGGGAAAGGCAGCCCGTATTTGCAGCTGTGTAGCTGTTTCAGCTTGAATCCTGCCTGGAAAAATAGGGAGTTCAAAGCGCCCCCCCCCTTTTTCATTTTGCTCTGCTCTTATCATCCAAGCTGAAAAATAAATTTTGTGTGTTTCTCATGTGCCGATTTATCATTCATTTCATTAGACAAAAGCCACACCTACAAAACTTTCTCTCTTGCACTTGCTGTAAAGGTGCTATAAGGGGAAATAAAAAAGTAAACCCTAAGAGTCTTAGAACCTTCGGTGTTCAACAAAACAAGTCCAAAAGAGACTTTATACACTGAAAGGGTTTATGATGCACATCTTAAATCTTTCAGAGTCTTACAAAGTATGTTGCTGTCATCCATTGTTTAATTTTTAGCCTGAAACCGTACTTTGCTGTTGCATCTTAAATTTGCTTTGAGGCCTTTCAATACTTGAAAATATTCTGCTGGCAATAATGGGTGTGGTTCCATAAAACATGCCACTCGAATATCTTGCTAGATGAAGCCCATCGACAGATAAGGCCAGGTGCTGCGCTCAGAATCTGCTAAGTAAAGAATGAGCCCATGTCTCCCATGGGCTGGTCTCAGCAACTAAGTGTGGCAGGCTTACTAAATTAAGCACATTCCTGTGAGAGGAAAGACTTCTCTCAGGAGACTTTGGCTTGAGGACTCATGAGGCTAGTAGAAATTTCTTAGAACTGTACTGTAGTTGCGTAATCTGACTACTCCACACTTTTTCTCTCTCTCCTTCACAATGGACAGACCTGACTCACAATCAGATGTTTTCCCCAACAATTCTGGTTTCCCTACTCTTTTCCCTCACAGTATTTACTTGAGTAAATCTCTTGCGCATTTGATCCCTAGAGTAACTGACTGGCACACATGATATTGAAAGTAAAAAATTCACAGTGGAAAGGTCAGGTAGAAAACTCTGAAACTATCTTCCTAAAAACAACATCATATCCTGGAGTGACTAGAGTTTAGAACTAATGACTTAAAAGGTGCAAGGGTTTCATTATATATAATCTCCATTTAATTCACCAACATGACCCCTGCAAAAATTTGATAGATTCTGAATAATGACTATAGACTACTGAAGGCTTAATGAAGTAGTAACCCAGATTACAGCTGCTGCGCCAGATGTGATATCACCGCGAGAACAAATTAGCAAGACTTCAGGTACACTGCATGTGACCATTAATTTAACAACTGTATCAGATTCAGATTACAAAGGGATATCAAACGGTTTGCATTCATGTCAGTTAGACACCAACATTCATTTACAATTTGCCCCAGGACTATGTAAATACTCTTTTTTTTTTTTTAACCATAATATACTCTGAAGATATCAGTTCTGCCTGGACATCCCAAAGAACAGTACACACATCATTACATTGATTGTATCACACCGGTGGGGACAAATTGAGTAAGAGGTGGCTTGTGGTCTAGAGGACACATAAAGACCCATAAACCACAGAAACTGAGAGATAAATGCTACAAAATTCAGAGACCTACCACTTCACTTAAATTTTTAGGGTTCTTCAGAGACAGGACAGGATATTTCCTTCAAAATAAAAGATGCATTGCTGTGTCTTATGTGCTCCATGATAAAGAAACACAGCATTTGGTAATAAGTCCCTTTGGGTTCTGGGGACAATGTATGTCAGACTTAGGAATACTGCTTCACTCCATCTTCAGAATAACATGGAAGACTAGTTTTTCATGGTGCCTGCAAGCATCTCTGTTACCTGTAGCCCGACCTCAGTTTTCCTGGAACAAAGGGGTTTCCTTTTCCATGAGACTTTCAAGGCTAAAAGCAAGAAAGAGCTAGACAAACCAATGTGGTTGATCACCTAGTTGGGGCATAAAATCTGGCAGCCACTGCAGTGTTGTAGGCATCAGCAATGGGGAAAATGTAGGGTAGAGCTCATGGTAAGCCCTAGTGAGAGAATAAAAATGCAAACCCCTGCAATTATGGGGGAAAGCCATGCCATTTCCAGCAGAGAATTATATCCCATATGAGAGTGAGAGGAGTTTAGAATGGAGAGCAGAGGAGTGACAGGATGATGCTGATGGCTCCAGGAGAAGCTACTGTGATGGGGGTTATCATTCATCTCAATGACCTCTCCCTCTAAGTTTACTCTCAGGAAAAGAGGTCCCAGGGAATCATAGAAAAGCTGCTCTTGGCACATGTATAGAAAAGTATACTGTGCAGGGCGCCTGGGTGGCTCAGTGGGTTAAGCCGCTGCCTTCGGCTCAGGTCGTGATCTCAGGGTCCTGGGATCGGGTCCCGCATCGGGCTCTCTGCTCGGCAGGGAGCCTGCTTCCCTCTCTCTCTCTCTCTGCCTGCCTCTCTGCCTACTTATGATCTCTCTCTCTGTCAAATAAATAAATAAAATCTTAAAAAAAAAAAAAGAAAAGAAAAGTATACTGTGCAGTACAAGCAGTGAGCTGTGCTTGCTCAGAAAATACATAACCCAGATTTCCTGCCACAGGGCTTCTAATTGACAGATGACCATCGTCTGTCTGCCACTGCTGCCACTATTTTTGTACCACAGTCTTAATTCCCAGCAACTTTGGCCTGGCTAAAATTTCTTAAAACTGCACTATCGTCTAAGATTCTGTCTCTGCTGTCTTCTTTCCTTTTCTCTCTCCTTTACAGGTGTCATGCCTGTGTCACGGTCTACCGCCTCTCCTTCCCTCCGGAGGCTCCCTCCTCTTTTTACCTTACAGTCATTTTGAACCTCCCCCGCCCTCAACACACACACATACCACAAATCTGTTACAGGCTCATCTTTTTCTGACATCTGCTTCTTGGAGGACTTGAACTAATGCATTGCGGGTGGGTAGTTGCCTTTTAAAACCAGAAAATCCTGATTCTCAGTTTCTCTATGTTCTACTTGAAAAACTAAATAAGTTCTCTTTAGCTCATCACTCTCTGTTCTCATCTTACAGTGCATAGTTACAGAATATAATGGACATTTTGAACTTGTTGCCTAAAAAATCTCCTTAGCCGGATCTATCAGGTTATTAGGTACTTTGTCTGTTTTTTTCCATGTTACTGTAGGTGCTTGTTGTGCTTAATTCCTCATCATTATGTAACAAGAAATCTGTTTTCCTCCAGCTTCCAATAACACCTTCCTTACATATTTTTGAGCCATTCCAACAATCTCCTCAAGGCCTACTGAGGCATCTCCCATGACCCAGGTCCAAGGCTAATAACATGCTTTCAATTTTTGCTTTATTTCTTAAATTTTTGTGTTTTATATTTTTGTGTTTCGTTATTTTATATTTTATTTTTATTTACCTATTTTTATTTATTTTATTATTTTTATATTTATTTATATATTTTTAAATTTATTTTTTATTTATTTTCAGCATAACAGTATTCATTATTTTTGCACCACACCCAGTGTTCCATGCAATCTGTGCCCTCTCTAATACCCACCACCTGGTTCCCCCAACCTTCCAACCCCCCACCACTTCAAACCCCTCAGATTGTTTATTTATATTTTATTTTATTTATGCTTTATTTATTTATTTATTTATGCTTTATGACTTTAGCCCACCTCAAGTTACCACATTCCATTTGAATTGTTATTGTTGCATATGAACCCATTTCCAACTAAAGGCATACAACATGTTTTTTCTCTACTAATGAGACTACACTGTTTCCCCTTATATAACTCAAATCCAAATTTTTCAAACTTCCCTTGTCTCTGCCTTGAAATTTGATTCTTATCTTTCTCTTATTCTTAACACCAGTTCTCTTTTCTAGAGTTCAGTCCTTCCTAAATGCCTTCATAATGCCTAAATGAAATGGATTTTGTCTTTCTTCTCCATCAATCATGTTTTTGCTATGACAAATGGTTAAAAACCCAACTTTTCCAAAAAAAAAATTGTCCTAACCCATCATTTCATGGTTCTTTCTCTTTGAATTTCTAAGTCTCCATGACATGTATATTTCTAATCATATACCCTGTTAGCTAAATGAGAATGAGATACTCATTCCTATTACTTTTGTGTTATTTAAAATCTATTCTTGGATTAATAAATTGATTTTGTTTTGTTGAGCATTTTTGTGTATTTGATTTTTTTTTTCCTAATTCATGATGTTGATCTTCCTCAGATGTTTGTTGCTCATTAGCTGTGTGCTTGGGAACAGAATTCTCCCATTTGCATTTTAGGCTGTGTGACCTGCCTTGTTGGCTATGACATCCTATTTGGATCCTTAGCTTATTGGTGTTGTGGTAAATTTCAGTTGGATGCCTTGAAAAAAAAAGTTGCAAAAATTCAGTGCCTCAGAGAAATCCTCTTTATTTTGGTCAAGACTTTATGCTCATTGACCAGTTTTTACATTTCTTTTCTTATAATTTTTGTAGGTTGGAGATGGCAGTCAGTGATTTCATTGTGTGACCCATCTGCCATTTTTTTAGTGAAATTTTCTACTGTATATTTTATGTTATCTTCCACATTCTTGACAAGGATTATATTTTCATGATCTTGGCTTTCACAGTAGCTAAAAGAGTATCTTAAATGTAGTAAATGCTCAATGAATTTTTTTGAATGATTTAATTAAATATCATAGTTCTAATTCATGGTTTAATTCTTACATCTTGGAAATACAGTTTTAAACTGAAATGAAACACAGTATCCCCTTGGATCTAGAATATGAGAAAATAATCATAACTAGAGATAAATTTGTATATAAAGATTCACTTCAGAGCTTCAGAGAAAACTATAGTTTTAGATTCAGTCTAAATTTCTCTAGCTCTTCAACTCCATTCAAAGCTCCATTTTACTCCATTCAAAAAAAAATTTATAGAGACTAATGTTTTTTAGGTATTGTTCTGGATGCTGAGTTTATAGAAATAGAAAAAATTAAAAAAATATATCCTGCCATGAAGGAGTTCGTATGTGTTAGAGCACTGAGATGTTTTCAAGGAGGCAAGTATGCTGGAAGAGGAGTGAGAAGAACAAAACCAGATGGTGGGGTCGGAGAGGTTGTGAAGGAAAGATTGGGTAGAAACTTTAAGGCCACAGTGAAGATTTTGGTTTTTAATCTGAGCTATATGGGGAACCACAAGAAGATTTCAATAGGGCAATGACATAATTTTACTTCTATTTTAGCAGAATTACTCAAGTTTCTATGTAGATGCCAGGCTGCTATGTAGCTAGGAGCCTGGAAGAGGTAAGAGAAGAAGCCTCGAATGCAGTTAGGGTGTCATTGTCATGATACAGATAAGAAATGACGGTGGCTTGGTTCAGGAGCAATATTATAAAAGTGGTAAGAAGTGGGCAGATTTGGGGCTATTCACTGAAACGTGAAGAATGAAAGGAGAGACAGGTTTTAGAAAAAGATCAGTGTGTGCTTTTTAAATGTCCCAGAAGTAATATATTTTATTAACTGAAACCATAAGGGTAAAGGAGAGTGTTCTAAAATTCTTACAGCCACAAGAAAATTTCTCTCCCATTTCAAAAGATATTTCAGTTTCCAAGCCTTTACTAGAATGGAATGGCTACTAGAAGGACAAATGCCGTGAATGATATTGTTGTCTAGTGCCTCTATGCAATGGCCATTACTTTCATTTACTTTTACACTCCCCTACAGCAGTCATTTTCAAACTTTTTGATCCCAAAACACTCCTACCATCTCAGAAATGACTGAGAACTCTGGGTCCAACAAGGAGTCAGAAACCACCCAGTATTTTAAATAGTGGAGGTTCAGTGTAAATAATTATTATCAAGCTTTTATAGTAGAATAAATATAAAAATGTAAAGGTAACTCAGAAAGGTACCTTGGGGCTAGAATTCCTGAAAAAGGGTAAACTTGAAAAGATAATCCTGTCCACAGAGTTGGGGCTCAGACCTTGTTTAAGATGGTCTGAACAGCCAACTGGATGGTAGAAAATTTTGCTGAGTTCCCTGGCAGAGCTGGTCCAGAGTCACTGGACAAGGTATTAAGGACCCTCTGAGGAGCAAGTGAGCTGAAGCTAATAGCCAGGCTCTTAGAGAGAGTCAGAGCTTCAGTGCAAGAACTCTAAAACCAGGAACTGGCCAGGCCTCCTTCTTTACAAACCTAGAATACTCTGTGCATGGCTGTGTGAGATGAAGGTAGGGTGGTCTGCTCCCTAAATGGCAGCTTGATGGGACCTCTAGCATGTACATGTATGTGCAGAGCTGAAGAGAGAATGCAAGGAACGGTGATTTAGGTTAGCCTGCAGATGTGCAGTGTCTGGAGGTCCTAGCTACACCACTACTGCCTAGCACTGAAAGTCACAGAAAGCATGTCCTCCAGAAGTCTGGCAATGAAGTCACACCAGAAGCAGGAAGGAACACCTCCTCCACCTCTAGTGTCACTCCAGTGTTCTCATAGACCACGCTTCACTTCCCACTGACTGGCAAAGGAGAAACATTTAGAAGGAACAACTCTATTATCACAGAGAAGGCAAAAAGAATGAATTTGGAACTGAGAGACCATAAAGTAATAATCGGCACAGACCCAAAGGAGTTTGGTTTATGTGGGTTAAATCTAGTATAAATTAACACTGAAAAATTTTTTTAAATATTTTTAAACTTACTTAAACTGATAATAATAAATCCACTTCATGTTTACATATAAACATATCTTTATGAAAAAATATTTTAAAAGTATAGAGAGAAGGATAACATTGACATATTTTAGATTTATTTGATGTCTGGTTTGAAGGAAGACAATTGGATTCTTATATCTGCTTCTGCATTAAATCATTACAATATGTTGTTTTGGTTGTAGTATATTGAAAAAAATAAAATTCACCCTCATAAAAATATGTAATTAGAAGGTGGAAGAATATTTAATAGTCTTTTTGTATGATTATGGATAGTTTTCTTTGATATAACACCAAAAATTGATGAGGTAGTTTCTTAAATATTGACTACACTGCAAAATCTGAAACCATATCAATGAAACTTTCACACTCTATTGCACTAATATTCACTGATCAATCTTGTAATCTGAATAAACGTTAGCAATATATGACTTTATAACAATGTGTTGATCATTTGGTAAATACAGATTCATTGATTTTTGCAGCTTTATTATTGAAATATTTCATAATGACAGATAAAAGTTTTCCAAAATTCGAATTTTCTCTTGAAAAATCAATTTTTCCCTTTGGTAGTATATACTGTCAGTTGCTTTAGTCACTTGTTTATTTTTGAGAAAATATCTGACAAATGCGTAAATATCAGTTTGTCATTCTTTCAAGGAAAAATGATATTTCATGAAGTTTTTAGTTCAGTTCACAACTTAATCACACAAGGGCTTTCCTTTAGTCAATCATTGTACTCAGTATACTACAGAAGTACTTTATGCACACTTTCCATTTTGTCATACAGTATATTAGAAATAGGTACTCAAAAGCAAATATTTAATAAAACTAGTGCTTTTTAGTAATTTATAACTGAGGACATTTATAACTGAAATTGTCATTGTATTACTGCCAAATTGTAGCAGTTACTACTACAGTCCTACTTAACTTTTAGTATACACCTTGATTCCTGCTAGGGCCCCAGCAGTTTTATCCACCATTACTTTTAACCATTATTCTTCTCTTCATAATTCTTTTCTGTACTCCTATAGATCTTTCAGTGTACTTCTTTTATTGCATGTACCTTTCTCACTCTTGAATCATGTCTAATGATGTTTCTGTCTCTACCATATTCCCAAGCACCCTGAAGTCAGGTTTATATTTGATTTTACTCCATATTCCACTCCAATCATGCTAGTGACTTCCATTTAGTAGTAGTATAATAAGTACTGGTTGAATGGGTAAATAAACAGATTTTTTCTCCTAAACAAAAGACAATGTATGTTACAATTTTGTTGATGATCATTCCCACCAAGTCTTTCTGTACTTAAGCTATCTAAGGTGTCATGTTGTAATAGATGTGTGCATTATAATTTACATTTACCAATACACAGGAGTAATCATTTGCCTACAGGAATATATACATGTGTGTGATTTTATTTTAATTATTGATTTATTCCTCTGTATCTTTTATGATAGAGTTCCTTGTGGACAAGGAATATGTCTTATGAAAGTTTAGTGTCTAACCTAGTACCTTGTATGTATGAGTCATTCAAAAATTGATTGCTGCTGAGTAAATAAATAGATTTTTGCGTAAAAAACATTCACACATAAAAAAGAGGTAATAAATGGTGCTGGAACAACTAGGAAATCACATGAAAAAAAATTAGTCCAGACATAGACCTTACATGCTTCACAAACATTAATTCCAGGTAGCTCACAGGCCCACATGCAAAATGCACAACTTTAGAACTCCTAGAAGATAACATAGGAGAAAACCTGGATGACCTTGCATTTGGTGATGACTTTTTACATATAATACCAAAGGCAAGACTCATTAAAGAAATGACTGATAAGTTGGACTCCATTAAAATTAAAAACTTCTCTGTGTAGAACACTGTAGAAAGAAAGAAAAGACCAACAACAACAACAAAAAAAAAAAAAAAAGAAAAGAAAAGAAAAGAAAGAAAACAAAAGAGAACGAAAAAAAGGAAAAGACAAGCCACAGATTGGGAGAAAATACTTACAAGACTTCTTTGCTAAAATATCATTATTCAGAACACACAAAGAACTCCTAAAACTAAACGATGAGAAAACAAACAACCTTATTAAAACATGGGCCAAAGGCCTTAATAGGCACCTCACCAAAGAAAATACACAAATGACAAATAAGCATATGAAAAGATCATATGTCATTGGGAGTTACAAAGTAAAACAACAATGAGATACCACGACACTTATTAAAATGTTCAAAATCCAGAACACTGATAACACCAAATTTTGGTGAGGATGTGAAGCAGCAGGGACTCTCTTCCATTGTTGGTGAGAATGCAAAATGGTATAGTCACTTCGGAAGACAGTTTGCAGTTTCTCATAAAACTAGACATACTCTTAACAATTCACAGGCGATTCACAGACCTGTACCCCTGGGGCTAATAATACATTATATGTTTATAAAAAAAATTTTAAAAAAATCAGTGGTTGCCAGGGGTTAGAGGAGAGGGAGGAATGAATAGACAGGACAGAGAGGTTTTTAGGACACCAAATTACTCTTTATGAAACTACAATGCCACGTGGTCATTTTTACAGATACATGTCATTTTAAATTTGTCCAATCCCATAGAATGTACAACACCAAGAGTGAATTCTAATGTGAAAATGGAATGTCAGTGTCAGTGTAGGTCTATCAGTTGGCTCAGATGTACCATTCTTGTCAGAATGTTGATAACCGGGGAGACTAGGCATATGTTGGGGCAGGTGGTATATGGAAAATCTTGGTACTTCCTGTGCAGTTTTGCTGTGAACCTAAAACTACTCTTAAAAAATAGTCAATTAAAAAAAAAAAAAAGAAGAAAGGAACTTTCCTTGTATGATGATGCCCACTGAATATAATGCATACTGTATAGATTACAAAATATATTCACATATAAAATTTTATTTTCCCTTATGATAAGCCAATTAAGCATAAAGTACAGATGTTAATTCACCATTTCCTTCAATTGTAATTTCTCTACATTTATGCCATTGTTAACCAGTTTTGCTATTACTATTAAAGATTAACTTTTGGTAAACCTTGACTGCATTATAAATGTATACAAATGAATGGATTGATAATTAGTTGAAAATTTATGGCTTGATCTCATTATTGAAGTTATAGTAAGAACAATAGTTAACATGTATTGATTATGCACTAAAAACTGTGCAAAATTCTCAGTATTGTCTCATTTATTTTCTAACAACTGTGTGTAGAAGGTTATATAAGTATATTTTCGCATAAGGAAATTGAAGCATATAAATATCCAAGAATTTACTGAAAGTTACACAGTAAGCAGCTAGAACCAGGGTTTGAACCCATATGCTCTATTCCATTATGCTCCTAAATACCATAACATAATGTCACCCTTTTTACAAAAATAATCATTAAATATTGAAAGCATGATATTTTGCTAAGCATTCTAAATCAGACACTGATTAACCTTTTAACGGTTTGTAGCCAAAGATGCCCATTTTGCAGATGAAGAACATACAGGTGGAGTTTGCATTGGCCTAAATAGCACGTTTAACATGACAATATGAAATTAAATAATTGTAGGGATTTAAATTCCACTGACTTATATCTCCCCTCTTATAGTAATAGACTAATAACCTACTGGGTCCTTTTTTTATTCAGCACTACTTTCAGGAATCCCCAAGGGGTGTTAAATATGCTTATTAAACTATCTTCTCCCATCAGGTATTGGCAGGTGTGATGGTTATTTTTATGTGTCATGAGAGGGTTTTTGGATGAAATTAACATTCACGTTGGTGAACGTAGGGTAAAGCAGAATGCCCTCCATAGTGTAGGTAGGCCTTTTCAGTCGAAGGCCTGAACAGAACAAAAAGACTGGTTCCCCCAAGCAAGAGATAATTCTCCAGTAGGTTGCCTTTGGATTTCATCTGCATCATCAGCTCTCCTGGGTCTGCAGCCTGTCTTCCCACACTGCAGATTTTGGACTGCAGTCTCTGTAATCATTAGGTAATTCCATATAATAATTTTTTTCTTTTCCTTTCTTTTCTCTCTCTCTTTTTATTAAGATTATTTATTTATTTATTTTAGAGAGAGAGAATGTGAGAGAGAGCGAGAGCATGAGAAGGGCTAGGGTCAAGAGGAGAAGCAGACTCCCCACCCAGCAGGGAGCCTGATGCAGGACCTGATCCTGGGACTCCAGGATCATGACCTGAGCCGAAGGCAGTCGCCCAACCAACTGAGCCACCCAGGCACCCTTCTCTTTTCTTGTCTTGTCTTTCTTTTCTTTTCTTCTCTCTTTACTCCTTCCTGCCTTCCTTTCTTTCTTCCTTTCTTCCTTCCTTCTTTCCCTTCTCTGAAGAACCCTGACTAATATACCAGGCCCCATAATCAGTGACCTAGCCTGTCATGGTGGTTTATCTACATGTGATTTGTGACAAACTGGAGCAAAAAGTCACTCCCTTTCATGCACTCTTCTGCTGGAGAGCTCCCAAAGCAGACTTGCCTGGAACTCAGTGTTTTACACCGTTTTTCTGTAGAGTTGTTTTTTGTTTGTTTGTTTGTTTGTTTTACAGTCCTCTTTCTCCTTGGGATCTATGAAATTGGGCTTGAATTACTCATCATGTTATAATCAGATTATATCTGACTGGGTATAAACTCTAGTTTAAACAGTTAACTCTCATGCATAGCTACTTCTTCTCTTGGGATAAGTTATTTCTCTTTGTTACTGTCAGGTTTGTGTGTTACACTCTTTTTCCAAGACATGCTTCAGATATGTCTGCTCCCTAGTAGAGTTCTTTCCTAAGGATAGCTTCAGCTGCCATGCAAAGAAAATTCTTTTAGGAATATACACCAGGACTCTAAGAATGCCCAAGTATGTCTGAATTTCAACAAAGGTAATATTACCCAACAAAGATAATATTTCTGCAGTATGCTACAACATGCTGCAGAAATATTTCTTACTTTTGTTCTAATTCCCAAGACATTAATAGTCTGTGGGAAAATTAACCCTCTTGTATCCTATATGATGTAACATTTTTCCATTTGACACAATGATACAAATGACATATTGATACAAATGATGTATCATTTTTCCATTTGACCAGATGGCAATAAGCACAAAACACTAGAAATTCCACTAACTTCAACTTATGAACATGGAAAACTATAGTTTCACCCAAATTTTGTCTATGTAGGATGAGTCTTCTGCATGAAGGGTAAGGACAAATTCTGTTATGTTCTGTGAGGGAGTGATTTGATAAACATGTATGATGTGTCATCTGACAGGTAAGCACATATTTATAGGGACAGTGAGGTAGAATATGATATCTGAACTGTTCCCCAAAATCTGATGTACACACTAATATTAATCAATAATCTATAAAACGATGAGATTAGGAAGAAAGAGTAAGAATGGAAGAATAAGCAACCTAAAACAAAAGTTCTGTTTAATTTTTTGAGAATGAACAATGACAACTAATTTGGGTTTAATGTTTAACTAGGTAAGGTCACAGCTGAATTTTTGGTTTTCCCCCTATAATTAAGTTTTCTACAAAGAAGTAGAATTTTAGAACCTATTTGAGGATCAGAGAAGAAAATGTACTTAGCACTCCAGGGGGTAAAAAGAAGATTCTCCATTAAGATAACTTTCTACCACCTATTCATTATCTAGCTTACAACAATAGCCACCTCATCAGTGACTCATCTAAACCAAATGTGCGAAGAGTGCAACAAGCTCTGAATAGATCAAACACTTGTACTCCATTTGCTGGTATTAGAATACAGGTGTTAAAGGTTGAGGAAATAGAAAATTAAAAAGTGATGGAAAATTTGCTATAGTTGTTGGCTCTAAGGAGTTTCCAAGTAAACCAACCTCACCTCACCAATCTGTTGTTCAAACAAATGCACTCTACTGTGCCTTCAGAGCTATGTCTACTCACCTTAAGGGTGCCCTCCAGGTGATCTCACGAGGTAACAGTAATGTACATCTGCCTGTGAGTTAAGATAAACTTCTACTACCTTATATTGGATGTGTCAGTATTTAGCTGGTATTATGGAGGAAGTATTTACTTGTTACTGAATTCTTTATTCATTTTTAAATCTCAAAGTATTATTGTTATTACAATTACAAAAAAATTACAATTATAATTAAAATTACAATTACAAAAAATTACAATTACAATCACAGGCAAAAATTATTAGTTAGAGAACCCCCCTTTTTTTATAGAAAAAAGCTGTTTATGATTCTGTGTGCTAAAGCTTCCACACTAAAAGTTACCCTTCAAGTTAATGATACTAAGTTTTCTTAATAACAACTTATGAATAATATGCTAGTTTTGAACATTTCAGAGTTAATTTTAAACCAGTATTTTTAATATACATTGATAGATCTTTAAGAATAGCATTTGAGGGATGCCTACGTGGCTCTGTCAGTTAGCGTCTGCCTTCAGCCCAGGTCATGATCCCAGAGTCCTGGGTTCTCTGCTCAGTGGGGAGCCTGCTTCTCCCTCTCCTTGTGCACACCCACCCCCACTCATGCTCTTTCTCTCTCTCAAATGAATAAATTAAAAAAAAAATAAAAAAAGGATAGCACTTGAGTGTAGTGTAAAAAAATGGCTTTTTTTGGGACACCTGAACGGTTCAGTTGGTTAAGCGGGGACTCTTGGTTTCTGCTCAGGTCATCATCTCATGGGTCATGGGATAGGGCCCTGCATTGGACTCTGTGCTCTGTGTGTCCCTCCCTCTCTGTCTGTTCCATTCTCTCTCTTTCTCTCAAAAAAAAATTTTTTTAAACCTTTCTTTTGTATTGTAACAGAAGTTATTTATTGTTTTAATAATATGTTAAAATTTTCTTACTTTCTTTACCTGCATCAAGGGTGCACAGGTATATCTCTTGCTAATGCCAAAAAGCATTATTTATCTTCTCCATATATATTTTCTAGTCTTTCACTGTTATGATGTTTCCATTCAAATGCTCAGTCTTACTATCCACAACTATATTAATATACAACAATAATAATCATCAGAAGAATTAGCAGTTTCACGGGTATAGGTCTGTGAATCATCAGTCTTACACAATTCACAGCACTCCCCATAGCACATACCCTCCCCAATGTCCATCCCCCAGCCACCCCATCCTCCCCACGCCCCTCTTCTCCACCAACCCTCACTTTGTTTCCTGAGATTAAGAGTCTATTATGGTTTGTCTTCCTCTCTGGTTTCATCTTGTTTCATTTTCCCCTCACTTCCCCTATGATCCTCTGTCTTGTTTCTTAAATTCCTCATATCAGTGAGATCATATGATAATAAGACAATCAGAGAAAGACAAAACATCTCATTTTGCCCCTCTTAGTATTTCCTCTTAGTATCTCCTTTCAAATAATCCTTTCATGCTCTAAGGGCAAGCACTATTGATCACATACCTTGTAGCCATTCTTCCCCAACTTTTCTTTGTTAATCTAACCACAAATTTACTTAGACCTCAGGTGGCCACCTGCTTTAGAAAAAGAGTGTCCTCAGACCTAGCTAGAGGATGAATCTTGATTACTGAATATCACAGCTACTTCTCTCAAGCCTGAATTAAGAAGGATTTAAGAAGGATTTTTTTATATAAGAATCGTGTAGGGGCTTCTGGAAAAGATTTCATCCCTCTTAGGAATACATTCTCTTTGCCTATTTTGACATATCAGTGGTTGTGTGAGGGTGGTATGCTGAAGGCTCATCAGTAACACCAAAAGAGTCAAGTCTAAGGACATTAGCTGGTAGGAGGAAGACGCTTGCTCAGAAAGATTAGAGGAATTGAGTGTTTGATGATATCAGTTAGCCATTGATTTAATGAATTCTGGAACCTCCTCCCTTGGGACTCTTGGTGCATGAGGTCATGTGATGTCTAGTGTCTAAGCAGGTGTGAGTTGGGAATAGTACCACTTGCAGCTGAAACAATTCTATTGATACATCTTACATTTAGGACCCATGTGTATGTATTATCCGCTTTCACTTTAGCGCCACGACTTTAAATTTTTTAAGGGAAATGTTAAATCCCTGATCTCAGAGAGACCAGACATTATTCCAGATAACTATTGGTCAGGGGCTATAGGGCACATTCTATAAGAATATGTACTGCTTTTTGGCTACTAAATCTGAAATCAGGAATTTCCATCCACCTTTGGTAACTCTACAGTTAAGCACTATATTTTAAAATGTAGAAGACTGAATAATGTTGAAATAATTAGATTTTGAATTTGGATATCATCATAGAAGAGCTAAAATTATCTTTATATATACATATTATTATACATTCTTTATATTATAAATACTTCAGACTAATCTATAATCTGTGTCAATATTATGCAAATGCTGAGATTCATAACCTAGATGTCTCACTAAATTTTCAGAGAACAACTAAGAAACTGCAGAATTTCTTGTTAGAACAGATGGTCTTTTGATTAATGCTTTAGTGCATAAGTCTACCTCTGTTGAGTCATTTTAACAAGAAAGTGTTTAAGTGTTCCACCAGTTGGTTGGTTAAATTAGCAACAGGCTCCAGTTAAGGTGTAAACCACAAGCATAAATCCATTTAGTGACCCATGAGCAAGTGAAACTATATCTGCAAGAGTATTTCTAATAGGGATGATAGTGATTTAAGATTTCAGAAAGCAGCATGAAAATTTCCTCATTGCTTTAAATTCCTAGCCAGTGGCAATTATTCTGTGAGACAGGTCTATGTTAAAAGTAGTTATTTAAATATTTCAAACAAATCAGAAATAACCAAAGTAATCAAAGTCCTTTGGATTTAGTCTTCAAAATGTTCTGAGGTAAGAAATGAAATGTCTCAACACCAGATTTAAATCAATGGAAATAACTAGAGGAATTTCAATTCACATATTCATAGTTCATTAGGTTTAATAGTGTGAAAATGTCATATTTGGTATAGTATTAGCATTACCTACACATCCCCTCCCATAAACAGCCAAAAACTTTTACATTCAAATAATTCTGGTAAAAAAACTTTAAATTTGAAGTTCAGTTATGAACCCAGTTATTTTCTCTTAGAAAATTTAAAAGCTCTAGAAATTTATCCATTCAATTTCAATATAGTTCATTTCAAAGGTCTTTTTATAAAAATGAAGCCTTTGAGATTAAGCTTTTCCCAACTGATGCTTTCAGTTTTACCATATTACATAATTTTTCTAAAAAAAACAACAACAACAAAAAAAGAGGCTCTTGAACTTTTAACCTTGACCTATCGGCTAAGTCATAAGTTATCTGTTACTAGTGCTTTTTTATATTACCTGGAAAGAAGAAAATGCGGTGGATAGGTTTAGACTTCTCTGAGCATATTGCTGGTGGATCTGTTGGTTTCAAAGTAAAAAGGTATATGCCTTGTACTATGTCCCAGCTTTTCTTTTAGTATCTTTATTAGTTTCCTTCAGCTTAATTACTCGATGATAGTGTAATTACTGAGGACTAGTAATGGTCCTCCATTATTGTAGTCTTCCAAAAGCCCTGGTCCTTTTAAGAAACTTATTCATAGACATGTGTGCTTTCCTAATTCTTAACTTATTTTAGCCCCCCAATTATACTTTGATATATTTGTTGGATGTCTACATAGGTAAAGTTAAGCCTCAAGTGATACTGAAGGGAGGAGATAAAACTGATAACTCAGATAAGAATTAGTCAGTACAGATCAGGCTACGCTATCTAACAATCACAAGGGTTCTCTGGTTCAAGGAAACAAAAGTTTATTTCTCTCTTGTACATAATCTGTTTTGGATTAAGACAAATGTTTAGGACAACCAGGTCCCCAGCAATTGAGACTGAACTGATCTAGGACTTTACCATATCAGCATGAAGGCCTTGTCTGTTCTCACCTTAGGAGAAGAAAGAGCGTAAGAGTTATTTGTTGGCTTTTCCAAGCTTTGGCTGGAGGTGACAGACATCACTGCTGCCCAAAGTCCACAACCCAGTGCTAGTTACAGGGTCAAGGGGAACAGAAATGTGGTGGTACAGATGGTATGTTGGGCAAGTGCAACTGTGGCTGACATAGTGGGAATTTGAGAATAGTCATCCTTTTTAATAACAATGACAATGGCAAACACTCTGCTAATGTTTCAGAAAGAGGTGTGAATGAATAATGGCAGGTTATGAGTCAGAGGTAAGCGATTAGTACTTGGTAAATTGGGGCTTCTTTGATTCATTGATTTTATAAGTTCTTTTTACAGTAGGAGGTAATAATTTTCATTTTGGAGAATTAGAAAATATTAACGAATTGGATAGTAAATACATGTTAATCCTCCACTTGACCTTATAGACCTCACTTTCCTCCTCTTTTTGTTTACACTGCATTCATAAAACAAAAATTTAAAGAATAAAATTTGCCTCTATTTCAGAAGACATACATTTTGTATATTGGTTTAGTGAATCATGACTTTTAGATCCTCAATATATCTTATGATTATGTGACTATAGGTGGGAAAATCAAGAAAGCACATATAGTTTAAATGACTACCATTACTCTTGAATTTAAGCACATAGCTGGCTCTATGTCCACTGAATCCAAGTCCTGTGTTTATATCTTGCTCCCCTCGTCCTATAGTTTGAAAATATCTTCCTGTTATGTTCATCTCATCCACTACATAGAAAACTCCTAAGGTCAAGCAACATGGATTATTTGGTGTATGTTTGATCTATATTACATGGATTATGTATATGATACAGGTGCTCGACCAGGAATTTAGTGTCTTCTATATTTCAGAGGTCTAAAAAGGCATTACGTCATGTTCACACTCATGTATATGCTAATGTCATCAGGTCCAGGGTCAGTCTTTTTTGTTTGTTTTTATTTTTTACTCAAGTAAATTTAACATGTACTAGTAGAATATTTACAGGTGTATAATATAATGATTGAACAGTTCTATACATTTCTCAGTGCTCATCAAGTACTCTTAATTCTTTTTATGTATTTCACCCATCCTCCTGGCAACCAGCAGTTTGTTCTCTCTGTTTAAGAATCTGATTCCTTTTTTTTTGGGGGGGGGATTCTTTCCCCCTTAGTTTGTTCATTTGTTGTTTTTTTTAAATTCCACACATGAGTGAAATCATATGGTATTTGCCTTTTTTAACTGACTTACTTCACTTAGTATTATATACTCTAAATCATCAGGGTTGTCGTGTGTTGTTGCAAATGGCAAGATTTCTTTCTTTTTGTGGGTGAATAATATTCCATTATTTATCTATTTATCTATCAATAAACATTCAGGTTGCCTCCACATATTGGCTATCATAAGTAATGCTGCAGTAAACATAAGGGTGCATATATCTTTTTGAATTAGTATTTCCATTTCTTTGGATAAATACTCAGTAGTGGAATTGGATCATATGGCAATTCTATTTTTAATTTTTTGAGAATTTCATACTCTTTTCCTGTGGCTGCTCCAATTTGCCTTCCTCGCCAACATTTCCAAAAGGGTCCCTTTTTCTCCACATCCATGCCAACACTTGTTGTTTCTTATACCTTTTATTTTAGATATCTGACAGGTGTGAGTGATATCTCACTGTGGTTTTGATTTGCATTTCCCTGATGATTATTGATGTTGAGCATCTTTTCATATATCAGTTGGTCATCTGTATATCTTCTCATGTTCAATAGTTTTTTAAAGATGGCTGGCATTCATTATTGATTAACATATGCACCACAATTATAAACCCCTAGATATGATAATTATCCAGGATTAATTACTGATGACAAGAAGAAGAGAATGGGAGAGACACTGTTGTACACATGCTGCTTATATTTTATGATGTAATATTCAAAACAACCATAGTGACAAATGAGTTTACTAGCTCAGAGAAGTTGGGTAACCTTCCAAAGTCAGTGTTAAGGCAGAGATTTGATCACCTGTATACCTGACTCTAAATGTTGTGTTTTTCCTCAATCTTATAATGATTCTCCTATAAGAATATTTAGTACTCTAGCAAATAAAAATATCATCAACAAAAATTGCATGCCTTCCTTTCCTCTTTCCTTAACATACTATTTACCTTCATACTGAATAGGTTTTTTGTTTTTTTTTTAAGATAAAGGTCTATTTTAAGATAACTGTAAATTTGTACATAACTAGAGAAAATAGTACTTAGTAGTAGTAGTAGAAAATAGTACTATACAGAAAATAGTACTTAGAGACCCTGTTTATCTTTTTGCCAGTTTCCTCTAATAATTATATTTTGCAAAACTATGGTGCAGTATCAAACCTAGCATACTGACAGTGAGGCAGTGAAGACAGCATTTCCATCACCATGAATATCCATGATGTTATACTTTTGTAGCCACACCTAGTTCATTCTAGCCCTGACTTCCTCTGTAACCCCTGGCAATTACTAATCTATTCTCCATTTCTAGAATCTTGTCATTTCAAGAACTTGAGTAGGAACTTTATCCACCCTTGCCAGCAGTAAGCCCACCAGCTGACATTCTTTTTAAATAAGTTTGCAGTGCATAAGAATTACTGTTTAAATGTCTCCCCCAGACTCTGCCTCTGCATTTTTATTCTTTAGTTGGGAAAAGTCAGAGAGCATAGCTGTCTTCCGGCTAAGTAGACATGTTTTGGGGAAATAATGGAGTTTGTGAGAATGGATCTCTCTCTTAAATGTATACCAAAAAATTATAAAATGAACTATATTCTGGGATTTAAAGGGGGGAAAAGATATCCTGCTAAATCTAGTTAAATCATAATTCTTTCTTTTCCAGAAAAGACTCTTGTGGAAATTTCTTTTTTAGTTTCTAAACTGGAGGTCAACGATATTTTTGACAAAGAAAGAGTTTTCAATATTTACTAATTTGTTTATAATAAATACATATTTATCAAATGAATTATCAAGTAAATACATATTTATCAAGTGAATTTTTTTGAATTTTTAAATACTAGACACTGTAGTTGTGTATAATTGAAAATGTATTTACTGCTTCTTTTCAATTTTTAGTCAAAAAAGAGAGGACACAAGGAGATACCATGAGAGCAGAAGAAAGAGGAGTCATCTCCTCTCTATCACCTCAAACATAACAGGATGAACAGATTCCTATGCTGTAATCAAATTTTCAGTTTAAGCATATTGGGACACAGAGCAGATCACTGTCTGGGCCAGAGCAAGAAGCCAAGTACTTTTCTATTTACTACCCACATTGCTAGTGTCAAGTTTGTATGTCAGTCTTTTACGTTTGTTGTTTCACTGAAGTGGCATGTTTTTCCAGCCAGCAAAAGTTACTGATTTGCGGGTTTAGGAGTGAAGCAGAGACAAGCATTTTTAAGTGGATCTTTGTGCTGAATGGGAAGTCGCTTTTTAGTATATGCCTGATCTACACTGTAGAGATTGCTTATTTGGTACAGGAGACCTGATCAGGAATCCACAGTCTTAGATAATGTAAAGTTCTAAGGAACCACCAGAATGTGTTCACACTTACATATATGCTGATGTCATCAGATACAGGTTCAATATTTTGAATTTAAAGTAGAGAAGCAGGCAAAAGGTGCCTTAAATTAAGGAAGAAGGAGTGACATCACAAAGATGGTGACATAAGTTGTTCCTGACTTCTGTCTCACAATAAGTATAACTGACAACTGTTTACAAGTAAGATACCACTGAGAGATCCTAGAACACCAAGGTGAGGCTGAAGTAATCCTCCCCTGACCATCCACCTGCAAAAAAAGGCCAAGAAACACTGCATTAGAAGGGTAAGAGAAGGGACACCTGGGTGGCTCAGTGGGTTAAGCCTCTGCCTTTGGATCAGGTCATGATCTCAGGGTTCTGGGATCGAGCCCCACATTGGGCTCCCTGCTCAGCAGAGAGCCTGCTTCCCCCTCTCTCTCTTCCTGCCTATCTGCCTACTTGTGATCTCTCTCTGTCAAATAAATAAATAAAATCTTTAAAAAGAAGAAGAAGAAGAAAAGTAAGAGAAAATGCTACACATTGAACACATTGTCCCTCCCTTAGGCCAGCACACCACCATACAGAGAGGTCTCCCTTAAGCCTCCAACTTCTACAGTGGGAAAAGAAAATTCAGGGGGTACAAACAATCCCTGAATTGTGGGCACCCTTACCTTACTCTGATCTTGCAGCCTGGATATTGCAGAGGAATCTTGGAGTTCAGCTGCTGAGACTGTGACAAAGAAGAGAGAAGGAGCTGGCAACAGCCAGCAAATGGATATTGGCGTACCAAGTTCATACCTGCAGTGCCCAAGTAATAATCCCAACTGGGAGATTTGTTCATTTGCAGAACTAAGATGGGGATATACCCTGCCCAGAGAACTTGTTAGGGATCTTCCTGATTTGGATCCTCAAGGGAAGAGCTTTACTGGTTCTAGAGTCCTGTTTGCCTACCTTCAGCCAAGGAGCTGAATCACAGCACAACTCACTATCTAAAGTGTTTTCTAACCCTATCTCGTCAGAATGGCTGGTGATAACTCCTGGAATCAGTGTAGCCCACCACCACTTGAGCTAAGAGGAGGACATATAGACAATAATACATCAAAAGACATACACAAAAAAAGACAAGGAAGAAACAAGGAAGACTGGATCTACAAAACAACCACAAAACAAAACAAAATGACAATATTAAGTTCTTACCTATCAATAATTACTTTATTTTTTTAAAAGATTTTATTTATTTATTTGGCAGATAGAGATCACAAGTAGGCAGAGAGGGAGGGGGAAGCAGGCTCCTTGCTGAGCAGAGAGCCTGATGCAGGGCTCGATCCCAGGACTCTGGGATCATGACCTGAGCCGAAGGCAGAGGCTTTAACCCACTGAGCCACCTAGGCACCCCAATAATTACTTTAAATGTAAATAAATTAAATTCTCCAATTAAAAGACATAGAATGGCTGAATGGATTAAAACAACACACACACATGCACACACATACACACACATGATCCAAAAACATGCTGCCTAGAAGAGACTCACTTTAACCTTAAAGACACACACACAAAGAGTGAAGCAATGGAAAAAGACATTTAAAACAAATGGTGACAAAATAAAAGGTGTTGTGTGTAACTACACTTAAATCAGATAAAATAGATTTTAATCTAAAAATTATAAAAAGATAAAAAGTCATATAATGATAAAGGTGTCAATACATAAAAAAGATACAATAGTAAATACACCACCAGCATTGTAGCACTTAAATACATAAAGCAAAAACTAATTAGAGCTAAAGAGAGAAATAATATTAATACAATAATAGTTGGGAACTTTAATACCTCATCTGCAATAATGAATAGAGTATATAGAGAGAGAATCAGTCAAGGAACAGTGGGTTTGAATAACACTATGACCAGGTGGAATTAATAGGCATATACATAACATTGTATCCAACAACAACAGAATACACATTCTCAAGCACATTTTCATGGAACATTTTCTAGGATAGACCATACTTTAGATCACAAAATGAGTTTTAGCAAATTGAAAAAGATTGAAATCATACCAAGTAGCTTCCCTAACCACAATGGTATGAAACTAGAAATCAGTAATGAGGAAAATTTCCAAACACATAAAAATAATAAACAAGACTGTCTTGAGCAACAAATGAATCAAAGAAGAAATTAAGGAGAAATAAATTTCATTGAGACAAATGATAGTGAAAACACAATATATCAGAACTTGTGGGATGCAACAAAAGCAGTTACAAAAGGAAGTTTTATAGCAATAAATAGCTACAGTAAGAAACAAGAAAGATCTCAAATTAACAACCTAAGTCTACACCTTAAAGAGTAAAAAAAGGAAAACAAATGTAGCAGAGTAAAGAAATAATAAGGATTAGAGCATAAATAAATAAAATAGAGAATAGTAAAACAAAGAAAAAGATTAACCAAACTAAGTGTCGGCTCTTTGAAAAAATGAAAAACAAACAGAAAAACCCTTAGCTAGACTAACCAAGGAAAAAAAAGAAAGGCTCAAATCAACAAAATTATAAATGAAAAAGACTTTTTATATTTGGTACCACAGAAATTCGAAAGACCATAAGACACTACTATGAACTAAACACCAACAAACTGGACAACCTAGAAGAATGGAAAAACTGTTAGAAACACACAATTTGGGGCACCTGGGTGGCTCAGTTTGTTAAGCAACTGCCTTTGGCTCAGGTCGTGATCCTGGAATCCTGGGATCGAGTCTTGAATCAGGCTCACTGCTTGGCAGGGAGTCTGCTTCTCCCTCTGACCCTCCCCCTTCTCATGCTCTCTCTCTCAAATAAATAAATAAAATCTTTAAAAAAAAAAAGGAACACACAACCTGCCAACACTGAATCAGGAAGAAATAGAAATATGAATAGATCAATTAAAAGTAATGATATTGATTCAATAATCTAAGATCTACCAGTGAAGAGAAGCCCAAGGCCTAATGGCTTCACTGGTGAATTTTACCAAACACTTAAAGAATTAACACCAATCCTTCTCAAACTCTCTCAAAAAATCAAAAAGGAGGTAATACTTCCAAACACATTTTCAAGGCCAGTATTATCTTGAGGTCAAAATAAGAAAAGGATACAAGTAAAACAGAAATCTATCAGCCAATATCCCTGATGAAAAGAGATGAAAACAATTCTGAAGAAAATACTAGCAAACTGAATAATACTTCAAAAAGATCATATATCATGATCAAGTGGGATTTATCCCTGGGATGCAAAGAGGTTCAATATACACAAATCAACCAGTGTGATACACGATTAATGAAAGAAATGAATTATGTAAAAATCTCAGTAGAGGCAGAGAAAGAATTTGACAACATTCCATATCCATGCATTATGAAGACTTTTAGCAAATTTCACATAGAAGACACATTTTAGCATTATAAACACAATATATGACAAGCCCATAACTAACATCATACTCAACGATGGAGGACTAAAAGGTTTTCCTCTACGATAGGAACAGAACAAGAATGCCCACTCTTACCACTCTTAATCAACATAGTAGTAGAAGTCCTATGTAGAACAATCAAGCAAGAAAGTGAAATAAAGTTATCAAAATTGGAAAGGAAAAAGTAAAATTATCTCTATTTGCAGTTGACATGATATTTTTATATATGAAAAATCCTAAAGATTCAACCAAAAAATTCTTGGATCTAATGATGAATTCAGTCAAGTTGCATGATACAAAATTAATACCCAAAAATCAGTAGCATTTCAATGCACTAACAATGAATTTTTTGAAAAGGAAATAAAGAAATCAATCACATTTCCAATAGCACCAAAAAAAATAAAATACTTACGAATAAATTTAACTAAGGAGGTGAAAAATCTTTCCTCTGAAAACTAAAAGGCATTGGGGAATAAAATCAAAGAAGATGCAAATAAGTGTAAAGGTATACCATGTTCATGGATTAGAAGAACTAATTTTATTTAAATGTCAGTAGTGTAAAAAGTCATCCTTAGATTCAAGCAGTCCCTGTCAAGAGATTCCAACAACTGTTTTTTTTTTTTCACATATTTAAAAATAAATAAATAAATAAAAATAAATAAATAAAACAACTAAAACTCATATGGAACCACAAAAGTCTCCAAGTAGCCAAAGAAATCCTGAGGAAAAAAAAGAACAAAGCAGGAGGTATCACCCTTCCTAATGTCAGGTATACTGTAAAGCTATAGTCTTCAGAACAATATGGAACTGGCATGAAAATAGACAGTAGAACAGATCACAAGCTCAGAAATAAACCCATGTATTTATAGTCAAGTAATATTGACAAGGGAGCTGAGAATAGTCAATGGAGAAAAGACAGACTTTTCAATAAATGGTGCTAGAACAATTGGATATTTACATGTAAAAGAATGAAACTGTACCTTATATTTTAAACTACTTAAAAAAAAGAAAAAAGAAACTTCAAATGGATTAAAGACCTAAATTTAAGACCTGAAACCATGGAACTCCTAGAAGTAAATATAGAAATAAACCTCTTTCAAATTGGCATAGGTAATGCTTTTTTGGATGTGACACCTAAAGCATAAGCAACAAAGCTAGAAATCAACAAGTGAGACCACATCAAACTAAAAAGCTTCTATACAGCAAAAGAAAGCATCAAAAATGTAAAATAAATAAATAAATAAATAAATAGGTAAACAACAACAACAAAAACCCACAAAAAATCCTACAGAATGGAAAAAAATATTTTCATGTCATATACCTAATAAGGAGCTAATATTCAAAATATTTAAGGAACTTACACAACTGATCAGAAACAAACAAAATCCAATTTAAAAAGGACCTCAATAGACATTTTTTTCAAAGAAAATATGTGAAAGACCAGCAAGTACATGAAAAGATGCTGACCATCGCTAGTCATTTGGGATATGTAGATTAAAACCACAATGAGATATCACTTCACACTTGGTAGAATGGCATCATCAAAAAGACAACAGATAACAAATGTTGGCATGAATGTGAAGAAAAGGGAACCCTTGGTAGGATTGTGAATTGATTCAGCCACTATGGAAAATATATGGCAGTTTCTCAAATAATTACACACAAAACTACTATATTATCCAGCAATTCTATTTATTATTGAGCCATAAAAGAAACAAGGAACTTGTACCATTTGGGACAACATGGATGGATGTGAAAGGCATTATGTCAAATGAAATAATTCGTAGAAAAACAAATACTCCATGAAAATCACTTTTAAGTGGAACTTTGAGTCATAGAAAAAGATCAGACTTGTGATTATGAGACGGACATTGAGGGAGAGAGGAAATTAAAGGTAGATAGGAAAAAGGTACAAACTTTTGGTTATAAGATAAATAAGTACTGGGGATTTAACATACAATATGATGACTAGCTGATTCTTCTTTATGATATATAGAAAAGTTAAGAGAATAAGTCCTGTGATTTATCATCACAAGGAGAAAACTTTTTTTTCCACTTTTCTTTCTTTCTTTACTTTTTATTGTATTTATAGATACAGAGAAGATGGATATTAGCTGAATTATTATAGTAATTATTTCATACTATGTCAGTCCAGTCATCATGCTGTACTCTTTAAACTTCTAAAGTGATGTACCCCAATTATTTCTCAATAAAATTGGGAAAAATTAAGAAATGTTCTATTGTTTCTGGGTAAAATATGATTGGACTTTTCTAAGCCAGTCAGTTATTCCTCTGTGTATTTGGGCATTAGCTGGATTCTTACCTATCCGGAATGTTGTCAAGATATTTAGGATTTACACAGAGGATTATACTAGAAAAGTAATGAATTCATCTAATATGTAAAGGAACAGAAAATCAGAGAGTCATAGAACATTACAGATTTAAGAAATATTTTCTTGTTAGTATAGAAGAAACTAATTTTAAATTTGGAAAAAAAACCTATTCATTTGAATGAACATATATGCTTGGTTGGATTTGAAATCTCAAAGCATACAAAATGCTAATTTGAATTTATTTATTTATTTGTTATTTATTTATTTTTTATTTAATTTATTTATTTGTGAGAGAGAGAAGGGAGGAACAGGTTGGGGGGTGGAGTGGCTGAGGGACAAGTATGACTGGAGGCTCCATTCCAATCCCTGAGATTATGACCTGAGCAGAAGTCAGATGCTTAACTGACTGAACGACCACACAATAATTATATGTGTTTATAATTAAAATATTTTGTGTTGAAATTTGCAATTTGGGTAAAGCTAGAGTCTATTTTTGATTGGAAAATTGAATAAAAGAGCTGCATTAAAAAATGTGATTTATTTTTAATTCTTTAATCAAGAGATAAAATCCATGTCTTCACCCTTTTAAACTGAATGGGCCTTTGCAACTGCCTTGACAAATAGAATGTGATGAAAGTGCTGCTTTATGACTTTCAAGAGTAGTTTAGAAAAGGCCATGCATGTTTTTCTTGGGACACTGGTATGAGAGCATTAAGCCATCATGTACTAAGTTCCAAATACCCTGAGCTGCTATATGGAGACAGATACCATGTAGGGAGGGGGAGGGACCAGCACCAGGTGCTTGAGTAAAAAATTCTTCTCTATATCCTAGTTTCAGCCAATGTCTGACTGCTACCCAATGAGATGAGAAAGAACTGGCCTAGCTCAGTCCTAATCTCCAAATCTGTGAGCGAATAAATGACTGCTATTGATTTAAGCCACTTCTGTGGAGTGCTTTGTTACACAAAAATAAACAACTAGATCACACAGACATCTCACTATTATGCATGCTTTACATAATGTTTAGTCATCAACTTGCAAAGAAGAAAATTTGGTCAGTTGATCAGTGGTTTGTTTTTCTTAGCTCTAAATATAATTTTCCATTAAGTTCCTAGAAAGAGTACATTTTTGGTGACTACCTGGAACTCTTCATGTGTGAATTTATATAAATAAGTTTTACCCTTAATTGTTAGTTTTTAATCTTGTGAATTTAAATAAATAAATTTTGCCCTTAATTGTTAGTTTTTAATCTATGGTATATTAACTTCAACCAATAAAACCCCAACTAATAAAAAGAAGATTTAGATAGGTGATAGAGTTAGAGATATTCAGACAGAAGCAGAGATAAGGATAGGATAGAGATTTCTGTCCAAATACTAATCAAATCCCTAGATTAAAGAAATGTTTCATTATGTGTAAGAATAGGGCAAAGCAAGATTTGTAGTGCTGACAAACATGAATGCCTCAGTTGTTAAGACCCTGGAGATGAATAACCATTATAAGAAGGAATGAATGCCAAAAAAGTGAATAGTGAGCCAGTGCCCAAAACTGTGGGTGAGGATTTATCAACAAGTCAGGTTATTGAAGCACCTCCTTCCCATTGAAGCTATCGGAATAACACATCCTTTTCAATATGTCTTTGGACTAACATGAGTTAAAGAAATAAAATCTTAGTATTTCAAATATAACTTATTAACATATATTTAAGTTCTTTTACTTAATGTTTACTCATTTCATGCAGTCAAATATACTATTTGACTATATTTAAATATACTATCAGTATTATACACTACCAATTAATTAAAATGTTGATAAAAATAAACTTTTAATTTTGTAGCTTGAATGTTACAATAACATCACTTATAATAAAAATATTGCAATATCCTACACAAAAGTAATAGGAAAGTAATTACTTCTAATTAATTATTTCATAGATTCCATTCTCAGATTAAAGTAGGAATGAGGTAAAATACCTATATTTACTCATGTAACATTCAGCATCTTCTAAATATATCTGAAACAAAGAAAAGTATGAGAAATCCATATTTTTCACTAGTATAGAAATAATTTTAAAATAAATCAACATTATCAAAATGCATAAAAGTAAGAAAATTTCAAATATTCCATTCCTTTAAAAATTTCTTATGAACTTTAGTTCTGTGCAAATCAATTTTATGTATATTCCTACATGTACAAATTGTTGTATTCCATTAGATATTTTAATATAATCCTGTTAATTGTCTATATTTTCCATAATTTTTTAATGATTAAAGAGATTGGTTCTCATCAAGACTGTCTCTGAATTCTCATTGATTGTTCTGCTTTGGATAATGATAAATTTAAATGAATATTAATCTAAAAAGGATAGTAATAATTTCTAATTTGAAAAATAGATCTTAGCTTGTAAGGCAAAATTTATCCTCTAGTTATTTCTTTGGTGTTGTCCTAAAACCTCCCATTCCTTACAGGAATGAATGAGATTCATTTTATTAGGTGAACAAGAAATTATTTACAACAGTAAAAATTACAAGGTGATAAATATAAATCATGTGAAAGTTTAAATACCACAACCAGTGTTAATTACCCATCCCCAAGTGATTATTAGAATTAAAAAAGGAAATAAAAACTGAAAGTTTCAATATATGACATCCTGATAATATAAATTGTACAGTACTACAGTATAAGAGTGCCTCCAAGTGGCATTCATCAAAACTCCATACGAAAAACTTAAATACAAGAGCTTGAAGTTAAGCATTAGTGACAGAAGACCTAAAGGAACACTATCCCTCTTTTCTTTCTGCTTACTTAAGAGCTACTCTTCATATTTATAATATAGTTTAGAGGAAATTCCTAGAGTATTTTTTTTTTAAGATTTTATTTTTTTATCTGACAGACAGAGATCACAAGTAGGCAGAGAGGCAGGCAGAGAGAGAGGAGGAAGCAGGCTCCCTGCGGAGCAGAGAGCCCCATGTGGGGCTCGATCCCAGGACCCTGGGACCATGACCCGAGCCGAAGGCAGAGGCTTCAACCCACTGAGCCACCCAGGCGCCCCCCTAGAGTATTTTTAAACATCCACCCTTAAGCCCTATTAATATTCAGAATTCTTGATTGTTTTTAAAACCTTTTTTAGACTCTTGATATAGTGTTTAGGTAGCTGATAAGTAATTATTTCATTTCCATTAAATTTGTACAGTAGAATCTGTTATTAGTAATACTGCCCTCTTTGCAGTGTTTCCTTGAAAATATTATCTATATTTCCCAGACCTTAGTGTATAACAGGGACAAAGGACTTATTTCTCACCTATAGAATCTTAGAGTCATTGGATCATCTAATTCCATCTCTCCAATTTAATTGCAGGAGTTTAAGAAATTTACCCAAGGTCATCCTGGTTGATAATTAATGGAATGTGCCTGACAAGACTTATAATTCAGTATGTTTTCAAATATAATTGCTATGACATCAAAAATAGAGCTCTTCCCCATGCCCTAAACAAATGCATTTTTAGTAGTTTTTTCTTAAGTATTTTATTTACTTACTTGACAGAGAGCACAAGCAGGGGGAACAGTAGAGGGAGAGGGAAAATTATGTTGTCCACCAAGCAGGGAGCTCGATGGGGGCTGGATGGGAGCTGGATCCCATGATCTGAGCCAAAGGCCGACGCTTAACCCGCTGAGCACCCAGGCGCCCCAGTATGTGGTTTCCAATTGAACCCTAGAACACCAAATAAATTTAGAGGTTACCTAAGGCAAAAAGCTCAGTAACTGACAAATATACCAAAAGTTTCTAAATAGGCTTAAAAAAAATTAATGTATAGTTTTTGGGACTTATTCAAGGTTTATGTTACAGATATATTTAAATTAGTAGAGCAGAAAGGATTCTAAGATAGCAATAGGGCAGTTGAGCTTAGAATATAACTTAGAGTTAGATCTGTTTGCTCTAAAAAGATAATCTTTGTAGGGGTGCCAAGGTGCTCAGTGGGTTAAAGCCTCTGCCTTCAGCTCAGGTCGTGATCCCTGAGACTGAGCCCCGCATCGGGCTCTCCTCCTCAGCAGAGAGCCTGCTTCCTCCTCTCTCTCTGCCTGCCTCTCTGCCTACTTGTGATCTCTGTCTGTCAAATAAATAAATAAAATCTTAAAAAAAATAAAAGATAACCTTTGTAGTGAAAGTTTCAAACTCATTTCATTTGTAAATACTACTCTTCCCATTATTTTACCACTCTTTTCATGATATTTCTTCCAAATTTTATGTTTTACTGTTTATTTCCCTTCTTCTGTTTCATATAAATGATTCCAGGAAGGTATTCTTCTCTCTTTTCCCAAAGGTGTCATTTCAATGCTATTCTTTCCTAATTCTTATTCCTTTTCCCCTCTTAATTGCTTTTTATGGGTCTTTTTCTTTCTCTCCTGCCACTTTATCTACAACTTTCTTGGAATGAGTTAGCCAGCATCAATAACAAGATTTAAAGTTATGTCTCTAAGGGGCTATAATGTAGATATATCCAGAGTATTAAGTACAGAAAAGTGCCTGTAGATTTTCAAATAAATGTGTGAATATCTATATATATAATATAAACTATTAACTTTTTAAACTTTTGAATGTCATGCTATAATATCTATGGAACTTATTTGTCATGAAATTAGAAAACATGTTCTAATTTAATATTTACTGTTATTTAATTGCCAACTGCCTTTTAAAGGTTGAGCTCACACTGTATTTCCATTAATTTCTTCGGCTGTATCCCATTTTAAATATTAAATGTTTTAACTTCTTGCCAAGATCCTATTTGTTTCAAGTAGTCTCAAACAATGACCATTGTTTTAGTCATGTTTTCACTACCTGCCAGTCTGAGCTCATCTCAGAATTTCATTAGTACACTATTTGCTCCGACATCATTAATGAGGTTTCAAATAATCCCAGTCTGACATTCATCCCTATGGCACCCAGAAAACATGACATTGTTTACCATCATTCTGATTCAAGCCCATTGTCCAGATTTTAAACATTTCAACAATGCTCAATGCAAAGCCAATTTAAATTAACTTCTCTGAAAAAAATTGGTAACTGAACTTTAATGAGGCACATCAAAACTTGGCTATAATTAATATAAAAGCTCTTCTACATGTCTATAGTTGTTAATCTTGCTTATTTCTCTCATGATTAACTATTCATTTGTTTATTTTTCCCTTACTGAGTTCCTCAGATATTTTCTTTGATATTTGCATTCATTTTGTTAGTGATGAAAGATACATGTCAACCTTCATAAATATTTCAATGACTTTTAGTTTGGTAAAGATTACTTAACTTTTCATATTGCATGCCAAATAAACCCAGATGGTATGCGTATATCAGAACTAAATACATATAATTATAAAGTCCAAATTAATATTTTACCACATTTTTGATGACTTTTTTTCAGAACAAGGAATAAACTGAAAATGAATAAACCACATATTTTCTGGGCTTATGCTAATTAAATATAGCAATTTAATTCTTCAGAATTCAAAATTCTAAGGATAGAATCCTTTCTAAAAAGCAAAAAAATATATATGGATTAAACTAAATTATAAGATACTTAATTAACCATAATAATAATTATTTATTTATATTTATGGACTATTTACTTTTCAACCAGCTGTCAATATTCTATACTACATGTAAAAAAAATGTAAAATTACTTTTTTGTATGCACTAAATGAACATATTTATTATATGCACTAAATGATGTTGAAATAAAGGTAAAGAAAATATATATTTTGAAAATTATGGTTGTTAGAAATTACTCAACAACTACTATTTGGTTATTATCTCACAGATATCCTAAAATCTGCGAAGATCTTACCTCCCTAAATACATTTAAGAATATTCAAAGACAGGAGTATATGCTATTGAAACTAATGCAGTGTTTTTCACTAAATAGATATTATTTGTTAAGTGACTGATATTAGTTGGCTGTATTCCCTATAATGGTGGTAATCTACCGCTGAGTAACTAAATTAGTCAATTATTGAATTAAAATCTCTGAGATGTGGCCAGTTAAACTCTCTAAATGAGTTGTGAGTCAACAATGTTTGAGAATTATTGTCCTACAAACAACATGAGCAATGAGTGAATGAGTGAATGAAAAATATTTAGGTGCTGTCTAAGAGCTCTTGGTGAATAAACAGCAACAATAAATCTATCGAGCTTGGACAGAATAACCTCAGAATATTTTTGAGTTATTATCAGCCTCAATACAATGTGATGACAGAGAATTACTCAATTTATCTGATTATATTGTCTATGTTGACTGAACATGATAAATATTGTAGCTGTTTAAAGACATAATCAAAATGTCAGATTATAAATGATTTGTCTTATATTAAAATGACAGTAAAAGCTAATAACTGATAAGAAATGTATTTATGTTCATTTCCAAAGATGTAAAGGTATCTATATTGGTAAAATTTATGTCAACAATTGACCTGGAAAATTAAGTCCAAACATATTGACAAGATATATCTGAATCTTTTGGCTGTCTCTAGATTCCAAAATTAATACTCCAAAATGCGAACTAGCTAATTTCTCCAATTGTCACAGTAGTAGAAACGTAAAGAGTAAATGTAAATTAAAAAAAAAAACTGCCATTAGTTCACACTTTATATTTGAGAGGATTTGTGGAAGCAACATGGTTTAGTCAAGAATATGAGTTTGAAGAAAGACAAATTTATATTTGAATTCTATTTATAAAATTTGTTATTGCAGTGACCTAAACCAAGTCATTTCAGTTATTTTCTCTAAAACAGAACAATAAAACCTACTGTGGGTGTAGATTGGGAGTTACTACCATATAGGATGATTAAATATGATGATAACACAATGTCTGAAACCTACTGGAGGCTTTGTGTATGTTTAGTCATCATTTCAAAATTGTGACTTACAACAATTACAATGATAAGAACCTAAAGACATCCAATTAATGAGGCACCGGGGTGGTTCAGTCGGTTAAATGTCCGACTCTTGATTTCAGCTCAAGTGGGTTCCATGCTTAGCAAGGAGTCTGCGAGACCCTCTCCCTCTCTCTCTGCTCTTTCCCCTTCTTGCACACATGCTCTCTACCCCAATAAATAAATAAATAAATAAATAAATAAATAAATAAATAAATAAAATATTTTGAAAAATAAAAAATAATAAAGATACTACAGTTGAGGGACTAATTGCAAAGAGCAACTGAGGTTCTTCTCTGCTATAATTAAACATACAACCTTTTCTTATGTGGGTAGGATTCAGTGAGTTCACAACCTCTTTATTTGCTTCAATAAAATTTGTAATTCGTGATTTTGTTCCAGCAGAAATGCTATACTGAGGAAGAAGCAGATGTCAGGGCAATCTTCAGACATTCTGTGACTTGTAGCCTCTGTAGGGAGTACTTCTACAGAAGGAAAGTGGCTTTGATTAGACAGCCTAGTGGGAAAAGGTCCCTTTTGCACTGATGAAGACAGCCTATCTAATGTTTTAATTATTAGATAACTGAAAATTGGCTGTTGGGGCATTAAGATATAGCTAAGAGGATACTAAAACTAAATAGTACACAGAGCTTTGTTGTCCATATTAAACATTATCATTAATATTTACATTGAATTGGGGCGCTTGGGTGGGTCAGTTAATTAAGTGGCTGCCTTCAGCTCAGGTCATGATCCCAGGACTGGGAATCGAGCCCCACATCAGACTCCCTGCTCCATGTGCAGCCTGGTTCTCCTTCCCCACTGCTTGCGCTCTCTCATTCTCTTTCTCTCAAATAAATAAATAAAATCCTAAAAAAAAATTTTTATATATATATATATATATATATATATACACACACACACACATTGAATCAAAATAATTGATACTAAAAGATTGTAAATTACTTCTGCTTATGAGCCTCAGACATGGTCCGTAGAGGTCAAACCAATGACATATTTTACATAACTAATCTCATTATTTCATCAATGTGCTAATTATCTCAATATATAATCACAAGATGATAGTGATTGAAATACCAAAAACAGCCTTAACTATATCTTCAAGAATTGTGCAATTTTATCCAAGTTTGTATTAATATTTGTAAAGCAATTAGAAGATAATATAGAAAAAATATACGTGGAAAGAAATCCTATAGGAATTCAAGGGGAAAAATTCATAGGGTATAACTTGGGAAAGTTTCACAAGGAGGTGAGACTTTAATTAGAGAATGAGTGCCATGTAAAATAATTTTAAGTCATAGTTTTATTTCCCAACTTTGAACTTATATTCACATTTAGGAGGCTTTCACAATATACAATTTGGAGTGCAATTTGACTTTGAAACTCTTAAGTGTTACAATTGTGCAGATTGTGAGTCAACAAATTTAATAGAGAAGAAATAGTTAATCAAGGTCCAAAAAAAAAAGGGAGAAAAAAGAAAGACAACATGTTTAAGTGAAAGAATGTAAGGCTGTATAATAGAAGTGAAATTTGTAGTTCCAATGCACATCAAGTAATAATATTTAAGGACAAATTCCCGTTACAAAATAAATCAAATACTAAATATATGAAGAAAGAAGAATGAATCATTTAAAATATTAACAAAAATTTTAGGAAACAAATCTAAAAGACATAATTTTTACTACAAAGAGAAAAATATATGTAATAAGAAAATATCTTTGGCAATAAAATATAAAGGGAAGTCTTTATTGTTATTAATGAAATTGTATAATATATTTACAGATTAATTATCTAATGAAGATAAAGCTATTTGTTTCCACAGAAATTTTGTGACATGCTTTTTTTTTTATTATTTTAAGAGAATAATCCTGTGTATCTATGAAAGAAAAGCCATTTATTTTTGGTCAAAATGCATCTGTGAGGAAATAATTTAGATGTTAAAAACAAACAAACAAACAAACAAACAAACCCAGGTTGATATCACTAAATTTGGCTGAATATATGTTCTGTTCAGCCTTAATTTTCTTTTTAGGCTGTTATAAATTCCCATATGTTAATCTTTAAAAAAAAAAGACATAAAAATAACGATTCTTGGGTGCCTAGGTGGCTCAGTTGGTTAAGCATCTGCCTTTAGCTCAGGTCATATTCCCATGGTCCTGGGATAGGGTCCTACATTGGGCTCTTGCTCAGCAGAGAGTCTATTTCTCCTTTTTTCTCTTCCTGTGCCTCTTCCTGTGCTTATGTTCTCTCTCTCTTTCAAATAAATAAAAATCTTTTAAAAATGGATTCTTCGTTGGAAAATTTAATGTGTATTTTAAAACTTTTCAAAATGTGAAGTTAAAGTTATTCTGATGAAAAGATATCAGATAGCAAAATCAGAAAAGAAATCTTATATAACACAAAAAATAAAAAGAAAACCATGATATTTAAAATTATGTGAAGTGTGTAAACCTGGTGATTCACAGACCTGTACCCCTGGGGATAAAAATATATGTTTATAAAAAATAAAAAATTATTTAAAAAAAATTATCTGACTTGAAATTGAATAGAAAGATTTTAGACTGTATTTATTTAGTTATTACGAATTTGTGTATATGTTTGTATGCAATAATAAATTTTATGTCTGTGTAATGCAAGTTAAAAACCACCTCAAAATTCTGGTTCGGAAAGATTTATAATCTTCCAGAGCTGAAGATGTAACTTCGATAGGTATCAGGAATTGTGAAAACAGAGTTGTCACAATTTAATTACTTCTTTCATTTCCAGAACTGGAAAACCCAATAATATCATAAATCATTCTATAGTGGAAAATACCAAACATTTACATACATGTACTAGACATGACTTAGCAGCAGACCCGCTAAATGCCTACCTTCTATAAATTAGGAATTAGGAATTATCTTCACTCCTCTTGACATCTATTTCTGCACATTTTTCTGCATCATTTCCCAGGTGATCTTATTCTATCCCTTTATAAATCAATTATTTTCTAAGCATAATAACCTTGCGTTAAAACAAGTAGCTGTAGACATTTTAGTGTGAACTCAACAGAACCAACATTTATTGAAAACATAGTATTGCTAAAAGTAGTATGGATAATGTGGGAACTTCAAAGATTAACCACATAATTTATTTGCTTTCAAGAATATTGAAAGGGGGTAGATATAGATATAGTTATGGATAAAAACATATACATATCACAAAGTGTAATTTGCTGTTGACCATCAAAGTGTTTTAATTTTGTATAACAAAGAAGCAACTGATGAGGTGCCTGGGTGGCTCAGTCAGCGAAGCATCTGCCTTTGGCTCAGGACATGATCTCAGCTCCATGTCAGGCTCCCTGCTTAGTGTGGAGCCTGCTTCTCTCTCTCTCCCTCTGCCCATCTCCACCTCCCATTGCACTAATTCTCTCTCTCACTCTCTTGATCTCTCTCTCAAATAAATAAATAAAATCTTTAAAAAGGAGAAAAAGCAGCAGCAGCAGCAGCAGCATCTGTGGAACCACAGAAGGAATTGTTTTGAATCCACGGTGGGGGGAGGGGGAGGAGAGTGCTTCAATCATGGCAAATGTAGCGTTTGAGAGAACTCTTAGGGAATGTGTAGCTTTTAGTTGGTGACATACAAAATTCAGACAGGAGATATGAATGGGAGAGAAGGAACTCCAGAACATATTTTTTGAAGGTGTGGGGACAGAATATAGGATTTATCTTTTGGGGTAGAAAGGAGGAGTGTGAATATATTTTAGAGCAAAAAGCTCTTTCTGTAGCTATTGTGTTTAGTTCTCCTGTCAGAATTATAGGACCATTTTTCACACCTCACCTTGAAATACTGCTAGTATGTCTACTATGCTGCTTTCAAATTTGGTGGGTCTTTCATATGTACAACTTTTATTCAGAAAACTGATTATCAAAATGAACAAACTCACTTAGGTTTCCTTTGATTATAAGTAATTTTATTTTAGCTAAGTTTTGGAATTTTCTTTGGTTAGATTTGACTAAGAAGAAAATTGAAACCTGGGGTCAACTTTATTTCAGTTGAGCTTCACAATACAGTCATTTGTTTTCTTCTTTCCAGTGTAATCTGTTTAAGCAAACAGCTTTCAGACTTAAACAGGCTATGTAGATTTGCATTTAGCTAGGAAAAGCTGATGAAACTCCTGTTCAAAAGTTGGAAATGTTTCACTTTCTAGAATTTAATATGTATTGAACTTCAATATGGTCATCTATAAAATTTTGATGAAATTGCCCAAGATGCACAGGGTATTTATTAATTGCTCATGAGAGAATTCAAAATTTTACTCCTCCTATGTAAAATTCATATTCAATTATTTTATTTTATTTTTAATTGAAATATAGTTGACATGCAGTATTATATTAGTTTCAGATGTATAAGATAGTGATTAGACAATTATATAAATTATGAAACGCTCACCACAGTAAGGGCACTTACCATCTGTCACCATACAAGGCTTTCATACATAATCAATTATTTTTATTTATTGTTTATTTATTTATTTTTTATTTTATTTATTTATTTGACAGAGAGAGCCAGAGAGAGAGGGAACACAAGCAGGGGGAATGAGAGAGGAGAAGCAGGCTTCCTGCTAAGCAGAGAGCCCAGTGCAGGGCTCGATCCCAGGATCCTGGGATCATGACCTGAGACAAAGGCAGATGCTTGAGCCACCCCCCAGGCGCTCCTCATAATCAATTATTTTTAAATTTATAGGTCTCAGGTGGATAGCACTTATGACCCAATAAAAATATAGTGGGTAAAATTCTATCATACTCAAAGAGATGCAAGGACTAAATGAATGTGAGGCTGCACTGGCAATACAGCCCCACACTCTAAAAAGCAATCTTTTCATGGTTTTTCTGCCTGCTTTGCAGAGATCACATGGAATATCCAAGAGAGACCATATTGTTAGCACAGAAGGGCATTTAGTGTCTATTCAAGTCTCTTTAACTTTTCAGCAGAAAACTTGGTAACTAGCTGGTGCTATGCCTGTGACTCTCATTTTTTTTTTTTTCCTTTTTAAAAAAGATTTTATTTATTTATTTGTGAGAGAGAACACCAGCAGGGGGAGCGTCAGGGAGAGGGAGAAGCAGTCTCCCGCAGATGCTTAACAAATTGAGCCACCCAGGTGTCCCTCTGACTCTCATTTTCTAATGTGTAAATTGGAAGCCAGTGAAAAGAAGCATAACCAGCACTGCCTATTCCTAAAAAACCAACCCTCTCTCCGACCCATTTTACATTCTGCAATACCCATTTGAACATCCATCATGCATGAGGACTAAATGAATATTTTCAGAAATACTCTCTAAAAATAGATGAATGGATAAAGATGTGGTAAACACACAATAGAATATTATTTGGTCATAAAAAACAAAATCTTGTCATTTGCAAGAACATGGATAGATCTGGAGGATATAATGCCAAGTGAAATAAGTCATATAACAAGACATGGAGGACTTAGAGAAATGGGTCCAAGGAGATATAATAATGAAAGGGCATCTGTCTTAGAGATGATGAACAACAATGAACAGTGGTTCTCAAACTTGAATGTGAATGGAAACTATGGAGATACTGCTCTGAATCATTAAGTATAGAGGGTCTTTTTTTTTTTTTTTAAAGATTTTATTTATTTATTTGACAGAAAGAGCCATCACAAGTAGGCAGAGAAGCAGGCAGAGAGAGGGAGGAAGCAGGCTCCCAACTGAGCAGAGAGTCCGATGTGGGTCTCGATCCCAGGATCATGAGATCATGACCCAAGCCAAAGGCAGAGGCTTAACCCACTGAGACACCCAGGCATCTGAAGTATACAGGGTCTTAAGACTCTGCATTTTCATTAAGCCTTTGACAAAGAAATGTCAGTGTTGCTGGCCAGTAGACTGCACTCTGAGTAGCAAATGATAAGAGACACTCAGAAAACCTGGGAATAACCAGTGAGGCATGGAGACAGAGAAAAGATTTTTCATATATGTGCCCAAGCAGATGTGATACAGAACCTCACTGGGATCAGAAAGAATATTAAATTCATGCTCTGTTATGGCAAGACTTGCCACCCAAAGTCATTTACCAACCACACAAGTTGAGCCTTGATTCTGGAAATTACTCGGCAATTGATATTTTAGCTAAAAAATATCTACCTCTTTGTAGGCAACCTACCTGAATACCTAGAAAAACACCAGGTCCTAAGAAGAGATAAGAAATTGAAAACATTGAGAAGGAAGGCAGAATTAAGAAATGTGAATTAAAAAAAAGTGATTAAGCCATTTTCTGGAGAAAGTATGGTGGAAAATAAGACTGAGAAGATAACTGCTTTGGTCATCTGCATATAATAAAAGAATGTGGTTTTTGTTTTGTTTTTCTTTCTGAGCTCCAGAATATCACTTTCTTTTTTTACTGTCCAAATATGTTTCTTTAAAATTTTTTCTGATATAACTTATTTGCTTCAAAGATTCATTTCTTTTTCTTTAATTTGTAGTAATATTCCCTTTTTGTATCACCAGGTAAGGACAGTCTATGAAACCCCCAACAGTGGACTTGGGCAAAGCAAGGACCTTAGGCTTTTCGGTTTTCTCTGGGCAGATCCAAAAGTTCTTATGCTCATTCAGCAGTGAGTTAATGGCACAGTCAGGACCAAAACTCAGATTTTAAATTCTCATTTCACTTCTCTCTTCACATTATCAAATGCTTCTTATTTATTTTATTTGGGTGGGATATAAAATCAAAAGACTTGGAACTAGAAGAGCTGGGTTCAAATTCTAGCTTGGGTAATCTTGGGAAATGTAATCTTTCTGAATCTATTACCTCATCTAAAAAATAAAGATAATTGTAATATTTCAAAGTGATGGAAGATTATATAACATTTGGCTATCTATCAATTACTATATAAGAATAAAAATTACAAAAATAAAAAAAATTAAAAATTTAAAAAACAAGTTACAAAAATAAGAATTATCATCAGGCATTTAGGTTGCTCTTATGTAAATAATCTACTGGGGATCATAAATTAATGTTTCTAATGCTATCCTAGTATGTTTTTATTAACCATTTTTCAAAACAAACCTCTCATTAATGAATTTATAATCCAAATAAAGGTTGTCTATAATTATTGTCTAAAAATACCATGTGTATTCCATACTAGCTATTATAACAACCTCTTCTCTTTTTTTTAGATTTTATTTATTTATTTGACAGAGAGACACAGCAAGAGAGGGAACACAAACAGGGGGAAAGGAAGAGGGATAAGCAGGCTCCCCGCTGAGCAGGGAGCCCAATATGGGGCTTAATGCCAGGATGCTGGGATCACGACCTGAGCGGAAGGCAGAGGCTTAACCCACTGAGCCACCCAGGCGCCCCTATAGCAACCTCTTTTATGTTAAATATTAAATTTTTAAGAAGGTCTAATATATTTTAAAATATGTTATTACTCATTTGTTTTTTATTAGGAATAGTTCTTAGTGTTCTTCCCAGTGCTTTGGTGCCTAAATCCAAATATTTTTCTCACCACCCACAGATCTAGATTGAGGTTAACCACTTTTTTCCGATCTTTTACAAATATTGCTTCGGAAATTTCTCCTATAGAATTAGACAACAACAGGAATGAAGGTGATTTGATACATAAAATATTTTAATTTTCAAATAGTCGTAATATTTAAAGTTCCATTTTGAATAAATGATTTCAACAATTACATTGTATTTCTTGAACAGCAATCCAACTCAGCAATCAAATGACTGAAATTTGACACTTTTGAACTGTCTCACTAATATCATATGTAGGTTAAGTTCTTTCTCTGTGGGGAAAAATATTATAAGAGGATTCCAGGATCTTCCGCTTGCAAGATCAAATAGAGAAGAGGCAAAGGAAGCTATAGAGAGGACAAGTGAATCAGCACTCACTTTCATTTCTGGTCATGGAAATACAATGGAAAAAAGGAGAATTTTACAAAAAATCCTCCACTCAAAGAAATACACAAGCTGAGATATTTCTAGCTGCAGTTTATTTCTAAACCAGTGAGACTGAAAGGCAAACTTCCTCAAACCCTTCCTGTTCCTCTCTGTTTAACTACTGACAACGATGCAATGTTTTAGGGTATTTTAACTCTTTGACTAAAAAGAAAAATTTTAACAAAATCTACTTACCTATATTCATAAAGGTAATATTTCTGGGAGACCATAATTAAGGAATAATTTTCAAGATCTGATGGTGGGTTTCTCTAAAACAACAAAAATAAAAGAAGGAAATTTAATTACTCTATATCTGCCAGTTTTTTTCACATAAGCCTATGAAGTAGCCATTAACAATAAAGAGTATATGAAGAAATTGAGGGGCACCTGGGTGTCTCAGTGGGTTAAAGCCTCTGCCTTCAGCTCAGGTCATGGTCTCAGGGTCATGGGATCCAGCCCTGCATCAGGCTTTCTGCTCAGCAGGGAGCCTGCTTCCCCCCTCTCTCTCTGCCTGCCTCTCTGCCTACTTGTGATCTCTCTCTCTGTCAAATAAATAAATAAAATATTAAAAAAAAAAGAAATTGAGACCTAGTAGGTTATATAATTTGCCAAATATCATGCAGCCATTAAGTGCAAGAAGCTTGGATTCTCCAAAAACAATGGTCAGGTCACATTTCTTTTTATCCCCAGATATGTCATTATTTTTATGATGTCACAAAATCTTTAATCTTTCTGACTACAATTTATGCCTCCCTAAAATGAAGCTGTTTCAGTAGAAGCTCTCATTCTGCTTTGTAACTCTGTGATATCATGAGTCTGGCCGGGGCATACATTGATAGAATAATTGGCCAGTAATACAGGGTCGTGGCATCATCTCTGAAGCTTGCCATAAATGACCTGAATAAAGAAAACCCAAATATAATAACAGCTCCATTATAATTCACTCAGTAGTGTTCCTTTGACCTGAGAGAGTTAACATACCACCCTGAATGCCTTGTCTAATATCAGGCAGTAAATGAGGCATTTGGGAGATGGAGATCAGTGACATCCCTGCATGCACATCAATTGTACAATAATTAACTAAAACCAAAAACCAGGAAGTTCAAAAATTGAAATGCTCTCCACTGCACTTTTCTATCACCAATCATTGTTGTACATTATTGTACAGGATGTACTTGTGATTGAGGAGAGAAGCCTTGACAATTTAATGAAGAAAAGATAAAACACAGTAATCCTATAGAAGGAAAAGCTGGTCTCCTATTTATCAACAAATGCATTAGGAATCTTCCATCATTAAATTATACATCAATAATGGTATGAAATGAAAAGAAATAAGTGCCAAATAGGTTTCCTGGTACAACTAAGGTTTTAGAAATTTAAGCTCTTATACTCATGTAAAAAAAAAACAAAAATCCTCCTGATCTATGACCTAATTGTACAGTGATATTAATAGGAATGGTTCTGTAGTTCTTAATCAAAAGTTGAAATCGATAAAGGATTTTCCTGAGTAAAAACTACAACATATGTCCCAACAGACTTGCACAAATAATATGTAGCATTTTTTAACTTATAAGGACACATAAATTAAAATACCACTGTTGAAATCACATAGTTCAGCAACAGAGGAAGCAAAATAGCTTAACAAACAGAACACACACACTATATTTTAAATATAGCTTCTTTAATTAAACTTCTGGAAGAAAACAGAATGGAAAATTTTGGACTAACCTTCAAAGATTATAAGGTAATTCTGTAACAGCCTTCAAGAATATCAGTAGATGAAGAGAGGCTGCAGATTACTTTAACCTCAAATTATCTGTATTTCCATCCTTAAATAAAAATAAATGCATTGTAAAACATTTTGCTTTGCTCTGCAAGTATTCAATTTCATATGTGAAATCATAGCCATGATGATGTCCCATATTCAGAACAATGTAATAAAAATAACAAAAATACAAAGTTTAACTATAATTGTAGAAAATTAAGATTTTAATTTTTAAGAAAAACTTACTGGATTTTAGTATTAGTATGAATAATATTATTTTAAAAGTAGTTGTTTTAGTAAATTTTGCACCAATTCTATAAATAAAAAAAAATGTTCAAAAGTTTTGGAGCTTCTCTTCATTGCTTGCTATAACTCAGAACCAAAGGAGAAAAATAATCCGTTTTTCTTCATTTTGTTTTCAATAATTTTAATCACCATCCTGATACATTTCATTCACAAGTTTGGACCCGAGTGGTTGTAAAATCTTTGGGAAATTATTTTTAATTTCACTGAAGTTGCAACAGACAGAACAACAGAATTTGGTGAAAGTATCTTCCACTTCTGGCTAGGTTAAACTAGTGGGCAAGTGGTTTAAACTGTCAGACACTATTTCTTAACTTCTAGGTGAAAATGAAATAAGTACTGAAATCAAAGAGCTGTGAGCATTGTAAAACAGCACATTTTCACTCCTAAGAATTTTCTTCTTACTAAGACTACTGAATAAGCCCAACTCCCAGACTCTTTGTGCAGATGTGTCCACATAAAGTGACTTAACTGGCAGTTAAATTTAGGAAGACTAAGTAGATACAGCTGCGCTACCTGCTTCCTTCTCTTGCTGGCAAAGTAAGTTCTCTCTGCTCCTCTCTGCTTCAGGCTTTGAGGAGGGCTCTTTAGAAGGGCTACTGTGCAGGGCAAGTCCTGCTGGATGCTGAACAGCTCCATCTGGCTGGGTGGGTCTTCATATTTCTGGGACTTATTGAGAAGACTGATTCGGCACACACGTTATGCTCTCTCCCACAAATCAGGCATTATCAGATACAAAGCGACAATTTGGCATCCATATTTATATTTTATAATCTCAATTATACCTCAATAAAAAAAAGTAAAAAATAATTCTCTTCTTCAGTCCCAGGTGGAAGCTCTCAACATAGATATTGAATAGAATATACTGTAAACTCTCAAGGTAATTTGAAATAAAAATAAGAAAGTGAATCACTAGCCCTGAGAGAGATTCAAATTAAAACCACATTGAGATATCACCTTACACCAGCTAGAATGGCCAAAATTAGCAAGACAGGAAACAACATGTGTTGGAGGGGATGTGGAGAAAGGGGAACCTTCTTACACTGTTGGTGGGAATGCAAGTTGGTGCAGCCTGTTTGGAGAAAAGTGTGGAGATTCCTCAAGAAATTAAAGATAAAGCTTCCCTATGATCCTGCAATTGCACTACTGGGTATTTACCCCAAAGGTACAGATGTCGTGAAAAGAAAGGCCATCTGTACCCCAATGTTTATAGCAGCAATGGCCACGGTTGTCAAACTGTGGAAAGAACCAAGATGCCCTTCAATGGACGAATGGATAAGGAAGATGTGGTCCATAAACACTATGGAGTATTATGCCTCCATCAGAAAGGACGAATACCCAACTTTTGTAGCAACATGGATGGGACTGGAAGAGATTATGCTGAGTGAAATAAGTCAAGCAGAGAGAATCAATTATCATATGGTTTCACTTATTTGTGGAACATAACAAATATCATGGAGGACATGGGGAGTTAGAGAGGAGAAGGGAGTTGGGGGAAATTGGAAGGGGAGGTGAACCATGAGAGACTATGGACTCTGAAAAACAGTCTGAGGGTTTTGAAGGGGTGGGGGGGTGGGATGTTGGGGTACCAGGTGGTGGGTATTATAGAGGGCACAGATTGCATGGAGCACTTGGTGTGGTGCAAAAATAATGAATACTGTTATGCTGAAATAAATAAAAATAAATTAAAAAAAAGAAAATGTGTAAAAACAAATTGTTGAAATTTGTTATAAGCATCTCTTAGTGACTCCTGATAAGCATAACACTTAGATGCTGTCCATGTCCTAGGAGAAATGTTTCAAAATTAATTCAGAATTACAATAATCTTTTAATTTTGTCAAGGACATAAATGTTTTTAGAGTTCTATGTTCAAAAAAAGAACTATACTATAACATTTTATGTGTACATTTGTGATTGTTTGTTTTCCAAATCAATAGAAATATAATGCTAACCATAAATGTGTATTTAAAGTTTCAATCCCTATAATTTAAATTTTCTGGTAGTCACATTTAGAAAGGTAGAAAGAAAAGATGTATTTAAATTTATTAATGCATTTAACTGACTATATCCAAAATACTATCATTTAGCATGTAATCCATATAAAACATTCATGAAAAATAATACATTAATTTTTTTCATATTACTTTTTCTAAAGTCTATGTGTATTTTACATTTATCTCAATTTAGACTAGCCACATTTCATATGTACACTAGCCATATATGTCCTGACAATACTGCTCTTGGTAATAGTGCAGGTGTTACCTTAACAGAATACTATATCAAAACATCAAACACAGAATACTATACCAAAACATCAAACACACACACACACACACGCACAAGCACACACATGCATACTCAGGTATATTAAAGTAAAACCTTCGTTAACCAAAATGAGTGAAGAATGAAAAATTCAAATTGAATGCATTTGATTGACTTATGTTTGGGGTGGTTTTTTTCCTGATATATTTGATACATAAAAATATTTATAAAATATATATATGATATATAAAATATATATCAGTCCTCTTCCTTTTCTTGATTAGGTGTTATTTAACAAAAATAATTATATATTTAATATGTAGTTAAGTAAATATTTAAATGAGTGAAATGATGAACACTTTGTTTGTCTGTCTGTTGTATGTTTTGGAGGAGAAAGAGGAGATGCTTATGGACTGATTTACCTGCCATGCAATCTGAGCTCATATTAATTAACTATATTTTTTACTCCAGATTTCCTGCAACACAACTGGTTGTTCATCAGAGCAGCTTAAAACGTCTCAGAGAGATTTAGTACAGTTGGGAATTCAGCATTAAGTTGGTTTTAATCATTATATTGAAGATCATTGCACTGATTGATTCACTAAGCATTATTCCCCCAAATTTTGAGGCTTCTTGAAAAACGAATGTATGCAGAAACTAAAACTACAACTAGATCAAACTTAGCGTAAATATAGATCAAGTCAAGACTAGGGAATCTTGGGATATAGATGTGTTTGTCATAGTGTTCCTCAGTTACTCTCATAGAGTACAGAATTGCATTGTCTTTGCGGCAGCTTGTACAATCGCTTGATCACTTATATAATATTTGGTAAGGAAAAATGTTCTGGTGTCTCAGCGATACAAAAGTTTTCTCCAACTCAGATCGAAAATCAGACTTAACACTTAATTTGTCTGAGTTTTTTTCATCCATTCTTACTCCTAAGCAACCCTTCCAGAAAGACCCAGGGCAGAGATAAACACCTGCTTGGCCTAGGTCCACCCTGCCCTCCATCCTAAAATCATAAAAAGACTCCAGCTGTACTACTTCCTGGGCAGGGGGGAGGGAATTCTTTCTGAATATTTAAGTATCTATAAATAGTTATGTAGTTTTTTGATTAAAATTTTTCTGTAGTTTTTGCCACCTTGATGCAAACCTTTAAAAATATCTTTTAAAACTATATTTAATTGTTAGATTCTATCTCCTGGAAATAAATCTCAAAATAAACTTCAGAAGCTGTGAAGAATGGTTTGCATATGTTATGACTGTAATTAAGTTAAAAATAAAGGTATGTGTATAAAAGTACTAAAAGAAGTCAAGTGTTAGTGTCATTGTGTTATGGAATATGGTTGTGTTGTTTCTTTATTTTGGGATTTGATTTTATTATACAATAATAAATCATAAACTTCATAAAATAAAATGAAATACCTATGGATATGTACATCAAATAAGGCATAGTGACTCAGAAATTATTAAAACACACACACCCCGCAATACAATCTGATGTTAAAACATAAATTTACAGTTTTAACAACTCCCAGAAATTTCACTCCTCAGTGCATAGCTTTCAGTATTAACATTGTCATTGTTTGGGGTCAAAATACTTAATCCCTATTTCAAATAACCTTCCCAGCAGAACTTGTTTTGCTTATCCTCATTCTTTTACTTCCAGGATAATATTATCTTTCAACAATTGTATATTCTTATATTTTTCACAGTGATTATGATTAAATTGTAAACTTGAACACAAAAACATAGTGCATTCTAAAAACTAATTATGCTAACATCTACTCAGTATGACTACTAAGGAAAATTCTTAATACTTTTGCATGCGTTCATTTATTCAGACAGGCAGGAAGGCAAAGTGAATATATTTCTGTATTTTTCCAAGTTTTCATATTGAACTGTTTTAGAAAGACAGAAACAAAGAATATTGTAATATATCCATGTTCCCACCACCCAGATTTAACAAGTGCTATCATTTTGCCATTGCTGTTTCAAGTCTTTATTTTAGAAATATATAGTGTTTCCTAAACAGTTAAAGCTTCCTACTCTTGTATTTACCCTTTATCCTCTTTATCCAAAGGTAATAACTATCCTCAATTTGTGGAGTTTCTTCCTAGGTATGGTGTCTAGTTCTAGCATTCTATGTTTATAAATAATAAATCACATCGTTCTGCATTTTTAATTTGCATAAATAGCATATATGTTTTTGTGACTTATTTTATAGCACATTAGGGTTTTCAGGATTATTCCAATTAACCTGCTGGATCTAGCTAATCTATTTTAATAACAATTTAATAATTCATTTTTCTAGTCCCATATTGATAAGCACTTTTTTTTTTCAGTATTGTTCCAAAACAACCAATATCGTAAGGAAGATCACAAAGATCCTTATAATATACAGGTGACAGAGTTTCACCAAGGTAGGCACATTATATTTTAGTATATGTGCTGCCAAAGCTAGCACGGTAGGCACATTATAAACAGAAACTCTGGATTATGCAAGATGACTATCATCAGTTATGCTAGATAATATCAAATAAAAATCCATAATGATTGTGTTAAGACATACTGCCTCCCCCCATGTATATTTTTACTTATCCTCAGATGATCTTTCTGGGATTTTGACCAGACTTGAAATAAACTCATAAATTTACATAGGGATCATTAATATATTTCTATGATGTATATGTTTCATTGTTATGAACATGACACATGTTGGGAGGACAGTCCTCTATGGGCCTCTTGGATTCCTGCTACAAACCTTGTGGATGTGACAAGAATTCAGGGCCCTAACTGCTTTCTGGTAGAACTGGGAACAGATCGTTTCTCAGTGCTTTTATGTAATTGGTAACTCTCAATTGATAATGCCTCCTCTCAACCCAAAAAACAAAACAAAAAATTCTTGCTTGGGGCGCCTGGGTGGCTCAGTGGGTTAAAGCCTCTGCCTTCAGCTCAGGTCATAATCCTAGGGTCCTGAGATCGAGCCCCGCATCGGGCTCTCTGCTCAACAGGGATCTTGCTTCCCTTCCTCTCTCTCTGTCTGTCAAATAAATAAATAAAATCTTTAAAAAAAAATAAAAGTCTTGCTTACTGCTTCCAGTGAAAGCAGTGGATCCCTAAATTCTGTGTCCTTCTCCTATAATTCAGCCCACCTGCGTGTGTGCAGGCATCTACCTGTCATATCACTGTCTGGTCTTGGGCGATGAGGGCAAAGGGACCAAAGCAAATATGCCAACATTCCTGCTGCTTCCTTAGCTGTAATCGTTTGATCTCCAACTCGGGAGCCTTGTGCCTTTTGCCAGAATCTATGCAATAGCATCAGAGTAATTTGGCCTATTTTAAGGGGGGTGGTAAAGTAAGTCTTAGAGCTGATAGCATGTATTTTATTTATTGACGATTTGTAACCCTCAACACAAATTATAATTTTCTGTATAAAGGGCTTACACATCTTCTGTCAGAAGGAAGGAAGGGAAGGAGAGAGAGAAGAAGACAGGGAAGGAATGAGAAAGGGGTGGAGGCAGGGAGGGAAATCGGGCCATGCATTGGCCAAATAAAACACATCTTTCGATCAGATTTGGGATTATGGTCTGCTAAATTGCCTCCACTGTGCCAAACTGTCCAATATGTGTTACACATGCTTTATGCAAGCCTATATTATTCCCCTTAGCCCGTTTTATTGCAGTTATTTGGTTGCATTTGTTTTTCTTACTGTTACTCAAGAGTAGATACTCCATACTGATCTTAACGTAATTTATATGCTTGGCATTTGGTATATAATGTGCATATGTTATCTTTCACATATTCACTTATCAAGTGCTCTCTTTAAATTGTGAAGTCTTCGAAAATCAGCTGTCGTGGAATTGCCTTCGTTTCTATCTTACCAATTGGTATAATAGAGAATTCTCTGTGTGTAGTCATAAAATAAATGCAACTGACTGACAGACTGACTGATTATCCTAGTTGGAAGCATATTTTAAGATGTTCACAGCAGTTACTCTTGCTATTTACAATGATTATAATCATAATAATCACTTCCATTTGTATAATGTTTTATATTTTCCAAACCCCTTTGTATATACATTATTTAACTGGATCTCTTAGGAAGTCTGGACCTACAATAATCAACATAAATATTATCCATTTGGCAAGATAAATTGATTATGTATACTTTTACACATAAGATTAAAATAAACTAACATTATGCAAAAATAAAAAAGCAAAGGACACATTTGCTTGTTATTTTACCTATGGTGAACATTAATCTAAATCATTTATGTTGACTTTGATAAAGCTACATCTGTTTATAAAAGTTCTTTTTTTTTTTTTTTTAAAGATTTTATTTATTTATTTGACAGAGAGAAACCACAAGTAGATGGAGAAGCAAGCAGAGAGAGAGAGGGAGGGAAGCAGGCTCCCTGCCGAGCAGAGAGCCCGATGCGGGACTCGATCCCAGGACGCCGAGATCATGACCTGAGCCGAAGGCAGCGGTTTAACCCACTGAGCCACCCAGGCGCCCTGTTTATAAAAGTTCTTTAATCTGTTTTACAAAGCAAGTTGCCCCTAGGGTATTGTTAGACTAAGAAAATAGGGTAAAACTATCCCATCTTTTCAGATTTTGAATTAGATAGCTTTGCTTAGCCACAATGTCTTAGGGCAGGGAATGTTACCATTCTCAACTTAATTTATAAATGTGTTCATAAGTGGGTTTTTTTTTTCCTTCTTCTTCTCAACCCATTTGTAATATTGCTTACTACACTCAAGGTCTAAAATGTTTCTATGCTCAATCATCTTAAAGTGTAAAATTGTCTCTCAGTTTGAAGATCGCTAAGATGGACTGCATCTCTGAGAATAATTAATATCTGGAGAACCAATTTAGTTCTTTTTGTTCTAATGTTCAGCAAAGATCCTCATTTATCAATGTATGTTTCCCAGGTGTCACATTGCTATCTTAAAAGTAGGTCACAGGAAGAACACTATTGACTTTTAAGGCCTAGTATTCAAAGATGCTATTCCAGTGAAATTGCGTGTTCACAGAACAACGGCATTTAAAAGGTCATTTTATGGTAAACCACAACCACCTAATAATGATGACAGAAATCCAAGAAATGTTTCAAAATGGTAGAAAAACTGTCTTCAACTCAATAATGTATTTTACATTACATTTCAAATCTGGAGAATATATTTATGTATGTGTAGTAACTCTCAGATAGCCCAATCTCCTTAAAGATAACACTTATCTTTAATTCATATGATTATGATGTCTATTAATATTTTAATTTAGAGACTGTGTTTTTAGTAATGTATGCAAGGTCATTGAACGCACAGTCAAGTAAATTAACGAAAATCTGTCTTAATAGGAAGGTTTGGCATAAGCAACTTTAAATTATAGGAAAGAAATATTGGTAAAAGACATTAAAGGAATAAAGGAAAGAGGGAAGGAAGGAAAGGAGCAAGGAAAGAAGGAAGTGAGGCAGGAAGAGAGAGGGAGAGAGGGAGGGGAAAGAGAGGAATGAGAGCCTAATTCATACATACCTTATCGAAATGCGAATCAAAGCAAATGTGTCCTCTACAGCAGGTTTGCTTAGGAATAAACCCAAATTTTAAAACAACATAGATAGCTTCCACGTTTTAGAGTTCTTTTGGGGGGACTCTTCTCAGTTTGTCGTGTTACTTTAAGAGACTTTATCCCTGATGAAGAATTATCATTATTTGCAAAAGTAATGGGGTATACATATCACCAAGATGAGAGTTTTGAATTTCGTGCGTTTCCTACTAAAATAAAGAAATTACATTGTTTGATTAATTTCAGTATCCTAGACTGTTGCCTTTTGATTTATTTGTATGATAAACTATTCAATGCCTATTCTATCCCTCAGTGTCCTTACTTTAAATGGACACAGAAAGAAGGAACACATCCATGGGATGCCTGGGTGACTCAGTCAGTTAAGCATCGGACTCTTGGGATTTTTCTGGTTTTGTTTTGTTTTTAAAGATTTTATTAACCCACTTGACAGAGAGAGATTACAAGTAGGCAGAGAGGCAGGCAGAGAAAGAGGGGAAAGCAGGCTCCCCACTGAACAGAGAGCCAGATGCGGGGCTCATCCCAGGACACTGAGATCATGACCTGAGCCGAAGACAGAGGCTTAACCCACTGAGCCACACAGGTGCCCCCCCCCCCACTCTTCGTTTTGGCTCAAGCCATGATCTCAGGGTCATGAGACTAGCCCCGCGTCAGGATCCATACTGAGAATGGAGCCTGGTTGAGATTTTCTCTCTCACTTTCCCTCTGCCCCTTCCCCCTTTTCTTTCTCTCTCCCTTTCAAAAGGTTCTAGAAATTTAAAAAAAAATCTATTAAAAAAGGAACAAGCTCTGACCTGAAGGAGATCATAATCTATGGGGAAAACAAGTACAGAAATAAGAGTAATTCTAGTTGATAGATACTAAAGCAGAAAAATTATAGGTTACTTTGGAACACTCAAGGATTTTTTCCCTTCATGTATTTCCACGTGTGGTCATTAATATGACATTTTTTTTTTAAAGATTTTATTTATTTATTTGACAGAGAGAAATCACAAGTAGACAGAGAGGCAGGCAGAGAGAGAGGAGGAAGCAGGCTCCCTGCTGAGCAGAGAGCCTGGTGTGGGACTCGATCCCAGGACCCTGAGATCCTGACCTGAGCTGAAGGCAGCGGCTTAACCCACTGAGCCACCCAGGCGCCCCAGTATGACATTTTTAATACGGAGCTACTGTCTGAAGTTAGGGCAACCCTCAGAAAGACACAGAACTTTCAAGTCCAAATAATGCTATTTTCCAATAAGGAAGAGGAATTCCTCCAAAGTCCAGTATCATATTCACAAGATAGTTGTACCTGGTGTTTCAGTCAACATTCTCCACAGAAACAGAACGAGTGGGATGAGCATGTGTGTATTAGCATGTGCACAGGCATACCTCATTTTATCGCGCTTCGCTCTTACTGCATTTTTAACAAATTGAAGGTTTGTGGTAATGCTGTGATAGCACCATTTTTCCAACAGCATTTGCTCACTTCATGTCTCTCACATTTTGGTAATTCTCATATTTCCAACTTTTTCATTAATATTATATTTGTTATGATAATCTTTGATCATTGATCTTTGATGTTACTATTGTATATTATAGTTGTTTTGGGAGTGCCATGAACCACTCCCATATGAGACAGTGAACTTAATCATCCATAAATGTCGTGTGTTGTTCTGACTGTTCTACGGACTAACTACTCCGCCATCTCTCTCCCTCTCCTTGGGCTTCTCTATTCCCCAAGACAATAATATTGAGATTAGGCCAATTAGTAGCCTTTCAAAGGCCTCTAGGTGTTCAATGGAAGGGAAGCGTTGCACATCTCCTGCTTTAAATCAAAAGCTGGGAATTATTAAGCTCAGTGAAGAAGATGTGCTGAAAGCTTAGATAGGCTGAATGCTAGGCCTCTTGTGTTAAACAGTCAGCCAAATTGCAAATATAAAGAAAAGATTCCTAAGGAAAGTAAAAGCACTACTCTAGCGGGGCCTGGCTGGAGTGAAGCATGCAAATTTTGATCTCTGGGTTGTACATTTGAGCTCCATGTTGGGGCTTAAAAATAATAAAATAAAAATACTTAAATACTTAAAAAATAATAAAATAAAATATTTTTTTTTAAAAAGTACTACTTCAGTGAACGTAGGAATGATAAGAAAGTGAAACAGTCTTCTTGCTGATACAAAGCAAGTTTTAGTGGTCGAGTTAGAAGATCAAGCCATCTACCACATTAAGTCAAAGCCTAACCCCAAACAAGACTCTTCAATTCTGTGAAGGCTAAGAGAGGTGGAGAAGGTGCAGAAGAAATGTTTGAAGCTGGCATGAGGTTTAACATAAATGTGCTTGATGTGTTGCAATATTTGTTTTGTTATGGTGATCTGGAACTGAACCTGTAATATCTCCAAGATATGACTGTATGTAAATATATCTAGATATGTGTGTGTGTATGTGTATATACATAAGGAATTGGCTTACATGATTGTACAGGCTGGTAAGTCCAAAATCTGCAGAGCAAGCTGCTGCCTGTGATGCAAAGAATAGTTGATGTTGCATCTCTGGTCCAAAGGCAATCAGTCTGGAAGCAGAATGTCTCTTCCTCAGGGGACTTTGGTCTTTTCTCTCAAGATGTTTAACTGATTGGATGAGGCTTACCTACATTATGGGGGGTGAAATGCCTTATTGAAATTTGACCAATTTAAGTATTAATTGTATCTTTAAAAAATACCTTTACAGCCACTTCCAGACTGATGTTTGACCCCAAACTGGCAGTTGGGGCCTAGCCAGGGTGACACATAAAATTAACCATCACCCTAGCTGAAATGTATTCTCTGTATTTATGGGTGTTTGGGCTAATAATTTCATGTGGAGGGACTTCTGCTAGAGCAGTACATCTATCTTCTTTCCCTAATATTTACAGTTCCCAGAAAAGAAGTAAGAATCTGACTGCCAGTGGCATGAGTATATCTATGCTTCTCATTGATGGAATTAATCAATTAAAAATATGAAAATACTGAAGATGCGTTTTCTGTCTTTTCTCCATCTCAGGCACATGGCAATTCTTGTCTGGTACTAAGAGCGGACTCTTCTAGTATTGAGACTACGGAGAGATGCATGGTGTTAGCATGTTCTTCTCAATACAGATTTAAAGACCTACTCTTCAGTCAACTTTGTTAATATTGCAGCTAACATTTTGAATTCTATTTGCCTTCTATAAATTGTCACTTAAATTCAGGGGGAAAAAAGTGTACATATAGTGTCCTAAAACCAAAGCAACTTGGTCTTTGTCTAAAACCTTGGGAAATAGACAAAGACTGGCTCTTGATAACCACAATAACAAGTGGACATCAGTTTATGGAGAAGTCATGTGGGTTGCTTTAGGTTTTCACCTAAATTAGTACAGCTGACATGGGATTGTCTCAGTGGGTCATTGCAGTTTTTTGGGCATTTTGTCTACCGGTGAGTGACTATCATTGTAGAACCAGGAGCATTGGTTAATAATTAGAAACTGGCCTTAGAGGAGCTACATCTTAATAAGGGGAGAAGAGATGGATGTCTTTAATTGGTCTTCACTTGATTCTTACACATACCAAAATAAACACCCCTGAAGCCAATATTAAGTTACACAGAATGGAGTCTTAAAGTCTTAGTTAAAATTTCTTATATTAAAGCCTTTTCAGTGAATGAAATAATTTTCAGCTACTTTTATTGTATTTCTCAGTCATACCTACAGCCCTGGACCTTATCTTGCCAAAGTAGTTTAAATTACAGAGCAATAGGGTACTCCATGCCAGGCTTAGTTAATCAGCACTATATCAGCTGTCCAAATTCTGTTTATCAAATGTTTAGAGCTGTTATCAGGATCAGTAAAAAGAACTGTGGATAAATTAACCTCTTAGAATTACATATCTCATCCACAGCGTTAGGAGTCATACTCTATACATGATCTCAAGTTAGTTCCATATTTATTATGTATATAAAGATTAGCAATAACTTTAGATTTCAGGGACTCAGTTTACAGCTTCATTCAGAAATCAGAGAAAACATTTACTAGTGAATGTATGAAAGGAAATGGGATATTATTACATAAAACAGTGGCCTTCATTTATTTTTTTTTAACTTTTGCCCTTGTATGTCCAAAATAATTTTGAGAACTATGTATCCTCAAATAAAACTTCAGATTGATAGTCAGAATCTGTTTATTGGTTAAACTAGTTGTGAAGATCATAGTTTCAGTAATATTGTAGGAACTGACACTTTAACATAAAATAACCTTAACTAGAATCAATGAGATCTAGTACTATAATACTGTGATGACTTAATGCCTATCATCTTTAAAAAATGTAAAATAAATAAGCTTGATTTTAAAAATGAAAAATTTTACACCATTTCTTTTTTCTTTGAACTTGTATTCCCATTCAACTTCTGCCATATAATTTTATTGAATATACATATTTTCATGCTTAAAAGACTCTTGTATGCTATCCATTGAATTCCCAGCATCAACAAAAACATACATATAGCTAAATTTTTTTAATTGAAAAATTTCTCTTTGCCACAAGCTCTAAGTTTACAAGTTTTAATTAAATTGTTCTTATAGCTATTTCCTTGAATTGATCAAAACAATAGAAATGTAAAATTTAACAGTTACTCTTTAAACCTTGTTAAAAAGTATTAAATCTTTTATTGGGATAATTATAACTTGTAATTTTAGGTAAGTTTTTAATTGGGATAATTGTAGCTTATAATTTTAAGTAGTTTCGTATACACAGATGACTCATTTGTGTCTAAATAAAAAAAAAAAAGCAGAATTTAAGGAGTTAGCCTAAATTCCATGTTTATAGTTTATTGTTACTAATGTACACACTAAAAAAAAGAGGTTGTATTAACAAATGCAAAGTATTGTTTTGCTTTGTGGAAGTTTGTTATTTTTGTTTTGTTTTTTTATTTAGTAGTAACTCAATTCTCTCCTGAGACACATGCCAAAATTCACATAGGCATCTATGATTGACATTATTAATGGTATATTATCTGACAAATTGATTACTTTCCCCTTTAATTTTACTGAAACTAGAGAATCAGAAATGCCATTACTTGTAAAAATAGCTAGGTAATCTATCTTGAAAGATATATCCTAAACCACTGGAAAATATGTCATTGAGGCATTAAAATAAGTTTATCACATAACAATTATCCTGTTTAGTTGATTCTATTCATTTATTTTTTCTTCTTTGTTTTTCTTTCTCTTTTGCTTTGAGAACCTTGTTAATCAATTACATTTCAAAGTTGTGAAAGCTGTCTAAATTTCATTTCAACACATTCTACCAAAAAATATACATAATAAATAGTTTTATTTTTTTCTCAAAGTACACTTTTATCAGAATCCTAATACCACAAATAAGGGTCATCTCATTCATTGAACCTGAGCCCCACCTACCTTAATTATCAAAATTAACCATTATCATTATCAAGTTAAGCAGCCAATCAGAATTAATTTAATTATACAAAGAATATAATATTATTTTCTAATATAAGTAAATATGTTAATATGATTTAGGGAAGTGTAAAAATGATATATAAAAAATGATATATAAATCCTATTTGTGACATACATTGCTAAAATTAGCTAAATCAAGATTAAAATTAATAGTGTCTAAAATAATTAATCTAGACTTTTTCATAATAAGTTGAAAAACATAAATAATCCAACATTCTGTTTCCTATAATTTAGTTTTTAGTACCAAAAATTTGTGTGTGTGTATACACACACACACACACACACACACATATATATTCCCCCCTGAAATGAAGAATATAATAAGCACTATGTTTGTTGGGTAAATGACAGTGCATAACTGTGTTGACTGCTGGGGTACAACTTTTATTAGTAATAAATAAGAACCATGTTATAAAAATAAGAACCAACACAGAAATAACCATTAAGACATCACAATCAAACCGTTTGTATGTATTTAATGAAAAAAGAAAGATCTATACTACTTTTTAAAAGATGTACACATTTTAAGACGTTTTGTTAATCATTTAAATGATAAAATGATAATATGGTTGTAAATAGAATGAGCATTTCATGATATGTTTTGATAAAACGATTTAAAATATCTGATTATAACACATTCACTGAATCTGGTGGAATCATACAAAATATCTGTCTGTCAGTTTTCTCAAACGTAACGTGGAATATTTGATGGTCCTTGAAAAATGTTTTGATTTTATTTAAAATAACCAATATCACAAGCAGTACTGTTTCTTCTGTTAGAAGTTTCTGTCAAAGAGCCATCCCTGTGACCAAGTATTAAAATAACTGAAAATAATTTTTATAATCAAAGACAATAAAAATCATTTTTACATTCATAATTTTTAAACCAATATTGTCTTTGCTTTGATCTTACCAGGTTTTTGCACATATATGGACCATGGAATTCATGAAGTCCCTAAATGAAAACTGCCATCAATTTTACTGTTCACACTACATGAAGCATCCAGTTTAGAATATCTCAACAAATCTCCCCATTTTTAATATCTAATATCTCTAACATTTCTAATATCTCCCCATTTCTAAGTAATGCCATTATGTAAAAGATACTGAATTCTTAAAACACTAATGTAGATTTACGGAACTTTCAATCATCGTTAAAAGCTTTCTCCAAAAAATTTTGTTTTAGTTGTCTCATTGTTAAGATCTCTCATTTTTACTTCCAGAACAGAGCATAGCTGCAAAATTCAGGATGAGAAATCCTCTCCCTTTTGTAAAGTGGAAGGACTACTATGAACTCACTAGGGAAAAGAATACATGAAAGTTGAGAAGGCAGAAAGTATGCCCCTGGGAAGATTTCTCAGTAGCTCCAGGGGTTTACACATCCCATTTTAAAGACCATTGACTTTAAAATACTCAGAGTACTGAGAATAAAAATACAGGCAAGACAAAAAATTCTCTGAAAATACTCAGTGTTCTTTGATGGAGGAAGGAAATAGCTTAATGGAATTATTACAGGCTCAACGATAAATAAAGCAATTACATAAGTCTGTGTTTGAAAAGCTCAATCTCTATCAAGCAAGTGTGCTGGAATGTAAATGCAATGGGTTTGGTTTTAAAACTATATTTCAATACAACTCTCAGAGAAGAAGCAATGGGGGAATGATAGAAATATCAGAAAGAGAAGGCTATTTTTTTTTTCTTAAAAGAAAGGATATAATGTTATAGGACAAGCCTGAGGTGAGGTAAGGAATATTAAGATGTGCCTCAGTCCACTGCTGCTGAAGATACGATAAGAAAAGGGGGGAATTATTTTAGTTACTATTATGTATTAAAAAAATGCATGGGGATCAATGTTACAAAACCAAAAAAGAAAGGCAAGACCTCAGTGAGGAGACAAGCCCCAGGTACCAGATACTCAGAACTGTCAGGAAAATGGACCGGAAGAAATTTTCACTAGATTAAATATGAAGGAGACTATGTCAGATGAGTCCTGCTAGCTCTGGTTGCCAAATTACAACCCTTTCAACTTCGCAGAAAGTCAGAAATGTCCCAGCAGCTACACCCACAGAGCAGGTACATTATACAAAGATAAGCTTTCCCACAAGGAAACTTTAAATAAGGCAAATGTTCTGTTATAGTCTCATGAGATATTTCTTCCCCACTGGGTTTTAGTTCACGATTTGCTATCTTTGGACAACAATGGTAAGCTGACCAATGAGGCCATGCCCTAGAAGAATTTGCTTCTTCCCACGGATACTTGTCGTGGCTCTCCTGTGGTTTTCAGCAGGAGGGGCATCAATTTTCTGTTCTATGTTATGAAGTACTGATTTCTGGGTAGAGTATTTTTGCCTCTGACAAGACTTTAGCAACTGGAAAGTTTCTTACATTTCTAAAATGTATGATGGGAGCTTGTACTGTGCATTTGTATATCCAGTTAGAAGAGTTAATACTGTTAGTACTCTTTAAAAATTAAGCAATGTGAGTTTGCATTGCACTAGTTTAAATTTTGAAAGTGCTAAAGAAACCATATCCAGAACTTTTAAAGAGCGCCTAGGTTGTTGCTACTGAAAAGACCCCAAATATACCCAGGTTAAAAAAAAAAAAATCTATTCTGGCTAAGAGAGAGCAGAATAAGAAATTGGGGATTTTTTTCAAACTTTATTTTTTTTTTTAATCTGTAATTAATTACTCTGGACATTGATCATACTTTCACTTACGAGGAATGGAGATTTCATTTGGGTATTAAATTCCTTTCTCAGAATGTAATTCAAATCATAAGAATCTCTCTGTGGTTGGCATCTGTGTTGCATAACCTTTGTTGAGTTCTGTTGCACAGAACTGGACTCTGGACACAATTTGGACACATTTTGAGAGGAGGAGTAATAAACGACACCGTTTGGGTCTTGGAGTTAAATATATTAATGTTATTTTATGGCCTACTTTAAAATTTTCTCACGATTACAGGTAAACTGATGGCTAGTGTCTCCCCCCAAAATACAAAACAAAATAAAGAAAAGGAGCAAACCTAGGAACCGTGGGGAAGCCTAGCCAATTTCTGGTCTCTTCCCCTGGTGGGCCAGCCATGTTTGACTACAAACCTAATTGTTAAAGTCTAGTGAGAGAGAAGAAAGTGTAAAGTATTGAGTAAGTGTATGGGGGACGGGCACTCATTCAGTACTCCTCCTATAAGTATAGAGGAGAGCAAAATTTTACTCTACCTCCCAGGTGGAAAAGTAACAGAAGAAACATTTCCAGCTGCATTGTACCCTCACTCATTCTGCCACGGAGGAGTGTCTTGTTTGATTAATGACTTCAGCAGAAGAAATTTAGTTTCCTTTTATTCTGTATCCTTTTCTATATTTGCCTTCCTGTGAAGAGGTTGCATTTTGCTTGTTGCTTCAGGGCGGGATGTGGTCATCCAGGTGGGTCAATAACTGAGTAGATCAATCTGCTAAATATAGGGGTTAGCTCACTTTTCCCACAATGATCCAAAATCATGTTCTTACACCAACCTAACTAGCAGTAAATGTAAATATGTCTGATCCCTAAATGTTTGATCCATGTCTGTGTTTCAACTAGTTATGAACTCAGGAGGACACAGTGGGGATGTTATTGCTATTCTGGATAAAATACAGAAGTTTTGGTACTATGTGTCAACTAACTGGGCTTACTAGTTCCCTACGCCCTAGAAGTCTCATTGTTTCCAGCTAAGTGCTACATCTATTCTTTAATTTTCTCATGATCACTTTTTAATGACAGGCAGTATCAGTGCAAAACCTAATGTCTCCTGCCTAGAAATATCAAAACCATACATGAATGGTAACAGGGAAAAAGGAGAAAGTGTGGTTTCTAATAAAAAGTAGTCCGAGAGCAATATTTTAAAAGTTGCAATTATATCTATTGAATTTTTATTCAAATTATGAAAAGTCAATACTTTGTTCAAAAGGAAATATTTTCCTAAATTCATCTTACTCCAAAGTAATCAGCAGTAAAGAATGTTTTTTGACAAGTAAAAATCTCTGATTTAAATAATAACTGCTACTTTACAAACTCGACCTGGTTTCCATCAAAAAGACAATGGTAACATTTGTTAACATTGTTAATTTTTAAAAATAAATCACACAAATTGCAATAATTATACATGTGTTCCTATTGAACACATGTATAATTATTTTAAGCTAATGAATTTAAACTAATTAATAATTACCTTTCTGTTTTCTTCTGTCAACATCTTGCCCTCCAATTAAGAGATTTAGTACTTTTTAACTTATTATACATATGAATTTTCCTCTTTAGCAGGACGCTTTGACTGCAAGGAAAAGAAAAATCTATGAAACGCAGCCTAAAACCTAACACATGCAACAAAAAATATGAAGATTGTGTGGTCCTCCGAAATGGACCTGTCAGCAATATCATTAAGGTCCCAGGTTCTTTCCATGTCTCTGTTCAGCCTTTTTCAATGATTGGCTTATCCTCTAATTACTCTATTTTTTATCCAAAGAGAGCTACCATATGTTCATGTGTCATGTGCATATAGAAGACAATATACCAATCCAGACAAGTCTCTTTATTCACATGCATTTTTTTTTCCAAAAACAAGAAAAAATTTTTCAGAAGTTTCCAGTAGAGCTCTTAATACTTTTGGCCAGAATCAGATTTCCTACACCTTTCTAAGCCAATAAAGGAAAAACAAGATGAATTATTTGGAGTGATATTTAAACATTCAACAGTCAGTATAGCATAATCACCTATCAGAACAGAAAATTACTAATTAAAATGAACAATGGTTATCAACCGTATGCATGAATATTCAGGTGTTTACTATCTATGTGTATGGCACTAGGAGGTACTTATTATTTGCTTAGACTAAAGGTTCTTAAATTATATTCCCTGAACCAGCAACTTCAGCATCATTTGGGAACTAGTTAAAAATGGAAGCTCTCAGATCCCATCTTAAACCAACTCAACTAGAAAAATCTGAGGGTGGGACCCAGCAATTTGTATCTTAGCAAGTTCCCTAGGTAAATACAATACATGTTTGCATTGTGGATTTAGCCCAATCATAATCCCTAACCTAAAATGCATGGTCATCAGATAAATACCTGAATTAGGTAATTATTATAGCCAGGTACTGTAAAGCTAAAAACTAATATTCTAATATGAAAAAAGAAATAAAGGGAGCAGGTATTAGATAGGAAACCAACGGTGTTTCTGTCATATTCACCCTTTCCTTTGTATCTTTAAAAAATACCTCCCTTTAAAAATAATATTACCTGCATTACGGCATGCATTGCAAAATACAGAAAAGTAATGAAGAGTGGTCATATAACACACAAATTAAAGTAGAAAGTTGATCTGACATTGTGGTTATTTATTTATACTATGTTTGCTTAAAAAACCTGTAGTGAAAATAATCATAAATAATTACAGCTCTTTTTTTGTAATGATTATGTTAAGATAAAATAAGGTAGAGATATTTCAAACAGAAGTGAGTTAATAAGTTACCTGATCCTACCAATATTTACTGAACACCTATTACATGCCTCACTCTATGGTATACACTAATTAAGTTGCATTTCTTCTTAAACCAGTTCAAAAATATACTCCTTCAATGTAAATGAATAGGAAGGGAATATTATGGTGAAGGAATCTCTCAGGTCCAAAATTCTTGGAGTCACGGGCTTCTTCTTTGGAGAGAGTCATTGCTTCATCATTGATTTATTAAGAAATGAAACAACAGTGATAGTCTTAGTATAGAATGGTTTAATACAGAGCACATGTACATAAAACGAATACTATTTTACTAATCTATAATCTCTTCAGTGGTTTCTGTCACCTTTTATGAACTCCCTGGAGGGAGTTACTAGTGATAATGCTTCTAGGGTGAGAAGCATTTTCAGAAGTTCAGATTTGCACTTCATTGCCAATTTCCCTACAGAGATAGGAAGATCACAGTTTTCTTTAAAAGAGATGTAAGTTAAAGAAAAAAGGCAAACTTTAAAGCTTTCAGGACATCAAACAGAATAATCAAATATTTTATAAAATATATATCTGATATGTCAGCCAATATGTGTTTTCAACAGAAGAAAAAAGTTGTAAAAATCCTCAAACAACAATGATTTTCAGGCATGCAAATTTAAATGTTAACTTTGGGTTTATTTTAATTCTACTGAAATATTTAAACTAGTTTTATCATATTGCTTCTTATTTCCTAACCCCTTTGACAAATACTCTTTACACAAAAAGTGAGACATTTGCAAGCTGATAAATCATTATCAATTCATGAGGTATGAATATGCAGTGAAATTTGCAGCTAAAGGATATTAATAACTTGCAAGTTTGCAATTATTTGTTAGAGTTCTTCTACCCAGCAGGTACTAGAACTTTGAACATTTTGAATTTGTCATATATTAATATTAGAATTTACCAGATTAAATTAAAAATTTATGGATTAAAAATTAGGTTAAAAGTATTATATTTGCTTATACATTTCTCCCTCATGTAGTCTTATTCCCATGCTCAATTTTAAGAATTCAATGTTTTGATTCAATTCTATGTTTTTCTGTTAAATTATCAAATATTTAAAAAGTAAGAGTCTTTCTAAAGTTTTAGCTAACACATTTGAAGAATATACAATTATTCTGTTTGCAAAAAATGTAAGAAATCAGACTTGCAGAAGTATTAAAAACAGACTCTACTCTCTCCAGCCAAATTTCAGAGATTATTCTTGAACAAAAATTTTGCTCATCATTGTGGAGGCTAAGTACATCAAGCTTATTCACTGAAAATAGCAACTCTACTAAACTGGAGAGAATGCATTATTTTATATCTTGCTGAAAAAAATTCTGGAATTAAAGTTGTAAATTGATATTGATTATAAAGCATCCTGATTCTAGAACTATTAAGATGTATAAATACTTTGGCTCTAGACTGATGAAATAAACTATGTTATAGTTGCCATTTTTCATTACCATTTTTCTCAGAAATAAAAAAGACTTATGCAAATTAAGAGTGCACTACTACTAGAGAGTATATTATGTTTTTGGAAAACTTTTTATTAGAACGGTATCAAACTGCACAGTTCAGATTTTTAACTTAGTTTAATCCATTACTTTATGTTGAGTAAAACCAATACTACTAAAATGTTTTGTCAGAAAGAGTTACTTTAAGGTTCAGACCTAACAACACCATCCATAGTAGCTCATCAACAATTTAGAATCTGGGACTAAATCAGAGGTCTAAATAGAGAGGGTCTTTTTTTTTTTTTTAGTTTATTTTTTATTTATTTTCAGCATAACAGTATTCATTATTTTTGCACCACACCCAGTGCTCCATGCAATCTGTGCCCTTTATAATACCCACCACCTGGTACCCCAACCTCCCACCCGCCCCCCGCCACTTCAAACCCCTCAGATTGTTTTTCAGAGTCCATAGTCTCTCCTGGTTCACCTCCCCTTCCAATTTACCCCAACTCCCTTCTCCTAACTCCCCATGTCCTCCATGCTATTTGTCATGCTCCACAAATAAGTGAAACCATAGGATAATTGACCTTCTCTGCTTGACTTATTTCACTCAGCATAATCTCTTCCAGTCCCGTCCATGTTGCTACAAAAATTGGGTATTCATCCTTTCTGATGGAGGCATAATGCTCCATAGTGTATATGGACCACATCTTCCTTATCCATTCGTCCGTTGAAGGGCATCTTGGTTCTTTCCACAGTTTGGCGACCGTGGCCATTGCTGCTATAAACATTGGGGTATAGATGGCCCTTCTTTTCATGACATCTGTATCTTTGGGGTAAATACCCAGGATTGCAATGGCAGGGTCATAGGGAAGTTCTATTCTTAATTTCTTGAGGAATCTCCACACTGTTCTCCAAAGAGGCTGCACCAACTTGCATTCCCACCAACAGTGTAAGAGGGTTCTCCTTTCTCCACCTGCAGGTAGATGGTGCTGAGACCCTCTCTCAATAGAGAGGGTCTTAATCATTGCTTGTCAATGGCTCTCTATGGCCTACAGGAGTAAAGGGCAAACCCTCAGCACCATCTACCTGCAGGCTGGAGCCACATCTGTACCTCCCCCATGACATCTCATCTAAGCTTCTCTGTTGTACTCCATACTACCACCACACACAGTAACAGCTTCATATTTCTGTTTCACAGGTGCCCTTCCACTATAGACTCCATGGAATATTCCTCTCCATATTTCTCCTCTCCAGGTAGCACTTCTTCTCTGAAAACTTTCCTAACCTACTTATAAAAAAGCTTCCCCTGAGCCACAACTGTTTCTGGCACCTATTTTATAGTGTGAGTGTATGTGTGTGTGTGTGTGTGTGTGTGTGTGTGTGTGACTGTCAGCCTGTCTGTAAATTCCTGAAAGGGCAGGATAACATCCTTCATCTCTATTTCTCCTTTAACAATCACAATGAGATGTACATAATCAGCATTCAAAGAATCTTTTGAATTAATAATTATTTAATTAAATCAAATCTATAGACACAGTTATACTTCCATCAAATAGATTAGATTCAAGTTCCTTTTCAGAATTAATTTTTTAAAAATTTCCTTGTTTCATCGTGAAAATGATAAGGCATAAGCATTCTTTTTTTTCTACTCGAAAAAGGACATAAGTGATCCTTTCCTAACTGAAGAGTGAGATACTTGCTTAGGACATCATTTTCGAAAGGAAACTTAGATGCTTTGTTATTAAATTTTGTCTTTTATTTAGATAGTATATATAGGATGATAGAAGAAGTAATTTATTTTCAGTGAGATTTTTAAGGGAAGTAAGGGACAGAAAGCTCTAAGAAATGTCTTAACAGACATTTCTTAGAACATAACCAAAACTAACTCCACAAAATTTCTCTTAGGTTGAATTGGAATTCAGATTTTATTTTCTCCTCTCTTTTAAAAATAGAAATGCAATACTGCAGGAGGATAAGTAGGATTCTCCATTCGACACAGATATTGCCTATTCACACTTGCTCTAACAAGGAAACATGCTTGGCGTGGCTGCTTTCTAATGATGATTTCATTTCTTTTGACTAACACTCCTGACCAAACACATATTCTCGATCACTGTATAAAAACCACCAACTATTTATTCACACCAGCTCTCTTTCTTCTTATACTCTTTCCCTACCATGAAGAGAATAAGACTTTGAAAATACTTTCATTTCCTTATATCCCCACCAAGAGACAAAACTCTGGGAAGTCCTTTATTTCTCTACTCCATCCCCACTCAGCAGTTTGCTGTGATTATTTAGTACTTTCAGTTTCTTATAAAAGTTTGTTTCTTCTACTTTGAGAAGCCATAACTTGGACTGATCATATATTTTTGGTTATTGTATCTTTGACCACCATTCACCACTGTATTATTTTTCTGTTTTTCCTTTCATTGAGATCACTGATCTGGCTCATTTGATGTTTGCTAAGAGTTTTGCTTGAATACTAAATATGACGATAATACATGTTATGAAGGCTAATGTATTTTCTAACATTTCACAGCTATGTGAAAGCTCTCTTAGCTGGGTAGAAGATTCTTGGGTTGAAGTCCATTGGTCTCAAGAATCTATATTATCTTGCAGTATCTCGGGTCACTGAGGAAAAATTATGTTCCTTTGCTTATAACTTGAGTCTTCGATGTGGCAGACTGTATGATTTTTTTTAACCTTGGAGTTCAGGAATTTTTCCAGGATATACCTAGGTCTGTGTTTAAAAATCAGTGAACTACAGTAATTTGCAGACTCAAGTATTTCTTCACACCAGGGGAATTTCCTTCTTTCTTGGTTGAGTTACTGTTTTTATTCCACCTGTTTCTTTTTCTCCTTTGGAAACCTCTATTATTCATATCTTATGTCTTTTGTACCCATATTCTTTGTCTCTTTACTTCTACTTCATGATTTTCATCTCTTTTATTTTTGCTCTGTGTTGTGAGGTATTCTTCTACTTGATTTCCCAGACCACCAATTCAAATCTCAACAGTGATAATCTTTCCTTATTTGTTCTTTGAAATGTTTGTTTAGAAGCATATTCTTTTACTTCTAGTAAGTTATTTTTTGTGTTGTGTTGACTCTCCACTGATAGGTAGATAGATAGATGGAGATAGATACATAGGTAATATATAGAGATAGATAGAAATGCAAATGTTGATATAAATGTATGAAACTGGAAGTATAGTATGCAATTATTGTCTGGATTTCCCTATATCATTAAATATGTTTGTGAGATATCTTTTTTATGGTTGTTTCTGTTTTACTAATTCTTTAGTACAAGTTACTAAATGTTGTGGCTCTTAGAAGTGTTTTGCTGTTTTGACATTTCTGTGGTAATCCTGCTAATAGTGCATATTCTAGAAGTCAGTATACATGTGTGTTAGTATCTATGTGTTGAACAAGGTATGGGGGAATTTTTTCTCTGGTTACATTGTCCATTTTATGAAAAATTTATTTAATAAATCCATACTACTTTTATAATAGAAAAATTCAAAGGTTAATGTAAAAGCTTAAAAAATAAGTCTGTTTATAGTACAACTTCTTTCCAAGAAGAAGGAAATTCCCCTGGTGTAAAGAAATACTTGAGTCTGCTACTTCACTGTTTACATATTTCTCAGTTAATTTCTGACCAGCCACCCTTTCTTTGATTACTGCCCTCTATCATTTGTATACAATTATATAATCTCTTCAGAATGGAAATTTCTTCCAGGTTAAAGACTGTTTTTTTCATTTACATAGATCTCACAATGTTAAAATGTTGCCTTGAAAAATGGCATCTAAACAAACAAGAAAGATGAATTAACAGATAAAATTCATAAAAGATAAATTAATAGCTAAAAAGTATTGTTCTACGTTTCATTGTTAATACTGTGTTCAGTTTCCATGCAAATGTTTGTTATTCAACATTGGTGAAATTCAGTGCTTAGATACTTAGATACTTCTTTCACATGAAAATACCCCAAAAGTGCATTCATACATGCATCTTTTTATATTTCTCATTTATTCATTTATCCATCCAACAATGATTTAGTGCTAATTATGTTTCAAATACTTAGCTTAAGGCTTAGAATCCTTCCTTGTCCTTTTATTTTTTTCTTTTATTTTTTAAATTAACATATAATGTATTATTTGCTTCAGAGGTACAGGTCTGTGAATCATCAGTCTTACACAATTCATAGCACTTATGATAGCACATACCCTGCCCAATATCCATAAACCAGCAACCCTCAGTTTGTTTTGTGAGATTAAGAGTCTCTTTTGGTTTGTTTCCCTCCATGGTCCCATCTTGTTTCATTTTTTCCCTCCCCTCCCCCACAGCCCTCATCCTGCCATTCAAATTCCTCATATTAGAGAGATCATATGATAATTATATTTCTCTGATTATTTTGGTTAGCATAATACCCTGTAGTTCCACCTCATTGCAAATGGCAAGGTTTCAGGTTTTTTGGTAGCTGCATAGTATTCCACTATATATATATATCTATCTATCTATCTATCTATCTATAGATATAGTCTTTATCCATTCATCTGTGGATGGACACCTAGGTTCTTTCCATAGTTTGGCTATTGTGGACATTTGTGCTATAAAGATTTGGGTGCACATGCCCCTTCAAACCAGTACATTTTATCTTTAGGGTAAATGCCCAGTAGTGTGATTGTTGGGTTATGGGGTGGCTCTAGTTTCATCTTTTTGAGGAACCTCCATGCTGTTTTCCAGGGTGGCTATACCAGCTTGCATTCCCACCAACAATGTATGACTGTTCCCCTTTCTCCACACCCTCACCAACATCTGTCAGTTCTTGACTTGTTAATTTTAGCCATTCTGACTGATGTGAAGTGATATCTTCACTGTGGTTTTGATTTGTATTTCCCTGATGTCAAGTGATGTTGAGCAATGTTTCATCTGTCTGTTGGCCATTTTAATGTCTTCTTTTTTTTTTTTTAAGATTTTATTTATTTATTTGACAGAGAGAGAGAGATTACAAGTAAGCAGAGAGGCAGGCAGAGAGAAAGGGAAAGTAGGCCTCCCACTGAGCAGAAAGTCTGATGCAGGGCTTGATCCTAGGATCCTGAGACCATGACCTGAGCCGAAAGAAGAGGCTTAATGCTCTGAGCCACCCAGGTGCCCCTTGAATGTCTTCTTTACAGAAATGTCTGTTCATGTCTTCTGCCCATTTCTTGATCGGGTTATTTGTTCTTTGGGTGTTGAGTTTGGTAAGTTCTTTATAGATTTTGGATACTAGCCCTTTATCTGATAAGTCATTTGCAAATATCTTCTCCCATTCTGTCAGTTGTCTTTTTGGTTTTGTTGACTGTCTCCTTTGCTGAGCCAAAGTGTTTGACCTTGATGAAGTCCCAATAGTTCATTTTTGCCCTTGCTTCCCTTGCCTTTGGCAATGTTTCTAGGAAGAAGTTGTACAGATGAGGTTGAAGAGGTTGCTATCTGTTTTCTCAAGGATTTTGATGGATTCCTGTCTCATATTGAAGTCTTTCATCCATTTTGAGTCTATTTTTGTGTGTGGTGTAAAGAAATGGTCCAGTTTCATTCTTCTGCATGTGGCTGTCCAATTTTCCCAACACGATTTGTTGAAAAGACTGTCTTTTTCTATTGGGCATTCTTTCATGCTTTGTCGAAGATTAGTTGACCATAGAGTTGAAAGTACATTTCTTGGCTCTCTATTCTGTTCTATTTATCTATGTGTCTGCTTTTGTACCAGTACCATATTGTCTTGATGATGACAGCTTTGTAATAAAGCTTGAAGTCTGGAATTGTGGTGCCACTAACATTGGTTATATTTTCAACATTCCTCTGCTATTCAGGGTCTTTCTGGTTCCATATCAACTTTAGGATTTTTTGTTCCATTTCTTTGATGGTATTTTAATAGGGATTGCATTAAACGTGTAGATTGCTTTAGGTAGCATAGACATTTTCACAATATTTGTTCTTCTAGTCCATGAACATGGAATTTTTTCCATTTCTTTTTGTCTTCCTCAGTATCTTTCATGAGTACTTTATAGTTTTCTGAGTACAGATTCTTTGCCTCTTTGGTTAGGTTTATTCCTAGGTATCTTATGGTTTTGGTTGCAATTGTAAATGGGATTGATTCCTTAGTTACTCTTTCTTCTATATTGCTGTTGTGTATAGAAATGATACTATTTCTCCTATATTGCTGTTGTGTATAGAACTGATCTCTGTGCATTGATATTATATCCTGACACTTTACTGAATTTCTGTACAAGTTCTAGAAGATTTGGAGTGGAGTCTTTTGGATTTCCCACATAAAATATCATATCATCTGCAAAGAGTGAGTTTGACTTCTTTGCTAATTCAGATGCTTTTTCTTTCTTTTTATTGTCTGATTGCTGAGGCTAGGACTTCTAGTATTATGTTGAATAGCAGGGGTGATAGTTGACAGCCCTGCTGCATTCCTGACCTTAGGGGAAAAACTCTCAGTTTTTCTCCATTGAGAATGATATTCGTGGTGGGCTTTTCATAGATGACTCTGATGATATTGAAGTATGTACCCTCTATCCCTACACTTTTAAGAGTTTTGATCAGGAAAGGATACTGTACTTTGTCAGATGCTTTTTCAGCATCTATTGAGAGTATCATATGGTTCTTGTTTTCTTTTATTAATGTCTTGTATCACACTGATTGATTTGCGGATGTTGAACCAACCTTGAAACCCAGGGATAAATCCCACTTGGTCGTCGTGAATAATCCTTTTAATGTACTGTTGAATCCTATTAGCTAGCATTTTGGTGAAAATTTTCGCATCTGTGTTCATCAAGGATATTGGTGTGTAATTCTCTTTTTGGATGGGATCCTTGTCTGGTTTTGGGATCAAGGTAATGCTGGCCTCATAAAATGAGTTTGGAAGTTTTCCTTCCATTTCTATTTTTTGGAGCAGTTTCAGGAGAAAAGGTATCAATTCTTCTTTAAACATTTGGTAGAAATCCCCTGGAAAGCCACCTGACCCTGGGCTCTTGTTTGTAGAGAGATTTTTGAGACTGCTTCAATCTCCTTCCTGGTGATGGTCTGTTCAGATTTTCTATTTCTTCCTGGTTCAGTTGTGGTAGTTTATACGTCTCTAGGAAGACATCCATTTCTTCCAGATTGTCAAATTTGCTCCTGTATAGTTGCTCATAATATGTTCTTATAATTGTATTTCTTTGGTGTTGGTTGTGATCTCTCCTCTTTCATTCATGATTTTATTTATTTGGATCCTTTCTCTTTTCTTTTTGAAAAGTCTGGCCTCAGAGTTATCTATCTTATTAATTCTTTCAAAGAACTAGCTTCTAGTTTCATTGATTTGTTCTACTGTTCTTTTGGTTTCTATTTCATTGACTTCTGCTCTTATCGTTATGATTTCTCTTCTCCTGCTGGGTTTAGGCTTTCTTTGTTGTTCTTTCTCTAGCGAATTTAGGTGTAGTCCTAGGTTGTGTACTTGAGACCTTTCTTGTTTCTTGAGAAAGCTTGTATTGCTATATACTTTCCTCTCAGAACCACCTTTGCTGTGCCCACGGATTTTGAACAGTCGTGCTTTCATTTTCATTTGTTTCCATGAATTCTTTCAATTCTTCTTTAATTAGCTTGTTGACCCCTTTATTCTTTAGCAGGATGCTATTTAGCCTCCATGTATTTGAGTTCTTTCCAACTTTCCTCTTGTGATTAAGTTCTAGCTTCAGAGCATTGTAGTCTGAAAATATGCAGGGAATGATTCCAATCTTTTGGTACCAGTCAAGACCTGATTTGTGACCCAGGATGTGATCTATTCTGGAGAATGTTCCATGTGCACTAGAGAAGAATGTGTATTCTGTTGCTTTGGGATAGAATGTTCTGAATACATTTGTGATGTCCTTCTGGTCCAGTGTGTCATTTAAAGCCTTTATTTCCTGTTGATCTTTTGCTTGGATGGTCTGTCCATTTCAGTGAGGGGGGTGTTAAAGTCCCCTACTATTATTGTATTATTTTTGATGTGTTTCTTTGATTTTGTTATTAATTGGTTTATATAGTTGGCTGTTCCCATGTTAGGGGTATAGATATTTAAAATTGTTAGATCTTCTTGTTGGACAGACCCTTTAAGTATGATATAGTGTCCTTCCTCATTTCTTATTATAGTCTTTGGCTTAAAATCTATTTTAGCTGATATAAGGATTGCTACCCCAGCTTTCTTTTGATATCCCTTAGTATGGTAAATTGTTTTCCACCCCCTCAGTTTAATTCTGGAGGTGTCCTTGAGTCCAAAATGAGTTTCTTGTAGACAGCATATTGATGGGTTTCTTTTTTTTTTTAAATCCATTCCGATACCCTGTGTCTTTTGATTGGGGTATTTAGCCCATTTACACTTAGGGTAACTGTTGAAATACATAACTTTAGTGCCATTGTATTGTCTCGAAGGTGACTGTTACTGTATATTGTCTCTGTTCCTTTCTGGTCTACTACTTTTAGGCTCTCTCATTGCTTAGAAGTCCCCTTTCAATATTTCTTATAGGGCTGGTTTGGTGTTTGCAAATTCTTTTAATTTTTGTTTGTCCTGGAAGCTTTTTATCTCTCCCTCTATTTTCAATGATAGCCTAACTGGATGAGTATTCTTGGCTACATATTTTTCTCATTTAGTGCTCTGAATATATCATGCCAGTTCCTTCTGGCCTGCCAAGTCTGTGGATAAGTCTGCTGCCAATCTAATATTTCTACCATTGTATGTTACAGACTTCTTGTCCCAAGCTGCTTTCAGGATTTTCTCTTTGTTACTGAGAGTTGTAAGTTTTACTATTAAATGATGGGGTGAGGACTTATTTTTATTGATTTTAAGGGGGGTTCTCTGTGCCCCCTGGATTTAATGCTTGTTCCCTTTGCCATATTAGGAATATTTTCTACTATAATTCACTCTGATATACCTTCTGCCTCTCTCTGTCTTTCTTCTTCTTCTGGAATCCCAATTATTCTAACTTTTTTTGTCTTCTGGTATCATTCATCTTTTGAATTTTCCTCTCATGGCCCATAGTTGTTTGTCTCTCTTTTGCTCAGCTTCTTTATTCTCCATCATTTGGTGTTCTATATCACTAATTGTCTCTTCTGCCTCATTTATCCTAGCAGTAAGAATCTTCATTTTTTATTGCACCTCATTAATAGCTTTTTTGATTTCAACTTGGTTAGATTTTAGTTCTTTTATTTATCCAGAAAGGGAATATCTAATATATTTCATGCTTTTTTCAAGCCCAGCTAGCACCTTGATAATTGTCATTCTGAACTCTAGTTCTGACATCTTACTAATGTCCTTATTGATTAGGTCCCTAGCTGTCAGTACTGCATCTTGGTTTTTTTTGTTTGTTTGTTTTTTGTTTTTTGTTTTTTTTTTGAGGTGAGCTTTTTGCACCTTGTTGTTTTATCCAGATAAGAATAGGTGAATGAGAGAACAAAATGCTAAAAGGGTTCCAATGATCCCAGAAAAATATACGCTAACCAAATGGGAAAAGACCTGAAATTAGGGGTGAAGAAAGGTGGGAGGGGATATATATATATATATAGATAGGTACTATCTATCTATCTATATCTATCTATCTATATCTATATATATCTATATATAGATACAATATATCTATCTATCTAGATAGATAGATATTTTAGATTGGTGAATACAATGGAGCCACACTTGATTTTGGGTGTATTTTGGTTTGTTAGAAGAGACTGCCTTCCAAAATTTTAAAGAAAGAAAAACTTATATATATACACAGAAATATGGGTAAACAGAATGAAGGGATTGAAGGGATGGAATATGATTGTAAAAAAAAAGAATTAAAAAAGATTCTAAAAAAAGGAATTGATAAGAAGTTGGTTGAGAAAAGAAAGAAAAGACAAAGAAAAAGAGGAAAAAGTGTGATTAGGCTGGAAACTAGAACAAAACCATGCACAAGATTTAGGGTATATTTTGACCTGTTAGAAGAAACTGTATCCCAAATTTTAAAGAAAGAAAAATCTATGTATACAAAAAAAACCTTAAATACAATGAAGGGATAGAATAGACTATGACAATGAAAATTAAAAAACGTTTTTTAAAAAGATATTGATAAAATATTTTTAAAAGTTTAAAAAAAGGTATTGATAGGAAAGAGGAAAATTTAAAAAAAAATAGAATAAGAAAAAAATAAAATTAAAAATATTTAGCTTTGAAACACTAAAGTATAATTGGAGAAAAGCCATGAATTCTACACATTGCAGTCCCCTGGCTCCAGAATTCTGCAGTTCTAACTTATCATTGAACTTAGTCTTGGCTGGATGTTCTTGCTAATCTTATGGTGGAATAGCCTATTACAGTGATTCTCAAATGTCTCTGCCCCAGGCAGAATAGCACTGCCCTTTCCAAGGGCTAGTCTAAATAATCTGCTGGGGTTGCTTTCCATATAGCTTTGGAGGAGGAAAATCAAAATGGCAGTCTCCCAATCTTCAGTAAGGAGAAGCCAAGAGCTCAGAGCCGCACTCCTCAGTGGGACCTCAGAGAAATGCAGTCAATCACTTCTGTCTCCCTGGTTTCCGGCCGTGCTCTGAGCTCACCCAACTTATGATGAAGCATTTGTATCTCTGGCATAGAGCCCCATTTGGAGTCTCTAAATCCAGCAGATTCCTGCAGAGGAAGAAGGAAGGCTCCCTGAATCTGCCACCTATAGGGTCCCTGCTGGAAGAGCAGGACCTGACTGTACCTCAGATCATGATTTAAGGTAACCCTGAGATGAGAGCCCTCTCCTCAGCTCCATCTCCGCAGGTGGCTTACCGTCTCTGAAACCTAGGAGTTCTGCCAACCCAGGCACTCCTGGTCTTTTTGTGACCTTGCAGGTCCTGAGAACACACTGTCCCTGTGATGACTCCACCCCCCTCCCCCCCACTTAGCCTCTGGAGTATCCTCCTCAGTGGAGCAGACTTCTAAAAGTTCTGATTTGCCACTTGCCAGGAGACAGCCCCTCCCCCTGGGGTCTCTCTTCCCATATATTGCCTTGGATTCACATCTCTGCATGTTCTACCTTTCAGAAAGTGGTCAGTTTTCTGTTCCTAGAATTGCTGCTCTTCTTTTTGATCTCCTGTTGAGTTTGTAGGTATTCAGAATGGCTCGAAAACTAGCTGAACTCCTAGGACCCAACAATATTTAGGTATCCTACTCCTCTGGCATCTTGCTCCTCCCCTCCAATCCCTTCCCTATCTTTCTAAAATGAGAAATATTCCAATGACATTCTTCCATCTCTCTTTTGCATCTTACTGGCCTGGTCTCCTCTAATGGTTCCACATTCCATTCTTCTCATTTAGTCTTCTCTCGTTTAGCAGTTCTCCCAATTCTATACTTGAAATACCATTCCATCACCTATCACATGTTCAGGTACAATAATTTTGTTTATCCAAAAGAATTTGGGGGAAAAAATAGGTCTTACTCTTTACTCATTTCTGCCCTCACCAACATTCTAAAAAAGACTGATGCTTTGGGTTAATATTAACTGTAATGAAGTCTGCAGAAAGTTTAAAAGAAATCTTTTATCATCAGAGTCAGAGTCTCTAACTCAGATGGACTGGATGGGTGTAAAAAAAAGGAATATGTGGAGCATAACAAATAACATGGAGGACATAGGGAGATGGAGAGGAAAAGGTCGTTGAGGGAAATTGAAAGGGGAGGTGAACCATGAGAGACTATGGACTCTGAAAAATAATTTGAGGGTTTTGAAGGGGTGGGGAGTGGGAGGTTGGGGGAGCCAGGTGGTGGGTATTATGGAGGGCACGTATTACATAGAGCACTGGGTGTGGTGCATAAACAACGAATTCTGTTATTCTGAAAAGAAATTTTTAAAAATGGAATAAGGCCTAATTTCTGCCATCAGTTGTGAACTGCAGTGATGTTCCTGTGTGCAGACTGAGCAATACCATAGGGCTGTTAATAGCCTCAAGCATTCGAACAGTGATGCCAATCGTGGGAAACAACTATTGCCATCAGATTATGGAAGAGCAAAACCACACAGGTAACTATATTTTAATACTCAAAAGTATTATATACTTGAAAATGGTGAAACACATTTGCAAGTGTAATTGGTTTGTATCCTGGTTTTTGGTATTTTCATCATTAAGAAACAATGAATCAGGCCTATGGACAAAATTTTTTTCTAGGGCTATCAAAGCATTAGCTTGAGCCTTTTGACTTTAGTACTCCCCTTGGTGTCCTGACAGTGAAGGCAGAAAGGTTTACATATGTAGTATCAAGCATTCAATAGGAATAATGTCTAATGAAGACTACTACTTACTGTTATGGATGCCTTCCTAGGATCAACAGTCTAAAGGGAAATTATGTGCTGAATCCACCTAGACAACTCATTTTTCTTGGATGCATTTGAAAAAGAGAGAAAAAAAAGAAATACCTCATATATAAAAACAAAATAATTTTGTGAGAAAGACTATCTTCTTGCTATAGAGTATCAGCCATGCAGTTAACAACTTAAATTCTGAAATACTACTAATTCTGTGTAATGTAATATTGGAAGTGACATATCATTATGTCTCACTAAGAAACAAGCAAAATTCTGAACCAGGCTAAGGAAGTGTTCTCTATTGGTTCAGTCTGGATTATCTCTTTGACTAGCTCAATCAATATCTTATATTTTTCAAGAGCCAGAGGGTTCTCTTTTGGAATGGCAGGGGATGAATTAAATCAGTACACTGTATTGTATCTAACCCATATAGAACTGAAAATAATTTCTATGTTCTGGGTTGCTCAGGATTTACATTCTAAGTGCTGTTTTAATTCCAATTAAATATAACACAGTCCATTGCTTACTTTTCACTTTACAGAATGTTAACTGCCTTTTGAATTTAAGAACACTGTCCTTGTGCACCACTATGATCTTCAAACATGTCCCTCCTAACTTTGTGTCTGTGGACAATCACTTCCATGTTCCACTATCAACTGCTGAAGAGAGTAAGTTCTGTGGCCCCTTGTTTTAAGATTCAGACTGAAAAATTTTCCAAATCAAACAAGTTATGACCCGAATATTATTAGTCTAACTCTATTAAATTGTCTCCCTTTAACTTTGATTTTTTTTTCTTCCCCTTTTCATATCTATGGCTTCATGTCTAGGCTGTTTCTTCAGTTTTCAAGTAACAGGAACATACTCAAGTTAACTTTACAAAACTAAGAAATGTAGGGTAAAACTAAAGCTGTAGCTCACAAACCTCAGGGAAAGGTAGAGATGCCAGCCTTCAGGGGAGAGGACTAAAAAGGTATCAGGAATTAAGACAGTTCCTCTGTAGTCCCTTTGGTTATTCTCATTCATTTTATCCCCCTCCTTTTCTCCCTCTTCCCTCACTCTTTCAAATCTGAATCATTCTGAGAATCTTAGTTTCCACTCTCTGTGACTTCTTCTGCTCTTCCTTTACATGGGAAAAAAAATGTTTGCCTAACTGCTTTGTAGTTTGGAAGTTTCAGTTCAGAAAAGAGCTCAATTTGACTAGTATCTCTGAATTCTCAGTTCAAAATTTCTGCTTGATCCAGGTGTCTAAACCGATTGCACATAGCTATGTCCAGGAAAATGAAGTCACTCACAGCTATCACCCACAGTGCCAGGACCCCCACTGTTAGCTTGGCAGACAATCTGAAAGGTCTTCATTACACCATCTAAACAAAAACCAAAAATTTTTTTCTCAAAATGTATCAAAAATAAACAGTCCTAGGGCATAAAGGAAAAAAAAAAAGCAAAAGAAACAGTTTCTAGAACTACTCTAGTCAAAAAGTATATTGATGCAAGTCAGTTTTCAGACACTGAATTTATATGCCTAGGGTAAGTTTGTAGCTTCTTCAGGAAAAAGTCCCAACCAAGCAGCCTAAAGAAATAGAGGGCTAATATGTAAGATTAGGGATTCTGTAAGTTCCCACAGAGAAATAAATACAAAAGTTATATGAGGAAATCAAGCAATAGTTTCTTCTTTTCAAAGTGCTTGCATTCAAATTAGAGTGTGAGGCATATGATATAACAAAAGAACCATATTCTTCAGTTTGAAGTCCAGTGTGAAGTAGTATGACATGAATTAGGATTACTAGAAATAAGGTAAGTCAATTATTAATGTAGGTGGTAAAAGTTGTGTTGAAGACTAGACTATATCCAGGCCTTTTGTTTAGATGTAGGATTGGCAACACACGAAGGGAAGGGAGATGGGGATAAACAAGACGAGTGTTACAAGAGTGGGAATGAAAATTGTGTGGACAGTGAATATAAGAGATAACAAGTCATCGTCAGAGAAAATGTTGATAGGGTGAGAGTATTGTCAGACATACTAATTGCACAATTGTTCATTGTTTTCTTCTCTAAAACAATAAGAAAAAAAGTACGTTTTTAGTATCAACAACTGGTTTCTGACATCAATATGCCATAACCTCATACATAAAATATCACTGATATTATTTCAGTTTTTACCAACAGAAGGGGCTGGGAGTGGCTAAATGTTTTCATAATTTTCCAAATGGGTCAGTGACATATTAAATATACTAAAATGGATTTTGTTGCTATTATAATGCCCAGAAAAATTATAGATGATTTATTAAACAGAGAGTTGGTAAGCACTTAGAAGAGTGGAGTTTTCATGCAACAAACTAAATTTAACCTTGTGTTTCATAAGATTGCCAAATAGGAAGATAAGACAAGTGCCGTAATGTAACACATCTTGATCACAGCACGAGATTCCATAGTGGCATAACATTTTTCAGAAGAGTGTGTCAGTCTTGAGGATCAACAAGAGAATCTAATTCTGCTGTTTAAACAAACAAAACCAATAGAAAGGTTACCCTAAAAATAGCTGATTAGAAGAAACCACTTCTTCCCAAATGCTCGAGCATAAATCACAATTATTGGGAGAGAAGATGAATCAGGTTTGGAAATCAGGTACAAGGAGTCTTGCCCAAAGCCAAGGCACAGGTCTAGTCTTCAGAGGAAATCACTGTCACCGGCAGTCTGAGCCCACTGATGCTGTGACAGAGTCGTGGGATTTTCCTTTAGGAACACAATTTTGTCTAGTGGTTAAGTATATGAGCTTTGACAGGCTTTCTGTCTCCTTGGTAGCTATACAGCCTTGGGCAAAATATGTGTTTTCTTGTCTGAGTCACATGAAAAAAATACCCAACTAAGATGGTCATTATATAAATAAACCAAACTGTTTAATATAGTACCTGACACACAATAACTGACCAGGAGGAAGAGTAGTGTAGTTGTTAATTTACTCAATTTTGACCAGTAGAGAAGCATGGCTGGGGGATAATGACCTAATACATATTCATAGCCCGTAGGAAATATTAATTCTATTACGCATTGCTCTTGTTAGGTAATACACAGTAATATGTTCTATTCTGGCTGTTATACTTTAGGAAGAATTTTGAAATCTGTGTATTTAGTGTTTGATATTTGCAGCAATGTCATGTAGAAACAGAGTAAAACTTAATCTGTATAGCTCCATACATGAGATAGGAAAGAATAAACTGGAATTACAGGGAGATTGATTTCAGGTCAATATAGGAAAAACCTCCCTAAACAGTAGAGAAATAAGGAAATAGCGTGCTTCTGAAAATCCAGCAAATGAGAATGGCTTTACTTGAAGTAATAAGAACCATAATTATCGCCAAACAAAAGTTAAATGAGTATTCTTAATGATATTTTAGAAGCTCATACATTTTGTAGGATTTTAAATGCCCTTAAGGTCATTTCCCATGATGAGTGAATTGGCTTAGGAATACCCACCTACACTTGTGAAACATATTCTACAAGTTCATTTTGAAAAGAAGGAGGAGATTGGGTCTGCCAACTGCTAACAACCCACACAATATACTTACACAGTATTCAAAAATCTACTTTGTGACACATTAAATACCTTTTGTCTTACTTAGAAAGTTCTATTAGTGCTGCAGGAAAAATAACAATAAAATAAAGTTACCCTAAAAATCTTTTTACTTTGATGGCCAGCTTTGGAGCTTTTATGTTAACAGGAGTGAAAGACATACTTTTATAATATTTTACACATAGAAAAAAAAAACTAGTGAATTTTTAGTTACCTTTTGAAAAGAATATCAGAAATTGAATGAAAATACATGGAGCTTTCAAAAATTAGGAGCAATTTATATAGTTTGATATCGATACCAAATTTTACTATTCTCAAATAGCAACATACCTTAAGGAATTTTTAAAAGTGACTAATAAAGGAACTTTTTAAAAAGATTTTTATTGACTTATTTGAGAGAGAAAGAGAGAGCATGGAGGGGTGGGAGACAGAGGGAGAAGCAGACTCCCCACTGAGCAAGGAGTCCTCTTGGGGCTGGATACCAGAATCCAGAGTTGAAGGCAGGCATGTAACCAACTGAGCCACCCAGGTGCCCCAGAACTTTATTTGTTTTAATGATCTTTTAAAATAAAGCAAATTATTCCTCTCATATGAAAAATAATTCTGGTTTCAAGAAAGTGCTGTAAAGACTATTTCCTAATCAAAATGCAAGGCAAGCTATGAATAGTATAAAATTAGCATTCTATTGATTTTCAAACAATTTCCCTTTCATGTGGAGAAAGCACACAGGAAGAATTGTTTTAGTGTAGATGAAGTCTTATTTTCTTCTAACTTATTTGTAAAGGAATGTGCTGAAATCTAAGAATATTTGGTTAAATTCTAGAAACAAACATGTAAGTTTCATTCTACCAGCCTGCTAATCTGGAAGAGTTATTTATCTACAAGGAGAATTACAGAAGTCCTAACAATATGAAAGTCATGCAGTATAGAAAACAGCTTTTAATAAAGTATTGAGATGGTGTCTTGCATTCTCCACTCAAAGACACTGGGACCTTGCATAATCTGCCCTTTCTTCCAACCTTTTCCCTGGAAAACTGTAGGTAAAATATCTTCTAATCAATTGTATTTCTTTTTTTTTTTATTTCTTAAATTTTTTTATTACAGTAAACTCTACCCCCAACGTGGGGATTGAACTCAGGATCCTGAAATCAAGAATCACATGTTCTATTGACTGAGCCAGCTAGGCTCCCTTCAAATTTGCATTTATTTTTTAATTTATTTTCAGCATAACAGTATTCATTATTTTTGCACCACACCAAGTGCTCCATGCAATCCGTGCCCTCTATAATACCCACCAACTGGTACCCCAAACTCCCACCCCCTGCCCCTTCCAAACACTCAGATTGTTTTTCAGAGTCCATAGTTTCTCCTGGTTCAACTCCCCTTCCAATTTCCCTCAACTCCCTTCTCTTCACTAACTCCCTATGTCCTCCATGATATTTGTTATGCTCCACAAATAAGTGAAACCATATGATAATTGACTCTCTCTGCTTGACTTATTTAACTCTGCATAATCTCTTCCAGTCCCATCCATGTTGCAACAAAAGTTGGGTATTCATCCTTTCTGATGGAGCCATAATACTCCATAGTGTATATGGACCACATCTTCCTTATCCATTTGTCCGTTGAAGGGCATCTTGGTTCCTTCCACAGTTTGGCGACTGTGGCAATTGCTGCTATAAACATTGGGGTACAGATGGCCCTTCTTTTCACGACATCTGTATCTTTGTGATAAATACCCAGGAGTGCAATGGCAGGGTCATAGGGAAGTTCTATTTTTACTTTCTTGAGGAATCTCCACACTATTCTCCAAAGAGGCTGCACCAACTTGCATTCCCACCAACAGTGGAAGAGGGTTCCCCTTTCTCCACATCCCTTTGACACATGTTGGTTCCTGTCTTGCTAATTTTGGCCATTCTAACTGGTGTAAGGTGATATCTCAATGTGGTTTTAATTTGAATCTCTCTGATGGCTAGTGATTATGAACATATTTTCATGTGTCTGATAGCCATTTGTATGTCTTCATTGGAGAAGTGTCTGTTCATAGCTTCTGCCCATTTTTTGATATGATTGTCTGTTTTGTGTGTGTTGAGTTCGAGGAGTTCTTTATAGATCCTGGATATCAGCCTTTTGTCTGTACTGTCATTTGCAAATATCTTCTCCCATTCCGTGGGATGCCTCTTTGTTTTCTTTTTCTTTTTAACTTTCAATTTTTTATTTTTTATAAACATATATTTTTAAACCCCAGGGGTACAGGTCTGTGAATCACCAGGTTTACACACTTCACAGCACTCACCAAAGCACATACCCTCCCCAATGTCCATAATCCCACCCCCTTCTCCCAAACCCCCCTCCCCCCAGCAACAATCAGTTTGTTTTGTGAGATTAAGAGTCACTTATGGTTTGTCTCCCTCCCAATCCCATCTTGTTTCATTGATTCTTCTCGTACCCACTTAAGCCCCCATGTTGCATCACCACTTCCTCCTATCAGGGAGATCATATGATAGTTGTCTTTCGCTGCTTGACTTATTTCGCTAAGCATGATACGTTCTAGTTCCATCCATGTTGTCGCGAATGGCAAGATTTCATTTCTTTTGATGGCTGCATAGTATTCCATTGTGTATATATACCACATCTTCTTGATCCATTCATCTGTTGATGGACATCTAGGTTCTTTCCATAGTTGGGCTATTGTGGACATTGCTGCTATAAACATTCGGGTGCACGTGCCCCTTTGGATCACTACGTTTGCATCTTTAAGGTAAATACGCAATAGTGCAATTGCTGGGTCATAGGGCAGTTCTATTTTCAACATTTTGAGGAACCTCCATGGTGTTTTCCAGAGTGACTGCACCAGCTTGCATTCCCACCAACAGTGTAGGAGGGTTCCCCTTTCTCCGCATCCTCGCCAGCATCTGTCATTTCCTGACTTGTTGATTTTAGCCATTCTGACTGGTGTGAGGTGATATTGCATTGTGGTTTTGATTTGTATTTCCCTGATGCCGAGTGATATGGAGCACTTTTTCATGTGTCTGTTGGCCATCTGGATGTCTTCTTTGCAGAAATGTCTGTTCATGTCCTCTGCCCATTTCTTGATTGGATTATTTGTTCTTTGGGTGTTGAGTTTGCTAAGTTCTTTATAGATTCTGGACACTAGTCCTTTATCTGATATGTCATTTGCAAATATCTTCTCCCATTCTGTCAGTTGTCTTTTGATTTTGTTAACTGTTTCCTTTGCTGTGCAAAAGCTTTTGATCTTGATGAAATCCCAATAGTTCATTTTTGCCCTTGCTTCCCTTGCCTTTGGCGTTGTTCCTAGGAAGATGTTGCTGCGGCTGAGGTCGAAGAGGTTGCTGCCTGTGTTCTCCTCAAGGATTTTGATGGATTCCTTTCGCACATTGAGGTCCTTGATCCATTTTGAGTCTATTTTTGTGTGTGGTGTAAGAAAATGGTCCAATTTCATTTTTCTGCATCTGGCTGTCCAATTTTCCCAGCACCATTTATTGAAGAGGCTGTCTTTTTTCCATTGGAAATTCTTTCCTGCTTTGTCGAAGATTAGTTGACCATAGAGTTGAGGGTCTATTTCTGGGTTCTCTATTCTGTTCCGTTGATCTATGTGTCTGTTTTTGTGCCAGTACCATGCTGTCTTGATGATGACAGCTTTGTAATAGAGCTTGAAGTCCGGAATTGTGATGCCACCAACGTTGGCTTTCTTTTTCAATATCCCTTTGGCTATTCGAGGTCTTTTCTGGTTCCATATAAATTTTAGAATTATTTGTTCCATTTCTTTGAAAAAGATGGATGGTACTTTGATAGGAATTGCATTAAATGTGTAGATTGCTTTAGGTAGCATAGACATTTTCACAATATTTATTCTTCCAATCCAGGAGCATGGAACATTTTTCCATTTCTTTGTGTCTTCCTCAATTTCTTTCATGAGTACTTTATAGTTTTCTGTGTCTCTTTGGTTAGGTTTATTCCTAGGTATCTTATGGTTTTGGGTGCAATTGTAAATGGGATTGACTCCTTAAAGCCTCTTTGTTTTCTTGACTGTTTCCTTTGCTGTGCAGAAGCTTTTGATTTTGATGAAGTCACAAAAGTTCATCTTCCTTTTGTTTCCTTTGCCTTTGGATACATATCTTGAAAAAAGTTGCTGTGGCTGATATCGAAGAGGTTACTGCCTATGTTCTCCTCTAGATTCTGATGGATTCCTGTCTCACGTTGAGGAATTTTATCCATTTTGAGTTTATCTTTGTGTATGGTGTAAGAGAATGGTCAAGTTTCATTCTTCTACATATAGCTGTCCAGTTTTCCCAGCACCATTTATTGAAAAGACTGTCTTTTTTCCACTGTATATTTTTTCCCGTTTTGTCAAAGATTATTTGCCCATAGAGTTGAGGGTCCATATCTGGGCTCTCTACTCTGTTCCACTGGTCTACGTGTCTGTTTTTATGCCAGTACCATGTTGTCTTGATGATCACAGCTTTGTAGTAAAGCTTAAAATCAGGTAGCGTGATGCCCCCTGTTTTATTTTTGTTTTTCAACATTTCCTTAGCGATTCGGGGTCTCTTCTGATTCCATATAAATTTTAGGATTATTTGCTCCAGCTCTTTGAAGAATACCGGTGGAATTTTGATCGGAATGGCATTAAAAGTATAGATTTCTCTAGGCAGTATAGACATTTTAACAATGTTTATTCTTCTGATCCAAGAGCATGGAATGGTCTTCCATCTTTTTGTGTCTTCTTCAATTTCTTTCATGAGTGTTCTGTAGTTCCTCAAATACAGATCCTTTACCTCTTTGGTTAGGTTTATTCCCAGGTATCTTATGGTTCTTGGTGCTATAGTAAATGGAATCGATTCTCTAATTTCCCTTTCTGTATTTTCATTGTTAGTGTATAAGAAATCCACTGATTTCTGTACATTGACTTTGTATCCTGCCACGTTGCTGAATTGCTGTATGAGTTCTAGTAGTTTAGGGATCGAGTCTTTTGGGTTTTCTATATATAGAATCATGTCATCTGCGAAGAGAGAGAGTTTGACTTCTTCATTGCCAATTTGGATACCTTTTATTTCTCTTTGTTGTCTGATTGCTGTTGCTAGGACTTCTAATACTATGTTGAACAAGAGTGGTGAGAGTGGGCATCCTTGTCTTGTTCCTGATCTCAACAGGAAGGCTACAAGCTTTTCCCATTGAGGATGATATTTGCTGTGGGTCTTTCATAGATAGTTTTGATGAAGTTCAGGAATGTTTCCTCAATCCCTATACTTTGAAGCATTTTAATCAGGAACAGATGCTGGATTTTGTCAAATGCTTTTTCTGTATCGATTGAGAGGACCATTTGGTTCTTCTCTCTTCTCATATTAATTTTTTCTATCACATTGATTGATTTGTGAATGTTGAACCATCCCTGTAGGCCAGGGATGAATCCCACCTGGTCATGGTGGATAATCTTTTTAATGTGCTGTTGAATTCTGTTTGCTAGGATCTTGTTGAGAATCTTAGCATCCATATTCATCAGTAATATTGGTCTGAAATTCTCCTTTTTGGTAGGGTCTTTGCCTGGTTTGGGGATCAGAGTAATGCTGGCTTCATAGAAAGAGTCTGGAAGTTTTCCTTCTGCTTCAATTTTTTGAAACAGCTTCAGGAGAATAGGTGTTATTTCTTCTTTGAAAGTTTGGTAGAATTCCCCAGGGAATCCCTCAGGTCCTGGGCTCTTGTTTTTTGGGAGGTTTTTGATCACTGCTTCAATCTCGTTACTAGATATTGGTCTTTTCAGGTTGTTAATTTATTCCTGGTTCAATTTTGGGAGTTTATAGTTTTCCAGGAATGCATCCATTTCATCTAGGTTGCTTAGCTTATTGGCATATAACTGTTGATAATAACTTCTGATGATTGTTTCTACTTCCTTGGTGTTAGTTGTGATCTCTCCCTTTTCATTCATAATTTTATGAATTTGGGCTTTCTCTCTTTTCTTTTGGGTTAATGTGGCCAACGGTTTATCTATCTTATTGATTCTTTCAAAAAACCAGCTTCTAGTTTCATAATCAATTGTATTTCTATAAGGATGTTGGCATATTATGAATCACTATGCAAGAAGGAGGGTACTATTATTTCTTTACTGTAACTACAGAAATAAAGTCTCAGAAGTACATACTAGTTTAGTGTAATAATTTTCGGAAACTGCTTTACATCTTAGTACTCAAATGCTCAGAATTTTAGGCACATAATAAGTTTAAAGTAAAAAAAAAAAATATATATATATATATATATATATATATATATATATATATATAACTTAGCACAGTTAAGGGGAATTTATGAAATAGGTAATAGGGATTAAGGAGGGCAGTTGCCATTATGAGGCCTGTGTGATATACCTGTTGTATCAGTATATTGTACACCTGAAACTAATATTACACTATATGCTAACTAACTGGAATTTAAATAAAAAAATTTAAGAAAGGGGGAACCTGGGTGGCTCATTCGGTTAAGGGTATGCCTTTGGCTCAGGTCATGATCTCAGGGTCCTGGGATAGAACCCCACATAGGGCTCTCTGCTCAGTAGGGAGTCTGCTTCTTCCTCTGCGTCTCCCCCAGCTCATGTTCTCTCTCCCTAAGAAAGAAAGAAAGAAAGAAAGAAAGAAAGAAAGAAAGAAAGAAAGAATTTAAAGATACAAAGAAACCTAGCAATAACTTCTGAAGTTATTATGTTAATATATCAAGCATATACTGAAAACATGAAAGAATAAGGGAAACCATTAAAAATAGCATCTGATCTTCATCAGAGGATGAACCATCTTAAAGAATTGCACCATTATATTCATTGGGGGGGCAGATACAGGTTTACAGTAGCTGTGACTGGCCTAAGATAGTAAGGAAAAGGAATGAAGTTTATTTTAGGTCTGTGTTACTAGGTTTATTTTTCTTACTCCAAGTTTTTTTTCAAGATCCTGTGGTATCTTCATATCTAGCATATGGATCCTCTTCTCACAACTATATAAAAACCAGTGTGGAAAAGATGATTTGCTTCTCTTGTCTTTTATGTTCCGTGTCTCTCTATTCCTGAAGACACTCAATCATATACGGCCCTAAATAAAGCTGCCTGTTTTCCAGTCTTTCCTAATTGCTCATCAGAAAATATAATAGAATGACTAATTTTATTCTAAGGCAACATCTACAGTCCCAAATGTTGAGAGACACCAAATGTGTTAGTTCCAAAAACAAGGTATTAATCACTAAACATGTCTGTGGATGTGTCTGTCAAGATATTAAGCAAAATAAATTTAAAGAGTAAAGAAAGGGAATATAATCATACAATACAATTATGAAAAGAAAGACAGATATAAAGAAGATATAGATAGGCTGCCTATAGGCCAATAAAAGGGAGAGGAAAAGAAATTAAAGAAGGGCCTAGAGCAGGTCAGTGCCATTAAAGCTTGCTCTGGTTCCATAAATAGCACCATAGATTGCCCACTCTGTACTGGAATGCAGTAACGATTATATGCAAGGATAACTGCATTGTTGTATATTGTATTAGATTCCCCAATTGGATTAGGAAGGCCTTTTCCGAACTTAAAATTGGTTATGATTGTTATCATGTAACAATACAAATTGTTTTTGTACATGAGCTCTACATCTATCTCCTTTTATCTAATTATATGTAAAATTGATATGTTTAATTTGATCACAGATTAATTTTTAACAATTCTTTTGGCTTAAAAGTGAAAAATTATTACTTACTTGTAGAAGTCAGATGACAGGTTACATTAGAAATGTGACCTTTGTTCCAAATAAGCAAATACTGCTGGGTCCAAGTTAAGCCAATTTTCTTTCAATCATCACATAAGTTACAAAGACAACCAGAAGTATCTTTCTTTTCTATATTTGGTATCATCAAGATGCTCCAATTGACTGAATATATTATGTTAGCACCAAATCTTGTTGCCAAGAGCTTTATCCGACAACCTCCGCATTCCTCACCCAACCATCTGTTTTTCTTGGTCCTTAGTCATAAGGAAAAAATTCTAATTTTTTGCAACACTCATATCAAGCTAACCTAATAACAGATTTCCATTGACTTTAGAGAATACTCAGCACTTGCATTCTTACCCATGGTGTGTGAAGAGAGATGTGAAAATGATTCAGAGAACTATGTAAATGAAGTAGTGTTGCCATTGGGAGCAGATACAGATGCCTTCACTCTTTAATACTCTGGATACCATGAACTAAGGCCAAACATTCTCATGTACTGAAACACATTGCAGGATAAGCTATTTTTAGGAAAGGACTGGAGGTACAGGCCGACTCTCAACAATGTACTCCAGTAAATACGTTTTCACATATCATTCACTTCATTTGACAGTAGACACATACTGCAAAAAAATTTGCCCTTGTGAATCCATCAATCATTAAAATTATTACTGGCCTAGATATCCATGATTTAATTACACAATACATCGACTCTCATTCATACCTAATAGCTTCTCTCTGCTAACTCTTTCTAACATTTTCTTTCTCTGAACATATCACTGACTTTTATATATTCAAAGTTTATGAACCCAGGCCATATCACATGAAAAATAAGTTCTCATATAGGTTTTATAATTATTTTAGCTTTGTTCAGTCACCAGAAAGTTAATGAAGACCTTCTATATCCTCTGGCTATGCGTAGGCTAAGATATAGGCTTGTCACTTAAGCAGCTTCCACCTCCTTTAGAGATTATATATTGCGCATTTTTCTCTTCAAAAAGGTGGGAAGTCCTCTGCAATAGCTGTTGAGTATTTAATATCTCAATAAATAGTTTGTTTGGAAACTCAGGCACAACCCCCACGTTAATGGTGAGAAGAATAAATTAGCCAAGTGAATGGTTCTGTGAAAACACCTTCTTTTCAGCCATACCCATGTTACTGTATTCTTGCTTATTCATCATAAACTCTCGCTGCATTTGAAATAATTTGGAAATAAAGATCAAATCTATTCATCTTTATTTTCCTCTAGGATCTAGTACAGTGCGTGGTACATAGAACAACATATTCAAGAAAAGCATTTTCTTGGTTATGAAGGAGAGAAATTAACTCAATTAAGTCTCTAAATGGCTGCTCCTTAATCATCCATAGTCTACACTAAATCAGATTTGTGATTCTGTCATATTTCTATGTCATTACATTGTTCTGCATAGCAGCAGCATTCCTTTTGTTGTTTTTCCTCTTGACTAGAAACATTTGATCAAAAGATCTACAATTATAAACAAATATTTATCATCTTGACAAAAGAACATTATTATTCCATTCAGACAGCAACCTCTGTAACTGAGAGTTACGATAGACATCTGCAGAAATAGTCCATGTAAGTTCCAGTCAAGGCATTTGTGGATTTATTGGAAATACTTTCAAAATGGCTCCAGTGGTATATGAGATAGTGATAATTGTTGGACCAAGCATTTATGGTTTTCTGCAGTCTCGACTACTTTAGAAAACTTAGTAATCATCCAAAGTTACTCCCTATGAATGATTGCAGCCTTCTTTCAGGCATTCAATGCAAGCCTCATTGATTCTCTTCATGATTTATTAAGCCAGGGCACTTTTGTGGTTAGCGACAGAATTCAGATTTCACTGTAATATCTTTTGTAATGGTTTTCTAAAAACTTTATGGAAGAAAATGAAGATGTATATTGCCTAAATTAAGTGTGTACTTATTCAAACAAATGTGACCTGTTTTCAGATAATTTCAAAACTGCTCATAGTTAATGCGTACATCAGATATAGAATTATTTGACTTTAAAGTAAGCTTAAACATTTATGCAAATGGATTGCCTATATTATGTATATTAATTTTAACTAGGACTTGGTCAGAAAGAGAATGGCCCCATCAATAATGACCAAGAGCTAGGAAACAGGTGGGTTAGAATATTTGGAAAGTCTATGGAAAATAGGCACTTATCCTCCAAGAGGATTCTGTTTAAGGAGTTTGCTAGGCAGTTGTCCTCAGAGGGATCTGAAAGCCAGTAGGGAAGACTCCACCATAAAGAGGAGGAACAAAAAAGAAGCTATTTCCCTGGAAAAATAAAGGATAGGAGAATGAAGGATTTGGGTTTAGTAGAACTTGAATATTACCCAAAGGACTGAGGAACAGCCCAATTATATGCTGATACAACAGGGTTGCAACAATTGGAAATGTAGCATAAAACAAAATTCTGGTCATAGTCAATGAAAAGTCCTGTTCTTAGTCCTGCCGTGTTAACCTCTAAGTAAGATCAAAAGCCTGGCTGACTGGAGTCTAAAAAGTAACTAGTAGCCCAGAGATTTTTTTTAACCCACCATAGGCCCCAAGATAGGCCATTTTGGCATGAAGATAAATTTGAGGTAAAAAGCAATCAAAACCCAACATATTTAGGAAAACCTCTTTACCCCCACAACTGCCAAAAAAAAATGTAGATAGAGGACCTGCTCCAAGAGAGCTATTACCATAGAGGTAAATACACTAGGACATGAACTAGGTACTGTAGACAGAGAGAAACATAGCAAGGCCTGTTTGGTCAAAGTTCTCTATGTCCCAATTTTTCTGAATGACCCAGCAAACATTTGTTTGCCAAACATTCATTCTTTTTCATCTTCCTCTAAATTGAATTTCTTCCCTTTGAAGTCCTAGAGCCCTACCCCTTGTCCTTAGTTCATAATGACATATATACTTTCAAGTGGCCTGTTATTAAAATGTGTATATCTGTGTGGCTTCCTCATATATGTATGAAATTGAATTTGATTTTCTTCTATTAATCTGTCTCGTGTCAGCTTGATTCATATTCCAGGTAGAAGGACCTTGAAAAGTCAGGAAATTCTTGCTCCCTGACACCTAGCCAAGGGTTTTAGATTCTATTCTATGGAAGAGCTAATTTACATGAGAAACTGAAATGACACAGCAGCAAGGGTCAGTGGGCTGTAAGAGCTGATAATTTGACAGACTCAGCATTCATTGCATTTACTGCCTCCATAAAGATTATAAAAAGTTAAAGGCATTTAAAACAGAGAAAGAGATTATAAGACTTCAGAGGCTATCTTAAGTTCCTTGTTTGAAAATGCACAAAAAGACCATACCTTTAGTTTGCAATCTGTTTTGCTTTGTTTTGTTTGTTTAAGAAAAAATACAAAGGAATCAGGAATTTTCTGGCTTTTCCAACAAGATGGGGTGTTGGATAGAGGAAACATTTGTACCTGAAATAGAGTAATAATGGAAGTGTTATTTTCATTGTCTTTAAGTTATCAAGGGAGGGTCCCTGAGTGGCTCATTCTGTTAAGCTTCTGCCTTTGGCTCAGGTCATGATTCAGGAGTCCCAACATCCAGCTCCACATCAGGCTCCCTGCTCAGAAGGGAGTCTGCTTTCTCCCTCTGACCCTCCCCCTTCTCACACGCTCTCTCTTTCTCTCTGTGTCTCAAAAAAACAAGTAAAATCTTTTTTAAAAAATTATCAAAAGAATGAACTCACTACCTGGAGAAAGGAACTGAAGGAAAGAGAGTGGGAGAGACAGAAAGTGACAGAAACCCTTGTGGTCATTTTCTTTCGCCTCTAAACCCACATCACGATTGACCTTCATTACTGTATCACTGTGTGTCACTCTTTCATTTATTGTGATTTTTTTTCTTCTAAAATGTCATTTTTTGGAATGAAGGGAACAATAAACAAGAGAAAGTAGAAAATAATGCCCTGAAAAGAAGTATTATTAGCTTTATTAGTGAAATGACTACCTTTTCCTTCACCTTTCCCTACCTCTTTTAGCAATGCAAACCTGCAAAATCAGTCCACAGCTGCACATTGGCCCTCCCCACTCCGACCTAGGTATGAAGGAATCGGTGTGTGGTATGGGCACATAATTCAGAAATAAGATTTCTGAATGAGATCACAGCTTCTATGAAAAGGTTAATGAAACCAGGGCCTGCTGTGAAGAGCACATTACTTTATGCACAATAGTTGTAGGGAGGCTTCATAATAAATTATAATTAGCCTTTTCATAATGCACTTCACAAGTACCATTGATTTTGATAACCAGGTTTTTGAGATACTCAATATGTTTCACACCTCAAGATATCTAAAACATAAATAAACAAAATAAATCTGTACTGACCATCAGATCTAAACTCTGTAAGAAACCATATGTAGAATTAGTAGGAGCAGAATCAGATTGAGGACGCCAGAAATTTTTGTGAGTTTATAAACATTTTATAAACTGATTAATTTGCTTGCCCTTCTTTCCAGCTGCCTTGAGTTTTCTCTCTCCTCAGCAGTCACAAAGATGCAAATATAGTAGCCTCATTTTGGATGCAAGAAGATGAATCTAGGTCATTAAATAATTTATGCTCTTGGGGTAGATTTACACCCTTCTGAACTCTGTGGGAAGAAGCTCAAATCCTTGCTTAGGTTTTTGACTTCAGAGTGTGACCCTTGAGCCAGTGTCTCAAACTGCCTGAATCTATTGTATCATCTATAAAAGCAGGAGCAACAAAATCTATTTTTCTATTCTTATGGATGTCGCTGCACATAACAAGGGTGTATATACTATAGCTAGAAAAGATTAAAATTTTATAAAAACACAAGATAGTGGGATTAATTTTGGCATTCTAAATCACTTATTTCTCTAACACTGAGGCCACTTGAGTCTATTCCTGAAATATTACGAGAGCATTTTGAGGATATGAATTACTCCTGCCAAGCTAGAAAAGGATCTTAATTATAACTGTAAGAATGAAATCTTTATTCACTCAATAAATATTTATCGAACACCTACTATTAGGTACCAGGAATTGTATTAGTTGATGAGTACGATGGTGAATGAAATAAACACAATCATTACCCTGATGGAGGGTACATCTAATGGTGAAGCAAACAATTTTATAAGAATTTCACTTAAATGATTCCCCCCTTGAGAAATAAGTTTTTCTATGAAAAGCAATTACATTTTAAATTTAGGCCTATGAACATAGAACGATAAGAAATTTAGAGTCATTCAATTTTTCTTTGAGTTAGATCTTTGATGACAATATATAGAAGAATAAAAGATTAGAAATCATAATACTAAACACACACATTTTTTTGGACATTATTTGAATATATATTTGGACAAAATTTTTCAGCTAACTTATTTCTACAGTCTACCAAGACAAATATAAGGGAACAAAAAGACATCGAGGCTGATTTATAGCTCATCAAAATCATCACACTGGTAGAGATTCATCAAGATCAACTGAGTAATGGTCTGACCGAGTTAGTGAAAGTCAACATAGTGCTGACATAGCACATCTTAAACTCAAGAATGATAGCTTTGAATTGGTGGCTAAGAGAACTGATACTACATTTGCCTCAGTAAAACCTCAATTCACTGGACATTAAAGGAAAGAAGACTATATCCATATCAGTTTTTCCGATTAGCAAAAGGATAAGCAGAAAACTTTTCCTAGCAGAAATTTTTGCATTTTCCTTCCTTAGTAAGTGTATAAATGATTTGCTCTTTCATGACTCAGGTTCTTGTTTTGCTTCAAGGTCCTCAATTTATCTCCAAAGAGCCATTGAAGAAGCCACTTTATATTAAAGACAAAAATAACCTTTAGAGGTATTTTATACTTTGTGAAAAATGTGGTTGATAATTTTGAAATAAAAGTTAGATGAGAGAGGTAACATGATGTAGTGAATAAGCAGGTACTATGAGGGCTTTGAGTTCTCTAACTTCCTAAATTCTTTCTTTTTTTTTTTTTTTTCATTATTCCAAATTTTTTAACTTCCTAAATTCTTAAGTGTATAATATTGGGTGGTACTTCAGTTTCCTTATTGACGAAATTAGAATGATCATATTATCTGCTTCATGAGGTTGGCATAAGGATCAAGTAAAGGAACATTTAGAAAGGACATTGTCTTAGTACAATGCCTGTATCAGTTTAGCATATATAAGTGTTTATTAAGTGAATAATACAAACAGAGACAAATAATTTTCTTAGGTGACTCACAAATGGGTTCTAAAGCTGAATGAAAACAAAACAAAACAAAAAAGATTTTAAAACATATTTTGAATAATAACAGTATCATTAGAATAAGTAAATGACCCCTCCAAAGGTGGGCACTTAGAGGAAAACATTAGTTTGAATGTATAAGTAGAAGTATGCTTCTTAAAAGCTATTTTATTTCTCTTGAATTCCACCCTATATGATGGCCTAGATATGTCTGCTAATCATATCAAAGACTTCTTGTTGTTCAACTTCTTATGGAAGAGGAAGGGAGCTTTGAAATCTGATGACAAAAGTGAGACACAGTAGATTTTTTTCAAATTAACAAAATGTCATTAGCTTTGTATCTAAAATCAAAAATGAAAAGGATAAAGTACAGTTATTAGGAATCAGAGCTAGAATTCATGAAAAATATATGGAAATATAGGAAGACCAGAATTATTTAGCAGTTGTGGGGGTGTGTGGTTATGTTTTGTAGAGGGCTTTCTTGCTAAAAATAACACCGTATGTCACAATTCATATGACTTAGAAAATATTGGAACTCTTAGGTCAACCCAAAAATCAGAATTTTGGAAGCTTCATTTTAAGATTCAATTGTGAGAACTGGTGAATTTAGAAATATTTCACATTTTAATTTCTTAGGGTATATTTTCCCACTTCCAGGAAGTAACAGGGAAAATGAAAATTTATCAGGAGAGAGCAGGGGTGGGGTGTTAGGGACTTTGTTTTGTTTTTAATAAAACACTAAATAATCAACTTTCTTTTACCTTATTTTTATTTTTACATATTAGTCTGTGGTTTTTATCGTTATTGGAGCCAGAACTTAATTGGAGACTTTTAAAAGGTAGAAATGATATGTGCACTTTATCATGTAAAGATACAGCACATGAAGACCCTTCTAGGAAGTAACAATACTGAGCTCAGAGGATTGGAAACTGTTAGTGGAATTAATGATTGTCAATTTGCTGAATAACCCACTCCACCCTGCAAATAAAAATGTCTCACTGCGAGGCAAAGCTAATAATGCTGACATCATATCCTATCATTCTCTCTCCCCTCATTCCCTCTGCCCAAACCACTCTGAGATTATTGCTTTCTTGAATTCACTAAAAATCCAAAAATATATAAACAAATGTATATAAGAATTAGGTCACACAGCTGTGGAGAGGCAAATAACAAATCTTCAGGGTAGATTAGCAGGCTGGGGACCCAGGGAACAGTTGCAGTTTAAGTTCAAAGGAGATCTGTTGGCAGAATTGCCTTTTTCTGGGGAGGTCAGTCTTTGTTCTATTAAGGCTTTCGACCCATTGGCTGAAGTCCACCCACATTATGGGGGTAATGTGTTTTACTCAAAGTCCACTGATTTAAATGTTACTCTAATCCAAAAGCACCTTCACAGATACATCCAGAATAACATTTGATCAAATATCTGGGCACTGTTACTTAACCAATTTGACTCATCAATTAATCATCTTATCTGTCATATCCCATTCATGACCATTGCACTATTTCCAACAACCATAATATTCCTTCTCCATAATAACCCTTCGCTCCTTCCCTCCTCTTCTGGTCTTCTCTATCCTCTATTTACTCCATGGTACTTATCACTACTTCACTGATAAAAATACACCCACTTTTTTTTGTTTGTTTTGTTTTGTTTAATGTTGGTTTTTGTGTAGGGCCTAATTTTTCCTATTAAAATGAAATCAGAGATGTCTGTTTTGTTCACTGTTGCTAACTCTTCACATATAGGCACTCAAGCGTTCATTAAAAAGTAATAATAATGAATGAACATAGGGACCATATTGTCTTCAATTAACTAATTTACAATAGGAAAATACCTAACTGCTTCATTAAATAGAACAGCTATATTTCATACAAATGTTGAGAATAAATCAGACACCTCTCTTCAATGGACTGTATTGTTACTCTGTGCCACTAACCACATAGTTCAAAGTATGCAAAGAGAGTCTTCCAAGGAGAGAACCCTGTTAGAAGCTCTGTTACTCCCCCTGATAATTCTCTTCTCTATCTCAAATATATTATATCCGTCAGAATTAGAATAATTGATTGCCAGGGTTACAACTTGAACTGGCTTAAGCAAAAATAGGCTCATACTGGCTCATATCAGTAGAAAAGAACAAAAGTTAGTTGATTTAAAAATTAATCGACTAGATCCAGGAGCTCAAAAAATGTGAATAAGAATAAGCAGTATACTCTGCAAATCTCAGCTCATTTGTTCATTCTGTCCTAAGTCAGGTACTGCCTTTGTGGTGGCCTTCATGCGCACAGCTCATCTGGCAGAAGAGAAGAAACATAAAAATACCTCTTTTTTTAGTCCCTCCAGAAAACACTTCAGGATTTGCTCTGATTGAGGTAATATAAATGCTATGTCCATCTCTGAAACAATCTGTTTATATAAGAGGCAACGCTCAATTGAGCCAGGCCTGCTTCACATTCTCTACTGCGGCTGGGCATCAAGGAAGCTCTACTGAAGTGTCACCATATCAGAATGAACAAGTGAATTTTTAAAAATAAGCTTTCTATTTTAGAACACTCTTAGATTAAAACATTGCAAAGATAGTACAGAGAGTTCCTATATACTCTATACCCAGTTCCCCTTGTTTTTAATGCCTTACATTAATATGGTACGTTTGTTACAATTCATGTGCCAATATTGATACATTGTTATCATCATCATCATCATTATTATTATTATTTCTGAGAGAGAGAGAAGGGGAGGGGCAAGAGGGGAAGGGAAAGTCATTACGCAGAACCCAGACTTAAGGTGTAGGGAGTTATGCTTCACCTTTTTGAAGATAGTGTATCTCTATAAATTATTTGGTATTCTTCTGCATATATATACTGCAAAAGGCTATTTGTCCTCCCCCATTTTTTATTTAATCAATCATTTATTCATTAATCAGTATAAACCCATGGATATTTATTTTATACTTAGGTTATAGTCCAATAATACATTATTTATTTTGTTGCTCAAATTCTTACAGCTGTCACCACTGAGAGCTCTTTTTATGTCCTTTTGACATAATTCCAACATTGTGGATTTTTTTTCAGGATATTCTTATTTTATGACGTTACACAATGCTGTAAAACTGGATTTTAAGGACAAACTGGAATTAAGATCAGAAAAATGGTGAAAGCATATATGTCCCAAGAAGCCCACCTGAGTTTGTAATGTATCAAATCCTTTATATAATATTAGACAAAGAGAATTTCTATGAAATGAGCTCAGATTTGGTTCGGTGATATGTAATGTTTTGTTTTTATTTTTTCTATCAGCAAATTCTGAGACTATGAGCTTATATATGCCAATGACTATTACACAGAAATTGTTTATTTAAGAAATGTCTTTGCATAAATAAGCTTTGAGGGTGACATTCCAACTCACACACTAAGCTCCATATTGATTGGACTTCTTTCAGCCTACATATCCATATTTCAGTATTTCCCACAGATGTTTAAAAAAAACTTGATATTTTAAACAGTAGACAAAAAAAATTCTTCCTTATCCATTTTTAAGTATCCACATAAAGTGTTCATTTTAAAGAAAATATTTTACTTCCTAACATATCCACAAATTCTGTATTATCACAATTAAATAGTAAACCACCCATTTTATTGCATCAATGCTGATTAAATTGCTTCAGGTCTAGATCCTAGGGTATAAATTCTTACTGTAACATAGCAAAATAAGGCAGAAAAAGAGAAACTTACTGGGCCAACACCAGTTCTGTAGAGAATACGAACTTGGTATTTATTATTCTCTGGAACCCAGTCTAGTGTTGTGTTTAACCACCCAGTCATGCTCTGATTCCTACCGATGATTCAGGCTCTGTTTATCCTGAATGTATGAGTATAGAATGACTGTTTATCCTACCTGCAGTACCTTAGTCTGAAGTCATTTTCTCTCAGAAGCATATATTTACAGTTTCTTAGCCAAAGATTATTGTCTCGTAGAAAACTTCTATCATCTACAAACAAAATACTTTTCGATTTAGTGTTATTTGAATGCCTTTGTTATGTATTAAAATAGTAATTATTGCTTGTTATAATTTTCTACTGGCTTCAGAAAGGTCTTAACATTATTTATTACTTTGGAGTCAGTTGAAAGAGAGGCACGTCTCTGGATTCCTGGCCAATGGGATTGCTCTTATGGAAATCTGTGTTTCTGAGACAGTTCTTAATTTCTGTGTATATAGTATACCCACAACTGCATGACTCACCAAGGTCATGTTTTACCACTATCAATAACCTGTGGGCTTCCAGCCACCTTGGAAAATTCATCTCTCTGCCTTTCCTCTTTTGTGTGTTTCTCTCTCAGAATATCTTCACATTAATTCTTGGTTGATGCCTTCTAGGGCTTCATTCCCTGTTTGGGGCCTGTTGACAGTATTCCATGGATGACTGACCTAAGCGCTCTTATCATCTATAGCCAACAAGAAAGATCCTACTCTTCCTCAAGGCCAGCTTTCGCAAAGAGGTTTACCAGAGTGAGGCAGTTAAAAAACAGTAATCAAGGGCACCTGGGTGGCTCAGTGGGTTAAAGCCTCTGCCTTCGACTCAGGTCATGATCAAAGCGTCCTGGGATCGAGCCCAACATCCGGCTCTCTGCTCAGCAGGGAGCCTGCTTCTTCCTCTCTCTCTGCCTGCCTTTCTGCCTACTTGTGATCTCTGTCTGTCAAATAAATAAATAAAATCTTTAAAAAAATTTTATTAAAAAATTTAAAAAACAGTGATCAAAGAATGTGTGTGTGTGTGTGTGTGTATAATTGATGCTTTGAATAAGATGGTATCTTGTTATGGGATCAGGAAAAAACCAAAACAAACACACAAACAAAAAAACTTATGTTTTCACTTTAGAATTGACCCAATAGGGGCATCTGGGTGGTACAGTCGGTTAAGTGCTGGAGTCTTGGTTTTGGCTCAGGTCCTTATTTCAGGGTCTTGAGATCAGATCAATCCCAGGTAGGGCTGCAAGCTCAGTGCGAGGAGTCTGCTTGGGTTTCTTACTCCCTCTACCCCTTCCCCCTGCGCCCACTTGCACGCACATGTGCGCGGGCACTCTCTCTCCCTCTCTCTCTCTAAGAAATAAATCTTTAAGTAAAATAAAATAAAATTGGCCCAACAGTATAATTTGGGGGGTAGGAAGTAGGATGGTTACACTTCCCACAGCCTTAAATAAAGATTCAGGGAAATCCTATAACTTCTGCTATCACTGAAAGATGTCCATGGGATACTGAATATCACAAATACAATTTTAGTTAAGTAATTCCAATTAGAAAGCTGCATGTAACAATCAAATATTTACAATTTACTCTGGTGGATACTTAGCTATGGAGTGAAAGTGGTGGTTAGCAGACTCATCAACCCTATTAGAAATATCCCTCCGAAAATCAGAAGCAACATCAAATACCACATCAAATTAAAATGAGAAAACCTAAAAGTTAGTTGACAATAATAATTTATTTCATAGAAATATGAAGCAAGTGAAAAAAAATTGAAATCCCCATTAAATCCTTTTATCTTATCTTACTCAACCAGTTTAAAACCCTTCAGTGACTCCTTAATATCAAAAGAATTATGGTCAGCTTGTCTAGGAAGCTATAAAATATTGCATGATTTGGCATTGAATTCCTTCCTATCTTCACTTCTCACCAAAACTTTCTTTGTATTCCTTTGTTATCAAAACTCACCATGCTATTTCAAAGCTGTCATTTTCTATCATGCTGTTTCCTCTACTTGGAAAGTATTACTTCTAATATAATATAGCCAGTAAAAATTTCAACTTATGATTGCTGCATATTTAGAAACTTGGCTATCCCATTATGTTCTGTTTTTTCATTTGTTATGTTTTATTCATTGTTATATCCTAAGTGTCTAGCGAAATGTGTAGCACCTTCCAGACACAAAATAAATGCTTGTTGAATGGGTAATTTAATCCAATCCTTAACTGTTAGAAGAGATAGACTAAGACCAGGCATATGAATATAGGAGAGAATTAAAATAAAATAACAAAGGCAGTATGACAAATGTAACAATATGCATACTTAACTACTGATATTAATGTAACACTTGTACCTAGAGTAGGTTGAGTGGTGCCCTTCAAAATGCCATACTCAACTAAAACCTCAGACTATGACCATTTTTGTAAATGGGATCTTTGCAGATATGACTGAACTAAAAGGAAGTCATACTGGATTAGGTTGGACCCAAGTCCAATGTGCAATGTCTTTGTAATAGGACAGGAGACAGAGAAACAGAGAGAAGAAGCCCATTTGAAGATGAAGGCAGAGATTGAAATGATGCAACTCCAAGGCATGGAATGCCACCAGAAAGTAGAAAGAGGAAATGAAGCCTTCTTCCCTAGAGCTTTCAAATGGAGCACATTCTTGCTGATACCTTGATTTTGGACTTACAGCCTCCAGAAATGTGAGGGAATAAATTTCTATTTTTGTAAAGCACCCAGTTTGTGGTAATTTGTATAGCATTCCTTCTAAAACTAATAACCAAGAAGTAATTTTAAAAATTAATTACACCTAATATAGATTTTCATTATTAAAGTGAATTTTGGAGATGTCAAAGGCAGCCTTTGCCTTTGCTCAGGTCATGATCCCAGGGTCCTGGGATCAAGTTCCGCATCAGGCTCCCTGTCCAGTGGAGAGCATGCTTTCCCCTCAGCCTGCCATTCACCCTGCTTGTGCTCATTCTTTCTCTCTGACAGACAGAAAAATAAAGTCTCATAAAAAAAAAAAAAAAAAAAAAGGAAAAGAAAAGAAAAGAAAGAAAGAAAGTGAATTTTCTTTTTGTTCATGCATGCCTGTATAAATATCACTGCATAATAATGCCCTTTGGTGATGTGTGCAGTTTAGCCCTCAACCCTCATTTGAACCCTAACATGTAAATTCCTCTTCCTAAAAACCATAATTCCTGAATCCAATGCCTACTCCCACCCATTCCTAATGTCTAGATAGTCCTATATTTCCTTAAATTTTCCCCCATAGATCCTCAATTCATTCCCTCCTAGGTGTATCCCCATCTGGAAAGTCTTTAAAAATTCTGTGTTTTCTGTAATTTTTTTCTGTGGTAGCATACTTTACAAACTCATGTTTCTTTCCAAAGTCTCTTATTCTCTTTCTTTCCTCCTATAGCTGATGTTGCAGTTAAAACATTTTATTACCTTTCATCCAGTCATACCATGCTGTTCTATACTTGAAAGCTAAAATACCACCAATGGAAGAAGCACAGACTAATGGAAGAAAAAGAAAAAAAGGTAAGGGAATGATTGGAAACTGGAAGTTTTATAAAAACTTTGCTAAAAATCGCAGTTCTGAAGAGGACTGCCATTTCACTGTCAACACTGCTATGACAAATACTAATGGCAAGAGAGGAAGTATGGAGGGTCTTGTTGCTCTTCAAATATAAAGCTCAGAGAGGGGCACCTGGGTAGCTCAGTGGGTTAAAGCCTCTGTCTTTCGTTCAGGTCATGATCCCAGAGTCATAGGAACGAGCCCTGCATCGGGCTCTCTGCTCAGCAGGGAGCCTGCTTCCCCCTCTCTCTGCCTGCCTCTCTGCCTACTTGTGATTTCTCTCTGTCAAATAAATAAATAAAATATTAAAAAAAAAAAAAAAAAAAAAAAAAGCTCAGAGAGGGCATATGAGGGTGAGGAGCCTCTCAGAGGAGGGCTTGCTAACTGCAGGAGGTGACTTCAGCTCTGCAAATGGCTGACTGGGTATCCAGACCAACTCTTTGCTCAGGAGCTCTAAGAAGGTAGGGCAGCATATAATGGTCATCAGACAAATAATAACAAAAGTTAGTAAGGGAGGGAACAATTAGAAATCTTCTGAAAGTCAAAAGAGGCGAAAACCACAGAGACAAGCCCCGCATGTGGGGCTGTTCAGAGCTACATTTGGTACTTTGTAAGGTATTGCAGAGTAGGTCTTTACTGTTATTAGTTTAAAGCTTGGAGCTGTCACCTTTTCTTAACCACGTGTTCCAATACATGCCTAGGTTATAGAAAACAAAAGACTGAGTGGAGGTCTCTTCTATGTGTACGGAAATGGCAACATTTCTGCCTTGCAATCTAAAAGTTGTCTATGTTCTCACAGAAAAAGGACACACATACGCAGGAAAGTAAGAAAGACATCTGAAAAATAAAATAAAAATTAATATATTATATTAAAATTCCCTGGTTCATTATTAGCTGAAGTTATAGGACAATTAAGTGATGTCTACTCATGTCTAGTATCCCCAATGTGAGGTAGGTACAGAAAAGTGAAATTTACTTCTGTAAAAACACTCCAGCTTCAATTTACTGAACAATAAAACAATACTGTGGCTATACCCGTCTTTTTAGAGCCAACAGATCCAAGCATAGTACCAGCCTCAACTCATATCAAACAAATATTTATTGAATAGAAAGTAAAATGGCATTGTAATGTTTGTAATTATTTCATAAACCACTAAGAGATGGCCTCAAGATCATCAAATGCATAGACCGAGTAGCCTGAGCTCTTTCTCAGAGCCCCTTCTGGGACTCCAACTAGGGCACTGTGATGACTTACTGACACTATTTCAAAAAAAGAACATGGATTCATCAGGAATCCAATTTGTTGGAGGTTAATAACATTTAGCATTTGCCTGCAGAGGTCTGTTAGCATAAGATTTAGAAAATGTGGATAACTTAGACACTGATGAAAGGGAAGCTAAAGAATGCCAAATTTAGGTGTGCCTCTTCAATGAGCAATTTCTATTAAGAAAAGACTATAAAGAGTGTCTGAGTATAGTTATTAGGAAAAGGATGAGACCCTAGAACCACTATACTTTCCTAAACTAAGAAACTAGACATGGCACGTTATTAACATTTTCACATTTTGAAATGAGGTTTTTATTTATTTCCTGACATTCTGTTGCGACAAGGTTAGGTCTTCAATTTTCTCTCCTGTATTATAAACAAAAGGGTACTCCACAAATGCAAAAGAGGAGTCAAAACTGATAAGATTCAGTATTTGTATCTTTAATAACATGTTAAGAATTAGCTAGACACATTGATAGCACTGGAGAAGCCTGTAGAGAGAATTTATATCATTCTAAATTGTTCTAAATAAAACAAAAAGGGATATATTCAAAAATAGAAAAATAATTGATTTCAAGTCAAACTTAAAATTCACAAAGCAAGTTAATATATTCTATAACTACTTGAAATGCTTAATTGCAATTATAAAATGATATTGGGGAAAAACATACTAATGTTGTCCTGTATTAATAAGGAATATTAGTGTTTACAAGTTAACACGGAAAGAAATAGAGTTTGACATAGTAACTGACTTAAATTATTATTCAACACATTTACCAAGCACTGCCAAAATTTTGCTAAGCAAACCTTATTGAATATCTGTCTTAAAAATGCTTAAATCAATAAGAAAGACAAAGTTTATTTGACTTGTAGTCAGATACTAATTCTACTTTCACTTTTTCTACAGGCTAAATAATTACAATTAACCACTGATTAATGTTGTAGTTAATGAGAAATTAAAGCATTCTTCCATTTTCTTCCTAAATCGAAAACAACATTTAGCTAAAATATATTTCACTGTTGACAGGGAAAGCAGAATAGTGAGCAAATATTTGGTTAAAGTTAAATGTTAATTTCAATCCTTTTTATTTTAATACAAAAATGTATTTTAAGCCCTTAATATTATTTCCTGGAGTATGAATATTTTAAAAATATATTTCAATTTGTTTTATTCTCAAAAGAAAATGATTAGATCTCTCAGAATCATTCAAGACATTATTTTTTTCTAAATAAAAATCCATTATAATCAAAACAAAATTTTTGGAGAAGCTGACACAATCTTTAAAATAATATATTTACCTTCTATTTTATTTTCTTTCTTCAACAAGTGATTTAATTGCATTGTTTAAAACCATTTTAACTGGTATACGGTTGAGGAAAAAAATTGGGGAGATTTTGAAGATCAAGTTTATCTATAAGAGCAATGATTTTAATTATCACAAGATAATTGAGTGCTAGCTCAATTCGTTGGAGAAAGATCATGATCTTAAGAAAGTCTCTTCAGGGACGCCTGGGTGGCTCAGTTGGTTAAGCAGCTGCCTTCGGCTCAGGTCATGATCCCAGCGTCCTGGGATCGAGTCCCACATCGGGCTCCTTGCTCTGCGGGGAGCCTGCTTCTCCCTCTGACTCTGCCTTCTACTCTGTCTGCCTGTGCTCGCTCTCGCTTGCTCTCTCTCTGACAAATAAATAAATAAAATCTTTAAAAAAAAAAAAAAAAAGAAAGAAAGAAAGTCTCTTCATGGGGTGCCTAGGTGGCTCAGTGGATTAAGCCTCTGCCTTCAGCTCAGGTCATGATCTCAGGATCCTGGGATGGAGCCCCACATCAGGCTCTCTGCTCAGCAGGGGGCCTGTTCCCCCTGCCCCTCCTGCCTCTCTGCCTACTTGTGGTCTCTGTCTGTCAAATACATAAATAAAATCTTTAAAAAAAAAAAAAGTTTTTTCACTGTAACTTCTATAAGCTTTGACAGAATTAGCTGTTTCCCATACAAATTAGTTAACTAATTTCAGTGACAGAGTTAGATGAATTGAAAACTTACGAACACCGTGCTTTAGCACCAAATTCTTTTGTCACTATCAATTCCACCTTACCACCTATCTTAATAGAGGTTCTATTTATTATGTGGGTGGGGAGAAGAGTTAAAAACATGAAGCATTAAACTGATCATGTTTTCTTTTCAGTGTCTTTGTTTCCTTTTGAGTCTTCACTTCAGAATGAACAAGGTTGAGGAATGGTAGCATATTATGAATCTTCCATATTTATATTTATTTACCAATTTTAATGGATTATCCAGTCCAATGCAGGCAAGTTTTGATGTGGGAAAGATTCACATTTGATGTCCTTGCACATTCTTATGTCACCTTTCTTTTCTTGGCTTATTATTTTATCGGATGCCTGAGACCTTTATTCTGCTCATTGGTACCCAGAATTCCCCATTGTCACATACAAGTAGCATTTCCTCTTAAGTTAGAGCTCTGCTTTTCAAAAACAGCATACTTCATAGTTATTCTTAAGGAAGATAAAATTTGAGTCCCAGAGATGTTCAACATCTTACCACAGGGATCACCCTACAGGGATAATTTTTGTGATTATCAGATTTCGAACTATGTACTTTCTACTTACTCTCTTATATTCTGTTCTTCAATTAAAGGTCAGTGAAATGCTTTAGGGAGATGATTCTACACACCTCTAGAGAATGCCATTCCCAACGTAGAATAGATAAATAAAAACCCTGGAGTGACCATACATGCTCACTCTGATGTATAACAAAAGGAAAGAGAAGAAAAGAAAAGAAAGAAAGAAGGAAGAAAGAAAAAAAAAAAAGATTGCGTAGATTTCAAACAATGGTAATTAATGATTTCATGCAAAGGACTAGAAAGGAAACATCAAGAATGACTTTAAAACTTTAATTCTGAAAGATAGCTTTAATTTTAATAGAATAAAGGGACATAAGAAAAGTGGCAGCTGTGGAAAGGAAGATAATATGTTCATCTTTAGATACTTTGGATTTAAGTACACAGAGTACCTGTAGATAGATGTCTGCAAAAGATAGCTAGAATTATGGTGCTGGATCCTGAGAGAGAGAATCACTGAAGATTTGGATAATACCCACTGACAAAGAAGTAAAAATTGAAGTCGTGGTATTGCCTGGAAATGGATTAGAGAAAATAGGAGATGCTCAGGTATGGAACATTGGGGAAAGATGGCTTGCTGTTCAGAGAAGTGAAAAGGCCAGACTGCAGTGTTAATAAATAAGGTGGAATCAAAAACTTGACAATGATACAGACATCAAGGAATGGAAATCTTTAAGGCAGAAGATACAAAACCTCTATGAAATGATACCAGGAAGAAATAGAGGATAAAATCCAAAAAAGATAAATTCCAAAAAGGAGCTCATCAGTAAAAATAAAATAGAATAAAATAAAACAATAAAGTAAAATAAAATCTACACCAAGATGTGCATGCGATCTGCTAGACTCACTTTGCTAAATGAATTTTCCTTCCCAATAGTCTCAAAATATACCACGTATTTTAGCCTGTGCCTCAAACACTTTGCAGATAAGATATATCCATTTAATAAGGGTGTTCAAGGTAGTTTGAGCTTGTCAGAATCTAGAAATCAAAAGAACTACTATATCGAAGACTCTATAATTCCAAAGTTGAAAAGAACCTGGATTTGACAGAAGGAGGTAGGCAGAGAGAAGGAAGAAAAGATTAAACAGAGTTTCCTTGATTTACCCTCTTGTCCTTTCCTTAGTGGTAGGAAAAGCTGAAAAACGAAGTTATGTTTACTGCCTGTCTCACATATTAAAATGTAAACTTCTTGAGATTAAGGGTTTTTGCTATTTTGTTTTTCCAGCATCTTGAATTGTACCTGACACCAAGCATAAATGCTGAATTAGTCTTTGTTGAAAACTTAGTATTTTTTTTTTTTACATTGACCTTCCAAAAGTCAAAGTCCTAAAGATTTAAGGGTGGCTTATTTGATCAAATGTGATTCTTTATCTTATTCACTGTGTATAGAACCTAATCCCTACATAAGCCAGGGCACCATGATTTTGGAAAACTGTTTATGTACAAAAGTTTTGCATGTACTCACATAATACATATCCAGCATAACACACAGATGGCAAGCATGAAGACACAACCACTGGCCATCACGTCGGCAGAGTAGAAAGGAAAATTTTTAACAAAAAAGAACTAAGGTCTAATAAATTAGAAATATCAAAAAAGAAAAAAAAAAGAAAAATATGATGAGATTTAAACGTTTAAAATGCATTCAAATCTGGCCCTGGTACTTTTCAATTTTAAATATTTTTGTGGCTTCCTTAAGATTTTTGGTATTCCATGTAGTCCATGAAGTCCTGCGTCATCTCGTTATGGGCTACCCTCTTAAAATTGCATCTGAAAGGTACAGGTTTTGAAATACAAATTGTATATTTTCTTTTTTCTTATTTCCTCAAATATTAAAAAATAAAGTTAGACTATAGACAAATGAAGATTTTTTAAAATTATGCTTTATTTTTACTTATACTCAGTCATTTTCATTTATTCAACAAGCACATATATGGTAAGAATATATATTAGGTGTATGCTATGTGTTCCAGGTAGGCCCTTGAGATAAACATAAACAGCAAATAGATGCAAATTATTCATACCCCTTTACGTAGAATCTATTAACTAATTAATATCTGTAAGTGTTAAAGTTTTTAGTTTGGGACCAAATAGTCCTCTAAGTGTTTTCATCAACATTTCTTCACCAAAATTCAACTCAAATCATGTTCCAATGAATTCAAAATTTATTAACACAGAGATAAAAGCCATTCAATTACATGTTTGTGGAATTGTATTTAAAGAACACAAAACATTCATTTCTTATTATGTGGTGTAATATCATAAATTATTGATAGCTCTCTTTTTACTCATTAAAATATGCAGCATTTGGTTTTGATATTTTAAGTGTTTTACACATTCATAAAAATAAAATAGCACTTAAGAGTTGTTATGATCTCCAGCCTAATCCTGATGTAAATGTGTAAGTTTCCTTCTTGCAAATTAATAAGAAAAATACATAAAAACAAACTAATTTGAAGTCGTTCTTACCCCCTTTCACTCTTCATAGTGCTTCTTCATACTTCTATGTGTTAGGAATGTTAGCTCTCTTCGTATACTTAATGTGCTTCTTATTACTCTGTTTACAGAATATTAGTCTTGTGACATAAAGCATTATTACTCTTGTGGACAGTTTTTAAATTTCATCATTGTTTTTCTGATGTATGAATAATCAGGTCAAAGATCTGTCTAAAGCCCTTATGAGATCATAGCTGTTGGTTTCAGATTTATTTTTTCTCCTTTCCACATTTCTTAATTCCATACAACATGGTAGAGATAGGAGTAAATTGTGATTCCATTCCCTTTTTCCTTTTTTTTCTTTTTTTTATAATTTTTCTACCAAGTTGGCCCTACACATCCTGTGGTGATAGTAAAAAGTGAAACTCTATTTTAATGGAGAGAAAGATCTTTATTTGTTTTTTCCATGGATTCATGACTCATTGAACTTTTGTTTCCATGATAAACTAATATTGAAGCAAGTGCTGATTTAAGGTCATTCTTATGTAGTTAAAATGAACATTGTCTGCGGAACCCGGCATTGCATTTATCATCAAATTTATATTGTTTTGCTCTCAGACCAAATCATTTAACTGGTGGACCTCTAGCTAAATGGTTTCCGTTAAATATATGTACTTCATTTATTTTAAATACTGCTCTTAATCTGCCTGTTAAACACTGAGACTATACTTTCCTGCACACATCCTCCTCCTCTTGCACTATGTGTGTACTCAAGCACATTGTAAGTCCATTTATTGGCTTCTTAACTATACTTTATATATGTTAATATTATATGCTCTAAATCCCAGAATATTTTTATAATCACTCTATATTATCATGATTCATTTAGAATTATTCCCAGATTCAAATTATTTGCTTTTTTTTTTCCTTGATTCATCTCCTAGATTCCCTCAGAATAATTTTTTTTTCCTACCTGAAGAACAGTTCTTATAGTTTCCTTTTTAGGTTTGTGCAGAAGTAGAATTGTTTACTCTTTGTATGCAGATGTTTTTATGCTACTTTCATTCTTTTTTTTTTTTTAAGATTTTATTTATTTATTTGACAGAGAAAGATCACAGGTAGGCAGAGAAGCAGGCAGAGAGAGGCGGGGAAGCGGCTCCCTGCTGAGCAGAGAGCCCCCGTGCCTGCGGGACTGAGTCCCAGGACCCTGAGATCATGACCAGAGCTGAAGTCAGAGGCTTAATCCACTGAGCCGCCCAGGTGCCCCTATGCTGCCTTCATTCTTAAAAGTGTTATCCGCAGTGGAGAAATTAAGCTTGGCAATTGTACCCTTTAGCATCCTGAAGATGCTCTACCATCCTGGGACCACTGATGTTATTAGGAACCATTCGATCTGGCCTTTGAGGTTAATCTCTGACTGCTTTAAATATTTTATATTTTATTTTCTTCATCAGTTATCGGAAATTCTCAGCCATTTCCTCATCAAAAATTTCTTGGTGGCCCATTTTTGCTCTTTTTTTCTAAAATTTCAGATAAAAGATATTAGACTTTCTCAGTGTTTCCTCTCTTACTCCTTCTTTATATTTTGGCTCTCTCTGCTTCCTTCTAGCTCTGCTGTGTCTAACTTGCTATTAAAATCATTCATCGTCTTCTTGGTTTTAGTCATTATATTTTTCAGTTCCATGATTTCTAGTTGATTCTTACTCATATATGCAGTATCACTATTTATAGCTTCCAGTTCCTTTCTCTAAATTTTAAATTCATTTTTATTTCCCTGAACACAGGGGGCATAATTATATTACAGTTTATATCCAACAATTCCCATAACCAGACTTTGTCCCAATCAACTTCTGTTAAGTGTTGTTCTACTAATTCTGGTTTGTGCATTTTCATTCTGCTATTCGCTTTATTATCTTTGTTTCTTTGAACAATTATCTTCAGAAATAATTTGAGTCCTAAGATATTCCCATATTCTTTCAAAAATGAGTTTGTTTTCTTTTGCCAGACAGAAGCATGTGCTAGCCCACCAAATGCAGAGCAAGGGAGGTTGCCTTAGTGTTGCTATCTTCAGCAATCACTTAATATTAACTTGCATCTTTCCAAGTCAGTGACTTTCCTGAATGATACATATTTCCTTCATGTGTCCTGAGGATTGGCACAATTTTTCAGTAGAAAGGTGGTAGTGGTGTTCTAGTTCTCAGACGTGGTTCTTGCTCTTGGTGGTCCAGGATTCTGACCCCTGTTATCTGTTGCCCCTCAGCTGTCTGGTATGATTGAAAATGATTGAAAAATGCCCCTAAAAAGTGGCTCATTCTCTCCCTTATTATTAGATGAAGACCTCAGTGTATTAAGATGCTTTTAGGTCCAACTTTTCAGGTGCCTTTGATAAGAGGTGCTCAGAGTCACCTAGTTCACCATTTACTGGAAAATTATTTCTTTCAAATGTTAGTTTATCATAGAATTTATTCATAGACATATTACATTTAGAATTTAACTAATTATAAATCCATATTGAGATATGAAAACTATTCATAGCCTCTGTCCTAACAATTCCTTGACAGTTTATTCTAAGGAGATACAACTCCCTCTCCCACCCACCACTGATTTCTCCCACACAATAAGCTATGGGAATGCTTTATTCAAAGGGATATTGATTATAACATTTTACTAAATTCTAAGAAAAAAGGGAAACAAATGGCATATCAAATAAAAGGGAATAGATGTGCTATTTAAGATTTATCCATACAATGGGTTAGTACTTAACAATGAAAACTAATATTTGCTATAAACATGCTATCTAATATCAGAATATGAAATTTCATAAACTATGTGATTAACATTTTATAAATAGAAGAACCAAAATTATAAATCAAACACACTAAAAAGACATGGGGCACCTGGGTGGCTCAGCTGGTTAATGGTCTGACTCTTGGTTTTGGCCAGGTCATGATCTCAGGGTCATGAGATCGAGTCCTGAATCAGGCTCTGCACAATGTGGAGTTTGCTCAAAATTCTCTCCCTCACTCCTTTCACCCCTCTTGCTCATGTTCTCTCTCTCTCTTAAATAAATAAATAAATTCTTTTAAAAAAAGCAAAACAAAGACAGAACACCAGAAATCTGTATACTTATTCTGAATGCTGATTTGTATTTTCATTGATATCTTTAGTATTTTTTATTTATACAATAAAACCATACAACTCTTAAAATCAGAAAAATATTATTGTAGGTCTTTCTGAAAGAAAATATAGCAAAATATAATTAGTAATTTTATTTGGGTAATGGGAATTTCAGGATCCCCCCTTTGTCCAATTTCTTTGCATTTCATAAATTCTCTAAGATTAGTATGCCCAGATTTTATTATCAAAATAAGATATAGTCTATCTCAGGGATGCTTGAGTGGCTCAGTTGGTTAAATGTCTGCCTTCAGCTCAGATCATGATCCCAGGGTCGTGGGATGGAGTCCTACATAGGACTCTCTGCTCATTGGGGAGTCTGCTTCTCTCTCTCTCCCTCTCCCTCTGTGCGCTCTCTCTCTCTCTCTCTAGCTCTTACTCTCTCTCAGATAAATAAAATCTTAAAAAATAAAAAAGATATAGCCTACTTTAAAACTAAATGCTAAAAAATCAGTCTTTATTCCTTCCTGAAAATAATGTTGCAGATGCTCTTTTTACATTACATAAAGCTGTCCCTAAAGTAAGGTTAAAAATTATTCAGAAGGACATGTGGTAAAGTTCTGCAAAGAATGTTCTAGGCAAATGACTATCTGTTAGAGTTTACAGTAATAGTTCACAAAGGTAATCAACAGGAGCTGGTAGAAATTTATTTTCAAGTTCTTCTTTTTTTTCCTCAAAATCTGTTTGGCTATTTTGTACTTACATCATGTAAGTAAGAAGTTTAAATAAAGTCTGAGTTAAAAATTTCATATGGAATTAATTTTTCAGTCACTTCTTCAATGTAAAATATAGCTAAAGAAAGGACAACAGTCTCTAAAGGCTTTATATTAGAAGTAAAATACTTCCTGCTATTTGAAAAAGCAAACTTTCTAGAACATATCTTTTGTGCAATAAATACCATAATGGGAAAGAGTAATATAAACTAGTTACATAAAGGTACGACCTTCTGCTCACGTAATGTGCTTCTTTCTTTTTGTGCATTCTTAAGTACTTTATCTCATTGTAAATGGTGAAAGAAAACATGTTTTTAATTCTTCATTATTGACTTGGTATCCAAGTCTCATGTTGTCCTAATCGATCAACTCCTATTAATTCTAGCTTTGTGTCCTGAGTCACTCCTGACAACGCCCACAGTTCTGTTTCTGATGTTGCAGTTATGTAATATTCATCTTGCATGGTATTTATAAAGGTACAGGTTTTAAGTTGTTTGCAATAGTCTTTAGTTACCAAAATAAAACAAACAAAACTGTATTACTCCCTTGAATTGTGTCTTGCGTGCACTGCAAGCTAATTGTGACCTCAGTATAAGGAAATAAAGGCTAACTAAATGGGCTACTAAGGTGGTTTGACTGGTACAACTGTAATTTTTACTTTCTTCACAAGCTCACTTTTGATACTTACATAAACAAATAAATGAATATCTTTATATCCTAAATTTATCAAGATTTTTTTAAATCCTGTATTCCTCACAAAATTTGTTGACCAGATGGACCTATGACAAACTTGAAAATGAAAGTTTTAAGCACAAATACCTTTTTTTATGACTTAAGATACTTTACAAAATCAGTCTTTCTATCCATTCATTTATTAGTACCCCACCTTGTCTGAAAGATTTTGAGATATATGTGTAGGTGTGTGTGCATGTTATGGGATACAAGTATGAATAAAATTAAGGATTAAGAAAAGTAGGTTAAAGGAAAATAACACAAGGATAGCTGGAGTCAAATTAATGTGGCATTAATGCATGAAAAGCTCACTGAAGCGTTCTATGTATTTGTTGGATGAGGAATATTTGACCCCATATTTGACCCTAAATTAATTAATTCACATAAAATTAGTCCAGTAATTAAGGTGAAGTAATAAACATGATGAATAAATAAGTTAGCAAGAACAAACAAAGAGTTTTTTAGGAGAACTATCATCCTCTCTGATACTAAGATCAGAGAGAAATTACTTTTGTGAATTCTCAGGAAAAGGATGCTGTGTTATCTAAACAATTTTTAGAACAATAAAGCAACTAGTTTCATTCACTCTTTCCTGTGTAGCAGGTTCATTCTGGATAAATGGGAAAAGACCATTACTCAATTCAGGAGAAACAGCTAGATAGGGGGATTTGAGATGAGTGAAACTCAGTGTATAAGCTCTACTCTGGTTCTAGTTTACTTCAAGGCTCCTTCAAGGTTCTTTTCTTTAAATAAAAGTTCTCCCTATCAAGACTTTCAGTCATATTAAAAAGCAGTGATTCCAAGATTTTAATCCTTGACCAGTAGCTATTTTAAGGTTTCAAGTCAAGCAAAAAGTCACAGGCAGCTATTAATCTATTGAGCTGACATACAGGTGACATGCACATTTGAGGTTGGAGTACCCTAGCAAGGATCGACCTGAAGATGGGGCCACTATTCCCTGGCCACTGTGCAGAAATGAAGGAATACTAATGGGATGGATACAGTGGCTCTTAGGAAGTAGTTATGAATAGAGTCACAACTGGTGCTGTAACTTATAGTATGTGGGTGGAGCTCTGCATGACGCTCTCTTTGCTCATATGTTGCCCAACAGGATTGCTTCTGTGGGGGGGTTGTTGGCACCTTTTCCTAATTCACACACAGTCTCTCTAGAACTCAGCATTGGCCAAGGTAATATGTCTTAATAGATTAATACAGGCAGTCCTTACCTGGCTCTGAATGCATAAAATTCAGTAACGATGATTTAGTTAAGTAACCACAGTCCCCCAACAATACAGTGTAAGTTTCAGTTACAGTATTGTGAGTAGTTAGACTACTACAAACTTCATTATTAGCTCTTCAGTCCACAGATCACTAAGTAAATAATTGACGTGCATCATGATCACTACCAACTGTGCTACTTGCTTCAAAGTTTGTTGGCGATTGATTCCTGAGCATCAGTTAACAAGTCCACATGCAAACAGCAAGGTATGTAATTATACTGACTTCTTGTCTCACTGTAGTAAATCCAGATGATATTTTACAAAATGGATAATTGAAAGGGGGATTGGTCAACAAGATCAAATGCTGGGGAAGAAAGGAAAAGAAGAAGGAAAGAAAGAAAGAAAGAAAGAAAGAAAGAAAGAAAGAAAACAAAAGAGAAGAGAAAAAAGAAAAGAAGAAAAGGAGGATAACATTGGAAGTAAAATTTGAATCAAATGTAAATGGAGTTATAAGAAAAAGCTGAGTGTGGGAAGGTTGACACTGGGACCACTCCGAGGTGAACTTGTTAACATAAATGAGTAAAGCGGTTGTGATGGAAAGGATGAAGATGTCTCAGGGGAAGTGATGCCATCAAAAACTGCATTTAGGAACTCTCAAAGATATATCATAGCACTGAAGTATAAAGAGTAAAATGTTGGAAACTGACCAAACTTTGAAAGGAGTAAGACAATTCTCCAGAGCATAAAAAAGATGTTCACTTCATATGGTAAGTAACATGAAGAGAAGGAAAGAAAGTTGTTCAAACAACTCATGAGATTTTTTAAAGATTTATTTATTTATTTATTTATTTATTAGAGAGAGAGAGAGAGAGAACGCGTGTGCATGTGTACATGAGTAGGGGGAGGGGAAGAGGGAGAAGCAGAAGCAGACTCCCCCCGCTGGGCAGGGAACCTGACCAGGACTTAATCCCAGGACCCTGAGATATGAACTGAGCAGAAAGGCAGACACTTACCAACTGAGCCACCCAGGTGACCCAAGATAAGCTTTTTTATTTATTTATTTATTTATTTATTTATTTATTTTTTAAAGATTTTATTTATTATTTATTTGACAGAGAGAGATCACAAGTAGGCAGAGAGGCAGGCAGAGAGAGAGAGGAGGAAGCAGGCTCCCTGCTGAGCAGAGAGCCCGATGCGGGACTCGATCCCAGGACTCTGAGATCATGACCTGAGCCGAAGGCAGTGGCTTAACCCACTGAGCCACCCAGGCGCCCAAAGCTTTTTTAAAGTAAAGAAATAAAACATTTTAATTTGTAATGTCTCTAATGTTTCAAATTATAGCATACTACATCAGTGTTAGTTTCACTAATTTTTCATATATCCACACATTTTAACCAACAGTAAGAAAACTTTTAATGTTTTGAAAACAAATTTTAAAGCCCACAGAACAACGATAATTTTCCCATGGATTATTAAAATTGCTTTACACAGTCACAGCCTGTGTGGTCATTTTTATAGTCCCTCAAAATGACCACTTCAAGTAAAATCTCATCACCTTTTGGTTTAAGGGCAATTATGGTTGACTCTATTTTCTAATATATGTCTAGGTTCTCAGTAAATATTCTGGTGAACTATTAATTATTTGACTGGCTCCAGGACAAGTTTAGTATCTGGAAATAATAATACAACTTGTTGGCTATTTGCAGAGACTCTGAGCAGGCAAAAAAAATTTTTTTAAGATTTTATTATTTACTTGACAGACAGAGATCACAAGTAGGCAGAGCAGCAGGCAGAGAGAGACAGAAGGAAGCAGGCTCTCTGCAGAGCAGAGACCCTGATATGGGGCTCAATCCCAGGACCTTGGGATTATGACCCGAGTGGAAAGCAGAGGCTTTAACCGGTACATTTACTGACATGTGCAGTCCAGGTAGTTAACAAAAGAGGAAATTACAAAGACTAATGAACATTTGAAGATACTTAAAATTGCATTCAAACAATCAGTCTATAAAACAGTGAGGCATTTATCAGACTATAAATGTTTTACCTAATTATTTATTTGGTAAAATATGCATAATCAGGAAAAAGCAGACAAGTAAAAGGGAAAATTAACACCACAAATGAGCACTGCTTGAGACATAACAAACTAGTAAAGTTGTTTCAGGGAGAAATATCTGGATTTCCAAAGACCTAATTTCACTTTTAAAATTTTGCCTTTGGGGCACCTGGGTGGCTCAGTGGGTTAAAGCCTCTGCTTTCCACTCGGGTCATGATCCCAAGGTCCTGGGATTGAGCCCCGTATCAGGGTCTCTGCTCTGCAGAGAGCCTGCTTCCTTCTGTCTCTCTCTGCCTGCTGCTCTGCCTACTTGTGATCTCTGTCTGTCAAGTAAATAATAAAATCTTAAAAAATTTTTTTTTGCCTTTAAGAAAAAATTGGGGCACCCGGTGGCTCTGATTAAATGTCTCCCTTCTGCTCACGTCATGAGCCCAGGGTCCTGTCATGGAGCCCCGCATCAGGCTCTCTGCTCAGCAAGAAGTCGGCTTCTCCCTCTCCCTTCCCCCTGGCTCATGCTGCCTCTCTCTCTCTCTCTCAAATAAATAAATAAAGTCTTTAAAAAAAATAAAAAGAAATCATTGAGTTTGTGAAAAAAGATTATACATAGCTATGCTCATTTTTACAGTATTTATAACAGAGAATGAAATAAACAATTTAAATATTCAATAAGAAAGAATTACTAAGTGGTAATGTTTTCATATGATGAAATGTCCTTCACTCATTGCAATTCTTAAAAGTCCTGAAATTCACTTTTGTAGACATCAGTGCTCCATGAAATAACATGGAGAATAGTATAAGTTCTATACATTCTAAGAGAAAGTTGTAAGGATGTAGAAGAAACTAATAAAAATTACTTAAGACAAGAGAATAACTACAGATCAGTGCTTCTCAAATTATGTATGGTAAAAAACCAGTGTTACTATTTTCCTTTTAATCCCAAATCACTGTAGACAGATACTCAAAAAAAAAAAAAAAAAAAAAAAAAGGAAAGAAAGAAAAATGTAAACCTCTAATAAATTACTAGAAAATTGAAATAAAATGACATGTTAAACGTGCTATTTTTATTAGATTATGTCACATTTTTTACAAGTTTCTAAACACTCTCACTTCTTACAGTTACCAAGTGTTCAGTGTCTCTCAACACCTTAGAATTATTGAATATAACTGCATTTCTGAGGAAAATGGAAGAAGCTGAGGTATGTTTCAATGTTCTAGTTGTCACTGTTTGCATCGATTATGCTGTAGATAACACACCAAAATTAACTGTGGTAAAATTTATGTCTCTTAAAAATTACGGACTTATTGTATTTGTTTTTCTGGACCCCAGAAACAGAGTTGTATTAACCATATGCCTCCTTTTTTTGGCTCACGTTGATCTGAGCAATTTCTCTTTTGTTTTATTTTAATTTTGATTCTCTTTTGTCCCAATTCCCTACTCCCATTTTTCTACCTACCAAAGATGGCAACTGTTTTAACATGTTAGGGGGGTAGGGAGGTAGGTAAATAGATGGATGATAGATAGATAAATAGATAGAGCTATAATATCCCCTATTTATTTTTTTTTTTAATGTATCTTTGTAGGGATACCTGGGTGGTTCAGTCAGTAAATGTCTGCCTTTGGCTCAGGTCATGATCCCAGAGTCCTGGGATGGAGTCCCACATCAAGCTCCCTGCTTAGTGAAGCCTCTGCCTGCTGTGTCTCCCGCTCCCACACTCCCCCCCCCGCCATGTTTGCACTCCCTCTCTCTTCTCTGATAAATGAATTAAATCTTTAAAAATAAAAAATAATTCTTTTTATTTATATACTTTCTTATATGTATTTTTATGTGTTTTTAATTTTCTTTTCTCTCAGTACCATCTTTTTTTTTTTTGGAGCCTGATGTGGGGCCAGGACACTGGGATCATGACCTGAGCCAAAGGCAAATGCTTAACCGACTGAGCCATCCAGCTGCCCCTCTATACCATGTGAAGATCTGCCTACATCACTGTCTGTACATACCAGTCACTGTTTCTGGGCATGCTACAACGTGCATTTAGGATGCGATATAACTTCAAATACTATTTTCCCCTTGAGGCATTGGACCAAAATAACCATAATGCATTCACATAAAATAAATCAACAAAACAAAAAGAAAACCCTTGTTTTTAAAATTAAATAAAGCTCTTTTGTGGTCTTCAGCTAAATTATATAACATGCTAAAATAAGAAATCAAAGATTAGTCTGTTCTGGTGAATTACAATAATCTTCAAGTGGTTTTGCACTTTAGAACCCAGGTTTATAAGCCATTATTTTTCCATACGCAAAGTTCTGAGAACAAAAGGTCCTTATCTGTGTAATTTTAAGTATGCTTGTTACATTTCTAGAGAGTTATTTAGAGAACAAAGCATTCTAATGCTTAGGCATGCTTAGGATTCTGGACAAACAATATAAAGACATGGATGATAGATTCACCACAGTTCGACAATTGGGTATTGGCAGAAAAAATTTGGATGATTAAATGCATGCTTGATATGACCTATTAAATTAGTCAAAATTCAAAGCAACTTAAAAGAGTTAAATTTCACTTGAGTTAATGTTCAACATCATTTTGTAATGGTTTTTAATAATAATATGCCATAAGAATATATTTTATATTTTTTGTTTTGTTTTCTACTATAAAAAGAAACAAGTCTTTAATGATATTAAGAAATTGTGGATAAAATAAAAATAAGGCAACAATGCCAAGACTAGTTACCGAACCCACTACAGATGGTCCCTGGTTTATGATGCTTTGACTTAAGATTTTTTGACTTTATGGTGGTGTGAAAGTGATATGCATCCAGTAGAAATCGTACTTTGAATTCCGAATTTTGATCTTTTGCCAGACTAGTGGTACTTGTTAGGATGCTCTCCCGTGTTGCTGGGCAGTGGCAGGGAGCCACAGCAGCCAGTCAACCACCTGATCATGAGGGTAAGCAACCAGTCTGTACCTGGAGAATCATTTTGTTTTCATTTTTGTTAGAGTATTCAATAAATCATTTGAGATATTTAACACTTTATTATAAAATAATAACATTATTTTATATATTATATATTACTATATTTACATATTATATATATATTATTATAATTGATATTATAATTTTTTTTTCCCCAACCGTTGGCTAATGCAAGTGTTCTGAGCACATTTCTGGTAGGCTGGGCTAAGCTGTGGTTGTTCAGTAGGTTAGGTGTAGTAAATGCATTTATTACTTACATTAGTTTAAATTTATGATAGATTTATCAGGATGTAACTCCATGACATATCAAGGAAGTTCTGTAGCTATGAATTCTTAAGAGAGTAAAGATAATTACCTTTCTCCACTAGCATCTAGCATCAGGCCAGGCACATTGGGCATACACAATTAGGTTTGGTAATTTTGCTTAACTAATAATATTTGTCCGTTGGATTTTTAGGACTTTAGAAAGGAGGAAAAATTTGCAGAACTTGGGGAAAAGAAAGTATGTGACATTGAGGATATAATATTTAATGGTAGAGATAACATAAATCAACATAGAGAAATGGTTCACAAGTGTGCAGACCAGGAGATTTGAAGTATGTGGTGGCAAGGAAACTTATGCTAATCAATCATCTTAATTGTAGTTTCTCAAGTAGGTTCCTTGAACCACAGAACACAGGAAATATTTTGAGTGACTGTTTTCTTCAGTGAGTTCTATTTAAATGCATAGGTGAAAAGGTAAATTCACAACCTTCAGTGGATGCCTTACAGCAACAGGAACTAAATCTCATATGATATTCTACTTGGGAAAGACCTAGAGACTGATATATATGTTATTTATGGATATATCTGTATTTATCTACATATTTATATCCTTATCTATATAATTATATACATGTCTATAGCTATCTATATCTTATATATTTGTGTATATCTATCCATGTATTTATCTTCTTTGCTCTTGAGAGAGAAAAAGAAAGAGAAGTTATCTATTTATAATGAGAAATATGACCATTTCGTTTATCAGCTACTGATCAGCGTTACTGATTGCTGCAGGCAGACCTTACATATAAAGGCTGATTATTATCAGAAAGATGGTTCTTGGAGTATAAAGTAATAGTACCATTGAGCCATAAGGACCTGATTTATATCTTTCCCAAATAAGACAGACTTGTTGCAAAGACTGCATGATTACTTGAAGCCCAGAGCACATTCTCTCTTCCCCGAGGCTTAGGCATGCTGCCATTGTTTGTTTTTCGAACTGCTGTCTTTTTACTGCTTTCCTGTAAACCTCTCTTTCAATGGAAGCACCCTCTTGTATATCTTTCAGATATAGATATCTCTTGTATATATTATTATGCTGAAAATGTGTTTGACTTAACTTTCTAAATAATATGGCTTGCAGGTTTTAAAGAAGGGGAGCCCTTCCCAGAATCTTAAAATGTAAAATCTCTAATTGCATATCACATTTTAAATGTGATCTTTGCTGTTGTATTTCAAGCATTTCATACATTTTTACTTTGTTCTTTCCCTTCTCTAGTGAACAAACAGTTGACAGGCTTAAGTCTAATGAGCATCTATTTGGGTCAAAATATTCTCCACTTTTGACTCTCCTAATGAATTTCAACTTTCACCTCAAATGTATTTAGGTTAAAAGAGACCTGTAATCTGGGGCGCCTGGGTGGCTCAGTTGGTTAAGTGACTGCCTTCAGCTCAGGTCACCATCCCAGGGTCCTGGGATCGAGGCCCACATTGGGCTCTCTGCTCCTTGGAGAGTCTGCTTCTCCCTCTGACTTTCTCCCCTCTCATGCTCTCTCTCACTGTCTCTCTCTCAAATAAATTAAAAAAAAAAGAAGAAAGAAAGAAAGAGAGCGAGACCTGTAATCCTTATCATTAAAACCAATACTTTCATTTGCTATTTTTACTCATTTAATAAGATAAATTTAAAAATGCAGTAAAACAGTGGCTTTAAGTTTTTCTTGAGTAGAATCATCCGTTATTCAAATGACATGTGAGAGGAGAATTACTGTGTTGGAAATGCAGGGAGTGCCTAGAGGCCCAATTGCTTGCTGCCTCCTTTCCTCCAGGGCTTGCTGCAAAGAAATTTCCAAGGCACACCTGTGGTGCTGGACTGCGAGGTTTCAAAATGACTGCAAGACCCACCATCGATGATACATACAGTATTAAGATCCAGGGATGAGTCAGGTAGATGTCTGGTCTGTACGGCAGTGTTAAGAGTTTCCTTTCACGGCTGTAACAAATGGCAGCAAACTCAGCGACTTAAATAATACAAATGTATCAATTTACAGTTCTGCCTGCTAGAAGTCCAACCTGGAACTCACTGGAATTAAAATCAAGGAGGCAGCCGGACTCCATTTCTTTCTGGAGGCTCTAAGTTTTGAATCCATTTCCTAGATGACCTGGGTCTTGGCACAATTCGAGTTCTTGCGGCTGTAGTACTGAAATCCCAATTTGCTTGCTGGCTGTCGGCTGGCAGCCTTCCACAGCTTCTAGATTCCACCTCAGTTCTGCGGCTGGTAGTCCCCTTCCTCCATCTTCAAAGCCATCAGCCGTGGCCCAGAGCTATTTATGCTACGAACCTGTCCTTCTTTCCTCATCCTCTTCTTACCCACCCAAAAGAAGTTTCCACTTTGAAGGATTCATAAGATTGGGCCAACAATGCAAAATAATGCAAAATAATCTCCCAATCTCAGGATAATCTCAAGGTCTGCATTCGTCATCAAATCTTAAAGCCATCATCAAATCTTAAAGCAAATCTTCCATTTGCTATGGAAAATAACTTATTCACAGGTCTCAGGGATTGGAGTATGGACGTCACTATTGTACCCACCACCTAACAGTGTTTGTGTAGTGATTTGCATTTGTTTCTAGAGTGGAAGTTTTGTGATTTTGTTTTTTTAATCTAAACAGCTTCTTTAATCAATTTTTATGTCTTAGATATTCTGATTTTGAGGCTTTGCCTCATGGTTTGGTTAATGATACCTTGATTTTCTCTTAATTCCTAGTGGAGAAACTCAGGTCTCTATTTCCAATATTTTAACTGAACAGAAGTGGGGCCAACTTACGGTTATGTGATGTACTACTGAAGCGGGAGAGTTCTTGTCTCGTGGAGTTCAAGAATGAATCTTGCAGACAGAGGAGAGTGAGTAAAGCAAAGTTTCTTATTAAGCAAGGATACAGAAAAATGCTCTTGGGGTGAGAGGGGTCTTAACAGGGCTGTCAGTGTGGGCCTCCACTGACAGTCTTTTATTTATAACTGACCACGGAGCTTGTGGCCTTATCATTCTTATGATGTCTTAGCTGGAGTAAGGACTGGTGATAACATCTTTAATGGCTTACTTCTTTTTTAAGGTCTGATTATTCTTTTTTGGTCATAGGTGACTATCCTAAAAAAAAAAAAAAAAAAAAACCTCCTCCCTCCCTGTTCCCATACACACATGCCTAGGGCAAGGTGGTCTGGTTTATTCACTTACCTCTGGTTTCCTTATACCTCAGCATTTGGGGAATTTCTGTGAGCCTGATCCCCTAGCCCCCTACCTATCTCTCCCTATCTAGTTAGTGCCTGTCCCTTACATATTCCTCCCCCTGAAATTCTAACCCTAACTGCCCATAGGGAATGCGATGGTAACTGGCTCTAGCTGCTTCCTGCCGAAATGGGGCGCCAGGAGGTGCAGCAGTTAGAATCTATGCAGAGGTCATTCGAGGTCCTGAGGTATGGCTCCAGGGGTTCATGATAGATAGCAAATGGTACATGCATCAGCACAAGCAAAGGGATAAATATAAAACAGGTGTTAGGCCCCAAATTGTGATCACATGCCTTACATAAGATCCCCAATTACCAATTCTGTCAAATAGATCAGTGCTTATCTTGATCTTATTTAATTGATCACAAATGTCCCCCATTAATTGGGACACCTTGCAGGAGTTAACTGTTAAAACATTGTAATGTTAAAATAACACATGTGAGGAAATTCCTCACTCCCCAAGTGCTGTAGCAGTACAATCAGTAGTGGTGCCATTCTCAAGAAGTCCTTCTCTGGGGCGCCTGGGTGGCTCAGTGGGTTAAAGCCTCTGCCTTCGGCTCAGGTCATGACCTCAGGGTCCTGGGATCAAGCCCCGAATCAGGCTCCCTGAGGGAGCCTGCTTCCTCCCCTCCTCTCTCTACCTGCCTCTCTGCCTACTTGTGATCTCTATCTGTCAAATAAATAAATAAAATCTTAAAAAAAAAAAAAAAAGAAGTCCTTCTCTGACTTTACTTAATTCTTGAGTGGGTGGATCTAGTGCTGGGGAAATTTCCTCAAAGTCCTGCTGAGCAAGCATACTGCTTTGCTTATTTTATGTTGTAGTACTAATGAAAGTCCTAGAAGTCCGATAGGGAGCTTTGAGGCTCCTTTTACCAAGAGGGATGTTGTATGCTTGGCTAAAACCTTTGTTTTCAATTGCACCTCAATAGAGGTGGCTTCTATGATAAATATGACTAAGGAATAAAACCATCAAGAAAAGGGGCGCCTGGGTGGCTCAGTGGGTTAAAGCCTCTGCCTTCGGCTTAGGTCATGATCCCTGCATCCTGGGATCGAGCCCCGCATCAGGCTCTCCACTCTGCGGGGAGCCTGCTTCCTCCTCTCTCTCTGCCTGCCTCTCTGCCTAATTGTGATCCAATATGTGTTCCAATAGTGTCCTGTTATAAGGAGAACAGATTCTTATTGAACTTATGCAAATGACTATGATTGCCATGGAAGAAAGAATACTTACTGAGACCTTTTGAATTTCAGAAGATTTAGGTAGAGAGAAAAATTAAATGCTTCAATTTGTTTACAAATGAATACTTTATCACACTTTCCTAAATCCTAGATATCTTAAGAGAAAGTTTCCTTAATCTGAGAGAGCAAACATTAGAGAACCAGCAGTATTTCAAACAAGAGGCACAAAACTATAATCATCTTTTTAGTTCATTTAGTCCTGTGTTACTATTCTTGTTTAATTTGAATGCAACTTTAGTTACTTTTGGAAATTTTATCCATTTCAGTTTGATTTTAAACATCTCAAAAACCTGTATTTTCCCTAAAGTCCTCTTTATGAACCTCCTTGAAAATGAAACTCATTTTGCAAGAGAATAAGAACAATTATAAATGAAAAAAACTTAGAATGAACATGGCTATAAGATCTGATGATTGAGAGTTTACAATATAGCTGGCAAAGAAATCAGGTTATTTTTGTGACACATAACACTTCAGTGATCAAAATATCAAGTGATAACCTTATATTAAAACCTTAGGAGTTGCATATCATCTCTAGAATAGTCATAACACTTACCCAAATGTAACCTTAGGCTTATCATTTGTTTAACAGTGCTTCTGGAGTAACTTAACATATGAAATAAAATGGCCTAATGAGGCCAAGAGACTTCATTTACAATTTAAATCTTGGGGAGTTTGTTAAAACCATAGAAAGATTTAAAGCACATCCTAAATAGGATTACAGATTATTACAAAACTTAATTTGTTGAACCAAGGTGACAATAAGATATTCCAAAGGCAAATATATAGGCCTATATAGTTGTTAGTAAAACTTTGCTTCTTTAACATCGAGAAGTTTTATTTAAATGATCAAAGACCTGTTTAAGGCAAAACAGACACTGGTTTTTCTGGGCAGACAATGAAAAGAACAAGAAACTTTGTTCACATTTTCTTATCAAGAGCAGACCAATAATTCAAGAAAACTTTGTCTTTTGAACGGAAAGAAAAGCAGAATTCCTATCTTATACCCTGTACTTTTAAAATACCTTCATTTTAATCTTAGTCCTTCCTGACTACATGTAAAATTCCTTTCCAAAGTTTTCCCTACAATAAACTTACAACTTTCCTTTATGTTAAGATTTTGTCCTAAACATTTTTCTCCAAACAACTATTCCCATTTCTTGGATCATTTTTTAAAATATAGCTTTGCTTCCTTTATTTCCATCGGTCTGATATAGGAAAGACATTAGAGTTCAAAGCCAATGACCAAGAAAGAATTCTTGCGATGTTTTTGGTGGGAAAACTTGGTTTTATTAAAGTATGGGGAAAGAGCTGTGGGCAGAAAGAACTGCAATGGGTTTACTAGGGGTGGCCCATTATATGCTTACAAGTTGGGGGGGGTTAAAGATAGTTTAAGTCTTTAAGACATTTTGAAAGCAAGGTCTTGAGGACCTTCAGGGAGCTATCTATTGTTAGAAGAAGATCATTTATTACCCTTTAATAAAACCTTAGCCATGAGATAGCCATCAGATGTATATTGGTGGGTCGTATGCTTAGGGGATGATTGCCAATCATATCTTGGGTGGCTTAGAGATAAAGGAAGTTTCCAAAAGAATTTTTATATGTTAAAGAAGGTTTATAGGACCCTGGGGATAGGGGTTCGACTAAGATTGCCTTTTGCCTTTAGCAAAGTATCAACAAGGAGGCAGTTGAGTCCTTAGAGGAATGTCACTTCTCCTGTTTCAAGGACTTGCCAATGGGCTGTAGGTAGTAACGAAATTTAATGATTTCTCTTCAGCTTTTGTTTCCCATATCAAGTCTTAAACATTTAGCAGAATTTTAACTCTTAGAAATATTAGCGTCCAGTGAAAATTAAGTAGTAACCAATTGTGAACACCAGAATTCTTTAGATGGCAAATTTAGGAATCAATTAAGCACAAAATGTGTTTACCAACGGGTTTAAATATCCTTAGTTTCTCTGAAATAAGAAGTTAAAAGCACAAACCTACATCCGATAATCAATGCTTTAGCAGTTTATCCCATTTGTAAACCCACCATGTTTAACCCAGATATCTAATGAATTGAGTCCTACTTATCATCCAAGAAAAACTCTAAAGTTTCAGGTTATCAAAGACTTTGAAGGCTATCTTAACAATTACCCATGAAAACTTTGAGACAGACAATTAACCATCATTTTAAGTCATCTTTTTGCTAACAAATTGCAACAGAGGAACAGAAGCTTACTTGACCTTTAGTAAGCCCTGATAGAATAAAAGTTTATATTTAATGCTGATAATTTTAAAGACAAGTCTATCTTACTTAAACCAACAAACTTGTTAGTTTAAATAGTGATAAGTTAGATAATAAATTAGTTTAAATGTCTCACCTAGGTCCACTTTTAAAAGTCAATCAGTTTTATCCCCATTGTCATTTTTACCTGGAACACTGGTGGCAAAAACTGAAGTCAGAGGTGTATACAGACCACACCTGAGGTGGTGCAGAAATGGGGGCGGGGGGGAGGGAATTAGCAGGGACAAAAGAGGTAAAGTGCAGTCAGAAGGCAGAAGCAAAAGGTTTCTGGTTCTTAAGCTCATCCACTTGGACAGATGAGCAAACACCATGTTCTTCCACTAATAAGTGGAATTAGTCAATCCATGTCAGGCTGGGGAAGACAGGGGACTTACCCCAAACCAAGAGTTTCAGTACCTGCTTGAGAATATTCCTTTAAGTCCCCTACCTGAGGTAGACTAACCACAGTTGTCTCCAATTCTCCACAATTCCAATTTCTCCACAGTTGTCCCAATTTTATCTGGGAAATAAATGAGGCTGAAGCCCCCATATCTTAGTAGGAGGAACAGAGAGAGAGAGTGGGAGTCAATGTCCCCTTTGCTAGGGATGGCCTGTGTTTCCTCTAGCAACCTGGGTTTTTTTGGAGGAGTCTTATTTGAATAATTATCCAATAGGTCAGGAGGGAGTTTACTGGTCTGGTTACCACCAAACATATTCTGCAAAAGGGCCTTAGGTCTGGGTCCTGATTGAGAGCCCTGAAAGTGTGGATGGACCTAGGGTACCTCTGTCTATTCACCCTATTTCCTGCAGGAGATACCTGATAGATCCCACTGAGGCCTTGCAGAAATTGTTACAGGAGCTCAGTCCTTTCCTAGATTTGCAATCCAAATTGTTCTCAGTGGGTTCAAAGGCACCCCAAGGGAGAGTCTTTGGGAACTGAAGAGATCATGCTTTGTCACAGTGGTCACACCTTATTTTACCTAGCCTTGAAGGACCACCATGTTTAACCTATGGAAAATACTAGAAAAGTTTTACAAGGGCAAATTACCCAATTTTCCAGTACCCAGTCCAGAGGAGTCCCTATGGAGAATGGTTTGTTTCCCATCTTGAGATCCCAGTAGGAGTTACCCTGTACCTGTTATAGAGAGGTAAATAAGAAGGTGTCCCTACATATCAGCTTTCCCCTGTAAACCAAGATGTCCCATGGTTTCCTACCCAAGGTGAAAGAGTGGCCAAAAATCTTGGGTTGCGGAGGGCTCAGGCCAGTGGGAATAGCCATTCTCACCCGTCAATCCTCTGATCCTTCTTGTCTCCTCTGGATTTCCCAAAAAAGTCTGGCCTATTCATAAGGGGCTTAGCAAAGTTAATAGTTTAAACTTTAATATTCTTTTTAGAAGGCTAAGAATGTGAATGAAACAGCTAGGGTCTCTCAGTGGGAGGAGAAATGTGCTGCTTATGAATGATGCTTCCCCTGGTGTGACCCCCCAGGGCTGGTCTCTATCCTTTCACGTGTCTTGGAGACCCCAAGGTCACCAATGGTAACCAAAAGGCAGGTTCAGAGTGCTGGATTGCCTGCCAGTATTTATGTGCACTCCTCAGATGAACCTTAAACAAAGCAGGGAATCCTTTTAATGATCTCATTCTTTAGCACTGTCTTGATTGAGCTCTCATTATTTGGTCAAATAAATTCACTTGTATTCTTAGTTCCATGATGCCTGATCAGTCAGGCCAATTATAAGCCAATTTCAATTATGCTTCCTCACTTTACCCCTTGAGCACTTTTCCTGTCCGTATACCCGAGGTGCCATTTGTAAGCGTGGCTCTGTTGGAGGGTGCAACCCCCTGAGATTTAGCATCATCATAATTTCATATTTTGTTGTTGGAACAAGAAAGCCTCAACTATAGGATCCATTAAAGTCCCAGCCACTAATACAATCAACTGAGGAATTGGCAGGGTGTTTTTAATTTCCTCCTTAATCCCCTAAGTATTTCAATGGGAGTAAATGCCTAGGAAACACGGGGCTGCCTCCAACTTGTCATATAAAGAGATAGCTCCACTCCTCCTTACCAATAATTTGGGTTAAATTGTGCCTAACAGAAAAATCATATGTGCTACCAGGCAACAAAAATGAGGAAAAGATTCTCCTCCTGAACTAAGTTCTCAGGAAAGATACTTTTGAAAAAGTCTTATATGTACATGGCAACATTCTTCCTGCAGTGAATCTCTGATGAAAAGGGCATACTGGTCACCAGAGATTGAAAGGGCCCAGTACAGGCAAGAACCCTGAAGTAGGAAAAGGAATTTTGAGAAAAGCCGATGAACAGAAGGAGAACTGGGTAAGGTTAGGCCAATATACTCTTCTTTTGAGGAAGGGGGATTGACTAAAATTTTGTCTGGAAGCCTGTCATTTGATACTTAAGACCAGCGGCCAAGCTATTTTCCTTTAACTGGCCAACAGGTGCCCAGTTTTGTTGTTTATTAAAAGAAGAGGTTTTCCAAGGGAGAGCCATCTCCTCAGAAAGAAAAGAGTCCACTTTTACTCACCCTTTGGTGGCAGTGTGCTCAGGTTTTGGCACCAAAATGAAACTGGAGAGTGAGGTTCTTGTCTCACAGAGTCAAAGAATGAAGCTCATGGACAAAGAAGAAAGAGTGAAGTGATAGAGTTTTATTGTGCAAGGATACAGTAAAAAGCTCTCGGGAGTGAGTTGGATCTCGACAGCGTGGCCCATGAGGGCCTCCACGGACAGTCTTTTATTTAGAACTGACCAGGGAGCTTGTGGCCTTATCATTCTTGTGATACCTTGGCTGGAGTAAGGACTGGTGACTTCTTTAAAAGCTTACCTCCTTTTTAGGGTCCAGTTATTCTTTGTTGGTCACAGGTGACTGTCATAAACACACACACACACACACACACACACACACACCCCACATGCCTAGTCTGGTTTGTTCTCTTATCTCTGGCTTCCTTACATCTCAGTGTTTGGGGGATTTCTGGGAGCCTGATCCCCTAGGCCCCTGCCTATCTCTCCCTGCCTAGCCCAGGGCTCCCTTACTCACCATCAGCATAACAAAGAAGCATGTATTTTAGATTTGTGGCTGTCAGGTTGATCCATAACAGACTATTATCCTTTCTGCCAGCAATTTAGCCATAAGAGACTCACACACACACGCACACACGTACGCATCCCCGTACATATGCGTACATGCACACAGACACACATACACAACGTGGACAGTTACTGAAGTGGTAGAATTGATCCAGAGCAAGGCTGACCACAGTTTTGAATACACTGATGGGCCAAATTTTGACATGCTTATCTGAATCTAATTGGAAATTCAGATCTCTATGCAGTCATTTACCCTGAAGTTCTAAGCCATTGCATTTCATCTGTTATTTATGATCTCATTTAGAGTTCAGAAAAAATCCAATACTTCCTGACACATCTTAATTTATACTTTTACCTTTAAGATCTGGTTACTCTTTGAACCAAGAGCACAACATTTATTCATGTGCAAAGACATTATGAACCACAACCAAAGGTGAATGAATGCACTTCTACAATAAATACGGAGTCATTGGTTCAACCTTGGTTTGAAGAGTGATAAAAACAGCACGACTCTTTCGAATGGTTTTAAGGGAGAATCTTCCCATGGGATTGTGGTTTTTGGCCAGCCCCTTCCTAGCATGAGGAGAGAAGGAAGGTGAGGATCCTAACAGCCATTCCAGGGTTCCTCTTGTTAGTTCTGGTCCCTGGAGACTGATGTGTGGCTGCCTATGAGAACTATAAAACCCAGCAGCACAACACTGAATATACCTAATGTGCTAATAAGAGAGAGAAAAACTTACTTTCTTTTTTTTTCCTCACTTGCAATACTGAAGGGCAATAGGGCAGCTACCAGCAAAATGTCCAGAGACAAAAATCTAGCAACACAGAATTCGAAAGGTACATTTTCACAAACGGTAAGCGCATGATATGCTTTCCTTGCATTCTCTAGGGGTAAGCTATTTCTCAAAAGCCAGTTCCCACTATGACTGGTACCTTTGGCCAAAATGAAATACTCAGTCTTTTGCACTCAGCTAAAGGAATCTGTGTATTCAGGAAACAGTGACTGAAAAAATTCAAGGCATCCTGGTCAGCTACTACCAATCACCATTTCTCACTCCACAGGGATTTACTTAATGGAGAGTAAAGCTTCGGGTCTCCCTTTAGGGAAGTTTCCTTCTCACTGCTAGAATAAGTCCAAGGGGATTCTTGACTGTCCTCTAAAATCCTGACAAGCAATGTGGAAAGCCAAGAATAGCACATTTCTGAAAATGGAAAATGTGCATAAATAATAACATTATATAAGCTAAAGTTCACAGAATTTATTGAATGTAAAGCATTAACACTACATGTGTTTGGGAATATCTCAGTTCAAAGGGCAGAATTTTAATGACTATCACAAATACAACAAGTACATTGTACATGATATGCATTGTTGCTTTCAAAGAGATTGATCCATTGTTGAATGATAAGAATGACAAAACAAGCTTCCAGCCCCAAAGGGTCAAATTCAGAAACATTTTGCAAAATCTCTTCCAGATTCACCTCAGACAATTGCATTTTAGGAATGATTAAATCAAAGTGTCATGATGCGAAGAGAAATAATAACAAGCTCACTTGGTAAACCTGTCATAGCAGAGGGAAGAATGAGATGATCTATTCTGAAACTAAAAATCTTTTTCACACGTTAGGAGGGGTACTATCAGGACAAGTTGAGAGTGAGGGAGTAATTATCAAATTTCAATCAGCTTTTAATTTCCATTCACTGGGCAAAAAAAAAAAAAAAAAAATTCTCACATCCTGATTTGAGAAAGCACAATGATTTTTTTTTTTAATGATTAAGTTATTCTAGAGGAAGAATAAACAATGAGCCCCATCAACACTTAGATTAGTAGACTTTTTTTTCCTTTAAGAAATGGGCTGAACACTAGTTGTAACACCATTACGATAGGCATCTGGAGGTGAGCATACAAATACCAATCAATTTTATCAGCATCTGGTAGATCTGAAATTTCTACACTTTTTTTTTTTTTTTTTTCCTACTGACATAATTGTTTGCTTTAGTGCACAGCTGTAAGAAAGAAACGAAACTCTTTTTACCTGTGAAGACTTATTCTGGTTCATTTGTGAAACTCCAAACTATCCCATACTGAAATAGTTTTGAAATATTTTTAGACCCTCATATCTATGGACAATCTACTTGGCTTGTAAAATTCACATGAGCCTTGCATACAAATTTTGTACATTTTCATTGCTTCCACAACCTTTTCTCTTCTCCCATTATGGTATAGGTTACGAGGACATAAGTATGTGTTAGAAGTAAACACTTGCAGCATAATATATGTTAGCATTCCTTCACAAATAAATATTCCCCTGAAGAGCCAAACAGAGTAGAAAGGGCAGATAGAATGCATTATGCTTATTTAGTTTCATTGCATTATTTTATTTAGGGCCTAAAATGATCCCCTTAGCATGACTCTGTTTTCTTTTGGTCTTAGAAATTGCACATTGAGTTACTGAGGTCAACTTATCTCTATACAGTATCCTAAACCAGTGCCATCTCTTAATTAAACATAACTTTCTGGAGACAAGAGGTAGAGAGCAAATTTATATAAATCATACTGAAGTCTGGGAACATTCTGGATTTTTTTCCTTTTCCTCATGCCCAATATTTAATTTGACAATAAAAATTTCTTTCATGTTGGCTTTCTCTGCTTTGTCTTCTAAGGCTCTAGCTTTAATTCAAGCTCTCATTATTTCTCACCAGGATTATGACAGTAATCCACCTGGTCCCTCTGCCTCCAGTCTTTATATTTATTCCGTCCTTCAAGATGATACTATAGCAATGAATCTAAAGCACAGATTTATTATTTTATCTATCTTGTTTAAATCTTTTGATTACCTGGCTAATTCCTTGCTTGTTCACAATGACAGCAACTCTGTTCATGGTATTAAATAGCCCTTGGGCATATAACACCCGAGCACACAAGCAGGAGTCAAGCAACATCCCTTGAGCTGCCAGGACATGGAGTCTTCACAAGAAAGAACTTGAACACAGTCTGCAGTAAAAATCCAGATCTATGCAGTCACATCTAATGGAGAAGAACACATAGTAACCTGATTTTAGGAAGTACCAGCTGGGACCCAGAGAGAAAATCTCAAAGAAAAGAATGAATTTACCAGTATAGACTCTATCCAACAGCAGGGACAAGTGTTTGCTAATATCTCTTAGCTATTTTTTGAGATGTGTGGAGAAGCCAAACTTGAGTCCTTTAAATCCAGCTATGTGCCCCACCCTCAAACTTATCTATGCACCCTTGTAAGGATGAATGCCTTGTAGTAAAACCCTATGTAATTACGTCAGTATGAATCTCAGGATCTCTAAAGCTAGGTATATCCTTTTATTAGTCAAACACTTAAAGAAATAAGCCTTTTCAAGCTTCTGGTTTTATATATAAGGTACAGGGATGTACATTAGGGATGTAATGTACAGCATGGTGACTATAGTTAATAATACTGTATTGTATATTTGAAAGTTGCTAAGGGAGTAAATCTTAAAAGTTCTCACAACAGGAAAAAATTTATAACTCTGAATGGTGATGGATATAGCCAGAGATAAATGCATAGGACCACTAGCAGAACTAGCAGACATACTAATGTCCTGGGATTCAGAGGTAAAGAGAGACAAAACCAGAAATCACAGATAGTCATTTTGGAAACATGTTTATACCACATCCAGCCATTTTTTGAGAATTTCTAAAGGCACAAGAAAAGGAAGGAGGTTTTGGTAGAAATGATTGAGATAGCAACCTGACCTTATATCAGTTAGAATCTTTATCAGTTAGGATGATTTGGCTGAAAGTGAAAAAAGACATTTTGGTAAAAGACAATATGGACAATATGGCTTAAACAGTGAAGGTATCTGTTATCTCATCACAGGAGTCCAAGGGTACGTTGGCTCCTAGATTGTTAATTCAGGGGCTCAGCAATATCATCAAGGACGTAGACTCTGTGAAACTTTCTGCTCATTCGACTTCAGAATGTCACCTTGATCCTTCAGCTCATACCTTTTACGAGTAAAGCAGTTGCAGACATCACCTTGTCATCTAAAAGTAGAAAAAGTGCTTCTTTAAGATCAGGGAAAATTTTCTCATACATACACACTCAGTACATCCTTCACATCTCATTGGCTAGACTAGATTATATGCTTACCTGAAATTACTTACTAGCAAAGGGAATGAGAACATCAAGGTAGATTCAGACAAATTTTGACTCAACCTAAGGAAACTGGGCTCTCATTAGCCAGAGCCATAGGGCAGAAATTATGGTTAGGCAGGCACAAATAGTGTCTGCAAAATCTAGGAGTCGCAAAGCATTGTGATCCGTGATTTGCAAACTGGGATTCTGATTCATAGGTCTGGGGTGGGGCCCAAGGTTCTTCGTTTCTAACAATTTCTCAGGTGATACTGTTGCTGCTGTTCCATGGATCACACTGTTAAGTAACAAGAATTTAGGTGATTGACCTAACTTTTTATTTCAGTGGCATCAATAACCATCAGAATAAAGTCCAAACTCTTTAGTATGTCTGCTATATGCTGTCCTTGGTGACATTCAATCTTACCACTTAATTCTCTTTGCTCATTATAACCTGAGCATAGACTGTTTTCCCATATGGTCATGTAACATGATAAGAGCTATAAGAATTTAGTCTCCTATGGCTTTGTGCTCTCACATTTGCTATTTCCTCTGCTTATGATACTATTTCTTATTCTTTCTCCTTATTTCCTTTCTTCATCTGGATAAATAAATAAATTTTGGCAGCCTTCTTTAAATCTCAACTCTTCAGATCCTACTATGTGTTGTTAATGCCTTCTTTAAATCCAGTGACTCTATAACTATAAATCACAATGCAATATAATGATTTTCTTACCTTTTTTTTTTTAAATAAACATATAATGTATTATTAGCCCCAGGGGTGCAGGTCTGTGAATCGCCAGGCTTACACACTTCACAGCACTCACCATAGCACATTCCCTCTCCAATGTCCATAACCCCACCACCCTCTCTCTTGCCCCTCCCCCTGGCAACCCTCAGATTTTTACTTTTCTACCTCCTCCATTAAATACTGGATTCTTCAATGAAAAAGGTATTCTAAATATTGCATGATTAAAATAAATAAATTAATCAATTAATTAATATTGCATGATTAATACAATGTCTGATAAAGAGTAAATAGTGACAGTTTTTAATTGATTAATTAACTTTCCCTAATATTCTGTATCTTTCATGCAGGTCTATCTATCTATATAGGACATGGCCCTCACCAACTAGGTAACATAAGAACTGGAGTCCCATCCCCCCATTATAGACAATTATCTGGGATTATTGGCTTTGTTCTTGCTTTCACTCTACCTGGTTTTTATTCTTAACTTTCTTAGTTTCCTTCTTTACCTTTTCTTTTTAAAAATTTTGTTCTAGTAGTATTAAGAATATGCAAGTATTCTATAAACATTTTAAATATTTTTATTTGTATTGTGTAAATGTTTTTGTACAAATTAATGAATAAATCTTGACCTTAATGGAGCTTAGAATCTACTAAGAGATCTAAGATATGTGCACCTCACAAATCTAATGTATGATTGAAAGTGAGAAGTTCATAAAAAAGAAATGCGTAGAGGCACCTGGGTGGCTCAGTGGGTTAAAGCCTCTGCCTTCAGCTCAGGTCATGATCTCAGGGTCCTGGGACTCAGTCCCGCAAGCACGGGGGCTCTCTGCTCAGCGGGGAGCCTGCTTCCTCCTCTCTCTCTGCCTGTCTCTCTGCCTACTTGTGATCTCTGTCAAATAAATAAATAAATAAAATCTTAAAAAAAAAAAAAGAAAAATGTGTAAAGTGGTATGGGAGTTCAAAAGATATTCTAGGTAGGTTATGAATGAAGTTGTAGTGGACACTATGACTTCTTCACTTACTTGGTGTCAACAGGACCTTTTTTCAAGCTGCTGGATTGAGGGTCTCTGTTCTTCAATGACTGCATGTCTCTCACTTCCTTGCTGTTGGTCCTCTGCTTGGGGCAACTCAAAACTTGGCAGTTGACTTTCATTAGAGTGAGCAATGAAGAGATAAGGGAAAAGGTGACAAGATGGAAGCCACATACTTTTGGTAAATCTAATTTTGGAAGTGATATCCCATCATCTTAACCGTATTACTCGTTAGAAGAGAGATACATTAGGTACAGTCCATATTCAAGGGGAGAAGATTACATAAGTGTAAATACCAGGAGGCAGAGATCACCTAGAGACTGCCTGCCACATACATACCTCATGGAATTTTCATTAAAAATGAGACAAAACAACAACAAACAAAAATAGAAAGGCAGCACAGACCCACCTTGAAACAATTCAAATGGCTATTTTTCGGAAGACGCTTTGGAAGGAAAGACAAAAGGAATGGTAAACAAGAAAATTGTAAATATGAACAAATCTAAATGAGGGTTGACAGTATAAAACAACAATAATAGTTTAATGACTAATATGGAGTGTAATTTAAAAAACCTGAGAAAATTTTAAACAAAGGAAAATAGCAAGACATTAAGAACATGTAAAAGAGAAGCAACTGAAAATAAATTTTCTAAGACCTTTGTATGGTTTTTGAGTTTCCTAAATCTAAGTATGCATATTACATTTTAGTGGTAACCACTGAAGTAAGACATAAATGCTGTTGTTTCCAGACTAGTAGAATGAGTCTATGGATATTTGTTTGGTGGAAAGAAAATATGACTATAAATAAAACCCAATTAGTCAAAAAAACACAAAAAATATGAATACTGGGAGACATGGAAAAAGCAAGGTAAACAGAAATCATAGAATGATAGAAAATGAAAGTTTTGGAAAGAAAGAAAGTGCAAAGTAAAAGAGCTACCAATTAAGCAGAATCCATAGAAGATAGCACGGGTTACATAGAGGTCCCAAGGGAAAAAAAGCAAATCAAAACTAATGACCTGCTACATTTCACTAGTATGATTAGAAAGTTGACTTGGGGAAACAGTCAACAAAACAAATGGAATGGGAGAAGATATTTGCAAATGACACTACAGACAAAGGGCTGATATCCAAAATCTATAAAGAATTCCTCAAACTCAACACACACAAAACAGATAATCATGTCAAAAAATGGGCAGAAGACATGAACAGACACTTCTCCAATGAAGACACACAAATGGCCAACAGACACATGAAAAATGTTCATCATCACTAGCCATCAGGGAGATTCAAATCAAAACCCCATTGAGATACCACCTTATACCAGTTAGAATGGCCAAAATTAACAAGACAGGAAACAACATGTGTTGGAGAAGATGTGGAGAAAGGGGAACCCTCTTACACTGTTGGTGGGAATGCAAGTTGGTGCAGCCTCTTTGGAGAACAGTGTGGAGCTTTCTTAAGAAATTAAAAATAGAGCTTCCCTATGACCCTGCAATTGCACTACTGGGTATTTACCCCAAAGATACAGATGTATTGAAAAGAAGGGCCATCTGTACCCCAATGTTTATAGCAGGAATGACCACAGTCACCAAACCATGGAAAGAATCAAGATGCCCTCCAATGAATGAATGGATAAAGAAGATGTGCTCCATATATACTATGGAGTGTTATGCCTCCATCAGAAAGGATGAATACCCAATTTTTGTATCTACATGGATGAGACTGAAGAGATTATGCTGAGTGAAATAAGTCAAGCAGTCAATTATCATAAGGTTTTGCTTATTTATGGAGCATAAGGAATAACATTGATGACATAGGGAGAAGGAGAGGAGAAGGGAGTTGGGGGAAATCGGAAGGGGAGATGAATCATGAGAGACTGTGGACTCTGAGGAACTAACTGAGGGTTTTGAAGGGGATGGGGGTGGGAGGTTGGGTGAGCCTGGTGGTGGATATTGTGGAGGACACATATTGCATGGAGCTGGGTGTGGTACATAAACAATGAATTCTGGAACACTGAAAACAAATTTTAAAAAATAAAAGTTAAAAAAAAAAGTTGACTGTGCTTTAATCAGAATTAGGGAATATGAGATGGATTGCTATTTAGTGAAAATGCACAAAAACTTCAGTTTTGAGGATTTTATTTAGGATTCAGCAGCATTTCCTGAACAACACTACTGATTGAGTCTGCCTATGGCACATCCAAATGAACTGTTCATTCAGAGTACAGAAGCATAGGTGTATGCAATAATGGCAGAGTTTCTTTTCAGACAGACCATTGATTAAATCCCAGTTTTTCCCTTTATTAGCTATGTGATTTGGACCAAATTACTTTATTGTTTCTAACCTCAGATTCTTCAACTTCATGATGGCCAAGAATATCACTGTTGAAAGAATTAATTCAACTAAACAAGATAATGAATATAAAATGTTTAGAACAATGCCTGAAACACACTGTGTGATTATTTTTTTAAGATTTTATTTATTTATTTGACAGACAGAGATCACAAATAGGCAGAGAGGCAGGCAGAGAGAGGGGGGGGGTAGCAGAGTCCCTGATGAGCAGAGAGCCCAATGTGGGGCTCGATCTCAGGACCCTGGGAGAGGCTTAACCCACTGAGCCACTCAGGCGCCCCCGCTGTGTGATTTTTAAAGGAACTTATTTATAGTCAAATTCTATTCCCTTTAATGGCCACAATTTAAAAAAACAGAAAACAAACCTTATAAATAACATTTTATTCAAAATGTGGCATAAAATGAAACCACATCTTGAATTTAATGTCCTTAAAACAAATCTACTTAAAGTCTAACATACTATGAGGTTTCTGTTGAAGTACCCCATCATGTGGGTCATATTTGTTAACATTTTCTAGGAGAGTGCTGTCATGAAGTCATATAGTTCCTTGCCACCAATACCAGATTTCTACTCATGGTTCAGAAACAGTTTTTCAGATTTTATAGTATCAGACAAGCTTACCAGGAGATCAGCAATTCAATAAATTACTAAAATTTCTTAGATCATTCATTTGAATTAGTAATATAGAATATATGAAGCCAGCATATTTCTATTATTCTTATCTTATATAAGAGGGAGATGACAGCTTGAAAAACTTCAGTTTGTATATGGATTCATGTCTTCTCAGTGAAAATATAAACTGAGATAAAGTCATCTAATGTAAGAGAAGGAACCTAATTAAATTTTAAAAAGAAAAAAGAAAGGGAGATACTTCAAGACAGCGTGCTGTTCTGGCAAGAATACTGGGTAGCCTTTGACCAGGGAAATTATGCACTAATTTCAGGCCCACTTTTTTTCCCTTTTAAAAATGTTTTGTTTTTTGTTTTGTTTTGTTTCTTTTTTATTTAAAGATTTTTATTTATTTATTTGAGAGAGAGCACAGAAAGAGAGGGAGAAGCAGGCTTCCTTCTAAGCAGGGAGCCCCATGTGGGGCTCAGTCCCAGGACTCTGGGATCATGACCTGAACCAAGGACAGATGCTTAGCTAACTGAGCCACCAAGCATCCCATCTCTTTTAAAAGTTTTAAAATAATTTCAAACTAGTAATTTCATAAAATAAAGATACTTTCTTACATTATCATAGTACAATTACAAAATGCATTGTATTTTTTATCTCATTTTCATTTTTGTCTCAGACATTTCTCTAGAAGTTTGATTTGGGTCCATTTTATATCTACCTGTTCTCTACTTAGCTTTTTAAACATAAGATACTGCTATAATACCTTTTATATGACCATTCTGCTAACTCAAAATTCTCTGTCACTCCTAGGTCAATTTTATAAGTTAACTTTTTATTTTGAAAGAGTTTGACTCACAAGGTATTGCAACAATAGTGCAGAGATTCTTCCTCTAACTTTATTCATTGATAATACCTTATATAACCATAGTACATTGTCAAAATGAAAATTGACATTGGGACAATACTATTAACTCAATTCGAAACCTTTATTGGAATTTCTCAGGTTTTGCATATATTCCTGTGTATGTGAACACTGAGTAAGGAGAATGGCTCTGTGAAAGTTTGTCACATATATGGATTTGGCTAACAAAACCATACAGAGGATAGAGATTGTTCCATTACCATACACACACACACACACAGAGAGAGAGGGAGAGAGAGAGAGAGAGAGAGAACCTCCTTCATATTACCATATTACTCTTTCATAACCATTTCCTTTTTCCACCTCTAATGTCTTACACTCACTGTTGTGCTTTCCATCACTATAACTTTGTCACTTCAAACTTGTTATGGAAATGAAATAACTCAGTAAAACCCTGAGGTTAGACACATGCAAATAAACATAAAAAACACATGTTTCTAAATCTATCTTTATAGTTAGATTTCTATATCTATCATCTATATCTATATAGAACCGATTTTTAGAAAGCTCAAATCTCTCCAAATGACTTAGCTTTAGGAATGGCATTGCTCTTACTTAGGATTTGGAGAATATCATGATATTACTGCTTATTTATTTAACCATTACTTTATATGGTTGTTTATGCAGTGGGCAATTATGCCTTTGGTTTTTCTAATTGTCTGATTTGTTGCTTTATTGGTTAATTTTGGGAGAAAGGGATTGGAGTTTCAACTAAGGATAGCTTAGTGCATTAATTTGAAGAAGCTCTCTCAATTATTGCAAAAAAAATCAATTATTGAATTGTGTTTGAATAAGATAGGTCAAATATGAAAGAGAGACTATTAATTTCATATACTATAGCAAAAAAATAGCCAAAATATTTTCTATTCAATAGAAAACACCCTGCTACCTATGAATATTGTTGAATAATTGGTAGAAAGCTGGTAAATCCTTTCATAGATATGATTTAGATGAACTAACATATTTCATAATTCACATAGTTTAAATACTTAACATTTAAACTATGGTATTTGAAATAGTTTATATTTGTAGTAGTCAAACCATTACAAACACATTTTGGGGACTTAAGTAGTTACATTTGAAAGACTAGCAATCAACTTGTTAAATTTTTTGAGACTGTTTTTACTTGTAATTAACTAACAATTTTAGGAAGATGATCTGTAGTCAAGGTAACAAGGAACAGAAAGTGGTAGTGTAATTATAAGAAACCTTGCCCTATATGGTCCTGTTTACCACAGTATACTGTGTTTGCTTTGCTCCTATAAGCATTGGAATATAAATATGCTTTGACCTTCTCTTCTTTACCTTGCTGAGAAAAGTAATTTCAATAGAACATTTAAATTCTCTGAGAATAGTTTTCACAAATACAGTTGTAACTTATGTTTCTATTACTGTGGTCCAATAATCTATAATTCCTGACTTATTTCTCTATACAATCACTTTAAAGCAAAGTAAAATGTAAAATTGATTTCAAAAGAGATGAAACTATAAAAACATTATTTTTTTGTAGTATTCCAAAGTCTCTCCTGAACCTATTGTGTTGAGAAGATTTTATGTAGTACAGGAATATTTTCATAATGTTTATTCAGAAGATGTATGCAGATACTATTATTAATTCATTTTTAAAGGTACAATACTGGTGTACAAGTAAAGTGGTGATGTACTTAAATCCTTCCATTATTACAGAATCAATTCTTAGAAAAATAGTCACATCACTTTAAGCACTTTCAGCCCTGTAGATTTTAATCTGTATACCATTCTGCAATTCTAAGGGTAAAACTTGCCAAAGTAAACCTATTTGACACAACAATATTGTGGAATGATAACAGATTTGATTTTCTTTCCATAGCTTTTTTTCTTAACACCTGGATCTACCTATTAACTTAATGGCATCCATTGCATGTGTAGATGGGGTTTGGGAAGTAGGGGGCACAAGTGAAAACTAAACAACCAACTGACCTTCTTGAGAGGCTATTTTAAAAACTCATAGCTCATCCTGTAGTCTTAAAATGAGGCACTTTTAGATTTGAATAGCTTAACTGTTTGAAAAAACTGTGGAACTGTGGGTTATTTTTTTATTTTTTATTTTTTTAGAAATTATTTATGTAAAAGATCAAGAGAACATACAAACAGGGGAGGGGCAGAGGGAGAAGGAGACAAAATCTCAACCAGATTCCATGCTGAGTGTGGAGCCTGATGTGGGGCTCCTTCTTATAACCCTTAGATCATAAACTGAGCCGAAACCAAGAGCCTGGCACTCAACTGACACTATCACCCAGGTTTCCCTGAAAAAAGTTTCAGTGTTTCATCGCAGTTTCCTACTTTTGTGTTTTCTCCAAAAATCAAAGCACATCGTTTATACCATAAACAAAAATGAAAAAAAAAATTGATGGTGGTAGACTGTATAAGAGTAATTTCTGGTTACAAACTAAGACACATAGTTTAAAGGGAAAAGAGAACTGTGAGAGCAAATTAGGTAACTTTGAAGTCACAAAATGAGACCTGACCCTTCCTCACTGGTTTTTACTCCCCAGGCTTTCTGCTAGGGTCAGGAGTAGTTGACCAAATACCAATAGTTTGAGGGAAACTAACTGAAGGACTGAGTTCTTAGTTTCTTTTCTTTTTTTTTTTTTTTTTTTTTAAATTTATTTGACAGACAGAGATCGTAAGTAGGCAGAGAGGCAGGCAGAGAGAGAGAGGAGGAAGCAGGCTCCCTGCCGAGCAGAGAGCCCGATGCGGGGCTCGATCCCAGGACCCTGGGACCATGACCCGAGCCGAAGGCAGCGGCTTAACCACTGAGCCACCCAGGCGTCCCGAGTTCTTAGTTTCTTATACTGGAGCCTGCAAGAAGAAAGTTCCAAGAATAAATGTCAGAGTAGGAACAAGCATATAGAGATCCCTACTGCCCCCCAAATTTTCTTGCACTCAGAGAATCACAAGAATGATCCTCAACCTCCACCCCAAGAAGAGCAGAGAGATGTCTAAAGACTGTATATTTGATATGAGAAAGGTTCAGGAAGTCTAAATATTCACAGTGATAGGACCCCAAAGGCACAGGACCCAAAATTTGAACAATGGAATAGGAGGTTATGATTAAAAATCAGTGGGAATCATACACCATGGTAGAAGCCAAGAAGATGTTTGTTGATCTGAGGAAGAGATATTTTTCTTCTATATGAGAATAATATGTGAGCCCTTTACTGAAATTTCTCATTTCTCTCTCGAGATCTGTTCTATTCTGCATTGCCTTGGACCTAGAGGCTTACTTGTATTGACCATCTCATTTGGGCTCTGTTGCCATTTGGCTCATCCTTGGATTTGGACAATAAAAAGCACTGACAAGAGTTAAGAGAGAGAGAGAGAGAGAAAAGGATAGGTCAAGGTATTTAATTACATTCTCCATCTCCTCCCTCCATAACTCATCTCACTATATCTGTTCTTCACAAGACAGACTTTGGCTATGACTATCTTCTTTTCCATGATATATGACTATTCATTTTCAGTGGGTTCCAGTTATTGACTTTCCTATTGTTTCTTTAGGTATAGGGATAGTAACAGCTTTTCCCTCTCCAAATCCCTTAGTGATTCATCATTCCCTATTGATACTCCTTAAACTTACCCACACTCTGTAAATAATCCCATCTTTATATTCTCTTCCTTTACTCTCTTCTGTGTGTCATTTATCACCTGATCTTGAGTTTAGACTACCATATGGCAAAAATAGTAGGAAAGGTGAAGGTCAAAGTTACTGAACTGATTAAATATTTATCAAGAAAACACTAGAAGCCATGAGTTTCTTTTGAATCAGTAGATTATTTTTCTACAAATAGAGGAAATGCTGTACAAAAACTAAGTGAAGTTCTATTAGAAATATAAAGAAACTTCACATTTTTTACATTTGAATATATGGACCTGAAAATTCCATCAACTACATACAAAAGTATTGCTTTTCAATTTTGTTTTGAAAGTAGTTTCAAAAAATAAATTTTGATTCATTCCAAAAGATATCCTTTCTTAATAAATTCTCTAGATTATTTTTTAAAGTTACAAAACTATAATATTAGTCTCAGATCAAATACTCATTTGCAGATAAATTTTCTCAACTTATTTAGAACTTGTTTGTAAAATCTATATTAGAGCTTAATTGTATGCTTAAAGAATCATTTGTGATCCAGAAGTAGTGCATATGCAATTATTATTTTCAGCTTGGACTAGTTTTGAATTTACAGGCTATTGATTTACTGGAGCTTATTTAATTGGGTGACTTACAAAGATTGAAAATTAAACCCACAATGTCTTTAAACTCAGTACCCTTGAACTGTGGTCTTCCTTTTCAAGGAGATATGTGACTACACCTAGATGTATATATATGTGCATTTCTCTGTGTGCAGTTGTGTTGAGCAAACCCCAAATAAGATAAACCCAAAGAAATCCAGGACAAGACACATCATAATCTAACCTCTGAAAACTAAAAGCAAGAAAAAATCTTGATAGCAGCAGAGAGAAATGATGCACTGCTTATTTAAGAACACCAATTCTAATGACAGAGGATTTCTCATCCGAAACCGTAAAGGCCAGAAAAAAGTGGCACAACATTTTTCAAGTGCTGAACAAAAATAACTGCAAATTCTGCATTGGATGAAAATATCCTTCAGGATGAAGACATTCTCAGATGAAGGAAACCAAAGAGAATTTGTCACTAGCAAATCATTTAAAAATGACTAAAGGAATGTCTATAAGCAGTAAGGAAACTATCACAGAAGAAGGTTTACTCTTTCAGAAAAAAAAAAAAAAACCTCTGGAATGGGTGAAAATAAAGCTGAATAAAACAGACTATCCTTCTGATGAGTCTTAATACATATTTGATGATTAAAGGAAAAATTATACTATTTGATGTGCCATTTAATATATGTAGAAGAAACAACAAAGTCTATGATATTATAAAAGTAGGGAAGGTAAAGGAATCTAAATGGAAGTAAAATTTCTACACTTCACTTGCAGTGATAAAACATCAATACCAGTAGACTCTAAGTCATGTAATGTATGTTATATTATCCTGAGTGACCACTAAGAAAATAAGACACAGCAATGTACTGAAAACACTAAAAATAAATCAAGATGGCCCCTCCCCCATCTTTTGAGTGTTAAAATGCACCAACAAGGTGGCATAAAAGGAGAGGTATTTCAGTGTTTCCCTGTCAAGCAATGGATTCATGGTCTGAGATGTCCTAACTAGAGAGCTCTACATGAGCTGCCCATGAGTTTAACGTTAGATTTCAGATCCACAGGACAAGTGAACAATGAAAGAAGCAGAAAATTCCCACCAGGAATCCCATGGGGTGATATACAGTCACTCTAAATTTAGTCATGAAAAGTCAGCAAATAAAAAATGGTGACCAAAAATGTCAAAATGCCAAGATCAGCAGAAACACACACACACAACAAAGGGGGGGGGGAGTTATACAATGGAATCTTTTTTCTTTGTTTTTGTGGTTAAAATATTAGCATGTGTTGTTGGCCTTTTTTACTTTTTAAGTGATGATTCTTGTGGAAAAGTGATTCATCTTCACCATTCATACTTACTATTTGGAGAATCAGTGTTGCCAAGTGTTTAAGAATACAGGCTCAAAAGCAGTTTACATGGATGAATCCAGAATCTGCTAATTCGTAACTGCTCAAACTTTGTGTGATATTAACTTCTTTCAGGTTTAGTTTGCTCATCTGTAAACTAGGGATAATCATTGAAGTGCTCATCGATTAAATCAATGATATGTATAAAATGATCCAGTATCTTCTTGGGAAAGTATTTTTTGAAAATCAGTCAACTTTTTAATAAGCATCTACAATGTTTATTTAGAAGTATTTAGAAGGTGATTACTTATTTAGAAGGCGGTTAAAGTCTTGACCTCCCTTTGGAAATTTACCTTCACTCCTATGTACCCTTTGAATCCTGAACAAAACAACCAGAAAACGACTCATTGTCACTTGGAACCTGGGTGAAACAGTATAGCAGAATCCAAGAAAATGCAGGCCTGCTTTGGAAAGAGTATCTCAAAGTATGTGCCCTACCTAAACTGAGTTCGCGCTGCCATGTGGAACAAAGAATAGCACATAGTTAATGAGTATATTATATGACCTTTAGAGAAAATCAATGTAGCAAAACATAAAATAGTTTGAAAAAATACTATAGAAATATAATGCTTACTCAGTATTAGGAAGATAAAGGAAAGGGATTACTTGGAAAGAAATGATTGCAAAGAAAAGCAAGCAACAATTTTTCTCACAGCTGAAGACCATACAATAAAAGACAAAAGCTGTCTCTTAGGCAGAATACTCTGAATTCCAACTATGTACAGTGGAGAAGCTGACAGAAGACTAATTTCTCAAGAAGAAAATGTTTTAAAAATTAAGCACCTAAATCAATATGTCATTCTGGTTTAAAAGGAAAAAAAGTAGCATCTGGGGAGTGCAGTTTTATTTTTTAATCAAATGTAAATATAAAGACAAAGTTCCTTTGCAACTTTAAGTGATCAATGTTACCATGAGTGATTGCTGTAATTTTTATTTTTGTTAGGCACACTTAAGTGAAGGAATTAACTCTTTGGTTCTGGTAGTTTTATCAATAGTATGATCTTATTTTAGAATATTCTAAAATGGTAGAAACATTTGTCATTGTAGAAAAATCCTACTTATTTCAAACAATTTACAAAGTATTGACTCTATAATCAGAGGCTAAATTTTTTATAACTCATTTTAAAAATTAAAACATCAAAATTAGGAGTTTCCTTTTTTTTAAGATTTTATTTATTTATCTATTTGACAAAGAGAACACAAGTAGGCAGAAGGGTTTATATGTGTTTTTAGTACAATATATATGTATTTTTCTTTTACCAAACATGAAATGATGTCAAACTTGTGAGATGAACAAGAGATAATTTATAAAATCACTTGAATAAGTTTCTCATTATTTTTCATTTTTTTCCCTAAATTTCTAGAAATCTTGGTATATATTCCTTTTCCTTTTATTAAATCTCATATGTAAGTTAAGAAAAGATTTTCTATAACAAGTTCTAACGTACATAAAACATAAAATAAAAAGAATATAAAGAATATAAAATAAAATAAATTTTATTCTGAACTGTCATTTGTTATTACATTTGCTTAAGAATATGATGACCATGTTTTAATGTTAGTAAACAAAAGGAGAAGTAAAATCTAGACAATACCATTCTCTTTGCATAGGACAGAGATTAATGTCATGCTTTGGACTTGATTTGGGATATTATATTTCAATTTTAAGAAACCTCCAATTGCATCTGTAACCAAAGAAGCCCCAAATTCTCTAGGCACTAAAATTACTCTTTGCTTGAAGGTCTAAATAAAATGATTCAAACCGGATCTTACGTTGTTGCAGGAATTAGAATCCTGTCTTGAAAATTCATAAAGATGAGCTAGAAAGGGGAATACAGATGACTATATTCTTAATCTCCCTCACTGCAAACTTCTTTCCCCAGCAACTAGGTGACCATCTCCTACTATGCTATGTTCTATAAGCAGAACACATGAGCAAAAGCTCTCCAAGGCAGGGGCGCCTGGGTGGCTCAGTGGGTTAGGCCGCTGCCTTCGGCTCAGGTCATGATCTCAGGGTCCTGGGATCGAGTCCCACGTCGGGCTCTCTGCTCAGCAGGGAGCCTGCTTCCTTCTCTCTCTCTCTGCCTGCCTCTCTGCCTACTTGTGATCTCTGTCTGTCAAATAAATAAATAAAATCTTAAAAAAAAAAAAAAAAAAAAAAAAAAAAGCTCTCCAAGGCAGGGCAATCACAAGGCTAAAACAAAATGTATAAGTTAATAAAACTTATTTAAGATTTGGGGGCTGGGGTGGGAAGTTGGTAAGAAGAATCACAGCATGAAACAGAAAACAACCAAATAGTCAATGCTACACATAGAGTAGAACTATGAACACAGAGAGCCACATAGATGAACTCAAACACATGATGTTAAGTAAAAGAAGCCAGACTCAAAAGGTATGGTCCAATTTATATCATAAGCAAAACTCTACAGAACTATAAACGCCAAAACTATAGGGACAGAAACAGATCAGTGGTTGCTGGGGTAGGGGAAGGGAATAGACCACAAAGGGACATGAAAGTTTATGGAGTGAAATGTCAGATACTTTGTGGTGATGTTTACTTGGCCATAGACATTTATCAAAATTCATAGAACTATAGAACTAAAAAGAAGGATGTTTGCTAAATATAAATTATACTTCAATGAACCTCACTTTAAAAAATGAATGTTGTGCCGTATTATTTTTCCTATCCCTTACCTGTACCTTCAGAGGACTGCCTAGAAGTCCTCTCTTCATGTAGCCCTAACCTCCTAATTGATTCTTAAACTAGAAATTCCAGCTCTCCTTACTCTTGGTTCCATTTCCAGGATCCCCAAATTTGTGTCTTCCTAATCCCTTCAAAATCCAAATGAATCATTTTGCTAAAAGAAAAAAAAAATCATTAGCAGGCTTAGACATTTTTGCATTTTTGCCAATGTGATTGAGCCAATCATAACTTGCTCCCGTTTATAACCAAAGACATTTTGAAGTGGCTCTCTTCCTTTTTACTCCCCCCCCCCCCACACACACACAAATAAAACAGCCACCTTTCTCAGAGGGGGATTTACTGCCCATCATTGACATCTCAAAGGCCTGTGGAAGCTTCACACTCAGTCTTCCTTACCAGTCTCTGCAGTCCCGGATGTACTTTTTAACAAGGGCTCTGCTACCACTACGAATGCTTTCCTTCCCTGACCAGCACATTCAAGAAAAAGCAAAGGATTAAGTGCTAGAAAATTCATCTCCTACTTGAAATTTCTCTACAAACTGTCACGTCTGATTGCCCAGTCTCTTCAGTGACTAGGCATATTAATTGTGCAAAGGGCAAAAAGAACATGCTGCATTAATTTGTCCATTTATTTGCTCACTTTCCTCCATAGATTACTATTTAGATTTATTTTATATTTTATATTCAGAACTGATTCCATGTTAAGAGAAGAAAAATTAGTGTTAATCCAAGGAAATGAAAAATTTAAAAACTGCATTGCACGGCTACCTTTGTAAGTATTACGTGGTAGTCTTAAGCTTACAGATACAAGTGAGAAGATACTAATATCCCCAGCCCCTCTGGCCCCTCACGGCCAACCTTGAGGTGTCATGCCTTTTGGGAGATAACTCTCCACAGTACGTGTCTCCTTAACAAAAGGCCTTGACACCTATGTTAGAGGTTGTCTTATCAAGGATGTTAGTATAGCAAAGGGAATTGGAAGATAGTGTCTCCTAGAGCAGTGAGAGATTTGTTTCCTGATCAGAATAATCAAAACAATGTCTCCCTTCAGTATGAAGTTTGGACAGGTCGGCTAGGAGCTCCCTTGAAAAGACTGGAGTTGCTAAGCCAGGAATACTCGGCTGTGACACAAAGACACTCCCTGCACGCCCACATCTGGGCCACCCCCTGTGGTATTTAAGGGGAAAAGGGGAAAGGATGTGACCTCAAAGCTCATGGTGACTGCAGTGCCCAGAGTAATGAAGTCTTGTGTTTCCCACCCATGAGTCCTAGGTCTTCTGCCAGCCTTCACAAAACTGTGGTGATGTAACTTATTAACTGAGAAACAGCTTCAGCTCTCAGACCCTTTATGGTTCTCAGTATTATGATACCCACAAATCTGTCCAGTTCATATCTGTGGGACTTTGGGCGAGCTCATGTCACCTGCAAGCTACTGGGCCAGAAATACTGCCCAAACCACCTACCTACTGCTGTATCAAGACTGTTGCCACAGCTACCCTCAAGCAACTGCTCTTTCTACTATCCCTCCCTGGGCCATTCCCTACTGGATTTTTGAACACTGCTACTCAAAACATTGATGCCATCACCAATGAGTACCCAGTTCAGGCCTCCTGAGATGCCCTACTGTAAATTGGTAAGGACACAACAACTCTTTTCCTCTGTGGCTCTTCTGTACATGTTTCACAATAGGATTGCTTGGTCCTGGAGCTGTTCAAGTTCATTTTGATTTTATAAATAAATTGGCTTTTTTCTCCAGGGTAAATATCCAGGATTAGCTGTTAACTAATTGAGGTGGGTTAGTAAGGCCAACATGATATAACCAGGATGATTCCTCCTCTCTGGTTCTCCATCTTATTGCTGAGTCAAGCCTAGTTTGATGTACACTCTCTCCCTTGGCATAGATTCTTTACCAGAGGGCCTACAGTCACTGCTAAGTCACAGTAATATGAATGCTATTGTGGACTGAATTGTGTTCCCCCAATATTCCTATGTTGATGTCCTAACTGCTAATATGACAGTATTTGGAGATGGGACCTCTAATGAGGTAATTAAACGGTGTTGTAAGAGTGGAACCCTAATCCAATAGGACTGATGTTTTTATAAAAGTAATCTCTCTTTATGCATGATTTATTTTTCCTCAGTGAAGGCAGTCTATAAATACCAGATACTAGGTCAAATATGGAGGGAACTCTTCATGGAATATATCCAATGTCAGGGACCTTTTTTTCATTGTTATTTGTTTATATGTAAGAGAAAAATGCAAAAAGAATAATTCATAGAAATATTGAAGTGGTTTTTATCAAATGGTCAAGATGATCTTGGTTTGTTTGCCCTCACATCTATTCCTTGCTCTTTCTGACTTCTGCTTTGTTCACAGGCTGCATTTCCTAGATTTACTATGTTCTATTAATGAGGGATCAGGAGGAGCCAGAGTGTATCTCCCCTTCCCTTGCCTCAGCTACTCCTCCAATAGCCCCCACCAGAAAGCCCTAATGGATTCCAGCCTCTGTTGGACAGTACTGAACTCTACACTTAAACATTGTCCTCCTCCCTTTGTCTCAACAAACTACAGGTAGTAATGACTTCCTACTATTGTTAATATCCGTTACCTCCCCATTCTGTCTGCATCCCCACCCCCCACAAAATCAATTCCTTAGAGAAAATCCTCTCTGTTATAAATTCTTTTTTTATTGAAGTATAGTTGACACAATAAATACTTTAGTTTCAGGTGTACAAATAGTGATTCAATAGCTCTGTACTCCATGCCATGCACATTACAGATGTAGCTAGCATTTTTCAACTTATTCATTTTATGACTGTAGCGGTCAATTTTTTAAAAATTTTTGCTTATTTTTTAATTTCTTTTCAGTGTTCCAGAATTCATTGTTTATGCACCACACCCAGCTCTATGCAATATGTGTCCTCCACAATATCCACCACCAGACTCACCCAACCACCCACTCCCCTCCCCTTCAAAACCCTCAGTTAGTTCCTCAGAGTCCACAGTCTCTCATGATTCATCTCCCCTTCCGATTTCTCCCAACTGCCTTCTCCTCTCCCTCTCCCTATGTCATCCATGTTATTCCTTATGCTCCATAAATAAGCAAAACCACATGATAATTGACTGCTTGACTTATTTCACTCAGCATAATCTCTTCAGTCTCATCCATGTAGATACAAAAATTGGGTATTCATCCTTTCTGATGGAGGCATAACACTCCATAGTATATATGGAGCACATCTTCTTTATCCATTCGTCCACTGAAGGGCATCTTGATTCTTTCCATGGTTTGGTAACTGTGGTCATTCCTGCTATGAACATTGGGGTACAGATGGCCCTTCTTTTCAATACATCTGTATCTTTGGGGTAAATACCCAGTAGTGCAATTGCAGGGTCATAGGGAAGCTCTATTTTTAATTTCTTAAGAAAGCTCCACACTGTTCTCCAAAGAGGCTGCACCAACTTGCATTCCCACCAACAGTGTAAGAGGGTTCCCCTTTCTCCATATCTTCTCCAACACATGTTGTTTCCTATCTTGTTCATTTTGGCCATTCTAACTGGTATAAGGTGGTATCTCAATGGAGTTTTGATTTGAATCTCCCTGATGGCTAGTGATGATGAACATTTTTCATGTGTCTGTTGGCCATTTGTATGTCTTCATTGAAGAAGTGTCTGTTCATGTCTTCTGCCCATTTTTTTTTTTGACATGATTATCTGTTTTGTGTGTGTTGAGTTTGAGGAATTCTTTATAGATTTTGGATATCAGCCCTTTGTCTGTAGTGTCATGTGCAAATATCTTCTCCCATTCCATGGGTTGCCTCTTTGTTTTGTTGACTGTTTCCTTTGCTGAGCAGAAGCTCTTGATCTTGTTGAAGTCCCAAAAATTCATTTTGCTTTTGTTTCCTTGGTAGCAGGCAATTCTTAAAGTAGTTTTAAATTTTCTTATTTAGATCCTAATTGTATTATTTATTTTCATGTTTTACTATGCTCTGCCTTATTCTATATAAGACTTAAGATGATTTGTGGAGAAGTGTGAAATAAGAAAAGATATTAAAATTTTGAAGTGGATATTTTGAAGTTGGAAGATGATCGAAAATAATTAGATAAAATAATGTCAAAAATAAGCTAAATTAATGAACAAAATTGATCTATACATTGGCAGTATGTTTAGTTCTAAACATTCTGTTGGTCATTGTTAAAAACAGAAATGGTCAGTTAAAAAATTCAAAAGTAGGTGGAGAGGAAACGGATTCTATTGCTTATTTAATTACTAGGATCTACTGTTCTTTGCAACTTCTGCTTATGGTATTTATAAAAGCATTTACCATTTTATTTAAATTTTATTTTTAAGAAAGAAAGCACTGAAGCATTAGTGTGTCCTCTAGGTTTGCTTAGTGCACTCAAACTGAACTGTTCTCCAGTGTTCCTGGATTAGATTCAGTCCAAAGATCCTCTAGGATGCATCTTGGCCATGCAGAAATTACAATATTGTTAGTCAAGGTGGGTTTTCATTCCTTCAGTGTAAAAATTCCGCCAGGATTGCTTCATGTTAATATTCCCAGCAGAGCTTCAGTTTTTTATTGAACAACAATATTTGTCCATTTTCCCCAAAACAAGGAAAGGATGAAATAAAAATTAGCCCTTACACAATGACAAAAATACCCAGGGATAAGAATAGCTTCCATACCCAGTGAATTGATCAAATTTAGGTACAGCTCTATCAGACTATTGGACCAGATTTTACCCTCTTTAGTCATGGAGAGGCTTTTTCTTTGGCATTTGTAGACCTTTCCCTTAACAGGGATATCAGTAACTCTGGCTGTGAAAAGGTCCTAAAGCATTGGATACTGCATGCACAACTTTTATTGTTTTTCACTAATACTTAATATTTCATAGTGCCCACAATAACACATTATTTATTTATTTATTTCCCCTATTATTATTTTCAACATGGACATTTGTGGTACTGTCCAAGAATTTCTTTAGGATGTATACTTAGAACTCATTTTTCAGGGTCATTAGAAGACATTAAATATAGACAGATTACTTTCCAAAATGGCTGATCCAGCTTATATTCCCATCATAAGACAAGATTTTTAAAATTTATTGTTTACATCCTTGTCAATGTTGTTTTTATCTAATTTTCTAGTTTTTACTTACTAAAAGTGTAAAGAAATATTTCACTGATGTTTGGCTTTCTTTGACTAATTATGAATTTGAGAGCATCTTCATATTCTTTTAAGTCAATGGCACTTCTTTGTGAATCAATGCTGACCTTCTTTACCAAATCTCTAATCAGGTTTGCCTTTCCCCCTTGCTTATAAAACATAAATTTTCATTATGTTAAATTCTAAGTATAAGATAATGGCAGTTCCAATTTCTCCTTCAGCCCAAGGGTATTCAGTAATCTTTTTTTACTTCAGGTGAATGGATTTTTAAACTATCTTTTAATTCATTATAAACATACATGCACATATACACAAACTAATTTAGTGTGTTTGTGCATTTAAAATTAACGAATTTGACCTTAAAATATTCCTACAAGATAATTATATTCAATATCCTTGTTTTAGAGGTAAAGAACCGAGGAATAGAGAAGCTAAATCTTGCCCAGCGTATAAAGCTAAGAGATGGCCAAGTCAAATTTGAACCCAGTGTTTGAATCTAGAGCTCAAACTTTCACTATGACATCCTAATACAAAGTCAGTATTGATCATACATGCATAGAGTTTCTTAAAATGAAACTTTGGTAAAAAATAAATAAGTAACAAGAGAGACAAAATGTGATTTCTGAGGGAAATAAACATATCTTACTTTGATACCTCAAATATAAAATATAACCATCCATTTCTAGATACTTTTTGCAGATACAAAATTAGAAGCTGTGTGACCTATTTAATGAAAATAAGTATGCAGGTGTAATAGACACATTTAATAACCTATAATCAGAAGTGATGTTGACTATTTTTGTTGAGATAAATTTCCAGTAAAATATCCAACAAAGTTGCCATTTAAATGGTAATGCTAATAATTACATTCTGGGTTCACACTTCACTGAATGGCATAATTTATTTATTTCCCTTGTGGTTAAAAGGGAATGCTTTTTTGTTCATATGAGGGCTCTTGATTATCACTTTTGAAATCTTGTTTAAAAACCAGTTTGAATGGAACAACTAACATCATTTTTCAGATGGGATTAAAAAATGCTTTTTTTTCTATTACTCAGATAACCATCCATCCTGGGAAACAAAGCATCTTCTTAGTATTACTGACAGTAAAAATCATACAATTCCCAGGAAAGAAAAAATAGACCACCACGAGTAACTGTGAAGTATATTCTTTCACTGGTGGCTAGACTTCAGTACCTATGATCCTTACTTAATCTGTCATCTCTGAGGTAAATAAATAAACTCAATGTAAAATTTTCTGTTTTAGTTTATATCCTAAGTGTAGAAACCAGCATTCACTTATCTTTGGCAGATGTCAAGAGATTCCAATGTATATAGGTTCATCACTATGCAAATAAATGAATGAAAACTACAGAAATATTGCATGTAATGGATACAAAATTTATTATGGGATAAGAAGTTTTAAATTTTTGATGCGAACTCCTAAATAGAAACTATGTGAAAATCAGAAGTCAGCAGCTTGGTCACAGTTTAAACATAATGCTCGGTCAAGCATTAAACATAATCAAGAATTGTGTCAATGTTCAGAACTTGAGACAGCCTTTACAAGGTGTCCACTCTCCTAAACAAACAAAAATATATTTACTAGTTTACGTAAAAAATGTCTAGCAGGCCTTCACTTTAACGCTAGTGATTGTATGCTTGTTGAGGGAAAAAATGTGGAATCATTCATCTCACAATGTTTAAAGACTCTTCACATAGCCAGCACTCAATCAATAAACCAGACAGAAAGAAAATATTCATAATACATATATCTGACCAGTAATTTTTATGCAGCATATGTGAGGAACTTTTACAAATCTATCCCAATAAGAGAACAATCTAATAAAAAATGATTGAAGTCATAAAGATATACTGCATAGAAGATTTTCAAATGCCAACATGTTCTATAGACATCAGGAAAATGCACATTAAACCAAAAAATGATGACATTTGTTAACCACTAAAATTGCCCCAATATAAAATACTGATACTATTAAATGTTTGCAACTATCTAGAGTAACTGCACATTCCACATACATGGCTCACGGGAGTGTAAAATAGTACTACTGCTTTAGAGACCCATTTGAAGGTTTATTATGAATGTAAACATGTATCTACCCTATATATTAAACTACCAGATTTTTATCAAAGAAAAAAATATTTATGCTTACAAAAGAATGGTACACGAATGTTATAGAGAACTTCTGTTCTATAGTCAAAAACTGGAAACAACCCAAATGTCCATCAACAAGAGGAATGGTTAAACGTACCACAGGATATTCACACAACACAGGGTTCAGACTACAACATGGCAATGAAGGAAGATATGTGTGTGTGCGTTTTTGTGTGTGCATGTATATGTTTATATATTGGATATGTATTTATAGTATTAACATATAACAATTATTGAATTTTATTATAAATTTAGTTTAAATGATTGTTTATATATTATAGCATATAATATATACAAACACAGATATGGTTATCAATGCCCAATGGTTATGTAATTTGTAATGTCTAGTGCAAAATGGAAATGCAGGGACTCATTTAAAAAGCAAGGAAACAGCACCATTACTGTTCATCTTTGTGTTGCAGAAAGTCAGTTTTAAGTGCAAATAACAGCATTTAATAAATAAGTGGAATTACTGAAGTTACCCAGTTCATATTTCATGACTGGGACATATATGTGTATATTGTTCTTACCATAATGGTGGAAAGGTCACAGAGTAAATCAACTGGGTTTATTTTACTTTTTGATACAGGTATAGTCAATCAATACTCTCCAAATTCAGTTTGATCATTAATAAGTCACTGTTAAAAGGCAAAAGAGCTACGGGTTGCCCCAATATTTTCAATTTTTTTATCAATGTCATCATTTTCATAAGTGGTTGGCTAATAGAGGGAAGTGACAAGACTAAGAAAGAATATGTGAGGAGTCTAGCTGTTCATGTTTCTTTGAACACTGTTACCTTCTTTCTGTACTAAAACCAAATTAAAGTGTGGCCTCTCAAGGCTGTCAGCAGTCCCACTTAGAGAGTCATAGACATAACATCCTTCTTCTGTACTTACTTTAAGTCTTACTGAACTTCATGCGTTGTGATTCCAAACAGAATTCTGTACTCATGGGACTTCACAAAACCTGTATGTGAATGGGGTGACAAGGATTAACAGCAAGCACACATACAGCACTTATCTTCTTCTGCTGATATGGATGTTTCATTGTCCCATTGGACTTCACTTACAAAACACAAGTTCAAAGATAAAATTTTGATGAATTTCAAGATGGTGACACCAGAACATTAAGCCAAACATAGGTCCTTCTGAACTTGGGACCGTTTGAGATTGTATAGGTCACATATTTAGGAAACTGCCCTGAATACAAAGATAGATGATAGATAGATAGATAGATAGATAGATGATAGATTAGATAGATAGATAGATAGATAGACTGATTGACCTAGGGAAGCCTCTTCAAAGGGTAAAAGAAAGCTCAGAGAAAAAAGATGTTGAGAAGTGTTCAAAATCTAGATGTTGAGGAGACAAAGGAGTTTGAATGTGGGCTTTACAAAAAAAGGAAATAAAAACTACTCAAAGTTTGGGGCCTGGAAATTGAGAAAGATGGAGTTAATATTTAATCAAATAAGGACAGAAGGAGGTGGTTTGAGATATGAGAGATATTAGAAGTTCAATTTTGAATATATGAAGTTTAAGTGCCTATTCTACAACCCATTATACTCCCAAATGTAAATGTCATTCAGGCAGTTGGATACTTGAGTATGAAGAACAGAGAAGACTGTAGTCAACACAGTCATGGCATGATATTTAAAGCCATGAAAAGTGAGAAAAGCTGATGTAGGGAATAGTATATAAGGAGAAGAGAAACACTCCAGTATTTAGAGATCAAAGAAATGCCATGTGACCTACAATGGGAACTTGAAAACTGCCTTTGGTAAATGACTTAATCTCTCCAAATGTGTTCATTTGATACCTACTTTTAAGATGGCTGGGGAGTGAAAGATACAAATAGTACTATCTAACTATCTTAAGTACCCAAAAAAACTACCTCCTTATTCCAGCCAGTGTGTCTCTATCCTCTGATTCATTCCCCACAGAACTAAAAAGAACAAAACAAATGAAAACAAAAACCTTAATCCTTTTATTTATTCATTTGTATTTCCACTGTTGGCCTTCAAAGTACTGGTCAGTTGCCCAGAACAGGAAATATGTCTTATTCACCTTTGTGACTTTACCATTGAACTCACTACAGAAAGAAAAGAAATTAATATTTTTCTTCAAAGAATGAATATATTCTTAGCAAATGAGTTCATTCAATTGCCCTAGAGAAGTCTTTACTGTAGTTTCTACTCCTCAGAACAATCAGGAATGTAACCTGTAAAAAACAATGTTTTACATTTCTCACAGTATGTTTGCTTTAACTTGATGAACTAGAAGCGATTTGAAAATAAATTTTTCATATTTTTCCTCCCTGAGTTAAAAGAAATGAGAGTAAAATCTTTAAACATGATAGCACTTATGGGAAATAAGTAACTCTTGCAACCTACTCTGAGATCTAACTTGAAAACTAAATGTTCTTTGACATTCTGTAAGATTTATAAAATGTCAAGATAGCCTCCACTTTGATTAGTTATACATAACTTTGAAATGTTTCCATTTATCATTCATGTTCATAAAGAACCTCTCTCTGTTTTCAGTGTAAAAACAGACTTTTGCATTAGTGAGAAATTACATAATTGTGTGAAAGAACTAGACACTGAACCTAGGATAAGAATATTATATCCACCCCTGTTCAAAGCTGCAAATCTCTGATTTGAGTTGTATACAACCAAGTCAAAATGCTACATGGATTTTGGCTTTATTATTTGCCTTTCTTGCATAGCTTTTATCAATGGCAAACCATTGAAAATGTTCAGAACTTCCTAGAAACTAAAAGTTTAAAAATGTTCCTTAGGGTGCCTGGGTGGTTCAGTGAGTTAAGCCTCTGCCTTCAGCTCAGGTCATGGTCTCCAGGTACTGGGATCAAGCATCAGGACCCACATCAGGCTCTCTGCTCAGCATGGAGCCTGTTTTCCCCCCTCTCTCTCTGTCTGCCTCTATGCCTTGTGATCTCTGTCATATGAATAAATAAAATATTTTTTTAAAAAGTCTTTAAAAAAAATCTTTTAAAAATCTTTTAAAAAGTAGTTAAAAAATGTTCCTAATATTTCTTTCAAATGGTCTTTACCCAAGCAGGTATCTTTTTGATTAAAGAGATCAAATGGCTGTGATGCCTGGGAATACTGGCCATCCTAGAGGTGACTTCAGGACACAAACAGGAAAAATGAAACCTCTCTGAACATATAAACCAGAAGGATTGAAATGTAAAGAATTGGCCATGGGGTGCCTGGGTGGCTCAGTGGGTTAAGCCTCTGCCTTCAGCTCAGGTCATGATCTCAGGGTCCTGGGATCGAGCCCCACATCAGGCTCTCTGCTCAGCAGTGAGCCTACTTCCTCCTCTCTCTGCCTGCCTCTCTGCCTACTTGTGATCTCTCTCTCTCTCTGTCAAATAAATAAATAAAATCTTAAAAAAAAAAAAAAGAATTGGCCAGATATATGATGTAATACTCCACAACAACAGCAACCAGGAAACAGGAGTAAGAGAATCCAGACATTCATAGTAGGAAACCACCATGTTACCCACCACCAGACAAAGGGACTGGGACTCAGGGATCAACATTACTTGGTAGAAGCTAGAGCATGTTCATACTGAGTGGTCAGCAAATTCTCTCTATATAAGGCAGTGATTCTCAAATTTCATGTGCATAAAAGTCATACTGCTTAAGATGCAGACTCCTAGGACTTACCTCCAGAGAATAGGATTCCATAGAATCTGATTCAATGGTATTAACCATAGGAATATGAATTTTCAACAAATATCCTTGGTGATTCCAATATAAGTAGTCCATGGGCCGCATTTGTAAATATATTGTTAAGGAGTGATTTTTTGCAGAAGGTCTAAGTATAACAAAACTTCTTGTTGAGAACAAAATGTTGAGTGGGGAGTCATAGAGTTAGAAGATGTTCAGAAAAGAAAAAAATTTTTTCATGCATCCGTTAAAGCCTGGATCTTCCATCTCCTTTTCTTAGACCCCTAGCAAATCCCATTCCACATATCTCAATTTAAACATTTGTACATAAAATATATACTAAAGGATTTCTTAGATTGCACATAATAGAGAAAACCACAGGTCACTTCAGGATTAGTATTAAGTGACTCAAGAGTGTAAAAGTGAATAAAAATATTTCAATGACTGCACAGCTGCTACTGAAAACTGAGATTGCAAATTATTGCTTAGGACATCATATATAACATGAGGATCTAACAGAAGATCCTGTGATCCAATTTTTTAATTCTCTTCTTATATAAAGGGGTCTGCACCTCAGTTCCTTTGCCACTCTTAGAATTCAGCTTTTCTTGTTACCTCTTTCTGTGAGTGTTTATCTTTTTCTTTCCATGTCTGCATCTTCCTCAAATGATTTATTCATCACTAACTCTGAATCTAAAGTTATTTATCTATCTTTATGTTCAAAGTCCCTCAAAATGCTGTCATCAAGTAAATTAGGTAGCATCCTATATGGAGCCTATATTGAACAGATGTCTCAGATTTGTTTAGATTCTTCAGTAAGAATCCCATTATAGCCCTGCTTTAGGCCTACATGTCCCCATATTTCTTCATATAATATTAATGGACAGTTGCTCATGTAAATGTAGCAGATGACTAACTTTATCATTTGCATTTTAACTTTTTTCCTAAATTTCCTTTTCAAATTACAGATACCGTCAAACCCATGTGCTAACCAAACACCCGAAACAGGCAATGAATTAGCTGCTGCTCAAAGGTTTCACATAAGGGTGATCTCCCTGTGTAATCTGTCTACCTAGTCTATCATGGCAGATCATCCATCGTTTCAAGGATCTTCCTCTCTAGGAAGTTCCAACTGCTTCACTAAAACTTTAATAAATGCATATCAATGATGTCTGAAAGTTATATAAAATACATATAATTTATTCTTTCTCCAATAGAATAGCTACTCAAATATTTAAAAGCATCTATTACGGCTCTCCTAAGTCTTTTTTATCTTTAGCCTAAAATCCCCCAGTTCCTTTCATCTCCCTTAATGTGCCAGAGTTTTCAGACACCTCACTGTTCTGAACACATGCTAATTCTCCAATGCCGGTTTTACATTGTGATGTACAGTATTAAAGAAATTATTCCAAGTGTGAACTGCATAGTAGATGAGATGAATAACTTTCTTCATCTGGGTATGAGACTTTGATTAACACAATTTAATGCTATGTTATGATAATATTTTCAGTGGCACGATCAGAGCATTGAATCATGCTGAGCTTGTCATAATCAACAAAAACACGAGAATTATCTCTCCAAAGATGCTATATATCACTTTTTCCTGATCTTTATCCTAACTAGTTAAGACAGATGTCATTCTTTCCTTTCAAATTTCATAATAGTGATCCGATTTTCTTCTGGTTTTTGTAACAATCATTTGAAATATTGAGGTCATTTAATCTTACAACTGAAATGGTTTAGTTTTATCTATAGTATCAAAAGAAAGCCCAATGGACAATATAATCTCTATGGTCCAGAGTTAACTGACCTTCACTATACAACAATTCTGTAATTCCTGGATTCTAAACTTCATCCATGTATATGCCATCTGAGTGTTTGACCGTTATAATTGGTGACAGTTCCCAGTTATCAAAAGATTAAAATAAAAATAATATTGCCTCAGGGCTCCTAGGTGACTCAGTCTCAAATAAACAAATAAATCCTAAAAAAGAAAGAAAGAAAGAAAGAAAGAAAGAAAGAAAGAAAGAAAGAAAGAAACAGAAATAATACTGTCTCAGTTGATCTTTACAGAATCTCTGATGCAGAGAGCTGAAATTATTATTTTTGTTTTGAGACTCACAGATATCAAAACAATGTCTTTCTTAAGACATTGCTTAAGACATGGTTTAATACACAGCAGAGGACAGAAAAGAATTAATATAGATTGACAAAAAGCAGACCTGGAAAGGGATGAAAGGATTAGAAAGGGGAATGAGGAGTCTTTTATGGTGATGTGCATGTGTGTTATTTTAATTGTGATGATGCTTATGTCAAATTGCTTAAATTGTACTTATTTATATATGCAGATCATTATAGACCAGTAATACTTCTATAAACCTGCCAAAATAAATTGAGGGACTCAAGGACTTTGTTCCTGCTGATTATATCTATCAATATTACTCAATAGGTAGTTAAAACTGAGAAAGTTTAAAATTATTTGTTTATTCATTTAAAAACAGTGATAATTTCACTACATGCTAGCATAACATTTTTTATGGGAAAAAAACTATTTTCCAAGATACAGAAAAGTTAGTGAAAATAGAAAAAGTATTTTGCATTTTTGCAAATCTCTTTTTGCATCTGATAACAGAAGGCAACTAGATTTTCATACATTTTGACTTTCAATGTAGTACTAAATCTTGTATTGACTGATGTATCTCAAAAAATACTGCCTCACACTGATGCATAATTGGAAATCAGAGGAGTATTTTATTTTCTTATTAATTATTTCTAGTAACATATAATGTATTATTAACCACAGGGGTACAGGTCTGTGGATGTCAGGCTTACCCACTTCGCAGCACTCACCATAGCACATACCCTCCCCAATGTCCATAACCCAACCACCCTCTCCCTACACCCCCTGCCCCAGCAACGCTCAGCTTGTTTTATGAGATTAAGAGTTAGAGGAGTATTGTAATAGCCTTTTCAGATAATTGTGGATAGTCTTTGATGCTACACCAAAACTCAACATGTGGTGATTTCTTAAAGGTACATTGCACTGTAAAAATTTAAATATCATCAATAAACTTTATGTGCTCTGCTACTTTAAAATTTATTAGGCTACATTGCACATTAAATAGATTTATGCATGTATGAATGTGCATCATGCATTATAAATTTGAAAAATTATTGATTACCTGTGCTCTGAAGTTCTTTCCAAATTGTGATCCATTTTATTTTACAATATCAAAATGATAAATTACAGTTTCACTTTGAAAACAGAGACTTTCTTTTCTGTATCACTATTGTTTTCTTGGTCTTTGAGGTGGTACTCTGATTCAGTAAATTAAAATATGTAAGGTCATTCCCCTTATGAGTAAATGCCTAACTTATGGTATGGTTATCTATCCTTTCATTTCAGTATATACTGTACATTCATAACATTCTAGCTATGGGACGTGAGGCCTTCAAGATCTTATTCCTGCATATATTTGCAGCCTTTTCACCATCCTGTGTCCTACACTCAGTTTCCTGAATTCAATTTGCTTGTACACATCTTATTGTGTTGCCACATATGTATGTCTCTTATTCTGGACAGCTCTTTATCCCTTTGATCAAAGAATAAAGAACACTTACTGTCTGGAAAGATGAGGTGCTTAACCATGACTTGAAGTAAACCTCCTTGACCAGCCAGAAAAAGATGGATGTCCTTTCCGTGTGCTGATATACAAATGATCCTACTACTTTCTTGGGCTTTATAAATTAAAGAATGGCATTCCTTCTAGTAGGATGCAGGCAGGCACATGGGTTGGCAAAATCTTCTTAACAGGCATGTCTTCCTTTGATTAGACACAGCTCCATGGAGAGCTGGGAGGGAAGAATTGGCTTAGAGTTTACCTACCATGCGATGCTCGAGTACGAGCCACTGTAAGAGCATAAGGTACAAAAACTTTTCTAGACGTTTTGATCCTTTCATGCTACTGTTCATGAGTAAAAAGGTACACTATAAGCACCTTTAGGGAGGAATCTCTGCTTTGTACATATTGCCAAGATATAGCACAACATCAGATACATTACCAATGCTCACCAAATAGGCATAGAATAAGGGACTATTTGGTGGAAACCTATATACTAGAAGAAATGGCTCTCATCAGAGATTTCTCTTCGAACTTAGGCCATGGTATGTCTTTTCCTTCCACTGTTAAATTCATCCCACCATCAGTCTTCACAGGATATGTTAGTGTGGGAAGCTAGCACATTAGAATATAATTATTTATGGGAAAAGTTCATATTTTCTTTCAAAATAAGAGTGTAAATCACAACAAACAGACAAGCAAATATATTTAAAATATTATTTTGGCTACTGGCAGAAAGAGAGGAAAACAACAATTTTTAAACCTGTTCTGAATTAACAAGAGTCGGAGAAGTGAGAATGTCATGGAAAGAACAAGGACTGATCATAATTATAGGTAGAAATCCAGCCTGTCATTTTTCTGGCCATATAAATTTAGGCAGATTGTTTAACCATTCCGATTTTAATTTGTGACAGTGACAAATCTGTGAAAAGGTGTACATTTTAGTAATATTTAAGTTGGTATATATTATTTTAAAAATGCACAGTAGCTTTACTATTCCATAGGACATTTGACTTCAAATAGCCAAAAACATGACAAATAACAACTTGTAAAATTAGTTTGTTTCACATAACATGGAATTTTGAAAAGAAAAAGCTTAGAGCTGAAGGAGCTCAATATGCCAGGACCCATGGGATTTCTCTCTTCCCCACTCTTCCTTGGCTTTGTTGCATTTATATTCGTGCTAGTGAATTTTGCACAGGCATGGCTTGGCCTTCCTTCAGTGGTGGATGGGAAATTTAACTTTTAGTTTTCCAACATTTCCAATAAAAAAAGGCAAACCAAAAGTAGATTAGTTAAGTCTCTTAACTGAGAACAGTTTTGATGTATGCTATAGCAACTAACCTAACCACATTTACAAGTTTTCATTGAAATGTCTGAGATTAAATTTAAATGAATTTACCAATAGCCTACATTATACTTTCTGCTCCAGTTGCTTTTATACTTTAATAATGAAAATGTCAATTGTGAAAAAAATACTCATTATGTCAACAAATCAGCTATTAGAATATCATGGATTCAATAAATATTAGTCATAAGACTCTCATATATAATTTATTGAAATGGATACTAGCTTTATTTTGTTAGATAATAATCGAAAGTAGATTTTATCTTATTTGAGTTATTTATTACTATTTCAAAAAATTTATGGCAATTACAAAATATCTTAGATTTAAACACATTAAGTATTTTTTTTAAATCATAAATTTTTGCTAACCTATTGTTAGCTTATGAGTAATATGTAGCCATCAATATTTTATAACAATATGACAGTCTATCAAGTAGTTGCAGATGAGAATAGGCAATGAATATATTGTGGTAAGAAATTAGGTTACTATGGAATCTTATGCTGCTAGGAATGGAGTAGATCTCTAAATTTCTGAAAGAGTTGTCAGTAGATCAGAGAACTTTATAAGTGGGTGTGTCTTTTGTATTGACATCAAACCTTTTGATAATCATTTACAATATTTATTATTTATCATGCATATGCTTGTGAAAGTGATTTTTGATCCTTGTTTTATTTGTCAAAATTAATATGCCCTGCATATTAAAATTAAAGGAAACAACCGGATATGAAATATGGCATAACCTTATAAACCTTCAACAGTGTCATATCCTTTATTTAATCAGTCAGAATTTTTTCTTTCTCTCTAATATCCTTAGTATTTGCCTCTATATCACCCACTAATTTAATCCTTATTTAAGTAGAAATCATTATGAAAGTATCATAATTACTTTCCTTTCCTTGATTTTTAATAGAAAACTAAATATTTCAAATAGTTCATTTTATTCCATAATAATTTCTTAGAAACATGTTACATGATTTCCCTTGTTCCTTTTTCCTTTTTCTTCTATGCTACATTCTGAGACTGTTTATCTTCTTTTAGTTGTTTTATAATTTATGCTGTTTCTGAGCGCTTGTATCCCAGGTGGGAAAAGATACATAAAATTGTGGTTTTGTGACAGATGTTGGCAAAGATGCAAAGAAAGGGGAACCCTCTTACACTGGTGGTGGGAATGCAAGGTGGTACAGCCACTCTGGAAAACAGTATGGAAGGTCCTCAAAACCTTAAAAATAGAGCTACCCTATGACCCAGGATTTACCCCAAATATACAAAAATAGTGATCCGAAGGAGCATGTGCACCCGAATGTTTATAGCAGCAACGTCCACAATAGCCAAACTATGGAAAGAGCCCAGGTGTCTATCCACAGATGTATGGATAAAGAATATGTAGTATATATATTGTGAATATTACTCAGCCATCAAGAAAGAAAGAAAGAGAGAGAGAGAAAAAACCTTGCCATTTGTGATGAGGTGGATGAAAGTAGAGGATGTTATCCTAAGTGAAATAAGTCAGATCAGAGAAACACAATTACCATATGATTTTACTCATATATGGAATTTAAGAAACGAAAAAAGGAGCATAGGGAGAGAGAGGAAAAAAATAAAACAGGACAAAATAGAGGGGAACAAACCACAAGAAACTATTAATCATAGGAAATAAACGGAGGGTTGCTGGAGGGGTGGAGGGATGGGGCAACTGGGTGGTTGGCACTAAGGAGGGCATGTGATGTAGCCAGCAGTGGGTGTTACACCCATACCACTGATGAATCACTGAACTCTACCTCTGAAACTAATATGCTATATGTAAATTAAATAAAAATGATATTATAAAAAATTATGGTTTCATGTACATGTCAGGTGGTGGTATGGTGGGAGTCATGGAATTCAAGAAGATGGTACACAGAATTAGAAGGGCAAAAAATATATATACATGGGTTTATTGAAGAAGTATCATAATAGACAAGTAGTATCTAGAGATAAGACTAAGGACTGGTGCATAATTTTTTTAGCTTTATTAAAGTATAGTTGACAAATAGAATTGTAAGATGTCTAAACTAATTATCATGATGATTTGAAATATAGACACATTGTGAAAGTATTCCTGCTATTTAGTTAATTAATATATCCATCACCTCACTTATTTTATCTATTTAGGAACATTTAAGTTCTACTTTAGAAAAGTTCAGTGATACAATACAAAAATGGAAAATAATTCAGCCATGAAAAAGAAGTAAATCCTGCTGTTTGTAACAACATGGATGGAACTTGAGGTCATTATGCTAAGTAAAATAAATCAGACAGACAAATACTTCATGGTGTCACTTGTACATGGAATTGAAAAGGAAGGAAGGAAGGAAGGAAGGAAACAAAAAGAAAAGCCAACACGTGACATGTAATTTTTGAGAAAAAAAAAAAAAGTTACGCTCATCCCAAATAGGTCACAATTTGTTTTAAACTACCATTTACATGGAGTAAAGTAAATTTATGAGATAGACAAAATTAAAATTAAAATCTAATTATTTTTAGGTCTTCATGGAATCATCAGCACATTTCACTTCAGAAATATGTAAGTTCTTTATTAGTTACCATAGAAAGAATATTTCTATAGCTCCCAGTAAATATGATGTGTTCAACTTATATGACCATTCTTATATTACTCTTTATAAACTAGTCATTAAAAGACTAAATAAAAAATAATACATAATTGTTCAAAGGTTTCTTCAAGTTAAAACAAATCACAGTATATTTTTTCTTCAAACTGTGCAATTTGAATGAGCTTGTTAATCTTGAAAAATAATGGTGAGAAGTTTTCTTGATTTATTTTGAGCAAAATGCTTTCCTGAGTCATCTGTTTTATTGAATTAATAGACAATTGTATCAAATAGAGATGGATTTCAAACCCATTGACAAAAATATTAGCAAAAGAGGTCAGAGAAGCAATTAGTGGAAATATTTTAAGAAAATAAGTGGTTTTAAATTTCTTTAACAAAATTCATATTATTAATACATGTAATCTTGTCATTATTACTATTATTTTTGTCTTTAACAACTTTACTGAGATAATTCATATACTAAAAATTTGACTCATTAAAAGTGTACAATAAAGTACAATAAAGTAGTTGTATAGTGTATTCAAAGTTGTTTAACTTTTAGCACAATCTAATTTTAAAACATCTTATTACCCAAAAAGGAAATCTGTATATCCTAGTAGTAACTCTCTATTTAACAACTCTCCCCATCAATTCTACCTCACACACAAGAACATAGACTTACCTTCTGTTTCTACAGAGACTTATCTATTCTGGAGTTTTCAAATATAGGGACTCGTACAATTCCATTGTAAAAACAAAAGCAACAATATTGCAGCATGTACTAGTGCTTCATTTCTTTTAATAGCTGAATCATATTCCTTTGCATGAATATACCTTGTTTGTTTTTTAATCAAATTCATTAGTGGATGGGCATTCCAGTTGCTTCTCCCTTTTGTTATTATGAGTAATTTGGATATAGACATTTGTGTAGAGTTTCTTGTTGGAATGCCTGTTTTTAATTCTCTTGAGTATATTACCTAGGAGTAGAATTGCTGACTCACATGTTAACTTTATGCTTAACATTTCAGTGAATTGCTAAACTGTTTTCCAAAGAGGCTATAACATTTAAAATCCAGCCAGGAATGTATGAGGATTCCTATTTCTCCACATTACTTGTCTAACTTATTTTAGCCATCCTAATGTTGTGAATAGGTATCTCCTTGTTGTTTTGATCATATTCCCCTAGAACTATGTTAGATGATGTTAGACATCTTTTGCATACTTATTTGCCATTTGTGTATGTTCTTTGGAGAAATATCTGTTCTAATCTTTTGCTTATTTTTAAAATTGAGACCTAGCACATTATTATTAATAGTAAATGTTCAATAAATATACATAAAATAAATGCAGGTTTTAAAATAAATAAAGTCTTCCCTTTTTAGGATTATTTTTGCTAATTAATGGATATTAAATTATAAGTGTTATTTATTTAAAAGTTCAGTTAAACATAAATATTATGGAATGATAGGATGGTTATTCATTTTGCAGATCTTGTAGTATATAAAATCTAATGAGTAAATAATGCCTCATGTCTCAGATATGATTTTAAAAACCCCTCAGAATCTTAAAAAAACTATAAACAGTAACAAAAAAAAAAAAAAACATCTAGGCATATTATAATCAAACTACTGACCAAATATAAAGCTAAAGCCCTAAATCAAGGATTACTAATCTAAATAAAGGAAGATAGGGGGGAAAACAGTTAGGCAAACAGAAAACAGAGTAAGTTTGTACATTAAAACCTGAATTTACCAGAATTGCATTGAATGGAAGTGGTCCAAATACTCCAATGAGCAAATGAGTATCGATCTGAATGAAAAAAAACGACACAAGCCTAACTCCGTGCTGCTCACGAGAGATAAGTTGAGGAAGACACAGGAAAGTAGACTATAACATGATATAAGCACATATAAAGACATTAGCCAAAAGTAAATCAATGGTTACATTAATATCATACAAAGTAGATTTTAACTCAAGCGCATTATGTTAAGAAACAAAATCCATCCAACTAAATATTAAAAATCAAATTGGCTTTATTCAATGATTCATGAATTGATCAGCATCCAATCCAGCAAACAGAAAGCTCTATTGAGCTTCAGGGAAGAAAAAGTTTTTTTTACAGGCAGGGAGGGAACGGAAAAAAAGGCAATTAATAGCAAAGAATGCATTGTTTTGGGCAAGGTTGCCTTCCTAATGGAAATGGAATGGGCCTATCAGTAAATCACCCTCTAGTGCTGACCAGGAAAGTTCACGTTGGCTGGTTAAAGGTCACATTCCTAAAGAAGATAAAACTGCATGAGTCTTGGTTTGCTGCTGTGGGGCCTTAACACAAGTGATTACCTATGGGTTTTAGTTTTTAACAACCTTTAGTGAAAAAAAGTACATGTCATAATGAAAACAAATCTCAAGAAAACATAACTAAATCATGTGTGTGGAACCACAGAGTCACAAAATAAGAAATAACAAATCCATTGAACATATCCATTTGTCCTGTTGATGAGGACAAAAAGCAGTGGTAACTCTCATAGTCTACTAGTAAGGAGGTACTACCACTACAAAAACTGACAGTATCTAATAAAGCAGAATATATGTTTGTTCTATGATGCAGTCATTTGTATTTATCCAATAGAATGCGAATCTATCCAGTAGAAATGCTTACATAGCTAAACCAAAGAATAGATATGGAAATACTTGTGGCAGCACTGTAATAGCTCCAAACCTGAAATTGCTCAGATGTCTGTTACTAACAAAATAAATAGTGTACTCTATTCATACTGGAATGCTAAGCATTAACAAGAATTAATGAACCAGTGCTACACATAACTAAATGGATGAATCTTACCAACATGTGTTGAATGAAATATGTCAAACAGAAAATGTACTATATAATTCTAGTTAAACAAAGTTTTAAAACATGGTGCTAGAAGGCAGAGAAGGTAGTTCTCTTCCTAATGACTAGGAAGTGGCACTTCTTTGTTCCAGTTATGTTCTATTTTTAGTTATGTGTGTATCTGTGCTTGTGGTTAAAATGAATTTGGTAAGCATGGTGATACTTATTGAGCTCTGTGTTTATGGTTTGATCAATTTCCTGTATGTATATTATATTACAACTATTTGTTTTTAAAGTTACATTATGTATTTGGCCCCTAGCTCCATGTAGAACATGTTTTCCTAAAGTTACCTTTGAAGTGAATCTTCAGAAGCACACAGAACTAATTAATAACAAAGGCCACCAAACTTACCATCTACGTGACCTGTAGGAAATTAAGAAAGCCCTATTGGTGGAAATTTGTTGTTTTTTTTTTTTCAATAATAATTGGCAATGTAAATGTTCTTACCCACCACTGTGACTAGATAGATAAATAGACAAATATATATATATAATATCATATTGATATCTATATGATATTATGATATATATATGATATAATATATATCAGTATGGTATTATGACATACATAGAACTTTATAGGTACATGTAGTATTATCGATATCTATGACATCATAGATACATACATACATATGTAAAATAATACTAATTTTATTATATTAGGTATAGCACATATATGTATATGATATTAACAATTTTGAAGATTATCCAAGAGATTATTGAAAACCATTATATCCTTTAAAAAAAAGCAGTTGTTTTAATGATTACTACAGTAGAAAGTTCAATTTCTGAAAAAAAAATATTTATAATGACAAGTAGATCTTTCTCATACTTTTTCATTCTAGATCCTCTCCTGGGAAGTAATTGCTATGAACATGTTGTTTATTCTTCCATTTTTTGTTTATATTTTTCCCTGTATATTATTCTATACCTTATTTATTCTCCCCACATAAGTAAATCTTGCAGACAGTACATTTTTGTACATATGGATCTTTCCTTTCATTTTAATGGCTACATAAATTCCATTGTGTTAATGTAACACAATTGATTTAACTAGTCTTTTACTGTTTTTCCTGAAATTTCTCTATCTGTACTGCACACACTGCATATTTCTACACATTCATTATTTTACATGGGTGAAGATAGTTATAAGATGAATTCTTAAAAGTGAAACTGCTTAGTTAAGTGGTATGTGGATTTTTAATTTTGATTGATAGTGCTTCATAGTATTCCATTAAGTGGAAGCAATTTATATTCTCATTAGCCATGTATGACTTTAAGCATTTGTGTTTTAGAAAAACAATTTCGTGTTAAGTTGGACCATGGCAAAGAACAATGGTATGTGGGATGCTAATTCAGAAGCTAATGCAGTAATAGTCTATGCAAGTAGTCAGGACAAAGGCGATAAGAAGTGAGAGGAAGTAACAATTTCAAGAAGTATTGAAATTGAGTTGAGAAGATTGAGATAATGACACCTTTGAGTGCTCTATCCATAATGGCTTTAAGTGTATATCTTTTACTAAATCATCTGAACTGAAGTCCCAGTAACTTAAGAGACATCCAGTCCATTACCACCTCAACCTTTGACTTGTCAGCCTTTCAGTCCCTTTTGCCAAATTCTCACTTCATTAAAGTGCTACTAAAATAAATTCCTTTTGTCAGATGTCTCCACTATTCTCCATTAAGCCATCAATATGGGCTCTTCTCTCTCAACACCTTTGGCCTTAAAGGTTAGCAAACTTGAAGTTCAAGTATTTGGCCTTTATCATTAAAAGCCTGAAAAAAAGCTATTCTTAAATCTGTCTCCATGTTTAACCTCCAAATTATATCAGGCCCAGCATTAACAACTCTATATTCCCCAAAGGAGAGCTGTCCTCGTAATTTACATGTGGAGGAACATTTGAATTTCCTCTAGAGAAGCTAAAGTTTATCAGGGAATACAAGAAACAACTCTTGGTTATTTGCATAAATTCTTCACATTAGGCCAATCAGTATCCAAAGTCATTTTGATATGCATGAGATACTCTTTCTTCCTGACCTCAGAACCTGATAATTCCTGTCACTCTTTCAAATGTGATTAGTTTATAAGTTTGGAAGAAGATAATGAAAGCTAAAACTGTGATGTGGTTTCTCTTGTTGAAGAAAAGTAAGATAGATACTGTGATTTTGTAAAATGTTTATTAACCACTTTTGCTCGGACCTGTATTACCTTTGGCACTCTCATGCTGGCATGATAATCTTGCAGAGGTTTTCCCACACTCCCTCCGCAGGTGGCATAACAAGCTGATGACAGCATATGAATAGGTTAGGGGATAGAAAAAGTGGAGTGATCCCTGGAAAAACAATAAGGGCTTGAAGTTGATCTTCTACCTGTAGAGATGTCTGTGGAAGATGGGCATACCAGGTATTTCATTCCGGCTTGGACACAAACTTTGCCATCATTATTATTTTTTTAAAGGCTTTATTTACTTGACAGAGAGAGAATACAAGTAGAGAGAGAGTACAAGTAGGCAGAGAAGCAGGCAGAGGGAGAGGGAGAAGCAGGCTCTCTGCTGAGCAGAGAGCCTGATGCAAGGCTTGATCCCAGGACCCTGGGATCATGACCTGAGCCCAGCAGAAGGCAGTCGTTTAACCAACTGACCCACCCAGGTGCCCCATTCATGCCATTATTTTTTGAAATCTGAAGCTAGTAGATACAAACTCGAGAGACCTGGGGAGCAAACAAATGAAAACTAAGCTTAAAAAACCTGGGCTTTTGAAGTAGTCAGGATATTTTCTGCTTTCCAATTGTTTAAGACTTATATTCTACTTACAGGAAGGTTATTTCATTGTTTCTGGAAAACCATACACTGAAAATGTGCTTTTTAATTTTGAAGATGTAAAGCCGAGATGTGACTCCAAGGGCTGCACTTGCTCTGTAAGAAAATGTAGAGGCTGGCTACGTTGCAAGTAGACTTGCATATCTGCAGATTGTGCTTCCCTTGGAGGAATTTTTTTTTTTTTTCCAATATGGATTTAGAATGTGCTGCCTCTGACAATTATGGCAAGCCCTGGGGGGAATCCTTATGAAAACAATAGCCACAAAGCATGAGCGATAGAGACCTCATAGGACTTAAAAATGGGAAAGCCCAATTAACTTGGGCTTGAAGAGAAACTGTACATTGGAAATGAATCGGGCTTGGCTAAACAATGGACGATTGCACTGAACTGCTGATGTCGCAGATATTATTATTCAAGACAAGTAATTTGCTTGAGAGGAAAGTGGGTGAGGCATGGCTACTGTTTTCAAGACGTTGTTTTTTTGAAGTCATCAGGTCACCACACCTCTGTGTTTGGAGGTAGCATCTTCCAGAAGATGACAACCACCCTAGGAACAGGTAAAATTGGGGCAAAAAAATGCAACATGGTTTTTATTTTTTGAAAATTTTTAAAAAAATTTTTTGAAATAAATTCTGAAATAATTTTTGAAAATTATTTTTTTATTTTTTGAAAAATTTGACATGGTTTTTATTTTTTGAAAAAAATAAGAGATATAGGTTGTTCTACTCTGGGTAGTAGGATTGTCATGCTCAAAAAACCCCTTTAAGTATGAGGGGGCAGAGAAATTAGGAGGGAGGGAAATTGACCATCACCACAGAGATTCAGGCTAGACGCTAAACAGAAGCCGTTTCTGTTAGAAAGGTCCTAATAGTAAGGCTAGTTTAGGTGGTACTTGAGCTGATATATCTAATACTAATTGCAAGTTGCAATGCAAGGTTTTTTTCTATTATATTTTAATTTTCAGCATCCTCAGTGGAAGATTAAGGGAAAGTTCATGCCCCATGCTTGCAAAAGAGTACAAGAGAGAATAAAACCCATTCGGAGACAACATACTTGTTTTTTCTGCAAATGTTTATCATACCTGCTGTATACCAGGTATTATTCTGGATGCAGAAAATAAACTGGTGCACAAAATAGTCTTAATGAATGAGGCAATGTCTCTCATAACACTCACATTCCAATATGAAGAGATTAAAAAACAGAGGATCACCAATTTAAAAGTAAACCACCAGATAATATAAAAAATTAAATATTAATGTTATTAAAATAATAAAATAAGAATATATATGTGTGTGTGAATTCAACCCTCACAACAGGCCCTGATTTCCATTTGGTAATCTATGTTGTCCATGATCCATAATCTATGACACCATGGGGCCAGGGTAGGACACGTGACCTACTTTTAGGCAATCAGTACATTCTATTCACTAAAATGATAGGTTTGGAATAGGAACTTGCCCCAAGATGATTAAATCATCTTGCAGTTTTTCCAAGAATTTCTGAGGCTACTGTATGAAGAAGGAAATATATAGTCCTTTGAGTGGCTAGAAGCTATATTTATATCGCGAAGGGAAAAAATCCTAGGATGACTGCAATAGCATTCGAGGCAATGCAGAAAGCCAGAAAGAAGCTTTGTTCTAGAGAACATTATTAAGTCAAACTTAAGCATTATCTGAGAAAAATGCCACCTCAAGTTTTCTAGTTATGCAAGTCAGAAAGGTCCTTTGTTGTTTAAGCCTATTTTTGCCATGTTTATTCATTGTTATTTCCAACAACAACAAAAAGTTACGGAGTAAATTTGCCTATAGAAGGGAGACTAGCTTATAGTTCATCTTAATGTACTGACTGGCAATGTTTGTTAAGAGATCTGGAATTCTTATGGGAAAAGGAATAAACAAAATCCTCAAATCAGGTCAAAAGAATATAGATTAAGATTAAAATACTCTAACAACATCACATTTTCTATGCCACAATTCATGCTCAATGATTTTTATATTACCCCAAATGTATTATTATATGTGAAGATTTTGTTCCAAGAAACTTGGAACCCCTTGCAAGGGACTCATCAATTTCCCTCACAATATTTCTCTAATGTAGAGTTATTCATATTTTACATAAGGCAAGAGCAATTTAAAATTCTTATAATCTCATTTATCTAAACATATGAAACTATTCACTCCAAACAGACTAAATATAACTTGGCAGTGAGACACGTTGTCCTGAGCTACTTTAAAGTTCAATTCGTAGAACAACTAAATGCTTAAGTTTTTAAGCATTTTTATTTTATTTTATTTATTATTTATTCTTATTTTCTTAGAGATTTAATTATTTATTTGAGAACAAGAGAGAGTGAGGGTAGGAAGAAACTTAAGCAGACTCCACACTCAGCATGGAGCCCTGCATGGGGCTTGATCTGACAACCCTGAGATCATGGCCTGAGCCAAAACTAAGAGTCAGATGCCTAACCCACTGAGCCACCCAGATGCCCTGAGTCTTTTGGCATTTAAAAAAATATATATTTTTTGTATTGGCAAACCTGGAAAGGAAAAACTCTTCATGTGCTAACATGTATTTATATTTATATATTCTAGCTAAACTGTTTTCAAACCATATTGTCATTCTGTTAAGAATTAATATTTCATTTTACCATCAGAAAAAAAATGACAACTAACATGACATCATCAAATGGGACAAAGTTTTGAGTTACTGTTTTAATAATAATATTAATAATAGTAAATGATAGATTTAATATTGATTCATTATGCTTATCCACCCATTCTAGCTTAGTATTTCTTTGGACTAATAATGCATATTTTGAGACACTAGCTTTCTGAGTTAATCTGTGTCAAGAAATTACCTACAATAACCAATTAATTAACAGACTGACAATCACTGCTTTGCTAAAAATGAGCAGATAATTAGCATGACTTCTCATAATAATTTGTGAGTTTTGTCTTGTTTTGTAATATTAAACATTGCACATATATTGGGATTACAGTGAGTAAACTTACATTAGGCACATTATCATCATTAAATGAGTATATCCTGCCTGTATTAGATTGCTGCTGAATCAGGAGCCATGGCTCAATGAGCTTGATTTTCACTGGTTCTATGATTGCTCTCCAAATAGTCAAGTGTTCCTTAAATATCTTTTAAACAAACAAGAAGAAGAAGAGAGATGAATGAGGAGGAGGAGGAAGAAGGGGAGGAGGAGGAGAGAAAGAGAGAGAGAAATGGCATATCTACCACAGACTATGCTAAAAACTACATTTTAAAATTACTTTTTATAAAATATCATTAAAATGAAGTAAATGAATTTTTTTAAAGGTGGCGCTTACACAGTGTTACTGGAAAATGAATCAACTTTAACTCTTAAATGCATTCTAGATTAATATACATTACTAGGAAATTCCTTTTGGTATGCACATCTATCGCTTGAAGCTATTAATTGAAATGTCCTAGTCACAAAGAGTCACCTTAGATACTGCAGGGTCATGACACAGGAAAGTTAAATACTGTTTCCAGTAAATTTTTCTTGTGAAGTTAATGAAGTCTCAACAATTAGAGGTTTCCATGATTCAAGTAAAAGTCATATTCAATTTAGAATGGTTTTAATAGAAAGTAAAAGTTAGTATAACTGCTTTTAAAATATTATGATCTGGTTTTAAAATTAAAATATTCAAATATATACCAGTTCCTTTCTAAAAATGCTAAAAATCTTAAAGCAATGATTTATAGAGCAATTTATTGGGCACAGGTAATATGTTAAATGATATTAAAAAATCTAATTTCCAGATGAGACAATGTAGAAAATTGACAAATATTGAAAAGAACAATATTACCTTAATCTGGGTGACAGTTTGTGATTATCTAAAAAATAAAATGCCAAAAAAATAAAAAATAAAATGCCTCTACCTTTCAGTGAATGGTATTAATAGCATTTATCCTCAAAATTTACTCAGGATTTTTTAAATTTGAATTTGTATGTTAACAGCACTAGGTAGTTGAAGACACAAAGTAAGTTGGTTAACAAACAGTTCAATGGAAATATTCTTAAAGTTCACTACATAAAGGGATTTCACCATTATCTGTCTAATTTATGCCACATATGTGATATGCATAAGCATAGGCGCATATAAAGCAAAGTAATTCTCACGCTAGAGCTCCTCATTGCATTTTCAACCATGATCTATTGTGCTGAAAACAGATTCAAGTTTGGGTAGAGACTGAGGGAATAACTGAGTAGCAGATGTAAGGTTAACACTCAGGTATAGAATATGAATTCAAGGATGAAACGGAGAATGAGCAAATTTGTTACAGTAAATTAGACAATTTAAAGAAAGTAAATTGATACAAGAATTCTAGAAAACAATTCATCAACTTAAAGCAACTTTAAGCTCCAAATAAAGTTACATATTTTTTAACCCACTCATCTCATTCTTGAGAATAGGTTCTTAAGGAAAATATATCAAAATCATGAGGGATGGAGATTGATAGTACAGAATGAAGATGATCATTTCACTGACAACATTTATACTAGCATATGTTAGAAACAATCTAAAATTCCAATATTGTGTAATTAGCATGCTTATTTCAGATGCACCTACTTGATAAAATTTTGGCATTAATTTACTCATTTAGCAAGCATTTATTGAGCACACACTCCATTCAAGAAAATGTCCTAAGTGTTACAGATAGAGTGGTAAAAAATTTCTGCCTTGTTGGGATGAACTACTGCCAGTCATCATCAATTATAATACTCTCCAAGGTGGTACACATACATGGAAAAATAATTATGAATTTTTAAATTATTGACTTTTTAAATAAATTATTTACTTAAAAGCTTCAAGTACAGTGTGTAGTTTTTTCTTGCATCCTTCAGCTAGCTGCCCTCCAATATAACATTTTACAAAACTAAAGTACAATGGTTAAAACCAGAAAGTTGAATTAAGTACCTGGAATTAATTTGGCAAGAGGTGAAAGACCTGTACATTAAAAACTGTAAGACATTGATGAAAGAAATTGAAAAATACACAAAAAGGTGGAGAGATATTTAGTGCTCATGGATTAGAAGAATTAATATTGCTAAAATATCCATACTACCCAAAGTAATCTAGAGATGTAATGAAATCCCTATCCAAATTTCAATGGAAATAGAACAAACAATTCTGGAAATAGAGCAAACAATTTTTCATAGAAATAAAACAAACAGTTCTGGAGCATCTGCCTGGCCCAGACAGAAGAGCATGGGATTCCCCCCCCTCCCCAAGTTTTTATTTATTTGTTTATTTGGGAGAGAGAGATCTTGGGGGAGGGAGAGGGAAAAGCAGATGCCACACTGATGTGGGACTTGATCTCACCACCCTGAGATCATGACCTGAGCCAAAATCAAGAGTTGGATCCTTAACCAACTGAGCCACCAGGTGCTGCACTTCAAGTATTTTCTTAAAGAAATAATTATGTGTGTGTCTGTGTATATTCAGACACATATATATTCCCACGCACATACACATATATATACTGGTGTACAAAGTTGTTCATGATAATAATAAAAAAAGATGTTATTTAAATATCTCAGAAGGGGCATCTGGGTGGCTCAGTTGATTAAGCATCTGTCTTCAGCTCAGGTCATAACCTTGGGGTCCTGGGATCAAGCCCCACATCAGGCTCCCTGCTTCTCCCTCTGCTGTTCTCCCCTGCTCATGCAAACACACTCTCTGTCTCTCAGGTAAATAGATAAAATCTTGAAAAAAATTTAAGATTTTATTTATTTACTTGAGAGAGAGAGAGAGCACAAGAGGGGAGAGGGTCAGAGGGAGAAGCACACTCCCCGCCAAGCAGGGAGCCCGATGCGGAACTCAATCTCAGAACTACAGGATCATGACCTGAGCCAAAGGCAGCCACATAACTATATGAGCCACCCAGGTACCCCTAAATCTTACAAAAAAAAATTTTAAATAAAATAAATATCTAGGAAAAGAAGAATGATTATATAAAAATGAAATAGTATTTATAGAATATATAGGTGTTTTTCATAATTAGTAACTCCTATTATTATATTTCTTTCTTTATATTATATGTTAATATTTACATATACAATGGTTATATATTTTACAATAAGAATATACATGTAAAAATATATATACTTTACACTGTTAAGCCACTTTCTTTGCTTAAAAATCACTTCCCACTTCTGTCTCATTTGATTGCACAGTAACCCCTTAAGAATGTGATTATTGTTCATTACTGTTCCCATTTTCCTGACAGAATGGTGAGACCTAAACTGATAAAGTGACTTACCAATATCTCACATATAGTGAATGTCAATTTTAGTTCTAACACTCACATTTTCTTTCTCACGGTGTAGTATTCTTTGTACTATATTATGCTGACAGCATATGAAGAATTACAGTTCATGGGTAATAAATATATCTCCCCACATTTATGCACTTTAAAACTTACATTTGCATAAGTAATAGTTTTAAGTACATAAGCCTGAAATGATTATAGCAGTTTTTTAAATTATTCAGTACTTGACAAATGTAAACTGTGATAAATACATTTCCTACAAAAAGAAAGATTGTCAAATAGCTAAACATTGAATGGAGCACCACCACTGATATCTCCAATATTTGGTTGCTATGAAGGACATTGAATTTTCCTGTAATACGAGAATAGCCCAGGGGTGCTATATTTAAAACTACATAGGCATTTCTATTAAAATCCCAGCTTTTCAAGGATTTATGCCAAAGCCATAAAAATTTTATTTGATAGAAAGGCAGAATTGAAAGTCTCTGTGGAGATTGTTTTTTTCCCTTTTCATATAAGATAAGCCTACCTGTTTGTTTTTTTCATGGAATCCAAACACTTTAACAGAATACGAATATCAGGTAACTATTAAGCTCTTAATGTATACCAGCACTCTACCAGTCTGAGAAAATGTGAGCTGGTTATACTGTCTCAAGTCTTGCCTATTCCAAATTCTGTTCTTATAAATCTAAAGAGGTTTTTTTGCAAATGTTAATGGACTCCAAACTCAGAATATTTTGAGTGACTGTGCCAACACTTTATATTGAACAGAGAAATGAAATGTTAAGTTTTCCATGTTATTGAGAAAACTCTATGATTCTACTTTATTTTTGGAAGGGTGACCACAACTATCACCTGTCAGCTATCTCTCAGAAGCATATGAATTTAAAACTAGCTTCTGTAATTCTTTTTCTATTATTCAATTAAATATGCCTTTATTGAATCCTAGAATTCTTTGCTTAGAATCATGTTACTGCTATAGAAGATAAAGAGAAATATTGGAGATGGTTCTTTTCTCAAAGAGCTAACAATTTCATTGGGGAGATAAGATAAACCCATGAAGCAGTGTAGTTCAAATACATAAATTGTAATCATTGTGAAACATTTGCTAAGAGCATAGATAAAAAATCCTGTGTGGTTGAATACAATTTAACTAGCTATTGCCTCACTCCCTCAGGACTTTATGATGGAAAGCAGTATGATGCAACTGTGTGTGTAAAGAACATTAGAAAATTAGTAGTGTTATTACTCAAAGTGAATGTGTTTTGTTTTGTTTTTTTTTTAAGATTTATTTATTTAAGAGAGAGAGAGAGAGAGAAAATGCACATGCTGAGAGGGGAGAGGGGCCAAGGGAGAGTGAGAATCTCAAGCACATTTCCTGCTGAGTGGGAAGCCTGACATGGCTGACCTCACGACCCAGAAATCATGACCTGAGCCAAAATCAAGAGTCAGAAGCTCAACCTACTGAGCCACCCAGGTGCCCCAAGAATCTGAGTTTTCTTTTCTTTTCTTTTTCTTTTTTTTTTTTGAGATTTTATTTATTTATTTGACAAACAGAGATCACAAGTAGTCAGAGAGGCAAGCTGAGAGAGAGGAGAAAGCAGGCTCCCTGCTGAGCAGAAAGTCTGATGCGGGGCTGGATCCCATGATCCTGAGATCATGACCTGAGCTGAAGGCAGAGGATTTAACCCACTGAGCCACCCAAGTACCCCAAGAATCTGAGTTTTCTTAACCAAAAGATAATAATTAAGCATGAACAGTGTTTTTCAGACTTTAAAAGGATTGTTAAACTCCCATTCGTAGTCATGAAATCAATTAAAAGGATCTGAGCCAGCAATCTTTCACAAATTGAAACAGTATAAAATAGATACATAGAAAATATCAAAGTGCACCACATAGTTAGGGTAAGTGTTGTTTCATGAAACTTCTTATTTATAGTGCATGTGTGTATTTGTATATATATAACCCACCATAAAATATATTTCCATTTGTGGGTCATACTAAATTTAAGTTTAGATTAGATGGACTAGTTTCATCCCATTTCTTAAGGTCTAGAGTTGTATAAATTCTCTCAGATTTCATCAGGCCATTGAAACACTATACCACATTAAAAATCCATGCCATTGGCTTTAACCTTGTAAAGAATATGAAGGTTGGTGGTATCTTGCAAGGGTCACGACCTTTCTAGTATAGTTTTTTCTAGCCTGGCACTCTTTTCTAGGCGTCGAGTCATATCTATCCTGGGACTGGTTGCCAGTACTTGAAATCTCTGTGAGCAGTATATTTCATGCATAGTATCATGTGGACCCTGAAAACCCAAGGCTCATTCCGGGACCTCATAGTGCAGCACATTAACTGAATTCTTTCAACTTATAGCTTAAGGCAGGACTGTTTGTTTTGTTTTGTTTTTAAACAGAGATCAGATCTAGTCCGACTAGATGGTAGGGCAACAAATGCTGTCCCATCATTTTCATATTTTGGCACTTCCTTCTCTTCTTCTTCTGTTCCTAAAGAAGTTCCCCATCTTCCTCCAGCCAAAAAGGAACAGTCCTTACCATCAATCATTTGCTTATTTGCTGTTGGCCTCCAAAGTCCACCCTTCTTGGCTCTGCTATATATTTTAGGAGTCTTGGAGTCAGCACATTATATTTGTCAGGTCCCTTTGATATTTGGCTTTTCAAGGCATTCTTATCATTGAGAACCCAAACAGGAAATCAGAAAGTGGGAGGAAGATTTTGCTTCTGGGGCCTTTGATTTGGTAGTTATTGAAAATTGCTAGAGATATGGGGGGTGATATTAGACTTAAGCAATCTGGCAAAGGCAGCTGCCTTTTCAGTGTCAGTCTTGGTTGAGCTGAAACTAAAACAAATATGACAGGTTCCAGTAGAACAGCAGCAGGCACAAGGAGTTTTGAGTATCATATCTTTTTTTTCAACTTTTCAATATTAAGTCATCCTTTTCTCTTTTGTTCTTCATATCCATCCAACGTTTATGTAATAAATGCTCCAGATTAAATCTCTTCTGAATTACTACATTTGATCTGTATCCCTACGTGAACCCTGACCGATATAGTCTCATACATGGTAAATCCTTCAATATAATTGGGGACGGGAGACATGAGTGAACAACACTTCCCAGAAGAATCTTGTTTAGTCAGTCAGCTCTGGTTTAGTCTATGAGATAACAGACGAAAGTGTTTGCCTTGGGTTCATTAGGCATTCGTTTGCCAAAGATTCTTGAAGTAGATTGTGATATTTTTCAACAAAATTTATTCTCCCTAGCCTTGATGCATTTGGAATATATTTCTCTGCTCTGTAGAAGTTGGGTATGGCTATGTGATTTCTTTTGACCTATAGATGTGACATAACTAACAGCACTAAAGAAGTGAGCCCTGGAGTTCCCTGGTGACTCAGTCATTTGACCATCTAAATCTTGTTTTTGATCTCATGGGTTGTGGGATCAACCCCACAAAGGGTTCCATGCTCAGCAGAGAATCTGCTTGAAGATACTCTCCCTCTGCACCTCCCCCGACCCATGCACTCTCTCTCTCTCTCTCTCAAATAAATAAACAATTAAAAAAAAAAAGTAGAGCCTTGGCCTTATGGGACATTTACCTATTACTGAAGCCCACTGGGGAGCTCCTGACTACCACCAGAAGAACATCACACCCCAGTTGGTTTGTGCCTTTCTAGTCTCAGAGGGAACATGCATAGAGCAGAACCATCCTAACATACAATGGACCTGCGACATGAGGTTGAGTGGCCCTTGTCAACCCATAGGCCTATAAGCATAAGAATAAAAGCTGTCATTAGCCATTGAGATTTTGCAATTGGTTGATATGCAGACACTACTAATGTCATAGATTTCTACCATATTTTAGCCTTTCCTACCTTGTTGACTTTTCTGTATGTAATTGCTGACACAGAAAATTCCTGCAATCAATATCTGTGTAACCCTGACCTGAGCATTCTGACCTATTGTGACCTGCTATATAACATCTGGTAGTTTCACATAGAGGTCTGAAAAAATGAAAATGTGATTAATTTTTCAGGACTTGCACAACACTGAAATTAATAGACTTAGCCAACATCTTTAAGATATAGCATTTCTTAAAAAAATACACTGTACTGCATTTAAACTAAAAATTTATTATCCTTTATTCATTCATTCATTCATTTATAACTGTTTCAGGTATAGGTGATGTGGCAGCAAACCAAATCAAGGTTTCTGTTCTCATTCTAGAGGTGTGGACAGCCTTCAAAATATAAATAAATAAATCTATAATATACTGCCATGGGCTGTTTTAGGTAGGGTGATCAATGAAGTCCTTTGGTCTTCTGACAATTATAATAAAATATTAGTAGGGCTTATGTCTGTGTGTGTGTGTGTGTATGTGTATAATTATATATATAACTATGTGTATATATAGCATTATAATATGTATAATATTATTAAACTGATCTGCATGAGAAAAAAATTAGAAGTATGTTTTTGCTGTGTCCTAATTTATGACTTTTCTGGATATATTGGTTTATATATACAATTATGCATACTATTGTGTTTATATAGTATATATAATATATATATAAGTATATATGATATAGCATCATAATATTTATTGTATATACACATGTGTACATATAATATATTATCTATCTATATCTATATTATCTATATAATATATAATCTATATATGTTATCCATATAATATATAAAATATAATGTAATATATACACAATAATATATATATATTTAATTGTATATATAACCCAATATATCCAGAAAAGTCATAAATTAGGACATACGAAAAACATACTTATAATTTTTTTCTCTTATGGATAAATTTCAAGGACATAGAAAAACATTTTATTTATATAGCTCCTCATAAAAAGTGAAGTATTTGAATTTATCTTATATTGTGTTTTGGATTTGAAAATAATACAAATATTGTCCTTAGGGTTTTTTTTTTTTTTAAAGATTTTATTTATTTATTTGACACAGAGAGATCACAAGTAGGCATAGAGGCAGGCAGAGAGAGAGAGAGGGGGAAGCAGGCTCCCTGCTGAGCAGAGAGCCCGATGCAGGACTTGATCCCAGGACTCTGAGATCATGACCTGAGCCGAAGGCAGCGGCTTAACCCACTGAGCCACCCAGGTGCCCCTGTCCTTAGGGTTGTTTGATGGCTAAATAACTCCTTGGGAATTCCAACACAATATAGTTCATAAATGTTGGATAAAGCTATTTGACATTCATAAAGCCTTTCCTCTGACATCCTTACATGCTCTGTTATTATTAAATTCATAAAGGTAGCAATGAGATTTAAAAGCATTACCTGTGCAGACTATTTTCCAGTAAAAATACGAATAGAAGCTTTTGTATCTGGGTACCTTACAACAAAAGGAGACGAGAAACTTCCGGTGACTTAATAACCACTATTTACTCTGAAGTGGTAGGATTCAGAATTTTCACCACTATAATACTGTCCAGGCACTGAACAAAGAAAACTGCAAGATATGCCCTTTGTCCTTCAAGAGATTACAGTCTGAGAACATTTGCTTTGCCTTAAAGAAACGGATTTAAGTGACCTGGGGCCAAGCAGAAGTCACGCATACAGTTCCCAAGCAGTTAGTAGCAGAATGAAAACAGAAATGGGAGAGATGAGACTCATTTTATATCTTTGGAAATGCAAACCTTCTAAGGGTAGGAAGAACTGATCTTTTCACCTGTGTTAAATACTCACAAAGCACAAAAGAACTTACGTGATTCCTGTTCAAAATCTTTCCACAGCAGTTCACGTACCTATGCTTCTCTGGTTTTTTGTTTCTGTTGTTTTTTTTTTTTTTCCAACTATCAGCTGTTAAAAGAAATCATAGAAAGAAAGACAAAATATATTTTTTCTGGGAATAATAGAGGAAAATCAAACACATTACTGTCAGTGTCACACAGAAGACAACACAGAGAGAAGAATGTTCTCATAGTGGAGATAGCGAAAAAAAATATAAAGAAGACTGGATCACATTATTATTTATTATTTTATGATCGCATTAAGGCCCATGAAGAAAACAGTGAGAATTAGAAGATACTTCAACCGCTGAAAACTGCAGTGAAATGCAAGAGTGCGAAGACAGTGAGGATTTTTAATACAAACAGTGTATTAAATACACTGTTTAATACACACAGTGTAAATATTACATAGTAATATTTAATACTCACACACATCAAACACACATTAAAAAAACAACTTCTGGGGGGAGGAGTCAAGATGGCGGAGAAGTAGCAAGCTGAGACTGCTTCAGCTAGCCGGAAATCAGCTAGATACCTTATATAAAGATTGCAAACACCTGAAAATCCATCGGCAGATCGAAGAGAAGAAAAACAGCAATTCTGGAAACAGAAAAACAACCACTTTCTGAAAGGTAGGACCGGCGGAGAAGTGAATCCAAAGTGACGGGAAGATAGACCCCGGGGGGAGGGGCCAGCTCCCAGCAAGCGGCGGAGCAACCGTGCACAAAATCAGGACTTTTAAAAGTCTGTTCCGCTGAGGGACATCGCTCCAGAGGCTAAACCGGGGCGAAGCCCACGCGGGGTCAGCGTGGCCTCAGGTCCCGCAGGGTCACAGAAGGATCGGGGGTGTCTGAGTGTCGCAGAGCTTGCGGGTATTGGAACGGGAAAGCCGGCTACAGAGACAGAGCCAACAGTAAGCTCGCAGCTCCGTGTTACCTTGAACCGGTCGCAGGCTCGGTGAGCTCGGAGCGCGGCCGGAGGTCAGGCAGACGGGAGTAACTGGCGCTGATCTCTGAGCGCGCACTGAGGAGTGCGGCCCTGGGCTCTCCGCTCCACCAGGCCAGAGACCAGGAGGCCGCCATTTGTATTCCCGTCCTCTGGAACTCTACGGAAAGCGCTCAGGGAACAAAAGCTCCTGAAAGCAAACCCGAGCGGATTACTCACCCCGGCCCCGGGTAAGGGCGGTGTAATTCCGCCTGGGGCAAAGACACTTGAGAATCACTACAACAGGCCCCTCCCCCAGAAGATCAACAAGAAATCCAGCCAAGACCAAGTTCACCTACCAAGGAGTGCAGTTTCAATACCAAGGAGAGCAGCAGAATTCCAGAGGAGGAGAAAGCCAAGCACGGAACTCATTGCTTTTTTCCTGTGATTTTTTTTAGTCTTGCAGTTAATTTAATTTTTTCTTTTTCATTTTTTTTTTTCTCGCCTTCGGGTAAAATTTTTTTTTTAACTGTTATCTTTTTATCTTTTAACGATTTTATACTAGTTTATCTAATATATATATTTTTTCTTTTTTACATTTTTCTTAGGTGTATTCTTTTTTTAAAAATTCTTTTCTTTTCTTTTCTTTCATTTTTTTTCTTTTCTTTTTTTTTTCTTTTTTTTTTTCTTTTTTCTTTCTTCCTTTTTGAACCTCTTTTTATCCCCTTTCTCCCCCTTCACGATTTGGGATCTCTTCTAATTTGGTTAAAGCATATTTTCCTGGGGTTGTTGCCACCGTTTTAGTATTTTACTTGCCCCTTCATTTAGTCTTATCTGGACAAAATGACAAGACGTAAAAATTCAACACAAAAAAAAGAACAAGAGGCAGTACCGAAGGCTAGGGACCTAATCAATACAGACATCGGTAATATGTCAGATCTAGCGTTCAGAATGACAATTCTCAAGGTTCTAGCCGGGCTCGAAAAAGGCATGGAAGATATTAGAGAAACCCTCTCGAGAGATATAAAAGCCCTTTCTGGAGAAATAAAAGAACTAAAATCTAACCAAGGTGAAATGAAAAAAGCTATTAATGAGGTGCAATCAAAAATGGAAGCTCTAACTGCTAGGATAAATGAGGCAGAAGAAAGAATTAGTGATATAGAAGACCAAATGACAGAGAATAAAGAAGCTGAGCAAAAGAGGGACAAACAGCTACTGGACAATGAGGGGAGAATTCGAGAGATAAGTGACACCATAAGATGAAACAACATTAGAATAATTGGGATTCCAGAAGAAGAAGAAAGTGAGAGGGGAGCAGAAGGTATACTGGAGAGAATTATTGGGGAGAATTTCCCCAATATGGCAAAGGGAACGAGCATCAAAATTCAGGAGGTTCAGAGAATGCCCCTCAAAATCAATAAGAATAGGCCCACACCCCGTCACCTAATAGTAAAATTTACAAGTCTCAGTGACAAAGAGAAAATCCTGAAAGCAGCCCGGGAAAAGAAGTCTGTAAAATACAATGGTAAAAATATTAGATTGGCAGCTGACTTATCCACAGAGACCTGGCAGGCCAGAAAGAGCTGGCATGATATTTTCAGAGCACTAAATGAGAAAAACATGCAGCCAAGAATAATATATCCAGCTAGGCTATCATTGAAAATAGAAGGAGAGATTAAAAGCTTCCAGGACAAACAACAACTGAAAGAATTTGCAAACACCAAACCAGCTCTACAGGAAATATTGAAAGGGGTCCTCTAAGCAAAGAGAGAGCCTACAAGTGGTAGATCAGAAAGGAACAGAGACCATATACAGTAACAGTCACCTTACAGGCAATACAATGGCACTAAATTCATATCTCTCAATAGTTACCCTGAATGTTAATGGGCTAAATGCCCCTGTCAAAAGACACAGGGTATCAGAATGGATAAAAAAACAAAACCCATCTATATGTTGCCTCCAAGAAACACATTTTAAGCCCGAAGACACCTCCAGATTTAAAGTGAGGGGGTGGAAAAGAATTTACCATGCTAATGGACATCAGAAGAAAGCAGGGGTGGCAATCCTTATATAAGATCAATTAGATTTAAAGCCAAGGACTATAATAAGAGATGAGGAAGGACACTATATCATACTCAAAGGGTCTGTCCAACAAGAAGATTTAACAATTTTAAATATCTATGCCCCCAACGTGGGAGCAGCCAACTATATAAACCAATTAATAACAAAATCAAAGAAACACATCAACAATAATACAATAATAGTAGGGGACTTTAACACTCCCCTCACTGAAATGGACAGGTCATCCAAGCAAAAGATCAGCAAGGAAATAAAGGCCTTAAACGACACACTGGACCAGATGGACATCACAGATATATTCAGAATATTTCATCCCAAAGCAACAGAATACACATTCTTCTCTAGTGCACATGGAACATTCTCCAGAATAGATCACATCCTCGGTCCTAAATCAGGACTCAACCGGTATCAAAAGATTGGGATCATTCCCTGCATATTTTCAGACCACAATGCTCTAAAGCTAGAACTCAACCACAAAAGGAAGTTTGGAAAGAACCCAAATACATGGAGACTAAACAGTATCCTTCTAAAGAATGAATGGGTCAACCGGGAAATTAAAGAAGAATTGAAAAAAATCATGGAAACAAATGATAATGAAAATACAACGGTTCAAAATCTGTGGGACACAAAAAAGGCAGTCCTGAGAGATAAATATATAGCGCTACAAGCCTTTCTCAAGAAACGAGAAAGGCCTCAGGTACACAACCTAACCCTACACCTAAAGGAGCTGGAGAAAGAACAAGAAAGAAACCCTAAGCCCAGCAGGAGAAGAGAAATCATAAAGATCAGAGCAGAAATCAATGAAATAGAAACCAAAAAAACAATAGAACAAATCAACGAAACTAGGAGCTGGTTCTTTGAAAGAATTAATAAAATTGATACACCCCTGGCCAGACTTATCAAAAAGAAAAGAGAAAGGACCCAAATAAATAAAATCATGAATGAAAGAGGAGAGATCACAACTAACACCAAAGAAATACAAACTATTATAAGAACATACTATGAGCAACTCTACGGCAATAAATTTGACAATCTGGAAGAAATGGATGCATTCCTAGAAACATATAAACTACCACAACTGAGCCAGGAAGAAATAGAAAGCCTGAAAAGACCCATAACCAGTAAGGAGATTGAAACAGTCATTAAAAATCTCCAAACAAACAAAAGCCCAGGGCCAGACGGCTTCCCGGGGGAATTCTACCAAACATTTAAAGAAGAACTAATTCCTATTCTCCTGAAACTGTTCCAAAAAATAGAAATGGAAGGAAAACTTCCAAACTCATTTTATGAGGCCAGCATCACCTTGATCCCAAAACCAGACAAGGATCCCACCCAAAAAAGAGAGCTATAGACCGATATCCTTGATGAACACAGATGCGAAAATACTCAACAAAATACTAGCCAATAGGATTCAACAGTACATTAAAAGGATTATTCACCACGACCAAGTGGGATTTATTCCAGGGCTGCAAGGTTGGTTCAACATCCGCAAATCAGTCAATGTGATACAATACATCAATAAAAGAAAGAACAAGAACCATATGATACTCTCAATAGATGCTGAAAAAGCATTTGACAAAGTACAACATCCCTTCCTGATCAAAACTCTTCAAAGTGTAGGGATAGAGGGCACATACCTCAATATCATCAAAGCCATCTATGAAAAACCCACCGCAAATATCATTCTCAATGGAGAAAAACTGAAAGCTTTTCCGCTAAAGTCAGGAACACGGCAGGGATGTCCATTATCACCACTGCTATTCAACATCGTACTAGAGGTCCTAGCCTCAGCAATCAGACAACAAAAGGAAATTAAAGGCATCCAAATCGGCAAAGAAGAAGTCAAATTATCACTCTTCGCAGATGATATGATACTATATGTGGAAAACCCAAAAGACTCCACTCCAAAACTGCTAGAACTTATACAGGAATTCAATAAAGTATCAGGATATAAAATCAATGCACAGAAATCAGTTGCATTTCTTTACACCAACAGCAAGACAGAAGAAAGAGATATTAAGGAGTCAATCCCATTTACAATTGCATCCAAAACCATAAGATACCTAGGAATAAACCTAACCAAAGAGGCACAGAATCTATACTCAGAAAACTATAAAGTACTCATGAAAGATATTGAGGAAGACACAAAGAAATGGAAAAATGTTCCATGCTCCTGGATTGGAAGAATAAATATTGTGAAAATGTCTATGCTACCTAAAGCAATCTACACATTTAATGCAATTCCTATCAAAGTACCATCCATCTTTTTCAAAGAAATGGAACAAATAATGGTAAAATTTATATGGAACCAGAAAAGACCTCGAATAGCCAAAGGGATATTGAAAAAGAAAGCCAACGTTGGTGGCATCACAATTCCGGACTTCAGGCTCTATTACAAAGCTGTCATCATCAAGACAGCATGGTACTGGCACAAAAACAGACATATAGATCAATGGAACAGAATAGAGAGCCCAGAAATAGACCCTCAAATCTATGGTCAACTAATCTTCGACAAAGCAGGAAAGAATGTCCAATGGAAAAAAGACAGCCTTTTCAATAAATGGTGCTGGGAAAATTGGACAGCCACATGCAGAAAAATGAAATTGGACCATTTCCTTACACCACACACAAAAATAGACTCAAAATGGATGAAGGACCTCAATGTACGAAAGGAATCCATCAAAATCCTTGAGGAGAACACGGGCAGCAACCTCTTCGACCTCTGCCGCAGCAACATCTTCCTAGGAACAACGCCAAAGGCAAGGGAAGCAAGGGAAAAAATGAACTACTGGGATTTCATCAAGATCAAAAGCTTTTGCACAGCAAAGGAAACAGTTAACAAAATCAAAAGACAACTGACAGAATGGGAGAAGATATTTGCAAACGACATATCAGATAAAGGACTAGTGTCCAGAATCTATAAAGAACTTAGCAAACTCAATACCCAAGAACAAATAATCCAATCAAGAAATGGGCAGAGGACATGAACAGACATTTCTGCAAAGAAGACATCCAGATGGCCAACAGACACATGAAAAAGTGCTCCATATCACTCAGCATCAGGGAAATACAAATCAAAACCACAATGCGATATCACCTCACACCAGTCAGAATGGCTAAAATAAACAAGTCAGGAAATGACAGATGCTGGCGAGGATGCGGAGAAAGGGGAACCCTCCTACACTGTTGGTGGGAATGCAAGCTGGTGCAGCCACTCTGGAAAACAGCATGGAGGTTCCTCAAAATGTTGAAAATAGAACTGCCCTATGACCCAGCAATTGCACTATTGGGTATTTACCCTAAAGATACAAATGTAGTGATCCAATGGGGCACATGTACCCGAATGTTTATAGCAGCAATGTCCACAATAGCCAAACTATGGAAAGAACCTAGATGTCCATCAACAGATGAATGGATCAAGAAGATGTGGTATATATACACAATGGAATACTATGCAGCCATCAAAAGAAATGAAATCTTGCCATTTGCAACAACGTGGATGGAACTAGAGTGTATCATGCTTAGCGAAATAAGTCAAGCAGAGAAAGACAACTATCATATGATCTCCCTGATATGAGGAAGTGGTGATACAACATGGAGGCTTAAGTGGGTAGAAGAAGAATAAATGAAACAAGATGGGATTGGGAGGGAGACAAACCATAAGTGACTCTTAATCTCACAAAACAAACTGAGGGTTGCCGGGGGGAGGGGGTTTGGGAGAAGGGGGTGGGATTATGGACATTGGGGAGGGTATGTGTTTTGGTGAGTGCTGTGAAGTGTGTAAACCTGGTGATTCACAGACCTGTACCCCTGGGGATAAAATATAAGTTTATCAAAAATAAAAAATTTAAAAAAAAAAAAACAAAAACAACTTCTGAACCGATCAACAGCATAACAACTAGAACATTTTATACCCCTGTGCTCCTCTTACTTAATTTTATCCCTACCCTGACTTTTTGTTATCATATCTTTCATTAAAAAATAGGTTTTACCACATATGCATATGTCAAAAGAAAAGACTGATAACTATAATTTAAATGTTTGGATAAAGGGGACAATAATCTTGAAGGATACACTATAGAGGATGAAACATATTACATATAATTTATAAAACATAAAAATAAAAGTGAAATGCAAAACCAGCAAAGAATATGAATAATCGATCTATAGAAGAGGAAACTCAGATGATTAATACATATATACAAATTTAGTAATTCTCAGATGTAATTATAGCAATTTCAGTTTATAGAATAAATATTTTATCACTCATCAGATTAGAAAAATATGAAAAAACAATATGAACATGACAATAATGCATTGACATATTGTCAGGATATGCTATTTTCTTTCTTTCCTGATGGGAGAGTATAAGGCAGTAGAGCAACTTTGGAGAAGAATTTGGCAAATCTGTTAACATTGACAATGTATGTACTGTGACTCAGCAATTGAGTAGCTAAGTAACTAAGATAGAAAAAACAAAGTCACATGTGTGTGTGGAGATGAACTAAAGCACTTTATGAAAAACTATTTCCCAAAATTAAAACCTAAAATGAGGGGCGCTGGGCAGCTCAGTGGGTTAAAACATCTGCCTTCGGCTCAGGTCATGATCCCAGGGTCCTGGGATCGAGCTCCGCATGGGGCTTTCTGCTCAGCAAGGAGCTTCTCTTCCTCTCTCTCTGCCTGCCTCTCTGACTACTTGGTGATCTCTGTCAAGTAAATAAATAAAATCTAAAACAAAAAAAACCCTAAAATTACCACAGCTCCCCAAACAAGAAAATAGTTATAGTTTGTTTATTGATAGAATAATATATAGCACCTATAAGGACCTAACTAGACCTCTAGTTAGCATAGACAGGTTGAAAACATATTGGAGCAAGAAAAGCAATCTGGAAAATATGTACACTATAGTATTGTTTATGTAAAAATAAAAACCTGCACCAAAAACATATTTTTTATTCATGTATTTGGATATATAAACAGACTTTTGGATTTCTGCTAGAAGGATACCATGAAGGTCCAGCAAGGAGGGGAAGACAGAAGGATGGTGATCAAGAGATGTAAGCTTCAAATGGAATATTCCTATGAAGAGACTAATGCAATAATATATTACTTGAATAATTAAAAATTAAGCCAAAGTAACATTGAATAAGAGGTATTTTTAGGGAAGTGGAAGGTTGAATCACACACTCAATCTGGTACTCTAAATATAATATATATTATATCTTCATGGAAATCATAGCACATAACGCAAATAATTCTTTCTTTGAGTCTATATTCACCTTGTAATTTATAGTTTTAATAATTATCTCCAAGGAAAGAATATGTTTACCTTGACAGAATAAATGACTGCATTGAATGTCTACCACGTGCCAGTCACTGTTCTACATAACAGGGCCAAAAGAGTCAACAAAACAGACCATAATGCTTGCCCTGTGGCACTTAACTAGTAATAAAGATGTTATATGGTAGCAAGTCATATGGAGAAAATTAAAACAAAAAGAGGGCCACAAAATTTGAGACAGGAGTAACTGGGAATGAGAGGTGGACAACAGGATCATTAGATTGTTGTAGGTAGTCCTCAAGATTTTGAATCTGGCTGTTAGTTGGGAAGAACTTGGTGAGTTTCAAGAAAAGGAGATCTTAATAGGATTCATCTGGGTGCTGTGTTGAGAATACACTAATAAACAGCAAAGGCAGAAATAATGAGACGAGACTTTTTAGTGAGTTACTACAATAGTCCAGGCAAGATAAGATGGTGATCTGGAATGGTGTGGTAAGAGGGAATTGGAAAGAAAGGGTCCAATTCTACATGTGTTTTGAATGTAGAGTCCACAGAATTTGCTGTAGGATTGTTGTAAAGGTTCACAGAACAGAGACAGAGATGAGTCCATGGCTTTTGGCTTAAGTTATAAATATCCAGTGATGATTAGCTGAAGCGGATGAGACTGTTGAAGGAGCAAATTTGTATGGCTAATAAGAGGCTGTGATAAAATTGAGTTATATATTTCTTAATATATTACTGCTCTAATTCTTATTGTAAATTAATAATAAAAATTCTTGTTAATATATCTTTGCTTCTGAGTGTGATTAGTATCTCTTTCTCTGTAAGATTGCACAACTATCAGTGCACAGGTATGATCATGAATGCAGATTGTAATGAAGAGAAAAAGACTGGGTTTTGTGGGGAGTTTCTTAGCAGCCAGCAAGTCAGTTTACTCTGTAATATTTTCCAGCATCTACCTGCCTTCAAATGTCAAGATGTTGATGGAAAAATACACGTTACTAAGACTTGTTGTACCTATCTACTATTTAGCTTGGAAGAGAAAGGGGAACAAAGGCACAGATGATACCTTCCAAGGATGTTTACTTTGACGCACTAAGCAGGAAGGAGTAAATAGCAGAAGAGGAACTCTGTGTACAAACTTGGAGTTGGCTATGGCTGACCTCTTTTCACGTGCATCTTCCTGAGGGTTGCAGCACAAGGAAGCAGTCTTATCAAATTCAGTTGTTTTCTGTTTCATTTCCATTCACCCCAGACCACTTGTTTATCTTTTCCTGCTTCAAAGGCTTTAGCAAAGAACAATGAGACAAAGCTTCTTTTGCTAAAGATGTTCATCCCAGATTGAAAGGTAGTTAGCTATAGCAGTTGCTACTGAGAATTTTATTTTCTAGAGCTTTCACTGTACTTGGGGGGAAAAAAAGGATAGGGAAGACATATATTTTACAAGTAGATTTTATTCAGAGAATTCAAGTGTATTAGGACAAATTAGAAATTTGATATTTTAGATATAAGCAATAGACTAATTTAACTTATAGAACAAGAAGAAAAACGAGCTTACTGAAATTTTTACTTTGTTCCTATTGAACCAGTGATATTTGAATAGGCTCACTTTATTACTCTGTGTCATTAATCATGACATGCTGGTTTGTTTTTTTTTTTTTCACATTTTAGCATCTTTGCAATGGATATGTATTGAAACAAATAATGTCTTAAAGCTGAATCAGCCTAGTTGCAGCTGGGGCATAGCTGGAATTACCTGTGCATGGCAACCATCAAAATGCCTGATGAAATCTTGCAGAAGGATGGCAGTGGCTTGTAGGAAAGCCCAGAGATAATACTAGAGTATTTTTTTTTAACTCTTTGACTCCATCAGAAAAGATAATGTTTAGTAAAAGTTCCTGACATAGGGGTGTCTGGTGGCTCAACTGGTTAAGCATAGGACTCTTTTTTTTAAAATTTTTAATTTTTATAAACATATAATATATTTTGATCCCCAGGGGTACAGGTCTGTGAATCGCCAGGTTTACACACTTCACAGCACTCACCAAAGCACATACCCTCCCCAATGTCCATAACCCCACCCCCCTTCTCTCAACCCCCCTCCCGTCAGAAACCCTCAGTTTGTTTTGTGAGATTAAGAGTCACTTATGGTTTGCCTCCCTCCCAATCCCATCTTGTTTCATTTATTCTTCTCCTACCCACTTAAGCCCCCATGTTGCATCACCACTTCCTCATATCAGGGAGATCATATGATAGTTGTCTTTCTCTGCTTGACTTATTTCGCTAAGCATGATACACTCTAGTTCCATCCATGTTGTCGCAAATGGCAAGATTTCATTTCTTTTGATGGCTGCATAGTATTTCACTGTGTGTATATATACCACAACTTCTTGATCCATTCATCTGTTGATGGACATCTAGGTTCTTTCCATAGTTTGGCTATTGTGGACATTGCTGCTATAAACATTCAGGTGCACGTGCCCCTTCGGATCACTACGTTTGTATCTTTAGGGTAAATACCCAGTAGTGCAATTGCTGGGTCATAGGGCTGTTCTATTTTCAACATTTTAAGGAACCTCCATGCTGTTGTCCAGAGTGGTTGCACCAGCATGCATTCCCACCAACAGCATAGGAGGGTTCCCCTTTCCCCGCATCCTTGCCAGCATCTGTCATTTCCTGACTTGTTAATTTTAGCCATTCTGACTGGTGTGAGTTTATATCTCATTGTGGTTTTGACTTGTTTGTCCTGGAAGCTTCTAATCTCTCCTTCAATTTTCAGTGATAGCCTAGCTGGATATAGTATTCTTGGCTGCATGTTTTTCTTGTTTAGTGCTCTGAATATATTTTGTCAGCTCTTTCTGGCCTGCCAGGTCTCTGTGGATAAGTCTGATGCCAATCTAATATTTTTACCATCGTATGTTACAGACTTCTTTTCCCGGGCTGCTTTCAGGATTTTCTCTTTGTCACTGAGACTTGTAAATTTTACTATTAGGTGATGGGGTCTGGGCCTACTCTTATTGATTTTGAGGGGCGTTCTCTGAACCTCCTGAATTTTGATGCTCGTTCCCTTTGCCATATTAGGGAAATTCTCCCCAATAATTCTCTCCAGTATACCTTCTGCTCCCCTCTCTCTTTCTTCTTCTTCTGGAATCCCAATTATTCTAATGTTGTTACGTCTTATGATGTCACTTATCTCTTGAATTCTCCCCTCGTGGTCCAGTAGCTGTTTGTCCCTCTTTTGCTCAGCTTCTTTATTCTCTGTCATTTGGTCTTCTATATCACTAATTTTATCTTCTGCTTCATTTATCCTAGCCGTGAGAGCCTCCGTTTTTGATTGCACCTCATTAATAGCTTTTTTGATTTCAAGTTGGTTAGATTTTAGTTCTTTTATTTCTCAAGAAAGGGCTTTATCTCTCCAGAGAGGGTTTCTCTAATATCTTCCATGCCTTTTTCGAGCCCGGCTCGAACCTTGAGAATTGTCATTCTGAACTCTAGATCTGACATATTACCAATGTCTGTATTGATTAGGTCCCTAGCCTTCAGTACTGCCTCTTGTTCTTTTTTTTGTGGTGAATTTTCCACCTTGTCATTTTGTCCAGATAAGAGTATATGAAGGAACAAGTAAAATACTAAAAGGGTGGCAACAACCCCAGGAAAATATGCTTTAACCAAATCAGAAGAGATCCCAAATCGTGAGGGGGGAGAAAGGGGATAAAAAGAGGTTCAGAAATAAAGAAAGAAATAAAAGAAAAGAAAAGAATTTAAAAAAGAAAACGAATAAAGAAAAGTATAAAAAAGAAAAATATATATATATTAGAAAAACTGGTTAAAAAACGTTAAAAAAGAAAAGGGTAAAAGTTAAAAAAATTTATCAGAAGAAGAGAAAAAAATGAAAAAGAAAAAAAATTAAATTAACTGCAAGACTAAAGAATCATGGGGAGAAAGCAATGAGTTCCATGCTTTGTTTTCTCCTTCTCTGGAATTCTGCTGCTCTCCTTGGTATTGAAACCACACTCCTTGGTAGGTGAACTTGGTCTTGGCTGGATTTCTTGTTGATCTTCTAGGGGAGGGGCCTGGTGTAGTGATTCTCAAGTGTCTTTGCCCCAGGCAGAATTGCACCGCCCTTACCAGGGGCCAGGCTGAGTAATTCGCTAGGGTTTGCTTTCAGGAGCTTTTGTTCCCTGAGCACTTTCTGTAGTGTTCCGGAGGACAGGAATACAAATGATGGCTTTCTGGTCTCCAGCCTGGAGGAGCTGAGAGCCCAGGGCCCCACCCCTCAGTGCGCCCTCAGAGAACAGCACCCAGTAACTCCTGTCTGACTGACCTCTGGCCGCGCTCCGAGCTCACCAAGCCTGTGACCAGTTCAAGGTAACCCCGAGCTGTGAGATCACTGTTGGCTCTGTCTCTGTAGCCAGCTTCCCCATTCTAATACCCGCAAGCTCTGTGACATTCAGACACCCCCGATCCTTCTGTGACCCTGCGGGACCTGAGGCCATGCTGACCCCGCCTAGGCTTCACCCCAGTTTAGCCTCTGGAACAATGTCCCTCAGTGGAACAGACTTTTAAAAGTCCTGATTTTGTGCTCCGTTGCTCTTCCGCTTGCCGGGAGCCAGCCACTCCCCCCCCCCCGGGGGGGTCTATCTTCCCATTGCTTTGGATTCACTTCTCTGCCAGTCCTACCTTTCAGAAAGTGGTTGATTTTCTGTTTCTAGAATTGCTGTTCTTCTTCTCTTTGATATGCCGAGGGATTTGTAGGTGTTTGCAATCTTTAGATAAGCTATCTAGCTGATCTCCTGCTAGCTGGAGTAGTCTCAGCCTGCTACTTCTCCGCTAACTTGACTCCCCCCTAAGCATAGGACACTTAAGTTCAGTTCAAGTCATGATTTCAGGGTCATGATCTCGGAGTAATGCGGTTGAGCCCCATGTGGGGTTCCACACTCAGCGTGGAATCTACTTGAATTTCTCTCACTCCACCCCTCTCCTGCTCGCATGCATTTTCTCTCTCTCTCTCAAATACATACATAAATATTTAAAAAAGAAATCCTGACATGGTTTTTAAAATTAAGCTAGATTTTCATAATTGTGATGCTGTCTTAGGAGCTCATTACTAAAGGATTTTAATTTTTCTGTGAAAGATTTTAAGAAATGTTGTCTCCTCAGTACTCTAGAAGATAATATTAATGACTGAATTAAAAAATTTCTCAGAAAACTTGCAGTTTGACTGTTTAAATTTCAGAAACAACTCAACCAATTTACCTAGAATGTTCTTTACTTCTATGAATGTATTATATTAATAAAAGATTAAACTCTATGTCTACTTAAATTTAAAAGAGCTCTTTTAGTATAAAAGTATAAAATATGAGTCTAAGTGACAATGAGCATTGAGTTATAGTTTAATTGGCATCATCTTTATTAGAGGTAACTGTGTACTTTACAGTCAAAGAATTACAGTGTACACTTCACAGTGATGGTTTATTTTTTCTTTAATTTTATTATGTTATATTCATCACCATACAGCAGTACTTCATTGTGGTTTTTTTAAAGATTTTATTTATTTGACAAAGAAAGAGAGATCACAAGTAGGCAGAGAGGGAGGAGGAAGCAGGCTTCCTGCTGAGCAGAGAGCCCAATGCAGGGCTCGATCCCAGGACCCTGAGATCATGAGCAGAGCCAAAGGCAGAGGTTTAATCCATTGAGCCACCCAGGCACCCCCATCATTAGGTTTTGATTTAGTGTTCCATGATTCATTGTTTGCATGTAACACCCAGAGCACCATGCAGTAAGTTCCTTCCTTAATACCCATCACTGGGCTCACCCATCCCCCTAAGTCCTCCTCTCTGAAACACAGTGATAGCTTCTTATCAGAAGCAAGATCAAGTTAACTTAAGAAACTGTGATGCAGTAGGCAATCAAGAGGTCTATTTATGACACTAAATCATTGGGAGACATATGGTGGTAAATATAAAATTTTGCTTTATTTTTCCCAGTCACTAATGCAAACATGGTAACAGTTCGTTTAGGAAATAAATGATCTGTCAGAAATAATTGTAAAAATTCACTTAGCACCTCAAATGTTTTTATGATTTTTTTTTTTTTTGCCCTGGCTCCTTATATACAAAACAATAATCCACATGGGACATATTTAGAGTAAGTAATTCTTTTATCAAAAATATGTCAATGTGATTCAAAATAGCAACTCCTAAAATTAGGTATCTAAAGAAGCTCAAATTTGGCATCATCTCTTAAGTGAGTGAAGTTATCTCTTCAGGGACCAGAGTTCAGATGATCCTTTTAAAAGACCAAAACAAAACAAAGGGACTCCTGGGTGGCTCAATAGGTTAAGGGTCTCTCTTCAGTTCAGGTCATCATTTCAGGGTCTTGGGATCAAGTCCCATGTCGGGCTCCCTGCTCAGCAAGGAATTTGCTTCTTCTTCTGCCTGCTGCTCCCCTTGCTTGTGCTCTCTCTCTCTCTGACAAATAAATACAACCTTAGAAACAAAAAAAAAAAAACAAAAAAGTCTCCATTTGTTTCTTTGATGATAGAAAAATAAAATTATTACAATGACTAAGATACTGCTAGTCAAGTTGTTTCTCTGACTACCACATATAAGGATAAATAACATCCTAGTCACGCTCTGCCATCTGCTTCTACATTATTAGATTAGTGTTTTATTACTGCGTTGTTGTGGTGGTTTTTTTTTTTTTTTTCATGGTCCTTTTCCTTACCCAAACCATAATCTCTATGAGAGCAAAAGACTGGTCAGCCTTCTTTTTCTCCTAGGAAGTGTATGAACTACAGGAAGTTTTCAATAAAAATGTGTGGAATGAGTGAAAAATTAAGTGTTTGGAAAGATCTCTGAGCAAAATAGCAACTACTGTATAAACACAATGTATCACTGAGAATGAGTTTAAAGATAGCATGATCCTTACCCTATATTTTCACAAGCACTTTAATGGATGTGCTTATTTGGGGGCGAGTCTGTGATAGCCAGGGAAGGAGGTTTTCAGTCTAAAGGTTAAGGCAAGGGTTAAGAAAATCAAACTTAATATTTCTTTTATTCTCCTGTTTCTCTTGTTTTCATCACATCCTGGCATGATTTAAGAAAAATTTTAATGTCATATTTTCTATGACATGGAACAATTTGATGATGGCTTTAAGAAGAGTTTTGAGAGTAATTTTTATATCATACTTACTGAAACTTAAATTACTATTTTTCTTTTGAATTGCTATGGTTATGTGTTTCTGTTATAAACTTTCAGAAGTTTTTTTACTGCCTTATAGTTCTGTTGCCTCTTGCTTAAATTTGGAATATGTGTTTTAGTTATTAACCGAAAATTACTAATCTATGTTCTAAATAATTTAATCTAAACAAGTTGCTGTTTAACTTTTAAATTTAGGTTTAGATCTTTGTATCATCCATTTATGGAATAATTATTAATAATTTTAATGCAATTTTGTCTGCAGTACACATTTGACCTTAAGCTAAGTGATTTTTCAAAAATCAGTGAATAAATAATATACACATATGGACATTAGAGAAACTTAGTCTTTGAAGTTTATTTTTCTTGTTTTGAGGTTTTTTTTTTTAAACAATAAACACTTGGTAAGTATATTTCACTTCTGGATATATACCTGATCACAGTTATAGAATTGATCAAATTTTTAAATTATCAAACAACTATTTTTTTATGATTTTGTCCCTGATTAAGCAATCTGATGCAGAGGGAACATTAAAGATGGCCTGTGAGTTAATTTTTAGAAATTTCAAAATTTAGCATCATCTCAAGTTCTAAGATTACTTCTGCAGAGATGAATATTAGCAGTCTAAACACTATCTAAATGATTTAACAAAAGTCGAATGCTCTCTTTCCTGTCTCTTTCTCTAAAAGTCTGAACTATTCGGGCCATGATAATAATACTAACAACGATTCACATTTTCATGTCTTAACTACTGCTTACTAAGCACTAGTACAACTATGCATCACTAAAGCACTCAGTATTCTACACATATTACCTCATTTAAACTCAAAAAAGCCCAGCTAAATAGGTAATATTTTAGTCTAGGAAAACCAATACGGAGAGGTGAATTGTAAAAACCTATAGTTCTCTATCTCTGTATTTCTACTTTACTTTTACACAGAACACTACTGACACTTTTTGTCACCAAATGTGTGTAAGTCTTTCCAATACACAATGCAATTTTCCATGACTCCCATTGAGTGTCCTACAATTTAATGTAGGTCTGACAGTATCTACCTAGAGACATTGTGCAACCCACAAAACTGATCCCACCCCACTTCAGATGCTAATCACAAGTAGTAATTCCCAGGTTACCCAAGCTTCTGTGAGATTTGGCCACAAGTTGGATATTTCTGCAAACCTCTGCTTGGGTTCGATTAATTTGCTAACACTGCTTGCAAGAGATGGTCTTAGTGCTCTTAGTATCCCTTGTAATATATATTCTGTTACCTCACAAGAGATAAGGAGAATTTCCTCAGATTAAAGAACTTTAAACACAGATCTTTCCAACTCTAGATCCCAGATCTTGACCATGGGACTATAAAGAACTACAATGCCATAATTATTATCTTACATGATATGACTTTGTCAGTTATAGAAGACTTTGTTTTCTATATGGAATGTGATTGGTAAAAACCATTGTTCTAGCTATTCCTAATAGTCCTAAGTCTCAACCAGCTGACTTGAGAGGACGTAAACTGATCTATATTTGAGAAAATGCCAAGATATACTCGCTACCACCATAAACAGATCTTTAAATTGAAAAAGGAGACCTCTAATATATCTTCCTTTGTTATTCTAAGTAAAATAACCCATTGTATCTTTAACACAAAACAATTTGGCTCAAAAATTTCAGTGTAGATGATTCCTTTGACCCAGATGGATTATTTTTTAAATTATTATTCATTTGCTTTACAATATTTCACATTAGCTAAACATATTAGAGTGTGAGTTTATTAAAAAATAATTTATAAAGGTGCTTGTGTGGCTCAGTCAGTTAAACTATTGCCTTCAGCTCCAGTCATGATCCTAAGGTGCTGGGATCGAGTCCCGCATCAGGCTCCTTGCTCAGTGGGGAGCCCTTCTCCCTTTGCCTCTGCCTGTCACTCTGCCTACTTGTGCTCTCTATCTCTGTCAAATAAATAAATAAAATCTTAAAAAAAGTTTTTTATTAAAAATATAAGCTTCAGAAGGAATTCATATCTCTACCTTTAGATTATAAAACTTTCTTGAAATAAATACATATTTTAGTAAATGAACAGCAGTATTAACATAAGTATCAGAATATTATTAATCAGCAAAAAATAGAGATAAGGCATATGTGTAGATAAAATAGTCACTTGTTAAGACAATTGTTCTGCAGTTGTCTTAGAATGAATTTGATATGTGTGGTAAACTGAATAATGGCCCCTCAAAGATGTGCTTGTCTTTAATTCCCACAACCTGTAAATGTGCCTCCTTACAGTGAAATTTACTTAGATCTTAGGGAAGACAGCTGTTAGAACGTAATGGAGTGGAGCAGAGGGAAACTAAAGAACAGATATCAAAGGTCTTCATATTAATCTGCATGGAGATGCAGTCACCTTTATCGAAGGAGAGTGCACAATATCCAGGATTCTCAGAAAAAGACACAAAAATATTCAGAAGAGAAAGGTGGAATTAAATATCTGCAAATCTCAGAAAATGAGATGCTATAAGTGTATCAAGTAGTAAGAACATCCCTGCTTCCCTTTTCTACATTCTGTCAACACACATCTTCCTCCCCTTTGATCCTCCCTCTAGAACCAGAAACCACTTTCAGCCACTTCAGCAAGGAGGAATGTGAAAGGCCAGATGGGTAAGCCAGCCATGCCTTCCTTCCTCATGTCTTGCCAAAATAGATCTCAGTTGTGATGGTGAGTAAAGATTTTATATGAAATTAAAATTAGTTTTCATTATTAAATAGAATTGGACTATTTTCATATTTGAGATTTTTTTTAGTTCAAAGAGGCCATAAAACTATTTCCATTGTACAGGAACACATTAGAACTGGCCAAAATCTGGGATTGAAGATCTAGTGCCTATGGAAGGTTTATGGAGACAGCAGAAAGCAAAATTTCTTTATGATTATACATCATTAACTCTAAATTATAAAATATTATGATTCATTTAATAAACAAGAGATGTTGATAAATCACTTAAGATTCTTAAATTATGAGGGGCGGAGTCAAGATGGCGGAGAAGAAGCAGGCTGAGACTACTTCAGCTAGCCGGAGATCAGCTAGATAGCTTATCTAAAGATAGCAAACACCTGAAAATCCATCGGCAGATCGAAGAGAAGAAGAACAGCAATTCTGGAAACAGAAACACAACCACTTTCTGAGAGGTAGGACCGGCGGAGAAGTGAATCCAAAGCGATGGGAAGATAGACCCCGGGGGGAGGGGCCGGCTCCCGGCAAGCGGCGGAGCAACCGTGCACAAAATCAGGACTTTTAAAAGTCTGTTCCGCTGAGGGACATCGCTCCAGAGTCTAAACCGGGGCAAAGCCCACGCGGGGTCAGCGTGGCCTCAGGTCCCACAGGGTCACAGAAGGATCGGGGGTGTCTGAGTGTCGCAGAGCTTGCGGGTATTGGAACGGGAAAGCCGGCTACAGAGACAGAGCCAACAGTAAGCTCGCAGCTTGGGGTGACCTTGAACCGGTCGCAGGCTCCGTGAGCTCGGAGTGCGGCCGGAGGTCAGGCAGACAGGAGTAACTGGGCGCTGTTCTCTGAGGGCGCACTGAGGAGTGGGGCCCTGGGCTCTCGGCTCCTCCCGGCCGGAGACCAGGAGGCCACCATTTGTATTCCTGTTCTCCTGAACTCTACTGAAAGCGCTCAGGGAACAAAAGCTCCTGAAAGCAAATCCGAGCGGATTACTCACCCCGGCCCTATTAAGGGCAGTGTAATTCCGCCTGGGGCAAAGACACTTGAGAATCACTACAACAGGCCCCTCCCCCAGAAGATCAACAAGAAATCAAGCCGAGACCAAGTTCACCTACCAAGGAGTGCGGTTTCAATACCAAGGAGAGCAGCAGAATTCCAGAGGAGGAGAAAGCAAAGCACGGAACTCATTGCTTTTTCCCTGTGATTTTTTTTAGTCTTGCAGTTAATTTGATTTTTTTCTTTTTCATTTTTTTGTTTTTTTTTCTCACCTTCTGGTAATTTTTTTTTAACTTTTACCTTTTTCCTTTTTAACGTTTTTTAACTAGTTTATCCAATATATACATATTTTCTTTTTTATATTTTTCATATTTGTTTTCTTTTTTTAAATTCTTTTCTCTTTTTTTCTTTTTTCTTTTTTTTTTTCTTTCTTCCTTTTTGAACCTCTTTTTATCCCCTTTCTCCCCCTTCACGATTTGGGATCTCTTCTAATTTGGTTAAAGCATATTTTCCTGGGGTTGTTGCCACCCTTTTAGTATTTTACTTGCCCCTTCATATACTCTTATCTGGACAAAATGACAAGACGGAAAAATTCAACACAAAAAAAAGAACAAGAGGCAGTACCGAAGGCTAGGGACCTAATCAATACAGACATTGGTAATATGTCAGATCTAGCGTTCAGAATGACAATTCTCAAGGTTCTAGCTGGGCTCGAAAAAGGCATGGAAGATATTAGAGAAACCCTCTCGAGAGATATAAAAGCCCTTTCTGGAGAAATAAAAGAACTAAAATCTAACCAAGTTGAAATCAAAAAAGCTATTAATGAGGTGCAATCAAAAATGGAGGCTCTCACTGCTAGGATAAATGAGGCAGAAGAAAGAATTAGTGATATAGAAGACCAAATGACAGAGAATAAAGAAGCTGAGCAAGAGGGAAAAACAGCTACTGGACCACGAGGGGAGAATTCGAGAGATAAGTGACACCATAAGATGAAACAACATTAGAATAATTGGGATTCCAGAAGAAGAAGAGAGAGGGGAGCAGAAGGTATACTGGAGAGAATTATTGGGGAGAATTTCCCCAATATGGCAAAGGGAACGAGCATCAAAATTCAAGAGGTTCAGAGAACGCCCCTCAAAATCAATAAGAATAGGCCCACACCCCGTCACCTAATAGTAAAATTTACAAGTCTCAGTGACAAAGAGAAAATCCTGAAAGCAGCCCGGGAAAAGAAGTCTGTAACATACAATGGTAAAAATATTAGATTGGCAGCTGACTTATCCACAGAGACCTGGCAGGCCAGAAAGAGCTGGCATAATATTTTCAGAGCACTAAGAGAGAAAAACATGCAGCCAAGAATACTATATCCAGCTAGGCTATCATTGAAAATAGAAGGAGAGATTAAAAGCTTCCAAGACAAACAACAACTGAAAGAATTTGCAAACACCAAACCAGCTCTACAGGAAATATTGAAAGGGGTCCTCTAAGCAAAGAGAGAGCCTACAAGTGGTAGATCAGAAAGGAACAGAGACCATATACAGTAACAGTCACCTTACAGGCAATACAATGGCACTAAATTCATATCTCTCATTCAGGGTAACTGAATGTTACCCTGAATGTTAATGGGCTAAATGCCCCTGTCAAAAGACACAGGGTAACATAATGGATAAAAACACAAAACCCATCTATATGTTGCCTCCAAGAAACTCATTTTAACACTGAAAACACCTCCATATTTAAAGTGAGGGGGTGGAAAAGAATTTACCACGCTAATGGACATCAGAAGAAAGCAGGAGTGGCAATCCTTATATCAGATCAATTAGATTTTAAGCCAAAGACTATAATAAGAGATGAGGAAGGACACTATATCACACTCAAAGGGTCTGTCCAACAAGAAGATTTAACAATTTTAAATATCTATGCCCCCAACATGGGAGCAGCCAACTATATAAACCAATTAATAACAAAATCAAAGAAACACATCAACAATAATACAATAATAGTAGGGGACTTTAACACTCCCCTCACTGAAATGGACAGGTCATCCAAGCAAAAGATCAGCAAGGAAATAAAGGCCTTAAACGACACAGTGGACCAGATGGACATCACAGATATATTCAGAACATTTCATCCCAAAGCAACAGAATACACATTCTTCTCTAGTGCACATGGAACATTCTCCAGAATAGATCACATCCTCGGTCCTAAATCAGGACTCAACCGGTATCAAAAGATTGGGATCATTCCCTGCATATTTTCAGACCACAATGCTCTAAAGCTAGAACTCAACCACAAAAGGAAGTTTGGAAAGAACCCAAATACATGGAGACTAAACAGCATCCTTCTAAAGAGTGAATGGGTCAACCGGGAAATTAAAGAAGAATTGAAAAAAATCATGGAAACAAATGATAATGAAAATACAACGGTTCAAAATCTGTGGGACACAACAAAGGCAGTCTTGAGAGGAAAATATATAGCGGTACAAGCCTTTCTCAAGAAACAAGAAAGGTCTCAGGTACACAACCTAACCCTACACCTAAAGGAGCTGGAGAAAGAACAAGAAAGAAACCCTAAGCCCAGCAGGAGAAGAGAAATCATAAAGATCAGAGCAGAAATCAATGAAATAGAAACCAAAAAAACAATAGAACAAATCAACGAAACTAGGAGCTGGTTCTTTGAAAGAATTAATAAAATTGATAAACCCCTGGCCCGAATTATCAAAAAGAAAAGAGAAAGGACCCAAATAAATAAAATCATGAATGAAAGAGGAGAGATCACAACTAACACCAAAGAAATACAAACTATTATAAGAACATACTATGAACAACTCTACGCCAATAAATTTGACAATCTGGAAAATATGGATGCATTCCTAGAAACATATAAACTACCACAACTGAACCAGGAAGAAGTAGAAAGCCTGAACAGACCCATAACAGGTAAGGTGATTGAAACAGTCATTAAAAATCTCCAAACAAACAAAAGCCCAGGGCCAGACGGCTTCCCGGGGGAATTCTACCAAACATTTAAAGAAGAGCTAATTCCTATTCTCCTGAAACTGTTCCAAAAAATAGAAATGGAAGGAAAACTTCCAAACTCATTTTATGAGGCCAGCATCACCTTGATCCCAAAACCAGACAAGGATCCCACCAAAAAAGAGAGCTATAGACCAATATCCTTGATGAACACAGATGCGAAAATACTCAACAAAATACTAGCCAATAGGATTCAACAGTACATTAAAAGGATTATTCACCACGACCAAGTGGGATTTATTCCAGGGCTGTAAGGTTGGTTCAACATCCGCAAATCAGTCAGTGTGATACAACACATCAATAAAAGCAAGAACAAGAACCATATGATACTCTCAATAGATGCTGAAAAAGCATTTGACAAAGTACAGCATCCCTTCCTGATCAAACTCTTCAAAGTATAGGGATAGAGGGCACATACCTCAATATCATCAAATCCATCTATGAAAAACTCACCGCAAATATCATTCTCAATGGAGAAACACTGAAAGCTTTTCCGCTAAGGTCAGGAACAAGGCAGGGATGTCCATTATCACCACTGCTATTCAACATAGTACTAGAGGTCCTAGCCTCAGCAATCAGACAACAAAAGGAAATTAAAGGCATCCAAATCAGCAAAGAAGAAGTCAAATTATCACTCTTCGCAGATGATATGATACTATATGTGGAAAACCCAAAAGACTCCACTCCAAAACTGCTAGAACTTATACAGGAATTCAGTAAAGTGTCAGGATATAAAATCAATGCACAGAAATCAGTTGCATTTCTCTACACCAACAGCAAGACAGAAGAAAGAGAAATTAAGGAGTCCATCCCTTTTACAATTGCACCCAAAACCATAAGATACCTAGGAATAAACCTAACCAAAGAGACACAGAATCTATACTCAGAAAACTATAAAGTACTCATGAAAGAAATTGAGGAAGACACAAAGAAATGGAAAAATGTTCCATGCTCCTGGATTGGAAGAATAAATATTGTGAAAATGTCTATGCTACCTAAAGCAATCTACACATTTAATGCAATTCCTATCAAAGTACCATCCATCTTTTTCAAAGAAATGGAACAAATAATTCTAAAATTTATATGGAACCAGAAAAGACCTCCAATAGCCAAAGGGATATTGAAAAAGAAAGCCAACGTTGGTGGCATCACAATTCCGGACTTCAAGCTCTATTACAAAGCTGTCATCATCAAGACAGCATGGTACTGGCATAAAAACAGACACATAGATCAATGGAACAGAATAGAGAGCCCAGAAATAGACCCTCAATTCTACGGTCAACTAATCTTCGACAAAGCAGGAAAGAATGTCCAATGGAAAAAAGACAGCCTCTTCATTAAATGGTGCTGGGAAAATTGGACAGCCACATGCAGAAAAATGAAATTGGACCATTTCCTTACACCACACACAAAAATAGACTCAAAATGGATGAAGGACCCCAATATGAGAAAGGAATCCTTCAAAATCCTTGAAGAGAACACAGGTAGCAACCTCTTCGACCTCAGCCGCAGCAACATCTTCCTAGGAACAACGCCAAAGGCAAGGGAAGCAAGGGCAAAAATGAACTATTGGGATTTCATCAAGATCAAAAACTTTTTCACAGCAAAGGAAACAGTTAACAAAACCAAAAGACAACTGACAGAATGGGAGAAGATATTTGCAAACGACATATCAGATAAAGAACTAGTGTCCAGAATCTATAAAGAACTTAGCAAACTCAATACCCAAGAACAAATAATCCAATCAAGAAATGGGCAGAGGACATGAACAGACATTTCTGCAAAGAAGACATCCAGATGGCCAACAGACACATGAAAAAGTGCTCCATATCACTCGGCATCAGGGAAGTACAAATCAAAACCATAATGCGATATCACCTCACACCAGTCAGAATGGCTAAAATCAACAAGTCAGGAAATGACAGATGCTGGCGAGGATGCGGAGAAAGGGGAACCCTCCTACACTGTTGGTGGGAATGCAAGCTGGTGTAGCCACTCTGGAAAACAGCATGGAGGTTCCTCAAAATGTTGAAAATAGAACTGCCCTATGACCCAGCAATTGCACTATTGGGTATTTACCCTAAAGATACAAACGTAGTGATCCAAAGGGGCACATGTACCCGAATGTTTATAGCAGCAATGTCCACAATAGCCAAACTATGGAAAGAACCTAGATGTCCATCAACAGATGAATGGATCAAGAAGATGTGGTATATATACACAATGGAATATATGCAGCCATCAAAAGAAATGAAATCTTGCCATTTGCAACAATATGGATGGAACTAGAGCGTATCATGCTTAGTGAAATAAGTCAAGCAGAGAAAGACCACTATCATATGATCTCCCTGATATGAGGAAGTGGTGATGCAACATGGGGGCTTAAGTGGGTAGGAGAAGAATAAATGAAACAAGATGGGATTGGGAGTGAGACAAACCATAAGTGACTCTTAATCTCACAAAACAAACTGAGGGTTGCTGGGGGGAGGGGGTTTGGGAGAAGGGGGTGGGATTATGGACATTGGGGAGGGTATGTGCTTTGGTGAGTGCTGTGAAGTGTGTAAACCTGGTGATTCACAGACCTGTACCCCTGGGGATAAAAATAGATGTTTATAAAAAATAAAAAAATTATTAAAAAAAAAAAGATTAGAAAAAAAAAAGATTCTTAAATTACTTTTGACCAAGAATTTCAGAAATAGCAACATGAATAAGGTCAAGCAGTACACAATTAACCAATCCCATTTTTTTTTTTTTACAATCCTTGTAAAAGAGGTTTCAAAGTGTTCTCTTGAACAAAAAACCACTGATGATAGAGCCTCTGGTGATAATGGGCCTGGCAATGCATTTCTGTGTTTAACCAAGAACCTTATGTCAGAATGACCTTTAAATATTATGAATATTTATAATAGGAAGTGTTGTACCTCTTTATAAGTATAATTAAAAAGACTTTAGTCCTTTCCATCTGCAAATAAATACCATGTCTCTGTTGCCAGTTTTATTAGTATTACAAGTGACATTTTCATAACTATTCCCCATGAGAACCCAGGACAGGGTGGCAGCAACTCCGGATTCTTTTTGGCCCTGTTTCTAGGTAACACATTACCCTAGAAATACTATCTAATTTCCACATTAAAAACAGCAACAACAACATATTATAGCTACTTCAAATAGGCCAGAAAATGATTTTCAAGTGATAGACATGTATATAAGATATGGTTTCCCAATATCCTCTACTATGCATTATCTTGTACTTAAATGAGGCTTATTTGAAGATTTAAAGTTGCCTGGATATAAGCAACCAAAAATGAAATTTAAACAATACCATTTAGAATATTGTCAGAGAACAAAAATAAAGACTCATTTAATGAGAGATGTGCATACTGCTATTGCCTGTGTAGAAAAATGCAAAAACCTACAGAGAAAAATTAGAGAAGAACTAGATAACAGATTTGCCCTGTTTATAGATCATGTCTCAGTGCTTTTCAATTAACGTCAAGCTAGCCTACAGAGTCAATGCTATCGCAACCAAAATCCCAATGGGCACTTTTTAGTAAAAACTGGCAAGGTGGGAGAAGCTCAAATAAGTAAGTATTCATATGGGGAAAAAATGAGCCCTCCCCCTTCTATCTCACATGATACATAAAAAATAATTCAATCAGGAAATTCATAGAGACAGAAAGTAGGAGAGTAGTTACCAGGGAGAAAGGAAAGTTGAATTATTGTTTAATGGGTACGGAGTTTCAGTTTGGGTTGATGAAAAATGCTGGAGATGGGTAGTAGTGATTGCACAACCATGTGAATATATTTAGTGGCCATGAACTATACACTTACCAACGGTCACGATGATCAATTTTATGTTTTAGATAGATAGATAGAGATGTATTTTAAAACCAGAATTATAGAGAAACAGCAATCGAATCTTTGAAAAGCAACATGGCCCTCATAGCAACCTTGGCCCTAACTTATCTGTAGCTTAACAAGTAGAATGGGAAACCACTTTGCCTCACTCAAAGGCTCAGGATAAAAGACCAAATAAAATAGTGCTTAAGGACTTGAATGTATACATCAGACTAGTGGAATTAAAAAATGCATGGCAGGTTGAAAATGTGTACTTAGAACTCTGAGAAAATGGAATAATAGAATTTCCATTAGACTGAGACTCCCTTGAGATGCCATTGCTGGCTTCTTACACAATATGTGCAGTTTAATGTATCTCAGTTATACTTCAATAAAGCTATGAAGAAAATAGTGCAAGTTGAGTGATAGAAAGGAATATAAAAGCTAAAGATGTAACACTTGTGGAATAAAAGAGAAGAACATCTTTGTGGTAGAGGGTAAACAAATATTTCTACAGAACACAGAGCACAAAGAGGACCAACAGTAACAGAAAAGGTAAGTAAGACCCACAGTGAGAAAAGAGAACATGCTCATCAAAAGAAATTATTAAAAAAATAAAAAAGTAAAACACAGACTTGGATACTTATGTTTGCAATTTGTATATGTGATAAAGAATTTGTTTCTAGAATATGTATTTTAAAAATCTCTAAAGCTGAATAATATAAAGATAAGCACACAAAAAACAGGGCAAAAGACTACCAGACACTTCCCTCAAAGAATATGTAGCTCATCAATAAACACATAATAGGCATTCCACTTTTATTACTCATTGTGGAAATGCAAGTAAAGCCACATCAAGAAGTCACTTTGCTAGAATAACTGAAATTAAAAGGAATGAGAATACCACGTGTCCACAGGCAGGTGTAACCACTGGAACTTTCATATATTCCTGGAGAAAGGGAACTGGTACAATCGCTTGGAAAACTATTTGGCATTTCACTATGAAGCTTAAGTATATCTGCCCTGTGATTCAGCAAATCCACTCCTAAATATTTTCCCAGGAGAAATCAAAACCTACAGTCCCCAAAATACTTGTACAAGAATGCTTAATACAGTTTTTTTATAATATTAAAAATTGGAAACAAACTACAAGACGAATGGATAAACTGTGGATATTTACATAGGGAACACTGGTCAGAAATAAAAATAAAAACACAATCGAGGTACATGAGAGTGAGAAGGAGTCTCAAAGAAACCATGTTGAGAAAAAACAAACAAAAACAGTTATTTAAAGTTCTATTTATATAGAGCCATAGACCTGAAAAAATTGTTATCTAGAAATCAAATTGTGATTGGCTGGCAAGGGGGGAGATTAAATGAAGGGTGCAGGAAAAAACATTCTATGGTGATGGAAATATTTCCAGTTGTAGTCCGATCACCTAAGAGCATGTACTTGTCAAAACTCATTGCATTAAACACTTAACATCTTTGCATTTTGTTCACATTATACCTTGTGATCATTAGTTTTATGTCAACATGGAGGGTATTTTGGGATGAGATTTACATTTAAATAGGTGAACTTCCAGTAAAGCACATTGCTCTCCATAATATGGTTAGGCCTCATTCAGTCAAGCGAAGGCCTGAAGAGAACAAAAGGACTGGCCTCCCCAGCAAGAGGGAAATCTTCAGCTGAATACCCTTGGACTTCATCTGTACCATAATCTCTCCTGGGAATCTGGCCTCCTGGTCTATACTGCAATTTTGGACTTGCCAGCTCCCATAATCACATGACCTGATTCTTAATAATAAACCTCCTCTGTATAAACACATTCTATTGTTTCTGTTTCTCTAGCTAACACTGACTAATACATACCTCAAATCCAGAATAGTATTGAGTAAATTCACCAGGGACAATATACTAGTTCTGCAAGAAAATCCTTCCAAGATTTCATTCCAAGCTAAGATCAGAGTACACGCTTTAGAGATAGCCAAGAATACTGTTTATTTTTCTTTGTTACTCTTTGTTATTTGTTATTGTTTATTTTTCATAGAGAAAAATAAATATTGTTTATTTTACATGAAGAAAAATTTGTCTTTATGAAAAATAAACAATATTTATTTTTTTCTTTATGAAACTTGAATATTCCTATTAGGAAAATCAAATTTGAGATTTTATTCAGTCAATCCCATCAATTTATCTAATCCAACTTCCTCCTTCCCAAAGTTTCTGAGTCTCTATCCTTCATGAAATCTATTTCTAAGAGGATATTTCAATTTGTCCCTACTCCTAGACCACAGTCCTCTGGCCATGCTTCTGCCACAGAGTCTTATTCTAGGCATCGCCCTTCTGGGGTCTCAGCTGGAAGTGACTGGAGTTTAACAAGGCCCCTCCATCTTGGGAGAATCTAAATGTCAATGTACCTGGAAATCCCTGCCAACCCATTGGCTTGTAGCCAGTCTTCCACCAGGTTGCTCTACATAGGCATACCTTGGGAGTCAGCCAAATCCTTGAGAAATTTTCGTGCAGCTTTATATACTCACTTTTATGAATTCACCTTCCTCCAGGAGTTTTCTGCCTCATGTCTTATCCATTTTCTTAGGAACAAACTCATCTCTGTAAAATTGGTCATTTTGGGGGCACATGGGTGGCTCAGTGGGTTAAGCCTCTGCCTTTGGCTCAGGTCATGGTCTCAATGTCCTGGGATCAAGCCCCACATCGGGCTCTCTGCTCAGCAGGGAGCCTGCTTCCCCCCTCTCTCTCCCTGCTGCTCTGTCTACTTGTGATCTCTCTCTGTCAAATAAAGAAATAAAATCCTTAAAAACTAAAAAAAAAAAAAAAAAAAAAAAAAAATTGGCCATTTTTTGCTGTTCATTCCCATGAGCTGAAAATGAAAAATAACGTTTGAAGAAAACAGCCCACTTACTCTAGTCATACCACCTTGCTTCCCTTGTCCTAAGGATGGGAGCCTTACAACCCAACCTTACTTGTTCTCCAGTGCTTTCTTTTTTAAAATTTCTTTAATTTTTTAAAGATTTTATTTATTTATTTGACAGAGATCACAAGTAGGCAGAGAGGCAGGGAGAGAGAGAGAGTGAGGAGGAGGCAGACTCTCTGTTGTGTAGAGAGCCTGATGCAGAGCTTGATCCCAGGACCCCGAGATCATGACCTGAGCTGAAGGCAGAGGCTTTAACCCGCTGAACCACCCAGCTGCCCCTCTCTGCTTTGGATAGTTTGTCATAGTGTTTTCAAAGACTTCACAGCTAGAACTAAGTTTATCAGAGCAATCTCTAAAAACATAAATCAAATCAAGTCAACACCCTGCCAACCCAAAAATCCTGTAATGGCTTCCCACTATACTTCGAACAAATTCAGATACCTACTCTTAATCTAAAAGGGCTGCATCATCCGACCCTTGCTTACCTCCCCTAGTTCACCGAGAGTCACTGTTGTGTCATTTCTAGGGCTACATGACTACATGTCCCCCAGACACTATAAACAGTACAAGGCCCTTGGTGCCTGGGCCCTTTATGTTTGCTCCCCTCTCTCCTCAGCCTGAAACACTGTTCTCTGACTCTTACTGGTTGATTTCTTCTCACCCCTGTGGTTGAGCTAACTGTAACCTTCTCAGAAAGCTCCTCCCTGACTGTATTGTATAATTCTGGACTCTCTGGTTATTCCTTATTTCTATACACTGTTGTTTTCTTTTTTTTAAATTTTCCCTCTTAGTTGGTATCATGATAAATCACAGAGCAAAATCATGTAAAAAGAATTGGGGAAAGTAAAGGGAAACTAAGTAGGATTTAGCTACGCAGGGAAGGGGAGAATATAATGACAACATCTGCAAAGTCACCTACATCAGGATCTAATGAGAATATTCCAGCCCACAAGAAGAAGATAAACAAAGAATGCGCTGGATTTGGGCCACATTCTACGGTGTTCCATGAGATCTTCTAAAGAGATCTGCTTTCACCCTAGAACCAGTGCTCCAAATGAGCATTTATTAGAGCCTAAAACCATTCTTAACCAAATTTTGTTTTGCTTTTCACTTAATAGTATGTTGTAAACCAGTTTCCAAATCAGCACATATGCACCAATACTGTTATGGTTAGTGGTTAGTACATTTGGTTAGTACATATGGTTAGTACATTTAAACATCCCATATGGAAGACTTTAAAGGTTGTTTCTTTTTTTTTTCTTTTTAAGATTTTATTTGTTTGACAGAGAGAGATCACAAGTAGGCAGAGAGGCAGGCTGAGAGAGAGGAGGAAGCAGTCTCCATGCTGAGCAGAAAGCCTGATGTGGGGCTTGATCCCAGGACACTGGGATCATGACCTGAGCCAAAGGCAAAGGCTTTAACCCACTGAGCCATCTAGGCACCCCAAAAGTTCTTGACTTTTATTTTAACTTTTCCCTATTAATACTTTCAGTTTTATGTGATAAATCTGTCTTTACTTTATGCCCTCTCCTTGATTACTTGGAAAGTATTTCCCTACCCTAAGATGCATTCAATTTTCAAAATCATCTTAAAATTTCATTGAAATGTTTATTATCTACATCTAGAATTTGTTTTGATTTATGTGGCGAAAAGGGAATTTATGATTTCCTAAATAGAGGCAAGTCATTGCTGTATATGATAAGTAATCTTTCTCTACATGTTTAAGAGGTCAATTTTATGAAATACCCAAGTTATACATGTAAGAATATATGAATATATGTGAATCACCCCACATGCACATATCCACATGCATGCAAACACCTGGATCCAGGCATTTTGCCCTGATTCATTGATTACCCATTGATATTTACCATAGTACTTCTTACTGACTATTCATTAAATTACATATTATATTAGTCACTAAACTTCACTCGATATTCACTTGGTAACCAAATTAAATAGTTGAATGTAGTATATAACATCTCAGCTTTACAAACACATTTTACAATATTGTAAGACAAAGCACCATTTATTATTCTTGTTTTCAAAATTTTTTTATTATTTTACTTCATTTTAAAAAGCGGTACAGTATTGGGGCGCCTGGATGGCTCAGTTGTTAAGAGTCTGCCTTCGGCACAGGTCATGATCCTAGGGTCTTGGGATTGAGCCCTGCATTGGGCTCCTTGCTCAGTGGGAAGCCTGCTTCTCCCACTCCCACTGCTCGTGCTTGTGTTTCCCATCTTGCTACGTGTCCCTCTGTCAAATAAATAAATAAAATCTCTAAAAAAAAAGTGTTACAATATTAAAAGATTATCTCAAAACATATTACAAAAATGTTACATTTGACACAAAAAGGAGAGTCATCTCAAGATTGGAATAAATATAGGGAGAAATGTTTTCTACAGAACTGGGATAAAACTAGATTCCAAGGATTTGCTCAACCCTATTATCATTCATCCAGTGCCTTACTGAGTACACACAAACCTTTCAGTAAATATTCACTGATTGATTGAAAAACACATTTGAAACCATTTAAAGTGTGAATTATTTGTTCAAGTTGTACAAATAAAATTACACAAATAGAAAACTCCCTTTTACAAGTTTATGAGACATGAGTTTGAATCAACAGTTAATACATGTTCATTGGCTAGTTGTAAAAAATCTCAATTGTTTTATAGTATATACAACAAAGTAGAAGATACAGTGAGTCTCAAAAAGCTTGTAATAAAATCAAAAGAGGTAATGTGCATTTAACCATTACAGGGAAATTAAGAATTCTGAGGATAAGGAAATTTGCAAGGTCTGGAATTTCCCAGGTTCTGTAAAGAAGGCTAAAGAATGATGGCATTTCTCCTCGGGGCCATAACAATTTACAGGGCAAATGTCAGCACAGTGGAGATTCTCCCCTCTAGTACTCAGAACTCCTAATGAGAGAGCTTTGATGAACTATTCCCCTGGAAGCAAGTAAACTTCTTATGTACATGACAATTATCATAGGTGGAATTATTTGTGAAAATATTTCCAAATATTTGGAAAAAAACAAAACATATTCTTAGTTCCTTTGTGCATAATGTGCATTCCCCTCACCCCCCTGTTTTTTAAAAAACTTTTTGCTTTCTTCTCTTTTTAAAATTCCATGTCCAGGTAAGAAACTTGTGTTCATGACGGAGGGTATCAACTAAGTATTCAGTTCTGTATTCTATAACCCGTAGTGCTGCTCAGTTGTTTAGGTTATCTATTTCCCACATAGACATACTATAAGCACAGCATATGCTAACAAAAGAAATAAGGAATAGCAGATAAAATATATTTAAGCCCACCATATTGTTATGCTTGTAGACATGATGTCGGGATCTCTAGGGGAGTAGAGTAGGACCTTGAATAGGTTTGACTGTTGGTGCACTAGACTAAGATACCTGAGAGAAAAAAGCAGAGCACTAAAAAAAAAAAAAAAAAAAAAAAATAGAATAAACTAAAATAAAACAAAGCCCTTAACAACTCAATGAAAAAAATCTATCAAGATTAAAACCTAAATATTTAGATAATACTTCACATTCTTAATGTATATATATTATCTGTCCTTAAAAACCTCTATAATATTTTATGTTTGAAGAATTAAGTTCCAAAGAAAATGCTTCACAATAGATATATCACCTTGAGCTTTTTATTTCATATATTATCCTGGCTTGTTTATGAATTATCTGCTCCATTAGGTCTTTACTCCAATAACCTTAGAAGATCCCTTGAGATTCCCATTCTAGTGACTATAGGGTGATATTTATACCTTTCAGAAATAAATACTTTTATTTTGAAATTGCTTATGAAGGGGTTAAGGCAGTTAATCACATTTTTTTTAAACACATTTTTTTCCCTAATGAAATACCAAGAGAATGAAAATAAATAGATGGATTTATGGATGTATACCAAAACATCACTAAAGCTTAGTCGACTCAGTATACGAAGCCACTTTAGTAATCAGTAGAGATCACTGTCAAATCCGTTGGACAGTAACAATTGAAGTCAATAGTAAAGTCAGTCAGAATCATCCCTCCAACTACATTGTATCCTAGCTCAGTTATCTAGCCTCTGCAGTCATGGTTCCAGATAGTGAACCCTTTTTGTCACTATCATTCTCTTTCATTCTTCCTCTTTTATCTACAAATACTCTATAGAAAATAGATTTATGTAGCCCAGTTTTAACACTAGAGTTTCAATATAAAAGTGAAACAGTCTCTCTCTCTCTTTCTCTCTTAAACCAATTTAAGAAAGGAGAGAGGAACTCCTGAGGCCCAAGTGTCCTCAGTAATTTCTTTTTGGTTTTGCTATGTGGTAATGGCTGAAAATGGGCTGTTCTTAGACTCAGGATGAATTGCAGCAAGGTACACACTTCTCCGGAAGGCCCTGAGAGCTAATAGATAATTTATGCTGGGGATATAATTTCACAATAATTTAATAGTTATCAGTCATGTGTTAATAATTATTCTTCCTAGCAGTTCACAAAGGAGAATAGGGGTGCAGAGTATTTAACAACTAAAACATAGTCCTTTGGACTTCTTTTTCTTTTTTTTAAAGATTTTATTTATTTTATTTGACAGAGATTACAAGTAGGCAGAGAGGCAGGCAGAGAGAGAGGGGAGGAAGCAGGCTCACTGCTGAGCAAAGAGCCCGATGTGGGGCTCTATCCCAGGAACTGGGATCATGACCTGAGCCGAAGGCAGAGGCTTTAACCCACTGAGCCACCCAGGCGCCCCATAGTCCTTTGGACTTCTTAACCTTTTGGAATACTGATGTTCTAATCCAAGTAGATAATCCAAGTCTTAGTGATTAATAGAAGATCTTTCCATGATTTTCTGTTCTGGTCTACCCTTGCCTCTAAGCTCTCCCAAAGAACCCTCACCAATAGAGAGTATGATGGTCATGATCGACTAATGAGAATCCGTGTAAATGTATATTATCTATTAATATCAACTTTATGATGACTCAGCTACAATACCTCTCCATTCATGACTGGCATGTTAAGAATAGTACTACCTCATATTATTGGTATAATTCAATGAATTGATACATTATATTAAAGCAGAGTAAGCACTCAATAGACATTAATTTACTCTTCTGTCTCTTGCTATAGCTGCCACTGTTGTAAACAACTGTATTGGACACCAACCTGCATGGCAGCCTCACCTTTCTGGTCCCTCTCCAGGGCCCCACATCCTTTGGCCCATTGCAGCAATAAATTTGAAAGCATGTGGGAGTGAGGAAGGCACAGAATTCCATGTTACCATTTTGGTACAAGAGTTAAATAGGTTTTACCCTAAATTTCTTTCTACAGGGTTATGACTGAATCACAATTAAAAAAAAATTAACTGAAAATTCATAGTTAACAAAGGGGGATACAATCAGCAGCTAATTACAACTGCTGATCCATGTGGTTTATTTCAGAGTTCACTGGCCCAGGATTACCTTCAAGGATCCCCTAACAGTGTAGTATTCTAGCTGACAATTTGCTTGCAAGTAGCAAGGTCAATTTGCCTCTCATGATCAGAAAAGTGGTGGAACATTCTCTTCTCAGTTCAATTATTATGAGGTCCAGAGAGAAAAGTTCTCCCACCAAAAGCTTGTCTTTTCAGTTCCCATTTTATTTTTTTGTCCCAGAATCTGCATTTTCCTCTGAGTCATTTTCAATAAAATCTCTGATCTCTGCAATCTAACAATACAGTTTAATGTAGTTTAATCCATTCTAAGTATTCTAAAGAGAAGAAACATTTCTACCATCTGTCTCCTTCTGCCTTCTCATCCAGTCAAAAAACAGCAACGAAGTCAGCACACATAGAAAGTTCTCCATAAATCAAATGAACACAGTTATTTGTTGCTATTGTATCAGCACAGTATTGGTCACATGATGTATGCTTTGCTAATGTTCGGAATCCATGATACAGTAGCTCACTGGCCTCATTCATCCCCTACTTACTGTGTTTTTCCAGAGTTTTACTTTCTTTCTGAATTCCTGTGTCTTTTATTTACCAGGTTTATTGTTCATTCCCACCAAACCATTAAGTTCTACAAGACCAGGGTTTTCTTGTCTGAAGAATCTCAAGCACTATAAATAGTATCTTACACATAGCAGGAACACACTAATTATTTATCAAATCAAGGAAAATGTAAGTAAAGGAGAGCAATGTACAGATAAAAAATTTGATCACTTCAACATGAATAATATTGGATGAATTCTAAAAATAACTTGTATTTGTGTTTTCTAAAGCACTCTTAAGAAGACCCATTTAATCTTCCCTCTCCTTCTTTCTCTTAGAGAAGTCTCATGCAGTTTCTACACATAAGTAGTTTTGATTGATTAATTATATTTTTATTAAAGTATGAGAAAATAATGTGAAAAAAAAACCACTGGAGGAATAATTTATGTGACCAAATGTAGGTATTTTAAAAATATTCTGATATGAGGTCAACATTCATCCATCAACTCAACATATATTTATTATATACTATGCATCTGGCTTTGAAAAAGAACGACAATATTACTGACCTAATTGTAATAGTTGTAAGCATATACGCAAACTGAATCACTTCAGAACATGCTAATGCAATGAAAATTTAGGATGTCACAGGCATGAGGACCTTGCTTTTTTTGGTCAAGGCAAACAGATAACTTCTGAATGGAGGCTAGAATGGAGATATTGCACATACTCTGAGAAGGCTAGAAAGAAAAGTTTTTCAGGAAGAGAGAAAAGCAAGTATGAAAGACAAGAGGTGAGCAAACTGGGCAGGTTTGCAGAATGGAATGAAGGCCAAGACATGGAGGAAATCACAGAGAAAGAGAACTGTGATGTGAGTTGAAGTCAGAAAGGTATCTGGGGTCGCTTGGGCGGCTCAGTTTGGTAAGTGTCTTCCTTTGGCTCAGGTCATGATGCCAGGGTCCTGAGATTGAGTCCCACATTGGAATAGTCTGCTCAGGGGGGGAGCCTGCTTCTCCCTGTCCCTCTGCCTACCTCTCTCTCCCCCTGCTTGTGTTCATTTGCTTGCTCTCTCTCTCTCTCTCTGTCAAACAAATAACTAAATAAGTAAAATCTTTTTTTTAAAGGTTTTTTTTTTTAAGATTTTGTTTATTTATTTGTCAGAGAGAGAGAGAAAGAGAGAGAAGGAATGCACAAACAGGGGGAGAAGCAGGCAGAGGGAGAAGCAGACTCCCTGCTGAGCAAGGAGACCAATGTGGGACTGGATCCCAGGACTCTGGGATCATGACCTAAGCTGAAAGCAGATGTTTAACTGACTGAACCACCCAGGCATCCATTTTTTTTTTTTTTTAAGACTTTATTTATTTGTCAGAGAGAGAGAGAATAAAATAATCTCTTAAAAAGGGAGGAAGAAAGAAAGCAAGCAAGCAAGAAAGAAAGAAAGAAAGACAAGTTAAGACTAAACCATGCATTGCTATGTTTACCATGGGAGGAGTTTCACCTTTCTTTCTTGTTGACCTGTACTTCACTAGAAGTTTTCATGTTTCTAAGTAACACAATTTGATTCACAATTTGATTCACTTTATGCTTTTAAAAATATCCTAGCTGTGAATAGAAGACTTGCACTAGTGAAAAAATATTTTTATCATGAGTAGTTTTCTTTTTCCTATTGAATTTTTCAGCAAGAAATAGTAATAAAAAGATAGTGTATTGAATTACCATTATAATCTACATATATGTCTTGCTTTTCATGCTTTTAAAGTCAAAATCTTATTCTTGAGCATTGCAAGTACAATTTTTTAATACTATTATTAATTCTTGTCTAAAATGTGTTCATTTCTTCACAACTAACCTAAATTCTCTAGGGTGTAGAGAAAAAAAAATTAATGACAGTTACTCCAGTCCAAGGATATCACTTTCTATGGAAATAATCCTAAGTCTTGGTTTACTTCAATCCTTTTTGGTGAAATTGCACATTAACCCTGGTAGATTGCAATGAGTAAAAATCATCAATATTTCACTTCTTACTCTCCCTAAAAAACTAAAATCCGATGGGCTAAAGTTAAAATTTAAACCACGATGTGGTATTAAATTCAGTTTTGGCAGTTAGTAGATATTTTTTATCCTACAACAACAGATGTGACTAAAAGAATTGATCTTGTTGACATGGCTACCCTTGAATGGATAGAAATCAATATTAACAATATCATCTACCATTGCACATTCTGGCAAGGAAATTTTTACCATTCATAAAGTCAGGTAGAGCTTGTTTTCCATTGTAGTGTCACAGCCTACTTCTGATGGAAAACATTTTTATCTGCAATTGGCTAAGTCATTTATCTTAGTGAGACAGCACGTGTAGCAGACAGCTTCAGCAAGTAGATATAAGAAAACTGCCATCATTAATTATCCTGAGGGCTGAAATTGGGGTCCCTGAGTTCCTAGTAGCCAGCTCACAAAGAGGGTAATAAAACTTGTGATTCAAACATAATTAAGTGCAATATATTGTCAATGCATTTTTCGTCACCTCTTTAAATGCAGGATCAACTCTAAGTCTATGTGAAGCTGATTGGTATGCAACCAAATTTCGTAGTGTTTAATGTGGATTTACTACCAGTATTGCATTTGAGCTTCCTGACAGGTTCCATGACAATCATTCATGTGTTATGGGTACCTTTAGCTCAGATCTACACAAACCGATAAAGTGGAACACTGAAACAATGCTGTAGGTAGTTTTTCTCCCATATTTTGATTTATTAAAATTTCATGAGAAAATTTCAGAGTAACACCAAGTTTCCATTTAAAACTATATTTCCTGTAGGAATGCCTAGGTGGCTCAGTTCGTTAAGTGGCTGCCTTCGACTCAGGTCATGATCCCTGGGTCCTGGGATCGAGTCCCACATCTGGCTCCTGGCTCAGCAGAGAGCTTGCTTCTCCCTCCCACTCTGCCTGCTGCTCTCCCTGCTTGTACTTTCCCTCTCTGTTAAATGAATAAATAAAACCTTAAAAAATTTATTTAAAAAAAAAACTATTTTTTCTGTAAAGTTCATTTAAATTGCAATTATCCATTAGCACCAACATTTTGATGAAGAGGACATAATTTCAGAACATCTAATTGAATAAATATAATTTTATGAAAAATTTGCTGCACCTTTCTCCCTGATATAAGATATACAAATCTCGCTGACCCTTGTGGTTAATTAAATGTTAATTTAGCATTTATGCACTTTGCTATTGACCCTTATATTTTTCTATTGTAAACTTTATAGTTTTTGAATGCATTTCTACATATGCTTGTCTAATTCAATGCAGTTAGTTTCTGATTTTTCTACTTGATGAAATCTATAGAATTTTGCTATGCTATTCTTAACATTTACACTCATTCATCTCTTTAATATTTTCAGTCTGTTTAACACTGAGTTTGATTTTGTGGATAATTTATTTTTTTTCTTTAAAATTACACCAGCATTTCCACTAAATTTAAACATGACTTTTATAAATTGATTTACCTATTTTTATTTTTCCTAAATTAGAAAAAAAAAAAAGTCCTTATGCAGTGAAAGCCTACTCCACTTTTATTCAGAGAATTTCCTGAGTACTTAAATCAATGATTAAAATGCACATACCTGGAGCAAGATGGCAGAGGAGTAGGAGACCTATATATCATCAGTTCCCAGGAGTTCAGCTAGATAGTTATCAAACCATTCTGAACACCTACAAACTCAACAGGAGATAGAAGAAAAAAAAAATAACATCAATTCTAGGAACAGAAAGGCAACCACTTTCTGGAAGGTAGGACTTGCAGAGAGGTGAATCTGAGGCAATATACAGGAAGAGAGACCACAGGGGGTAAAGCCAGCTCCTGGCAAGTGGTAGAGCAGAAGAGTACAAAAATCAGAACTCTTAGAAGTCTGCTCCACTTAGGGACATCACCAGAGGCTAAGTGGGGGGTGGAACCCTCATGGGGACAGTGTGGACTCAGGAACTATGGGGCCACAAAAAGACCAGGGGTGTCTGAGTGTGGCAGAGCTCCCAGGCATTGCAGTGGAGAAACCAGCTGCAAACACGGAGCCGAGTAGTAGGCTCTCACCTCAGGATTACCTTAAACCATGATTTGAGTCACCGTTGGGCCACTGCTCTTCCAGCACAGACACCACAAGTGGCATATCCTCCTGCCTACTCTGGAAGGAGAGGCATGGGAGTGCACTGCAGAAATCTGCTGAATTTGGAGATCCCAAGTGGACCTGTGTGCCAGAGACAGAAATGCTCTGTCACAGGCTTGGTGAGCTTGGAGTGCAGCTGTACACCAGGGTAATGGGAATGATTGCTTTTCTCGAGGGTGCACTGAGGAGTGGGGCCCTGACCTCTGAGCTCCCACAGTGCCAGAGATTGGGAGGCCGCCATCATCATTCCCATCGTCCAAAGCTGTACAGAAAGCATTCAGAGAACAAAAGCTACCACAAGAACAAACACGAGCAGATTGTTCAGCCTGGCCCCTGGCAAGGGCAATGCAATTCCACCTCGGCCAAAGACATTTGAGAATCATGACAATAGACCCCTCCCCCAGAAGATCAGCAAGACCGAGTTCATTAATTAATGAGAATGCAGAACTCCAGGGGCGCCTGGGTGGCTCAGTGGGTTAAAGCCTCTGCCTTCGGCTCAGGTCATGATCTCAGGGTCATGGGATCGAGCCCCGCATCGGGCTCTCTGCTCAGCGGGTAGCCTGCTTCCTCCTCTCTCTCTGCCTGCTTCTCTGCCTACTTGTGATCTCTGTCTGTCAAATAAATAATAAAAAAATAAAATCTTTAAAAAAAAAAAAAAAAAAAAAAAGAATGCAGAACTCCAGAGCTAAGGTAATGCAACACATGGAATTCATGGCTTTTTCTCCATGATTCTTTAGTCTTTCAAACTTAAATCTTTTATTTTATTTTTTCTTATTCTACTTTTTAAAAACATTTCTCTTTCTTATTTTAACAATTTTTAACTATTTTATCTTATCAATACCTTTTTAAAAAATCTTTTTTTTAAATTTTCATTGTTATAGTCATATTCTATCCCTTCATTGTATTTAACCTTATTTTTTGGATACTTAAAGGTTTTTCATTCTTTAGAATTTTGGGATACAGTTTCTTCTAATACATCAAAATATACCCTAAATCTAGCACATGGCTTTGTTCTGGTCTCCAGCCTGATCATATTTTTCCTCTTTTTTTTTTTTTTTAAACCAAATATTTATCAATTCCTTTTTTAGAATCTTTTAAAATTTTCATCTTTTTGGTCATATTCCATCTCTTCATCATGTTTACATATATATATATATATATATATATATATATATATATGTTTTTCTTTCTTTAAAATTTTGGGAGGTAGTTTCTTCTAACAGACCATAATACACCAAAAAATCAAGTGTGTCATTCTGCTCTATTGACCAGTCTAATATGCTAATATATTCTTTTTTTTCTTTTTTCCTCCTTTTTTCTGCCCACAGTTATAGGTCTCTTCTGATTTGGTTAGTGTATATCTGTCTGGGGTTGTTGCTACTTTTAAAATATTTTGTTCTCTCATTAATCTATTCTTATCTAGATAAAATGACAAGGCAGAAAAACTTATGACAAAACAGAAGAGAAGAAGAGGCAATACTGATGGCTAGGGACCTAATCAATATGGACACAAATTATATGTCAGAACTGGAGTTCAGAATGATGATTATCAAGGTACTCACTAGGCTCAAAAAAAGCATAGAAGACACTAGAGAATCCTTTTCTGGGGAAATAAAGTCCCGTTATGGAGAAATAAAAGAACTTAAATCTAACCAAGTTGAAATCAAAAAAGCTATTAATGAGGTGCAACAAAAAATGAAGACTCTTATTTGCTAGGACAAATGGGGCAGAAGAGAGAATTAGTGATATAGAAGACCAACTGAGGGAGAATAAAAAAGCTGAGCAAAAAAGGACAAACAACTACTGGACCATGAGGGGAGAATTCAAAAGATAGGTGATACCATAAGACAAAAAAAAAAAAAAAATTAGAATAATTGGGATTCCAGAAGAACAAGAAAGAGATAGACAGGCAGAAGGTATATTGGAGTGAATTACAGTAGATATGGCAAAGGGAAAAAGCATCAAAATCCAGGAGGCACAGAGAACACCCCCTCATAATCAATAAAAATAGGTTCACACCCTGTCATCTAATAGTAAAACTTACAAATCTCGGTAACAAAAAGAAAATCCTGAAAGCAGCGTGGGACAAGAAGTCTGTAATATACAATGGTAGAAACAGTGGGTTGGCAACACACTTATCCACAAAGACCTGGCAGGCCAGAAAGAACTGGCCTGATATATTCAGAGCACTAAATGAGAAAAATATGCAGATAAGAATACTACATCCTGCTAGGCTGCCATTGAAAATAGAAGGAGAGATAAAAATCTTCCAGGATAAACAAAAATTAAAAGAATTTGCAAACACCAAACCAGCCCTATAGGAAATATTGAAAGGAGACCTCTAAGCAATGAGAGAGCCTAAAAGTAGTAGACCAGAAAGGAACAGAGACAATATACAGTAACAATCACCTTACAGGTAATACAATGGCACTAAAGTCATATCTTTCAACAGTTACCCTGAATGTAAATGGGCTAAATGCCCCAATTAAAAGACACAGGGTATCAGAGTGGATAAAAAAAAAACAATACCCATCAATATGCTGTCTATAAGAAACTCATTTTGGACCCAAGGACACTCCTGGAATTAAAGTGAGGGGGTGGTAAACAATTTACCATGCTAATGGACATCTAAATATAGCTGGGGTGAAAATCCTCATATCAGATCAATTAGATTTTAAGCCAAAGACTATAATAAGAGATGAGGAAGGACACTGTATCATACCCAAAGGATATGTCCAACAAGAAGATCTAACAATTTTAAATATCTATGCCCCTAACATGGGAGCAGCCAACTATATAAACCAATTAATAACAAAACAAAGAAACACATAGACAATAATACAATAATAGTATTGTTACCTCACTGAAGTGGACAGATCATCTAAGCAGAAGATCAACAAGGAAATAACATCTTTAAATGACACACTGGGCCAGATGGACATCACAGATATATGCAGAACATTCCAACACAAAGCAACAGAATGCACATTCTTCTCTAGTGTGCATGGAACATTCTCTGGAATAGACCACATCCTGGGTTACACAAATCAGGTCTCAACCAGTACCAAAAGAATGGAATCATTCCCTGCATATTTTCAGACTACAAGGCTCTGAAGTTAGATCTCAATCACAAGAGGAAAATTGGAAAGACTCAAATACATGGAGGCCAGAAAGCATTCTACTTCTTTGGAAATTAAAAAAGAATTAAAAAAAAATTCATGGACACAAATGAAAATGAAAACACAAGTGTTCAAAATCTTTGGGACACAGAAAAGGTGGTCCTGAGAGGAAAGCATATAACAATACAAGCCTTTCTCAATAAACAAGAAAGTTCTCACATACACAACCTAACCCTACACCTAAAGGAGCTGGAGAGAGAACAGCAAAGAAAACCTAAACCCAGCAGGAGAAAAAATAATAAAGATCAGAGCAGAAATCAATGAGATAGAAACCAAAGGAACAGTAAAAATAAATAAATAAATAAATAAATAAATAAATAAAATCAATGAGACTAGGGGTTGACCCTTTGAAACAATTAATAGATTGATAAACCCCTGGCCAGATTTATCAAAAAGAAAAAAAAGAGGACCGAAATAAATAAAATCATGAATGAAAGAGGAGAGATCACAACCACACCAAAGAAATACAAACAATTATAAGAAATTATGAACAGCTATATGCCAGCAAATTTGATAATCTGAAACAAATGGATGTATTTCTAGGATGTATAAACTACCATAACTGAACCAGGAAGAAATAGAAAACCTGAACAGACCCATCACCAGGAAGGAGATTGAAGCAGTTGTCAAAAATCTCCCTACATACAAGGGCTTTCCAGGGGAATTCCACCAAATATTTAAGGAAGAATTAATACCTATTCTCCTGAAACTGTTCCAAAAAATAGAAATGGAAGGAAAACTTCCAAACTCATTTTATGAGGCCAGCATTACCTTGATCCCCAAACCAGACAAGGATCCCATCCAAAAAGAGAATTACAGACCAATATCCTTGATGAACACAGATGTGAATATTTTCACCAAAATACTAGCCAATAGGATCTAACAGTACATTAAAAGGATTATTCACCATGACCAAGTGGGATTTATTCTAGGGCTGCAAGTTTGGTTCAACATATGCAAATCAATCAATGTGATACAATGCATTAATAAAAGAAAGAACAAGAACCATATGATACTGGGGCACCTGCGTGACTCAGTGGGTTAAAGCCTCTGCCTTCGGCTCAGGTCATGATCCCAGGGTCCTGAGATCGAGCCCCACAGTGGGCTCTCTGCTCAGCAGGGAGCCTGCTTCCCTCTCTTTCTGCCTGCCTCTCTGCCTACTTGTAATCACTGTCTGTGAAATAAATAAGTAAAATCTTTAAAAAAAAAAAAAAGAACTATATGATACTCTCAATAGATGCTGAAAAAGCATTTGACAAAGTACAGCATCCTTTCTAGATCAAAAGTCTTCACAGTGTAGGGATAGAGGGTACACACCTCGATATTATCAAGTTCATCTATGAAAAACCTACAGTGAATATCATTTTCAATGGGGAAAAACTGAGCGCTTTTCCCCTAAGGTCAGGAACATGGCAGGGATATCCAATGTCACCACTGCTATTCAACATAGTACTAGAAGTCCTAGCCTCAGCAATCAGACAACAAAAAGAAATAGAAGGCATCTGAATCAGCAAAGAAGTCAAACTCTCACTCTTTGCTGATGATACGATGCTTTATGTGGAAAATGCAAAAGACTCCACTCCAAAACTGCTAGAACTCATATAGGAATTCAGTAAAGTGTCAGGATATAAAATCAATGCATAGAAATCAGTTGCATTTCTATACACCAACAGCAAGACAGAAGGAAGAGAAATTAAAAACTTGATCCTACTTACACTTGCACCCCAAACCATAAGATACCTAGGAATAAACCTAAACAAAGAGGCAAAGAATTTTTACACAGAAAACTATAAACTACTCATGAAAGAAATTGAGGAAGACACAAAGAAATGGAAAAATGCTCCATGCTCATGGATCAGAAGAACAAATATTGTGAAAATGTCTATGCTACCCAAAGCAATCTACACATTTAAAGCAATCCTTATCAAAATACCATCATTTTTTTTCAAAGTGGAACAAATAATCCTAATATTTACATAGAACCAGAAAAGACTCCAAATAGCCAGAGGAATGTTGAAAAGAAAATCAAAGTTGGTGGCATCACAATTCTAGATTTCACGCTTTATTAAAAAGCTGTAACCATCAGGACAATATGGTACTGGCACAAAAATAGACACATATATCAATGGTGCAAAATAGGGAGCCCCAAAAATGGACCCTCAACCTTGTGGTAAACTAATCTTCGACAAAGCAGGAAAGAATGTCCAATGGAAAAAAGACAGCCTCTTCAACAAATGGTGTTGGGAAAATTGGATAGCCACGTGCAGAAAAAATGGAACTGGACCATTTCCTTTCACCACACACAAAAATAGACTCAAAATGGATGAAAGACCTCAATGTGAGACAAGAATCCATCAAAATCCTTGAGGAGAACACAGACAGCAACCTCTTTAACTCAGCCACAGCAAATTCTTCCTAGAAACATCACCAAAGGCAAGGGGAAGCAAGGGAAAAAATAAACTATTGGAGCTTCATCAAGATCAAAAGCTTTCACCCAGCAATGGAAACAGTCACCAGAACCAAAAGACAACTGACAGAATGGGAGAATATATTTGCAAATGACTTATCAGTAAAGGACTAGTATCAAAAATTTATAAAGAACTTACCAAACTCAACACTCAAAGAACAAACAATCCAATCAAGAAATGGGCAGAAGCGTTGCTGGGGGCTGTGGGGAGAAGGGTAGTGTGGCTGGGTTACGGACTTTGAGGAGGGTGTGTGCTATGGTGAGTGCCATGAATTATGTAAGACTGATGATTCACAGACCTGTGCTCCTGAAACAAATAATACATTATATGTTAATAAAAAAAGCAAATACCTGTTATAAATGTCTCCACCGACCCATACCCCACTGGATTAAATTTAAAGAATATTGTAATATGTAAGTTTGCTTCAGGTAGAATTTCTAAGCTTGATTTAAAAAAGTAAAATTTATAAATCATTCTGAGACATCTATGATTTATAAAAACACTCACTATTTACCTGTCATGGATTCGTATTTGTGTGTGTGTGTGTGTGTGTGTGTGTATTTTAAGTCATCAGTGGATCTGGGAGAATTTGTTGGCTTGGCATGATCATGGAAAAGCCATGTTTCACCAAACATGGAAGAAAATAATGAAAAACTTTCTATGTATCTTTTGTTCTGATCTTTTCCCCCTTATTTTGCCATTGACTTAAAAATGGAGACAAGATTTGGTAACACTGTTTGCCAATTTCAGCAAAGATGTTGGTGTTTGCCTTCTCCTGTAAAGTGTACATACCTGTAGAAACACATTACAACTTGAGCACATTGAAATTTTCTTCCTGGCTGTGAGTAGTGTGTGTGTGTGTGTGTGTGTGTGTGTGAACATGTGTGTAAAGTATTTAGGTTTCATACATAATTGGAAAGTCAAGAGTATGGGAACACTGTATAAATTGAAGCAGGAGACAGAGAATGAAGGAGGATACCTATAAAGAGGTTTCCCCATTTCATGATTTCCCGTGTATTTGCCCTTCTCATAATTCAAACAATTATACATGTTTGAAACAAATAGCATCATAAACGTCTTAAAAACGCACTAACAACAACTCCATCCAGGTATTCAAGGGAAATGCTGGTGGTTTCGGAGCATTTTTTTCCTTTTGACATCTGAGGTCATCATCAAGTACAACCATTAGTCTCTTTGGTGTCCTACTAAGTGACAGGATTCTGATAGGGGCAGAACCCAACTGACTCAGTGTAGCAAGTATCCTACTTTTGACTCATTTGCAGACCTTTTACTTTTACGATGCCATCTGCAGAGAAATAAATCATTATAAAGTTGACTGAGTGTGTCCTATATTCATCTGCTTGACTGTGTTTGATGTAATTGACTGACAACAATAAAGAGAATTAGAGAAAAGAGGCATCAGTATTGTCAACTGGGTGTCACACACAACTTCCAAAGGATGGTCAGGATATGGATGGCCTGAGAAGAAGGAAGCCATCCAAGGAGAACAGAAACAGATAACACAGAAAGAGCATGACAGCATGGCATCTGTGTTTGTGTGGGGAGGGCATTGCATGTGTAAGAAGAGAGGAGGGGTATTTCTCACAGTTAAAAGGTAAGTCTGATTGAAATAGATCAGTTGTTAACTAATAGGAGATGGTTTTAAGACTGTAGATTTCACTGAAGTTATTGGATACCATAATTTGGGTTTCCTGTCTCTCTTTCTTTCTTTCTTTCTGTCTTCCTTCCTTCCTTTCTTTCTTTCATTTTTAAAAAGATTTTATTTATTATTTGACAGAGAGAGACACAGCAAGAGAAGGATCACAAGCAGGGAGAGTGGGAGAAGGAGAAGCAGGCTTCCCACCAAGCAGGGAGTCCAGTGCAGGGCTAGATCCCAGGACCCCGGGATCATGACCTCAGCCAAAGGCAGATGCTTAATGACTGAGCCACCCAGGCACACCTCGCTTTACTTTCATATCACATTTGTCATCTCAGCACAGTAGCACTTGTAGCATACTGAGGAAAAGCTAATTATCTTGAAGAAAGCATTCTGTATAGTCTGTGGCTTTCATGTTTTTTTCCTGCTTTGTTTACCAGAATATGAACCTAATAGAAGATCAGTGTCCAGACAGAATCAGGACATTTATAGGCAGCAAAAACCTGAAGTGTTTTTAAGATATTGTATAAAGAAAATGTAGAAAATCCATGAAACCATATCTGCTAAGACAGCTACGTATATTACTCTAAATATTTGTAAACCATGAACTACAACACCCACATTTTTTTTTTATTAGTAAAAAACAAATGGAATTCATTGGCCAGATTTTTTCTGATGGTCTGATTGGATGTGTTGCCTGTGCATCTCCCTCTTGACTCAAGATTCTTGTTTATTACTCAAATAGTTCTTAACATTTTCTTGTTAATTCCTCCAACCGCTTTTGACATTCTAGCTCTTCTTTTTCCAACTTGAATATTCCTGTGTGTACGATCTTTCTGTAGGGCAGCAGTCTTCTGAAATGCGAGAAATGTTTTTTTTTTAAACTTCTCTTGGATGATTTTGTGAATAGAGTCAATCTAAGCAGAAAAAAAAAATGAAAGCCTATGTGGCACTTATCTAGGTTGATTTATATATTTATTTTTAATTTTACTTATTTTTTAAACGATTTTGTTATTTATTTATCTGACAGAGAGAGAGAGAGCACACAAGCTGGGAGGAGAGGCAGAGGGAGTGGGAGAAGAGGAGTCCCCGCTGAGCATGGAGTCCAATGTGGGACTCGATCCCAGGACCCTTACATCATGACTGAGCTAAAGGCAGATGCTTAACGACTGAGCCACCCTTGTGCCCCATGTTGATTTTTTTTACTTCTCACCTTTGAATTATCTCAGTGTTAGAAACTTGGATACTTTAAACTGAGTCTTACAGGTAGTTGCTCCAGGCATCGTTGTTAATCAGTATAGGAAGGCAGAATATGCCAAAGCAAAATATGCTTTGAGCTGAAGACAATTGAGAAGAAGCATATGCAAGAAAAGTCAGCCCCTCCACCAAGCAGGCATTTCTCTAAAAGCGGGACATAAATTTACAAGCTTTTCCCCCCTCCTCTCTACCAGAAAGCACAAAAGTTAATCAGTGAAGATAACTTTAAAGATTTCTTTCTTTATTTTAGAGAGAGAGGAAAAGCCTGAGCAGGAGGAGCAGAGGGAGAGGGGGAGAGAATCATAAGCAGACTCCACGCTGAGCACAGAGCTTGATGTGTGGCTTGATCTCTTGACCCTGAGATCACGACCCTGAGATCAAGATCCTGAGCCAAAACCGAGAGTTGGATGCTGAACCAAGTGTGCCAACCAGATACCCCTAGTGGAGATAAGTTTCAACTCTATCAACCTGTCCAGCACTCAAGGGCTCTGCAGAACAAGCTTTACTAACTAGTCTGTATCTGCCATTATTTTCCCATATATTTGCCTTTCCACAATTGGCTGCCCCTTGAGATTTAAGGTTCTTTTCTCCTGTCCTGTCACTTTTAGAAAAATGTATTATTTCTTTGTTAAGATATTACATAAGCCCAGTTCTAAGCAAATCTTTGAGTTACCCATCTCTGGGTACTCTCAAATGCCACATGGACTTCTGAACCTTTTAATAAACTTTTGGGGTTTTTTTTCCCTCTTATTTATCTGTCTTTGTCCAGTCTAATTTATAAGCCATCGGCAGGAAAACCTAAGATTGGTAGAGGAAGATATTTTTCCTCCCCTGGGTCATTTAATTCCAAAACCCTGTGGATCCCTCAGCAAATATTTATGGCTATGTAATTTCATTCCATGCCTAGACATAATATTCAGTATAAGAATCTTGAGTGCTAGCTATACAATGCTGAGAAAATCCTTTGTGCACCCAACCTCCCCATACGGTATAGCTCTAAAGATGGATAGCAGCAACAAACCTAGTGAACCCCTGTGCAGAGAGTGAAATAGGAATGACAGATAGCATGACAAATAGAAGAAAGAGTCAATTAATCAGTCAACATTGATGCAGGGTGCTCCTACTACAGTCCATGCTGGTCATAAAAATAGGGGATGACATAGGCCTTGCCTTAGATCTCCTGACTTGGAGATCAAATATTTATTCTAGTATTTCTAAATATTTATCTCAATATTCCAAAATTCCCAGTTTATTAAATTCTTAATTTTTAAGAGCAAATGGTGACATTAAAAAGAGTTAAATATGAAGGTCTTATGGAATCATCAGGCCTGACATGTTTAAGGAAAATTTTTTTTGGTAGGACTTCTGTAGCAAGATTTCTGGAACAAACATGAAAGGTATTGTATGAAGCAGGAACCAAAGTATCAGAGAAGCTGAAGACAGACTAACGGTGGCATATTCTGGAAATAGTGAGGAGATTTCACGTCAGAGAAGCTATCACCAAGACAGAGCCTGAAGTAACAGAAGACCATCTGTTCAGCCATCAGAAATGCCATGATTTACTCAGCATTGGGGCAACAATTCAAGGGACAAGAATGAAATGTGTTGAAAAAAATTTCAGCAATTAAGACAGCTTTGAAATCATGTTTCTTACGGATGGTCTGTTGACATTCTGCACGTAATAGGTGTCCAAAGAATGCCAGAGAATTATTGTCTGGTCAGAATAAAATATGTCTCTTTAAAAGCTAAATTAAGGCTTTTATCTCCTGAATATGTTCTGACTTTGGAGATTTAGGATGATCAATTTCTATCACTGGTAGAGAGCCATACTCTGAATATTGAGTTGAAGATCTATCATTTGCTTGAGCTCTATTACAGTAGTTTAGTTTTTAAGACAACATTGCTCAAATAGTTTTCATGCAGGAGCTAGATAATAGATTGTAATACAGATTAGAAGACAATGCTGTCCATTTCTTCAGGGTACAAAGCAGGTGCAGTTATGTCTCTGCATGTGCATCTGATGCTTATGTATTTTAAATGTAAATTGTTTTCTTTAAAGAGAAAATACTATATTGAATACTGATGCAAAAGGATTATTTATTTGTGCTTTATTTTCCTGAATTGTGAAACTCATTTTCTACCTCTAATGAGAGCCCATGAAATGTTCCACAATGTTTGCAACAAATCTGGCTTTTGAGGAACAGATTTATATAAACTGTAGCTGGAATTTTTCTGTGTCTATATGTAATTTCTTTCTTTGTACAATTTTATGCAGGGTTATTATAATTTTATCTGTAGATGTGTTTAAGTATGTTTTGAGTAGTACGGAAAAATCAAAATTGGAAATTGAGCAAAGAATTCAAGATGAGTTCTCAAGACAAACAATCTTTAAATAATGAATTTTAGAAGATAAAATACTCCTGAAAAGGGCTTTACTATATAGAGCCCTATCTGAACGATTTCAAGTTGTGATATGGTAATCAAGACTTTTCTATAGGACTCCTTACAATTATCATCATTAAGAATAGTGCGGACATTATATATAATAAATGCTGAAGAGTCCTTCTTTGAAACTAATGGCCAATATAACAGAAATATTTACATGAGCATTTACATGAACAACTTTGTAATGAAGAGGAAGCCCAACTGTATAAGAACAAGTTGACTTCAATCTCAGTTTGAAGTTAAAGCATAATTTGGGATCACAGTGAGCATCTGTAATTACAGAGACGTGCTGTAGAATGGTATGTGTTCTTTTTCTGAAACTATTTCTGAAGAAGATAAATGAAGCATGATGGTGTACTTTTTCACTGGTTATATTTTCAATACCTCCTTTGTAATGAACCTAAGGGACTTGAGAGAAGAAAGACCAATACATCTGGACATGGAGATACCAGAATTGTCTCTTTATGCCATGATGAGCAAAAAAATAGTTGAATTCATCAGGGTAGCATAACTACAAAAAGACAGAAAGACCATGTATTAGTATTGTTGTGAAAGAGCTTGAACTCCACAAAAATCAAGTAAAAATGTGATAATTCAAAAGAGAATCTGAAAATAATAACAGAATGCATGTTCCTACCATCCTACCTTCTTAATTCCAGTTATATCCTCAAATATTGCTCCTGAATGAAACACTGCTGAGCAGACTGCTAAGGTCTCAGACTGCTGGGTAGGGAGGTAATGAAGGTAAGCATAATTAAGCGTAGTATTATTTAAACTCTGGGTTCTGAATAGCTGCTCTAATACTGTGCAAAGCTGGTTTGAAGTGTGGTGGTATGGGCTCCTTTCCCTCTGTAATGCATCACATCTACTCTTCTAATAAAATCATAGGCCTAGAGACCTTCTGAGGCAGGCCCTGTCCGGATAAGCCTATCACATGGGTGAGCCCAACCGAATGCATCTTTTCCAGATAAGCAATTCTGAAACAGAAAACTAGGAAGTGGTTGAAGCAAAACAGTAACTCATGCTGAAGTTTCCCCACATAAGGACAGAAAAGCAGAACCCTTGCTCCCCAAACCCAACCCCAAACTGGAATCTGGGGGGAAAAAAAAGAAAGAAAAGAAAAGGCACCCAGAAAGTTTACCTTCTCTTAGCCGGACAGATGCCTCTGGACCAAGTGTGGAGAATTCTGGGATGAGAAATCAATACTGAGGATCCTGGAGAATCAACCCATGGCCTGCTGAGAAGGTTGGCATCTAAATAAGTGTCTGGTCCTCAGAGTTCCCTGGTCTTGGGAGAAATGTTGGAATGTTGTAGCAGTAGACACTCTCTAATCTGCATGTTAGAGAAGAGCAAATTTTTCAACGACAGAGACTATGAAGTTGAAAGTGTTCTTGATGGAACTTCAGCAAAGGACAGGCGCTGCCAGCTCCCACGTCACCAATGCCCAGTTGTGGGCCTCAAAGCACTTCCTGCCAGTTACATCCCTCAAGTTACCACGATAACGTGATCTGAATTATAAAGGCAAATAAAGCCAGGAGTAGATAAATGCTCAAGGGCATTCAGCACCTAGACACCAGAAGAGTGATGAAAAAAAAAACCAAATAGGTAAGTTCTTTTATGAATTTGAATTTGGATTTAAATTTGAATCTAGCTTTGAAATTGAATCTGGAGGAAACCCATGTCGACTGTTATAGAAACCAAAAGGGAACTGGAGATGAATTCAATTCTTTAACAATAAGGCTTTCAGTTTCTAAACTATATAATTCTCTAATTTAAAAATCAGAAGAATTGAAGTACATGGTGATTATTAAAATTAGGCTGGTGTTCCATAATCTTAAAACAGTAAAAATGTAAAGAAATTGACAAGGGGCTTGTAATGCGTATCTGGGAAGTCTGCCATGTGAAATACAGAAGTTAAAGAAAAAGAAAATGAAAGAGGTTGGAGAAAGACGACAACTACTGAAATGGCAGACAATTTCCCACACCTATGCACATATGTACACACACACACACACACACACACACACACACACACATCCATCCTAGATGCTTTGGCAGAAATTCTGTATTCTAAAATTAAAAAAAAAAAAAAAACTTCCAGCAGAAAAATGAATTATTTGCAACCACCTCCTCCGTTTCCCAAAGCAGCAATCATAGTCTGTTAGTCCAGCTTGTAAGGGGCACTTCTGTCTCCTACAAGAGCCGAACTTGTCTGTGTCTTTGCTGCAGCCAGGTCCCGAGTCTTGTATGTCTGTAACTTCAGCACTACTCACCGCTCCTTTCTTCCTTTCTTCATTCCTTCCTCGCTCCTTCCCTCCTCCCTCCCTCCCTTCCTTCTTTCTTTCCGTCTTTCTGATATTTATTTATTTATTTATTTATGAGAGAGAAGGAGAGAGAGAGAGAGAGTCCGTAAGCATGGGAAGAGGCAGAGGTTGAGAGAGAGAGAATCTCAAGCAGGCCCCACACTCATAGCAGAACCCGACTCAGGGCTTGATCTCAGGGTCCTGAGATCATGACCTAAGCTGAAATCAAGAGAGGGACACATAACTGACTGAGCCACCTAGGTGGCCCCTCGTTTTTTGTTTTATCTATTTCCTATCCACTGAAATGTTTTTCATTTCTTATGATACCAGCTATGATTATTTTGTTTTCTCTTTTATTATATTATCTATTATTAATTGGGGGCTTATATTACATGGAAATCTTCTCTTTTATACATACACACACTTTATTTTATTCCCTTTCAAAGGTTCCTAATCCCAATTCCATTCCACTATAAGCATCTAGTCTTATTCAAAATTTAGATTCTTCCCAAATCACTATCCATTACTTATTTACAATACTTTGGATTTTTGAATAATATATAGCCTATTTGGGTGTGTTTTATGCTCATAAACTGTATTAGGCAATACATCTTGCTATGTAATACATATCAGGAAAATTTTAGGATTCTGGCTTTTACTGAACATTTCATTTTTGATATCTATCTATGTTGATGTAGGCAAATCTTATTCTTTCTACTGTTAGTTTATCCCATCATACATGTATCACACATTTTCTTTAATTTCTTTTCCTTGACAGCATTTCTAAATCCTTGCCCTCTAAAGCATGCCAGAGATGGACATTGTCACATCTTTCTGTCAGTGTAGGAGCATTTCTGCAAGAAATAGACCAAATTTTCAGCTGGATGGGGAGAGATAGATCTTTACCCCTGGGGATGCTTAGATGTCCGGTTTTTGACTTAGCCAAGGTAAGGGCAGTAGAATATCTCATCTTTTGTTTAGGGTTTGAAACTCCCCTGACAACATGCAAGGTTAGCTTCTTTACTGATAGTTTGCCACTGGCCTAAGCATTTGGATGAGCCTGACTTGACTACTTACCACACCACTGAAAGCTTTTGGAGGAGTCTCTCCCAAAGATAACTCCTTCGTGCAGGTCTTGGCAGCTCAAGCCAGAGAATCAACCCACCCCCAGAGCACAGAGATTAGGCCCACAGGAGTTCATACTGTGGATATCTCTGAGATCTCTGATGCTTGCTTGCATTCACTAAATAAAAGCCTCAAGTGGGTATATATTTTGGGTCTGGTGAGTTAGATCAAATATCTGAACTGGGAAAAACAATACAGATCTATTCCCAGGAGGGGAATAGATGATTCACAGAGTGTATCATTTGTTTAATTTCAATAAAACAGATGATACACTGTTTAGTTTCAATAAATTGCAGAAAGTTCTCTTTGTTGGCTTTACTAAACCAAAATGTCAAGGACTTTCTACTTTTCCTCATTCCCTCCAACTGTGGATGTCATCTGAAATTTTTAATTTCTATCAATATGATTGATATATAAAGGTATGTTAGCATGACTTCAGTGTGCACTTCTCTGAATCCGAAAGTGTTATATATAAAAATTTTATATTTATAAAAATATACTTTTATATTTATATATAACATACTTATAATTTAAATATATATAAATCACATATAATATATTAATACATCTTAAATCTATGTAATATATATAAAATACATATTTGTAAAGATATATAAATATGCTTTTAATTTATATATAAACAGAAAAAGAGATATATATTTTTTGAAAATGTAGGTACTTTTCAGGTTTTCTCTTTGTGAATTTATATTCTTTAATCCCTTGCCGATTTTTTAAAATTGTGTGTGTGTGTGTTTTTTAAAGATTTTATTTTTTTGAGAGAGAAAGAGAATGAGTGAGAGTATTAGAAAGGAGAAGGTCAGAGGGAGATCAGACTCCTTAAGGAGCTGGGAGTCCAATGCAAAACTCAACCCCAGGACTCCAGGATCATGACCTGAGCCAAAGGCAGTGACTTAACCAACTGAGCCACCCAGGCACCCCTCTTTTTTCTTGAGGAATTCCTTAAATATCCTTGATATTAATCTTTATCTAGTTTGTTACTTTTCTGTTGGCTGAATCTATTATACTTCTATTTCAATTCCCTCTTTCATAAAGTAGAAGTAGTAATAGTACCTCTAGCTCCTTTTTTTTCCTCTGAAGTTTAAATGAGATAATGCATGTAAAACACTAGTACAGCATTTACATTTGGCAAGAATTCAATGCATACTGGTTATCTATTAAGCTTTTTCAAATTAAGCTAATACTTTTGTTGTACCTAGATAAACATATAGACTTAGTTTTAAATTTAATTTTAATCTACACTTAAATTGAATGATTTCTTCTATATCATATTTAATCCAGGACTGAAGTCTCAAGCTAGGCACAGGAAGTTTAGAATATAGACTATAGTGACAAATGGAGGAGATGCAGCTGGGAAATCAGAAGCCATTACTCTGCACTTGAACTCATATTAGCTGGGCACTCCAACCTGTGTGAGCAGTGGACTCTGCCCTTCAAGCTGACCTGCCTTTCCACAGTAAGCTGACCTGCTGATGATGGAGGAACCCACATCTTTTCATTTGGGCACAGTTTTATCCATTGGATCCATATATTTGTATTTTCAAAACAGCAACACTTTCATCACCATTATTCTTGCCCCTAGTGTGTGGTTTATCATCCAACATGTCAAAATACTTTGAAAAAGGTATCATGTAATACAAAGTCTAAGTTGTATCTGATCTCTTTATGAAGAAGAAGAAACCTAAAAAGGAAAGAATAAAATACACCAGAATGTCTTGATAGGAAATAGAATCATTCATAAAGTCATGAGGCAAAATATGTTTTCTAAAATTTATATTACAGATACTGGCAAACAAATAGATAAGGAAAACAATGGGTCACTTGGAATGTTCTAATAGGTGCATAAAGTTTTCTCTCAGTAGAAACTTTTCCTTTTAGTTACTAAACAAATTCTCCAAACATTGAAAATATTTCAGAAGTTCTCAGGAAATGATAATAAAGTAAACTGCTAGTATTTGATAAATTCCCACCCTCATGTCTTTTCTTGGCTCTTTCAATCAATACCTCTGTTCTTGGCCAGATTCCTTACCAGCAAGGAGTTCTGGGAGCATTTTATACTCACTTATCTAACTCAGATCTGTATAAGATGCATGCTGTCCTAAATTGTGTATGTGTAGCCTAGATTGATAAAAATATTTCATCCCTTCAAATTAGCTCCTGGAGTACTCTTTAAGCAGATGAAAGATGACATCAAGGCACAGAGGAAAACACTAAAATGTGAATTCCATTAGCAGAGACAGCCACAGGCAAGGGAGAAAGGATGTGGCTTCATGTGTGTATAGACTTTTCTCTGGAACTTTCTTTGACTTTCCTAAGCAAAATCATCATTACCTCTTCCTAATTCCACTGGATGTACTTTCAGAATACTTTAATTAATCTAATTATAATCACGTTCTCTGGAGATCTGTTAGATCACATGTATATATGAAATAACTACTTTTTTTGACAGCTTTCAGGCCAGCTATTGACTTTTATTATATTAATCAGTAAATTTCAATTACTTAATCAGGTTAATTACAGAGTGTTATAGACTTAGGGACTGTGCGTATGTTCAAGCTTTCCAAACTGGGCTGACCCTCTTATATAGTTCAATGACCAATATAGCTGTACTTTTATGGCGTTTGGATTATTAAGAAGCTCTTACCAGAAAACACGCCATTCTGTAAACCATATGTCGATATGTTCAAGTCTCAGAAATGTAATAGGGAGTGTACCCTTTATTGTATTGTGCTGTGATTGTATCATAATCAAGATGTAGAATGCAAGAAGCAGTAGTAATAGACGCACAGGTCACATCTCATAAGCCATGAGTGAAGAGATCTATTTGGAGGAGTGACAAAAGGAAAGGCTGCGAGACAGGAAGAGAACAGGTAAAGGAGAATGAGGACAGAGCTTGAACAGAGATCTGCAGTGTAAAAGAAATGTTAGAGCAGTCAATGTAGAGGCTGTCAGCAGAGAAGGCTGTTTGGATTTTCCTAATTGGCAGATCATTAGAGCTTTGCCCAAGACAGGACTCAGGAGCGAGTAGAAGTGGAAGTGAGACTTAAGGATAGCTTGCAGTTAATGAGACACATTAATGGCATTACTTGGCGCGCCTGGGTGGCTCAATCGGTTAAGTGTTGGACTCATGATTTTGGCTCAGGTCATGATCTCAGAATCAGGGGAATCAAGTCCCATGTAGGACTCCATACCAGTTGTGGACCTTGCAGAAGACTCTCTCTCTCTCTCTCCCTTTCCTGCCCCTTCTTCCTGCATGCATGTGTGTGCACACACTCACTCTCTCTTTCTCTCTCTCTCTCTCAATAAAAAGGCATTACTGTTCTGCTCTTCTCTTTAAAGTCAAGAGAACACTTCTTAGAAAATGGAGATGAAAACTCTTTCTTTAAAAAAACAGGTAATAGCTATAATTCTAAACCAGAGATTATGAAGAATAGCTGTTGAATACAGTAATGCTGCAGACCTTAGAAGTCTGGGAGCAGTAAGGACACTTAAACATCTGTGTTAGCCCTAAATGGAGTTCTCTTAAGGCAGGTGTCATAGTTCTATGGGAAACAATAAAGAATATTTTATCCAGAGCAGTAATTCTGGACAACCTGAAAGACTGAGGAGCAATCTCTACACTCCATTCCACTCTAAGTGTTGGAAAGAAACATAAGACAGGAAGAGAGAGGACATAGATCAGCCATTGTCATAAGAAGTCACAGTCAGTGGTACAGAGGAATGTGCAACAGCAATTGGCTTTACACACAAAAAGATCTAGCTAAATCATCTCACAACACAAAAAAAAAACCTTTGTCTCTTGGACCTACACTCTAAGCCATGCTGATTTATTGCTTCAACAACAACTAAAAGAATTGGACCACACTGGGTAGCTAAATCCCCTAGATCTCTTGGGTACCTGTTAGGCTTCTGAGCTACAAAAGGCTTTAATTCTCTTGGAACATAATCAGTCAGTTAAAATATCATGGGAATCATTATAAAATAGACAATAAAATCTGACTGGAGTATAAATGAAGGCCACAGAGTTTAAGAGAAAAGCTTGAGACAGTTTTTGGGAAAGTACAATCAAAAGAGAAAAGAACATTTCAAACAGAAGGAAGTAACTGTATAAGGGGAAAAACAGAGGTGGATGAGAGAGTTGCGGCAGTCAAATTTTCATAGTAAGTTTAGCAGGGCTGGCCATTAATGTGCTTTGGGAAAAGGGGCCAAAATGAGAACTCCAAGTCAGGCCAAGTCTTAAAGAGCCCTTTGTAAGCCATGACAGGCAGTGATGGTGGAAATGGGATGGAAGGAATGAATAGAGAGTAGTTGGTCAAAGGGCTTTATGCTTTCTGTAAAGCACCAATAGGATGATGATTCTGTCATTTTCATAGTCATACAGGTAAAATTAAAATAGGAAATAATCCCTCCTTCATATTTCTTCCTGCTGATGATTTTTGCTCTGTATTAGTGTCTTTTATTTAAATTTTAGGTTCTCCTACTTAGCTACCTATTGTGTTAATAAAACATTAACCTACTATTGCATTCATTCTGTGTTAGGCAGTGAGTCCAAAAGTTCATTCTTACAACCACAGTAAAGATACAGGGCTCTTGTAGAAGGCAGATTAATAATTAATAATGATGACAAGGAATTACTTTTGTTCTGTGTCAGCTAATTGAAAGTTAGAAGTCAAACAATATATAAACTTTCCTAATGGAGGTAGGTCCTATGTAAACTGGGTAAGAGATGTAGCGACTCTACAAACTACTCCCTGGCTGATTTGGATCCCACAACATCCAGACCAAGAAGCCCTCTTGTCATGCAGAATAGCTTGGGGTGCTCTGATCAACACAGGGAAGGCTATGAAGATCTGACTTTTTCAAACGCCTTTTGAAGTCTTCTTAAAATGAAGCATCATAAAGGTGAGTATCTTAAACAAATGTTCTAGAGAATGCTGTATCAAGGCAACAGGTCCAGAGCAAGTTGATTACGGAATAGCTATCAAGGGGCAGCCAAAGTGAGAGAGGAGGAATTTGTAAGGGAGCAAGAATCACAATTATCTAACTATCTATTTATTTGTTTGTTTATCTATTACCATTTAACCAGTGTTGAGGAATTTATAGTATGTGTTAAAACATAATAGACTGCACAAGATTAAAAAATAAATAAGTAAATTGATCGATGTAATGAATAAATTATTGCACAGTAAATACAGAAGGAAGTTAGAACACAATGATGCAAACCAAAGGTCCCACGAGGACAGTAAGGTAGAGCAAAATGTTGATTTTATTCTCCCTAATACTCAAAGCAAAGAGTAGCACCTTTCCTTTTTTTTTCAACAACTGAGACCTGAATATTTCTTCTATGATTTCTCAAAGCAGAATCACATTTGATTTGAAGTAGAATATATATGAAGTAAAATTCATGTTTCTGCTTTTGTAACTTCCTCTTCCCCCAATTCACATGAAAGCAGAAAGTCAAATTGGAATTCTCTAAGAGTTAAATTCACTAAGAGCCAAAAGCAGTGAGGTTCAAGTGTACAGCCTGAGATAAAATCTAAACTTCTTGAAAAGCCACCCTGATGCCAAATGATTTACCATGTTCCTTTAAATGTCATTGAAACCTGAGGAGGCCTTCCCTTGCTCCAGGATTAAGTGTGTGTGTGGTGGGTTAAGAAGAATATATTTATCACCTCTTTCCTGAGTTCTTACTTCTACAAAATATTTCACTTTATAGACTATCTCATTCCACTAGAGGCTGTCTCTTTACCCAATCAAATCATGCTGAGCTAAACACCAAATCTAGTATTTTATTTCCTGGCTCTTTCCACAGTTTGGTGACTGTGGCCATTGCTGCTATGAACATGGAGGTACAGGTGGCCCTTCTTTTCACTACATATGTATCTTTGGGGTAAATACCCAGTAGTGCAATTGCAGGGTCATAGGGAAGCTCTATTTTTAATTTCTTAAGGAATCTCCACACTGTTTTCCAAAGTGGCGGCACCAACTTGCATTCCCACCAACAGTGTAAGAGGGTTCCCTTTCTCCACATCCTATCCAACACTTCTTGTTTACTGTCTTGTTAATTTTGGCCATGCTAACTGGTGTAAGGTGGTATCTCAATGTGGTTTTGATTTGAATCTCCCTGATGGCTAATGATGATGAACATTTTTTCATGTGTCTGTTAGCCATTTCTAAGTCTTCTTCGGAGAAGTGTCTGTTCATGTCTCCTGCCCATTTTTTGACATGATTATCTGCTTTGTGTGTGTTGAGTTTGAGGAGTTCTTTATTTGACCATTCTCTTACATCATATACAAAGATAAACTCAAAATGGATAAAAGACCTCAACATGAGGCAGGAATCTATCAAAATCCTAGAGGAGAACATAGGCAGTAACCTCTTTGACATCAGCCACAGCAACTTCTTTCAAGATATGTTTCAAGGCAAAGGAAACAAAAGGGAAAATGAACTTTTGGGACTTCATCAAGATCAAAAGCTTCTGCACAGCAAAGGAAACACTCTATAAAACAAAGAGGCAACCCACAGAATGGTAGAAGATATTCACAAACGACACTACAGACAAAAGGCTGATATCCACCAGTGAGAATCTTAACAGAGTTACCATTTTTAAATGGTATACAAATTTTTCTTTCTATCTGCTCCATCCCAACTTAGCTATACTAACTTTACAGAATGAGCTGTTTAAGAGTAAATTTGTAGCATTTGTTTGACCTTTTTGCCTCTGTGCTCAGAGTATTGAGAGGGCAAAAATTTGCATACATCCCTTAAAGATGTGAAATCATTTTCTGGTCACTAGTTTGACTTTTTTTGCCTCATTCAGTGGAAATGGTAGTGTCCAGCTGAAATACTTCAGGTGTTTGCCCTTTGAAAAACTGATAGATCATGTCATATTTAAACAATAAGGTAAACATTCTCTTGTGTTGAAGATACATATACTTGTATACATAAACACATACACATATTTATTTATTATATAAGCATATTTATATATGTAAATATACTTACATACATATTCACATATTTAGATATTAAAATAGTATTTTCTTTTTAATTATTAAATTAAAATTAAATATTAAAAGGTTAAAATAATATTTTAAAAATTAAAAAAGAAAAATCAGTAAGGATTGGGCAAATCCTAAAATTTATTTATTTATTTGTTTTAAATATTTTATTGTCTTATTTGACAGAGAGAGAGATCACAAGTAGGCAGAGAGGCAGGCAGAGAGAGGGGGGAAGCAGGCCTCCCGCTGAGCAGAGAGCCTGATGCAGAGTTCCATCCTGGGACCCTGGGATTGTGACCCAAGCTGAAGGCAATGGTTTAACTCACTGAGCCACCTGGCACCCCAAATCCTAAAATATAAAACAAACCAAAACAATAAATTGAACTGTATTTTATAGATGTAAAAAACCACCCTGAATGGGGAAATGTTAGAACTAATCTAAATAACTTTTTCCAGTACTGTGTGACTGGAGGCATTGATACCTGGCTGCAATAAGCTTATCTAGAGAACAGATTGTTTTCTTGATTTTCCTCTCTAAAAGCCCCTTGGAGGAATGGCTGATTGCAGGGCTGATGCTGGAAAAATCCAAGATTAGCCTGGAACATCTTATGCTACAAAGTAAGCAAGTGCTCAAAAACAACATGATGGTGACATGTCAGAAGGACATAAGAACCATGTTGAAGGAGCTCCCACTGGCTAATGAGAGACAATTTGAGCAACTAAATTATCCCAATGATGGAAAAAACTAACCTGGTGTGCTTCCTAATGAAATTCCCTGAGAAAGTCTTAATGTCACTAATGAAGCATTCTTGCCAAAAATTCAGAACCTAGGTCAAATCATGTGGAAATGGCAGATAATCTTAAATTGAGGAATATTCTATAGCATAACTATTTTCTGCACTTCAAAATTATTGGTATTTTATATGACAAAGACAATCAACAAGCCTATAGAAATATGCTCAACATCACTAATCATTAGAGAAATGCACATAAAAACGGAGGTTCCCCAAGAAATTAGAAATAGAACTACTGCATGATCCAACAATCCCATTTGTGGGTATATATCCAAAAGAACTAAAAGCAGAGTGTTGAAGAAATATTCACACACCACGTTTATAATAGCATATTCTCAACAGTTGAAAGATGGAAACAACCCAATATCCGTCAGTAGATGAATGGATAAAATATAATGTAGACATACAATAGAATATTATTCAGCCATACAAAAAAAGGAAATCCTATCACATGCTACAACATAGATGAAACTTTAGGACATTATGGTACATAAAATAAGCCAGTTAAAAAAGAATATTGTATGATTCCACTCATATGAGGTATCTGAAGTAGTCAGAATCATAACAGGAAGTAGAACGGTGATGGTCAGGTGCTTGGGGAAGGTCGAAAGGGGAGTTGTTCAATTAATATACAGTTTAAAGATTACAATATGAAGAATTTTTGGAGAATGGTTCAACAACAATATGATATACTTAACATTACTGAACTGTGCATTTAAAAGAGGTTGGGATGATAAAGTTTATGTTATGTGTTTTTGTCACACACAAACAAACACCAAAAAAATGATAAAGAAAAGTGCTAGAAGGACAGGAAAAAAAAAAAAAACTGTTCAAGAGAGACAAGGCAGTTAAATTTACTGCATAATCTTGGATTTGATGCTGCACTTCAAGAGACAGTTACAAGGGACATTCTTATGCCCAACTGGAAAAAAAAAATTGAATAATATTTGTTTACTAGATAATAGTATTATATTAATGTTGAATATCCTGGTATTGATAACCTAGTGAGGTTATGTAAATGAATATCCTTGTTCTTTGAAAGTCACACTTAGGAAGTTTTAGGGATAAGGGGATATGATATTTCAATGTAGTCTTAAATGTTTCAAGAAAAGACATACATTATATGTATTGGGAGTGTGTGGGTTTATTCATGAGAGAGAAAAACCAAATGTGTCAAAATGTGAAATTGGTGAAACCTGGTAGAGGATATACAAAATTCTTTGTAGTGTTTTTGCAACTTTTCTATAGGGGTAAAATTATTTCAAAATAAAAATTAAAAATATCAAATCAATAAGATATGGTAAATTGATAAATCTTCAAAGATCTATTAAATCTTCAAAAATTTAACATATTTTATATATCATACATAGTCAAACCAAATAGATCAAATTAATTAGCTGCATAAAGTATCAAATAACCCACCAGCAAGCCTGTGTCTAGGGATTGTGTGAAAACTGTCTGTACCTAGCTCTGATACTTATAATTTTCTTCTTGTTTAAATATAGAGAAAAAACTAAATTATGTGTTAATTACAAGTCTTCCTGTAAATAATCAGGTATCTGGGCAAATTGACATGTAAACACATATTAATAGAGAACTATTAAAATTCCCTTGCCGAGACATAACATATGAATTGCCTTAAAGACCTCTGTGAATTTAACAATGAAATTTGATGTAGGGGAAAGTAAATAGGTTACAGGAATTTTAGTTTCTAAATGTATTTTAATCACCAACTAGCAAAATAGCATTTGCTTATAATACTATGTATAGAGGTTGGGAAAGTCCCTGCCCCTTACTGGGAAATTTTTCTAATAGAATATATACATCACAGGAAGGAGAAAATAGATTATTTGTATATAGCTTAGTGATTTATTCGCACATTAATGTGTTTTGCTTTCCTTGCTATGGAAGTTGGGGTGGGGGGAGAGGGGAGAAGAAAAGAGAGGAGGGGTAGGAGAAGTAGGGAGGAGAGGGAAGAAGAGAGATGAAGAGAAGGCAGGGGAGAGGGACGGGGCGGGCGGGGGGGACCAGGAAGAGAGGAGTGAGGAAGGATATTTTGGAAGAAAGTCAGCCAGGGACTGCCCCCCAACCCCACCCCAAGAGAAAACCACTGTTAAAAGGATTTTACATCACCCTGGAAGGAGCCTCCATCCTTTCCCAAGTGTCCAAAACCTGGTTGGATGACAGGGCATTGGATGGAGGAATAATCAGATTAAAAACAGCCTGTCTGCTTTATGCTCAAGCTGACCACTTCATTGGCTTCCCTGCTGCACTGGGAAGCCTGCTTCTCCCTCTCCCTTGTGTTTCCTCCCTCGCTGTGTGTCTCTCTCTGTCAAATAAATAAATAAAATCTTTAAAAGTAATAATACATAAATAAAAACAGCCTGCCAACAAGCCCATAAAAACCCCTCGATCTAAATACCAAATCATCAACCCTCTCAGATCCACTCCCTGTGTGGGAGCTTTGTACTATCAACTTCACTTTACTCTCCCTCCGTCAACCTCCCTTGGCTGCCTTCACTCTGTCTGGTCTACCTCTTCATTCTTGGAAGTAGCATGACATGACCGAGAATCACAAAGGAAAATAAATCCTGTAACAGGAGAGAAAGGGGGAGGGAATGAGAAGGGGGAGGGAAGGCCAATGGAGGCAAAAGGAAGGGGGGAGAGAAGGTGAGGTAAAGGTAGGGAAGGGAGGAATAGGAGAGAGGAAATGGAGAGAGAAGAGCAGAGGGGAGTTTTAAGTGCGTTCTGCTCTTTATATTTTTCTCTCCCCTGTAAATGAGATTCTGCCTTCCTTGGCTTCAGAATAGAAATTACTTGGTAAGAACATCCTGACAGGGCTTTTTAAAAAGATTATGTTATGTTATATTGGTTACCCCCACTTGGAAGGGCAAAGAATGTTTGGGTGGGCAGGGGGGTGGGGGGGAAGAAGAGAGGCAGAGGGGATAAGAGAGAGGAAGCTAACATGTTCCTCTCAGGGTATTTTGTTACACTTAAAACATCCAGGAAAGGAGAGTCCCAATGACTCATTAAATCTCCCTCTGTAGATGTGATGATTGAGATCCTAAAACATTCTTATTTAATTTATAATATAGATTAATTAGAAGGTTTCTGTATCCTAAAGAGAAGGAAAAAAATAATTCTTCCTCTATCCTTCTGGGTTCATCTGTGGAACCCTTATAATAAAAGAGAGATTAACAAGAGAAAAACAAGTTTATTAACATGAATACCTCAGGTGTACTTGGGAGGTACCCAGGGAAAAGTGAGTAACTCCCATAGATGGCTTGGATTCAGACTTAAATACCATCTTAAAAGGAAAAGGGGAAAAGAGATGTAGGCCTCTTAAAGGGGAGTGAAGGACTATCAGGAAAGATATGGGCCCTTAAAAGTGTAGGTAAGAGATACAATAGTGACAAAGTTGGTCTGGGTGTGGTGTTGACTTCTTAGTCCCCTCCCTGAGACAAGAGCCCATCTTCCAGGGTTGAGGAAACTCCCAGAGAAGGAACTGACAGCTGAATCCTTTTTGAAGGATCTGTCCTCAGGCAGATAGGGGAGTTCGAAGAGATCCTCTTTAAGTTCCTGCAGCTCAAGATAATCAATATACCACAGTGACATATGTTGTGGTGGCAAGTTCTGAATTCTCGCAGTCACATTTTGGAGGAGTGCATTCTGCTGTCCTTCAATGCCTAAATTTGTGACTGCAGGCTTTTATCAGTTTTTTCCCCAATGTGGTCCGTGAGGTTGAGGTCTTCTTTCGTTTCTCAGAACACTTACTAATAATAAGACCTGGATTGGCCACCAAGCAGCTCTGTGTTCAGTCTCATCACCCATTTCTACTCATGGAGCACTTAGCATTAGAGTGTCATAGTTGGATGTGTAGCCTAGGATTCTTACAGAAACAATTTGCCGCGCTGACTTTAATTTGGTAAATAATACAGTAAACCCCCATGGAAGTCCACTATTTGCCTGGCACTGGTTTAGCTATGGTAAATAAGCCCTGAAAAATAAGGAAAATTTAAGGATGACCCCTGAAGCGGGAGAGCTAGTTTCTTGTCTCACAGAATCCAAGGATGAATCTTGCAGACAAAGGCGTGAATAAAGCCATAGAAGTTTATTAAGCAAGGATACAAACAAAAAGCTCTCAGGAGTGAGGGGTTCCCAACAAGGTGGCCAACGTGGGCCTCCAGGGACAGTCGTTCACTTAGAACTGACCAGGGAGCTTGTGGCCTTATCTTTCTTGTGATGTCTTGGTTTGAGTAAAGACTGGTGATTACATCTTTAATGGCTGACATCGTTTTTAGGCACAGGTCATTATTGTAAAAAAGACACTCCCCTCCTCCCGCCCCTCCCCACCACACACACACTGAGGGCAAGGTGGTCTGGTTTGTTCCCTTATCTCTGGTTTCCTTACACGTCCACGTTTTGGGGATTTTTGTGAGCCTGGTCATGGAGCCCCCTATTTCTCCCTACCTAGCCCTACTTGCCCTTTACTCACCTTTAGGAAGAGAAGAATTTCCCTCATATCCCGAATCATCAATTTTGGCAGAAAGACTGAAACATTTTTGAAAAAAGTAACTAATTAAACAGATATTTATTTAGCTGTAATTTATGGACAAGTTGCTAAGGAGGGTAAAATCAAAGCCTCTACCTTCTAGATATTTACCATGCTATAAGCAAGAGGATATGTGGAAATTAATAAGTCAACAGAATTAACACAACAGTTTATCCTGGCAACAACGTATTTCTTCTTCTTTCCAAAAAAAGAAGAAATGGAAGCTCAATCTATTTTCTTTTCCCTCTATGTCTGGCTCTTCAGTGAACCTAGTTTTTATCACTCCTTCCATAGTTTGCTTTTTCACAATTCTTTTATATTTTCAGGGCAGGATATTTCTGGCATTTAGCTTTGTGCCTGTTGCAAAGAATATGCTTAATACTTTTTTTTTTCCTTAATGAATGAAGTGTTAAAAACAAGAGACTAGACCCATAATGTAGTCACTTACACTAACCCCATACCACATGGAGATTTAATTATAGTTTTGGATCCCCCCCATCCCAAATGGAATCTTAAACCATTCAATCAGGAATTATCTATCAGCAGTAATTAAATAATCCACCTGAAAACCCAAGCCATGCCCTAAGGGAAAGTGACCCTGTCATAACTAATCTGCCTTTTTAATCTAGTGTAACATCTTTGTTCCAGTTTCTTTCTTCCTATGCATCTGTCATTTTGTACAGCTCCTGGGAGCTCCTTTCTTTCTGCTAGGTTGGGTGCAGGCTGATTCATGAACTGTTGAATAAAGCCAGTAAGATCTTTAAAATTTGCTTAGTTGAATTTTGGTTTTTAGTAGAAGGTAACAAATTAAAAAAGAGATTGACAAAACATAAGGGACAAGAATGTAGCTTAGAGCTCTAAGCAAATTCCTTAACAGTGGTGTTAAAGAAGCAAAATTCAACAGAGTAAGTTTGAAGATCTGATTCGATTTATTAAAGGACTCATGAATTGGGCAGCGTCTCATCTTGCAAGTAGGGGGCATCTTTTTATAGGAAGGAGAGAGGGGCTAGAAAGTTTCCAGCAAAAGAAAAGAAAGGATTGTTTCAAGCAAGACCACTTTCCCCTTATGGGGAAAGACAGGGGATCTTATCATAGGGCTGATTAATATTCAGATGGAATGGTTTCTAACACTACCATCAGAAGATTTTAGAAAAAGCAATATGACCTTGATAGGTCAGTCTGTAGCTCTATTTCTGTCTCTGTATCCACAGTCAGTAGTTGATTCTTCACCAAAAACAACACATACTCCAGGCCAGGCTCACTTCCTGGATATTGGAATTGGTCAAATCTTCCAAAAATTCTTAAGCCCAAGAAATAAAACAGAAAAAAAAAAAGTGGAAATTTTGAGACACCCAGACCAGATTCAAAGTTAATATCCTTAATAAAATCCTTCCTTATCCTTAATAAAATAAGGATACACTACTCACTTTGTAGGATTACTGTAAAAGTAGGATTGAGGAAATGAAATATATTTTCTTTTCTTTGTGCAATTACTTGTATTAAATTAATTTCATGTGTTTTATCCCCCTCTTTTGGAGACTGGAGGGTAATACTCTTTGTCTGATTAATGTAAGGAAAAAAAAAAGAATGTGTCATTTACTAACTTATGTGTCTTGTTATTCTAGCTTTCTACACACCTTGCTTTCTATTTTAGTAATTTTGTTAGAAAGGCAATTTTAGGTCCATTTGATAGATGGGATACTGAGCTTCAAAAAGGGTGGGTAAATTATACTGAGTTATACAGTAGACACATGGTAGAGATGATTCAATCAAACAATGCTTTACTTGGTATGTTTTAGATGCTCAAAAAGGCATAGGCATGCATACCAAAGGGATTCAATTATTCAGGCCCAGTATATATCTTTATTATTTTTTTTTCATTTTTAAAAATTTTAATCTCAGTAGAGTGAGCATATAGTGTTATCTTGGTTTCAGGTGTACAGTAGAGTGATTCAGCAATTCTGCTCATCATGATAAGTGAACTCTTTTAATCCCCTGCACCTATTCCATGCATGTCCCCCCCACCCCACTAACCATCCATTTGTTCTCTACAGTTAAGAGTGTTTTGGGGGTGCCTGGGTGGCTCAGTCATTAAGCATCCAACTCTTGATCTCAGCTCAAGTCTTAATCTCAGGGTTTAGAGTTCAAGCCCTGTGCTGAGCTCCATACTGGGTGTGGAGTCTACTTAAAAAAAAAAAAAACAACAACAACAACAAAAAAAAACGTGTTTTTGGTTTGTCTCTTTTTTTTCTTCCCCTTTTTTTTTTTTTAAGAAATAGTGTACATTCGATCATTTGATGGGGAGGTGAGGTTGGGGGGTCAGAAGCAGAGAGAGAGAACCTTAAGATGGCTCCCTGCCCAGTGCAGAGCCCAGCACAGGCCTCCATCTCATGCCCCTAGGATCATGACCAAAGCCAAACTCAAGAGTCAGAAGCTTAACTGACCAAGCCACCTAGGCACCCTTATTTGTTTCTTAAATTGCACATATGAGTATTTGTCTTTCTCTGACTGGTTATTTTACTTTGCATTATATTTTCTAGATCGATCCATCCATGTTTTTGCAAACCGGTCTCTATCTTTTGTCCTCTGAAACTCTTTTCTCTTTGATTTTATACCTAAAAGGGTATTTACCCAAAGACCCAAACTCGGGGATAAGCATAAAGAGATAACAGAGGTAGAACAATAGACAGGAAGTCTTAAAGGGATAATTTGCATTTATGAAGTTTTCCAGGCTATTTCCACTTTATCTTCAAACTCTCTTTCTTCCTTGATTGTCTTATTAAATGACTAGATTAATAATCTAGAAGTTTTTAAAAAGTACCTGTTGAGCAATAAAGTATATTCTAGAATTGAGAACCTATATGAAAACTGCTGACTAAAATGTTCATCTGTTAAATGTCTAACTGCCTATGGACTAGAAACTCACAGTGCATGTGACCACGGGGCATAGCCTCAAAATCCAAGTTTACCTTATTCCTGGAATTGTGAAAGAACTTCTCTGTATTCCTTAGAGCATTCCAGAGCCCAAAGCAAGAAGGAATGCAAATTTCGGAAACCAAGCTGTTGGGCAAACTCATTGGTTCAGCTCAAACACAAACAAGGTTATGGTATATAGTTGGTGGGAACTTCACAGGAGATAGCTCTCGTTCCCAAAGTTCCAAGTGTTGGAAGGCAGAGTCTGAAGGGCAGAGCTGCTTAGGGGACTGCACAGTAAAGAAGCACCACCTCTTTGAAAGAGTAAGAGCAGTATTTTGCTGAATGTTTGACAGTGACTGGAGTTCACTATCAGTTTAGAAAGAGGGGAGGAGCTAAAGTTAGCTCAAAAATTGCCCACAGGGTAGAATCTGAGCAGAAGTCCCCTGAATTTCTCACCCTGAGTTCTGACCTGTAAGTTTTCCAGGAAAACTTGAGAGATTTTTTTTTTTCTTTCTTCTTCTTTTTTTTAAATAGGAGACTGGGAACTGTGGACCCCATCATCGGAATCCTAGCTGGTAAGTACAAGACGCTGGTAATACACTCTGTACATAGATACATAGTCACTGATTTTTCCAAGGGAAAATTCTCTCTGCTAGAACCTTTGTACAATGTTTTAGATGTTTCCTTTGCCAATTTCTTCTCTTTTTATTTCTCCAGATTATCTTTATAGAAATGGCACAATCCTCTAATGCACAAACTCCCACACTTTAAAGTGCTGGGTGAAATAGAGATCTTCACCAGTGTATTGCCATCAGTAGTACTGTGCAATTCATTTAGTAAAAGGGGATTACATTTGACTAATTGAAGTTAATTCTGTAGTTGAGTTTAAATGGTAAGATTGGATGATTTTCAGGTCTTTTAATAAGTATCAGGTCCTATGTTTTCTGGAAATTCCATTTGTCTTACGGTGCTCTGAGTCATATTCAGTACTTATTTGGAGAAGTGAAAGATGTCTATGAGCCAGGTTTCTTCCCCTTTCATTTTATGAAATATTTGCCTAAGAAAGGAGAGTTGATAACACTTTTACTGCATGGCTAAAAAGAGTTCTTTTTCTTTCCTGCTTTTGTTTTGAGGAGGGTGGGGTGTTTTTTAGGTAGTAACATTACAGCAAATGTGTTGGTCTTATTAATGTGATGCTGAACATGACATATGCGGTGTCAACAGTGAACAATGATACATTTAAAGAGTACTGCTTTGTGCACGTGTATTTAAATAGCATTTTCTTTCTTTCTCACTGAAAAGCTTTACACTTTTCTTTATAATCTGCTTTGCCAGGTTCTAAACTTTGAACTCATGTGTGATTTGCTCATTTCGTCATGAAACCTGAAACTGTGTAAAGATTAACCCCTGGGTAGTCATGGTCATTTATTTAACTATTTAACTTTAGAAGATCCTCAATTCCACGATTCGATGAAAACCAATTTTTTTATAAAGGTTTTAGCTTTAATGTCATAGCCCCCTAATAACATTGACAACACAACTTACAAAATTTAAAATGCTAAATTGAAGGTAAAATGGCAATTTCCATCACAAGGTCTTACATTTGAAAGATAGTATGGGCATATCTTTCATCTCTTTATAAAGGAATCTCCCTAATTCATTTCATTTGATCCTAATCATGAACATCTGCAGAAAATAGAACTTAAATTAGTTTTACATAACATTGCAGCACAGAAAAGTTAGGGGATTTTCTTAAAAACAAATGTGTGTATATGCCCACCTTCTTAATAAATGTACTCTTTTTTTTTTTTTTTTTGAGATTTTATTTATTTGGCAGACAGAGATCACAAGTAGGCAGACAGAGAGAGTGGGAAGCGGGCTCCCCACTGAGCAGAAAGCCTGATGCAGGGCTTGATTCTAGGACCCTGGGATCATGACCTGAGCTGAAGACAGAGGCTCTAACCCACTGAGCCACCCAGGGACCCCCAACCTTCTTAATAAAACCAAAATTAAACATGTGAAATATAAATTTTGCAGTTTTTTAAAAAATTGGATTGATTTTTCTTATTTCATAGCAAGATCATGTCCGTTTATTTGCAAATGGTAAACCTACTGGAGGCACATTAATTGTCTTGGCTGGGAGGGTGAGTGCAGAATGAAGCCTCAAAGGACTCTGAGTTAATAAATTACTTCCTTGGCCTGAGGGCACTCAGGTATTGTGGTCACTGAGGATTGCCTTCACTTCTGGCATTGGCAGTGTATTTTGGCAGATGAAACTCTGGGTGTTCTCTCCAAAAGCCTGTTTCCTCAGCATGTATTTCAGTATCTGTGCCAGTGAGGTTGCGACATCTGCGCTCTAAGAGGCCCATAAGTTGAGACCAGACTCTTTAACCTCTGCCTGGCTGGGACTAAATTGGAAAGATTAAAACAGTAGTTAGATTAATTGCCTGCTGTATTTTGCAGATGGAGTATAAGGCTGAAAGAAAAAAGAATGAAGTTAGCAAAAAAAAAAAAAAAAAAAGAGAGAGAGAGAGAGAGAATGAGCCAAAGAAATATTTTTTAAAAATCATAAAGTAAGATCAAACAACAAATAAAATAAGAGGGGGAGGAATTCTGTCCTGTGCATTCTACCCACGTGCCATGCCAAAGACAAGCATGGCTTGACTCCGCTCCTCAAGTGAGGTGTAGTCCCAAACGGTGGCTCTGTTATCCTTCTCTGAACATTTTTGTTTCTAATCTGTTGAGTCCAGAGGTTGGTCTGGAAGTAGAAGAAAATTACTCTGATCCCTCAAGATTGTTAGGAGGATTAAATAAGAAACAAATATAAAAATACTAATGATTAATATGAATATTTTATTTTATTTATTTTAAAGATTTTATTTATTTGAGAGAGAGAGAGTACAAGCACGAGACAGGGAAGGGTCAGAGGAGGAAGCCAAATCCCCGCTGAGCAGGGAGCCAGACACAGGACTAGATCCTGGGATTCCGGGATCCTGACCTGAGCAGAAGGCAGTTGCTTAACCAGCTGAGTCACCCAGGTGCCCCCCAATATCTTTTTTAAACAAAGAATGTTGGATTTTACTGGGAATATGATGGTAGCAAATTAACCTGTATATTTAGGTACCCTGTTCAGAATTTACAGACAAGCCCAGTGAACCCTCAAAGTTCTGACTCTCCAACAAAATTCCTAAATATAAGGCAAGACCTCTTGATTCTTAGTGTCACTGAAAATGTTTTTCTAATTAATTTCATGTCGTTGGAGTAAGAAGGGCATCCCTTTATGAATAGTCCTTAATCATGTGGAATAATCCAAGCTATTTTGTGCATCCTTATTAAATTGCTGTTTTAGGGGAACATTCTACCTAAAGGCCACTGCTCAGGGATGGATGGAATTAAACCGCATTTAAGCCTCCAGGTAGAACATATGTAGTTCAGTAGGGTAGATCAGCAACTCCATCTAGCCACCGGGAGTAATGTGTTTATAGTAAAAACAGGCTTGACAGGCAGAAAACAGCTCCTGGGATTCTCAGGACAGCCAGTTCTCTAGGTGACCTTCCAGGCCTTATACAGTTTGTTGCGTGGAAGGATTCAGTGACTCTCCAGACTAGTTCGTCCTTCCCCTTTCAGGAGATAGAGCTGTCCCATTCCCTGCCATTGCATAACTAATTCAATTCGTAATTGCTTCTGAAATCACTTCATATTTTTAACAGTCAGTGGTTCTGTTTGACTTTAAAAAAATGAGTCACTCATGACAATACTCTTTCTAGACCCAACCGTCTTACCCTGCTTTCTATAGTGTTAAAAAAATTGTTGCTCCTGTTTCCAGCTGAATAAATAACTACCTCCTGGCTCAGATTCCTGAAAGAATTTATTAGATGCTCAGCTAAACACCATCATGACTGTTTGGCTAAAACATTCATAGCAAGTCATAGCAACTCACAGACCATTGACAAAACAGTGCATTGTTTCCAGTGAGTCAAGTGTCTAGAAGGGATTTAGTCAGTTGTGACCAGGCAATTGATAATGTCAAGTGGTAGAGACAGTGTCCTCTCTATTCAGAAAGCAGGTTATTTCATCAGAAGGCAAGAGGTGGGAACCCATGCAGAATCAGATTGTAGGTATGACAATGTATTTCAGCTTTCCCAACCATAGAGGCATCTAAGTAAATACAGTATCTGACAGGATACATTACTTATGAATTAAGGTGTGCTCTTAAGTGTTACAGGTATCCAGGGGAAGAAAAACTACTTTTAGTTGAAACAACATGACAGGCCTCAGGGGAGGGGAAAAAATAGTGTTTGAACTTTGAAGGGGACTAGGGATTTTAGAACATTTTAGGCAAAGGGAATGACCTGGGGGAAAAAACTGCAGAGGTAGAGAAATTTTGTGAAAAAGACTAATAACTAAGTATGGTCAGATATTAAAAAACTGTCAACACCAATGTTGAAATCATTGACTTTTGCACAAAAGCATGGATTAGAGCAATTGAAAGCCATTATCAAAACTAAAAACAAGCTCAAATCAAGCTCAGTATCCTGTTTGAGAATATAAAGAACAGCAAGCTTATGAGGGGAGATCCCTGGCAATTGAGAAAGGAAGAGGTCAAATGAATAAGCAGAAGAATTCCAGTTTGTAGAATAAGAAGTATGCTTGTTTTACCGGCATGGTATAACATTCAGACATGCAACACTTCATTGCCTAACACTGGGTGTGTTGGTTGGGGTGCGAGAGAAGAAGACAGTGAGTTAGAAGACAGATGATTGATTTGAGATTTAAGAGGCTCATCTCTGTTAGTTTTAGGTAGTTCTTAGGATTTCTAAGCTTTAAGTATAGTCTGTGAGTTGAAAAATAATCAAGCTTCTATCTTTTGATCTAATTTTCTTCTGAGCTACAGACCCAAAGGTCCAATAGCCAGTTTGTCATTTTTACCTCAGACTTCATATGTCCTAAATAGAACTTGGATTTCCCTCCTCAGAATTTTTCTTTCCTAGGTGTTTCTTACTGCACCACTTTTAACATATTTGCTCAGATCCTTGCCAGGGAAAAATCTATCTGCCTTTTCTCTAAAATATTAATGGATACGCACACTTCTCTGCTGTTCTCCTCATCACATTTAAGCCACCATCATTTTCCCCCAAACTACTAAAATAGCCTGAATCTGCCTCTCTTTTCCAACTCCTTCTGACTCATCAGAAAGCAGAAAAAGTGATTTTTATTTTGTGCAGAATTATGCCCTGTCACTTTTCTACTCAGGACTCTCCAACAGTTTCCCATTACACTTAGAAAAATATCCAAACCCCTTACTAGCTTCAGAGTTCTTCATAATTAACTTCTGGCCCTGCCTTTTTTTTTTACCTCATAATGTCTCCTTCTCCCCTAATTTCCATACTGCATTAGCTGAACAGGCCAGCCTGTCCCCACTGCAGGATCTTTGTACTTTCTGTCATTTTCGGTTCCTGGTCTTCACATGTTCAATTCCGTAACATGAATCAGATATGCATGTAGATCCCTGCCTCAAAGAGATGCACCTCGCCCTCTCTCTGAGGAAGTCATTCCATACCCTAGTGACTCTCCATCCCATGACTCTGCTTTTTTAATTCATAGCTCTTGAAACTCTGAAATTACCTTATTTAATTATAAATTTTCATTTTCCACTGAAAAGTAAGCTCTACAAATGGATTATTTATGTACCATCTTTCACAGTGCTGTTTCGTCAGTGCTTAGAGATATGGTTAGTGTTCCACAAGCGCTCGTAGAAAGAGAAATGAATGGAGGAATGCATGAGTGGAGCCATAAAAATATAAATTTGTAAATCATGCTACCTGAGAAATTTTCTTCCTCTTGATACTATTCTTGCTCAATTTCAAAAAAAAAAAAAAACTTAAATTTTGGGAAATATAAATAAATCAGTATAAAGAAAGTTTGGATAAAGTTTAAGAATATGTAGTTAATTTTCTATTGTTACTTTTTTCCCTCCAGAAAATTAACCTTTCTTTCCAAAATTGTGAGAAATTTTAAATGATTAAACAGAAAAAAATGTAGTTTTCAGAAAATGTCACAGGGTCCTGCTTTGTTCCAAGATGGAAAATAAATAGATTTTTTTTTTTTTTTTTAAGATTTTATGTCTTTATTTGAAATAGTGAGCGAGAGAGGGTGTGCACAAGGCAGGGGTAGGAGCAGAGAAGGAGGAGAAGCAGACTCCCCTAGCACGAGTCTGCTGGGAGGCTCAATCCCCGGACAATGGGATCATGACTTGAGCTGAAGTCAGAGAGGCCCAACCAACTGAGCCACCCAGGTGCTCCTGGAATATACAGTTTTTGAAAGAGAAGTTTCTTTTTATCGGTAGCCGGAAAACCTCTTTGCTCCTCATATAGCAAAAAGTATTAACATTATTTAAGGTAAAGTTACCTTTTTTTTATCAATATTGTTTTCATTCACAATGAAGAATTCGTTATGGTACTGTTGTATATGTGTACCTGATTTTAAAACAGTGATCCAAGAACCACTGGGAGTAAAATAATGACAATGGGATAGGAAGAAAGATAAGCGAGGTGGGTTCCTGTTCTCTACACTTTTACAAAAGCATCTTTACTCTTATCCCCAGTAAGACATTTAGAGGAAAAGGTGATGAACTTAGATATGTTTGAAAGTCACTAATGTGGGCCCTTTTCCAGGAAATAAGAATGGAAAGAGCTGACATTTATTAAGCCCTTACGCTGTCCTCATCACTATTAACTAAATGTCCTTCAACATCCTCAAGTTACTATCATTTTCTTTATTTCATACATGAGAAAAAATCAAGCAGGAGGCTTAATGCTGTTTGATTAATTATACTATTCTGAGGTTGGGAAGATGAGAATCTTATTTAAGACAAAGGCTTGGCTAATTTTCTACAGAAAAAAAAATGATGGTGGCTAAATTATTTTTAATTGTTTATTTTCATTTTTAGAGAAACAACTTGTAATGGAGCCTTCATCTCTTGAGTTACCAGCTGACACAGTGCAACGCATTGCATCTGAACTTGGATGTCACCCGACAGATGAGAGGGTTGCCCTCCACCTTGATGAGGAAGATAAGCTCAGGCACTTCAAGGAGCATTTTCATATCCCCAAAATGCAGGATCTACCTGCAGGTAAGAACACTGAAAGGGATTTTATTTTTCTTAATTAATTTATTAATTTATTTTTGCTACTGCCTGTGTTTATCATAAATCCTTGAAATCATTGTTCTGTTACATAATAGAGCTATTGTAATTATGTCTGAAAAACAGCAAGTTCCTGGTGCTACTAAATCAACCTGTCAGCCTACCTAAGCCTCAGATTCTTTATGTTCCTTCTCTTCTTCTGAATAAAATACTTACAGGGTTTTTATACTGTCATCTACTTCTGTGAACAATAGAGTGACTGATTGAAAATTATAGGCAGACGCATTTACTTGTTCTGTAAGCACTTAGAGCTCAAAACAATTTCCTTTCAATACAGTATTAGAATATCTCTTATTTTGTGGTGCCTAGTTTATGATAATATGATATTTGTCTTAGAGGAAATATTATTTTGGGATTTGAGTATATTAAGAAGATGTTATGTGAATAACCATCTTTGTGTGCTATAAAGATGGCATGTATATGACTTACCCCCTCCCCCCCAAAAAAAGAAAGAAAAAGAAAAGAAACAATCAATTACTAAGAAATGCAATACTGCATTTTTTTTTCTTTTAAATAACACAGTAAGCTGACTCTGTTCTTAGTTTGGGGGAAGTCCTATTTTAAAAAACAGCACAAATATAAAAAAGCAGCTTTTCTAAATATCTGACTTTGCTCCATTTTACATCAGTGAAAAAGACTACCAGGTTGAATAGAATTGATCCACCAAAATTATTTTCAGATACCTTATAATCCAGTTTAACTTTCAGTTTTCTTTAGGTTAAATGAGGAAGATATAATTTTGGATACTCATAATCCAAAAAAGCATCAGTTAATATGATTTTAAAATGAGATTGGGTCACATAGTTGTCCTGTTTGGAGTATATGCTATTATGTAACTCAGGAAGGCACCCTGTGAAATTACAGAAGGATAAAATAAGAGAAAGCTCTGTATCCAATTTAAAGGTGCTTAATATTAATTGAGGTAGACTCTGATATAAATGACAGTTCTAGGACCTAATAAAATGGGGTAAGTGAAGGGAACTGATATCACAGAAAAAAAAAATCGAGGTCTTTCTAGAATCTAGAATGAGAGGGCACTTTGATTTAAATCTTAAGGGATTAAAAATAATTTTGTGTGTGAAAAATGAGGAAGGTAAGTCTAGGGATATTCTTTCAGTGATGTGAGAGAAGTTTGCCTGGTGATGTATGGTACACAGGGGAAGTCCCTTGAAATCCCTATGGCCCACCTGAGACAAGTCTGCTCTGGTGACCCTGCCCTGATGTGCTCTCCAGCCCATGGGCTGCTTGGGAGATCTGATGGGGTTCCTACATGGGAGACCGCAGCAGAAGCCTAGAGGGCCACAAAACTTTAGGTGGCCTTCTCCGCCGGCACCAAGAACTACAAATCAAGAATTAGGGTTCTAGAACTTTATGACATTTATTGAAAGTTTTAATTTCCTCAAGATTTAGAAAGAATTGTTTTATTCCTTTTAATGAGTAATAGGAAAAGCAGACATAGCAAAGTAAGCAAACAAAAGTACTAACAAAACCTATCCCGCAAGGACAGATGTTGGTATCACAGAGAGAAGAGAAAACATGACAGCAGCACTTGGTGGGTATGGAGAGAAGGTGGCCGGTGGTCTAGGGTGGCTGCAGCTTGGGTCTCTCTTGAAAGAAGAAGGTAAATAATGGCCATATCTAGATACACATTTATGAACAAGGACTACTTCCTGCACATGAGAAGTGATGCATTAGGAATTTCCAGTTGTCTTGTCTGTTTGTCTTCTCTTAAGGTGACTTTCTTCTATATTATGCCATCAGATTTGAGATAGAGCTCAGCCCTGAATTTCAAGTATTGAAATGAAGGGGTACATGAAAAGTTAAAACCCTGTTTGAATGTATCACTTATTCTGTTACTGAACCTAAGACTCATTGACTAACAACATGACTTCAACCTCAGGCTGAGTCAGTTTTGTTGCAACAAAATACGTATTAATTACCTTTCCACAGTCCTCTTGTGCCTCAGAACTTTGCTTTATATCCATCTTTTCCAGCACAGTGGGTTCAAAACCCAATGAACAAACTCCCTGTGTTTGTCCTGGGAGGGGCATGGTGGTCTGAGGTTGCTGTGACGGCCTGCTCTAACTTTTACCTAGCTAGGCAAGTTTAAGAAGCAAGTAGCCTTTCAGCCAGTGTTCCTCCATGTGGAAAAGAAAAAAGCTGCTCCAAAATATGTAGGGACTTTCCCCAGCATGAAAATTAGATTATGTTAAGTGAGCCTAAGACAGGTCCAGAATGTTAGTTTCCTTGTCCCTTTAATATAATGTTCCTTTTGGGGTGCCTGGGTGGCTCAGTGGGTTAAAAATCCTCTGCGTTCGGCTCAGGTCATGATCCCAGGGTCCTGGGATGGAGCCCTGTGTCAGGCTCTCTGTTCAAGCAGGGAGGTTTCTTCCTCCTCTCTCTCTCTGCCTGCCTCTCAGCCTGCTTGTGATCTCTGTCTGTCAAATAAATAAATAAAATCTTTAAAAATATATATAATGGACTTTTAACTTCAATACAGAGATTGATTGATTGATTGATTGATTTTAAATATTTTATTTATTTACTTGTCAGAGAGAGAGAGCACAAGCAGGGAGAGCAGCAGGCAGAGAGAGAAGCAGGCTCCCTGCTGAGAAAGGAGCCAGATGTGAGACTTGATCCCAGGACTAGATGATGATCTGAGGTGAATGCAGACACTCAACCAGCTGAGCCATCCAGGTATCCCCAATAGAGATATATATATATTTTTTTAACCAATAGAGATTTTTTTTTTAAGATTTTATTTATTTATTTGACAGAGAGAGATCACAAGTAGGCAGAGAGGCAGGCAGAGACAGAGGGGGAAGCAGGCTCTCTGCCAATCAGAGAGCCCGACACGGGGCTCGATCCCAGGATCCTGAGATCATGACCCGAGCCGAAGGCAGTTTCTTAACCCACTGACCCACCCAGGTGGCCCACCAATATAGATTTTTAATACTGGCTCCATATAGGACTCTTCTACTAACATTTGAGATAATTTAATCCAAACCCAGGTAAAGATACTATTATATGTATTATATATGTAATCACTACATTAGACTGAGTTGATTCTAAAATCCCGATTATGGTTATAACATTTGTTTTAATTAGATATTCAATAGGAAATAACATAAAAATTACCATCTAGGATAAATTCCTCATTCCTAAAGAAATATAAAGAGAAGGAAAATGAATTGATTCAATAAAGAATCTAAATAATTTATTTGTTCAAAAAATAGTTTTGAATGATATAAAAATTTGACTTCATTAACCCCCAAAGTCCTTCTAAATTCATTTTTGTCAAAGTCCATGGGTTCCTGACCAGCCCAAAGATGATTACCAGGGAATTTACTAGAATGTGCAGGTTCTTGAGTCCCAAACCAAAATTACTAAATCATAGACTCTGAGGGGACCCCACTCATCTGTTCTAGATTGCTTAGGATGGTACCACAGAGAGAAGAATCCATTCATTCTTTTTTTTTTTAAATTAATTAATTTATTTATTTTTTAATTTGACAGACAGAGATCACAAGTAGGCAGAGAGGCAGGCAGAGAGAGGGAGAGGAGGAAAGCAGGGTCCCCGCAGAGCAGAGAGCCCGATGCAGTGCTTGATCCCAGGACCCAGGACTGGCAGAGTATTTAACCTACTGAGCCACCCAGGCGCCCAGAATCCATTCATTCTTATTCCCACTATACTCTCTCTAGGTGCTTGTTACTTGCCAAGTGTTCATTCTTTCAACATGTATCTATTAAGCACTTACTCTGTTCAAGACGCTATTCTCAGAACAGTTTGTCAGTGAACTAAAGAGCAAAGTTGTCACATCCCTGAGTTTGTATTCTAGTATAAGAAGACAGAAAATAAATCAACTTAGAAACAGTGTGAAAAATACCCTACTCCAGGTGGTGCTCTTTAGCATCCTGAGGACTGCCGGGGTGCAGATAGTGTCCATCAGGAAGCCTTGATGAGATGACACCTGAGCAAAAACAAGAAGGACGTAAGGAAGTGAGCCTCGTGATCGCAGAAGTGAAGATGAGCCTGGGGAACAAGGCTCGCCAGGCTCAGAGGCAGATGGTGTGCAAATTTCCTTTGGCCCCAAAGAATCCATCAAAACACTAGTACTTCCCTTCTTAATAAAACCTTCCAAGAACATCTAAAAATAATATTGCCTCTCAAGTTAATTTGCATAACACTGTGAACAAGATGTTCTTTAGTAACTCTGAATAATGAAAAACAAAGAGCATAAATAAACAAGTTTTGAACAAATGAAAGGATCATGACTCCCAATATAGACTTAAAAAATTCCAAGGAAAGGCTGTAGGTACAACCTGGGGTTTTTGTGGTATTCTGCCAATAAATACAATGTTTGCTCAGGGTTTCTAAGAGAAAGTTTTATCAAAATAAGGTTTTTTTCCCCCTAACTCTTGGATAGTTTCTGACATGTTGCTAGAGAAAAGGGTCAAAATTATTTTTACTCAGCTGGTATCGCACTTATTTTTTAAAGATTTTATTTATTGGAGAGAGAGAGAGAGAGAGAGAGAGAGAGCATGAGGAGGGGGAGGGTCAGAGAGAGAAGCAGACTCTTCTCGGAGCAGAGAGCCCAATGTGGAACTGGATCCTGGGACCCCAGGATCATGACCTGAGCTGAAGGCAGTTGCTCAACCAACTGAGCCACCCAGGCACCCTGGTATTGCACTTATATATTCAACATTATTCTAAAGGCCATACCCCCAAAATAACAAACACACACACATACATGCATACTTGCCTGCACAGAGAAAAAGGAAGGAAGAAAGCAAGGAATATGCAAGACATAAATATTGGAAAGGACTTGTTTAAATTCCTTGAAATTATTCCTGTTTGGAATATCTTCGTTTCTAAATCTCTGAGAGAATATCGGATAGTTCCATAAGATATACTGGTTTGGCAGCGATACAAGGCGAAGTTTGTTGTTGTTGTTTGGTTTTTATTTGTTTTATTTTTTCTATGATTTTTAATTCAAATTCAATTAATTAACATATAATGTATTATTTGTTTCAGGGGTACAGGTCTGTGATTCATCAGTCTTATACCCAGTGCTCATTATAACATGTACCCTCCCCAATGTCCGTCACCCAGTTACCCCATCCCCTCACCCCCCTACCCCCCTCCAGCAACCCTCAGTTTGTCTCCTAAGAGTAAGAGTCTCTTATGGTTTGTCGCCCTCTCTGGTTTCATCTTGTTTCATTTTTTTTTCCCCTCTTCCCCTATGATCGTCTGCCTTCTTTATGACCTACCTATCAAAGTCCAAAATGCCTTCCATTTATATTTATATTTCTCCCAGAAATAAACAAGCGTCTCATTGACATCTTTGTTCATTTGATAATCAAAAGCTTTTCTTTCCTTGTTTGATTTTGCACATCTTGGATCAGTGTTTGAAATTTGATTTAGTAAACTCCTTGGCCATTTGCTCAGTTGTAGAACAAGTGACTCTTGATCTTGGGGTCATGAGCTCTAGCCTCACACTGGGCATAGAGCTAAATTAAAAAAAAAAAATTATTGAGTTGTGATTTACCATACCATAGAAGCCACTTTGTTTCATGCTTTACAAGATAACTCCAGGATTATTTATCTTAAAACTGAGAGTTTGTACCTTTTGACTATTTTGACCTCTTGCCTACCTCTCACCCCGCACCTTTGGCAACCAACACTAATCTGTTCTCTGTCTCTGAGTTCAGTTTATGTGTTCATTCATTCAGCCAGTCAGTCAGTCATTCAATCATTCAGTCATTCATCATTTATTTGATTCCACTGATGGGGTCCATTATCAAAGGAGCGAGACTGATACAAAGCGAAGGTCAAGCAAAGCTTTTTTTCGCGCCGGTACTGAGAATCAAACCCACCGGTCAGGGCCGTCTCTTACGGAGAGAGAGAAGACTCCCAGCCTCACAGACTAGCTTTTATAAAGCAAAGGCCATGTGGTTGAGCCTGGCCACATACAGGGCCAATGAGATTGCAACATACAGAGAAAGCTGCATAGTCATGTTAGGTCACACGCGGGTGGCCAATTGAATGACAATTTACCCTATAGTAGCTGTTTGAACTAGCCTATCACTCTGGTCAGAATTGGCGCCCAAGTTTGGCACCCAAAAGGCAGGGTCTACATTCTTTGGTGGTTAGGAAGATACTATGTGTGCTTTACTGATTGGATGTCTCCACCTGGTCTGACCTGTCCTTGCATTCTGGGCTCTGTTATCTCCATCTGACCTGACCCGTCCTTGTATTTGGGCTCTGTTATCAGGGACTGGTCGACCATATTTTACTGGTTTCCCAGACTTGTTTTTAAGTAAGTTCCTCTGGGGGGCGGGGGGCCAGGGTCAGCTTAAGTTTTGCTGCACAAACAACAAAATGGCTGTTTAACCGAGATGGAGTCGCTCTGGCTAAGTAGGCCCTTGCATCCATATATAAGTGATACCATATAGTATGTCTTTTTCTGACTTACATCATTTATCATTTTTAAGTGCACAATTCAGTAAGTGTGTGTAGTTTGATGACCATCATCAGAAACTCAATTCTTTACTCCCCTTTTCCACCCCACACCCAGGTGGCTGGTCATCTACCAAACCTGCTTTGCTTTATAGAGGAGATCATTACATCCGAGAACATCAATTTAAGAGTAAATTGTCCTCGAGAATATCTTTACACAAGAAGTTTTTAAAAAATGGTTAAAGAAGACAATTTCGATGATACAAACTTTATCTATCACTTCATAAAGCTGGCAATTTCTGTTCCCTAGGATCCAGGGAACTGCAAAATGGGGTGAGAGGGAATAAACTTTTATAGGACAAAAAATAAAGAACAAAGAAGAAAGAAGTAGAAAATAATATGATTTGCCACGGCCATACTCAGACTTGATTGAGGGAAGGAGGAATAAGGAAATAAGTATGGAGTTCACCATTGGCTTGGCATTCAAGTGTTGGCTGACAGTATCTTCTGCTTTTCTAGTCATGTAGAACGTAACAGGCGTAGGAAAGTTACTGAAGTTTCAGTTTGCAGATGTGCCAGACGAGGCAGAAGCAGCTCCATCTTGGGCCTAGAAAGTTAATTCAACAGTATTCTCATCACTGTTCTTTTCATACTCAAATATTCCCTTTCCGTTTTATCACATACCTGGGAAAGATGAGTAAATTGTCAGCCAACTTTAATAAGTTAAAATTGAATGCTATCCAAATAAGATCTACTATTACTGTGACTCTGTGATATTATCCTGTTAGACAAAATTGACATAGAAAACTGCCATGCTGGAGTTTGTCTCCAGGGGTTCCGTGTAAAATAATAGAGCCTCTTCAGTTCAACTATTGTTAGGCTCAGGAGTTAGTGACAAGCATGAGGTATCAGTGAACAAAATGTGAAAGAGTATGCTTTTCAGCATAAACTGGAATCCTTTATTTAATGGAATTTAATGGAAGCTAGCATGTTAAGTAAAGGCTTTATCCAGCTTTAAGAAGATGTATATTTATGACTATGTGATTTTAATAATGAAATATATTTTATTTCTATAAGAACAACAAATAAGGACATTTCTCAGTTAAAAGTTTAATTTTGGGGACGCCTGGGTGGCTCAGTTGGTTAAGCAGCTGCCTTCGGCTCAGGTCATGATCCCAGCGTCCTGGGATCGAGTCCCATATCGGGCTCCTTGCTCCGCAGGGAGCCTGCTTCTCCGTCTGACTCTGCCTTCCACTCTGTCTGCCTGTGCTCGCTCTCGCTCGCTCTCTCTGACAAATAAATAAAATCTTTAAAAAAAAAAAAAAAAGTTTAATTTTGTTGATACACTGAACTTCTCATTGCACTTGTATTCTGCAATTTCATGGACTTGTCATATTGTTTTTCCTTTTGTATTAGACTATTTGCTCCCTGAAAGCAGGAACTGTAGTGTTTCTGTGTGTGTGAGTGGAAGCCATCTAGGCAGACCCTAGGGTAGAGGTGGCCAGTGAGGTCTTAACCCGCAGAGAGAACAGCATTTGCAAAGACACAGCAAACAAAAGCATAGTCGCTGAAGAATTAGAAAGTGTGTGTGTGTGTTAGAAAGTTGCACAGGCATGCACATGTTTTTTTTTCCCCCACTGATGTAATTTTTGAAATTTCTGCATTTATACATAGCTGTGAAAATACTTCAGCTTGGAGTCACAAAATTGTATATTAATATTGGTAATATCACTTCATCAACAAGGTACAATCATATTGAATAGAATTAAGGAAATGATGAAAATATTTTTGCAGAAATCCAAAAGGAAATGTAAAAATCCAAGTAAATGCTTTGGAAGTGAAAAAAGAGATTCAAGAAATATTTTAAGTACTCACTGAATAAACCTGAAATCATTATTCATTGAATAAACCATTAGCTGGGAGAAATAACTCCCTTGTTCAATGCATTCACATTTGAGACTGTTATATCTTCTTGTTGAACTGATACATTTTCATTATGTAATGTTTTACTTTATCCCTGGTAATTTGTTTTCTCTGCAGTCTACTTTATCTGTTATAAATACACTGATCTAGGTTCATTTTCATCAGTGTTTTCTTGGCATATCTTTTTACACCTTTTAATTTTTAACCTATCTATATCATTACAATTGAAAAATAGAGTATAGGCAGAATATAGTTAGGTCTCTTTTTTTAGTTCATTCTGGCAATACATTTTAAATGGTATGTTTCAGACATTTTATGTTTTAATGTAAGTTTAAATTTAGATCTACCATTTTATTATCTGTTTTCTGTTCATCACTTTCTCCTTTCTTTCTGCCTTTCTGGCTTTCACTTTGATCATATGATTTTTTTTAACATTACATTAAGTTATATAATGAATTTTGGATTATAATTTTTTTGTGTAATTTTTGTTTGCATTAATGGTTGCTCTAGAGATTATAATGCACATAATGTAAAGTTTACAGGATATGTATATTATGTTAATAATAATTAGTATATACTAAATACATATTAAAAAATTTTTAGTTGATTTAGAAATATTTTATCATGTAAGAAAGGATATAGAAAACTTACCAGTGTCTAATTATATAGTTCTCTTTACCATCCTTTTTTTTTAACTTGATAGTTGTCATATATATTACATCTACAAACACTAAAAACCTAATCAGATAATGTTACCATTGTATTCTTTTCAAAATTTAAAACTGTATATTAATGTATTTTTTTAAATATTAAGGAAGAAAAAAGTCTTTTACATTTACCTAGATATTTACTATTTCTGTTGTTCTTCCTTCATTCCTAAAGTCCAAATTTCTCTCCAGTACTATTTCTTTTCATCCTAAAGAGCTTCCTTTACTATTTCTTTTCTTTTCTTTTTGTTTTCTTTTAGAGAGAAAGCTAGAGCGTAGAGGTGGGGAGAAGGTGTGGTACAGAGGAGGAGGGAATCTTAAGACTCCATGCTCAGTCCAGAGCCCAACACAGGGCTTGAGCTAAGAACCCTGAGATTATGACCTGAGCCAAAATCAAGAGTCCCAACACTTGACTGACTGAGCCACCCAGATGCCTCTCTTTCAGTGACTTAAACATTTTGTTCCATTGGTTTTTGTCCTTCATAGTGTTTGTTTGTTTTTGATTTTTAAAGATTTTATTTATTTATGTCCCCCATGGTATTTGATGAGAAACTCCTAGTCATTAGAATTATTGGTCCCCAATAAGCAAAGGGCTATTTTTCTTTGGCTTCTTTAAAGACTTTTTCTTAGTCTTTAATTCTCAGCAATTTGATTATAATGTGTCTGGGCATGCATTTATTTGAGTTTATCCTCCTTGGAGTTCACTGAGATTTTTAAGTGTATACATTTTTACTTTTGACCAGTTCAAGGTGTTTTCAACCGTTATTTCCTAAAACATTTTTTTTTTTTTTGCATCTCATTCTTTCTTCCATTCCTTACAATGTCCTAATAATACAAGTATATCCTAATAATACAAGTTTAAATATCCTTGAGACAGTGTTCATTTTCTTAAATTTCTTTTTTTTTCCCCCGATGTATAAATTGGGTAATTTCTATTGACTTGACTATAAGTTCATTAACTCTTTCCTTTGTCATTCCCATTTGCTCAGGTGTCTTTCCTTTGGAATTTCTCATTTTCATTTACTGTATTTTGTAGTTCTGAAGTTTCAGTTTATTTCTTTTTAAAATACTTTACTTCTCTGCTGAAACTATCTTTTTTTTAATAATTTATTTATTTTTTTCAGCATAACAGTATTCATTGTTTTTGCACCATACCCAGTGCTCCATGCAATCCGTGTCCTCTCTAATACCCACCACCTGGCTCCCCCAACCTCTCAGCCTCTTCAAAACCCTCAGATTGTTTTTCAGAGTCCATAGTCTCCCATGGTTCACCTCCCCTTCCAATTTCCCCCAACTCCCTTCTCCTCTCCATCTCCCCTTGTCCTCCATTTAAAACAAACAAACTGAAAGATAGTTTCAGTTTGTTTGTTTGTTTTAAATGGTTTATATTCACTTCAAAGTGTCTTTCCTTACATCTTGGATTATAATTACAATAACTACCTTATAGTCTTCGATAATTCTAATATCTCTGTTGTTTTGGGATTAATGTCCATTGATTTTCTTTTCTATTAAGATAGAGTGAGATTGTTCTGGTTTTTATGTTGAATAAATTTAGATTCTAGACACTTTTGCATCTTATAAGTCTTTGTCTTCTTAAATAGTATCATGAATGTTGATATTTCTTGTTTCCTTCGGTTTGCTTTATCAAGCAATCTACCCAGAACCCTTCTGTGGATGGTGATTCCAGTGTTACTTGGATCTGTCCTGTGTGTGTGACAATCACCAATTTAGGATCTAGGGTCAGTTCTAACAATTTTGTTAGTAATACTGTTAGAGTTATTTCCATTCCAGCAGGGGTAAGCTCAGAAGTTCATATACAACTTTATATGATCATTTTCTTAAGCTCTCAGTAGATCTAACAATTCCCTGCTCCTAGGGACCCATCTTCATTTTCCTCTGGCTAAAAAACTGAGACTTTCATTTACTTTTTTTTTTTTTTTAAGTGCACTTCCTATGACTATGCTTGTCTTTGGTGCCCAGAAGCAAGAGGACAGAGGAACCAAACAACTAGAGTTAATCCAATATTCTTAGAACCATTCCTCCTCTGGCTAGAAAAGTGTTTCCAATCTCCATGATTTGGGTGCCTGGGCAGCCACTGTCACTATAACTGCCACCACTGTCACAGGGTTGACTAGTGGTGACCAAGAATAAGAACAGAAAAATGAAAGAGTAAAGGAAACACCAACAAGATTTCTCTCTCACACTCTTTCTCTCAGCCCCTTAGTGATTCTCTCTACACCTCTGACCAGAAATAGGGATAGTGGGCTTCTCTTAGAGTTCTTAAGGCTCACACTCACTCCATGGTTTGGAGTTTCTGGCCCTCTTTGAAAACAAGCCCTGGGAGCTTCCTAAGAAGTAGAAGGAAAATACAGGAAACTCAATGCCAGTTTGGTGGTTTTTCAAATGCTGGTTTTCTTCTGCCTGGTATACTTACTATCATTTATTTTTCAAACTCCTCAGATTCTAAAATTCTACTCAGTTCATTTTAGTTGTGTTTAGTGTGTCAGAATGTACTCCAAGCCAAATTGGTTCTTAGATTTCTCTAAGTAGTGTAGAAGGCAATTACTGTTTTTCTGTAGTTCAAGAAAAAAAAAAAAAAAAAAACAAAACATTTAAACTATACTTAAAAGAAAGAACATTTATTTTAAAACTTTTCTTTTTTTTAAAGATTATGCTAGCAAACTAGTTTTTCATTCTGATGACCAGAACCAGAACTGGTCCTTGGGAAATTTGAAATGCAGTACTCTGTGTATCATATAATAAAAGTGATTAAGTCTTGGCTCCCATTGGTTTGCATCTGGATATTTTGTTTGTTTATTTTTTAAAGATTTATTTCTTTATTTGAGAGAAAGAGACTAAGAGGGAGCATGTGCATGATTAGAGGGAAGGGCAGAGGGAGAGAATCTCAGGCAGACTCCATGCTAAGCACAAAAATCAATGCAGGGCTTGATCCCAAGACCCTGAATCAAAATCAAGACCCACTGAAACAACCTGGGTTCCCCTAGAGATTATTTGTTTATTTATAAAATTTTGACCTAGTTCCTCAGAGGACTATTGTCTCAGATTTATAGACTTAAGCATCAATCCCAGTTAACCAGTATTCCAAATTGCCAGGATTCAGTTCAGTATTGCCAACAAGAATAACAACAACCAAAAGCCACCATAATAGTACCACAAGTATTTAGATTGAGACAACTTCATACCTAGACAGTTTTTATCCAATAAATTCATATTATCTGATTAAAATCTTCTTGACATTACCAGAGTTCCAAATAATCAAAACATGAACAAACACAGTTTGAATTTCTATGCTTTCCATTACTGATTATAATACAATCATCAATAATTTCATGTTCACCAATCTGTAAAAACATTGTATATCTTCAAGGAGAATCTGCTTAAAATTTTTCCTTTCCTCTTTAATTTACATTTGAGAACAAAATTTCTTTTTCTTTTTTTAAAAAATATTTATTTATTTATTTGACAGACAGAGATCACAAGTAGGCAGAGAGGCAGGTAGAGAGAGAGGAGGAAGCAGGCTCCCCACTGAGCAGAGAGCCCAATGTGGGGGTCAAGTCCAGGACCTTGGGATCATGACCTGAGCTGAAGGCAGAGGCTTTAACCCACTGAGCCACCCAGGCACCTGGAAAACAAAATTTCTTTTTTAAAATAAACAAATCAAATGGACAGTAATAGTATGTTAAAATTTTAGCCACTTCTGAAGTGAAACAGGCAGGATGTGGAATTTTCTTGTTTAAAAGAAAAACATTAATTAAAAGTAATATACTTAAATAAGAAGGAATTTTTTTTAAGTTAAAGGTGAATATGTTAGCAAACTTATCTTATTCTAATGAATAAATATCTGATAATCTGATAACAAAAATTATATAGAGTAAACTAAAGGAATTTGCAATGCTGAAAGGAAATCCTTATTTATTTATTTATTTGTAAATATTTTACTTATCTATTTGAGAGTGAAGGAGAGGGAATACATGCAGGGGAAGGAATAAAGAAACGGACTCCCCACTGAGCTGGGAGCCTGATATGGGGCTGGGTCCCAGGACCTGAGATCATGACCTGAGCCAACGGCAGGCACTTAACCACTTAACCAACTGGGCCACCTAGGTAGCCCCTGAAAGGAAATACTTAGATTTGTTTCACATATTGACACTCCCATTTAATGTTGGTTTATGTGCACATAGTACCCCCTTGGCATACATAAGAAAGATATACACAGCTACCTTATAAGCAAAACTTAATTAATTAATAAATTTAACAAAAATTAATACTTAACTTCCTTCTCACAGCACATTTATTTTAGAGGGGTGCCTGGGTGGTTCAGTTTATCAAGCATCTGCCTTCGGCTCAAATCATGATCTCAGGGTCCTGGGATCCAGCCCCAGGTGGGGTTGCCTACTAAGTGGAGAGCCTGCTAGTCTGTCTCCCTCTGCCTCTCTTGCCTGCTTGTGCATGAGTGCTCTTTCTCTCAAATAATCTTTAAAAAGAGGGGCATCTGGGTGGCTCAGTCAGTCAAGTGTCTGCTTTTGGCTCAGATTGTGATCTCAGGGTCCTGAGATCGAGCCTCAAAATGGGATCCTTGCTCAACAGAGAGTCTGCTTCTTCCTCTTTTCTGAGTCTGGATCTCTCCCCTTCTCCTGCTGTCTCTCTCTCAAATAAAATTAAATCTTTTAAAAAAATAAAGAAAAATAAAAAACAAATAGTGGATTTTAGAAAATACTCTTTATATAAATAAGTCATTTTTAAAATTCTTGGGATTTACCTTTGTATTTCAGTCAAACTAGAGGATTACATCTAGATTTTTTCTCTTTATATATAATAAGGAAAAAAATAGAATTACTTTATAATTACTCTGCTATCCTTGCTTTTGAATGATTCCACATGTGTTTTATTCCTGAGTCTTAAAATACCTTAAACGGTGTAATTAAATTGTAAATTATAATAACCAGTTGCTATATTAAGTTAAAAGTAAGGTATTTTCTGTGACCTTCAGTAATGCAGTTAAATTTAAGAAATTTCAGTTTGGGTTTGGTTTTGTTTTTAATAAGGGGGCTTGTGCCATGTCTTCTGAAATGTGGCAATATATGGAATTATTTGGAAAGATTTTAAAAGGATCTATCTAGGCCCCAGACCAGACCAGTGAAATTGGAGTCTCTGAATCAAGCCTAGGCGTTATATTTTTATAAAGCTCCTATTATGATAAACTAGTACATAAAAGATCACGAGTATTTATTTTTATATATCTATGTTTTAAATTATCATTTCATGAGTAGATTATCACAACTAGTTTAAAAAGTATTATACTCACATATGAATAATTTTAAAATAAATAATAGCTTATCTCTTTAAAAGAAAACAGCTGGTACTGGTATCCAACAATGTATTTGCAATTGGATTAATATTTGGCCAAATTTGATAACATTAATTGGATGCTTCAAACATGCAAAGTATATTTATTTGTGGAAGGCAACTTTACTGAAGACTTTAGAATAGTTAAAACTCAAATTTTAAAGTAGCTTCATTAACATACCATCAATTACTGTAATAAGGGGGCATATTTCTTTTCAGTTAAGTGAGCCCTACTGCAAAGTAGCAGAATTTAAATCACTTCAAGAAGACCCTACCTGGGAAAAGATTTATGGTAACATTAGCAGAAAGAAATCTTGACACATGACATCAAGAGGTGGGAGGTAGTGGTAGCGGGTAGGATCAAAGTTATTAGCTAGAGTGCACAGGACTCCAGTGAGAAAGAATTTGTAAAGGACCCACAAAAAGTATGTTCTAAGGGAAAGAGCTGCTAATAATATAAAAGCACCGAAGCCAGGTTAATGTTTTCCTGAGTCTTTTTTTTTTTTTTCCTCATTCTACTGGAGGGATTGAAGGTAACAGCAATGAGGAACAAGGGGAAAAAAAAAAAAAAAAAACCCCACACACACAATAAACGTATTGTTTGTTTCAAACTTTTTAAATTAGATCAGCCCTGAGCTGAGGATGAGAGAAATTTGAAATCCAAAGTGATGTTGAACTTTTGATTTATATTTAAGAAGCAAAAATGAAACTGTTCCTGGGTTCATCTTAGAACATATAAATAAAATAAAAAGGTAAGAACATGAGGTCTAGAGTGATGGACATTTTTGCTGCTGTAAAATGTTACTCAGAAGGAATCTAGTGATTTCCAGAATCATGAGCTCTAGTACAGCAACCTTTAAGAAGAAAGGAGGCTTTCAGACAAATGACCATCACCGTTGATTTAATGCCTGACTGAGGTGAGAGGTGAGTGAGGCCTGTTTTAACCAGATGTACCTTTAAGGACGATGTCATGAGTTGAACTGTGTCTCCTAAAAGAGAATATGTTGACGTTCTAACACTTAGTACCACAAAATGTGACCCAGTTTGGAGAATGGAGTCTTTTGTCGTGGGAAGCGAGAGAGCTAGGTTCTGGTCTGACGGACTCCAAGAGTGAATCTTGTGGACAAAGGAGAGTGGGTAAAGCCATAGAAGTTTATTGAGTAAAGATACAGAAAAAGCTCTCAAGAGTGAGAGGGATCCCAGCAGGGTTGCCTTGAGGGGCTTTAGGGTTGGTCTTTTGTAGAAAGCTAACCAGTGAACTTAAATCCCTTTAACGTGGGGCACCTGAACAGCTCAGCCATTGGGTGTCTACCTTTGGCTCAGGTCATGATCCCGGGGTCCAGGGATTGAGCCCCTTCTCCCTCCCCCATGCCCCCTGCTTGTGTTCCATCTCTGCTGTGTCTCTCTCTGTCAAATAAATAAATAGAATCCTTTTAACATAATCTTTTGTTATCACCATTGAACAAAGACTAGTGATACTGCCTTCTATGGCTTACCTCCTAGGGAGTCTGGTTATTCTTTGTTGGTCACAGATGATTATCATAAAAAAAAAAAAGACCTCACAGGCCTAGGGCTAGTTTGTTCCCCTGTTTCTAGTTTCTCCCAGCTCCACATTTTTGGGATTTCTGTGAGCCTGACTCATAGCCCCCTATCTGTTTCTCCCTACCTAACCCCACCTGTCCCTTACTCAAGGTTAACTGAGGTCATTAGGGTGAGCCCTAATAGGATGTGAACTATATAAGACAGAGAACTAAAGAGACAGACAGAAATGTATACAGACATGATGTGGGGAGAACATGTGTGGACATGAACGGAGGCATTGACATGTCACGTTGAGAAACCTAGGACCCACCCTTCATAGCCTTCAGATGGGCAAATTGCCAACACCTAGATTTGGAATCCTAGTTTCCAGCACTATGGAGATAATACATTTCTATTGTTGAACCATTCAGTTTCTGGGATTTTGTTACAGAAGCCCTAGCAAACTGATACAAAGGATTTGTAACAGTGATCCATGCAGGTCTGTTGGAGGACCCCAAGAAAAGGACTAGCCAAGAGGGTCTTGACTTCTTGCAGGATGGAAATCAAACATGAGCTAGTAGGAAGTAAAAGAGTTTACTGAAGATATGTAATACATGAGAGAAATGTGGACAGCGCATTCTGGAGACTCAGGAAGGAAAAGAGCATGAGTCTTGTTTTTGCTTTGAGTCTAGGATTTTTATTGGTATTATGGTCTGGTGCATGTGAACTTAAGCATCCAAGAAATAGAAAAAGGACAGACAGGGTCCAGGTGTCCTTTACATAAGGAACTTATTCCCTGAAGTCAGGGTTCTTGGTATCAAGGTATTTGGAGTCTGTGGTCTTAGAGAACATCAATGTTAATAATTAATAATAATTAATAATTAATAATAATTAATGTTATTGTGCTTGAAGACTCCAAAGTTAGCATTATGTCTTGGTCCTTTAACAAGGACCTGTGCTATTTGCATTGCAAGGCATGTGTAAAGTGGAATGGGGGTGCAGGTCCTAGCAATAACAAGCTGGAGCAAAAGGAAAAAAAAATGGCTTTTTCTATGGGGTCCCTTCAGTTTCTGTGTCTCAACAGGAAGCAGATGTTTCTGGCTCAAAGGGTATTTACAGAAGATGGAGACTTGACTGTAATGGAAATTCATCATGCACTCTTTCAACATGCCCAATCTGTGCTAGAATTTGGAGAATGACCATTCAAACCACGATCAGAAAACATTTTTTTGTAATAACGTTCTGTGAGAGGGCAGTCACATTTATTTGTGTATATATTTTTATGTTTTAGTGACAGGAATGGGTCATTGGAACAGATTGTATGGCCCACGTGTATTTACTTTCTGGCTCTTTACAGAAAAAGCTTGCCTTGCCCTGACTAGAAAAGGTCGCCGCTTAGGGATACTACCTACAAGGGGACAAAATGAGCATATGTAGCAAATGATCTGGTCTGGACACAAAAATCACAGGGGACATCAGTCATGATACCTCTCAGTGTTTTGATTCTCAGAGTAGTAGACTAGGGCGGTGTGGATCAAGAGGAAGGCACTGAGACACTTAACATTTTCATCCCTAAAACGCGATGGAGCCTACTCTAATGGGAGAAAGATCTTCCTGAAAAAAAGAAACAGAGACACTAAAAGAAGAGAATTTGGTGGGTGGGGAGTTATAGTCCTGAGGCATTATGACTTAACCAGAATTTGGGACCCACCAAAATGACATGTGTTAATAAAACAAAAGTTTATTTTGAAAAGGGAGAGAGTACAGTAAGCTCCTAAAGTCCTTTGTGAAAAGGCCACTGAAGTAAGAGAGAAAACCAAAAGGAATATTGAGAAATTTCAAAAGATTATGTGCAAATTGGCAACTCCTACTTAAGAGAACTATGAATGCCATCATTACTAAAATACGTATTTTGGCAGAACATCAAATCCTCAATATGCTTTAAAGAAGTTGTCAAAAGATAGAATGTTCTGGGGTGCCTAGGTGGCTCACTCAGTTAAGCGTCTGCCTTCTGCTCAGATCAAGATCCCGGGGTCCTGGGACTGAGCCTGGCATCAGGATCCCTGCTCAGTGGGGAGTTGGCTCCATTTCCTCCCAAGAAAACAAACCATTACTGCAGTTCTGAGAGAGAGAGAGCACGCTATCTACAAGTCTAGGACCTATAGGAGATAGCACACAGGTAGAGGAATGTATCTTAAGTAAAACTTGTTTGAAGGGCAGGTGAATTCATAATTTATTCTACAGAATCCAATGGTAAAATAAACTAGTTCCCAATGTTTCTTAGAGTTAGGAGGAATGAGAGATCACTAGGAGAAGGAGGATCTTTGATTTGGTGCAGTTAAAAAGACATTAATATCTTCCTAATGGCCTGGGTTACTATACTTATTTAAATAACTTAGTTCAAATTTGAGTCATGTGACATCAGTTAAAATATACAATAACGAAGTTATTGTATAAGTAGCCGGGGCTACTTATAATTTGCAGTCCCACACTGGAGGTATACAAATGGTATAGTTTTGCATTTTTAAAGAATGGAATCAAATTAGATACCTACCAGATTGGATGGAAAATCGTCATTCCTTTATTTAGGGATTTGCCTTCTCTCTTCCTAGGGGTCTGCAAATATTTGGAGGTGTGTTGGTACCCAAGGATGAGGTTTGTGAAGTAAAGATGAACTCTTTTGGTCCCCCTTACCCGAGCCTCTATGGCCAGTAGAGGGCGGGTGGCTTCCCCAGCAGCCGCCTCTCCTTCCCACCAGTCTCTTACCTGGTCCCCAAACACACCCGCAAAGCCTCTTTTGGCAGGCCTGGGATCTTCAATGGAGCCAGCTGGAGAGGATATATTCTTTGATTCTCTCAGTCCTATGGAAAGCAGTTGCATTAACTTGGTTCACAGGCTTTTCCTTCAACCCTTGGAGGCCTCTCCCTTGTTTTCTGTTAACATGCTACTCGGCTCTAGGGAAAAAGGAAAACTTTGTCCTCTACCTTTCTGAGTGCTAGGCCAAAAGTCTGTAACAAAATACAAATTAACAAGATAAAAGCATATAATTTTTATTTTAAAATACGAGTTTTACGTGAGAGGGGAGACTTCAAAAGGAAATGAAGACCCAAAGAAGCAATTAAACCTGAATTTTTAATGCTAGGTTTGATGAAGAGTTGACATTAATGGGAAAAATGTGACAAGATAACCGAGGATATGAACTGAGTGTAGTAAACTGGGGGAAACAGTTAAGGCCTATTTTCTTGCCTTCCTCTCAGTGTCTTGGAGATGAAGACGTGTAGGGAGGGCACCTCTCACATGAGGGTTTTATGACCTGCTTAGGGCATGGTGGAAAAGTCTTTCTTACACATGCAGTTTCTTAAATTCCCTCAGCTTAAAATACTCAGTATGTCAAGGTGCTATATTTTGGTTTAGTGTGTGCAGCCCTGCACCCCCAACACTGCCAAGAACAGTTTTTAATAACTTAACCATTTTTCTGGCATGAGACAAGCCGGGGCTACTTATCTGTCATGTTACACAGATCCAGTGGGACTAAGGTGGAGAGTGGTAAGCGATCTCTTTATTCTTGCGGAGTTTATAAAATACATTTTCTGGTTACTCTGTTCTGTCACATTACATAAGGCCAATTGAATTCTCACATAATACCATTTGATGGGCTTTGAGACTTTTTAAACAAACAACTTAACCAAGTTAGAGGAATGTAGTGGCAAGGGACAAGATAATTTAGTTTACAATTCTGCTTTTCTTCCATACTGAACATACTTTAAAAATGACTTTCAAAATATAAGCAGCCCTCTATGTATTTGTCTGTAAAAGCCGTGAGCAGTGAAGGAAAAAGACAAGACAATAGGAGCAGAGTCTGGGTAATTGACTCCTCATGCTGGGTCATTGATGGGGCTGACACGCACGGAACATGTTTTGTCTTCAAACATGGATTGGTTTGCTAATAAAACTGCATTTGTTGTTGTCAACAGAGTGTTGTAAGATACACAAATCACCAAAATTCTGATTTATTTGAATAAGACATAGATACAGAGAACAATCTACCTGTATATATATTAATATTATGTGTACAGAGTGAAAAAAATGTACAAATTCAATATATCTACTTCAGATATGTAAATACTCATTTAGATATTTTTTATTTACCTTATCTACAACACCATTTATTACAGAGATTTAGAATGTGCCTAGATTCTGGTAACCTGCTAGTTTGACTAGGTGGGCTGATGAAACACTTTCTATAAAAATTCCATTTCTAACTTTTTTTCTGTTACCTTCGTTTGTTTGTGATTAGGAATAGTTGCTAATTTAGATTTCCTCTTGGCACACAATAAGTAAGAGATCTCAACAAAAGTCTCTGTAAATAAAAATTTTAAAATATAAATGTGAAAGATTATTTTTCTGAAAACTTGATGTTATCCTTGGGAGGAATGATAAGTTATTTATTATCCTTATTGGTGTTAGTTATATTAATTAGTTGTACTGGATTAGCAATGCCAAATGAAAGAGGTTAATTAATTGAATAAACACTTTTTTCATTTCTTTCTGTTTCAGTTGATTTATCTTTAGTGAATAAAGATGAAAACGCCATCTATTTCTTGGGAAATTCTCTTGGCCTTCAGCCAAAAATGGTTAAAACATATCTGGAAGAAGAACTAGATAAGTGGGCCAAAATGTAAGTATTATTTCAAAATCTATCATTTGACATCTCATACGAGAACTTTATTTTTTTTTCCTCCAAATTTTTATTTTAATTCCAGTCAATGTGCTGTGCAATATTGGTTTCTGGAGTAGAATTTAGTGGTTCATCAGCACCCAGTGCTCGTCATAAAAATTGCCCTCCCTAATCCCCATCACCATGTTACCCCATCCCCCACTCACTTGCCCTCCAACAACCCTCAGTTTGTTCTCTGTAGTTAAGAATCTGTTTCTTGGTTTGCTTCTCTTTTTTTCCTCCGATGTCCATTTGTTTTGTTTCTTAAATTCCACATATGAACGAAATTATATGGTATTTCTCTGATTGTTTCACTTAGCATAATACTCTTTAGTTCCATCCACATCATTTCAAATGGCAAGATTTCATTCCTTTTGATGGCTGGGTAATATTCCATTGTATAATACACATACACACACACACACACACATCACATCTTCTTTATCCATTCATCAGTCGATGGACATTTGGGCTCTTTCCCTAACTGACTACTGTTGATAAATGCTGCTATAAACAGTTTGCATGTATCCCTTCAAATCATTAATAACCAAAAATCACACTAGGTTGCCTGTTATTTGGAAAGGAGTACAGTAGGCTCCTAGAAGTTTAGGACGTAGAGAAATCTTAGGAGTCATGTCATTCAGTGTGTTCTCATTTTATTGATGACATAAGTTAGTGACAGATTCAAAAGTAAAACTTTCAAAGTATTAGAAAAAATAGGTCCCTCCCCCAAGTTGATACATCTAAATCATACATAATCATTATATTTTATTTAGTGACTAATAAAGGAGTTAAGATTTAGAATTTAATTTTATGTTTTCATGAGTTGTTCTTGCTAAACTTCATGGCACCAATTTTTATAAATAAGAAAATTAAAATAGTTGAGGGGGAGAAAAAGATTAGTGGAGCAGAAGGTACCACCTGTCCTCCCCAAACTGAATGTGCTTATTGAGAAGTTGCTCCATTTGGGCTTAGCTAAACAGGTTTCTTGTGTTTTTTATTTTAGCCATTCTGATAGGTATGAGGTAATCTCTCACTGTGGTTTTGATGTGCGTTTCCCTTATGATTAGGGATGTCGAGCACGTTTTCATGTGTCTTATTCTTAATATTTTAAATAAAATAATTAATTTTTAATAGTTAAAAGTTGGAGCAAGTTCTTGCTCCAACCACGCAAGAATCTGAAATCTTAAATCCTTTTTTTTCTCCATCATTTCTGTTCACTTTCACTCTTCCGCCTAAGAAACTCCCCACATTCCCTGCTTCTCTGTACCCCTGCAGACTGTCCCTAATCCCAACCCTTTCAACCCTGCTGATAGTCTCTCCCCAGCTGCCCATTGTATTAATAATCACTGCTGGGGGATAGGCAGTTGAGAGGTATCTGTTTTCATTAGCTTCATATTCTCAACCATATTATAAATCCCTTTAGGAAAATAACTTAATTTTATGTACTTTTATCATTCCTCAGTAGTTACTAATAAAGCTGGAACTGGAAATATTTAAGAAAAACTTTTAACTATTAAAAATTAATTATTTTATTTAAAATATTAAAAATAAGACACATGAAAACGTGCTCAACATCCCTAATCATAAGGGAAACGCACATCAAAACCACAGTGAGAGATTACCTCATACCTATCAGAATGGCTAAAATAAAAAACACAAGAAATACCAAATGTTGGCAAGAATGTGGAGAGAAAGGACCACTGTGTAACTGATGCTGGGAATGCAAACTGATGCAGCTTCTGTGGAAAACAGTATGTACATTCCTCAAGAAATTAAAAATAGAGCTACCATGTGATCTAGCAGTTCCACTCCTGGATACTTGCCCAGACAAAACAAAAGCACTAATTCGAAAAGGTGTATGCACATCTGTGTTTATTGCAGCATGTTGTACAATAGCCAAGATACAGAACCAACCCACGTGTCCATCCACAGATCAATAGAGAAGATGTGGGGTGTATGTATATATATGCACATGTATTACTCAGCCATAAAAAAGAATGGAATCTTGCCATCTGCAACAGCATGGATGAATCTAGATAGTGTAATGCTAAGTGAAATAAGTCAGTCAGAGAAAGTTAAGTACCATGATTCCACTCATTTCTGGAACTTAAGAAACAAAACAAATGGACAAAGAGAAAAAAAGGAGGCCAAAAAAAAAGACTCAACTAGAGAGAGCAACACACTGATGGCTACCAGAGGGGAGGTGGTAGGGGGTGGCGAAAAGGTGAAGGGGATTAAGAGTACACTGCATAGTGAGTACAGAGGAATGCATAGAACTGTTGCATCACTATAGTGTACACCTGAAACAGGTGAACTCGATATGTCCATTTTGCTTGAATTTTTAAAAAAAGAAAAAAAATAGTAAAAATGAGTAGAAATAGTTTAAAAATATGTCCTGAATATTAAAATCTGAAAATAGACACAAGGAGGAAGCCAAACCCGAAGGTCAGAAAAACATGAATGCAGGAAAATGAAACTAAATCAGATAAGAACTCTGAACAAGACATTTGGCTCTTATTCAAACTCCAAATGTCTTCTAATTCTTCGGTTTTCATGCCTCTGGTCTTTCATATTGGGAATAGTACCTCTTTTAAGGTTTATTTTACATTGACTGTGCTAATGATTACTACCACAGGCATTAGATTACACTGCAAAGTTGTTAATTTCAGTGGTTAAGAATATAAATTTGTACCTCAATGCAAAAATCATAGAGGTTTATATAATTTATTAAGCCTGTTATAACTGTATCTGCATAACTTGCATGCATAAATTGAAAAATAAATATCAGCACATTTGGAAGCATTTTGCACTAGCAGGTTTTAGTGTTTAAAAAATGAGGGTCATACTTAATAAAAATGGTTAATATTCATTTTTGGCCTTAATATAAAAGAGAGCAGAGAATTAGATTGAATTTGAACTTTAGAGTGTGTCCTTGCCTTTTGGATATTCATTCAGCAAGGCTGTGCATTTTTATCCTTTAGGCATTTAAAAAGGATGCCCTGCTATCTTATTCATCTCTTTGTGATTACCTTGGTTTGTTAGACCGGTTGATTATTTTTGAGACTTTAAAGTTATATTCCAGGAGAGTGCCTCTCTGTCATAACACCCTTCTATTGTTGTTAACTTCCAATTTTACATTTTACCTTGTGACAATAGAAAATTAGAGAATCTTAATGCCTTCTACTGATTTTTCATTAGACAAATGATTCAGTAAAGAGGTGCATGTTAATGCTTCAGGCAATGTAAACTACATTTAAAAGATTCTGAGAAAAAGATCAGAGAGCTTCTAGTTAGTTTTATTTTATCTTTGCTTAGTTTTATTTAGTCTTCGTGCTCTCAGTGGTGGTGGGCCCAGTCAGTGTCACACCCCTGTCTCCTTGTTGATGTCAGTGGTGTTTGAGGGACAAGGTCAGAATCATGGGGTTCTATCCCACTGTCCATCTTTGATCTCAAAAGGGTTTGTTCATTATTTCTTTGGTCCTAAATTGTTAGCTGAAATTTTTTTCTCTGGCCTTTTCCAGCTAAGGTTCTGTTGGGAGGAAAACTTCCTCTATCAGTTTACATCCTATTCATTGAGGGCCTGTGGATTCATCGATAAGAGATAGCTAACCCAAGTTTCTTTCATGGGCATGCAGAAGTACTCTACAAAAAAGTGATTCACTCAATCACTAAGGGTAAGGGTTTATATACCAGTTTAACCCCCTTTGGGCAGTTTTAGCGCTTCAGTCGGAAGTATAGAAAGTTCTATTGGGCCTTTTCATTCTGATAATAATGGGCATATCTTTCCTGGCTGGAAGCTCCCCAAGAGGGAGATGGCTGGCATCTGAATTTGCACCTCCTGGTGTTGAGTCACTTTCCATCTGTGAGTGGGCTAATGGCAGCTGTATTTTCAGAAGAGTCTCCTTAAGTCAAGGAGTGTTTCTTTCTTAGGCCGCTGGCTGTTCACATGCTTTTAGTTTAAAGTAATAATCTTGCCACTGTGGAAGGGCTGTTGTTCCCTTGACTTCCCTTTCTGAATATTGCTTTTGTTTTTGTGCTAAATATCCTCTCACATGTTTGGTTTGCTTCTAGATGCAGGGCCTCCCATTTTTGTGGTGAGCGTTCCTGATTACCTGTCCTCTTCACCTTCTCCAGCCCCATGTCTGCCCTACCTCTTAGCTGATAACCAAATCAGGCCAGTGCCTTTCTCTCTTCTTAACCAGTGGAAGATTTTGAGAAGGACTGAGTCCAAGAGAGCTACACAGTTAATAAATACACCAATGCAAACTGAAGTGAATTGCTTAACAGGAAAAAAAATTAGAAATTCATAATCTTGACAGTAACATAAAAATCAGACTATCCTTTGACTAAGTTAGATATTTTTCTGGGATATTGATAACAAATCTGACTGGCCATCCAAGCCATGTAAAGTAAGAACTACCACTTGGCTCATGGCTGTTAATGTCCTTGTCTCTATCTTTTATGTCCTATCACAGCCATACTACCTACCTATCTACAAAATAAACTGTTACTGACCATAGGGTAGCCTGATTTTAGAATTCATACAGCTACCAACTTTGATTACTTACGCTAGAGGAAAGTCAAGAACAGAGGCATACTTAGAAATATTTTTGGTGCTTAATGATTTCTTCTAAACCTTTTTAACTTATTTAAGACAGAGCAATGAAAATAAAGCACTTCTGTGGGTTTTTAAATGCTTATTATTGTTATCTTGCAACTGTGTGGTTTCTTAAGTAGATTACTTCACTTGGAAGAATTAAATTTGAGCAATAACAATATTTCGATTTTTTGACATTCTGAAATAGAAAAATGTCATGGTGATTTGACTCATTTGATATATAATAGTTAATTACCAGCCAAATGAGGTTATAACAGTCAGAAATAACATTAATAGGGGTCTGTGAGTTTGCCAGAATTTTTTTAGAACATTTAATACTACATATTTATATATTATGGATTTATTAGTGGCCCAGATTATTTAAAAAAAAATAACATGGACTAATAATCACATGGGAAAGATGGGCTAGAAGAGGAAGATACCTCCATTCTGAAGAGCACATTGTAAGCTGAGAAGCGTATATCATGTCCCTAAGATACAACCACAATATTTTAGGTCTTCTGTGTGTCTTATCTATTTGATAAATGGTTTTCTTTCTTTTCATAGGAGCAAAAACTTGACCGAGTTGTGTCTTTATAGGGATGTTTCTAAGCCCTATGTGACTTTAGGTAGGCTTACTTAATGAGAAAATAGCCCACTGAATTACATGTTAGGAACAAGCTACATGGTTAGCGGGCAGCAACTGACTTGATGGCAGTGTGTGTGTGGGCAGGCGTGCTCTTACGCTCTTGAGACACCGCTGTCTCATTCAGTTGATGTTTTTCTTTAAAAAACAAAGTGTATTCGGGCGCCTGGGTGGCTCAGTGGGTTAAAGCCTCTGCTTTCAGCTCAGGTCATGATCCCAGGATCCTGGGATCGAGCCCCACATTGGGCTCTCTGCTCAGTGGGGAGCCTGCTTCCTCCTCTCTCTCTACCTGCCTCTCTGACTACTTGTGATCTTTCTCTGTCAAATATTTAAAAGTGTATTCTGGGAAGAAAAAATGCTCCCTCTACCCCCCCCAATTCAACAACTGACCTATAAAATAAACTGACAAGACATAGATTAACAAGAATTAATAATTACTCCTTATTAATTATTAATATTATGAGCATGAGGGCTTCCTGGGGGGGGAGTGATTACAAAAAAAAAAAAAAAGAAATCCTTGAGATTTGAGAACTTACATGTCATCTTGATAGGGGTAGGGGAGGAGGATATAGGCCACTTTAAAAGGAGAATAAATGATTTTTAGAAAGGATAAAAAGCACTTTGAAGATGTGATGGTTTGTGACAAAATCTTCTGGGTGTGGTCTCGACTCTGGGCTCCTCTCTGGGGACAGGAGTCAATCTTCTGTGGTTGACGAAATTGCTGAGGGAGGGATTGATGGTAGTTGAGTTCCTTTGAAGGACCCGTCTTTAGGCAGATGGGAAAATTCTGAGGAAACATCCCTATATGTGCTGTTTTTCAGATGCCTTCAGCTCAAGATAATCTTTATGCTAAACAGGCAAATTTTGCCGCACCGCCTTTCAGTATGAATAAGAAAGTATGACATGTTAAAGATTTTCCTAGAGATGTAGGAAAATGTAGGTGGCTAATCACCAATTGGGTCACAGATTTAAAAAAAAAAAAAAAAAAGTGGTGGTCTTAAGGAATCTGAGATGTCTTATTTGTTTCCTTATGGCGGAGTGGGGGTGGGGATGCGAGGAGGAAGAAGCTTTAGAAGCCTGGCTACTACTTATTTTGTAGGATGGTTAAAGTAGAGTCCTCTTTCAAAGAGGATCCTCTATTAACTTCCTAATTTGATTTTACATCCTGAAATCTAATTTCGTGAGCAGATAGCCCTCCCTAGACATCTCAGAGAACACCCCACTTGGGGGAATGATTAATGCCACAGCCATAAGGGAACTGTCTGCCAGGCTCTTTTCTTTTGCAGCACTGGAAAAGAAGTTTGCAACTACGTTGCAAGTATGTTGGGCAGTTGTGAATGAGAGCAATGTAATCTTTCTTAACTCTGATACCTATGTTTAAAACTGCACTGTCATCTACATCAAGCCTTTATAAAGACAGGCCACTTTAGTTGGCGTTTATTGGGGTAACAACTTCCTAAATACATTTCACTACCCTAGGCTTAGTAGCCTACAAAAAGGAAAGAAGCAGACTGTGTGTGTGTGTGTGATATTTTAAAGGTGGGGGGAGATGCCAGAATTGCAGGAAGAAACATACTCTTAAAGATTATTACCATGGTGTCTACCAGAGTGAGAAGTAGGTGGCCTGCTAGTCTGAGACATAAATTCTCTGAGGCAGAACATAGAATTTTACTACCTAAATGTAATAAGATGTATTGTGCTATCAGCAAGGCCAGGAGCTCTGTGTGATTAAAATAAAAAAGGATCCAAGTATCTGCCTTTAACTACCATTTAATGATAATGATTTTTGTCTTTAGCATTTATATTGGAAGTCAAGAAAGAGGCAAGCTGCAGGTTATCTAATAATAATATGAATAATAATCACTGGCGATTGCCCTTCTCTTCCTCCTTAGCTCTTATAGTTGCTGCTTATTCACAGAGAAAGTCCTTTTCCTTCATCTCAGTTTATACAGTAATCAAAATATTAGTTTAAAAATTGCATTGTACCCCACATGCCCATGCTGTAGACTTACAGTAGGGCAAAGTCAGAAAGGGGTGCTATGGGCCAATCTCTTTTACATGTTATCTTTCTTATTTTTCACATTCATCCTTTCAGGTACATATTGCCACCCCTTTACTTTTATTTTTACAGGCTTTATTAGCTTATAATACATGTAGTCTCATAACCAGTGGTGACCTGGAATTGGCTCAGACCAGCAATGAAAGCCAGTCATTAAATATTGAGGATTTTAGTTAATGCCAGGAAATGGACCACAGGGGATAGTCACATCATGAAAATCAACAAAGGCTAAAAACAGGGCTCCATTCATCCTATTACCCCACTACTCTCTTGGGGAGAGAAAATTATTTTCCCCAGACCAGACCCTTCTGAGTTCTTAGCTGAGACCCTTGTAATAAAAGACAGCTTAGCAGGAGGAGAAAAAATGCACAAGTTATTAGGATGCATAGTCCTTGTACACATGGGAGACAAAACGTGGGGGAGAAGGGACCTCCACCCACCCTCCCAATGATGACTTAGAATTCAGGCTTAAATCCTATCTGAATAAGGAAAGGAGAGGAGGATGTAGGCCACTTAGGGGAGAACATGTGATTTTTAGGAAAGGTGGCAGAGCCCTTAGAAGAATAGATAAAAGATAGGATAGGTTGTGACAAAGCCAGTCTGAGTGTGGTGTTGACTTCTGGTCTCTTCTCCCGTGACAAGACTCAATCTTTCCTGGTTGATGAAACTCCTGGAGAGGTGATTTTATGGCTACTGAGTTCCTTTTGAAAAATCTCTCTTCAAGCAGATAGGGGAGTTCAGAGAGACCTTCTCACTGCACTTGCTGTTTTTCAAGTGCCTATAACTCAAGATAATCAGTCTACCACAGCAACATATTTTGGGGTGACATTCTGCTACCCTTCACCTCTAAGAGCAAGTTTACCACTCACTCCTGCCGGTTACTGAATTTCAGAGTATAGATTAAAGCACAGTTTGCACTATGCAGAAAATACAGGCTCATTCCTTTCTCCAGCTTCAGGGAGTTTTTGAATTCCTAGGGAATTAAGAATTAATTCTGGGCTTCCTGCCACAAGTGTGCCCCCGCACGTTTAGTCCCTCCCACCTTGATTCTTTGTTTCAGTTTCTTCTTCCATATTTCAAATGTATTTCCTTCCTCATTTAATGAAAACTTCTTGAGAATGGAAATTCTTTTACCTATTCTGTGTTTTGCCATTTATGCCTGCCGAGACCCTTACTAGAATAATAAAATTGAGCTAGAATACGGTAGATGAAATTGCCAGAAAATAGGTAAAGCTGTAATGTTGGCTTTGATTATTGCCAAGTTTATTTGTCTACTTAAAATGTCATCACAAATATAGTCACATTTTATACACTTTGACTTGGTGTACAGATTATAACTATGTTTAAAAACTGAATTTATAAGAATTTTAATTTCTAGCCTCAAAGAATAGTAGCCATGTTTTACTATAGATAGTACTGTGTGCTACAGGTATACAAGTATAATGTTCAAAGAGTCTTAATTTTCAAAATAAGGAAGAAAAAAAATAACATCTTAGGTTTTAAAATAGAGATAAAGAAAAATAAAGAAATAGTCAGTCTCTGTTACCCTCCAACAAAAAGGAAATTAGAGAAATTAAGCAATGACAAGTTAAAAAGGTAGAGTCCTCAAGTATTACTTTTGGTTCTAAAGAAGCATGATTTTATATAATTACTAAAACATTACAAAGACTCATTTATAAATGAGTAGTTGCTAATGCTGATGTATGAAAAATTACACACACACACACACACACACACACACACACACATACAAACAAACAAACCTAATAGAGTTTATGCCCCTTCTCAATTTCAGGGGAGCTTATGGTCATGACCTAGGAAAACGTCCTTGGATTACAGGAGATGAGACTATTGTAGGCCTTATGAATGACATTGTAGGTAAGTACAAAATGGATTTTTCCCAAAGGAATCATAAAAGCATTATCATTTGGATATAAACCTGGATTATAAAGTCAAAATCTTATTGAAGAACATCCTGGTTTTCTATTTTTACCTGTAACAGTAAAGAAAGAATGAACATACTATTAATTGAGACTTGAAGGCTATAGGGAACATAACTGGGTTATTTGGCACAAAAATAAAATATTTAATTATGTTTTCTTGCATATTTTAAAACTAATGTGTACTCCCCAATAAAGAGCACATGTATTGTGTTTATTTATAATTAAACTTGTTTTTTTTAGGATTTTTTTATTTATATATTTGACCGAGATCACAAGTAGGCAGAGAGGCAGCCGGGGTGGGGGGGGAAGCAGGCTCCCCACTGAGCAGAGAGCCCCACGAAGGCTGATCCCAGAACCTTGAGATCATGACCCAAGCCGAAGGCAGAGGCTTAACCCACTGAGCCACCCAGGCACCCCAAACTGATTTCTTAAAATTCAACTTAAATGAATTTTATAACATTTCATTATATGATAGACACTAACCTTTACGTGCTAAAATCCTAAAACACCAATCAGGTTTTGGCTCATTTCAATTTAATCCACAGTGACTAATTCTAAAATTAAGCTGAGAATTGTTGGAAATAATATGGTTTTTGATATTCTTTGGTTTATAATGTGTTTTCTAAAGTGAGTTATATATACTCTAGGTAGAATTTAAGATAGTTGGGCGCCTGGGTGGCTCAGTGGGTTAAGCCGCTGCCTTCGGCTCAGGTCATGATCTCAGGGTCCTGGGATGGAGTCCCGCATCGGGCTCTCTGCTCAGCAGGGAGCCTGCTTCCTCCTCTCTCTCTGCCTGCCTCTCTGACTACTTGTGATTTCTCTCTGTCAAATAAATAAATAAAATCTTTAAAAAAAAAAAAAAGAATTTAAGATAGTTTTAGATGGCAAACGTGTTAACATTTAAAAAGAGAAGTAACTTAATTGGGCTGAATATTGAGATTTGCTTGAAATCTTACATGATATGCAGGGTATTGAAAAAAATTAACGATATGTTAATTTTGGAGTGGGGTCTGTTTAGAGGACTTTGGGAAATACCAAGTTTCATAATGCTTTTTCAAATCTCACTCCTTTATTGCTTCATCCCAATTGCATCTTGGTCAGAAGACAATAATCACATGTGAGCTGAGAGAAAGTGGAATTAGAGTGAGGACAGTAGAACTTATATCCCGAAAGAATTACAGTAATTGACAAACCATGAAAACCTGAGAAATACCTTGTTTATTCAGAAATGATTTTTGAACTTCTGCTGTGTGTCAGGACTTGTGGTAAGTAAGTAAAATAGTAAAAATCCTCATCGTCTTTATCCCATGGGATATCCTCATGGGACTCCCATACAGGAAGATAGTCCCCAAAATGTAAAATTAATATATACATATAATCATATAACACAGAGAAGTTAAAAAAAAATCATTGACATTAGTGCTTCAAAAGAGGGAATGGTGGAGGGGACTGAACATAAGCATTTAAGTACTCTCTATTTTTTTTCCCCTGAATTCTCACTAAACAACTCTTCCTGTATTAAAAAAAAAAAAAAAGGCATAAATTCCAAAGAACAAATAGAGCAAAGTAGATGATGGGAGCATTTTGTGAGTTTGATCACAAGTGGGTAAGTGGTAACTGCTTTTGTGGGGGAAAAAAAAGGTAAATCAAACCTTTATCTCCCAATGGGAAGGAAATAGAAAGCCACCCACTTTACACCGCAGAACCTTCAAAAGTCTGGAAATTACAATAAGCGTCTCTAGAAGTGGGAGTAAAATAGGAATAAAAAAGAGAAATGTGTTGAAAGTTTGTTTAAAATTCAGATAGCATGCCAGCTCCCTTTGCCCGTTTTATGCTGCCAGGTGAATCCTTCTCCCCAGATGACTGGGTGAGTCCCTGGAGAGGGGAGATGAAGACTCCCGAGGGAAGATGTGTGTACTATATTAGTCTGCTCTGGCTGTCATTACCAAATACCACAGACTGGGGGGTTTCAACAACAGACGTTTGTTCACAGTTCTGGGTGGAGGCCAGAAGTCAGAGATCCAAGGGTTGGTTAGTGGTTGGACACTGTTCCTGGGTTGTACATGGTTGCTTTCTGTGTCACCACCTGGCCTTTCCTCTGTTCACACTCAAAGACAAACAGAACTGTGGTGTTTCTCTTCTTACAAAGACACCAGCCCTTTTGGATTAAGACCTCTCACCCTTAAAACTTCATTTAACCTTTATTGCCTCCTATAGGGCCTATCTCTAAATACAGTCTCATGGGGGTTTTTTAACATATGAATGGGGTTTTTAACATATGAATTTCAGCAGGACACAGTTTAGTCTATAACATATTCCTTGGTGAAAACAAAAGAATTAAAATAAATGTTTATCCACTTCTGTTCTAATTGAGTATCCAATATTTATGCAGGAAATTGGAACAATTTTCTCTGTGATGTTTGGACAACCTAAAGATTCTTTCTTTCTTTCTTTCTTTCCTTTTTTTTTAAGATATTATGTATTTATTTGACAAACAGAGACAAGTGGCAGAGAGAGGGAGGAAGGGAAACAGGCTCCCCGCTGAGCAGAGAGTCTGATGCTGGGCTAGATCCCAGGACCCTGGGATCAGGACCTGAGCCAAAGGCAGAGGCTTTAACCCATTGAGCCACCCAAGGGCCCCAACCTAAACATTTTAAAGTTTTCCCTATACAGTGGCTCAGTAGGGTCCCCTCACAACAAACCGAACCATATGCACAGTGAAAAAACGCACTCATGTGTGATACAGCCCAAATTACCAGACTTCTAAGGAAAATCCATTTTTAGTTTATGAACCATAAGAATGTATTACCTGGTCAAGAAGTTGAAAAAGAAAATAGAAGGGTTGCAAGAAAAAGTAAGTTGTGTTTCCTACTAGCTATTACTGAGTAATCATTACACTATATACATTTCTGTTTTATGTGGTTATATTATAGGATCAGGATATTGACTCCTAGTTTAAAATAACAGATTTATGTACAAACGAAAGTGATCACTTCTATTCCAAACACATGGAGATGACAGAAAAACATTGGAGTAAAAAACATACAGCAATACTAAAAAAATAATTAATTAATTAAAAAAAAAATCAGTAAAAATTTCTACCAGAAATGCTGCCATTGATAAGGAAAAGAGCAGTTGGAAGCCTGGAAGCACAGTGTTTTCAGGGCAGCACATGAAGGCAGGCTGTATGCACAGAGCCTGAATCCAGACCCTCTGGAGGAGCCCCAGGGTGAATCTTCTCAGCTCTGAATGCCTGAGTTTGGGACCCAAGGCCAGAGTGGAGGTCAGTCAGGCAGGTGAAGGGGAGAACCTGGCATCTCCTACCAGACTAGTCAGGTTCTTGGGAACAGCACTTGATTGGGTGTTAGTATTATATATTATATTATATCATATCATATCATATTATATTATATTATATTAAACACTAGAGGATTGTGTATATTCTGATGGAGCAAACTACCACCTAAATAATCCTGGATTGTATTTAAGGGTATGTTGTTAAATAGTTGTTGAGTGATGCTTTCATTTGTGTTCATTTTCTAGAAGCTAATTATATGCATTCAAATGTCTAGCATGGAAAAGACCCCAAACAAACCTGGATTAATTTGCCTGAGCATATATGTTCTCTTTAGCTGTGGCTTTTGTTTTGTTTTGTTTTTTTCCTTACTAGGTTTGCTTTCAGAACATAAACTGCATTCTAATCCTGTTATTTTATGCTTAATATTTATCATCCTCTAAAAAGGGAGTTAAAGATGTTTATATACAGGCCAAGGAAGTAGGAAGGCGATACTATTTGGTGAGATTTATTTATGAAGCTAGTAAACCCTACAAAAAGGTTCCTTTGACCATTTAAAAGTTTATAGCTCTAGTGAAACTTAGTAAATATGCAAGTATTTTATTTGCCCAGCAAATACATCACAGCCATCACTGAAATTTCAAATGAGTCTCTCTCATTATAATTACTAAGGAAGATGGGAAAAAACCCCACTAGTTAAATTTATTTAGAAAAATAAAAGGATTCAACTTATTAAAAAATACATATTTATTAACTCTAGCTTTGGGGTCTTTTCTGTGCCTTTGAAATACCATACAAAATTATCATACATATGGGACAAACTTTATTTTTTATGGTTTTGTTCTGAATATTGTATTAATTAAATTACAGACATTTGACCCTAATGATACGAGCTATAAAAGATAACAATTCCTGGGGCGCCTGAGTGGGCTCAGTGGGTTAAAGCCTCTGCCTTCGGCTCAGGTCACAATCCCAGGGTCCGGGATCGAGCCCTGCATCAGGCTCTCTGCTCAGCAGGGAGCCTGCCTCTTCCTCTCTCTCTGCCTGCCTCTCTGCCTACTTGTGATTTCTGTCAAATAAATAAATAAAATCTTAAAAAAAAAAAAGATAACAATTCCTTATTGAAATGAGCACAGTCACTTTCATAGAAATGAAGCTCAAGAAACAATATGTATTTTGTTTATTACATGTATCATAATCATTATGTATTATAAGTAACAATGAGCAAATATAGCATATAAGTTATTTAAGGTAGTCTTTCCAAAGTCTCAAGTCATTTATGACATACCTATAACAATATTTTATTTGAAATGTTGTCAGCGAACAAAGGTAATTTTTAGTTCAATTCTGAGTTTATTAAATGTCTGTTTTGTTCTTTACCATTCACATTTTATCAGGAGAAATATTTCTACTATTTTTTTGTTGACCAAAGGAATGTGAATTGACCCTCTACAAAGTGTATTAGAAACAATATTTTAAAAACTTGATACTTAGTAACTATTATCTCTTGTTTCTTTACTTTGTAAATTGCATGTATTAGAGAAATGATTTTTTAAAATATTTTATTTATTTATTTGAGAGAGAGAGAGAGCATGAGAAGAGGGAAGGTGAGAGGGAGAAGCAGACTCCTTGCGGAGCAGGGAGCCTGATGTGGGACTCGAACCCGGGACTCCAGGATCATGACCTGAGCCGACGAAGGCAGTCGCTTAACCAACTGAGCGACCCAGGCACCCAAGAAATGATTCTTGAGATGAAAAATGAGAAGTTCACCCTATTTGTTTTATTAGGAATAGATTATTTTAGAGAGTGTTTTTAAATATATTTGTGTTTAGATTATCTTATTTGTTGCAAATCCCACCAGTTTCCCTTTTTGCCTGGGTCACTAAGAAATTTTGAGAAAATTTGATTAAATTAAAAGTAGCAAAGTTTCTGTTTCTCTTCTGCATACATTGTACTCTTTTTTTTTCTTTTTTTCATCATTCTTCCTCAGTTTGTAACCCAAGAAACCTCAAATCCTGCTTGGAAGTGGAGACTGCATAAATCATGAAATAATTAAAATAATTGACGAGTACTGTAAAAACCAGCAGAAGTCAGATTTATTTTTGCTACCTGCAAGCTCCACACATGTGTCATGTGCAAACAGACACATTGTACATTTGGGGCAATGATCGACTCTTCCAGGTTCTTAAAACCACAGTCTTTATTTCACCGTAAAATTTCCCAAAACAAGTAACAGGCGGATAATAAAAATTACTGTGTGTATGAACTGATAGACTGGATAGAGAGCAGGAGGAGACAATGAGCGATTGTATTTTTTCATAGACATAGAAAATAATTTCAATTTCGGATGAGAAAGAAAACTGTTAATAAAACATTTTATATAGCGTGAACAATTCTGCAAAACATGGAATAAGTCTCCCTTATAATTAATGTCATATTATCAAGATGCTAGAAATAGAATTGCTGAAGAATGTTATTAGTATTATTATTAAGCCTACTTCTCCCTGGGTACATAAAAATCATAAAGGGCTAGATACATGCATTTCAGCTTATAAAAATGTTGTAATGTAGACATAAATTTGCTTTATGAAACTTGGGGTTGACCCTCTGAGAAGCAATAATCCCTAGAAGCTGTCTCCAGTTAACAAAACCTCATGCGCTAGCCACCTCTGGAGGACACAGGAATTTACAACTTGAAAGAGTGGAAAGTTCTCAGACTTAGCCTGATTACAAACCTTATAAGCAAATCCACAATAACGTTTGCATCTGCTTAATCAGTTAGACAGAATGTGGATGGCGGTTCGGAGATCATCATGAATCCTCTTACTGAACACTAAGCAGCTTGGGGCCCTGTCATCTCTTGGAAAAATTTTTGAAATTAAATTAAAATTAGATGCGGAGGAATGTTGGTAATGAACATGGGCCTCCTGTATTTGATTTACAGGGAGTGGATAATGTAGACAACGCTTCCCAGTATAATGTGGAACAAAGGTTTTAATCTTTTTTTTTTTTCCTAAGAGAGAGTTAAGATTTTGTCTTATTTCCTATCTATGAGACTTGAGGTGAGTTAGTTCATCTCTTTGGACACCAGTTTCCTCACTGATAGATATGGACAATTAAAGTAGATAAGTTATTGTGTGGCTGTGAAGAAGATGTGAAAAAAATACAAGTAACGTATTTAGAAGTCTTGGCACATAGTAATGACTCAATAAACATCCGCATGCCAGGCATTGAGGTAAGAAGGCCCTGCTTGTATTTAACTAAGTCACACCAAAAAATTCTGTTCAATAAATAAACAAGCAGGAAGGCACTCTACAGATGAGAACCCTGGCTCATACCCATCTTGGATGAAGTGATTCAAATCTTGACATTTACTGCAGTGAATTGTAGATGATCTTCTAAAGTAAGAACTCTTCAAATCCTGATAAGCTTTCAGGAAGTTTTTAAGAATTTTTGCCCTGCAATGCTTGTAGTTCTCAATGTTTCAACAGTAATTAAAAAAAAAAAAAAAAAAAAAAAACAAAAAACAAAAAAAAAAAAAAAAAAAAAAAAAAACCTCTTAGGAAAAAGAAGAAGAACAAAGGAAAGTAGCTTGGAAGAACTTGTTTGCTTAATTTCTTTTTTATTTTCTTATGGGATGCTGATGATAATGAAATCTCCTACAAGAACAGCTCTTGGTTTCAGAAATGCAATTTGTACCTAAAGAAAAAAGATAGGTCAAATAGATAAATTTTCCTTTAAAAAAATGCTGAAAATCAGTTTGATGGGTGGTGTTTTGGTGTTAGGAACCCTTGATTCTTTAGTGTCCATAGGTTATATCTGAAATAAACATTTGCATTAATGTCCTGAAACTTTAATATTTGCACCGTCCTCAGATAGACCTGTGTACATAAGCACACACATTAAATAGACTGACCGTCTCCTTCACAAAGTTCAGTTGCAAGTGAGGTGAGCATTTCGTGAAGTGCTTGGTTGAATTTGGAGTGTTCTAAAATGAGATCCTTTTTGTGCATGGTGGCAGACAAATTATTCAAGTCAGCGAGGGATTATTTACAAAGAATTGATCTGAGTGTTAGTATGCCACTGAAAGTGAGGGAGTAGATAGCACAGGGTCAAGTGTATGTCTACCTTAATTGAGCCTAGCACATCTGGTTCATTACATTCTTTGGTCCAAAATGAACAGTGTATTGTTTGGAGGACTAAAATTTTCAAGGAATGTGCAATTATTTGAGTCAGATGCAGTCGTAAAGCAAAAAAAACAGGATGTCCAGCCTTCACTACAAAGTTTCCTTCCCTTCCTGCCTCTCTGAGTTCTTTGTTTTCATTTTGGGCTAACTCACATATGAATTCTTCTTTCTTCTCATTACCTTCCTTCAAATGCTTCTCTTTCTATGAATTCTGCTCTCTTTATAAGATTGGTTTTTCTTCCTTTTCTCCTTTCACTTTCTCTGCCAAAATATTTTTTGGAATAAGTGATTCTCAGAAAAGATGCACGTGGAGAGCTAATGGGTTTAAGGATGATATTAGATGAGATATCTTAGATAATGCTTCATTTTAGAGATAACAGGATAAATTCATACCATAATGCAAAGAAATAAATATAGTAAAGCTGGCAGCATTTCTTCTACATGTTTCCAAAAGATTTTCATATTGTAGGAGAAGACATATGCCACAGTATGCAACATAAGGTTATCATATTCCTATCTCTAGTATGTCTAGGACAAAGTTTATTTAGTGCTAGGAATATAGAATGAGCTTGGTCTCATGTGCCTTGACTTCAGACACTGTTCACCTTACAAGGACCAGAGATACAGCCTCTAACTGATTGTTTACCAATATTGCACATCAAATGGAGAAATCCATCTGTTAAATGCAACCCGAAGTTTTTCTCGACTAGATGGCTATGTTGAAATAGAAATTCCTAAGTTATGCACTTAGTTGCAGTGGCCTGCCCTCAAGTGGACTTACCCTGCAATCTCCCTGTATATCAGAATAATCATTTTACTTGCTGTCTCTTCCTCTAAAATGGAACTCTTAAGAGAAGTATCTCTTTGGATATGAAATATAGGACTTGTATGACACATTTACCCTAAAGCCTCACACAGTTTTACAAACAATGGCACAAAGCCCATTTTTCTCAGTGATAGTTAAGGAGATTTTCCTATTATACAGGTCTAAATGCTTTTATGAGACATTGTAAGAACTAAAAATATGAAAGTACTGTTGTTATTAAACTCTGAGTTCTTAAGGATCCAGTGTATGCTTTGTCTTTGGGTCTATTTCTAGTTATGCAAGCCCTCATTACTAAGCATTAGATCAGATTATGATTGTGTAGTGGATATCTTAATTTTGCATGTGTTCCCCATCAGATAATACCTATCTATATTAATTATCTTGCATCTCAGTGTGTATGAATAAATCCCAGAGCTATTTAGGTCTTTGTGTTTTGCTTTCTAGCTCTTTTGTCTTACAAATGATTATATATCTCACTGTAATAACAGTGAAGTATGTTTGGCAAACTAGCTCTCTTATTAAAGGTGCATTTTAATTGGGTATTAGAAACAACTAGCTTTAAAAATGTGATTGGCCCTGCTTTCTTTTGAGATACATTTACCACAAAAATGTACTCTATGGGAATTTGGCAAACTAACTGGTAATAGGATAAATCATTTTTATTTTACAGGAAAAAGCAAATGTGTCATTATTTTGTTGCTATTATTTACTATATCAAAAAGCAAATATGATTTTAGTCAGCTGTGTGCATGAGAGTCCAGATATCGCCTTGATAAAATGAGTCAAGTGGGAAAACTTCCATTTCTTTGAATGACACATCAAATATGTCCTTATCTCTAAAAGCATTAAGGATGAAGAAGTGAAGCCTCCCTACCTTGTTTTTCCAAGTAACTTCAGCACTAATAGAAAAATCTAAATTATGATGTGTTTACTTTGCAGGAGCCAATGAGAAAGAAATTGCCCTAATGAATGGTTTGACTGTTAATTTACATCTTCTGCTGGTAAGTATCCTTTCCCACCAATGTTTAGTATACACTCATTTGTAGAATCTGACATTTTTCTATCTTTAATTCATGAGCATCTGGTGGTTTACTTATTTAAAAATAAGTTGTGAGGTTATTTTCATTTTTACCAGGAAATGCTGGACTATGATAGAAGGGCTTCTTCATAATCATGGGAGAGTTGACTCTTGCAAAGAAAGTTAGAATAATGAACAGTTCTTATCTCAGAGTATAAGGACAAAAAGTTACAGTGGGTTAAAAGCAAAACTGCTTGCCAGCACACAAAATGATGTACAAATGCCAGCAAACACTGAGCTCTTCGGAAAGATAGTTTGCCAGTATGCTGGACTTCAGCAGGGTTGGATTCTGGATCAGTTATATTTTTAATGGACAAATTTTGGGGGAATAGGTTAAAAAAGATTTAGAAAATAGAATGAAATTGGAGAAAAGGGATCTAATACCTTAAAAGAGTTACTGTATTTCAAGTGCTTCCTACTTCCTAAGTACTTAATAAATATGTATACCTTAAAATGTCAAATATATACTTGATTTGGAATATGGTGTCTATAGTAACCGCTTGAGGCTTTGAAAAAATTTTATTTCATTTTTAAGTGAATTTATTTCATTTTTGGAAACATGTCTATGTGACCAAAGCACACAATGAATATATTAATATTAATATATATATTAATAATTAATACATTAATAAAAATGAAGAAATGATTGTTAAATATCCCTAAAGGAACACGTTCACAGAGTATGTTAAACATGATGGTAAATAGCATAGTTTTAAGTTCAGACACCTCAGGGTTTGATTCCTAGCTAAGTTACTTCACATCTGACTCTGGACACAGTTTTGGTGATTTCTACATCTTCATTTTCTCTGTTATGAAAATGAAGACAAAAATACCTACCTGAGGTCCCCCTGGGTGGCTCAGTAGGTTAAGACTCTGCCTTCAGCTCAGGTCCTAATCTCAGGTTCCTGGGTTCCAGCCCTGCATCAGGTTTCTGCTCAGCAGGGATCCTGCTACCCCCTCTCTCTCTGCCTGCCTACTTGTGATCTCTCTATCTCTGTCAAATAAATAAATAAAATCTTAAAAAAAAAAAATACCTACCTGCTACGTATATAAAAGGGTGAAATGTGGTAATGTGTGAAAATTGCTTCAGCACGTTGGCCAGTGATCCGCACTAAGTCAACAGTAGGGATCATTTCATTGTTACTGTTGGCAGGCAGTGTTTATTCTCTAGGAACTGTGGGGAAAAAGGAAGGGCTCCCTTGAACAAATGAGCTATTTCTCCCTGGTGCCTCTAGAAATGTCAAATGTTTCATGTTAGGGCTGAGGCCCTTCCAGTTAGACCTAAAATAAAATCCCATAAAGTAATAAGGCAGTGGAAATATGTACCAGAAACCAAATCAGCAGTATAAGATGAATTACCATAAATAAAATAAAATTTATGTAGAACATAGTATTCAGTCTTACAATAGAGAAATTACCATTAAAGGCATCGGAAAGGTAGTTTTTCAATTAAAATTTAAGTAAAGTTTGAGAATTTGTTTTTATCTCATGTCGTCTCCAAAATTTGCTTTTCTATTGATAAATATAATGAGCCAGTACCTTCTTTTATTTTATAATTCACTAGAAATAAGGCTAATTGGGAAAGGAACCCTTGACAGACATCTAGATGTGTCATTGAGTCAGGCCTTTAAAATGCCAGGATTATAAAATGAAAGCATGGTATGAACTGAACAAATGTATAAATTGTACATTAATGGTTTTCTCAATAAATCCATTTCATTGCAGTTATCCTTTTTTAAGCCTACACCAAAACGCTATAAAATTCTTCTGGAAGCCAAAGCCTTCCCTTCAGATCATGTAAGGATTCTTCCAATTATATTTATATTCTTTCTTTTCTTCCTAGAGGAGCACACCATTTGCCTGTGTTGAACAGTTTGTTCTATAGTCTTTTTCCAAGTAACTTTACAATAAAAAGATCTGTCAAATGCTTTTGATTAGGTGTTTTTAAAATATAGATTGTAGCTTTATTTTTTTTGTCCAAGTAAAACATGTGTTAGGGGAGGAAAGGTTTGAATGGGAGCATTGATTTATTAGTCTTTTTAAAAACATTGAGCGAGCTGCTGGTTTAAATCAAGTGCAGTTATAAATGTTTTATTAATTCTTGTTGCTGTTTTACTTTATGAAATCAAATCAATAATACCCTAGTGCTTAACCCTTTAGCTATATAGAATAAGAATAAAACTTTAATTTGTCCGTAGCATGCTAACATAATTATTGGTGCTTTATTATCGAAAAAAAACATTGATTAAGGATTAAAAATATTTCTTGTGATTTATTGTCTTGCTTCTTTAAGAAACTTGATCATTCCAGACATAGACATGGATAAAGTTGCATATTTCACTTTTAGTGTTAGGGAGAAATTTGATTTCTGTCTCTCTATTATCACTGTGAACTGTTAAAATCTATGTCATTTAACTGTGTCCAAATTAATAGCCATTAAAGGAGCAAAACCCTGATGTTGAGAAAGAATTCAGGGTCCCTAAATTTCCTGTTCCCATTCATATCTTGTACTGTTAGTGAAGGGAACTTTCTGATGTTCTTTCCTTTTACTAATGTTACTCTTTTTGGGGTAAGCCCTTCCTAGAAGCTAGTTCAAATGTAACAATCCACACTACTCACTCTGGTTATTTTGTAAACTCCAGTTTTGACTTAAATTAGGAGATTTAATATCTTCTACAAATCTCTTAGAACTCCCTGAAGCCTAGATGGCCCCTGTGCTTCCATCCAATTTCTAAGATACAGTGTTTCAAGGAATGTTCTGATTCCTGCATATAAATTAAATTAAGCAGTTCTTTTCTGGTGTATTCTTTTCAGTCACTTTTAACCTTGACCTTAGATTCAATACAATAATATGCTTTTATTGTTATTTTATTATCTCTTTCAGAGTTATTTCAATGTACTTCTGTGCATTGGACTTGATTTAATAAATCATTCTTCTTTTCCAGTATGCTATTGAGTCACAGCTTCAACTTCATGGACTTAACATTGAGAAAAGCATGAGGATTATAAAGCCAAGAGAGGTATATGAGAAAGAGAAATAAATATTCATTCTGTTTCTCTTTAGTATTGATTTTTTTCTTCATTTTCCTTAGAAGTTTATTATCCCTATTACTTTAATGGAACTTTCAAGAACGTATAAAAGACGTATACTTCTATTACTGCTAGCTCATTTTGCTTAAAATGGAGAATTAACTTGGAAGTATATGTATTTTTATTTTTCGAGGGGTAGTCATAAGCAAACTATTTTCCTATGAATACCACTGGAGTTTGCCATATTCTTTAGTGGGATGGAAAGGGACGGCAAATTCCATGTGTCATGTTCAATTTCAAATACCATTGCCTTTGGATACCTTTAAAATGATATTTGTTGAAATTGAATGATGCTTACTTTTATATCTCTTTTTAATCTAAGTATCAAATATTTTCCTTTGTGCTTGGATGGGGTGGGGTGTAGAAAGAGATGCAGTGTAGCAGAAAGAGCCTGGGCTTATTAGACCCCACAGAAATCCCAGGCTCAGCAACTTAACTGGGTAAGGGACTTAAAGAAAGTTACCTTATCTCTCTGGAATTCCTTCATATTTAAACAGGTAACAAAGGAAGCACCTAATCAGGGTTGACATATGTTCAAGATCTAAAATAACTGTGCACTTTCTTTCCATTAATAGAGATGTAAGGCCAAGTTGTACAGACTTTGACATACCAACCCTGCAGCTTGTGTAATTTGGCACCAAGAGATCCACACACAATAAATTGTAGGCTTCACAAATGATGCTCCCAGGCTGTTAAGCCAATGTTTGAACAATTATTTCTTTCAACCCAGAATACTTTGAGAAATTAAAATCTACTCCATTTAGTTCTATTTGCCAACATGCAGTCAATTAATGGGATAGAAAGTTCTCATGCCTGCGACAGGGTATCTATTTCATGTGTCATATATAAATTGATAATTTCTAGCAAAAACGAAGATAGCCACTAATTTATCATAAGTTCTAATGTTGAAAGAGGTAAGTGTTATGGAACCTCATGATTTAATCATAAATCTTGAGAGCATTCTTTAGCATTACTAGATTAGAGCAGGTCATCATCAGAGAGAACCATATTCTACCATTAAGCTGTACATTTCTTTTGTGCTTTATACTGATTCTTTAAATAAATAATTAGTATATAAAGTACTTCATCTTCTGCACTTTGAAATTATGGTGGACAAGCCATTTTAGAATTCTTTTAAGAAAAAAAAAGAGTTTTGGGTTGCCATGTTACTATTTTTACTTGGAATTTGTCTTAGAATTACTAAGATCCTTCTCTTTACATATAAAATATGTATCAGCTAATAATTTAAAGATTTCAGTATCAGTACTATTTTTTATAGATTTCAGTTTTTAAAATAAGTTCCAGACTTCTAGTAGAAACTAAAGTATGTGCTATATTTGTGATAATATGTGCCTAACATGAGACACAGTACTTGATAAATAGCAAGTATTGCCAAAAATTAAAAATAACTGAAGGAAAATTTATGAATACCTGAAGGAGCTTCCTCCAAATATTAATGGAGTAAATGATGCTTTGACCTCAAAAAATGTCAGATTTAGCACTGGAGAAAATTTATAAAAACTTTGTAAATAGATAAGAATGATTAAGATACAAGGAGATACTTTGTGTTTAGCAGATTTCTTTTTGCTCTGGTTTTTTGCAAGACCAAGTTTAAATTCACTCAGAATTTCCACTGAGTAACCAATCATTAGTCTTAGCTGGGAAGAAGTGGAAAAATTAACCATGATAATCTTAGTTTTACTGATATTTCCCTTCATTTTCGGAGCTTGATTTTTAGACTGGTGTGGAGGAGAGTTTACTCTTGGTTAGGTTATACTCAGGTGAAAGGTATGTGTTTTTTATCCTGGAAAACATAATGTGATGGATTAATAATTTCCAAGAAAATTTTACCATTTAATATTTCAGGGGCTTCTCATACTTCCTGGTATTTTACTGGATGGGAATAAGGAGAAAACAATTTGTAGGCATGCAAAGAGTAAAGATTAATTGAAAAACTAAAGAATAAAGCAAGTAGGGTTTTGCAAAGACAATATTTTTTTTTACGATTTTGTTATCATTTCTTATAATAACAAAAGGCATGCTTAAATGCTGCTCCCTCGCCAGACTTACGAAGACCATTAATTGGAAAAAAACAAAAACAAAAACAAAAACTTTTCTTTGAGGGTTCTTATGTGGGCAAGAACTCAAGATGAATTTTAGATTGGGAAATAAGACGTGACAAATTTGTTATTATAGATTGGGTGTAACTTGTGCCTGACTCAACTTTAGGGTGAAGAAACACTGAGAACAGAGGATATTCTTGAAGTAATTGAGAAGGAAGGAGACTCGATTGCAGTGATCCTGTTCAGTGGGCTGCATTTTTACACTGGACAGCTCTTTAATATACCTGCCATCACAAAAGCTGGACAAGCAAAGGTATGTACAGCATTTCCCCATCCCACCTTGCCCTGAACATCACTCTACTGAGTAGTCGTCTAACTGCACTTCTAGTGAGATAACCTTTGCGTGTGTGTCTGTGTAAAGCTATTTAAAGAGTTTAAAAAAAAAAAAGTAAGACTTGCATTAAAAAAAAAATCTGTACTCTTTTGCTTTAGGGATCTTTATTTAAACCTTTTCTTTGTCACTTCTGTTGTCTCACTTCTTCATTACCATCTGCTGTCCCAAAGTTTGCCTCTAATCAGCAAGACAGGTGAGCTTCCTACAAGGTGATGTCATTGGTACGGAGTTAGTCCTTTAGCAGGCATGAGACAGAATACTTCGGATAATAACTGTATATGCCAGGACTTTTAGAAGCACAACTCTGGGACTTTGTTGTACTCATTCTCAATGTAGTTCAGTTCTCACTTAAACTTAGGTGCTTGAAGAAAGGGAGATGCAGAATAAAAGTTAACAATAGATCGCATTTGACACAGTGTACTTGTAAAAAGCCACTTCATTCTTAAGACTCTTGAGAAATTATGATCCTGCCAATAATGAGAGTTTTTTCCTACATTTTTCCAAGTCATACATAACATCGTTTACTATTTTGAAATTGTGTCTCTTTATGTATGTTTGTAAAAAAAAAGAAGGAAAAAAAAGAGTATTTTTAGATTTTGTTTGCCTAAAAAAATGAAATTAGAATAATAATATTCAGCAGCTATAATTTGTATTTAAAATCCTTAAATTTCAGTTCTATTTGATTCAACAATGAAATTATGCATTTAAAAAGGTGACAATGGAATTTTGTTCTGAACATTAATAAGTTACAGGATTAATATATGTGTGAGGTCTCATTAATATATTCAGTTATTGAAGCTAATGAATAGAACTAATGAAAAGAAATTTAGCACTGTTATCAGCAGTCTCTAGGAACTTCCAGCCATGACTTCTAACTGGTTTGATGGATAAGTGTGAAAGTGGTGCATTACAAAAGATATAAAGATAATGTCTTCTTAATTTCGGCATTAAATGTTAAACACCAAAATAAAGGGAGGTCAATAAAAAATTATATTTTAAAATGTTATGCAAGTAATCAGCAGTCCCTGATCCCCTTAGTATACATTAACCTTCATTGAAATGAGACAGGAAGATAGAAGACAGACCACGGGTTTTGGAATCACAATCTGAGGTTTAAATCTTGGCTAGATCATTGTATTGTTATATGATCTCGGGCAAGTTACTTGACTTTTCTAAGCCTCTTCTCACAAGGGTTAATTTGGAATAGCTGGACCCACTTCATGAATTCGGTGTTGAGAAGGAAGACTGTAAAATATGTGCTGTATTGCACACATTCTGCTTCCATGAAGGCTCCTTTGCACCTTGCACTGTCCTCAACAAATATGAAGCTATAGAAAGTGGCTCAGATAGACATTTTATTTCCAATTGAAAAGCAAAATAAATCTGTTTACCTAGGTGCTTTATGTAATTCTCATTCCTAAGTACTTTGCTAAAACATTCTCTCAGTATTTTTCAGGCTTGCTTTTACTTAAAAAGTATAATAAATGCCTACCATGTGACACTCTGATTAAGCCTTCAGTCAGATGAAGGTAAGAATGAGCAGTGCCATCTCATTGTAACTGCACAGAACTGATGGATACTATGGGAGTGAAATTGGGATTGAGTAGACTTTAATTTAACCATTATCAAAATTATTCTAATGCTCATTTATACTCTGGCTAGACAGTTTCTCCCATTCCCAATGGAAGGTTGAGAGAAGTGATTTTAAGCTGTAGACTTACATAGCTCTCTTGGGTGGTCTGTGCAGATAAATCTGAAGAGAAAGAAAAATTAAAGGTGTCAATCAAAAAAGAGGAAATTCTAGAAAAAAAAAGGCATTAAACACCACTGTAGAAATTGCTAAATAAGATATTAAAAAAAGTTTCTGGAAATGAAGTATGGCAGGAACCAAATTGATACTGAGAAGGAGCAAGGAAAGTCAACAAGAATAGTTGTTTATTTCATAACCATGTAAAAGGGAAGTGGGAACAGGAATTTTGAAAAATATATTAACTAAAGAAATGTATGTATTATACCAAAAAGAGTACAAATCATAAATAAGTGGCTTGATGAATTATTTTGAACCCATATAGTCATCACCCACATTAAGAAACTTCTAGAACATTTATGCTGCACAGAATCCTCAATTGTGCCTTCTCTAAAATACTGTTACCTCCCCTCCAAAGGTACCACTCCTTCCTCTAGCCATATATAGTAACTTTATCCATCTATAAATGTGTTAATATGTATCTTTGTATCTGTCTTACTGGCTCATTATTACGTTTCTGAGATTCTTTCATGTAGTATGTGGTGGTAGTTTTGTGGGGTTTTTGGTAGCAGTGGTTTCGTTTTTCTTTTCATTTCAGTGTATTGTTTCAGTGTATGAAATCAATCGCAATTCATTTTTGTTTTCCATTCTGATCAGGATAGGTATTTGGGGTTTATTTCCATTTGAAGGCTATTGTAAGCATGACTCTGAATATTCGCAGACATTAGGTAAGCTTTCACACCAGTTTCTGTTACATACATACTTAGGATTGGAGGTCTTGGAAATAGATATACATACGTCTAATCCTAATCAATAGTACCAACTTCCCGAAGGGTTGTACCAATTTGGTATATACTCCCATCAACATGTATGAGAGCATCTGTCACTCTACATCCTCACTGATAATCAATCTGATTAGTTTCTAGTTGTAATGCTTTGTAGTTTTAATTTGCACTACCCCTGACTATTGATGAGGTTGGGATTTTTCAAATGTGTTTTTTGCCTTCTGAGTGTCTTCTTTTAAGAAATACGTGTTCAAATGTCTTGCCCAATTTGCATTCGGTTTTCTGTCATTACTTGGCTATAGATGGTATAGAAGTGGATTTTGAAGCATAGAGAAAATACAATATTTCCAGTGATCATATAAAAAGAAAAATTAATTAATCAAAAGAACAGTTTTGATTCATATAATGAATTTCAGATGCTGATGCTTTTCTTAAATGAGAAGGCCTGAGGTGGTAACAAGTAGGGCTGGCCAAGGAAAATTAAACATAGTGTCAAGTTATAAGGGAAGGCCAGCATATGAAAAGAGATGTCAGTTTGAAGATACATTTTCCTTTTTTGTCTTTGAAGCCGTTTACTTTATTCTATATTATTGGCCAACCCACTATTTTGGAAATTTGCCTCACTTCCCTATTTCTAAATTTTTCATATTCTATTAGTTGTTCCTACTAATCATTTCTTCTTTTCTATGCACACTGAATGTAGTTGCTCCTCATTGTCCTTTGAATTATTATCCCTAAAGATTTTAGCCCTTTCCAAGATTCCACTCTTGTTGCCAAGTGAAAGCTACAGAGTACTCCCACACTCGAAAAGGATTATTTGTGCTCCTCTCCCTATTCTACCTGGAAATCCTACATCCACTCCAAAATCAGTAGGCTCTAGTTTTGTTTCCCCTAAAAGGACCCTTCTGGACCTTTAGACTCAATCCTGACATTGTCCTCCTCTTTGCCTTTTCAACCAGTCACTTTTTAATCCCACCTTCTCAGGGTTGGTCTTTTCTTTAATATTCCTGAATTAAATTAATTAAGTTTCTAAGCTTCAAAAACAAAACCCCAATGAGAAATTGGGCAAAAGTTGGGGATTTCTTTTTCTCGCCATGAAAGATTTGAGTTAGGAGGCTGCTGGGCTGCACTGAGCAGTTGAGGAATGTCTGAGTGGCATCTCTTGGGTTCTGTTGGTTTTTTCTCAGGCTTCTCACATCGTGGTCACAAGGCAGTTGTCCCAAATCCAGATATCATGATTCTATTTAAGACAGAAGGAAGGAGAGAGAAGTAGCAGTGTAGCTTCATCTGTCCCTTTCATCCAAAGTGCAAAATTATTCCCAGAAAAAGCTAGCAGATTCCTGCTTATGATTCATTGCCTTCTGAAGTGGTAGCTTCAAAAGAGCATGAGTAAAGAAATTCTTAACCTTTATGGTATTATAGTAGAGACAGGCTAAGAAGAAGGGTTTGTTTAACCAACCCACAGTATTTATTACATTTCCCATTTTCACCCCCAAAGGGACATCATTGTTTCTAACTTGCTGCCTCTTTCCTCTTCCATCTCTTCCTAACTCCCCCCCCTTTTCCCCTTCCTCCTTTATTTCTTTCTTGCTTTATATTTTATTTCCCACCTCATTTCACAAAACATTTGAAAATGAGTCACAGGAAATTGATTAGACAGAATAAGGGTATAAAGGGAGAGAATAATAGGAAAGTCTCTGAATCATCTGGAGAAATGAATAGACTCCCCATAAATTATAATGTCTCAGCTTGGATTAAGATAAGAAGTAGGTAACAAATAGAAATTTTTAAAAAAAAAAGAAATTATTTTCAGTGGAAACTCTTGGTGTATTAGGTAGATTAGGTCTTGGTAACTAACTAGTAAAGCTATAAATGCTTTCATTCTGATAGATGTTTATTTATTGTTCATGCAGCAGCCAGGAATCAGCTTTCTCCCATGAAATGATACCATGTTTTCAGTCACTCAGGATTGTGTCCTGTTGCTTTCATACCCTGGATCCTTTGTCTGATTCAGCCAAAACAATGGGGTAAAAGGATGTGAAGGGGCATGCTAACTTCTTAAAGGCATTGACTTAATCATGGCAAAATTTATTTTCACTCATATTCCTTTGACTAACACATGGACATTTCTGTGAAATAAAGTATATTTGTGTACTCAAGAATAATAGCTACTAGTTTTGCCGCACCTGAAACTCAGATGTTTTGTCTTGCTGATAGAGCAGGATACTTACTTTGAGGTGTAGGGTAACATTTACCTTAATAAAAAGTTTAGGTAGTAGAGACAAGTCGGACCTGGTCTTGAGTCCATGTCCCTTTCCTTAGTTTCTAGCATACTTTGGCTTAATTGACTTACTGATATGACTTTATTTCTCCACCAATAACTGGAGAAGGTAAGGGTGCTTATTTTCTAGGAGAATTAAACAAGATACTATTCCTAAAATATTTCACATTTAGTGCATTGTAAGTAACCAGTAAATGTTAGCACTTAACCAATATATGAGAAAAAGACATATTGGAATATCCAATCTACCAGAAAAAGAAGTAATGGATCCTTAGGCAGAAAGTGAAACATACAGAATTATAAACTAAAGGCTCTCACTGGATATTTCTGTCCTAAAATATATTTTAAAAAATGACAATCTGAACAGCATGGCTAAAACTCAAGAGATTACATTGAACTTAAAAAAGGTTTGGTAATGGACTAATAAAAATTTTGAAAAAAGAATGCAGTGCCAACTGGTTATACTCTACATTCCTTCCTCAATGCCATATAAAATGGTCTACAACTTACGGGCACTTGCGGGGGCTGGCAGACAGTGAGTGACAGATAAATATTGATTGCATCAGTGACCCCCTTAAACATTTTTTACATCATTTTACTGTACCTATATGCATGCTGGCACATTAGTTGTCTTGTAGCCTACTGCACATTAAAATGCAAATGATAAAAACGACTGAATTTTGAAAACTTGTGTTTTGTTTTATTAGCTTCTACCTTGTGTCATTCTTCACTGAGTATGAGTACAAGCATCTCTTAGACCCAACCATAAACTGCCTAAATTATTAATAAATAATGATCACAATTATAGCCCCAACAATTTGAATAAGAAGGCAGAATAGGTAAGACAAAAAGAAGGAATATAAGTAAAAACACCATTATAAAAAAAGTTATTGTAGTTTAACATCATTTAGTAAAATCTGAAGTATCTCAACAACACTTACATATAAATGGTCACCTCCCCAAACCACCCATTTATCTTTAGGAAAGGACTAAATTCTTGTTAAAAATAATTTGGAGACACCTGGAGAGGACAAATAAATGATTGATCAAGCATCAAAACTCTACAGAAAGTTTGGTTGAGATGTTTCTAGTATTGGATATTGGGAGTCAGTTCTGTAAAGGACGATAACAATAGAATAATATCAACAATACAAGGAGTTGCTGAGTGGCTCAGTCAGTTAAGTGTCTGCCTTTGGCTCAGGACATAATCCCAGAGTCCTGGGATGGAGCCCTGCATCAGGTTCCCTTCTTCCTCAGCAGGGAGCCTACTTCCCCCTCTCCCTTTGCCTGTCCCCATCACTCATATGCTCTCTCTCTTTAAAATATTAAAACAACAACAACAACAAAAACACTTGCATGGGACTTGAGCAATGGATCAGCTGGGAAAAATTAGTACCAAATATGTTTGTATATAACTATAGTATAAACTGGCATAGTGTATGAATTTTTAATGTGTAAAAATTATTGTTTTCCAAAAAGGTTAATATGAGAATTTTCAATATTAAGAACTTGTAATGAGTACAGTTATTCTATTAAAGTCACTACCATTTCACCCAATAGGATCTTCTCATCAGTGCATAAGAAGAATTTTTGTCTCTATACTTTCTATAGTAGAATGAGACATGCATTTGGATTTTTCTTTCATTCTTTTGATCAGTAAGTATTTTAGTACATTAAAATAATGGAGGTCCAAATAAGAACACTTAGTTTAGCCTGGAATGTCAAAGTGACCTTTTTAGAAAAGAGACTTGAGCCAATTCTAGAATTATGAGTAGGAGTTAAACAGGTAAAATCTCCTTCAGGTGCCTAGCTGTGTGGTAGGGCCACTCTACACAGCTTTAAAAAATTGATTGGATTACAAGATAGTATAATTTGATTGTAGAAAGAATGTAGAATTTTAGGAAAGGTATGACAAGAAATGAATCTATAAGGCAGACAAAGGTAAGAAGGGCTTACTAAACTATACTTAGTCTTGAGCTTTTCCCTAAAGACCTACAGAGAGCCATTGAAAGCTTTGAGATAATAAAGAAACTTCATTTTGTTTTAATTTTTAAAAGAAATTTTCTGCCTACAAGAATGGGCAGGAATGGGATAAAAAGGGCAGAAGTTAAGAGGCAGTTGCAGCTGCTGTGCAAGAATTTGAAAAATCTCTATCATGATACAGTTGTGCATGGGGTGCCAGATAACAGATTTATCTCATACTACATGAAATATTTTTTCTGTTCTCTCATGGAAATAATTTTTATTTAACTTTATTATCTCTGTCATGTTAAAGACAGGTTTTATATAAACACCAGAAATTAAGTATCTACATTGAGCTTCTGTGGTTTCACCCAGATTTAGCTGTTCATAGAATTCAAGAATAATAGAAAGACCATGGGTGTAGATACAGGCACAGAGATAGAAATAAAGGAAAGAAAATGACCTAGAATTTAGGCAAAATGCCTCATCAACTAAATATCCTTTACTTTGAGAATAATGAAGGATTATTCTGTTCAAAAATATACAGTATACTCTATCTGTAGTCTTAAATTCCTCCAGGTTGGATCCTGGAATCAATAAGTCAAAGTACGTTGGGTAAGGATCAGTACCCAAGAATCTAAAACTTTTGAGCTGTTTTAAAGAAATTTTCCTCAGATATTTTATTTAATTCAAGCTTTTCATTAGATAGACTGTGTGAGAAAGACTGATTAATTCTTAATAAAAGAGGAATTTGGGGACTCATGTTATTTTAGAATCCCTGACCTGACCAAAGCAAGCCTCCCCAAGGCCAGCCATGATTGGTGCTTCACTAACCACTCTCATCAGGGCCACAGTATGTAACTATTTTTCCAGATCTAGTTTCATTCAAACCTACGGCCCCCAAATGAAATACTGCTCTTAGCTTTTTTTTTTTTTTTTCTTATCCTGTAGGTGATATGCATTTTATAAAATATTTCAGTCCTCTACAACCCAGGCTACTTTCTCCAGTATCCCATTTTTCATTCCACTTGATTAGTCAAAGGAAAGGTAATGGTAGTCTTTGTTAAACTGAAAAAATGAAAGTGTTCCAACATGAAACATATAGACTAGTTCTAATGTCTTCACTAGCCACTGTATGAAATGGAAAGTCAGTTTTGTGCCTCATGGCAATGAAAGTAGAATTTCAAAATATCCTGAAACAGAAAAAGAAAAATAAATACCAAATAAAATGTGAAAGATTTCTCTTAATGTCCTCTTTCATGATCTTCTTCTTTACTCAGTTAAATTGTTTGTTCAAGCAAGATTGGGAATATCAAACTTAGTTGAGGTCAAGAGAAAAATGCTGATTTTCTTAGCAAATTATCTTAAGTGAGGTGGCGAACAAATAAGGTAACTGTCACACTGTGTATAAAAATAAGCTTCAAGAGAAGAAATTTAAGAATGATGTCTTCAACAATTATCCTATAGACTTATTTGCAATAATGTCAAGTTAAGTATTATGTAAATTTAAATATATGAGTAAATCTAGTTGAGAAATTTGCCATGGAAATTGACACAGTAATAACTAGAACATATAAAAAATTGTGCTTTCATTTTGCATCTAAATGGGGTTCTCAATATAGGTATTACCTTATGATGGTTAAATTAAAGAGCTCCTTTAAATTCACTTTTAACAAGAGAGGTAGATAAAAAGACAAGTAAATGTTGATTAAATGTCACACATTCAAAAGTCAAAGGCCTATATCAGGTAATGCTGTGATTAGATCTGTGTATCTCCTATTAGATTCCCTGCCTCATGGTTATCCCACATGATGACCACTGTTCTTCTATCATTTGTGAAATAAAATTCAAATCACTTGAGCTTTTATGATTTTGCATATACCCAAATTATCAGTATATTCGCTTTTGCTCTACTTCACATAACTTGTTTCAGCAAAACCAAATGTTTCCTGTTTCCTTCCCAGATGGCATACTTCCTGTCTTCATGGCCTTTACTCTTAGCCTCCCCTCCTCTTAGAATCCCCACATGTGAAGATTCTGTTCCTCCAGCTTAGCCACTACATGCTTCCCAGGTTACAACGTGTCCTAGAGATTTACATTGTCTAGCTGTCTTTCTAAATGCAAACATGCTATACTTAAAATAAAATTATCACGTGCCAACAATGAAAAATAAAAAAGTTTTATTTAAAAATTCCTAGTTTCAGGTATTATCTAAAAAATTAGAAGGTTGACAATACTGGGTCATCATTCCTGTAGAATGAGTGGCAAGAGGTTGGCTGACAGTGCTTCCCATGTACTGGGATTTGAGCTCTTCTCACAACTCCTGCCTGTACCTGGAGCTGAAGCAGTGACAGCTGGCATATATATTTATGCTTATATTACAAGAAAGGATAAAGTGAAGTACTTCTTACAGGCCCATCTCATATACTTCTTGACTAACTCCTATAGAAAAATGAGTGTGCAGTCCTTGACCTTCATCATCAAGATTTTCTTGCTCCTCCATGTCAGGTGAAATCTGTCTTTTTGTTGTATTTTTGTAACACGAAGGAAAATGTATTATCAGCCAGCTTTTGGACTATCTCATAATTATTTTAATGCCCATCTTAAGTCTCAAATTTAGGAAGCTTACGTCAGCAGAGTGCTCAATGACTTTTTGAGAGTGGACGTTATAAACTTCACAGACACATGCTAGTGCTTTGCATATAATCACTTACCTTTAAATATGCACCTGTTTGGCCAGTGAATGAATAATTTATGCACATCAACAAGAATTGATCAGGTTAGTTTTATAGATCACATACTACGTAAAAAGCACAACTGTATCCCCATTTAAATAGAATCAGAAAATTTGGAAGAGTTATTTATAATGGATAGGTGTTCTAAAAAATCAAAACATGTTTTGTAAATTTTGAGTTCTTTTAAAAATTCCATTTCTGTTCTTTGACACACTTAGGACATGCAGACTGCTCCATTAAATCATTAAATATTAAATGAACTAAATTAAGCTTGAAAAATTACCTTGAGCTATTTTTCCCATCTTGAGTATCTGAAATAAATCAAACTGTTTTGTGTGAGGTCCTTGCCAGCTGGAGAAAGACTCCAGAAGAGAACAGTACTACTCAATTTGTTTTATTTTTTCCCTTTCATTTTATACTTACTTGTGACAATAAATAGAGATGACAATTGCTGGGTTTTTTCCAGTATAAGAAATAGCCAAAATTTACTCTTGAAAGCACACTCTTTGTTATAGTAAGACATTTTCACCTACAAATTACACAACACTTTTGAGTCTCAAGATCTTTTTGCCTTGTCTCTGTCCTAAATCCTTTATTCATTCCCTCCACAGAGCTGTTGGCTCTGTCTCCCATCTTAACTAACACATTATTTTTAAATTTCATTAACAAAGTGCTTCAGTGTTCCCTACCTCCTATTTCTCATCTCCAGATTTGTCAGTTGCATCAATATCTACTTCAAGAAAGTCTAGCTAAAAGGATGAATCTTAAGTTTCTACAATAGTGCTCTACAGAAATGTGAGTAATAATAGGTACTTTGGGGAAGAAAATTTCCTCTACCCTCAAAGATTCTTCTGGCTGGTCTAACAATAAAATTAACAGAGACAGGTTAACAGAAAAATCAGATTTGATTTTGTACATATGGGAACCTTACATGCATGAGAAGTTCAAAGAGAAAAGTAAAGTGAGGTATATACGCCACCCATAACTAAGGAACCGGATAGAGGCCTGGAGCTTCAAAGGGGAGCAGGCAATTCACAGTGCAACGAGACATATGTTTGATGATATTTAAATGTTTGTGCTGACATGCAGATGGGTCACTCAGGTAACATTTATCTCTGGTAATGACTCCTATTCTGAGGAAGACACCCAATGTAGATTCTCCTAGGGGGTGAAGACAGGGGTAAAAATTTAAGCTTGCAGAGTCTTGCTTGCCTTTGGCCCAAAATAATCCACATGCCAGTGCGGCACAATTTGGGGACAAATGTTCCAAACCCTTTCATATGAAAAGAATGAGAAAGATATTTGAAGAGCCTAATAAATTTAGGCTGGATGAAAGACTTTCAGAATAAAAATTCACTCTGAAATATTTACAGAGATAGTGAGGCACCTCTTTCAGAAATCTTTACTGAGTATGATAATGATGATGATGATGATTTTAACTTAGCATCTATGTGTGCTTTTGAATCACAGCACTTCAATGAATTTTGGAAAATTCAGTGCTTCAAGACTATGTCAAGAAAACCTACCAGCTTTCATCTTCCTCTTTGTTCCCGCCTTCCTCCCTAATTTTGAACTTCTTTGGGGGAATCCCAACATCAGAGCTAACTGGGTCACCTATTACTGTTAATCCACTCTTTGTTCCTACCATCTCTCTAGTGTTGGCCAACATACACAAACACACATACACATTCACTCACTCACTCACACGCATGCTCCTGTAACTTTTTCTTTTTTCACTTGCCTCAAAGTTTCCCATCAGTTTTTCATTTTAAGGTAACATTGTCCAGATATAGCACTGTAGTTCTTTGTCTCCTATGACTTTTATATACTCACAATATTTAAAGACCAACTGATACAGTGTGAAAGCTGCCATGGGAAGGTCACATTCTCATTACTAGTATGCATTACTAGCCTCAAAGGAACTTAAAGGCATCTGCAGTTTACCCATCATGATGCCAGTGCCACTGCCAAGGGCGTCCACTGATGTTTGGAAGTGCACTCTATAGGGAACATGCAGAGGCTGGTATGTATGAATGGCCACAGGCTAGCTGGCAAGCATCTGCAGGCATCTCCCAGGGCTCACGGGACCTACAACCATGGGTGATTACTCAAGTGGCTCAGGACAAATGTTCTTTGCTCACCTTTAGTATTTTATTACCTAGCAATTATATGAGCACACCAATGATAGCTGCTGACTATCAGCTCTGTATACACCCACAAATACCTTACCTTATATAATTAACCTTTGCACACCAAATCTTCTACTTATTGATGGTCTTCATAATTTATAGGATTTTTTTTTTTTTTTTTGGTGAAGAACGAACTAATACTAACTAATATCAGTCTAAAGTCAGTTTGAATGAATAGTTATGAGTAAAAAATTAATGTGTATTATTCCATGTTTCATTTTAATAAATAATGAATCAAAATTGAGAGACAGTAAGCTACCCCTTCACATAGAAATCCTGAGATTTAATAAAAATCTATTAATATACGGGCGCCTGGGTGGCTCAGTGGGTTAAGCCGCTGCCTTCGGCTCAGGTAATGATCTCAGGGGCCTGGGATCGAGTCCCACATCGGGCTCTCTGCTCAGCAGGGAGCCTGCTTCCCTTTCTCTCTCTCTGCCTGCCTCTCTGCCTACTTGTGATCTCTGTCTGTCAAATAAACAAATAAAATCTTAAAAAAAAATCTATTAATATAGAAGAATAATATGCACAGGCTGTGTGTATTACTCCCCTGGTTAGAAAAATGTTAGTATTATGCTAGAGAAGATGGCAAGGGAAAAAACGCATGATATTCTTGTTTTATCGAGAGGGATTTTGAACATATTTTTGACTACTGTTAACTGTCCAGGAAACTTCATTTTAAAAGATGCCAAGTCTGAATAAATTGCTTATACCATTAAATTGCAACAGGAAGAAAGGGCTTCAAATAATAATCTTTAAAATTAATCATCAGTTTAGAGAATATTTATTAACAATTGTATGACCTTTTAAAATTCATTTACTTATTTATATCCAGCAATTATTTAAGTCAATATCATGTAAAAGTAGAGGACAATAAGATTGGAAAATTGGTACAAGAGGTCTATGCAAACAGCTATCGATAAGATAGAAGAGAGAGTTTGACAAAGGAACCTTTCATAGAAGTTATCTTTTTTTATTTCTTATTTTTATTTTTTTAAAAGATTTTATTTATTTGACTGAGAGAGGGAACATAAACAGGAGGAGTAGGAGAGGGAGAAGCAGGCTTCCCACCCAGCAGGGAGCGGATGTGGCTCAATCCCAGGACAGGACCCTGGGATAACCTGAGCTGCAGGCAGAGGCTTAAGGATTGAGCCACCCAAGTGCCCCTAGAAGTTATCTTATAATCAAAACCTGAGATACCCATGCAAAGCGAGGAGGGAAAGAATACCCTCAGACAGAGAAAGGTTTTTGCAAATAGAGGGAGGTAGGTAAGGGGCACCTGAGACAAGAAAACTGGAAAGGACCCAGTACTAAGGAAAGTGAGTTACATTCTGAAGCTAATGGGGTTCTTTGAAGGGACATAAGGTGTCTTACTCAAAAGTGCGATTTAGCAAATTCATTGGAAGTAGGCAGGCTGGGAGTATTCATAATGGTTAGATTACCGCACCGGTCTGGAGATTGACTACAAAGTGAGGCAACCTGTTGGCGGACCACTGCTGTGCTTGTACGGGGTTGTGTCAGTATGATTGTGAGCTCTTGCGGATGATTTTAATACAAGTTTATTGAAAAATATTTGATTTTTATTTTAGAAATTGCATAAAGTAGGCACTCAGATGTGGAATTTCTGTTTCTGCCTATTCATATTGTTTTTCTACCTACCCTTAAAGAGGTAAAATAATGAAATTAACAACTGGATGGCTGTAGAGAGGTTTTGGAGAAGTGTTTGTGTTTCCTTTATTTTTAAGATGCTGCCATCTAGTGAAACTTTCATAAAATCACTTCATGGTGATCTCATTCAAGTTTGTTATCTTCTGGTCCTTTCCTCAAAACAGTTACATTTTAATAATTTATGTTTCTGCCATCCATGGGGAAAGAATTGAACATATATTAAAACATACAGTAAGAGCTTCCAGTGAATTTTTTTAATGGGGTACCGCTGATGTAACTACAGGATTTATAATAATGAGATATGGTAGGTTGAAGTTAAATGGCTTCTTCACTGCGCCATTCTTTACAAGTAATGGATAACAAAATAAAAATGCTTCCTTTCCTATTCCTTAAGTTTTCTAAGTTGAGTTTTAAAAACAGATAAAAATGGAAAAAAGTGGGAAAAAATGGAAAAAACAAACATCATTGCCTTTATTAGTAATGATGGCAAGAAAAAAGATTTTAAATTTGGAAATCTGTTTTTTTCTAAGTTGAATTTCAATATTAAAATGTATGTTACAATAGAAACAAATCTCTGTGTGTGTTCATTGAACCCAAGCATTAGTTTGCAAACCCAGATCTTGATCTCTAAGTCTTGATAGATTCTTTTCTGTCACTCTCAAAACTTAGGTTAGCACAGAGCATCTGTTTTATTTTTATGACCTGTATTGCTCATATTTTTTCTGTGAGAAACAAAATATGAATTCATTCCCCACCCCCCGAAAAAATCCCCTCACAAAATCAGATTCTTGTACTGGTAAGAACTCTTTCTTCTATGAGGTAACTAGCTCTGGCCACATCATAAAGAGTAAGGTTTCTAATTGACTCTTCAGTATACTGTGTTTTCTTTATGAGACTAATGCTGTAGTTTAAGGATCAGCAAATCTTTTCTGTAATGAGCAAGATAGTAAATATTTTTGATTTTGTGACCCATTATGGTCTCTGTTGAAACAAACTCCTCAAAAGTTGTCATAGATGATATTTAAACAAATGAGACTAGTTTTGTTCAAATACAAATTTATTCATTAAAAACAGGTCATAGTTTGCATCCCTCTATGCATGGAAAGTACCTGTAATAGTAGTTTAAGGTTAGTTATTCTTAAGAGGTATTAGAAAAATCTAAAATTGGTTCCTCTGCAATTATTTACTTCAACAATTTCAATCAATATGCGTGTTTCTTCAAACTTGGAGAAAGTGTAAAGTTTTGAAAATGTAATTGTATATGCACTTAGTAAGCTAAAAATAGAAAAGCTCACAGGTAAAACATTTTTGCAGGGTGAACTATCACCCCATTTAATGATCAGGGATTTTTTTTTTTAAATTCATGTTTATGTACAAAATTGTTTTAATATGGAATAAGTCACTATATTCTCTAAGTAAAACTTTTACCATTTTGGTTCACAGAAAGTTAGAGGTTTTAATGGTAAGCCATTTAAGTGAAAAGTTACTACTTGGTACAATTTGGGTAATACAATCTATTGCTTCAGGTTGTCCTTCTGGGAACTTAATAGAGACAGAGGCTTAGTTTCTAAAACTGAATTCTACTAGGCAGATATACAAAACATTTGGATCATGTAAACAAGTGAAGAACTAAGAGTAAGAAGCTGTTAGGGTCTCAAGTCAGTATGTAGGGAGAGCACAGTGTAGAGTCATCAACAGCATTTTTATTTGGTCATCTTTGTGTCATCTGATCTAGGCAATACTTCATCTTAGAGATCTGCCACTCTTGACTGAACTCAGCCATGCATCTCTGGCCAACTGAGGGAGGTGGGGAGATCAGATGAGTCACGCTGAGCTCAGGTGTGGGTGACTTTGATCCCCATTTCTTCCATCTTCCATCTGAGCCAAAAGGTTGGCTACGCCAGTGCTTGTCGCAGAGATGGCAGAGGGCAGGACAGTTCGAGCCTTATTTATTCACTCAAGTCCCTTGGAATCTCTGCTTGTATTAGATGGGCTAACCATTCCATTGGTCACAATACGTCACCTGGCTAATCCCAGGGGCAGAGAATTGTATCTTGTCCACAGTGGGAAGAACTGAAAAATTACATGGCAAAGGAAATAGGATACAAGAATGGGAACCATTAGGGCAATTTACCATAGTTTGCATATACTTGAATTAATTAAATGTGAGCATGATGTGGGCTTAGTGATAACTGAAAACTACTATTCATCAGGTAAGTAGGATACACTAAAGCAGAGATGATTCTCAAAGTTTTTAGTAACAAAAACCTTTCTACGCACTTAAAAATCACTGAGGACCTCAAAGAGGTTTTGATACTCTGTTTATATATATTTACTATATTTGTAAGTAAATATGTTTATTCATTTATTTAGAGCAACAATTACAAACACATTTCATATTAAATAATATGCTGTTAGGGAAACAAAACCATATTTTCTAAAACAAAAAGAAAGTTGTATATTTGGGAAATCTCTTTATTGTTTGGCTTAATAGAAGACAGCTGGCTTTCTTTATCTGCTTCTGTATTCAAGCTCTTCCTCCTTTTTTTTTTCTTCATGAAGCATGAAGAAAATTAGTCCTCATGCTGATAGATAGTTGTAAAAAGTGGAAGTATTCTATTGGCTTCACAGTTTATTGTGAATATTGTTTGATACTATATCAGAATTTGACCAGTGATAGGCAATGTGAAACCAAATTACTGAGCTTTCTGCACTTTGTTACATTAAAATCCATTGTTTGGTTTTGCACTTGGAATAGATCTTCTATCCATGTGTGATATGAAACATCAAACATTGGTTATGTGAAAAAATATTAGCTCATTTTTTCCAAATATTTACATAGTTCATTATGTATTGCTTTAAAAATTATGTATTACTACTAAACTCATCAGAAATGTCTTTAAATATTGGGAAATGGTCATCCTCATGAAAGTGGATACAAATTTTCAAAAACCTAATTTCTCTTGGAAACTACTTTTTTTTTTTCCATTGGCAACAAAGACTGAGTTGTTTTCCTTGAATTGACGGACTCATTTCATTCATTTTCAGAAGAATGTCTGTCAAACAGCCAAGTGTGAGTTACTGTTGTTTGTCTTTCAGTTGTTTTTTGATGCAAAAAATCTTTCTCTGTGAAGTAAAAGTGGCTAGTTCAGCTTGCAACTCAAATAATTGTATAAGTATGTTATTTTGAGGCAACTGACTTACTTCAGAATGTGGTCAAATGTTTTATGCATACTCCCACATTCAACCTTAAACCTCCGAGAATTAAGGCATTGAGATCTAAAACAAATTAATCATTTTTACAGCTTTCTCAAGGAGATCTTTAAGTGAAACTGTCTTGTTATTTCCCCCTGCAACTAAACGATCTTGACCTGCAGTGACTGCTAGTGTAATTTGATGGCTTGATTTGTGCTAACCTGCCAGCAGTTTTCCCATAATTGCTTTTGCATTATCCGTGCAAATGTCAACACAGTGATGAAGGTGAAAAATGTCTTCGTATTATGAAAACTATCTCAACTTGAAAGGATCTTGAAAATGCCCAGTGTTTTGTGGTTCAGACATTGTGAACCACTGCACCAAAGAATAAACTATAGTTATAGTGCAATCGTTTGTCAGATTTTCTTAGAGATATTTATTCTTACTATTTCTAATCATTAAGCAGATTTAAAACTTGGTCTTATGTCCTTCCCCAGGGGTGTTTCGTTGGCTTTGATCTAGCACATGCAGTTGGAAATGTTGAACTCCACTTACATGACTGGGGAGTTGATTTTGCCTGCTGGTGCTCCTACAAGGTACAAATTACTTAATATATTTTACATCCTTTTATCACACATTGACATTGATCTAAATGAAACACTGGCTCAGTGGCCAGTTTTAACTATTTGGGTTAATTCCTCCATTACTTTCATTACTGCTTTTTCTGATTTTAGCTCATTACAAAGTCATATGATACAATAGTATAGTAATTAATTAAAATCGGGTATTTTCATCTACTGTAGAGTACTTATTCTCTCAATTACCTGGTTTCTATAAAAGTCAGGAGACAGGGTGGGGGGAACTCCACATTTAGAACTTAATTCAAATTGATTAGATTCTTATTTTTTGTTAATAATGTTGTGAAATTTCTACTATGTAAAGATAATTATTATGGAATCAACTTGTTATTGACATCTGAAGACAACTGACAGGAATCATGGAAATGAAACCAATTTTACTTTTGTATTTTTTATTTCTTTTTAAGATTTTATTTATTTATTTGACAGAGAGAGACAGTGAAGAGGGAACACCAAGTAGAGGGAGTGGGAGAGGAAGAAGCAGGCTTCCTGCCAAACAGGAAGCAGGATGTGGGGCTCTATCCCAGGACCTTGGGATCATGACCTGTGCCGAAGGCAGATGCTTAACTACTGAGCCACCCGGGTGCCCCTGAAACCAATTTTATTTTAACTTAGTGTTTTTAAAATATGCTTTTCTATTATTTAAATATTTTTGTGACAAAATAATTGAAATGAATAAACATTAAAATTAGATAGACTTCATTGGAACTGTATGTATTAGTTGGCAAAATTTGGCCAGGTAAGTAATAGGTATTTATTCTCAATTGATAATGCTATGTTTATTTTTTTTTTTCTTTGAATAAGGTGATGCAAAATTCTGCTTTATTATAAAAGCTCAAATAATCATACATTTTTAGCTAGTCAAAAGTTGGTTTCATAACAAAAAAAAATCAAATGATTTCATTATTTATTTTTGTCATACAATTTAATTTCTTTTCAATCCAGTATTTAAACTCAGGAGCAGGAGGTCTTGCTGGTGCCTTTGTCCATGAAAAGCATGCCCATACAATTAAACCTGCGTGAGTACCATCTTTACATTCTTCGGTGATGAATAAATTAATTTGCGTTAATAATATGCTAAATTTATATGAGTTCATTAAGGTGGTATCCAGTAAGAATCTGGATTGATTATAATTATTACTCTATTAACAATGATGCACTTTATCAGAAATAAATGCTTTTCAAAGAGTTCAGTTGGTTGAACAGAAATTTAATCACAAAAAGGGAAGCTTCAATGCTAAAAATGAGTCACTGTAATCATGTGGAGCAGATGGTTTAATGCAAAGAGACGACTTATTTTTGCTCAAAAATTAGACTTCAGAAAATTTCAGATTCCTCACATTGATGAATAAATCAAAGGCAACCAGAGCTATGCCTAATCGAGCCTTAAATGTGGTATGTTATTATTAAAATTACATCTACCTTTAAAGCTAGAAACATTATACGATAGTCTTGTAAGGATTATCTTCTGTCCTAAAAGATTTTATAATCCATGAAAACTGAAGAAGCTGAACATCGAACAACACAGGCTGACTGCATAAAAAGCAATACTTTTCTACTTTATATAACTTTTTCATTTTTTAGAGCAAGTATAAATGCAAATGTGATCTATTAACACATACATACATTTTTATTTGACTGGGGAACTTGTACGTTTGTTTTTATCTGGTGTGGAGATACAGATACAATATTCTGCAAAAAGCCCCTTTCATAGTTGTTGTGTCAGAGTGTGTGTGATGAAGACTGTCTAGACTCATAATAGGTAATATAATAATGTTTGATTAGTTTCCTGAGTCTTCTCAGCCACTGGCTGAGTGGAGTAATCTTGACAAGAATTGAAGCTGAATTAGTAATAAAACTTCGAGCACCTCACATTTCTGAGGTTTTACACATATAAATCCAAGAAATTTAAGATGATTTGCTACAGATCACTTAATCATGTCGAAAACTTCTTCAAGATTTTAAAGTTTTAAAATTAAATAGAGCATTTTCTTTAGACAGGTATTTTGGCAGGAAGACATCTTCCACAAATACACTGTCAGTACATTATATTTCTCCCTATGTCCCAAATTCTCTGAAAAGAACATAAAGCATTACTATGTTATAGGAGTGCCATGCCTATTTTAAAAGGTCTCTTTCTCATTTTTAGCAAACCCCGCTGATGGTGTTTTACCTAGCACAACTGCTTGCCACGTAGACAGTATATAGGATATTTCTTCTCCTGGGTGAAGCCTCACTACTCGCATTTCCCACTCTCCACTTGTTTAAATTGTAATAAAGGATCGGACGTATTACATCAACCCAAAGACAAGCTGGTGGAGTAGTTGGGGGATATGTACATAATCTACACAAATTCTCGAGAATGTAAGGATCAGCAGTTAAATTCTGATCTTAGAGATCTGTTGCATTTGAGAGTTCTTTTATCACTATTTACCCTTCATAGATGAGGAACAAGAGAGGGGGAGGGGTTGTAGTGGGCAGAATCCTGACGTCTTCTAGAACACTGTATGTGTTAAATTTTTGGTCCCAGGAGAAAGACTGTATAGACGGAACAGCTTCATATTACTCCTTGATCACTCACTGGTCTATAACCTGAAGAATGTTCCTGAATGTTCCTTGATCTCTCCGTGTTGTATCCTTTATATACAGGTCATACCAACATCTACCTCATAGGCAATGATTCTGAGAATAAAATAGGATAGTGCACTTGTACAATGCTAAGCACAGTGGTTTAAGCATTATCTGTGGTCCTTCATGGAAGTTAAATCGTTTGTTGCTTCACTGGATGTTAACTAGTAGACCTTGGACTAGTGGACATAGTAGAGATCATTTTTCTTAAGTAGAAAACACAATCTCAGAGGTTATGGTTTATGACTTTGAAGACATTAAACAGTTTTACATCCATAACCAAGTTCATTTCATCAGACCTTTGAGAAACTGATTGTGTAAGTCTCCATTCCAGAAACTCTCTCTTGTACAGGGCTTACCATCTTCTTGGTTCCTCATTCATTAATAAGTTGAATGAGCTCTTTGTACGAGAGCCTTGCTTTTAAATTTTTTGAGAATTACACATTATGATCTGTTGTCGCATTTTAACTCTCTGGCTTTGGAGACTGACAAGACTCAAATCAGGCTTGACTCATGAAGCCCTCTCTACAGAAAACCCCAGCTGGTGGTGTGTGTTTGTTGTTAAAGCTTCTTTTTCTATCATGCCCAAGTAATTAATTCCAGTGGAGCCAACTTCTATCCAATAGTGGGAAGTAACTGCTATTAATGTAACAAACTTTGTGGAGTAAACGCTATTGCTTTTTTAAAGGGTGACATCTAGTGGCTAAGCATGTTATTGCAAATAAATAGTATACAAATGACATTTCATTATCCAGCCGTTTATTCTTTCTCAAGAAGTTTTAATTTTATATATTTAAATTAGTTTTTTTATGTTATTTGACAATAGTGCAATATTGTATAGTCAAATACTTCAATAAAGAAATGAAACCAGGATGAAGGTCAAAGTTAGGATTGGGGGCAGGCTAAGTTTGTGATTAAACAGAATGCAAAAATGTTCATCAAGGGTGGTGAAGAAGGGCATTATGGAAGCGACTGACCCACCCGGTGTAGAGAGTGGATCCCAAGATATGTAGCCCTGCATTCTAAAGTTTAGTATTCAGTGTATAACTTTGAAGTATTTCTTATATGTTTCCATTAGCAACTGGTAAATTACATCTGTACCAAGAATTTCACTACTTCTTCTTCTTCTTTCTTTCTTTCTTTTTTTTTTTTTTTTTTTTTGTTTAAATAGGCATTTTGGCCATTGTTCAAACAGATGACCTAAGACTTTTTCCAAGAATCTTTTGCCAATAAAGAGAAAGAGAGTACAGTCCATAGTCGATCCGCTGCATTAAGCATCATAACTCAAGCTGTTTTTCTTAACTAGCATTTGACCTTGTCCTAGTTTATCACTACCTTTTCTCATTCCAGTGTCATATTCTAAACGTTGTCTGTAGCTAAGAATTACTCTAAATTAGAACTGGTTGTGAGTAAATGTTACTTTTTTTTTTTTTTCGTTCAAGGCTGACTGCAACTCAGTCTATAAAATTAATAATAATCATTCTGAGATATAAAGGGAAATATTTTTAATTGTAGGTATTTGAGGATCAGAAGTTTGTCACTAAAAAAAAAGGACTTACATACTTTGATTTCCTTTTTTACTTCATAAATGTTGACTTTCCTGATATACTTTAAATCAATACTTTTTAATTTTATGGGATTCAAAAATATCTGAATCTCATAAAGTGATTGTTCTGTAAGAGTCCATAGACTATAGTTCAACACCCCCCCCACCACACATAACACAATTTTTTTTTCTTTTGAGAGACTAGAATAAGAGCAGGAGTGGATCATATGCACTATTAAGATTCCTTCTGTCACTTATTTTTTCCCCATCCATTCAAACCATACGTACTAGACAATGGCTGTTCTTTACTTTCCGTGCTGGCATAACAAACCTTCAAATACTCCACTGTATTAGATCCCTTGAAATGTCCATTTCCCCTGGGATTGTGTGTGTGTGTGTGTGTGTGTGTGTGCGCGCGCGCTTTTTGAGTGACCAAGAATGGAGCATACTGATAATTTTGATGAAAATGCTAGAAGTTTAAATCATGCCAGTACATTTCCATAATCAGCTAGAGGTGTTTGATTGAGGCCTATAAATAGAGCTGTCATTTTTAAGGTTTTATTGAGGGCTTGAGTCATCTCCTTTATTTTAAAAAGTCATTTGAATGCTAAAAAGAACTAGCCAAAGAGACTAGACAACCTCAGTGCATAGTTAAGGCAAATTTTAGAAGTCAGAGATGTAAGTTATTACTACTATTTTTATTTGGCAACTTAAAAAAAAAAAGAAGAAGAAGAAGACATGTCAAACAATATTCAGGAACGTCTAAGAAAGGATAAAAAGAGGCATGAAGAAATATGCCGTGCTTGGCCCAACTGGATGATTAATATTACGAGGGGAGATCATCTAATGCACATTTGTTCTGGGGAATGCTGACTTGATACATTGATTCTACATACTTTTCCAGGCAGTGTTGAAGAATGCCATCATCCAAAACTTAACCTATAATTTAAACCTTGTTTTGGTTTCTTAGTGATCCTTTCGGAATTAACTACTTATCACAACCTTGTCTCGTACCTGCGTAAGGTCTCCTTGTTAAACGCTAAAGAGTAAGAAAGTGTAGGTGACACCAGTAAAGTATGTAAATTCATGTCTCTAGATCCTTTAAAATATGATAGGCCAATATCTATAGATTTCTCAGCGTTTTGACAGAATCTCTAGTTCAGATTCTCCCAGGGTATCTGTTCTACCCATTTAGCCTGTTTCTTACATTCAGTTTTTAGTACGAACATGGATCACTTCTTAGCCACGACTTTTTGACTTCTCAGCCATATTAGAGATCCTTGGCCATCTCCTGTGCTTCCACCCACAGCCCTAAGCCTCCATTGTGCCGTTTTCTTCTGCTTCTGCTCCAATTTATGTGATGACTCTTCTATATTTTACAAAGTTTACCCTTTCACTTTTTCACTGATTCTCTCAATGCCTCAACCCTTGGCCCCCGAGCCCAGAAATACCTCATCCACACACGATTTCAACAGTAGGCATTTGTAGAAGACACAGCTTTGCCACTTGCTTGCTTTTTAGCTCTTACTTTAATCTGACTTCAGATTACAAGATTTTCTGATTATCAAAGCATTAAACCAGTTCCCAAAGATACATGGTAATGTAGGAAAGCAAAGATTGTCATAATAGGAAATTTTCCCTTCATCTATATCTATGAATTATTGTAAAAAGTTTTGGTCTTTTGCTGATTATAGAATGTTATAAATATCAGAAAACACAATGAAAACATAATGAAAATGGATTGTAAAGTAAAATGTTTCAAGAGATTCAAAATTTCCTGGTGAAACTAAAGTGATACTTTAAGTGATACTAAAGAACTGCTGAATCAAAAAACTATGGACAGTGAGACTCTGTCAGAGTTAGAACCAGTAACAGATGAAGTAGAGGAAATTAGACACGGTACTTCAAAAGTAAATGACTTGAATATCAGGGATTAAAAGGAAATGATGAATGCTTCAAAAATTTTTATAGAAATGATCTTTTCTGTGGTCATGCCAAAAAAGTTAAATGTAATATGAAAGTTTGTATTTTTTTATCTCAATATTTTTTAAAAATACACCAAAAATGAACACTTTATTATTTTTTCTTTCTAACAATTAGCACATTATATTTTGAGTTTATCAAATTACAAGTTAGTTTTTATGCAATCTTTAAAAAAGTATTTATTTATTTATTTAAAAGAGAGACAATGAGCAAGAGTGAGAGCATGAGCGGTGAAGAGGGAGAAGCAGGCTCTGCTGAGCAGGGAGACCGACGCAGGAATCAATCCCAGGATCATAACTGGAGCCTAAGGCTATTGTTCAACTAACTGAGCCACCCAGAGGCCCCTAATTTTTATATAATTTTAAACTTATTTTTTAAGAGCTTCTCAATCACCTTTAAGTTTTCCCATTAATTACTATAAAATATGGTTATTGGCTTAAAGTGAATTTTATTTTAAATGGTCTTTTTGTATTGGTCATCAAATAGTGAAGAGTTCCAGAGATACCCATGTATCTCTCTAATCGCAGGAATTAAACATGGTAAAACTTCCGTTTTATCTTACTCCCAACAAGTGTCCTTTCTAAGGTACTCATTTCTTTGTCATGTAAAGAGAATGATCCTGAGTCGATTAAGAAGACATGAACAGATGTAACCAACACATATTTTTGTGCAAGTAGCTTTCACAGGTGGAAGTAAATATAAGATATTGCTATGATTTTAATTTATAATCCACTTGGAGAGATTATTTTAGTAACTGAATAAATGATTTAAATGACAGGTAACATAAGGTTAGAATATGTGCCATAGGCAGCTTCTTAATTGCTAGGTGAGGGGCTCCTGGGTGGCTCAGTCAGGCATCTGCCTGCGGCTCAGGTCATGTGAGATCAAGCCCCCCATCGGGTTCCCTGCTTGGGGGGAGGCCTGCTTCTTCCTCTCCCTCTCCCTCTGCCTGTGTTCCTGCTCTCCCTATCTCTCTGTCAAATAAATTAAAATCTTTAAAAAAGAAATTGCTAGGAGACTTATCAGACAGTGCCATAGGAGCAACGGAGGGATTAATGTCTAACTCAAGTGCTTTGGAAAAGCTTGAGTAAGGTGGGGGGGAATTTAGTTACAAATCCTCTGCTAAATGGAATGCTGTGTTAACTAAGCGAATAAATTTACTCTCTATTACTTTGAAAGCTGAAATTGTTGCTTATGAGAAAGACTTCACTTGGTTAGTTTCATATTTAAGAAAATATAAAGAACAATTACTTAAATGACATTTCTTAAAGGGATATATCAGGTGATCATTTCCTCCTTACACTTTTTACTAGAATTTTTATGGAATCTGAATTATTGGCTTAACATTTAAAAGTTTGCTTATTATCATAAAATTGCTCTATTCCCGTTCTACAGTATTTTAGAAATTATAAACAGTGGTGAAATCGAGTTTGTTTCATGCTCATACCTAATTTCAAAGACATGCTCATGGATTAGGTTATACTAAGTCCTAGTCCCCAAATCTTAACTGTGAGGGGTCCAAGAGATCATACTTTGGTTGAAGAAAACTCAACTATGGAATCATGACATACAACCTACACGTATCTTCATTCAGAAACCATTTTAGATTAGTAACTCTGTGCTTGACAATTTGTACTATGCAAAATTACCTAGGTGGTTTTTCTGTGTTGTGAATTTAAACTGTGATCATAAAAATAACATTTATACTGTTAGGTGTGATCATGATTAGAAATAAGTTCAGTAAATAATATCTTTTTTTTTTTTTTTTTTTTAAGCTCAGGAGATAAAGTAATCCTGGCTCTAAAGGAAAGCCAAAATAGTAATTATCAGTATAAAAAGATACATTAAAGCCATTGTTCCTTGCAAATCATTCTTCTCAGATAATGATGACATAATCATTAATTTGGGGAAATTGGAGTCTTTTGAAATCTCAAAATTTATTTTCTCTTCTAAAATTGCAGTCTAGTGTCTCTGAAGATATATGAGGTCAATGAACCTTTCAGACACCAAAACTAAAACTTGTCAAAGAGCTTCAGCTCTTATTTTAATAACTGCAAGTTTTGCCCCTGAAATGACCTTTGAAATCTGCAGGGGGTTTTGTTGTTGTTTTATATTAACTATGAAGAACTATTGCTAAACTTTTATCTGAGAAATATACATGTAGCTCTCTTGCTCTTGAAGATTTGCCAAAAGAGCCATGCTACAGTGATAACCTGCTGTGCAGGGCAGTACGGGGAACTTGGTCGTTACACACAGACCTAATGGGTCCAGGTACTTCCAAGACTGCCGGTAACTTCACAGATGATAAGAACTCTTGTCATATATTGTTCCAAACAAAGGTCTGAGCTCATGTGATGGGTTTTCTTTTTTTCTTTGTTTACCTGTGTTTTCTCGATGCCAAAGGAGAATATTTGATTGGGAAGAAATGATAATTTTCTCTAGAGTTGAGGTCTCGTTCTTTGTCATGATCCGTCCATGTATAGAGAGTATTTCTTGCTCTTTTCTCTGCTCCAATCAGCTTTGGTTAAGATCTCAGAAGACTTGGTAGAAGTTTGGTACAAGCCATGGAAACTTAGGCAGAAAATGGCCTTGTTTTTTTTTTTTTTTTTTTTTTAAGGACCCTGTGATTCTTGTGAGAATTCATCTTGATGTGTTCAAGGTGATAGCTTAAAAATTGATTATAAATTAATTTTAAAATTTTCAATTAGAGTGACATTGTCCTACTTTTGGCTAACCAAAAGGCCAAGAAGTGATAGACTGACATTGTCCTTATGATCTTTCTTTACTTTCTTAATCTGGAGTGCCCCAAAAAATACTTTTAAAAATTTTGTTGTTGAATATATGTCTTTCTTTACTCTTAGCATAATAGACAAACCATCTTCTAGCATATGGAAGCAGTTCTACTTCGCAAGTTATTCTGAAGGGGGCATGATTTTCAAAATACTGTCAAATTAAATATGCATTTCCATATGCTTCTACAAAGACCAAATATATCCAGGAAAACTAGTTACAGACAATTTAAAAAATCCTTCATGAGTATTTTAATCAACATTGCAACTGGTCCTTTCAGAAGTCCTAAATTCAGACATCTCTCTGTTTTTGTGCTTTTAATATCAATATTACCTCAAAGGATTATAAACCAGTCTTTCAAGATAATAATATATTTCCAGAAAGTAGATACAGAAAATTTTCAAATGATTTAATTGTTAATAAAGCTTTCCTACCAGGAAAATAATTGACTTAGCTCTTTTAAGGATACCATGTTATTCCAAAACTTTAGGAAATAATTTTCATTAACCAAAACTCACGATATCAGGAAGTGCTTTTTTATTTTATAAACTTCACTTGTCATACTCTTAGATCTCTGGACATACTTGAACAAACCTCCTGTTGAGTCAGATTTGAAGATGTAATGAATATGTAACAGAACCAAGTGAAACACTCCAAACAGTATTTACAGATGAGTGAGCAAATGAGAAGAGGAAAAGAAATTGAGTTTCGTGATACCGTCTCATATTATTTTCCAGAGCAGCGTTAAATCAGTAAACTTAGAAAGTGCAGAGTAATTGTGAACAGATGAATGTTTTTTTGGAAAATAAGATTTGATAGAGATCTTTTCTACTAACTCAGAGCGAGTTGGTAATATTTTACCTAATATTGCAGACATGTCAAGCCTTTTAATAGTCATTCTTGGCAACTAATTGCTGACATCAAGGGATGAATGTACAATTTACGAGCTAAGCAACCTGTTTTGTCAGTTTTTGAGATTTTTGTTTGTTACCAACACCTTTGAATCTTCTTCTGTCACTTAGCTATGCTTTTACTTTTCCTCCGAAAGTGCTGGTCACCCACTGCCTTTCTCTCAGTTGTTTTTTTTTTGTTTGTTTTTTTGTTTTGTTTGTTTGTTTGTTTGTTTTCTACTGTTTTCTCTTACCCTTATTCTTATGCACTAGCTCCACCTTCCTTATATGTACCTGAATTGCTGTTATGTCAGGATTCCAGTATCTCCTTGAACTATAGCAGTTGTAGCTTTTGTGTCCAAGCCTTTCTTCTCACTCTGCAGGGCGGTTCTGCAGTGTTAATGTGCTGACGTGAGGAGCAGCCTGGGAATGTGATTGGGAGATTGGGTACCTGGCAACCAGGTCTAAATCCTACCCAATGGATCTGCCCTGAGGTCAGAGTTTCAGTACATTTAAACCCTTCTCCGTTTGTGTTTGGTCATCTAAGGAGTTTTGATTAGCTAGAAGATACTGTCCTTGGGAGCTGGGAGAAACAACTTCGGCTGATACTAGGTGAATAGAGCGTGGAGCAACCACAATGAAGAGCCACCCCCCTCCCCCGAAAAAAATAAATCTATGATTGTTTATAAAAAGAACTTAGTATTTTCAGTGAATACTGTGGAATAATTTTGACTTATAATTGTATAACACTCCTGTAGTACCTTCACAGTCATTAAATGAATATTTATTGAGCATCATATATTTATATATATTCCAGGCAATTTTTAAAGTGGGATGTATGGGCAAACAAAGCAAAGATGCTTGTCCTCATATACATTCCATCAAGAGAAGACAAACCATACCTAGAATAAGGGGGAAATTATTTAATGTGTTTGAAGTTGGTAAGTCCTTTAGACACGTGGAAAAACAGGAGGGAAAAGAAGGTATAACAGCACTATCCATGGAATCCTTGGCAACATGGCATATTTAAAAGGTATTCAAGAAAGCCCACACTGGGAAAATAAAATGTGAATGAAGAGGTAAAGGAGGTGGGGTTTGGGTCGAGCAGTTATCTGGTGAAGTCAGTTCCAGGCAGAAGAAGTATCTAAGCATAAAAGTTCTCAGACATGAATGTGTCTTGAATATTTGAGGAATAGCAAAGTGGCTAGCATGGCTGGAATAGATTGAGCCTACTGGAGATTAGTATGTGAAATTAGAGAGAGAGAGGGGCCAGAAAATGTAGGCCCTTAAACAAGGTTATATGGAGACACGGGCTCCATTCCCATTTGGCCAGAAATAGGACATGACACAGCAACTTGCAAAATGATCCCTCTGGTGTCTTTGTTGGAAACAGACTATAGGACAGACAGTAAGGGTAGACTTTGGAAGACCAGCTGGGGAGCCATTACAGAAAGCAGGCAGGGGATCACAATTCAAAGCAGGAGAGTAGCAGAGGAGGTGATAAAAAGTTGTACAGATTAATGATCTATTATAAAAGATGGCAGCACTCTGAAAGAGGTCAAGAACAGAAACATATATATGTCACTTAAAGGATGTCAGCAGTCATACAGAAGTGAGCTGCTCACTACCTAAAATATGGTCATGGCTAATGGAATGAAGAAAGCAGGATAGAGTTAAAAGTTGAGCCAAGAGGACATAGAAAGTTTGTGGTTAGAGGGGAAGGATTAATTGGATGTTTGGGCAGAAGGATGCTAAATCATTAATTAAATGTCATGTAGTTATTTCATTTATTAGCTAAAAAACTATTTCTTGAGATCTACTGTAGGCAAAACAGTATGCAGTACAAAGGGTATACAGATATGAATGAGCTCCTACTGTCCTTTCTATGTGACCAGCAAAAGGAAGGATAGATTGGAGAAATCTTTGTTGAGGAGGGGATACTTGAGCTGACTGCAGAAATTCTCCCAAGTCTTACTGAGACTGGAGGGGAACAGGCAGCAGGAGCATGTTCAAGGCAGGGTGGTTTTACCTGCATCCCAGTCGGAGACCAGGAGATGGAGTTCCTTGCGTTCCGAATAAGGAATGTCAGTTCTTATCTTAAAGACAGATGGAAGCCATTGGCTGTTCACATGGAACAAGTTTACAGACTCAGGTCTCTTCAGCTCTCCTTGTGGGGAAAAATAATTAGGCATGGGGGATTTGCTAAGATTTCTTCTCGCTTTTAAACTGTGATTGTCAAACAATAAAAATGAAGCATCAGAACACAGTGGACTGCATCTAGGAATATGTTAGAAACTGAAACCAGTTTGATGGAAATATGGGTGTCATCAACTATATCGATGACTTCAGTGACCTTTATCCCCAACCACCCTTTTGCGGTAGGTGGATGCAGTAAAGCAGGGGTAAGTCCAGACAGATTTGTAAAAACTTGACTATAACCTCCTCTCTTTCCTTTTCTCAAGTATAAAGGACTACTATATGCCTATTTCTTAAGGTTCAGCTGCCAAAATTTTATTATGAAAATTAAGAATATATAAAAGCTATTTGAATGAATAAATTTCTCATTACTTCTGAATAAAACAACTTTTGTGGAACTTTTTGATTCTGCAAAACATAATTTTTTGATGAGAATCTTAGGTGATATACTTTTACTTGAGCCTAGGTTATACAAGGCATTACGATATGAGACGACAGGCATTCAGATTTATCTCCAGTTGCTGTTACAGATTTCTAAAAATAAACAATTATGATGTACCCCAAATATTCCATGTTTTTTTTTTTTTTTAGCTATGTTCTAACAATTTGATTCAAAACATGTTTTGAGGCCATGAAAGCAGTCAGACTATTGTATTTAGTTTTCAGTTATGACTTTGACTGAGAGAAAGAAAGAAGGCTGGGGATGGAAGAGGAAGGGACTGAATGAGGAAGATGAAGGGGGAGGGGGAGGGAAAGAGGACGAGAAAGAGGAAAAGGAAGAGAAAAAAAAAACTTCAGTCAGGTTTATATTCCTAAACACAGACTAAAATTATTAAATGTATGGTAATAAATTGTCGAATTAAAGGACATTATGTAATCAGTCTTTTGTGGAAATGTACTATTTAGAACTGATTGTGATGTAATTTTCTCATTTGCTGAGTTGCTCTAGTGATGAACTGCATTTTTAACACAGATTAAGGAGCCTGGGAAAAGTTGTTTTGGTGAGATACAGGATAAGGAGAGGTAAGGGGTTTGTGGAATAAGTTGAATTAATTCAGTGCATGAAATATTCAGGGATTTCATACTGGAGATTCTGCCATTAAAGTCTTGCTAAGGAGATCAAGGAGAGTTGGGTATTTCATTTCCTAACTCTTAGCATCCAAAATCATATTCAGTGGATCCCTGGTGGTCTTCTCTTAGTGAATTTGAATATCATGCCTCAAAGATGTTTTTATAATAAGCGATGCTTTCCATTTGATAATACCTATTTGAAACTCCTTTTAGGAAATTTATGATGTTCAAAGAACACAAAGCATATTAAAACCTTTATTTTTTATTATTTATCAGACCTCTTCCAAAACCTTCTCTTAGAATTCTGTTAATGTATTCTAAGTAAATGAACTCCCTGCTTGATTTTTAGTTTTTGGTGGCAAAAGATTAAAATTTCTAGTCCAAGTGCAATGAGATTGCATCTTAATTGTTATTGTTCATATTTCAGTTTGTAGAAATGATTTGTGGCCCTGATGTGATAATAGCTACTTATAAACTAATTTAATGGTTTTTAATTTTACTTCATTAGCTTTGGAATATTGGCTTTATAGAATTCATGCCAATATTTCATTTAGATTACCTTCCTTTTCTATTTTATTTTGTCTTTCCTATGCTCCATATGGTGGGGTCTTAAAATGAATTTAACTTTCCCTTAGATTTTTTGTGATGTATTTTGTGCTTGAATGAATTTTTTTAAATCACCATTTCTTTTTTTTTTTTTAAAGATTTTATTTATTTATTTATTTATTTGACAGACAGAGATCACAATTAGGCAGAGAGGCAGGCAGAGAGAGAGAGAGAGAGAGAGGAGGAAGCAGGCTCCCTGCAGAACAGAGAGCCCGATGTGGGGCTCAATCCCAGGTCCCTGGGATCATGACCTGAGCCGAAGGCAGAGGCTTTAACCCACTGAGCCACCCAGGCGCCCCTAAATCACCATTTCTTTATTTGACTATAAACAATCCCCATTCCAACTATAAAGAATTCAACGTGTGATATACAAACAATATGCTTTTCCAAGTTTACTAAATTAGATGCCTCAGTCAGTGCTTTTTGAAGTAAAGGAATTGATTACAGAGATTATTAAAAAAGAGAAAGTAAAAAAAAATATATATGGAAAAGTTTTCAAGAAAAATATTATATATTTCTGACAACTCAGAAACCTAAGTGCATTTTTAAGTAATCTGGGGGATAACTGCTTTTATAGAATCTCTGATTGATTAAAAATATATATACCCCAGGTGATTTTTGCATTTGCTTGTGAATATTCTTGATCATAAGGGTTTCAATGTACATTTATGTTTCAACAACTAACACTTGTGTTATTTTAGACGGTTTATCAAGAGTCTTGAAACCTCAGTATCCTCATCTGTATAGTGAGGATAATGATAGTATCTAAATCATAGTATTATTTTATAAAAATCAAGCAACTGCTTAGAGCAGTGGCTCATAATGAAATCTCAGTTAACATTTGTGTCTGTTGCTTTCAAAAGTAGTAAACAATTGGGGCGCCTGGGTGGCTCAGTGCTTTGGGCCTCTGCCTAGGCTCATGGTCCTGGGGTCCTGGAATGGAGCCCCGCATTGGGCTCTCTGCTCGGCAGGGAGCCTGCTTCTCCCTCTATCTCTCTGTCTCCCTCTCTGGTGACTTGTGATCTCTGTCAAATAAATAAATAAAATCTTTTTTTAAAAAAGTATTAAACAATTATAGGAACTTAAATCAGGAGAAACACATGCATCCCTAAGTTAAACTTGTTGGACCATTTGTATGTGTTTACTTTTTATTATTATTATGATTTTTTAGATTTAATTAATTAATTAATTAATTAGACAGAAAGAGAGAGAGAGCAAGCAGGGAGAACAGAAGAGGGAGAGGAGGGTAGCAGGCTCCCTGCCGACCAGAGTTCCAACATGGGGCTCCATCCCAGGACCCTGGGATCATGACCTGAACTGAAAGTAGATACTTAACTGACTGAGCCACCCAGGTGCCCCTTCTTGGACCATTTCTACAAGACTAGTTGAGGAGTCAGTCACCTGGATTCACATTGCTCACATTGTTCAATTGGAAGATAATATGGGGGAAAGACTTTATCTCATACATATTATTTTGGTAAGTAGAATTTTTTTATCATTTTATTTAAATTAACACTTTTTTTTCAAAAGTTTAATCTAGTGGGTACCTGGGTGGCTCAGAGGATTAAAGCCTCTGCCTTCGGCTCAGGTCATGATCTCAGGGTCCTGGGATTGAGCCCCACATCGGGCTCTCTGCTCAGCAGGGAACCTGCTTCCTCCTCTCTCTCTCTCTCTCTCTCTGCCTGCCTCTCTGCCTACTTGTGATCTCAATCTGTCAAATAAATAAATAAAATCTTTTTTCAAAAAAAATTTTAATCTAGTTAGTAGGGTAAGAGTTACAGTAGCATAGGATTTTCTATTAAAAATATATCACTGATGTTGTTTTTCATGAAAATATTGAATAACCTGAAAAATGTCAGACATTAAAGAAGAAATCTCAATACTTTCTTATTTCACAAGGGGTTATGGGTAAAAATAAGTTTAATAAGAAAAATGTCATTTTTTGTTGTAATATCCCATTCGAATGATTAAATTTCTTTTTATCTAGTGAAAGTGTACAGCAATTAATTTTAGACAGTTGCAACCATTTCCCAAAGAACTAACATTTAGAATTTAATTAAGATTAAAAATAGATACCCCCATTATTAAGAGAACATAGTAATTATGGATACTTTGTATCAGAATAAAGATGCAAAGGAAGAAAAGCAGCATATGAAAAATCAGTGATGGTTTGAAACAGTTCACAACTAATGGCCTCAGGACTTTGGTGCACATACTATGTGGAGTATCTCTACCTGCCATTTTTTAATGGCTACGTGGCATAAAACTAAGAGAGTTTGTATTTACAATTTGTGGAATTGTTTTGATGAATATTTTCTTCAAATAATGGCTTTGATCACTGAAGTTACTGACATTACTGTCTCATCCGTAATCAGACTGTAGTGCCGTGTTATGTAGAAAGTTACATTATTATCTCCCTATTCTAGTGTACTTTGATCCCATTTACTACTAATTGTTGGGGAATTATGAAGAGCCTCTACGAAGAGCTGTTACTTTCTTTTCTTTTGCTTCTCTTACTCTCCTTTCCTTCATTTAATAACTTTAAAATTCAAGTTGATGAAACTGAACTTACCTTCCCGAGTCTACGGTTTCATTTCTTTGAGGGTCTCAGTCCACTCAAAATCTCACTCTTAATGGAATATGTTGGCAACTCTGTCTTTTTCAGCTGTTGGTTATATCAGACATCTAGGTTCCAGTCCATTTTCCTTCTGTCAATTTGTGCCACCTCAGTATGTCCCCTGGATGCTTGCTTCTCCATGAAGACTCACAGGTCCACCCACAGTTACAAGGGAAGGGGTGATACAAGGCATGAACACCAGGAGGCAGGGATGGGAGGAACCCACCCACCCTTTTGTTGAATTAATACCTACTTAATTAGTTCCTACCCCCAGCCAGGCCCAGTAGATTTTAAACTCTGTGGACAAGGACCATTTCTGTTCTAGCTCACTGTACTGTCTCTTGTCTGTACCTTTCTGCAAAGTGTCTCATTAACTACATGTGAAGAATGACTGAAATATAGAAAAACTTGCTGTCCCTCCTCACTGGAGGGGGGCTCCTGTGGGTGTGGGGGTGGCTGGATGGGGCCAGGGGAATGCTGAAAAGATTTAAAGAAAGAAAGAAAGAAAGAAAGAAAGATACATTGATTTATTCTAATAAGCTTCAAAAAAGAAAAGTAATTTAATTAGGAGCAGAAATATTAGAAGTAAACTCACGAATACTAAGTGTCAACTTTACTCTAACTTCATTAAACCATTGACCTTACCCATGTCTATTTTAGCTCCTGCTCTGGGTGTCTCAGCTTCTACTTGCTTATTGGCTTGTTAAGATACTCTGAGCACTGTTCTTCAATTTCCTTCTGCTGTTGCCACCTCAACCACAGGTTCTTGCTTTGGGTCAGGGTTCCTGCTTATATATACTGAGCAGGATATGGTCTTACTTAGTTATGTTCCTTTGGGTAATCACCCAACCTCTGTAATCCTTCCTTTTCTCAAAAGGAAGTGTGGAAATAATACCTACCTCAGAGTATTATTGCAAAGGTTAAGTGAAATGACATGAAACTGTCATGCCCATTTCCCAGCCAACATGTCTTGGTTTGGTCCTTTTTTGTTAAAAGTTTGTTGCGAAAAATTTGATTAAACCATGTCTTTTGAATAAGATTTCCTGTTGGCATAAGAACCAATAATTTGATTAGCTACATCACTCTGAAAGGTAGTATGGGCTTATATAACTTCCACTCAGGAGTGATGTGGGTGCTGGGGCCAAGGGTGATGAATGGGGAATAGTTAGAATCTCCAATGGGGTCTAGAGGCTGGTTCCCTTCATACTAAGCCCTTACATAGCAAAATATAATCTCTTCAGTAAGCAAATGTAAAAGAAGTATATCATCATTAAGTAATGAGACAGACACTTAGAAACAATCATAATATCCTTTTTGAACTTTTTCAGATATGAAGTTAAAATGCTTTTTATAGATTCAGTAAATAGAGTGTCAAACACGATGGCCTGACTCAGTTATGGAATCCGTTGTTGGTTTTTCTTTTCTTTTTTCCCCTAAGAAGAACACATTTTTCCCTTCATGTAGTCACTTGTTTCTTTCACATTTAGGTTATGAACATGTCACCAGTACTTGCAAGCACAACCCTATCATTCCTCCTGTGATACCATGTTCGCACACTGGGTCTTTGATGTTGTTCTCAGATACTCCCAGCAACCATCATAACTCATGCTCTTGAATTTTTAATATCCCTCCACAAACAGAAATGACAATACCTAGTCCTTTAGAAAACACACAAGAATGAAAGAAAAGTTCCTAAATAGGAAAAACATATTGAAAGCTTCTCCCAGTTTTTATTTTGATCCCATTGAAAAGGACTGGGAAAAAGACACGTTGCCCTTAACTTTCATGACCTGTCTCATAGACACTATATTGGCCTTCAGATTTTTAAAAATGAAAATGCAAAGAGGTAAATTCTGAATGTTTCCATAGAAAGCATTTTGTGCAATGTGTTATTTTTTGATATGTAACTACAGAAGAAATGATTGTCTAACAAACTAGCATTTTTCTCACCTTTCAAATGGTAAAAAAAAAAAAAAAAAAGAAAAAAATGAAATAGTCAATGCCTCTGTTCTAAATGATGGTAAATGGTTCTAATTCATTCAGGCTAGAACTTATTCCCTAACTCCTCCTTTTTCTGCAAATATAATCTGAGCCTCAGTGAGAGTGAGTCCCCTCCGTACCTACAACAGTTCTATACTGCTATAAGAATGGGCTTTTCAATAAATACACATCACAGAAAACGTAAGGACCTCACACATAAACAACTACTTTATATAGTGGTTTTGCTTTCCCGGTCAATTTAACTCACTAACATAGCTCAATTATGTCTTCAAATTAAGATAGGCCCTGATTCTGATATTTAACATAAAAACATTTCAGGGGGCACCTGGGTAGCTCAGTCGGTTAAGTGTCTGCCTTTGGCTCAAGCCATGATCTCAGGGTCCTGGGATTGAGCCCCTTATCTGGATCTCTGCTCAGCAGAGAGCTTGCTTCTCCCTCTCCCACTGCCCCATCCCACCAACTCATGCTCTCTCTCCCTCTCTCACTTGCTCACTCTCTCAAATAAATAAATCTTAAAACAAAAAATTTCAGAACTTTGGTAAGTATAATTTTAATTTTATTATTGATTATGGTTACCATCAGAAATTTGATAATTCTTTAAAGTTATATATGTAAATATCATCAGGTCATAAATTTTATGGGTAAATAACTATTTTAATTTTTTAAAAGATTTTATTTATGTGACAGAGACACAGTGAGAGAGGGAACAAGTAAATAAATAATCTTTTTAAAAATAAAAAAAATCAATTCATTTAAGATTGAATGGCATAGTACAAAAAGAAAAAATAAGAGTGGACAGTGGAGGTGGGAGGGAATGAGCCCACATAGTCTGTGTGTGCTAGGGGTGGAGGACACACCACCTATTGGGAACATCATGCGAAATACTCAGTGAGTCGGACAGAATGAATTGGTATGTGATGATGATTCGCAGCGTCCATGTGTGCAGCTGAAAATCTGACCAGTTTTCCGATGCTAGAGATTTCATGACCAGTGACTAAAGAACAGTAACCTCCTGACACTCTTAAACTTTCTCATGTTCCCCAAGGCACAGAGACATATTAAATGTAAGTTTAGGTATTTTCCATTTACATATGTGTAGAATATTCCTTCTTACTTCCTAAGTAGGTTTTCCCCCCTGTTTTCTTTATTTTGTTTTGTTTATGAGATAAACATTGGCAATATGGAGGATCACTGAAATGTAATCATAGACTTTTGAGCACATAAATGAGACCATTTAAAATATCTCCCTTCAAAACAAGACATTTTGGGAGGTACTGGAATAGATCATATTAAACTGGAAATTCAGATTTTAGTAATAGTGAATAGTGTCGTTTAGAAAGAGTGTCAACTTCAGACAATGAGAAATTCATCAGTGGACTCTGAACTAAAACTCAGTGGCTTGAATTGAATTTAGTGTAATGCCACATAAATGGTCTTGTGAAAACTGAGGCATTGCCTTTCCTATTTTCTGCATTGTGAAATATATCCTGTCCCCTTTACTTCTTCTCTTTGGACCATTCAACCAAAATCTGTTGTTCAGCTGTAAGTCTAAATGCCAACCTGTTGTGGAATATACTGTGCTCTCAAAACTTACTGTATTGAAATATTTTGACAAGTGAACGTTTTTAAAAGATTTATTTATTTATTTATTTGAGACACAGAGAGCACAGGCGAGCACAGGGGTCAGGAGGGGCAGCAGGTGAGGGAAGAGGGGAATCTCAAGCGGGGAGCCTGCCTTGCGCCTTGATCCCACGACCCTGACTGAGATCATGACCTGAGCCAAAATTGAGAGTCCGCCCCTCAACCGACTGAGCCAGCCAGGTGCTTCTGGCAAGTGAACTTTTAAAAATAAAGCTTGCCCTGAGGCTTTTAAAAGTAAAAGTGGGCATCGATGTAGGTAAAATATTAAGTTCATTACCATCATGTGAAATCTCACAGTTAATGATTATTTCGGTTGAAATATGTTTTTCACAACTGAGGCAAAATCTCAGCTGCAGCCATAATTAAAACTCTGTCGTGTCATTGATACATCTTTCGGTATGTGAATACGTCATTTAGAAAAATAACCTCCTTGGGGTGCGTGGGTGGCTCAGTGGGTTAAGCCTCTGCCATCTGCTCCGGTCATCATCCCAGGGTCCTGGGATCGAGCCCCGTATCAGGCTCTCTGCTTGGCAGGGAGCCTGCTTCCCCTCTCTCTCTGCCTGCTTCTCTGCCTATTCGTAATCTCTCTCTCTCTCTCTGTCAAATAAATAAATAAATAAAATCTTTATTAAAAAAAAAAGAAAAAGAACCGCCTTATATTTAGTAGGATTATTAAATTATTCTTTTCTTCTACTGTACAACATAAGCTGAGGCTTTTCTCAGTGTGTATGGATTTCATAATCATTTTGAAAAAAATCTCAGGTATTTGTTATGAATCTTTTAAATCAATGATTAATGTTTCTTGAAGTAAATATCCATTATGATAAACTTCAGAATCTCATATAAACAATTGTATCATAAAATTTATTTTCTCTCAGTTTATCCTATAAATGGAGTTCAAACTGTTGTTATGTGAGCTAATATTTACATTAGATTAGAGAAAGTTCTGCCTTGTATTCTAACCACTAGAAATATTAACTTCAGATAATGATCCTTTTACAGTTTGGTTCCTGTTTTTAAATGAGGGATTTTAAAAGTAGAAAGAAAAGCAAGTTTTTAAAATGTTAAATAAATTTCAGATAATACCTCTTCAGTACATTATGGCTACATCTCAAATGGTGGGGATAATTGTCCATTGTATAACATGGAGTAGTCTGCCTTTAGAAAGTCACTCGACTCCCAAAGAACCTTGTCCTCTCATAGCTCTGGTCTTGCACATGCTACTTTGACCATCTGGAAGAGTCCTTCCTCTTTTGCCAAAATATTATTTCTTCTACTCAGCTTCCTCTGCAAAGTCTCCCTGACCATCACCATGCAGGTTCAGCTACCTTAATCAGTGCTTCACTTACTGACTGCTTAATCACACATCACATCACCCTCCTTACATACACTCATCTACAAGTTGTGAGAGGCAAGTCCCTGATCTGATCAGCTTACGTTCTAGTTGGGGGAGAAAAATAAAAATAAAAATCAGCAAGTATTCAGTACACACGGAAGATACTCTACATTCTATTCTACACCTTCTTTTTGTTTCATGTCGCTTATAATCATTCCCGTTTCAGGACATGGAAGTCTTTCTTGTTCACTTTTAATTTAACAATTACAAGACATTTTATTATGTAGATTTACCATGATTTATGAAACCAACCTAATATTGAAGGAATTTTAGGTTCTTTTCTATCTTCAACTGTTGCTGAAAAGGATGCGGTGACTATTGCACTATTCACCTCATACCTGTACAAGTTCTGGTGAATAAATTCCCAGAAGTGAATTTGGTAGGTTGGGGGGTATATGTGTTTATAACTTTTATAGCTGTTATTCATTTGTTCTCCGGGGGTGGGGGATGCATCAGTTTACACCCCACAATAATACATGAGTTACTCATCACCCATGGTAATACCAGGAGAATGTATAATCTGTTTTAAATTTTAATCAATCTAAGAGGCGAACAGTGGTATCTAAGTGTAGTTTTAATTTGTATTTTTCTTATCTTTAGTAAATGGAGAGGTATTTTTAACATTTAAGAGGCATTTTCATTTTCTATATGATCAATTCAGATCTTCTGGTCATTTTTCTTGGGTTATTTTTTATATTATTGGTCTTTAGATATTTTTATACTAAGAGGATTAACTAACCTTGTGACATGAGTTACAAATGATTTTTTTAAAACAGATTGTTGTATGATACAATTTTCTCTTATGATTCATTAGTCTATGGAGATAACCCTATGACTTTCTCTTTAGCTTTTTAAATGTAGCAAACTGTATGTTAATTGATTTGTTAACACTGTACCATGTTGTTTTTATTCTGAAGTTTTGTAACATAGTAATATTTTATAGAAATATTCGACTTCATTGCTTTTCTTACTATGATTTTTTTTCCATATAGCATTAGCATTGGCTTATCTAGTATCCAGTTAAAAAATAAAATAAAATCTTTTGTGTTTTTTGCTGGGATCATCTAAATCTGCACATTAACTCGAGGAGCATTAATTTTTTTCTTTTTGTGGAATATTATTCAAATCTTTCTTGTTGTTTGGATTCAGGAGTGTTTTAAACTTTACCTTGTGTAATTCTGGAACATTTCTTGGTACTGTATTCACTTGTTGGCATTTTAAATTTTGTATATTTATTTATCATATTAACTTTGTGCCAAACTACAATACTAAATAATATGTTTGTTCATACTGGTACAAAATCCTATAATTTGAAAGTAGTCATACTTAACTTATTTCCAATTTTTATAACTGCAAAGTCTTAGTATTTTTTATTGTAAAGATTTTATTTATTGGAGAGAAAGAGGAGGATTTTTTTATTGTAAAAATTTTATTTATTTATTTGACAGAAGAGGGAGGAAAGAGCAGAGGGAGGGGGAGAAACAGACTCCCCGCTGAGCGGGGAACCCAATGCAGATCCCAGGACCTTGAGATCATGACCTGAGCTGAAGGCCAGATGCCACCCAGGCATCCCAGCAAAATCTTTGTCTTAATTGAAAGCATGTTTAGTGCTCTCCCTTAAGTGCAAATTTGACTTTTAGGCTGACAAAAATATATTTCATTGCAATAATTGTTGTCTTACTACTATTTTGTTTCATTTTAGTTTTCTTTTAATTAACAGCAGTTGAAGAATTTTGAAAATGTCTTTTAGGGTCTATAGAGTGATCCTATGATTGTCTTTTTAGCTTTATTAATGTAATAAATTGTATATTAATAAATTTGTTAATATAAAACTGCTTTTGCATTTCTTAAATAAATCACACTCTTCATAACACATTATTTTAATGTGTTTGAATCTGTTTATGATTTTTGTATTAATATTCTTAAGTCAGATTGGCTTATGCTTTTTTTTTAATGTATGCAATTCTGACCTGGTTTGATATTAATGTTATATTTGTTCCCCCAAAAGTGTAACTTTTTCCTATACTCCTTTCATTCTTGCCTTTTTTTTTGGCTATTTATTCTGGTTTTTTTTTTTTTTTATGCTCTGAAGTCGTTTAGATAACCTTGGAATTATTTACTCTGAAAAGTGGCAGAATTTCCCTGTGTCATCACCTTCTTTTAGGAATTTTAGGTATTTGAGAGATTTCTTTATTTCTTTTATTAAAACCTACAGGCTTTGATATTTTTTTCTTTGCTGGAATTAGTTGGGATAAATAAATTCACCTAGAAAATTATCCATTTTAATTTTAAGCTTTAAAACTGACTTTACTGGTGCCTGGGTGGTTTAGTCAGTTAAGCATCTACTTTCCCACTGAGGTCATGATCCTGGTGTTCTTGGATCAAGACCATGTTTGGGCTCCTACTCAGCGGGGAAGCCTCCTTCTCCCTCTGCCCTTCCCCTGCTCATGGTCGCTCTCTGTTGCCATCCCTGTCTCACTTTCTGTCAAATAAATAAATAAATCTTAAAAAAAAATGAAATAAAATCAAACTGATTTTTGCAGTCTATTTTGATGTTCTTTCTTTTCCCTATATTGTGTTTATTCCTCCCCGTAATGTTTTATTTTTTATAGCTACACTAGTCTTGTGTTTTCTCAATTCATTGATATCTTTCACTCTCACCAAAATGTATTTTTTATTTATATATCATTGTAACTTAGCTTTATGTTTTCTAACCAATAATTCCAGCTTTTATCTTTTTTCATTGTGTATTATAGTTTATTTCAGTTCATTTTTTTCTGTGTGGATTTTTAGTCTTATGATTGATTTATTTGCTTTCATTTAAAAAATGTTTTCTATTGATCTGACATGTAAAGCTGTGAATTTTTCTCTATGCACTATTCTAACAACACCCAAAGATACTGATCTATAGTGTTTTCATTATTTTTAAAGAAATTCTACCATTTCAGTTTGATCATAAAAATAATCTGAGATAACTTCCCAAGTAATTGAGTAATTTTTAACTTACCAAGTAATTGAGTCTTCTTGGTTTTGGTTTTTGTTTTAAGTTTCTTAATAATTTCTGATTTTATTGGATTATAATCAGAAGACATAGTCAACAATATATCCACTTTGGAAATACTACATTATTTTATAGTTAATTTTAGTCAGTATTTTATGAGTACTTTTCAAAAAGCTAAAATCTTTATTTCAGGGATAAGTATTCAACATCAATTAGATTTACCTCTTACTTGATATTTTGTTTACTTGATTTACCTCTTAAATAGAAATTCATAATTGTTTTGTCTTATTGTGATTATATTCATCAGCATTATAAAACGCCCTTCAAACCATTTAATTCTTTTTGGTCTGAATTTCATCTTGCCTGATGTAAAGATTGCATCCACCCATGCTTTATTTTTCATTTGCCACTTACATCTATGCTCACCCTTTTAGTGTGTTTTTTTTCTCTGAATCGCTCATTTAAACAGATTCTCTTTGATTTATTGTTTGATGGTTGTGTCTGGTCTTAATTCAGTGCCATTCAGTGTCATTTTTTTCTGTTTTTAGATCTTCTTAGTCTTCAAACATGAGATACGTTTTGCTTTTTTTGTTCATTGCTTTTCAGCAAATAGTTCTGATATGTTATATTTTTTAAAGATCTTTTGAATTAATTAACATACAGTGTATTATTTGTTCAGGAGTGCTGGTCTGTGATTCATCAGTCTTACAAGTCACAGCACTCACCATAGCGCATGTTCATATTTTAGTTAAAAATTGTAGTCTTTCCTGTTTTCTTCTATTAGTGCCCTTCCACAACCAATAAAAGATTTAGCAGGTCTCCTTTCTTTCTGCCCCAATTCCTGTCATCCCATGGCTTAGTCTGTTTTGACTTTGTTGGTGTTTAGTGATATTCTTAGATCTGATTATACTTCTGTTATTTGATTTATCAAGTTTAAGTATAGATGATCAATGAAATTACTTTATTACCCCCATTTCGCCAGTTACCCACTTTCACATTGTCATACAACATTCTCTTTCATTATGTTTTGTCACCTTCATTTCTACATTTCTTTAATCCTAGTCCTATAATTAAATGCATTTGAAAGTCACCACATACCTTTTGTCATAACGTCCTTAGGCATCTCTTGGCTAACTTAACTTTACCCTCATTTAGATTTTTATGAAGCATTCATGGGATCAAAGAGGCACATGCACTCCAATGTTTATAGCAGCATTATTAACAATAGCCAAACTATGGGAGGAGCCCAGATGTCTATTGACTGATGAGTGGATAAAGATGTGATGTGTGTCTGTGTATGTATATGTATGTATGGAATATTACTGAGCCATCAAAAAGAATCAAATCTCACCATTTGTAACAACGTAGATGGAACTAGAGTGTATTATATTAAACAAAATATGTCAGTCTGAGAAAGACAAATGCCATATGATTTTACTCATATGTAGAATTTAAGAAACAAAGCAGATGAACATATGGGAAGGGGAAAAAAAAAGGGAAGCAACCATAAAAGACTCAGCAATAGAAAACAAATTGAGGGTGGGGATGGGCTAAAGGGGTGATGGGCATTAAGGAGTGCCCTTGTTATGATGAACACTGGGTGTTACATATCTGTGATGAACCACTAAATTCTACTCCTGAAACCAGTATCACATTATATGTTAACTTACTGGAATTGAAATAAAAATTTGAAACAAAAAATCAAAACAGGGAAGAAAAGAATTCATGGCAAAATACTAGCTCATCTCTTGCTTGATCAACACCATAATCTTTATACAATTTGGCTTATCCACACGTAATATTCATGCATTATGTTTTTTTTCTATGGTGGGGGATATTATAGATATTTTTACATTATCCTCATCATTGAATGGTTGCATTTGATAAATTTGAGATAAATCTAATTATTTTTCCTTTATTCTGTCCTCACCATTTTTGCCTGGAATCCCATTTGCTTTCTTCATGTTTAATATCCAATAACCTTAACAAACTTAAATAAAATAAATAAAACCACTCTCGATAATCATCCTCAATTCACTCAGTGTTGAATTTTTTTCAATATACCTGATTCAAGTCATTTTTTATTCAGTTGTCTTGAATTACAACTTTTTATAAAAAGGTTTTTGTGTTTTTTATTTTTTTGCTTGTCTTTGGAAATTCCTTTTGGGTATGACACAACATCTTTGCTTATTATAACATTCTCTCTTGACCCTTTTAAATCCTTTTAATTTCTTTCTTCATTTTTTTTCCCCCTTTGGTTTATTTTTTCTCACAGCTGTCCTCTTACCTGGGTGTCTTTTCTAGTTTCCTAACTTCCTTGCATTCTTCCCAGACTCTTTTTTTCTTTTATGTGTTTTATTTTTCTTCCCTGATTTTTTCTTGATTTCTGCAAGCTTGTGTTCACCCCTCCTGTTGTCAAGCTATACCAGTCCTACTCCTGCATTTCTATTGGGTAGTTTTGCATTGTATGAAATATTACTTCATTAAGTTTCTGTTGCTTGATTTACTTCACTCCTTGCTTTTTATATTCCATCAGCTTTCTGGCAACCCTTTCCTGGTGAATGTTTTTGTGTGTGTGTGTGTGTGTGTGTGTGTGTGTGTGTAGATTTCTCTAATTTTACATTTTTCTTGTAAATCTTTGTGATTGCAATACCCAGTTCTTTCTTTCAGGGGTCTTCACTGAATGAGTTGAATTTTCTTGGATCTGCAATCTGGGAAGACACCCGAACTGGAAGGGGAAAGGGACAGGGTCGCCTTTCAGCTATCTCATTCTCTGACTACTTCAAACTGTTAGGGTTCCTCTGGTTTCTTTATATAAAAATGTCTTTTCTTTTTTAATATAGCAGCCATTCTGAAAATGGTCCTGCTCACCCCTGTATTTTGCTTAGGATTTTATCAAGGGGGTAGCTTTTGAAATTAAAATAAGAAAATTTGGCCTTCTCTTCAGAAAGTAGAGGAACTTCCTGGAAATTTCCTGGAACCTCCTCAAGTGTTACATCACTTGGACTTCTGCTGCTCTGCCCTGGTTCTTTTCTTCCATTGCTCCTACACAGTTTCTACCCATGTAAGCATTTCAGCCAGAGAAACTGTGGTCTTGGGGTAAGTGGGGAGGGGTGTTTGACAGGTTTTGAGGATCAATCACTTGAAATGAGAAAAAAAAACACTAAAACTAAGGTTTGGAAGTTATGCTTGGACTAATAGCCTATGAATTTTTCCCTTCAAGAAAAGGGAAACCATGAGATACTTCAAAGGGTAAAAGCATTAGTTATCTATAATCAACTTTTGTTAACTAATTCTAGATATAAAATTTATATATATACAGAAAAATATATGTATGTGTATATAGAAACACATGTGTATATATATATTCAGAGTATAAAAATAAGCTAATTTTTAGAATTAAAGTTTGAACTAATGAATATGGGTTATAAAATTTTAATTACAGATTTTTTTCTGATGCAACAACAATACATGCTCTCTAGAAAATTCTGGTATAGATAAGAACAAAACAAATAAAAGATTTTAAAATTTTGACCAGAGTTAAATATAAATGCATTATGTTTTATTGGCTTTTTCATATTTTATTCTAAAATTGTAATAATATTCTAAATACTGTGATCTCCATTTTATCCTTTTTGAATACATATTCTTTTAAATAGGATTTTTGTAATGGCTTCAGTGGTATTCCATTGTATGAAAGCAGTATAATTCATTTTATCAGCTGTTGACATTATAAATAGTATTGTACTCGTGTCTTAGTACATAAATCTTAAGTTACTCTGAACACTGTAATCCAAATAGTCTTTTGAATAAATTAGAAAGAGTAAAAGTCCTGGGACAGGAAATTACACATCTTTTTCATATAAATTCTCAGACTGTACTCTTGATAGTTTTTTTTTACTTATTCTCATGATTCGACAAAGTCCTCATGAGACTCGTGAGTGGCTCAGTAGGTGAAGCCACTGCTTTCCGCTCAGGTCATGATCCCAAGGTCCTGGGATTGAATCGCACGTCAGGCTCCCTATTTAGCAGGGAGTCTGTTTCTCCCTCCCCCCTGCTTATACCCTCTCTTCCTGACAAATAAATAAATAAAATCTCAGAAAAAGAAAAAAAAAAAGATAAAGGACTCATTTCTTTTTTTTTTGAATCTTTGATGAAAATAGGCCTCATTTTTTTTTAATGATTTTGCCAATTTGATACATGAAGTATGGTCTCATTTTTATGATACTTCACATTTTAAAAATTATTACTGAGATTGAGCCTTTTTTTTCTGAATTTGCGAGATATTTACATTTCTCCTTTTATAATGGCTGGGTAGCTTCAGAGGCATTGTCCCTTCTCTGATGAAAAACTGGGTGAAAACTGATAGGTGCCAAGTAGCACTCTTTTCCCCATCATTGGTTTGTTTTTTGTGTCTGTCTTTTCAACATAGTATTTTAAATATTTAGGTCTATCGATATTTGCCTCTGTATTTCCTCTTGATTTTATAGTCAGAAATTTTTCTTTTCAAAACCATTTAAATATGTGAATATCTTTTCTTTACCCTTGCATTTTTTGCAATGTGACAGTTATAACTCACTAAATTGTTACAGGATCTGAGAACTGCTCTTACACTTTCTTCATTAAAAAAAAAAAAGATTTTATATATTTATTGGAGAGCACGAGAGAGCACATGCAAGCAGGGAGAGGGGCAGAGAGAGTGGGAGAGGCAGAGAAGCTCAAACCGACTCTGCACTGAGAGTGAAACCCAACCAGGGGCTTAATCTCATAATCCCAAAATCATGACCTCAGCCAAACCCAGGAGTCTTAACTGACTGAGCCACCCAGGCACCCTTATTGTTATATTTTCTGTCATGTTCCATTGGCCTCCTTGATGCTTCATTCACTGGTCCTGTGCACATTAACTTCATTACTCTTAGAGCATGCTAATAGTATTAGATAGAACACACTCACCATTAGAGTCTTCTGTTTCAAAATTTATTTTCACTCATACATTCTACATAAACTGAAAAATATTTTGCCCAATTCTGACAAAGTGCCTTTGAAATTTTTATTTTGGCAGCATTAAAGCCAAAAATTTCTTTAGATAGAATATAGTACCAGAAATATTGAGTTACTATTTCTCAAATTTTATATTTTTCTTTAAGTTCTAATTCTTTTCCTCTAATATGCACACACACACATTTATATGACTTCATGCTATTTATTTATTAATCTCACTAAAATATGACATGAATCAATTTCCTTATAAAGTTATTCAAAGATTTTTGCACAATTATATAGGTTATTCTAACACCATTTCTCATTAAGGAGCCTATTGTGAAAAATATTATTGCATTAAATTATTAAATATTATTACATTGAATTATTGCATTAATTGCTTCTTCTTTTTGAACTTACACATTTGTTTTAAAATTGAAATAAAAGGTCAACATTTTGTTCATTTGAAATAAGAAAAAGATGCTTAAATACAAATTTTCAGATGATTTAACATCACAAAAATAATATAACTAGTAATAAGAATAAAATTGATTTTTATCCTCATTCTTGATAAGGTTATAAATATTAATTGCCTTATGATATCATCTAACATGTATATGCTTAAATATTTGATGACTCGCATCACAAATGGTTTTGGTATGCAGACCCCAGATTCCTGTGTTAATCGCAGTTATTTTTATAGATCAAAATATCTGATGTTGTTATTTATGTTTTAGGTTAGTGGGATGGTTTGGCCATGAACTCAGCACCCGATTTAAGATGGATAACAGTAAGTGTATTCAGTTTCACTTCCCACGTCATTTCATTTTACCTTTATTTCAATTTTCATCTGTCTTTGTATGATATGTAATGTACAGGCCTCATGGAGAGTGCTCTTTGAAAATGCCACTGAGAATTCTTAAAATAAGAAATGACATTTCCAGAGTGTAAGACTAAGTGTTTGTAGATTTTAGCATGAATTTGAGTCTATCCCTTTGTAGGGAGATAAGTGGAAGGGAAATGTAATGTACAAGACTGAGATCTCATCAACACTGAGGACCCAAAACATCAGGCAGTGAGGACAGAAAGGAATGTTTTGCTTGTAGTCAGACCCGGAGAGACAGGTGTCAATCGCACTTTGCTGCTTAATCGTTTTGTGATGCTGCACAAATTACATCATCTTGGGTTTTTTGTTTTCCTTCTCGCATATCTAATGTGAATAATAAAATCTGTGTCTCTCGGGGTCTGATGGGAGAGTGAGACAGGTTCAAAGCTGTAAACCAAGTAGCACATACATAATAGTGCTATCGAATAAATGTTCGTTTTTAGCTCACTTTTGTCAGTTTTTCCTTTTGTGGCTTTTGCCACACACCAAACAATAGCAGTTGAACCCCAGCAGATAGAAATAAAAGTACACCATGTGCGGCGTGCCGCCCCACTGTCCTACTTTTTCCTGAATGACTGACTCTATTCTTCAGTCACGTTGGAGACAGAAAGCTTCCTAAATGTTTTGAGAGTTTCAGTTCAATTTGACCCTTCAGACTGCTACCAACCTGAATTAACTATTTTAAATAAATTCACATTTGCAAAAAACAAGATACAAATGATTAAGTCGGGCTCTTTCATTCAAATCAAGAAACCTGTATTTTATCCTGGCTGCTGAAATCATTAGCTCTGTGGTTATGCCAGTTACTTAAATCTTTTGTGATGGGTTTCCTTATCTGTAAACGAGAGAGTTGGACTATATCAGGAGTGGGCAAAGTCTCTCTCTGAAGGGCTAAAGATGAGATCTTTTAACCTTTTGTAGCTATGCTGTCTCTCTGGCAAATACTCAGTTCTGCCATTGTGCTTCCAACATGGTCATAGACATAAAAGAGTGAATGTGGCTATGTTCCAATGAAACTTTGTTTAAAAAACAAGTCGAGGGCCAGATTGGTCCCCAGGACATAGTTTATTTAGCCCTGGATTAGATGCATCTCTAAAGACCTAGAATACGTTCTAATGCTCTTTAAGTCAGTCTTAGCTTTAATTCGATCTCCAACTAGCAATCTTAACTCTATTGCATTCGATTGGCTACTATTCAATCTAATTGATTCTAATTAGGATATCTGTTATTAATTTACCTTTTAAATATGTCGTACTAAAATCACTTTTTTAAAAGATTTTATTTATTTGTTTGACAGAGAGAGAGATCACAAGTAGGCAGAGCAGCAGGCAGAGAAAGAGGGGGGAAGCAGGCTCCCCGCCCGGCAGAGAACCCGACGTGGGGTTCAATCCCAGGACCCTGAGACCACGACCCGAGCTGAAGGCAGAGGCTTAACCCATTGAACTACCCAGTCACCCCTTAAATCATTTTTTTAAAAGCCTTTGTCCCCCTAGTAGAAGCCAAATGACCTAATAATCTTAGTGCTGAAAGTCACCTTCCTAGGTCATTTCAATCACATTTCTGCCTTTGGATGGCATTACAATTACAAACCATTAAAATCTTGATGTTTTTCTCTCATTGACATGGTTTTCTAGTAGACAAAGCAAAGCATGGGCAGAATAAGGAACGCTGATTTGGGAGTGGGAGGACAGAGGATGTGGTTCAGAGTAGAAAAGATCATTTTTATGGTCTAAGAGCTCTAGGATTTGGTAGGCTGCTATGAAATGGGGGCAGGGGGGACAGACATTGCAGGTGAAGGAAAAAAAATATGCCACTATTTTAGGTCCATGGAGTCTCTTTTAAATACCTCGGAAAACCTAGTAATAAAAGGTTTTAAATATTACTCTTTCTCTCTACTACCTCAGTGTCATTAAAAAAAAAAAAACCCACAGAGGACATTTTTTAAGGTGCATTCTATTTAAAAAAATGACATGATGTTTAATTTTCAGAACTACAGTTGATCCCTGGGGTCGGTGGATTTCGAATTTCAAACCCTCCCATTTTGTTGGTCTGCTCCTTACATGCTAGTTTAGAGGTAAGTGATCTATGCTTCAACTTCACACATCTTATATTTTTTTAAAGATTTATTTACTTATTTATTTATTTGACAAAGGGAGAGATCACAAGAAGGCAGAGATGCAGGCAGAGAGAGAGAAGAGAAAGCAGGTTCCCTGCTGAGCAGAGAGCTAGAGGGTGGTATTGAAAACAGTATATGTTTTATATTTTATATATAAAATATTTTGTATCTATATTGTAAGTGTTTTATAGATATTTTATATAGAACATTATAAAGGTAAATATATAAAATATATAAACATATAATATAAATATTTATACAATTATGTAAATATGTCCATTAAATATGTTTCTGTATATTTAATATACATTTATTCATATGTTTGAATATATATTTTATAGATGTAAATTATATAAATATATAATAATATACAAAATATAAAAATATATTTTATGTTTATATATAATATATTTTTATATTTTAAATACTTTTATATATTTTAAATTATACATTATATAAAAATATTATATATTTGTACGTATATATACATATATATGTGTGTGTGTATATATATATGTATATATATATAAAATTAATACTATCACCAGAGTACCTAAGGGATTCTGAAAGATATAACTCACTATATAATTATTTTCATAATCTTGCATTTATACTCTATGTACTTTCTAATCACATCATTTTAACTAGTTCTAAAAAGGCAGTAAAAAATGCCTCCTTTGATTCTGTATTTCTTGGCATTCTGTCATGGAAAGTGACAAGATTTTGAGGTGAGACTAGAAATAGAAAATATTACTATTGGTAATCTGTGAAAATTTAGATTGATTGGGCCATATTATTTCAAAAGGAGACTTAAGGCCAAAATTACCCTGAGAAAGATTTTTTTTTCTCTGAAGGATGTTAAGTGTTTGTTTCTTCAGTCTCCAATTCTAGAACCCAGACCGTGGGTGGGGCTTTGATAGAGCTATCGTTTGAAACAGATGATATACGACTAGTGGTCACTGTAGTGACTAGACTCGATAAAAATTGATAGGATATGATAGCATATTCATAGTATATGTGCAGTATATTAAGATGCTTAGAATGACTCTTTCAATCATACAATTTTGAATCAGTTAATGCCTGATATTCAAGGTCCTATAAAAGCATTTGTTGCTTGCATGGGTTCTAATGGCACTTGCTGTTTTCCCAAAATGACCTGAAGTCAGTTCCTTTTCTAAGATTCCTAAGTCTTGTACTTCACACCATGCTGTATTATAATTACATAAACCATATGCATTTTTATCCACAACAATTGAATCCAGCACTGCAATGTATATACTAGGTAGTCAATTTGTGTTTATTTTTTCATCATCTAATATCACTGTCCAGAAATATAATGTGAGACACATGTGTCATTTAAAATCTTCTGGCAGCCACATTTTAAAAAGCAAAAAGAAATATGCTCTAATAATATATTAATTTTAATAATATATTCATTTACCAACAATACCCAAAACATTATTATTTCAATCTATAGCACAGCTTGCATTTCAACTACCCAAGGGTTGCAGGTAACTGACTGGTGGCTACCATGTTGGACAGCACAGGTCTAAAACAGTGTTGCTTCATTTTTTTTTTTAAGATTTTATTTATTTATTTGACAGAGAGAGAGATCGCAAGTAGGCAGAGAGGCAGGCAGAGAGAGAGAGGGAAGCAGGCTCCCTGCAGAGCAGAGAGCCCAATGCAGGGCTCAATCCCAGGACTCTGGGATCATGACCCGAGCCGAAGGCAGAGGTCTTAACCCACGAGCCACCCAGGTGCCCCTTCAACTTTACACATCTTGACCAATGTCTTTACTTGACTGTGACCTGTCGTAGGACCATCTCTGCTAAACAGCAAGATTAATGTGACTGTGTATAAACAATGATCAAGGCCAGTGTTCTTCAGGACAGTGACTGTGGCCTAATTGCCATCTTTTATTTCTATCCCCAGCCTCAGCACGGTGCTTGGCACATAATAAACGTTGGCATTTGATAAATGTTTTGAAACTGAGCCAGGGAATACATGTTTTTAGTTCCACTTAGAATTTGTATGAACTTAAATAAGTTGTTCAATCTTCTCATGGTCTATTACAAAATAACCATGCAATATTTAATTCTTTTTAAATTTACTTATTCAGCATTTATCTATTAAAGTATTATGTGCTGGACATTGTTGTGATTACTGGGGACTCTGCTGCTGCTGGTTCTGGGAGTCAATGAAAAGTGTCTTGTCTCAAAGTGCCATGTCACAGAACTATATACTTAAGGAAAAAAAATAGAATCCTTCAAAGTAAGCCAAAGATTGAGTAAGGTTGTCTCATGAGGTTAAGCTGATTTTTTTAAAAATTGGAGTGTCTGTGGCATTATATTCTTGTATAATCTCTACTATTACTGCCTTAGTATAGATTTTTTAGTAAATTCATACTTATAGTTAAAATTAGTTTTACCCTAATCAATGATATTCAAGGAATCAACTTGGTTTTCTAGATGTGCTTATCTACCTTTCTACCTATTTATATAAATATATACTTATGTTTAAGTATGTTTATGTTAATATTCATATGTATATCTATGTAACTTAATTATTTGGATATTAATTTCAGTATGAGACTAAATTTATTTAAGTAAATATATATTAAATAATTATATGCTATATAATTAATATTAATACATATATTAAGTAAATATATTTTTATATACATACATAGAGTAAAATATATTTTAGGTAGATATGTATGGGTTTTTTGTAAATCTAACAGATTTTAAATATATAGCTATTCAAAAGAGAATTTGACTTTTTTAACTTAAAGTGTTTTAAGATCATCTAGTTTGTGATATTTTAGGAAATCCTGTTGTGGAGTATTTCGGAATGAATGAATGGATAGACTTCGAAGATCTTTTCTAAACCTAAATTCTAGAATTTTGTGACCATGCAAAGCAGTTTCTCACTTTAGCCACTGGGTGGCAGTGTCAAGTTCTTTTTTTTTTTTTTTTTTTTTTTAAATACAACCTTACCACTACACAGTGGTAATTAACTCATTTCACTTCATCCCCATTTAAAAAGCACCTTCTCAGTGTGACCACTAGATGGAGCTTGTGTTGTTTACGCTTTTTAGGCAGTTTTTTTTTTTTAATTTTTTTTTTAATTGAAAATAGACCCAGTAACAAGATTTTCTCAGCCAGTGAAAAAAAATTTTTAAATTTTTAAAATTTTTTTGGGGGGGAGTAGTGAGAGAATCTGCTTAGCAAGTAAGATAATGATATTTGAATTGTTTTTATAGTATCTATTCAGAGCAACACTTCTGTTAAATGTTTTAAAATGAAATAAAATTTTGCTCACTTTGCAAGTTTGTATCAGGAAGAAAATAAGTTTCAGTGTGAAAACACCAAGGTGTACCTTAGGAAGAACTAGTACTAAAGTTATTTGGTCTGATTTTCCTTATCTTTGCAAATGGGTTCTCAGCCAGATCTAGAAATTTTAGACACTCTAACTTTCATATGTTTCTGCAATGGACTGGTTTCAAGTATTTACCCCTTCTGCTATGAGAAAGAAATCACATTTTCAGTTTTTCTACCACTGGTTCTCCAGGCTAGGCTTGAATGATAAAAAGCACAGAAATGTTTACCGCCACATCACACTGTATTATAGTCACCTGGACAAAGTTTTTGTTTTCAGCTGGAATCTGAAGATTGATTTATTTTCTTTCTTTAACACTTAAACTTAGCAAAAACACTCTAAAACCAACAAGAAGTGGGATTGTACTTCTCTGGAGCATCTTATCACTTACGTATTTCTCTTGAGCCTCTTAGAAATACCTTAAGTTATTTGCTGCTGGGCTCCATTCTAACCAAAATTATTATTATTTTTTTAAAGACTTTATTTATTTATTTGACAGACAGAGATCACAAGTAGGCAGAGAGACAGAGGGAAGCAGGCTCCCTGCTGAGCAAAGAGCCTGATATGGGGCTTGATCCCAGAACTCTGGGATCATGACCTGAGCCGAAGGCAGAGAGGCTTTAACCCACTGAGCCACCCAGGTGCCCCTAACCAAAATTATTTTTAACTAATCCAGCATTGTGTTGAAAAAGTGTTTTTTGAAATTCTTCCTCCTCATTATATATTGCAAAATTCTGAAATGACAAAACAGTGCATCTCTTTGCTTCTTATTCTTTACCTAAGCACTAAAATGTTCTACTCCCTAGATGCCACATGAGTAAGCATGAGGGCCGCCGTTATGTTGTTCATGCCCTTGTTTACATTATAGCATTATAAGAGACAGGTAATTAAAGTTCAAATAAGTGAGAAATAGATGCATGAATCAAAGTGCCTTTTCTTGTAGCTACTTGTCTTTCAAAAAATATCCAACATAGTCAGAAATCAACTGGAGGAGAGATTCTAAACCTAAGAATCAGTGCACATGGATATGATACCAGCTTGACAATATGATCTTTTAAAATATTAATACGTTTTGTTTATAATGACTTGTGCATTCAGTTGAATGATGGTATGAAAAATAGCACCTTATAATCATTTTCAAACTGTCTTTTTTATATATTATTGGCTATTTATACACATATTTTTTCTTTTAAGATTTTATTTATTTATTTGACAGAGATCACAAGTAGGCAGAGAAGCAGGCAGAGACAGAGGAGGAAGCAGGCTCCCCGCTGAGCAGAGAGCTTGATGCAGGGCTCGATCCCAGGACCCTGGGATCATGACCTGAGCCTAAAGCAGAGGCTTTAATACACTGAGCCACCCAGCGGCCTCTATACCACATATTTATATAGTACAAATAGAAATATGTATGATACAAATACAGTACAAAATATGGTAGGAACCAGGAGGCATACTGTAGCCCTCATAGGGACACTGAGTGTGACCTTAGGTGACAACTGTCACTTGACTACATGTACTCTTGAGTTCATTTGTCTCATTTTTAAAATGAAGATATTTATAGAAAATTACTTCAGAAATCTCAGTTTTCCAACTGCTAACTTGAAATAAAAATATATCTGTTGTATTTTGAAGGGCCATGCTTGTATTCAGTGATAGGTAGACGATTTTAGACTTTTCAGTATATGATTTATAATGAAATAAATAGCTCCAAAATACAAAATTGGAGCATTCAATTAAAATATACATCAAGTAAAAAGAAGTGTACTGTGTGATTCCTCAGAAAGTGATTAGGTGGCCAATTTTAAGAATTTTAGAGAAAAAAATGTGACAGTAGAAAACATCATACTATACTTATTTTTTCTCATTTAAACTTCTCTAACTTTTTTAGCTTTGTATTCATTTTTCTTGGTAAGAAAAATAACCCATGTAGTTGAAATTCTGCCAAAAATTGTTATAAGCTGAATATTTTCAAACTACAGTTTTCAGTTTTTCTAATTAAAAAAAAATTCTTTCTCAGTACAGAAAGCATAGAAATAATGAGATACCAAAAAGAAGTTTATTGTATTCTTCAGTTAATTCCTGTTATCCCCTCTTAATATTTTTTAAAAATATTTAATTTATTTATTTGAAAGAGAGAATGAGAGAGAGAGCACGCATGCATACGAGAGTGGGGAGGGGTAGAGGGAGAAGCAGAGTCCCCGCAGAGCAGTGAGCCTGTTACAGGAGTGGATTCTAGGATCATGACCCAAGTTAAAGGCAGTTGCTTAACCAATTGAGCCACCCAGCCACGACCACCCCCTTTTAATATTTTTATGTGAGTTCTCAGAACAGACCTTTACAGCCTCTGACAGGATTTTAAGAGTGCCTCATAGTCTAGCTGCCCTTAATGTGGTTTAATGATGGAAAATGGTTTCATATTTAAAAGTTATTTTATTATCGGGGCACCTGGGTGGCTCAGTGGTTTAAGCCGCTGCCTTCGGCTCAGGTCATGATCCCAGGGTCCTGGGATAGAGCCCCGCATCGGGATCTCTGCTCGGCGGGGAGCCTGCTTCCTCCTCTCTCTCTGCCTGCTTCCCTGCCTACTTGTGATCTCTGTCTGTCAAATAAATAAATAAAATATTTAAAAAAAATAAATAAAAGTTATTTTATTATCAAAGAGTAACGGTATGTTAAATTTGGGACTACTTGTCCTAAAAAAATGGGTTTCTAGCTATCAGAGAAATCTGCAAGAACAAAATCTCCTTTAAAAAAACCTATAAACTTAAGTAATATTCCCCAAAGTCTTACTAACCTAAGAATACAAATGAAATATCATTAAAAGTAGTACTTCACACATTGCTCCTACCTGTATCTTATGGGGCTTATAGCAGAACCAGAAAATTTTTCAGAATTATTTATAAATCAAATGTTCCTTGAATTACTATTAATTTCCAAAGAGAAGCTCAGAAAAATTCCTCTCCTATTCTTTTACTCCTACCCTGCCAACAAAACCACTGGTGGGTCGTGCTTTGCTTCTCTCTGCCCCTGCCCTCTGTGAGAATTGATTCTTGCTATAGGCTCTCTTGATCCAAAAGTTCGCTGTGTTCCCTTGAGTCTGCCTTGTGCCAGATCCACTCACATTTTGTTTTATAGCAGACAGTGAAGAGATGGCTCCTGTCAGATGCCGTGTAGTTCGGGCTACCTGAGTGACTCGGGTTACCTCCTTGTACTGCCCATCCCAGATACCTTCTGAGATCTACACACCTCGACCTGCTTCCACAGTCTGTGATGTGTGGTTGAGGACAGAGACCAATGCCATTCTGTCCCGTTTCTCCCATCTTCCTTGGATACCGTTACCTTCGATACAAATCCCTTTTGTCTCCTTCAGCCAAATCTGCAGCTTCCGTGCCGTACAGATCAAGGCACTCTTTGCCCAGATGGTTTGAGTTCTATTAGAATGCCTGCTCACACATGCCCCGCACATACACAGAAATAACTATTTTCCCAAGCTTCATAAAGTCTAGATGTCACTGAACGACCCTGTCTTTGCTCTGTGACATAACATGATACAGAAAAGGGATATTAAGCGACATGCCAGTGCATCACGCTGTTTGAAGTTCATTCAGTTCTTATATGTAGGATATATTTTTAAACTCTGTTTGACCTGAAGAGATAAGCTAGAAAAGCATGTCTGTTTTGACCTCTAGTGTTCCAACAACAGTTACTGTGTGCACTTGTCACTCATCTTAATATAAAACACCTCAGGCAGCAAATGGCATGTGTTCACACCAGTGCTGGAGTTTAGCAGGGGAAAAAATGATGAAAGAAGAAGGAAAGATAAATGGAAAGAGTGAGAGGGAGAGAGGGAAAAGAGACAGAAACACACACACAGAAACGCGAGCCTACCGGCCTCAGTACTAACATATATATTATCTAACATCACTTGCTTCCCTGTCTGACAATACTTGTTTTATTATTTAACTGCTTATTTCCTGACTGTTAACTGGGGAGATTCAGGAATTGGTAGGACAATTAAAAGCAATCTCGGTCACACTGCCTTTCGTATGTACAAGCGTGTTTAGCCCTTATTATACTGTGTGGATCAAAAAACTATCAGAATTAAAAAAAAAAAAGTCTTCTTGATTGTGGTTAAGTAAAATGGTTGTGAGGAAAAGGTTTGAATTCCATTATGTTTAAATGCATTTGTTAAGGTATGTTTTCTTACATTAATTATACTAAGTTGACTTAAAATAACTCTAAAAGAATGTTATCCTAACTTAATTTTCTTCTTCTTCTCTTGCAAGTATTGTTTAAATGACATTTGTATGGTTTTTCCTGTCACAGCAACTTTATATTCGGCTTTCAGTGGCCAAGCATTTAAAAGAGGACATGTTTTTACGAAGGATTATCTAAAATGGGATGTTTTTGGAAAGGTCGAAAGTGGGCATTTCCTTTTTTAACATGGTTCTCGGTTAATTTTTGCTTCGTTGTACATCAACAAGACACTGTTAATCAGATTGCTTCTTTTTCTGTAGATCTTTAAGCAAGCAACTATGAAAGCATTGAGGAGAAAATCTATTTTGCTCACTGGTTATCTGGAATACTTGATCAAGCATTATTATAACAAAGATAAAGCAGATCCCAAGAAACCATTTGTGAACATAATTACTCCAGCCAGCATAGAGGACCGCGGATGCCAGCTTACACTAACGTTTTCTGTTCCAATAAAATGTGTTTTCCAAGAACTAGAAAAACGAGGAGTGGTTGTAAGTATATCTCTTGCTTTGCTACCCGGTTTTCTCTCTGGGTTGCATGTTGGGGATAAAATTGGGGTTCTTTGGTTAATTTACTGTTGCATGTTATTTCACATCGGTCAGTCAATGAGGATAGATTGCCAACTAAATATTCATCACTGTGCTAACTGAAGGCATAGAGCTCTGTCGTTTCCGATAAAAGGGAAGAAGCCACAAATTTTGAATATAGGAACCCGTCTTCTATAATTTATTCATTCTGTTCATTACAGTTTAAGCCGAAAAAAAAAAATGTTTCATTATAATCAATGAAGACATGTTTTCACTAGTTTCTACCAGTGAAAGCCCAAGTATGTATGTTTATTGAATATACAGAATTAAATAACATAACAGTGGGGGGTAAGAAAAGAAGTCAGTTTTATTTAGCTGTTTGTTTGAGCCAAGGCATTCCAACCTTGTCATTTAGTCAAAAAAGAACTGCAAACCCATCTCAGGTGTGTTAACATTGTAGGGAATATATATTTTTTTAAACCCTGAGGCCCTTAATGATCTGTTTATACTCTCTTGAAGAAAATAAGCGTTAGTAGGGTCATTTCAGGAGAAATGGTGGTCATGTATCTATCTCCAGGGACAGCGTGGTTTATCGTGTGGTCCTGTCTCTCCTGAGGAGACGGTATCTCAGATTCCAGAGGCACGGATCCATATCTCAGTGTTCCAAGTCAAGTTTTACCATTTGTAAGCTGTGTGCTCTAGGAAAGTTAATTCACCTCTATTGGTTTGAGTTTTCACATCTGCATTTGGGGGGCAAAAATGCCTCCAAAAGTTGTTGTGAGAATTAAATGGTCCAGTGCACATAAACCAAATATTGAGTGTACTAACTCACAGTTGATATTTTTTTGAAGATCAGTCATAGCGATCTTCAGTCTAGACCAAATTATTTGGGTCCATTTTGTGACATTTCAGAGATAGTGCCAACTCCTTACTGATGTGATAAGAGATTAAAGGATCCAACGTAAAGAATATTGACTAAAACTCTCCATGTCCCGGTATGTTCATTTAAATTCACCCAAGGGTTCTAATCTCTCCAGAGTCTTCCCACCAGTAAATTATATCCATGACTTACTGAACACTTCAAGATAATTGCTGAGTAGATTTCAGGAAAACTTTTGGATACACATGATATTCATATTTTAGCTATTATTAAGAGGAGAGTTTCCATGAACACAGAAACATGCTTTACTACAAGTAAAAAAAATGTTTATATATTAAGTTTTAGGGAAATTAGCATAATTGTTTTAAGTTTATCTTGAGTGTAGATTTTTCATCATGTGAGTAATTGTTATTGTGACTTTATTTCCTACCCCCCCACAGTGTGACAAGCGAGAACCAAATGGCATCCGAGTGGCTCCAGTTCCTCTCTACAACTCTTTTCATGATGTTCATAAGTTTATCAGTCTCCTCACTTCTGCACTTGACTCTGCAGAGATCAAAAATAACAGCGTTTTCTAGAACAACTTCAGCAAGTGTTACTGAAAGTTTCTATGGTTATTTTATTATTATTTTCAAATTTTAATGATTAGAAGTTTTCCAAGACTGATTACACATACTTGGCAATGAATTATATACTTTACAGAAAAATCTGAAATATCTTTTCCAAGAGTCTGTGATCTGAGGAATCCACATGTCTGTCCAATTTCTTCATACTTGGTGGATCAAAGTTTTACTGGTTTAAGTATTATGTACACAATCTTAGCCATCATATTTTGTGGTCAGTGAATGTTTTATGTTGACTTAATTTATAATTTGACAACTTCATAATATGTGTGCGGTTCTTTTGTGTCAATTTTAGAAATGTTACTTTAGTTTTAATTTACCAAAGAGTTTCTTATAGTCACTATAATTTCACAGTCTGATAGATGCATGATTTTGCAGTATTCCATCCAACTCTAAGGAAGAAAAAATATATTTTCTAGGACAGTAGCTTTCAAATATTTTGGCCATGGCCCACACTAAGAAATATATTTAATCTCAGAGACTAGTATTTATATGTGTTTATACCTTATTTATTGATTCTAATATACAAATTGTATCATATTTTAACATCTGTGACAGAATTTATTTTTCAGTTTTTAGTCAACAATTCTTATAGTTGCCACTGACCATTCTGTCATGTTACCATCCCTGGCATCAGCATGCTTCTCACAGTGAACAGATGATTTTTAAAAAGAGGCATCTATAGAAAAAGCAGAAGTGTCATAAATTATTGGTCTATGCTGTACCATTTATTATTCACTTTCTCTTATTACAGTAAGTGTTGGTTGAGACTTATTACATTTATTTCCAAGCTAACTCTTGGGTCCTAATCCATTTTACAAAGTTTGTTCCTTATTTTTTTAATGGGGACTTGTGCTGATAGAAGTCTGTCCATGGTACCTGTCTTTGGAGTGGTGAAACGAGTCATCCCGAGATACTTGTGACTAAGAATTAGAATTAGCAAATGAGTGCTTCGTCTCTCCCCTTCTGACCCGAATCTATGGGCCATTCTTTCCACTAGGAAACTACAGTCACACTCAACCCTATAGGACTTTCCTGGTTTTCACCTGTTGTTGCAACAGCTACTATTCATGAATTGGCAAAATAGTCTACATTCATATACCTGGGCGGGAAGAAGGAATGACTACACATAATTAGTACCCCTGATGAACAAATTTGAATGAAATTAACTTAGACAACCGTTAGAGTTAAATAAAAAGATGCAGAACTGACAGCAGTATCAGCACCTTTGGTGATAAATGTATTGAGTACTCGTCATGTACCATGTATGGTGCTGATCTATTCATACGTTATCTTATTTATCTTATTTGACCCTGCACAACTTCACAGAGAAGAAATCGTTTTGAATCTCATAGAAGTAAGCAAAACAGACATGGTTTCAGTTCTCAGGAAACATGCAGCTTAGTGGGAGAAAGAGGTAATAAAACATACAAACACCCAAGTAAATATATGATTACAAACTATAGGCTTTATGAAAGAAAAACATGATACTATAAGAGAAAAATCTCAAGCTTATTAATTAGATGGCCAAGTAAGGGTGTATGAAAGTGATTGTAAGTTTCAAGTTCTTAAATACCGTGCAAAAAAATTGAAAAAAAAAGAATTCTTGCTAATCACATTAAAATCACATCAAATTATGTATACAAATTATTCAAAGAATAATCAATACTATGTCCTCAATCACACAGGCTAGGAAGCAGAGTATTAGAAATGCCCTTTTCTCTGCTTGTATTCCCCTTCCTCCCCAAATCCAGAGATAACCATTGAATAATATTTTGTGTTAACCATTCCGTTATTTTCATTGAAGATTTATATCTATGTATATATCCATAAAAATACATTAGCCAATACTGTCTGTGTGTGAACGTCATGTAAATATAATTGTATATATTCTGCTTCTTTTACTCAAAACCAAGTTTTTGAGATTTACCCATTTGTTACATACAGCTTTGTACCCATTTTCATTGCTGCTCAGTGTTCTGGTATATAATTGGAGTTACTAATTGTGTATTTATTCTTGGAGTTACTCATTTTCCATGACTAATGAACATTGAGTTTTTCCAAATATTTTTAACATTGCAACAATGCTGCTATTAACATTCTTGGTACACAGGTTCAAATGTTTGCCTAGGACATATAACTCTGAAAATGTTGGGTCATAGGACACACACATGTTCAACTTCACAGTGCAACACTAAACTCTTCTCCCAAGAGGTTGGACCTCTAACCAGTATTAACCAGTACTAACATTTCCTACTTCTAACCAGTAGGAAATGAGAGTTCTCTTGATCCTTGCCAATAGTAGCTGCTGATCGCTTTTGTCATGTATGCCGGCTAAAATAGGGTGATTATTGAACTAACAGAATGAATGTATAACTGCCACAGAAATAGGAGGAACATAATGAATACATATACATACACTGCAGTTTATGCTTCCGAAACTGTCCTTTATCTGTGGACTGAGCCAACACTAGAATTTTACCTGAGTTTTATCTTTGCTCAGCTCTTTGCCTTTCCCATGTTGTCTGGGAACTTGTCTGAAGTTTTTCCTGATGAGCTCCCTTCAATAAAACATAATAATCCAGGGGCGCCTGGGTGGCTCCATCGGTTAAGTGTCAGACTCTTGGTTTCCACTTAGGTCACTATCTCGCAGGTCATGGGATTGAGCCCCCTGTGTGGTTCCATGCTCACTGGAGAGTCTGCTTGAAAATTCCCTCTCTGCCCCTCCTTCCACTCACTCTCAAATCTTTTTAAAGAAAACTATATTAATACAAAGCCCAGCCAAAGCTCTGTTTCTAGGAAAGCCAATCTGAGAATTTCTTTCATCTAGTGTTAATAACCATAAGCCTTTTATATTCTATATCTAGCATATGGTAAATTTCAGCTGTTTCTGTTGGTTTTCACAAATAATGCTTATTTTCTTGTGTGTATTCTACTTGTTAACTTTTCTTTTTTCTTTTTCTTTTTCTTTTTATAGGTTAACTTTAAACCACTCGTTTTATTGACACCCCCACCCCTTGGAATTCTTTGAGAACTGGATTAAAGTATGTCTTTCTAAAGACACTCATTTTTGCTTCTGCCAGTTACTCAGGGTCATTTCTAACACAAGAACACTTAAAATTTTTAAAGATTATTTATTGGAGGGGGGAGGGGGAGAGTGAGTGAGGGAGAAACTTTAGCTGACTCCCTGCTGGGGGCAGAGCTGATGTGGGGCTCCATCTCATGACCCTGAGATCACAATCTGAGCCAAAAACAAGAGTTGGATGCTTAACTGTGTCACCCAGGCACCCCTAAAATTTTTGTTTTCAGTGTTTTCAGATCACATGGGTAGTATGAGACTGGATGTGTTAATCCTCACAAGGGCCAATTTAGAGTTGCAAATTCTCTGAAGATACTAATTTTTCTTGCTGTTCTTTTACATATTCTTTGGTTGCCAACATTATGTAGGACTCTTGGATCAGTTTACTTAGTTGGCTGGTCCTGAGCTTGTTCAATGTCTCATTTAGTTACCAGCACTGAAGCTCAATGACTTCAGGATATGGCAGAAACTCTTAAGATGGAAACCATACTTTTACTTCCCAGGTTCCTGCTTTTTTTTATTTTGGGGTTCTTTGAATTTCTTACTTTCATGCCATCTCATTTTAAAAGGCTTTTTCTGGCCACTGATTTTTACTTTTGTTTTCCAGTATCTAACCCCCAGCAATATGTCAAATTGTCATGTTTTTATGACTAGAAACAAATATTAGGCACTTCCTATTTTCCCAGTAGAAAATGAATTGTGCCTTTTTAATAGTTCATGCACATTTATATAAATGCAATTCTTTTAGAGTAATACCCTTGGGAGCTATGGTAATACATAGAGCTGTCTGTGTAACACTAAAGTAAACTTACCATCCAAAACTGACTGGGGGAAAGGCTGGGTGTGAGGGCAATAGCTAAATTTCCAATTAAAGAAACTTTTTCTACAGATATTTTCTGCTAGGTAACTTTCTCCTTGAGGTCAAAACTGTGTGAGTTCACATTCAAATTGTGTTCTGCTTTTGTTCCATAAACTGAAATTGTTAGAGCATTGATTTTTGAGTAAATGTTTTTTGCATCACCTTAAGAAAACTGTGAACACCCTGAAAGCATCATATCGTAAAGCACATCATTGGACATCACTGAATTAAGGCATCCTGTAACTGAGATAATGGATTTGATGCTTGTGTGGGTCATTAGCATCTATATTATGTGTTTTTGAAAGATAAAATTCATGTTCTGCCCTCTAGTGATATATTTTAATCTCAGCAAGACATTTATAAAGAGGAGTATTATGGACTAATGCATTTAAACATTTATGATATGTTCTAGTTTATTCCAAATATTTTTATCAATTCTCCAGTTTTCTAACTTCTGACTCTTCTAATTTCAGCTCCTGAGTCTTTTTGATATCACCTTAACTTTTTTTTTTATTATTTGTTGCTTTTGGTAAAGAAGATGCATGCTCACCTTGTATATTTCTTATCTCAATCCTGACATCACTTATTTCTCTAAGAATATGTGTTGCTTTTGGAAGACAATGATATTTAGAAACCATAATCTCAACAGTAAGAGTGCTCATTATAATCAAGTTAATCATAGTTTCCAGGATTTTCAGTTGGCAGAGTTAGGAAATCTATATTTTAAGAGAAATTATATTTAAAATTAGACAGTAACTATGTCCTTAAAGTGGCGCATCATGAAGGAGGCAGCATCACTTGCACAGTAGTCTCGGGAATTGATGTACTTGAGTCCAGTCAAACTCTTTGGGCTATTTTCCAGTGTAAAAAAACTGTGGGGCATAGAGAAGCTAAATGGCCCCACAAAGAAGCAAATGTGGGGGATGCTACATGGCAGCTCACTGGGTTTCCTCAACAAGTCAATGGCATGAATATGGAAGAGGTGAGGGAGAATGGACTGTTCTCATGTAGTGAAACCAAAGAGACATTAGTAAATGCAATTTGTGGATTTTCTTTGGATCTTGATTCAAAGACCATTTTACAAGGAATAGTAAATCCAATTACTGTGTTTCGAAGGTAATGTGAGGCCACCTGGGTGGCTCAGTAGGCTGAAAGTCTACGTTTGGCTCAGGTCATGACCCTGGAGTCCCAGGATTGGGTTCTGCATTGGACTTCCTGCAAATTTGCTGCTCCCTCTGACCCCTCTCCCTTCTCATGCTCTCTCTCTCACTCCTTCTAAAATGAAATAAAATAAAATAAAATAAAAACATTTAAAGGCAGTGTAATAACTCTAGTGTGTATGGTGATAGCGCTAGTATAGGACCAATAAAAATGCATTGCTGAGAGAATTGAGGACATACTAACAAGGAAGAATTTTATTCAACTTGTTAGCTATGACAGATACTTAGGATGTAAGAAGATATTAATATTTTTAAATAGATACACCCAGCACATGGGAATGAAATGATACAAAGTCTGGAGTTGGCTTTGAAATTCCTCTGTCTCCCCTCCCCCCAATAAGAATGCTAACAAATAAGTTACCACACACTTAATCCACCCACATTATCTTACAGTTCTGCAGGTTACAGTGTCAGCATATATCCCACGAGATCAAACTCAAGGTTTTGGCAGGATTCCTTTCTGGAGGCATTAGGGGAAATTCCCATTTCCTTGCCTTTTTCAGCTTCTAGAAGTTGCCAATATTTTTGGTTCTGATCTCCATCTTCAAAGCCAGCAATGTTGTATCTCTCTGACACTTCTTTTTTCATAGTCTAATAGCCTCCCTCTTCCACTTTCAAGAGCTTTTGTTATTACATTGGGCCCAACTAGATAATCCAGGTTTATCTCTGTGAAAGCCAATAGATTCATCTTAATTTCACCTGCAGTCATGATTCTCCTCTGCTATATAATGTAAAATATTCATATCTTCTGGTAATTAAGACATGAACCTCCTTGGGGGTCATTACTCTTCACACCACAGGAAGAAATGATGGATGGGAAGGAAGGAAAGAGAAAAATGTATGACAAAATCTTGATAATTCTGAAGAATTTCAAGATTCTACTTTTGTTAATACTTGAAAAATAAGCAATAAATTGTGATGGCTTAGAGAAGAATCCTGAATAACTTCCTCAAAAGTCATGATTTTAACAAAATCATGTATATAATGTTTTCCACCCATATTCTAGGATGGAAACAATCCCTTTTGTCTCCACATGTCAAAAACATTTATCTTTAATTTTCTTATGATGGATTTTGAAAGGAACATATCTTACACTATATTTGTATATATCTTTTCTCCCTATCTTAATAAAACTTGGTTAATATTTTATGTCTTGTTTTATTTTATTTTATTTTAGTACATCACTTGGTACTTACCACTTGTTGAACATAGATTTTGGCTCTTATAAGCAGGTAATTAATGAGAAGTGTACAGTTATAACAAGTCAAATATGATACCCATTTTTACCTTGAGGCCACCACTGGTATTATCACACTGCATCTTCCTTTGTTTCTAACGGGACTCAAAAGCCCTCTTCCAGTGCCCTATCCAGAAACAAACTTGAGAATGAGTTCCATTATCATAAATAATAATACTTTAAAGCATGTCTTCTCACAGAAGACAAATCAACTAACAAAGAATTCCTGGGTCTCTGTTGAAATCTCAATCACATATATTCACAATAGTATTTTAGGTGAAAAGTACTGCATTTTTGTGCCAATATTTACTAAACAGAGGTCTTAATTTTCTCTTTCCCCATTTGTGAGAGTTTCACTTTATGCAGCTCTCCTTGCATTCTATTGTGTTAAAACAGCAAGCTTGTCAAGAATGGAGACATTGCAGTGATATATGCAGAGTCTATGGGAGACATTTTCTCTATGGGTTAAAGTAAGTAGTTGGATCAAAGTCAGGACATAGATGCTACAGTTGGTCTAGGAAAAAATGGCAATTAAGAGGAAAAAAAAGAACAGAAAGAGAGAATCACAGACAGTCTTTTTTTAGGAGGCAACAACAGAACCAGACTGTTTGAAATTGGTAACTGACTCCAAATGTCACATTTTTTCACTGAATTCTAAATAATATTGCTATTTTATAACTGTTACTTGGTTGTATTGATGGCCATATTAACTTATTTCATAACAAACTCGCTACATATATTTTTATACAATATATATATTTGTTATCTTTTTCTTATATTTCCTTCTCTCAACAATACTTAGATTGGAAGAAAAGCATGTTAAAGTTTAAAGGATATTTCTTCAAATGGCTTTCAGTTCAGTCAAAGCTGACACATGTGATCAGTTTTGGTACTTCTGCTAGTACACGTGTGATTATTTATTAGAAAATCTCAAGTTCTTTAAAGATAAAATGTAAAACTGTAAAATAAGACAAGAAAATTGTTTTCAAGTACTTCCTTTGGGAAAGTTGTGTAAGTTACAATCATATAAGGGAACAAAACTAGTGTATACTAATCTCTATTTCTGTGTTATACTATGTATCTATCTCACAAAAATAATAGTAAATGAATATAAGTGGCATAAATATAGAAAGACCCTCCCACTGATAAGGGACCAGTGTCAACACACTTTCAAAGCAGGAAGGTAGAGGAGACTGGCAGCAGGAACCTAAAACATAATTCTTTGTGTGACAGAGAAGGATAGGGAAGAGTAGTGATCTGACTCAGGTCAAAGAACCATTGAAATGGATACTAGTTGGAGGTAACAGTTCTTTCTGAAGGCCAGGTGCAGGTGGGATGGTAAACTGGTGGTTGAAAGTCTGTAAAATTCGCTGTTGGACCCCAGATCCTTTCCTCCAACCTGTGCAATCAGAATATTGCATTTTTCCAAACCCACAAAGGCGAGAGTTTACTTCTAGAGAGGATGAACTACTGTAGTTCTGGGCTTAGGGACACGAGGACAGCTGAAGAGATGGATGGACCATTTGTCTGAAAAATGGAGTGATTCAGCAAGATTTTGTATTTTAAGTGGTAAAAGTCCCAATTTATTTCCCCCACTTGGCTCCCAAGAAATTATGCATGTACCCAGGATCACATCCACCATTCCTCCAGCCCGCCTGAGGAAGAGGATTATAAGTACCTCTGGGAAAACTATCCAGTACAATCTATAAGAGCTACAAATCCTTGTATTGGGTCTCATTGTGGTACAATGCTGCCCACCAATCAAAAAGTTCTGCCCCTGCACAAAATGCTTGCACCTGGTTTTTAGAGTTCCAGTTTTAAAAATGAATGAACACAAAGTATCACCACACATTCGACAATAACATTTAAAATGCAGGATAGAATCCAAAAGAACAAACAGAAAAACAAATAATACAATGGAAAAAGAAAAGAGGAAAAAGTGGAGAAAGTTATAATTAATAATTTCCAAGAGAAAAACAAAGAAAAACTATGAGCAAGTGAACTATACACATAAAGAAAACCAAGAGCAAGGAAAAGCTCTTGAAAATTAAAAATAAATCAGAAATTAAAAATTCAAAGGAAATTCTGGAATAGAAAATTGAGGAATTATCTCAAAAGCAGAACAAACAATCCATATATTTACATAATTAATACAAGAGGTCAATGCTTGTTTAAGAGTAGTTAAAAATGAGAGAACAGATGAAATAGAAAGGAGGAAATTGTGTGAAAAAAAATAAACTCTTCAAGAACTCACCCCAAACAAAGATATACCTTCAGAATAAAAAGGGTCATTGAGTATTAAAAATAATAAGTGTATTTTTTAATGTAAATTGCATCACAAGAAAAAATTAAGACATTGGGGATAAAAAAGAATATTCTAAAATTTTACAGAGAAAATTAAATTATGCTAGATATATCAACAATCACAATAATATAGAGACTCTAATCACCAAATGTGAAAAGAATAATGAAGTATGCTTTTAAGATTCGGAAGACAAATTATTTTCAATTTCCAAGCCAAAATATCAACTATAATGATACCATATTATCAATAAATGTGAAGGTAGAATAAAGATATTTTCAGGTAGACAAGGTCTTGGGATGTTTTCTTCCCACATATTATTTCTCAGTATCTACTGAGAAAGACTGAGCCACAAAAAGGAGAAAAGAAAAAAAAAAAGGCAAGATTCCCAAATGATCATGAAGAGAAGTCCCAGGACAACAACAGTTCATCAGCCATAGACAGGAACCATATTGGACTAGAACAAATGCTCAGAGACTCCAGGGGAAGGATGGATCTCTCTCTATCTCATTCTCTCTTTCCCTTTGCCACCACAAACTGATGAAATACTTAATGTTTGTTGTAGTTCACTGTTCTGAGAAGAGTTTTAAATTTTGTTAGAACTAATTTGAACATTCAAGTTAGTACGGTGACAATACCAAGCAAATTTAAAAGAAGGCATTACTAACTGTAAAAAAATGATTATACAATAAAAGAAACATTATCAGAGTAAACTGAATAGTTAGAAGATATATCCTCTAGGTCTAAATTTCATATTACAAAAATGTTACTTTCTCAGTATTTTTTAACATATGTTCCTATTCTGTTATATATTCACAATACCAGCTGTAAATAATATTTATGCAATTGTAAACATGCAAACAATATTGCTGTAATCTAAATCATGATTGTACCATATTTAGAGGGTGAGTGAAGAGAAAATATATTTGTGTCTATGAGGCTGTAGGCATGGAGAGAAGGAGATCTATAATAACTAAATCCTCAATTTCTGGAGTAGGAAAAAAATAATGTTGCAAATACAGAAGATCCAGAAAAACAATAAATTCATATTATTTAAAAATATGGAGCTAAACAGAAGTAGAAACAGCCAAAGTAGTCGAAAGCCATCAAGTCTTGGTTAGCAGGAATTAAAGGGAGCTGTGGTTGGGTCAGGAGGCTACTATTTGGGGCATAAAAGTCAAAATATGCAAAGAAGTACACTGTAAGAGTGAAGTTCACTGATTCTGAAAACAAACTACCAGGTTCAAATATTGGTTCTATACCTACCATTCATGTAATCTGGTGACTTCAATGCTCAATGCTTTCATTTCTGTTTGTAAAATCAGATAATAATAGTACTACTTCATAGAGTTGTCCTGCAGATTAACTGGTTAAATACATGACATCATTTAAATAATATGGGGCACACATTACTAGGACAGGCAGTACTTAGCAACAGTCTGTTATTTACATGAATTACTTAAATAAAAAATTTAAAAGAAAGCATAAAATATTGTGCATATGTAGAAAGTAATCAGGAAAGAAGAATCATTGTATTAAAAACCAAAGATTAATGAAAAAAGCTGTCTTTACCTACTACTGTGTGTTTCTTATTATCTAAAACAAAGACAAGAGTATTTCATTAATTATACTTAATTATGAAAGATTAATTTGTGTCCATTGTAATTATTAGAATATAAACATATCATCTAGGATAGGAATTAAAAATAGACTTCTAGAAAATCTGAATCTCATTCACTGAAAGGAATGAAGACAGTAAAATTGATTTCAACCTGAAAATTAATGTTTGTCTGAAGCCTAATTAATACTTAGGCTAATACTTCTTCTGTTCTTCTTAGTTAGTCCTATACCTGCTTTCAATATGCTCATGTGGTAGCAGCCATGCCCTTTATGTTTCAACTTATTTAAAAAAAAAATCCTAGGGGCATCTGGGTGACTCAGCAGATTAAGCGTTCCAACTCCTGATACCGGCTCAGGTCATGATCTTAAGAGTCATGAGATTCAGCCCCACATCCAGCTCTGAGCTTGGTGGAGAGTCTACTTGGAATTCTGTCTCTCTCCCCCAATCTCTCCCTCCCACCTGTGTGTTCTCTCTCTCTCAGCTAAATAAATATTAAAAAAAAAAAAAAAAGCAAGAAAAGGGGTACCTGGGTGGCTCAGTGGGTTAAGACTCTGCCTTCAGCTGGGGTCATGATCTTGGGGTCCTGGGAGTGAGTCCTGCATCTGGCTCTCTGCTTCCTTCCCCTCTCTCTTTCTCTGCCTGCCTCTCTGCCCACGTGTGATCTCTCTCTCTCTGTCAAAGTAAAAAAAAAAAAAAAAAGCCCCCCCAAATTAAGAAAATACTCAATTCTCTCAACATATTTTAACATAAGTCCCTAACTGTTTAAATATAGAGTACTTTTTTTTCTCCCTAGCAGAGGTTAAGGATACAAATTTTTCTGAAAAATCAACTGTGCTTAAAGAGACGCTGTCACATGGAGGAAAAGCAGGTAATGTTTGGATTGTGGTGGTTTATTAATTGTAACATGCAGTAAACCATGCTTGTGTTTTTGTTTATATTTTCAACATACAATATAAATAAGAGCACCTCCAGATATTCTTTTGGCAAGCACAAAGGCTGTTTATTTGACAGATGATATAGACAATAATGTATGGCTCATAATTAGGGAGAAAGCTGTAGCTTAAGAAGTTCTGATGGCATTCAAACAGTTTGTGTGTAACTAAACTAAGGCTGTTAGTGAATGGCAGCTTTAAAACATTTTAAACATGTGGACAAAAAATTGAATTTTTATTATTGTAAATGAAAAAGGAAGATTTCTGGAGAAGCTAGACAACATACTGTAATCCAGGCTTGAGCAAGTTGAGGAAGAATGGTGTCATATAAATAGAAACCGGCTCTTCCCTTGATGTATTTCAATACATAATCTGGAAAAGAAGAGAGCTCTCGGATGACACCATGCATCTAGTGCAGACATAGAAGGGTTTTTTCCTCTGAATATCAGAAACTCAAGGAAGAATCACACTGAGACCTATTTATCTCTGCAAATCTAGGTGTATCCTGGAAATTTTGAATTTTATGAAAAAAAAATAAAGTCAGTAAGTTTGTGGATATGTGTGTGATGGTTGAAAGAGAGAATGAGTTATCCAAAGGACAAAGCTTAATTCAGTCATTGCCACCAGACATGACAGCATTTCAAGACACGTCTAGTAAGTACTAAATTGGGATATAGGAAAACTATATGATAACAAAAAAATTACCTTCATAGACTTCTGTTCATCCAACTCATATTGTAGTTAGCTATTTGTTATGTACAGCTTAGGAAAGATTTAAAAATCATACTCATAATTTCTTTACATGAGAGAAAATGAAGAAAGATAGAAATAATAATGTAAGAAAGGAAGGAAGAATGGAAGGTCTACTGCATTCCCTTTGAAACATTTGCCATGAAGAAAATTTAATTTATTTTATTTATAATTTTTAGGAATTTAATAGAGAATCATTTTTTTAATATTGAATCCTGCATACAGTAGGTACTTTTAAAAATTCACTATATATTGAGGGCCTAAGCTGATTGGCCTATGTTAATGTAAAGATGTGTACAGAATGGCAAAAGTTAAAAAAAATAGTGATAATACCAAATTCTGGTAAGGATGCGGAGAAATCGAATCACCTATACAGTGTTGGTTATAACTTAAAATGGTATATGTACTCTGCAAAATAGTTTAGCAGTTTCTTCTAAACTAAAAATGTGCTTACAACAACCCAGTAATGGTACTTTGGGGAATGTACAACAGAGAAATGGAAACCTCTTTTAATGCAAAAACATGTATGCATGGGTGGCTCAATGGGTTAAAGCCTCTGCCTTTGGCTCAGGAGCATCCTGGGATCGAGCCCCACATCAGGCTCTCTGCTCAGTGGGGAGTCTGCTTCCTCCTCTCTCTCTCTGCCTGCCTTTCTGCCTACTTGTGATCTCTGTCTGTCAAATAAATAAATAAATAAATAAATAAATAGAAGAGAGAAGTAGCTACAAAGGGTTAACATGAGGTAGCCTTGTGGTAATAGAGGAGTCCTATGTCTTGATTTTGTGGTGGTTACATGATGCTGCCCGTGTGATAAAATTGGACAGATCTACATACACATACACACAGAGAGGAGAATGTATATTACTAACTGGTGAAATGTGAATAAGCTTTATGGATTATATCAGAGTCAATTTCCTAGTTTATTATTGTACTATAATTATGCAAAAAGTCAACATTGGAAAAAGGTGGGTGAAACATGCACCAGGCCTCCCTGTTGCCTCTTGACAACTTCCTGTGCATCTATATTTATTCCAAAAACAAAGGCTTGTTTAGAAATATGGTAATAAATATTCAAAACATTACTTCCTAGTCATTTTACTAATTCTATATTTTTGAGTTTATTTATGTCTATTGTGTCTGAATAGTAGAAAAATTATATAATGGCATAGATGTCTCTTTCCAATTCTTCATGCATAAACATTACTTGGTAGGTTGAAATCAGCTATGGTGGCAGTATTTACACCAGGGGAATTGACAAACACTACAAATCAGGTTTTGATTTTATTGTATTTTTTTCTAGACCTGAGAAAATAATGATAACATAGATATAACTTGTAAGTATATTATATCTGTAGCTTCTACAATGTGAATAAGAAAAAACTGAGGAATGTGCTTTCAAAGTTCAGAAACCATGTTGTTTTAGCAAAATGTCCCACATCATTGAGGAATGAGTTAATTCTTTGTTTTTCCCACCTGCTGCTTACACGCTTTTATAAATAAATAATACACTAACATTCATTCTGGAAGTATACTCTGATTGCTGGCTCTTGAACATTTACCAACACACCACTGCTTGGAATGATCATGCGGTTCTGTTCTGGAAGTATCTACAAGGGGACATGGGTGAGTAATGAGAGTAATGAAACTGAGGATGTGGATCTCATTGTTAGAATTTAAGCTTCTGTAGCTCTAGAGTCTGTTGGGAGTTGGATGGCAATAAGGGAGTAGACTGAGCCATGTTTGGAATTGTAGGCAACACATGTGTGAATTGGGCAAACGGCATTTTGGGTTGGGGGGTCTCCACATGCAGTTGCCCATCCAAGTATCATCAATGATCTACTGTAGTCTCTACACACGTAAATGGTATTAGGGACTATTTAAAACTCTCTGGTAGGTTTAATGAGGATTCTATTTAGTCAGAATAGACATACATCCTTCCGGGCATAAATCTCTGCTCAGGTACTGGCCAAAAATTATCTGGTCATAACTTTGCCAGGAAAGAGAATTCTTGGGGGACTCTCAGTAGGTTTCTGACTCATGGTTGAAGCAAAAACCATCTACTTGTCTGTTTCAGTTTTCTCAATGTCAAGATTTGGGTTTCCCTCCTCCAGGCTCCAGGTAGACAAGAATATGTGTACAACATGTCCTTGTGAGTGAGTTCTGTTGAAACAAGTATTTTAGCCTCCTCAAGTTAAAGTTGCTTCTGCAATGATAGAAGGGCATTTTGAATTCTTGATTTAGTTACAAAGGAGAATTGTAGATTTTTGAGACCTCCATGGAATTAAATAACGATACATTGTCTATAAAGTTGGGAATAGCAGATTCTAGTTGTTCAGATGCTGAGGAGAATGAGTTCACTGCAGTGGGAGATCATGGTTAACATTCTTCTACACTGCATAATAAGTTGTAGCTCAATATGTCTTTACTACCAAGTCTTATCAGTGCTGGTGGGGCAGATGATGATTCACAGAAAAGGGAACCTTTAAACAATAAAGAGTGAGAGCATTCAGAACATCAAGAGGGAAGTCTACATTGGTTTAAATATCTAGTTAAGCTATTTCACCTCCTGTTTGTTAAATGAGGCCACTGTATTAAAATGACTGTAGCAAAAACTTAAAATTTCTCATAGGATTCTCCCAACTCCTTTAATTTCTCAGTCGACTGATAACACTCCTAATGGCCCTGCCTGTGTTCTTTCCACCCCCTTATGAATGGTTTAGTTTGGGTAGTAAACTACCCTGCCTGGGGTAGGCTCCTAGACTCATATCCTCACTGCTTTACATCTTTACATTTATACTTCACACTTATGGGTAATATCTTTCTGTGTGAGCTGGATTCCAAAGATGGTGAACCAAGCCACCTGGTGTTTAAGATCCTGTGACCTTTCTTCCCACATTGAAAAATGGCTTTGTGCTATAACTGGCTTGGAGCAATAGAATGTAGTAGAAATGACATGTAACCTCCAAAGTTTCATTTTAAGAGCTCTTCAGCTTCCATTTCTGCCCCTTTGGATGTTTCTCTTTGAAGCCAGCTACCATGTTCTGTAGAAACCCAAGCAATCCAATGGAGAGTTCTACATGGATGTGAACTGAGGTGCTAACCAACAGCATAAACTGAGCTCTAGCATGTAGCCAGCACCAATTACCAGCCACATAAACAAGACCATTTTGGATTTTTATCTTGTCCCAATACTTCAACTCATATCATACTAAGCAGAAGAATCACCTAACCAACTCATAGAGTTTTAAAATATAATAAACTCTTACTATTTTAAACCACTAATTCTGAAATAGGTAGTTACCCAGTTATAGATTATTCAAACAAAAATTATCACCTAGAAGTGAGATGCTAATATAACAAAAATTTAAAACATCTGGTATTGGCTTTAGGTAGGACCAGGAAGTAATCAGAGCTAGAGGGTTTTAAAGCTGTTAATGGAAGCAGTGCCTGGGTGGCTCAGTTGGTTGAGCATCTGCCTTCGGCTCAGGTCATGATCCCAGGATCCTGGGATCGAGGCCTACATCAGGCTCCCTGGTCAGCAGGAGCCTGCTTCTCCCTCTCCTCCCCGCTTGTGCTCTCTCTCTCACTATCTCCATCACTATTTGTCTCTTTCTCAAATAAATAAAAATAAGTTCTTAAAAAAGAAAAAGACTCTTAATGGAAGTTGGAAGTATAGTGAATACATTGACATTGGAGGCTTGAAAAAAGCTGACCCATTTTAGTTAGAGGTACCATATTTGGTAAAGTGGTTGCTGTGAGGTAACATGAAAGGTAGAAAAAATATCTAATTCATCTGTGTATCTAGCTAAAGTTTCCAGACAGAATGTTAAAAGTGTTGACAGTTTTAATTTTTGTTTGTTTGTTTGTTTTCTCATATGGTAAAGAATCATATCTAGAGACATGAACTACAGAAAGAACTACTGTTTAACCCAACACTTCCAAGACTTCCAGGGTTGGGAAATAAAATTGTTTCTCAATTATAGAGTTCTCCATCTTGAAAAATATTCTCAAACCTAGTGGTAAATATCAAATCCTTCTATTAAACATAATCTGAGTCTCAAAAATAGATGACAGGTACAGCTGTAAAACCTTTTACTGAGATTTTCCAGACCTCTCAGCTAGACAAAATCACTTCTATGATCTTAGCAGTGTTTTTCACAGCATTCTAACTCTTAGTCAAATATGGAATGGAGCCTCTCTGGATGTTTTACCTATTGGAGTGGATTATATGATTCTATTTACTGGACTTGATTATAATTTGATACCAAAAACAACAACAACAACAACAACAACCCTACACTTAAAAAAAAAAAAAAGAAAAAAAAGAAAGAAAAATATCAGTCAGACTTAAAGAAAGCAAAACAAAGTTCAAAATGAAAATAGTTTTGGATGCTTAGGTGGTTCAGTTGGTTAAGCATCTGTCTTTGGTTCAGGTCATGATCCCAGGGTCCTGGGATCAAGTCCTATATGGAGCTCCCTGCTCAACAGGGAGCCTGCTTCTCCCTCTGCCTGCTGCCTGCCCCCAACTTGTGCTCTTTCATGCACACTGAATCCTGCCAACAACCCTTTAGTGAGGTTGGAAGAGGATCCCCCCTGTCCAAATCTTAAGATGACTGCAGCCTCAGCAAACACATTGATTGCTGTGCTGTGAGCTATCCTGGTTTGGAGCATCCGGCTAAGCTGTTACTGATTTTCTGAGCCACAGAAATTATAAGATGATAAATGTTTAGTTTTAAGCCACTGATTTTTTAGGGAATTTGAAACATAGCCGTAGATAACTTATGAAAGCAGGATGCAGGTTGAGAAAGCTACTAAGCTTCAAACAGGGTCTGTTTCTCGTGGAAAAGAAGTTAAGACTCAGAATGTGGAATCAAGAGAACAGAAAGTACCTGGGTGGCTCAGTGGGTTAAAGTCTCTGCCTTTGGCTCAGGTCATGATCCCAGGGTCCTGGGATCGAGCCCCGCATTGGGCTCTCTGCTCAGCAGGGAGCCTGCTTCCCCACCCCCGCCCCCCCGCCTGCCTCTCTGCAAACTTGTAATCTCTGCCTGTCAAATAAAAATAATAAATAAAATCTAAAAAAAAAAAAAAAAAAAAAAAGAACAAAGTGAAGCCAAGAACTAGAGAGGACCACTCAAAGGAATAGAACTGAGCCCTGACAGAGCACTGGTGGCATAATTATGGACCAGTGATTGCCTCCATCGTTTTCTCTCTCTATCTTTTTTCTTTTAAAGATTTTATTTATTTATTTCACACACACACACACACACACACACACACACAGAGCACAAGCAAGGACAGTGGGAGGAGCAGAGGAAGAGGGACAAGCAGGCCCCCAGCTGAGCAGGGAGACCAGAAGTGGGCTCCATCCAGGAGCCAAGATCATGACCTGAGCTAAAGTCTGACACTTAACCCACTGAGCCACCCAAGCACCCCTCTTTTACTTAATTTCAACTAACTTTCACAGCTCAGTAGAAACTTTCCTTTGCCTGCAAAGAAATGCACTTGGTTTATGCACTTGAGTATACTTTCATTAAATTACATTAATTAATGTATAATATATAAAATACAATAAAACAATAAGCAATATAATATATAAAAATATATAATATTAATATAATGTTAATCAATATTAATTTCCTTTGCCCACAAGGAAATGCACTTGGTTTAGGCACTTGGCTATACCTTTATTAATGCTTTTATTACACTCTATTGTAATTTGAATCTTGTAACTATTGAATCATGGCTGATTCATCTTCATATCCCCAAAGCTTAACACAGTGCTTAACATATTAAATGAATGAATGGATGATTTTTAGGACTGATGACGGAACTCTGAGATGTGGAGAACATTTGAAACAATTAAAATTGCATGAATGAAAATAAAATCTTGTTGTAACCAAGAGTTGCTTTTGTTCCTTTTTAAATTATTTCAATTGAGTTCTTAGAGGTTAAAAACTCAAGCATTTCTCTAATAAGTACCATTGTTTTGTCTAACGGGTATAATGATAAATACTAGCTCCATAATGACTTTAGTTAATTGTTTGCTTAATGTGTGCCAGACAATTGTCTAAACACTTTTCATTTAATCTCTATTACAATCCTGTGAGATAAATACTTCACTGTGTTCATATTATACATAAAGTGGAAGAGATTAAGTGATATTTCCAAGATCAAAAAGCTAGAAAGTAGAAGAGTTGGGATCCAAAACTGTCAGTCTGGCTCTGGAGTTCACATATTTAACAAATGTATAATCTTTTTTTCTCTCAGAGCACATGGATACTTTGGTTTATTTTAATTATTCACCTTTCACATTGTGTGTGTGGTAAACTCATAAAATACTAACTTTGTACATGCATTTTCTCAAATATGAATTAAGATAAATTACTACTTACTTCATTCATTTGTCAGAAAAAAAAAAAAAAAACAAAGAGGTATTTTAGGAGTTCTGGGATTCTAGTATGAGACCTACCGTCACAGGTCGGTGATATCCAGTAGTTGCTTTTCTGTCTTAAAGTCATCTTGCAGGTGCCTGGGTTGCTCAGTCAGTTGGGCATCTACCTCTGCCTCAGGTCATGATCCCAGGGACCTGGAATCGAGTCCTGCATTGGGCTCCTTGTTCAGTAGGAAGCCTGCTTCTCCCTCTGTCTCTCCCCTTTGCTATTGCACTCTCTCTCTCTCAGACAAATAATAAATAAATAAGTCTTTAAAAAAACTCATCTTGCTACTTCTCTGTCATTTATTCTTTGTCAACTGTCATCTTTATGTACTTATTATAGTCTTAATTATACTGAGTATTCCAGACTCTACCTCTATAAAAGGAAAAACAAACATAATTTTTAAATTTATTTAAGTAACTATATAATAGATATTGATTGATCAGAGTTTAGTTTTCTCATCTTAAAACGTAGTTCTACAGTTTCCCTAAAAGCACTGAGGGAAGGACAACACCAGACTAGAAGGTGGTCCCGGACCCACATCACTGCATTTCCACCAAAGCTAATTTGATTTCATCTGATTTACATACTCATTCTTCAGAAATATTAACTAACCCCCACCTGCACCCACCCCACCCACCCTACCCACCCCCCGGGCTAGAGACACTGCCCTCTGCTGGCTGAAAAATTAGAATGAAAAGCAAAAAATGATACCTTCATCCCAGGCCAACGGAGCTCAGAGTCCAGGGGGAGACAGGCATAATGGGAATGCATTGCATATATTAAATGAGGTTTGGGGGACGCCTGGGTGGCTCAGTTGGTTAAGCAGCTGCCTTCGGCTCAGGTCATGATCCCAGCGTCCTGGGATCGAGTCCCACATCAGGCTCCTTGCTCAGCAGGGAGCCTGCTTCTCCCTCTGCCTCTGCCTGCCATTCTGTCTGCCTGTGCTCGCTCTCTCCCTCTCTCTCTCTGATAAATAAATAAAATCTTTAAAAAAAATAAATGAGGTTTGGTAAGGGTTATAAAGAAAAAGAACAGAGTGCATAAAGGGAGACTGACAAGGGAAAATTTTACTGATGGGAAGGTCAAGGAAAGACCCACGAAAGACCCAAGGTGATGGTTTAATGAGAGCTGGAGGATGAGAAATAGGAAGCAGAGGGTCTGGGAAAGAGTATTCTAAAGGAAGGGAAGGGTCCGTGGGGAGTTAAAGGGCTTCATGTGGAAATAAGCTTTAAATGTTTTTAGAAACATATTAATAGGCAAGATTTTCTATTTAAAAGTTCAAAAAGTTTTCCTAAGTTTCTTAAGGTCCTTTTCAGTTTGAAAAGTATAAAGCTCAATGAAACAAAAGAATACATTAATTTGCAAGTGTTTTCTTAAAGCTAGTTTTGGTGCTCCTGTAGCTAGTTCAGTTAATATAAAATAGCGGGCTGGGCAACGTCGGTCTGAAGTTAGCGGTAATCACATGAACTGAAATAACTGTTCAGTCTTCGAACGTTCCTTTCATTTAATCAGTTCTCTTCCCGAAGGGACATGGTTCTCCATTTGGCCCTACGTTGACAGCTCAACTAAAAGTCATTACAACAAGGTCAGCAAACGATGGCCTGGGGGCCAAATCCAGCATCTCTTTTTGTTTATCCAACAAACCAACAATAGTTTTTATATTTTCAAATGGTGAAAAATAATATTTCATGATGTTTGATAATTACATGAAAATCAAATTTCATTGCCAGCTTTTTGGGGAGTGGAGGGAGGACTTGGCCATGCCCGCTTGTTTATATGGTGTCTATGAGTGTTTTCAGAGCTGCGTGGCTGTGACAAAGACCTCACCATCCTCGAAGTCTAAAATGTGTACTCTCTAGTCCTTTACAGAAACAGTTTTACGGACCCCTGCATTAAAGTGTAGTTCGTTGAAGTGTCATCAATAATATACTCCTGCCACTAATCTTCGATTCAATTACATGCCCTCGCTTTTATTCTAAATCCTAGATGTAAACGAGCTGCTTTTTCTACCTTTAATTTTTAGGAATAATATCCCATTAACACACCATACAATCAAATAACTTTATTTCCATAAAGTATATGATTTTTTGTTGTTGTTGTTTAACCTTAATTCTTTAGCGACTTCCTAAATTTTATTTTAGGATACTGAAAAATTTTCTGAAATTATAATACAAAAAGTTAACATTAGGTGTCAGTATTTTACATATTATTTAGCAAGTGTGTGGCAGTGAGAGAAATGTATTGGATTATTACAGAAAGCATTTTCACTAGAAAATGTTATCTCTTGTTAAAATGCTTGCCCTACCTTTTTATCCTTTCTTACTTCCTTTTTTTTTATTTTTGTATTAATGACATTATTTTTTATGATACCTACAAACCAAATTTTTGAAACTCTTCATCATTTTTTTAGGTATCTACTGTTACATTTTTATCATATGTCTGGGAGTGAGAATAGGTATTAGCGTGGTACCAAGAAGTATCTTTTAAATGTCCTCTACAGTAATTTAAATGAGATTTCAAAATAGAGATCAATTAGTGGCAGGATGGTTTTGCAGGAGAATATCAGGGAGGCATTGTAGGGAAGGGGAAAGGATACTAAATGTGAATTCCTTCTTTAACTTTATCATTTATAACATTGTGACTATTATTTATAACATTGTGACCTTCTAATTTATAACATTGTAGGTCAGAAGAGTAAATCATCTAGTTTCTACTCTGCAGGGTTGTTGTGAAGATCAAATACTCTAACACTTACCCACAAGTCAATTGTCAAAGGGCTGGCTCCACAGACAACCCACAAATGGTAACACTTCCTTCCCACCATCTCCTACTTTTCTTCTATCTTTAAATTATTTTGAGTAAGTGGATTAATATAGCATATGAAAGAGATCTAGCATATGGTCTTCAAGAAATAGAAATTTTCTCTTCTCTAATCACTTAATCATATAGTCTTATAACTCTGTGTATGTGTCTACTGTGTGTCTCATGCCTTTTATTTGGGTTTATATCACTAAGCTTCAAATAATTTCCCACATAGTTGGAGATTAAGTAAGATCAAATCTATTCCATAACTTTAAATTTCTCTGAAAATAATTTAGTCTGAGTTCCTTTTAGTGTATCCCTAGCTATATGCAGTATATAAGCATAAAAGATTCCTAAAGATATCAAAACTATGTTGACCTCTTATAAATCAGTAAGGGAAAAAAGCAAAGAACATGACTAGACAATACACACACAGACACTATTACAATGATCAATAAATATTTAATGTAATATTCAACCCCAGTAATAAAGAATAAAGTAAAAATGGAAACATTAAGGTTTAATAACTAACTGCTTAAAAATGATCATCTATTTTTCCTTTTCTTTTTCTTAAACAACTATACTAGATTAAGGGTGGCTAAGAGTTGTTGGCTGCTATTCCAACTAAGAAGTGGAATCTAATTCTCTTCTTGAATCTGAGCTGACTTTAGTGATTTGCTTGACCAGTAAGGTGGGTGCCTTTGAAACTGTCACAGAAGCCTTGCTATTTATACTCATCTCTTGGAACATTCTCTCAAGGGGAAGCTGACTGCCACGAGGCCCACTAACTTCACACTGTCATGCTCTAGACAGCACGCAGGCCCTCCTATCAGCAGAACCCACTGACCCCAATCATCCAGTGATCTCCTCCAAAATTCAGATATGTGAGTGAAGAAATCTTAGCTACTCTAGACAAGTTCATTTGCCAGCTGAATACAACTGAATAGCCTCAGTTGATGTCACACAAAGTGGAAGAGTCACTAAGCCACGCCCTAACCAAATTCTGGACTGAAGATTCATGGGGTATATTGATGTTAGCTTCTAAATTTGGGGGTGATCTGTTAAACAGCAAGGCATAATCAGTATAATTGGGAAAATCCCATTGTCATGGAGTGCATGGAGAAGAGATCAAAAGCCTTAATTTGCCACATAAATTACAATTTGGGGGTAGAGTAAGAGAGTAAGAATTTAAACATTAATACTCAATTATGCAGAAGTATAACATCGTCACCTCCTACTCCTAATTAATCTCTGTCTCCAAAGCCCAAAGAAGCAGCTGGAGGTAAGGATGGGAGGGTAGTTTAATTTAATAATTAAAGGCATTCTCCCCCACCCCCTGTTTTTTTTTCTTTCTTTTCTTTCACTTCTTTCTTTTTTCTTTTCTTTTCTTTTTTTTGTTTCTTTTCTTTTCTTTTCTTTTCTTTTCTTTTCCTTCCTTCCTTCCTTCCTTTTTTTCTTTCTGATTTTCTTTATTTATTGGACACAGAGAGAGCAAGTGAGGAAAAGCAGGGGCAGAGGCAGAGGGAGAAGGAGGATCCCCACTACGCAGGGAGCTGGATGAGGCAGGACTCAATCCCAGGACACTGGGATCATGACCTGAGCAGAAGGCAAACCCTAAGGGGACAGAGTCACCCAGGTACCCCCAAAGGCATTTTTAACTCATTTGATGGCAAAACCTGATCTGGTCCAAAATCATTTGATGTGAACTTACATAAGGCTATTTATTGCCTTTATATATTGCATTTAGTGTGATTATTCATATATTTTGCTAGAGTTATGTTAATGCAGTTAGTGGTGCTATCCTAGACCCCTCTGGAACTATTAAATATTTATTATATGATGCATGTATTTGTAAACCCAGAAAATTCTAAATTCTAAATCACAGTGGACCCAAAAACTTTCAAATAAAGGGGTTTGAGCCACTGTGCTACAGAGTTAAACATGTCATTTCAGGAGTTAGTCTGCTGGATTTAATTTTTCAGTTCTACCACTTATAAGTGTATGACCTTGGTCAGGTTACTCAGTCTCTGCACCTTAATTCCCCCATCTGTAAAATGGGGACAACAGTTGAATGCTTATCATAAAGCTTATCCAAATATTATTTATAAAGGTAAAAAACTAGAATCAACTCAAATGCACAACTCTTAGGAATGGTTTAATTAAGCCATCATTAAAATTCTAATTTAGAATTTTTTAAAAATTTTAAGTCCTAAAATGCTCTTATACAACATTGTAAATTGATATTGAAATAGTAAAAACATCTCTCCTGCCCCCCAAAAACCCAAGAACCAGAAATATTCATCAGTATCATTAAATCTACTTAAGAATGAACTAAATACAGGCATATTTACCACGTTTATGCACATAAAGAGAGAGGAGGGTTGTAATCCCAACTAAGAGGATTAGTGAAGACTTTTTCTCCTTTGGCGTGCCTGGTTGGCTCAGTGGGTTAAGCCTCTGCCTTCAGCTCAGATCATGATCTCAGGGTCCTGAGATTGAGCCCCACATTGGGCTCTCTGCTCAGCACGGAGCCTGATTCACCCTCTCTCTCTACTTGCCTCTCTACCTATTTGTGATCTCTCTCTTTCTCTCTCTGTCAAATAAATAAATAAAATCTTTAAAAAATTTAAAAAAAAATAAAAACTTTCTCTTCTTTTTAGTTGTTAGAAATATACCGAAGTCCTGGGGCACCTGGTGGCTCAGTTGGTTAAGCATCTGTCTCTTGATTTCTGCTCAGGTCATGGTCTCAGGGTTCTGAGACTGGGACTGAGCTCCGCTTTGAGCCTGCATTGGGCTCCATGCTGAGTGGGGAGTCACTTTCAATCTTTAAAAAAAAAAAAAAGAAAGAAAGAAAGAGAGAGAGAAATCCTCAGGTGTCCCAACTTCTTGGGTTGTCTTTAAGGGGAGGAGTCAGTGAATCAAGAAGGAAATGGTGTCATCCAAGTGCAGTGGCATTGCGGCCGAGAACAGCTTTCACTTTCAAAAACTCAACTAAACATGCCCAGTCAAAAAAGATTAAAAATAAAGGCTAGCCTATATTGTGTGGGTGACCTATGCAGCAACCCATTCCACCGAATGAGTCGAGGACCCAGGTGAGCACGACAAGGCTACTACAAATTCCGATTCATTTCTCAGATGCCTCTCAGGACACTAGCATGTACCACAGTGCATGGGACTCCAGTGTTTAAAGAAGAGATTATTTTCTTAATAACATCCCCCCCCCAAATGCAGTCTAGATGTTTTATCTGGAGATAACCAAAGCATCCTGTTTTCCAATAATAGAGGAAAAGCTACTCACTATGGACTTATTAAAAGAGGAGAGGGCTTCAATATGTCACCTCCTTTGTAGATTTGTGGTTTGTTTGGGGTTACTGGAGCCCTTACATCTTACAGCCCCACAACTGACAGATATAGAAACTCAGAACCAACACAGTCGAGCTCGAGAGCCCTTAAGTTCTCACTCTCTGCCCGTTTCTTTCCTCTCCCTCTCCTCCACCGAGTTACCCTGAGGATTCCACAATTCTCAGCTGCTAAACGTCCCTTTCAGTGGGGTTTGCAGATTTTTGTTAGCTGCTGCGGCAGCATCATAAACCTAGTTGTCTCCCGTGAAAACACAGAAGAGTACCTCAGAGGATTCTCTGGCTTCAGTCACTACACACTTATTTTAAATGTGGAAAATGTAGAATTGAAACCAGGATCTAGTCATTGATTTGCAGGAAGTATGCAAGCAACCTTTTGCATAAAATCCATCTCAGCCAGAAAGATGTAGTCCCACTTATGGAGTGCTTACTTTGTTCTCTCAGTACCTTCTAACAGTGCTCTCATGCTAACTTTGAAAAGAAGGTTACTTGATATGCACCTAGATACTTGATACGAACCTAGTCCCAACTTCCTGCAACCTGTGGCGAGGGGAGATAGTAACAGGATGCCCTTGACCCTTGATTCTCTAAGTCAACGTTCCCTCAGTTGAATAGCTTTGTTTTGTTTTGATTTTCTGCTAGGACAGCAAGTTTTGAAGACAACATAGGAGTGGGGAATTAGGGGAAACGGAGCAATCTCACCGTACTCACGAACTTTTACCCAATCTATAATAATAGATTATCAATTAATGTAATTAATATTAAAAATCCAAAGTACGGGGACGCCTGGGTGGCTCAGTTGGTTAAGCAGCTGCCTTCAGCTCAGGTCATGATCCCAGCGTCCTGGGATTGAGTCCCACATCGGGCTCCTTGCTCAGTGGGGAGCCTGCTTCTCCCTCTGCCTCTGCCTGCCATTCTGTCCGCCTGTGCTTGCTCTCTCTCCCTCTCTCTCTGACAAATAAATAAAAAATCTTAAAAAAAAAAAATCCAAAGAACGTCTTTTTCCTTAACCCATCTAACTGACATGCTCACAGGAGCAGTTTATCTCCTTTAACTGGATTATTGCTTCCTCCTCCATAGCTATGTGCTTTTTAGATTTCGTTAATTAATAAAACTGAAAATAAAATTTTTAAAAGTCGTCTGTTTCCTGGCCCTGAAATACCGAGTCATCCTTCAGGAGCAAGGCTAGCCTGGGTTCACTGGGTTCCAAGGCCTCCTTTTGCTTGTGTACCTTATTCAGCATCTTTGGTTGCCTGCTTGCCTGTTGTATCCAGACACAACCTTTCCCACTAAGTGGAGAATCAGGTACTTGTCACTTATTTTAAGGATCTGCCAGCATCAGAAACATGAAAGAGTCCTCTCAGATCTTTTATAAGCAGCCAGCCAAGGGGAAAAAAATATCAACCACGATTCTCCAATCTCTGGGATGTCACTTAGATGAGAACTGACTTCAGGTCCTACCCCAAACTGTGGTCCTTCCTCCAAATTGCTATAGGTTGCTGTCACTGTGATTCACCACCTCCTCAGTGAGCCTTAGTTTTCTTCAAGTTTGTCCCTAGGCTGGTGTATTCATTTTCTATTCCTGCGGTAACAAATGACTACAAATGTTGTGGCTTAAAACAACACTCATTTACTATCTTACAGTCTGTAGATTAGGAGTTCCACACAAGTCTCCCTGGGCTGGTATCAGAATGTTGGTAAGGTTGCATTCATTTCTGGAGAATCTATTCTCTTGCCTCTTCCACGGTGTGGAGGCTGGCTACCTTCCTGGCTCACGGAGCCTGATTCCGTCTTCAAAGCCAGAAACATTGCATCTCTCTCTGATCATGGGTGGCTCCAGATCTCTGACCACAGCCAGGAAAGCATCATGGGTTTTAAAGAGCCACATAATTTGGTGCACCTGGATAACCCAGGATAATTTCCCCATCTCCAGGTCCTTGACCTCAATCATACCTGCAAGGTCCGTTTTTGCCATGTAAGCTAACATACATTTATGGTTTCCAGGGATTAGGGCATGGGCAGCTTTAAGAGTCATTATGTGACGTGGGCCTGGGGCAAAAGGTCAAGAGAGAATCCTTTAGACATTTTCAGTGCAAAAATGTGTTTTTATTAGGCAGAAAGAGCTGCACTGGGATTGTGAGGAGCAATTGATTACATACTTTTAAACTGGGAAAAGTAGAGATAAAAGAAGTTTCCAAAAGGATTTTCATATGGTAAGCAAGACTTACAGGATCCTGGATGTCTGGCTGTTGTTAAGCTAAGGTTGCTTTTTACCTCTAGATAAGCCTTGAACATTCAGGCTCTTTTTTTTTTTTTTTTTTTTTTTTTTTTAAATTTTTTTTGAACATTCAGTTGTGAGTTCTTGAGGAATGTCATATTGTGTCTTTCTCAGGTATTTATCAATGGGCTGCAAATTGTAAGGAAATTTAGTTTTATCTATGTTTCTTTTACCTTTGTTGTCATCAGTTAAATTGCCTGTCCCATGTGGTTTCTGACCATTTCCCTTTCTCTCCTCCTGCTTCCTCTTTGCTGCCCTGTGGAGTTCCTGCTCCTTTTCCCCCTGAAACACTTTGCTTCCATCTCTACCACCTGTCAGTAATCACACTGACTCTCTCCCCCGTTTTGCTGAATGGTTTCTTTAATCTAATGAGCCTAGGTAGAGAGTATTTCTATATACAAATATATATTGTGCACACACACACATATTCAGAAATCTGTGCAAATAGCTCATCTTGCTTGAAAATTGTGTGTCATTTTGGGGTGGGCAGTTTCCTTGAAGGTAGTTTTGGGAGTAACTAGAAGTCTAGTCTGAATTTGCCTTTGTTGAAAGTTTTAAAAGGAAAAGAAAAAAATGCAGTTCTTTCGTAACTACCAGAATCAGGTCACAAAAAAAATTTTTTTATATATAAGGACACAAAATTTAGTAAATTTAATAATTTAAAAGATTTATAAAGAAAAAAAATTGTCCCTAACTTGGTCTGGGACAGACCTTTTAATTCACAACAGCCTTCTGGGAAGAAATTAGCATCCTGATAAACTGCTTAAGTAATTTTCAGATAAACTTTTAATGGTATTAAGACCTCTTCTGGGAAACAGTTGTCATCCCACTCAGCTGAATGATAGCTAAGAGTTCAAAGATCTTTCACCAGACATCTTTTATCTTTCCTCTTTGCTTATAGTCTAAAAGAGTATCTTACCACTTTGTGTGTGTGTGTGTGTGTGTGTGTGTGTGTGTGTGTGAGAGAGAGAGAGAGAGAGAGAGAGAGAGAGAGAAAGTTAAAAATTGTCCAATTTAGGACTTACAGCAAATTGGAAATAAAATTTGATCAGTGCATATAACTAAGTATATTATTGGTATTTGGTCTCATTTATAAGCACAATATTCTAACCATTTTAAACTACAGTTGGGAATTTAACACTTGATTTTACTTATTAAATATTTGTATTGTCTGAAAAGTTTTCCAAGTACTTACATAATTATTTAAAAATTTAGTAAATTAAATCTATTTATTTATTTATTTTAAGATTTTATTTATTTGACAGAGATCACAAGTAGGCAGAGAGGCAGGCAGAGAGAGAGAGGAAGAAAAGCAGGCTCCCCATTGAGCAGAGAGCCTGATGCAGGGCTCATTCCAGGACCCTGAGATCATGACCAGAGCCCAAGGCAGAGGCTTTAACCCACTGAGCCACCCAGATGCCCCAGTAAATAAAATTTAAAAGTGGAATAAACCTATGCCCGTAGATGTTCTAATACAGTATATAAACTTACTGAGATTGCAAGTTAAGATTTCAAGTTGGAATAGATTTCACAATAACAAGTTTTAAACTGGAACTACAAACCTCACCTATTATTCTAATATACTAAATTATTCTAATATGCTATTATCATCATTATATTAAGTTATTATTATTATTCTAATATGCTAAGTTCTTCAAAACATTTCAGATACTTAAAATAGCAAGTATGCATAGTTGGCTTAACCAAGGTTACAAAATATTAATATCATAGATGTGTTTCTCTTAAATATTTTAATACTTAATTCTAAATCTAGATCAGGTTTTAAAAAAATCTAAAGCAGGTTTTAAAAAAAAAGAAATGCTAGTGGTGTCTGGGTGACTCAGTGGGTTAAGCCTCTGACTCTTGGTTTCTGTTCAGGTAGATCATCTCAGGGTCCAGAGATCCCGCTCCTGCTCAGGGCTCCGTGCAGAGCATGGAGCCTGCTTAAGATTCTCTTCCTTTCCCTCTGCCACCCCTGCACTGTGCTCACATTCTCATTCTTAAAAAAAAAAAAAAAAAAAAAAAAAAAAAAAAAAAAAAAGCTACACATAATGAAACAATTACGACACTCAGCACAGCTTGGGGAATTATCTTTCTTCCCACGAAATTTTTGGAATTGCCTTTCATTTTTCTGGTTCTTGGAGACCAGAATATATTGATAAGGTAGCAATGGATTCTTATCTGGGGTTCTGAATGACTTCCCAAGTGTATATGTAGAATCCAAAAAGCCTTCCTAACTTAGAATGGGTGGACTTAGATGTGAGTCATATAATTATCAAATTTTGAAGCAAAAATCTGTAATCCTCACTGAGGAATTAAACTCAATTAGATTTTGCATTTCTTTTTATGGTTAATTGGTGTCTCCATTCTAGGTCTGAATACCCATGAGCTGAAAGGATTTTCACATTATCTTAGTATCATATAATTTAGCAGATATGAAAATGATATCATCATGTATTATTATTATTGAGTCATAAATTCCAGGGTCGTCTATTACTATCTTTTCTCCTAAGCTCTTAAACTTTTTGCCTCTCATCTCTGAAAACAGTGCCATCAAGCCTTATTTTCCTCATAAGGCAATAATGCAGGCTGGCTGAGTCCAAGGAACCAGAGGAGGGTTCCACAGGATCAGCTAAGAGGGTCCTTGGCTTTGCCCAGGATAGAAATCAAACTTGAGCTGAGAGGAAGTGAGAGCAAAGTTTATTGAGACATCGAGAGAATGCAGATACAGTGTCTGGGAGACTTGGAAAGGAAGGAAGAGTGAGCCTCATCTTAGCCTGGGGTCTGAGGTTTTTACTGAGAACTGTGGACAGTGCATCCAGGAGCAAAGACAAGTGTTTAGGTTTCTCCAAGAGTCACTTACACCCTGGAGCCTGGGGTCTTGATGAACTGGTGGTCTTGGAAACCATTCATGGCAACTCAGCCCTGCCCCATCACTCACTCCTCAGATGTTATCTGTGGTGCTAGAAGACTCCAAGAAATCATCAAGTCCTTCACCTTCACAGGAGGAATATAAATTATCTGTTCTATGAGGCATGTGTAAGGTGAGGGTATAGGTCCTAGCAAGAATAGAAGCAGGAAAAGGAAAAAATAAATAAATAAATAAAAGTTTTCATGAGGTCCCTATAGTTTTTCTGGATCGATAAGAATAATAATGTCCAACACACAGATTGTTTGAATACTAAACTGGGTATTTGGAAATTTTTTTGGTAATAGAATTAGTGTTGCTATTTTGTTTGTTTGTTTGTTTGTTTACCACAACCACTAACTAACTAGCCTTTACTGTGTTCTCACTTCAGGTCAGATACCACAATAGGATCTTTATATAAACCCACTGAAACCTCTAAACAATGCTACGTGTTTGGTAATACTAATATCTGCTTCGGAACCAGGGCTTTGGGAGCCTAAATTCTAACTTCTGGTTATGGCCACAGTTATGTTGTTACACAGGTGGAGCAGAATTTAAAGCCAGATCTGACAGCCTCCAAGGGCAGCTCTTTTAACCTCTCTTCTATATAAGCTCTGGCTTCAGAGCTTGGTAAGTGCCCTAGGCAACCAGGAAAAGATGATCAGTGTAAACCGGACCAGCCAGACTCTCCTTGCAAAAGGGGTCCACTCTTTTTTACACCATCCTTTTCCTCTTACCTCCACAAATGCCCTTTTATTGCTGTTGGACTCTTTCATCTTTGCTGGGCTTATATTACCAAGTATATATTAAGCTGTTCCAAGACAGGGAGTATGTTTTACATTGTTTCAGTTCCTTGGTGGAACATGACGCCATATGCGTGGTAAGTGTTAGAAAAGCAGCAATGAATGACTTGGGCAAAGAGTTCAAACAACAACAAAGGAACACTGATTTATATTATTTAGTGCCGAACCCAGAGGAGAGATTTTACCGGGGTAGTGGGGAGTGAACCCTTTAAAGATGTATTTTTGTTGTTGTTGTTGTTCTGCTCTATACTTGGCATTTACACATACTTTCTTTCATTCAAGCCTTTTAACAACCCACCACGATCAGTTGTATTACTGCTATTATCATTGCTATAGAGACACTAAAGAAGTTAAGAAACTTGTCAAAGATAAAAATCAAGTAAGCGTCAGGCCCAGATTTTGGGGCCTACTGTGTCTGATTTCAGCTATAAAGGAAAAGAACATTTCTTTTGTTCATAAAGTGAGTACTGAAAGCTGTTTATTGTTGAAGGTATTTGCTACCACAATGCTGAACATTCTTAGTAGAACCCTTTGAACCAGGCTTCTGTATTCTTTAACAAAATCGATTTAGGGGCGCCTGGGTGGCTCAGTGGGTTAAGCCTCTGCCTTCGGCTCAGGTCATGATCCCAGGGTCCTGGGATTGAGCCCCACATCCAGCTCTCTGCTTGGCAGGGAGCCTGCTTCCCCCTTTCTCTAAAAAAAAAAAAAAAAACAACCGATTTAAATGTAATACCTTTCAGACTTGGCCAGTCATTGGAAGGAACGAAAAATAGACCAAATTGATTTCAATGGCCTCCTGCCCCTCCTTTTAGGCACACCTCATCCTCTAAGCACCTAAGGGCTATTTATCACCCAGAGGGTCCTCAGAGCTGTCCTGTGATACCTTCTCCATTCTTTTAAAACAAGTCTAAGGTGGCACTTTGCTGGTATTTCATTCTCAATATGGTTGACATTAAACTCACTCTTTCCCCAAGTGCCCCATATAAACCTTGTTCCTGCTTTTCCTCCTGCATGCTCTGTGACCTTGCATCTCCATGACCTTCCAGCTATACGTCTGCCCAAGCCAGAAGGTCATGTGTCGACTTCCTTCCCTGAAGCTCCCACATGAAATCAATCACCAAATTTTATTGACATTACTTCCTACCACTCCCAGAATTTGTTCTTTTCTTTTTTCCCCATTTCTACTGTCAGAATCATAGTTCAGTCAGTATTTCTTTCCCTACCTTCCTTTCTTTCTTTCTTTTGTTTGTTCATTCATTCTTTCTTTCTTTCTTTTGCCTTGGATTAATGAAAATGGACCTTTAGATATTTCTGTGTTTGGGATCATAACTTACACTTTGAGTTCTTTATGTTACAGCCAAAAATATCTTTTTTTTTTTTTAAAGATTTATTTATTTATTTATTTGACAGACAGAGATCACAAGTAGGCAGAGAGAGAGAGAGAGAGAGAGAGGAAGAAGCAGGCTCCCTGCTGAGCAGAGAGCTCGATGCAGGGCTCCATCCCAGGACCCCGGGATCATGACCTGAGCCGAAGGCAGAGGCTTTAACCCACTGAGCCACCTTGGCACCCCGTCAAAGATATCTTTTAATGGGAGAATATGTTCTGGTTGGATCCCTTTTTTATGTTGTCACTATTTCCAGGAATCTGGGGACAGAATACATTTGTGGCTCTGATAAACTTTTAAGCATCGTATTTCAAATTCACCTTTTCCTCCAAACTGCTCTTTGGCCAGAATTAGCCAAGTTTTCTCATGCTTTGTGATATTTGCTATTTTCTGTTGAGAAATCATTTCTCATGCCTGGTCTCCAGCAACATTCCACCCCTCCCTCAAGTCTCAGTTAAGTCTTACCAACAAAATCCTTGCTAATGGGTATCGTCCTTACCTCCTGTAGCAGGCTTACATGAGTTATCTAAATATTCTCATAGTCAAACTACGTACTCTTTTTTCCCCATGTATTTCCATGGAAGCTTTGTATTTCTTGGTTTTTACCCCCATTGTATTTGTCCTCATGTACATGGACAGAGATCTGGAATAGAGTAGGCACTCATAGAATGCTTGTTTACCTGAAATATTAAACTTATTCATCATATTTATTATTGATTTAATGTAGGAAATGTCAGGTAACTGACACACAAATTTTTACTAGGTTTTTCTATTTTAGAAATTACACATGAAAGGCAAAAAACAAGAAAATTAATCACGCCAACTCAAAGTAGATATTATGCTTGTAGGAGTTTGAACAGCATGAGAACGTAACGGAGAAATGTTTGTAGTAAATGTGTACTAAATTAATGGAAGAACAGTTAATGAAAAACATTTATACAATACTTGTGTGACACAATGCTGTATATTTTACTATTTGACTTCTAGCTCTTTTTTTTTTTTAAGATTTTATTTATTCATTTGGCAGAGAGAGATCACAAACAGGCAGAGAAGCAGGTAGAGAGAGAGGGGGAAGCAGGCTCCCCGCCGAGCAGACAGCCCGATGTGGGACTCGATCCCAGGACCCTGAGATCATGACCTGAGCCGAAGGCAGAGGCTTAACCCACTGAGCCACCCAGATGCCCCTACTTCTAGCTCTTTTTACAATGTAGCTGGGCATTCAATTGGATGGAATAATTTGACTAAACAAGTGGGACACTCAAATTTAGATTAAAAAAAAAGAGAATCTTAAAGATAAGATAACACGGTCCTCAAATAGTAAAGCTGGGACAAGTGAAGGAATATAAAATGCTCAATCAGAATAAAAAGTTCAAAAAAAAATAAAAAGTTCATTTGTGTGATATTGTGGCATGTGTCTTTCACTGCATTTAACATCTTAAACAACAGAAAGTTGCATAAATTCATTGAATTTTATATTGGCTAGCTTGGATAAAATTATTAAAGACACAAGTATTCTACAAGAATTCTGGTGGGTAACACAGGTCGAGACACTGTTTTGGCCAGTTAAGTATTAGGTGGGTTTTTTGTTTTGTTTTGTTTTGTTTGTTTTTTGCTTTTGTTTGTTTTTGTTTCTATCATGCCCCAAACTTTCACTCAATATTGGTGACACATTTTATTTACACTCTCTGAAACCTCCACAAATGACTCAGTTATAGATCAGTAATTCATGCTTTTTTATTTTTTGATTTTATTACCTAAACTTACTCTTCTAAGCATCGTTTTATGTTTCTAGTTAAATATAAGTGAAAATTGATTGGAGTATTTCTCAATGGAATTTTATCTTTATTTCATCATAATTGCTTCATATTTGAATAATGACAGATGAACTGCCTCATTCAATTGCAGTTTTAAGACTTTGAAGTCACAATAACAGCACAGGATTTAAATCCTCAAGCCATTATTATAGCAGAAAAGACATTGGAGAAAATGAAAACTTATGGTGCTATAATTTGCTAGAAGAAAAAAAAAGGACTGCAATGGCTAAAACATATTATTTCCTGGACAATTTCTAACCTAAGCCATTATGACATAAGAGTGAACTGGACAGTCACATTGTGGTGCCACCTTCCTAAATTACTTCTAGAGCAGTATTTTATAACTATTGAGCCAAAATTCACATAGCAAGTAAATGGCATCACAATTACTTTGCTTCAGGATGAAACATTATCTCAGTGGCATTTATAATTCTATTCAGCAACAATCCCGTATTTCACCAATAGAGATTTCATCAGATCTTTTTCTTTTTTCTCTGACATTTACATCAAGAGCTGAGTACTTGTTAATACTCTGAGGTATGCATTTCAAAATTCTTTTTGTCTTTGTATTCAGTTTTAAGTAATGAATCAAACAATATGCAGAGGCTAAAAGTACAAAACAGATCTCGCATTTAAAATTTCATTAAACATGGCTAATATATTTTGCAGTGGCTGATTTATACATACAACACTTTCATTTCTTGATGAAGACACTACATTTCTACCAGTGTGGCATCCGAAGTTTTTCAAAACCTCAATACGCAGTGGGATGAGATGCAAAGTAAACGGAATAAATGAAAACACAAAATACTAGCATAATTCAGAGCACACAAAATAACACACATAATAGGAAATATTTATAAAGGATTATAATGAGTAAAATGAACATGACAACAGCTCCCATTTGAAATTACAGAAAGACCTCTTTTTAATAGGGATTTTCTTTAGCCAGTTACCAAAGCAAGCTGACATTCCTAGCAAGTCAATACCTTTTTTAAAGAATGCAATGATATGAAAAAAAGTAATTATATATTATAAAAATTATATTTTGGAGGTGCCTGGGTGGCTCAGTCGTGAAGCATCTATCTTTGGCTCAGGTCGCCATCCCAGGGGCCTGGGATCACGCCCTGCTTCTGGCTCCCTGCTCATCAGGAAGTCTGTTTCTCCCTCTCCCACTCCCCCTGCTTGTGTTCCCTCTCCTGCTGTGTGTGTCTCTCTCTCAAATAAATAAATAAAACCTTTAAAAAAAAATTATGTTCTGTACTAACACTAAATTTGGTGCGGTTAAAAAACCCCTGGATATCAGCTTCTAGGCTAATAGGAAGAACATCATTAGATACTTCTTCTTTAAAGGATCCTAGCACACTATGAATGAAGCGCCAGAGTCAGGAAAAAAAACACCGGATATTTTCAATACTAGTGGAATCTATTTAAACTCTAAAGCCTTGTTTGTTTCCTTTCTGACACTGTTTAACTACTCAGACGTCCTATGTCATTTGGGCTCTTGAAGAAAGTGAAATTGACTTGACTGCTCAGTGTGCGCACCCAGTCAATGTCTTCTTATGTTGCAGGCTATTGAGGAAATTGCCAATGTTTCTTGGATCTTGGGGATGAATTTACAATTAAGAAAAAAAGAGTTTTATAACATACAATGGCATAACCTATATGTACATAAACTTAATTGATTAGTAGCTATTTTTAGAAAATATTGTTGTTTTGGGGCACCTGGGTGGCTCAGTGGGTTAAGCCTCTGCTTTCGGCTCAGGTCATGATCCCAGGATCCTGGGATCAAGCCCTGTATCAGGCTCTATGCTCAGTGGGGAGCCTGCTTCCCCCCCCCCTCTCTGCCTGCCTTTCTGACTACTTGTGACCTCTGTCTATCAAATATCTTTAAAAATAAAAAGAAAAGAAAATATTGTTTTATTTAATCTGTTTCTATCTGATTCCCTTTAACAGTTTTAGATTTCTGTCTGAATTAAGGAGAGCTTTGTTTGATGCACTTCACCTTTGAATTGAATTTGGTCAAGCTTTGTCAAATTGACTGATTAATTATAATCAATTAATGTGTCTCAGTTTATTGTAATTCAAATCTCCATTTTCCAACTTCTCTTTCTTGAGGTTCTTTCTTTAAAAAAGCAGATCAGGAAGATTCCTACCTTGATGCGTACTTAGGAGTAGATGTTGCCAGCAACTGAGTGGTGCCTAAGACGGCAAGAAAGAAGATGATGAACTGTGTGAAAACATATCAAAGGATTTTCCTTTCTGTGCTCAAATGCACAAGGTGATATCTGGCATCACAGGTCTAGGAAACTGTTACAAAGAAAACTATCCCTGTGGTAAGTTCACATCACATTTTGAACCAGATTCGTAGGTTCTAGACACTCTCCCCTATCTTTCAGCTGTGAGGCACAGGCCTTTATATTTCCAGTCCTTCCACTGAAATAACTCTTTGACCTCTGTGCTCAGCACCAGAAGAATACTCCTTTTCCTTATTCCCTCTTAGATCTGTCCCTAAAGTTTGCAGGCCCCAGAGCGGGGGTACAAATAGAGACCTGTATGTGTGTGTGTGTATATATATATATATATATATAACTTAATGTTTAATACTTGAAACTTATAAAACAAATTATTAATAAACTATTAAATAATACCAAGTTCTATCTTCCTACCTTGATGCACATTCCTTTATAATGAACTGGAAAACTAGATTCAAGGCTTGAATTTTGGTGCTCCTTGGACTCCACTCGGAAATGAGAGTGCACACCAACCCCCTGACCTTGGTCTTCAGTTTGAACCAAGCTCTCTCTTCCTACTCCAGGCTTCCTCTCTCAGCTGGAGGGACTTCAATGGGATGCTTGTCTAGCTTCATCCAACCTTTCTCCCAAATGGCTTTTCCTTAGTCAAGCCTGAGGTCTGGCAGCGTGGTCAACTTTTGGAAAGATGGAAGTAGGGCCTAGAAGATGGCTAAATGCTCTTGGAGCAGGAAGTTCCCAAGTCTTCAGTATCTGTAGATGTCTAGATGTCTGGAGATCGGACTCAGCTGGGTACATGAATCTAGTCTGTGGACCCCTCACTCATGGAGAGGAGGATTGCTGGAAGAGAACCAGAGCCCTCTAAAGTATGGATCTCTTCAGGGCAGGGGCTCCGTGAGTCTCAATTGTATTTAGAGAAGAAGCACCCTAAGGTCATTCATATTAATATGTGAATGGTCAAAGATACTAATTCCTCAGTAGGGTTGAAATGACCCCCTAATTTTAAAATAAATGAGGTCACCAACTTTTCATATTAAAGATCTATTTGTAATGTGGTTGTTTGAAACTTGTCAGATGGGTCAGCAAAAGCATGCTTAGTTTACAATATAGTTGGAATTCTAATGAAAAGAAAAGGAGAGACCACACTAGTTTTGTAATACCAGTTAATTAAATTATATATAAAAACATAAAACAAAGGAAAATAAGCCCAGAAGTCTTTTGATTTCCTGTAATTCTTCATAAAATTTGAAATTTCCCAGTAATAATTTTTGATCATGACTATAGCTGCTAATACCCCGGGACCATTCAGATCAGAGTCTCCTTAACTCAAGGGACATTGAAATTCAAGAAGAGAGCTTGAAGAATAAGGTGTTGACCCTGTGTTGATCTGCAAGTTTGCATCTAAAGCATTGCCTTTGAGCAGGGTTGACGCCCAGCCAGTTTAAGTACAAGTCTAGATCTGTTACTTATGAGGACTATCTATTAATGCCAATAGTCATCTGGTCAATATGTATGACTTACCACTATTTATTTATTTAAAGATTTTATTTGACAGAGATACAGTGAGAGAGGGAACACAAGCAGGAGGAGTGGGAGAGGGAGAAGCAGTTTCCTGCTGAGCAGGGAGCCTGATGTGGGGCTTGATTCCAGGACCCTGGGATCATGACCTGAGCTGAAGGCAGACACTTAACGACCGAGCCACCTAGGCACCCTGACTTACCACTGTTTAAATATTTTGAATATCCTTGTTTAAATATTTTGAGTATCTCTTCATTGTCTCTGGGGCAATTTAAGAAGTAACTTACCTGAAACATAACCTCAAACAAGCTGTACACCAGAAAAATAAGAAATGTTTTTTTAAAGATTTTATTTATTTATTTGAGAGAGAGAGAGAGAACGAGAAAGAACATAAGTGTGTGGGGGGGGGGGGAGTGATGGGAGCAAAGGGAGAGGGAGAAGCAGACTTCCAACTTGGCAGGAAGCCTGATGCCATGAGGCTCCATCCCAGGAACCTGGGATCATGACCTGAGTGGAAGGCAGAAGCTTAACCAACTGAGCCACTGAGGCACCCCAGAAAAATATATTTTAAATACAGTAAAATATTGCAATAAATCAGAATCAGATATAAAAAGAATGATATTGGTCCTCCACCATTCAACCTTTCATTAGAAAGCTTTCATCTTTGGAGAGGGTGAGCAGACGGCAAGCAGAGACAACACTGACTCAGGAGATGGGTGTGTCCTCCATTTACAGTAATTTCCTGCCCCAATCTCATCAGATTTGGCTGATGGAACTAACCCAGCCTAGCTAACTAACCATAAAAACCATGTAACTGAGATTTCTGAATTTATTACTTCTATTGAGGAAATCCCAGGCTGCAACAGAACCCAGAATAGTCCCCATCTATATGTAAGCTAAAGTGAACAAGTGCCATGAGGTGACACCAGATCACAGATGAACATGACACTGATTTGGATTCTGTAGGCAAATGGGTCTCAGAACTTCTAGCTGGCTGGATTGACAGGATAGCCCCTGTCATTTCGTTCACCTTATAACAATTGGGTCCTAGGTTTTGTGTGATTTATTTTTGTTTGGATCCCATTTATTTTCATTCAGAGGGATTTTACTGTACAAGTAAATATAAGAAGAAGGAAAAAAGATGGAGATACCAGTTTATCAGTAAAGCCAAATAGGAAAGTTTAACACAAGAGGTGGAAGCAACTTAACAAGTTTGAGTTCGGACAGATGGCTACCAATGACGAAGGATGCCCATATGTAATTCTACAGACTAGGGAACTCAGTTATGTCTCTCCATATTAGTAGCATTTCCTCACTCTCTGACATTGACCTGCACAAGCCAATATCTCAAGGAGTATTTTCCTGAATTAAATGGAATAATAAAAGTAGCAGCAATCCATTCACCAGAATGATATTTGTTAACAAAAATGGTATAACAAACCTTTGATGGCTACCCTTCAATTTAATAATAAAATTTTAGGATTGAGGATAAGTTTTAGGATTTAGGATAACATGATCTCAAACTAAACCCTGGCCTCATTGGGGATTTACCTGTTACTTCCTTAGATTAATATGTTACTTCCTTAGATTTCTTGATACGTGCTTGTATATTTATGTGTCTACATACACACATGCATATAAATTCTAGACACACAGTACTATTTTTCATTAATTATGTAAGATTTGCTTCATTGTTTATAGCTGAAGCTATAGTATCATGCTAGATTTTTGTGTCTTGCTAGATTTTGTGATCTGTACAGTATAAAATAAAAATAATTGTATTAATTATTTTACAAGATCGTGAACTCTGATTTTAGAGATAAGAAACAATGGTTTATCTAATGGCTATTTCCCCCTTTTTCCAAAGTAGTAAAACACCAATTTTCTTTTTTGCTGACAATGTGCCCAGTGAAAAAATCGCATTTAAAAAACTTTTTCTTTTGGTCAGTAGTGACCAATAAGATATATGAAAATTGTTCATCTGTAACTTACAATTTGCTGGTAATACTCTCCTTACTATGAACTAAAATATAAGAGTGATATAACATTAGAAGAACTCATTAATAACACTGGTAGATTCTTAAGTTTTTAAATAATGTTCAGAGTTAAATTGACTTTTTGAGTATTGCTAGCATCAATTTATTTATTAGAATGTTCACAAAATTTATATGAATCTATAAATGAGATTGAAAGACATTAGAGTAAGAGAAGAAATCAAGTTATTTTTCAACATTTTCTGCACTTTGATCTCTGCATGTCTCTCTCTGAGACATCAAGGAGTCCATCTCATTCATTGTGAAATTATCTACTTATAATTAATCAGGATATATACAGAATGAATTTTTCTAAATATTTGTATAATATGATAGTTGGGGTTAAAAATGAACATAATCTTTCATCTAAAATAAAGCTACTCCTAATATATCATTTTGAGAATTGTTTTACTTCTAAATTTTTAATTATTCTAATATTTTTAGTTTACCCAAAATATATATGAACTTGAAGAGAAAAAGTATATGCAGCTACATCTTTTCTTTGGAAGAAGTAATCTGCTCCATTTTCATAGCTGAATGTTGATAACCAAATTTGAGTGAAGCAGTTAATAATTCTTCATCTTCCAAGTATTTTTGAGATACAGTTTACTTCATAATCTCTGCAGATTAATTTTGAATATGTAAGAAAATTAATAGATTTTAACTCAAGCATTATATTATTACAATGTTGAATGGGTCAGAATATGCTGAGATCAAATTGCATTTAAAAGTAAATACTTTCGGGGCGCCTGGGTGGCTCAGTGGGTTAAAGCCTCTGCCTTCGGCTCAGGTCATGATCCCAGGGTCCTGGGATCGAGCCCTACATCAGGCTCTCCGCTCAGCAGGGAGCCTGCTTCCTCCTCTCTCTGCCTGCCTCTCTGACTACTTGTAACCTCTCTCTCTGTGTCAAATAAATAAAAAATATTAAAAAAAAAAGTAAATACTTTCTGTCTTCCGTACCCAGAAACACTCTCATTCAGTAGGTCATTGGATGGACACTGAAATTTTTACACACATACACACCCGTATTCCCAATCATTATGGTAGAGAAGTTTTGACTAGATTTGGGGAAAAATCAGCAAACAAACAAGCACTGCCCTCAAACTTCTAGTTAGCCAGTAAAGGTTTTCCAAAGAGATAACCATTGGAAGTAGAGAGTATTTTTTCCCTCCTGATCAACAGTATAAGTTTTGTCCATTGTGTGTAAGGATAAATATATGTTTTCAGTTTTAATAACTGAGCATTATCTTGAGAGTGAAAATGTAACCTAGCTGAAGAATCATTATAGGATTTTTTTCTTAACTGGAAACTTTTCCCCCCAGCTGTCTGCAGAAATAGATTATTTCTCCTAATTTCCTGATTTAGTTATAGTCATAGTGTACATAAAAACAGATTTGATTTTCTTGGAATCAAACATAAAATGAAAGCCAAGGCCTTATCACTGAAACAAGACAGCAGTTTTGCAGAGCTGTGTACATCCTTTGAACTCAGATGACATTGTCTCAGAGGAAAAGATGTTTGATGAGTTTTTTACACTTTAAAGCTCTTGCTAAGGAAAATGAGCTGGGGATCTCTTTTGGTAGAATTGAAGGGGGGGGGTTGGATCATTTCGTCTTCAAAAGATGAGGGAAAAAGTGTCATTTTCTATTTCCCTTAAGTATTATTCTTTCAAATACTTGTGTGACAAGAGGTTCAACAGGCTTAGATTTGGGGTTTTAGTTTTCCAGAAATGCATGGAGGACTTAAATGGCCCTGTACATCAAAAGGAAGACACAGAGTAAAAAAATCCCCCTAGAAAGAAGGAAATGGTGCTCTTAAAAAAATAAAATATAGTTCATAAAATTGCTACAGTGATTCAATATCCGACAATTTAAGAGGAAATTAACAATTAAAACTCAAAACTGAATTAACTAACATTATGCACATCTAATTCAAATTGTCAATGATAAACCAAGAGAGAAATGCTCTTTAGAGATGGAAAGTTTTAAATGCACTGCTTCACTGAATGCATATATATTATGTGCTAAGTTCTGTACTAGTTGTTGTGTTTATATGCTGAGGATGAGGTCAGGTCAAAGAAATAAAGAACAATGAGAAATAAGGTCATGTAGAGTAGAAAGAAGGAGGGAAGGATAAAGTGATGAGTGACCGAAACGATAAACAGTGCAAGTCAGAAGAGTCAAAACTGGAAGGACTGGACATGTTGACAAGCGTGGAGTCTGAGATTTTGTACTACTTACAACTTAGTGTGCTGCTGTTTCATAAATGATGGCAGAAGACAGAAGATTCCTGGGTCAGACAAAGGACATGGCAGGTAGCTTGGGCTTCATGCCCATATCAGTTTCTCTTGGTCCTCAGGTCCCATGGCAGCAATGTAGAGGAGATGGGCTCAGGTGGAGAAACTGCGCACAGTGGGTTTGTGCATCAGAGCAGAGAGGCCTTGAAATTAGCAAGCCCCAGTTATGTCTAAGGGCAAACCTGCTCAACCAAACTTTGCCCCAAAGGGAGACGAATCTTCATTCTCCTGAGCAATGAACAAACTTCTCTTTGCTCCAGGGAATGTCACTACATCTTCCATGGCTGTTTGCTCTACAAAATCCTTGAAAAGCTACTCGAGAACAAAGCTGTTGATGCCGCTGGCTCAAAGAAGGCCAGAAACAGGGGACCCATAGAAGATGCAGAAAGGATAGCAATTTCAGCTGGCATTCCTGCACCATTTTGCCACCAGCTCTTAACAGGCCTTTTCTTTAGCCCGAAATAATATTGGCACAAATCATTCTTCCACATGACCTTTTTAAACTCTGATCAGCTGAGTTATTCTTGAACGAAGGAAACAGAAGTATTGTGTCCAGTTTTTAAGACACACACATTTATAAATCCCATGAAAACTTGTAAAGACATAGGTTTTGGGGAAAACTTTCAGGCATTTTCATCATATGTGTTTTAAGAGAGATTTTAAATTATTTCAATTAATTATTTTTGTTTCTTCTCCTTCTTGTCACTGTTTTAGAGGAAAATATATCATTGTGGTGTTTGCCAAGTCTAGCAGTTTTGAGATATTTATAATTTTCTCCATGTCCTAATCATTTTCATTTCTTCTGGTGAACAAAAACAAGGCTCTTCAGCCTCATTATCATGTCCTTTCACAGACTCTATAACAGTATAGAACCTAACAAGATGGAAATGCTTCTATTATATTTCAGCATGAATCACAGTAGGGATTAATTGTAATCTAAAATCTTGAAATAAAAACCCAAACTCTATTCCTGATAGGTTATGTAACGTGTTTATTTTCTTTAATTTCATTGTTAGTTAGGGAAATAATTTTTTAAGTTTAAACTTTGTATTGTTACTTTGAGGTATATTGCTTCATTCCACCGGCAGAGAGTAGTTTCAGTGATAGGTGATAAATTATTTAACAACCAACTCTGAAAACCAAAGCCCCAAGCTGTAGCATTTGCTGGGTTTTGTGGTGTAAGCAGTTCCAGCACAGCCTACTTCAAGCTACCAACGCAATGTCACTGAAGAAGGGTTGAGATAGTATATGCACATGTGGCTTTTGCAAGTTTATCGGAGTCCCCCCCAGCTCATCACTTGTTGGACTGTATCTTCAATTACTTATACTTTCCATCTGTAATATGGGTCTTTGGAAAATAGGAAGGCCATAGTTTAATTTGCAGTTGGCCAAATAAAGTGTATGTGCTGGTAGGACGGCTGCCATGTAACCGGAGAGAATACAGTCCTTTTCTATTGGTGAATACGGGATTGATCAATTACCGTATGTACCAGACTAGAGGGCACATCTCCAGCAGTCAATACCTTTGGGCATGTGCACACAGGGTTATACTGATTAACTCACCAACTCGGTTCTAGAAAACTCCACTCAGAAAAGTCTCCGTTTATGGAAGTCATTCCTGAATCTGCCTTTCACCCCAGTTCACCATCTTCTCTTCTATGTGTTTCTATCACATCTTCAAATCTTTTTATCAAGTTAAGGAAATTCTTAGGCTTCATCTCTTTATATGTTACTCTCCCCCAACTTCTCTATCCCCTTCCTCTGTGTCAAAAGCACTCCATGAAGGGACACACACAAGTTGTGAGTCTTTCCACAATGTCAATTTTATTTAAAACATAAAGCAAAGTTAAATCACAGCTATAAAGCAAGTTCAGGATCTAAACTCAAAGACAATTAACCATGGGATTAAACTTGGCTTCTTCCACAGCACACAAAGCAGGATGGAAGACAGGCCACACAACGAACAAGACAAACAAAAGGGCGCAGGGAGTGAAGGATCTAAACGCAAAGCCAGTCTGGGGGCGTGCAACTGGGGTAAGGCATTGGTCTGATCGGGTTCAGCTCTTGGCACTCACTGCTTCTGGAGTTCAGGCAGTGAAGGATCTCGGTTCTGTTCAGAAATCCATCAGGCAGAGCCTTGGCAGCAATTGCCATGCCTTTTTAACATGGCAGACATAGATCTTATCTGAAGAGTCAGATGGCTTGTTGCCAAAATCATTCCGTTTTTAAAGGGATTTCATCAGTTTGGGGTCTCTGCAGAACTCCTCTGGTTCTTCTCATTATCAGTTCTGGGGAGTCAGTTGACATTGGTCTGGGTGTTATCTACTAGCTGCAAAACCTTCATTACTTGCGTCACTGCTTGACACTGGCTCTTGCTTGACATGAGAGACTCCATTTTGCTCCCTAGACTCTGGAACTCCTTCCTTTAAGATGCATTCTAACCTTTCTCTGTCCCTTAATCATTCTTTGATATTTTGCTTTTTTTTTTTTTTCCCAGCACTTTTGCCTTCTTCTAGGAGTTTTCTTTAATTCTATCACCCATCATTGATTTTAATATTTCCTTTGAATTTTTAATCTTACTATTTTTTTTTTGTCTTAGTACCAAATTTTGCTTGAGAGGAAGTAATGGAAAACCACATTTTTTGGTGAAGAGTTCAGAATAATTGGCATTTATTACAACACAATTGGCATAAATTATGTAATTTGTTAGACATTTTACATGTGCTTTAGTTTTAGAAATTTAAAGAAAACCTTGCCACCTACAACATTATTAAAATTTCAGTATTTGTCATCTACTTATTAGAAAGTAGACATACATTTTCAGGTTATTTCATTTTTAATGATGTGAAATACTTCTGATATATTTTATATGACAAAATTCTTTTCAGAAGTATAAAGAAGTAATCTTTGGTTTCTAATTCATTTCCACAGAAAGGAAATAAAGCAAAGAAGAACAATAAAAATTATAACCCCACTAATTCAAAGTACTGGTTATTTTTTAGCTAGAAAAATAAAGCACATTCTATCCATGATGATGCAAATGATCCTTCTAATGTATTTCAAGAATGAAAAATTTACTTGAAGTAAATTATTTTCTAGGTTGTATTTTTTATGAAGAACTCAAGAATATCCAATGGTTGGTCAAAAATAATCTCTGATAGTTACATCTGAAGAAGAATCATGTGAATGAACAACCTTTGATTTATAATGATATGCTTAGATGTTATCAAGAAAAACGATGTAATGGCAGAATATTTCAGTTATAAAGCATTGTAGTATAGGAATTGTATTCAAATTCATGGCCCAATATAGGTATACCTGTGGGAAGAGGGTCATCTACCTACTATTAGAAAAATCTCTGGTAATCAAGAACATGAGTCCTCAATACGTATTTTTAAAATTTTGTATTTGATTCCTATAAAAATATGCCATTTTTATGGAGCTCTGGTGTTTCTGATGGAATCTGTTTTATTTTTTATTAATTATTTTTATTAACATACAATGTATTCTTTGCCCCCAGGGTACAGGTCTGTGAATTGTTAGGCTTACACACTTCACAACACTCACCATAGCACATACCCTCCCCAATGTCCATAACCCAACCACCCTCTCCCTACCCTTCTTCCCCACAGCAACCCTCAGTTTGTTTTGTGAGATTAAAAGTTTCTTATGGTTTGTCTCCCTCCCGATCCCATCTTGTTTCATTTTTTCCTCCCCTACCCCACAAACCCCCCACATTGCCTCTCAAATTCCTCGTATCAGGGAGATCATACGATATTTGTCTTTCTCTGATTGACTTACTTCGTTCAGCATAATTCCCTCTCATTCCATCCACATCATTGCAAATGGCAAGATTTGGAATCTGTTTTATTTCTAATCTTTGTATTCAACTTAAATATCCTCATTTTGTAGATTATTTTCAGATATCCTATAAATTTAAATTCTGAAGAATTTCTATTCGTCCTTTTTTTTTTTTTTTAATTTAATGCTAACTTCTGCCTAAAAGTTGATCCCTCTGGGGCTCCTGGGTGACTCAGTTGTTAAGCATCTGCCTTTGGCTCAGGTCATGATCCCAGGGTCCTGGGATTGAGCCCCATACTGCTCAGCGCGAAGCCCAATTCTCCCTCTCCTGCTCCTCCTCTTTGTGTTCCCTTTCCTGTTTCTTTTTGTCAAATAAAAAAATAAAATCTTAAAAAAAAAAAAAAAAACCTTGATCTGTCTTCATATGCAGGGTCATTCTCATTGTGAAAGTACCCTAGACAGGGAATGAAAATGTGTGGATGGGGCTGGACTTCCATGCTCTGTGTGGATTGAGGAAGAATTTGCTACACAGCAGTTTTGCATTTGCTTTTTCCAAAGGCCAACCGGTTTCACTGGTCTAAAAGCAGATTTACATGGATTTATAGACTTAGAGTTTTCAGTATTGGAGAAGATATTATGCGTCTGGATCCTCGACATGAATTAATTTTCCATTTCTCACAAAAGACTCTCTCTTTCCCCACATAGATCCCTAGCGTTGCCCAACTTTCTTGTTTTTATCTACTTTAATGGCTCTTCTGTGGTGGTCATAGCCATTCTAGGGTTTTATCTTTAAGCAAGAATCAGTTCTACATCCCGGCTTTGGACCAGCCCAGTAATGTCTCTTCATTTGCTCAATGAGCAGGAAAACCTCTGACCCCAAAGACTACATGTCTCCCCAGTGTGCCTTAGCAGCAGCCTGCAGTTTTTCTCCTTTAGCTTCGGATTTCCTTTCTAGTTCTGTCTTTCCATGTGTTCACTTTCTTTTCTGGGATGCTTAGTTACATATTTAATATTTTTAATTCATAGTTTTTCTTGCATTTCCAAATGTTTGCAGTGATACGATGGAGTGCTATCAGCTCAGTAGGAAGTATTATTAGCACAAGAAGTCTTTCCAGTACAGCTTGCACATACTCCTCTAGTAGGAATGGTAATGCTTTGTCAGTAACTTGTTTCCTTTTCACCTTCTTTCATTAGAGTGATATACTCAGGAGCTCCCAGAATAGAGACCAGGGGGTAAAGTCTGTTCTCCTGGGACCTGGCGAGATACAGATAGCCAGAACCCTGGGGCTCCTGAAGTACACTTGTGAGAAAAGAGCCTTAAAACTTCTCCTTGTGGCCACTTAAGTCAATAAAACAAAGACAGCTTTATCCCTGCTATAATATCGAAATGTATAAGATGAAAAGAATAAACCAAGAGGGGTGCCTGGGTGGCTCAGTGGGTTAAGCCGCTGCCTTCGGCTCAGGTCGTGATCTCGGGGTCCTGGGATCGAGTCCCGCATCGGGCTCTCTGCTCAGCAGGGAGCCTGCTTCCCTCTCTCTCTCTCTCTCTATCTGCCTCTCCATCTACTTGTGATTCCTCTCTGTCAAATAAATAAATAAAACCTTAAAAAAAAAAAAAAGAATAAACCAAGATGTGAGCACAGTGCCTTGATAGAGGTAAAGGAGACAGAGGGAGGTGAAGACTTGTCTCTAAAGACTTGTCTCTAAATTCTTGCCACTTAGCACACTTACACACACAATGTGCATAAAAACTATTGTTCTTACTTGGCATCCAGTGCCCTGCATCATCTCACCCCCACTGTCTGCTTTCTAGGCACACATGTCTTTTTGTTATTATTCAAGTTGCCAAGCATGTTCTAATTTTGTGTTTCCTCTTTCTTCTGCCTGGACCACTGTTCAGATAGATCTCTCTCTCTCTCTCTCTCTCTCTATATATATATATATATATATATATATATATTTATATATTTATAAATATAGAGGGAGCTGGATATATAGATATAGATATAGATATAAATATATATATATATCCAGCTCCCTCTTTGACCTTTTTAATGTTTTGCATCAGAAGTCATCACGTTGGAAATGTCAGTACTGAGAACCCCATTCCCATCCACATTCATCTGGTTGCCCCCCTTTTTCTCCTGTTTCTGTGAATTATTTATGACTTGATACCAAGCCCAAACCTTTTCTTTTACTTACTCAAGGTCATTGCTTCAGCCAGCATCCCTTTTGTAACAATAAATTTTCCCTGTTTATTGTATCACCCCAATCAGCATAGAATCAAGTTATTATTCTCCTATCTGCAAAACAAAACCAAACTAATCTTCTCATCCATCTTCTCTTACCCCTCAAGACATTGCATATCTAACACATATTTTAGATTATTTTTTTAAAGAGTTGTATATACTTAACTATTTGCTGATTTTGCTTTACTTTTTCTATAGCTCTTACTCTTGGATATATTTATTAATCTGTTTCATATCCTTATTTGTTTATTGTCTATCTCACACCACTAAATGAAATTAAAAATCTCTGAGAATTCCTTAAGAAATTAAAAATAGAGCTTCCCTATGACCTTGCAATTGCACTATTGTGTATTTACCCCAAAGATACAGATATACTGAAAAGAAGGGCCATCTGTACCCCAATGTTTATAGCAGCAATGGCCATGGTCACCAAACTGTGGAAAGAACCAAGATGCCCTTCAACAGATGAATGGATAAGGAAGATGTGGTCCATATACACTATGGAGTATTATGCCTCCATCAGAAAGGACGAATACCCAACTTTTGTAGCAACATGGACGGGACTGGAAGAGATTATGCTGAGTGAAATAAGTCAAGCAGAGAGAGTCAATTATCATATGGTTTCACTTATTTGTGGAGCATAACATATAGCATGGAGGACATGGGGAGATAGAGAGGAGAAGGGAGTTGGGGGAAATTGGAAGGGGAGATAAACCATGAGAGACTATGGACTCTGAAAAACAATCTGAGGGTTTGGAAGGGGCGAGGGATGGGAGGTTGGGCAAGTCAGGGGGTGGGTATTATGGAGGGCATGTATTGCATGGAGCACTGGGTGTGGTGCCCCAAACAATGAATTCTGTTATGCTGAAAAGAAATTAAAAAAAAAAAAAATAAACTCTAAGAAATTATGTCCCTGGAGGTTGGTGCCATGAATTTAGTAATTGCTCTGTTTATATTTGTTGAGCAGATGAGTAACTGGGAGAACGAGTACACTCATTTTTTTTTCTATAATCGTGTAACACTTGGTTGAAAGAAATGTCATATTTCTTTCCTTTCTCATAAATAATCTAAATCTGATCTTGTCCTCAACCACTTTCTTTAGTGAGAAATTAAATTTCCATCACACTTTGCCCCCAAAGTATACACACAACTTTTAACCCTAGAAACTATACAAGATTCCCCATTTTTCCCAGTGGTCCTCAGGGGAGCAGCTCAGGCCTGTATGAATGTCTCTGAAATGCTCCTAGTCCAAGTTCCAGGGTATAATTTGGAACAGATGGTTCTGATGCTTCTGGAAGAACACAGGGTATGGAGATATATATCTATTCTCCAACCCAGAATCTCACTCCTAAAACCTCTCTTTGTCCCATTTCTGCTCATTCTAGTTATCATTCCTATCATCCTACTTTACTGACAACATTATTACAATCAAAAGAGTTTCCACCAAGAGCAGGTACTGTACCTACCTGTGTATTTGCACCTTGCTCATATGCTCTGGCTTCATTCCTATTACAATGAATGAATTGCCCATGTGTCCATCTAAGGTGGAGGCCAGTACCACTGCTTGTACCGATTTCTGCTCCTTCGCTTGAGGACAGCCTCCTATAGTACTTTTTTTTTCTATTTGGCTTCACCAGGTTTTCCTCCTATAGGATCCTATAGGATCCCCGAATGACGTAAGCACTCTACTATTCTCCTATCTAAAAAGAAAGGACAAGGAGCGCGTGGGTGGCTCAGTGGGTTAAAGCCTCTGCCTTTGGCTCAGGTCATGATCCCGGGATCCTGGGATCGAGCCCCGCATCGGGCTCTCTGCTCAGCTTCCTCCTCTCTCTCTGCCTGCCTCTCTCCCTACTTGTGATCTCTGTCTGTCAAATAAATAAATAAAATCTTAAAAATAAATAAATAATAAAAAGGAAGGACAAGAACTCTGATTCTATCTCTCCCTCAAGAAGTCACACTATGTGGATCTCTTACATACTGGTCAGATATTTTCATGAATTATTTATTTAAATTGTTTTCTTATTTCCAGTTATGTTTTCTATTGTTTTTCTATTGGTTTGCACAAATCTTTTGTCAAGCTAGGTATTTTCTACTAGTCTGTTATTTTTCTATAAATTTGTCAATACTATTTCATGATTAAAAGAAATTCTCAATTATTGTATAGTCAAATCCATATATTTTCCCTTTTTTTAAAAAAAATTTAGTGATGCTACTTAAGAAAGCTCCTTTAAGGGCACTTGACTGTCTCAGTCAGAAAATCATACAACCCTTGATCTCAGGGTCATGAGTTTGAACCCCTATGTTGGGTACAGAGATTATGTAAATAAACAAACAAATGAATAAATAAATAAATAAACTTACTGATTCTATTTCTTGATTGAATTGAACGGATTGATACATTTATACTATTTGTATTCTTATCTATGAACATAATGTATTTCCATTTTATCTTACCATTCTCTTAGTTTTTTCAATAAAAATTTGAAGTTTAAAGAACTTTTGAGAGCATTCTGATTTTAGTATGATTCACAAGAAAGACTATCCTTTTAAGTCTATTATTTCTGTCTATTATTTCTGTTAGTTTAGAAGCAAAAAGAAATAGCAGGTGTGAAACTTTTCTTTACTATTATTCAGTTTGAGTTGTGCTGCATAGCAATTAGTTAAGAGATAGCTAGTAATTTAGAAAAAGAGGTATGGAGTTGAAGATTCTGGGTTTGAATCCTGGCTCTACTTCTTAGTAACTGGGGCAAAAATTTAACCCAGTTTCCTCATTTTTATTTATGTATTTATTTTTAATTAATTAATTAATTTATTTATTTGAGAGAGAGAGAGAGACAGAGCTAGTTACAGGGAGCACAAGCTGGCACAAGTTGGCACAAGCTGAGAAGCAGATTCCTTGATGAGCAGGGAGCCCTATCTGGGGCCTGATCTCAGGATCCTGGGATCATGACCTGAGCCAAAGGCAGATGCTTAACCAACTGAGCCACCGAGGCACCCCAACAGTTTGCTCATTTAAAAAAAAACAGTATAATAATAGTGCTCAGTTCATAAAGTTGTTGTGAGGATTAAATAAAAAAGAAAAGGAAAGTTCTTGATACAATTCATATAGGAAGCCATCAAAAATATTAGATTAGAAAGTGTAAACACTTTAAGCTGCAAGTGTCAAAGCCTTAAACTAGAATCTCAGTCACAGTCATAATTAAGTAAGTTTGTCTCCTTCTAGAGACCAAACTGAAGTGTATCACTGCCTAAGTTGCTCACTCCCATTTTATACAAAAAAGGTGTTTTTGTTTCTGTTTAATGTCTACTTGTTCCTAATCAAAAATAAATATCAAAAGTGTATAACTTCATATAGGTATTCTTATTTACTTATTCCCCATAAGGGCAATATGATATATCATATTTTTTCCTATTCAAATATCTGATATTATTGCCTATATAAAAGGAAAGGCCCAAGTAATTTTACTTGTTCTAGGTTTCTGAGACTGACATGTATTTACAAAAGCTTAAACTACATAGGACGGTGCTAAATTTTTCTGATGCTTCTTAGGAGGCATCAGCATTTCCCAGCTCATTCTTATGTACTTGTCTATACGTCTTCATCATTTATGAAATATTTAAAATCCATGCACCTATTCTTGTTGAAGGAGGTCATCAAGAGATGTGGCCCCTGGTTGACTCCCAAGTTGAACCTGAGCAACAGGAGGCTCCTTGCTTCTTCCCTTGTCCTTGGAATGTGCGCTTTGTTCACCGTTCCTACAATGAGAGACATTTTTAAGGATGCAGTTTGAGAGAGTAAGGTGTTATTGAGACCATCTGGACAGTATATGTAACTAAACTCAATTAAGGCCTGTATATAAACTTCTAGGATTCTGGTGAGACAGTGAGAGTTCCACTCATCTTTTTTTGGCTTCCCTTGGTAAGCCTTATATCTAAGTTCCCTTGCTTATTAAACCTGCCACCTACCACCTGGAGGGCCCTGCTTCTTTCTTCAACCTCTCCCCAACCTCCACTCACTGGGACCAGATTCAGATTCTTCCCAGGAACTTCCCAGTTTAAAACCAACAGTTGTTGAGCCAACAAGGAGATGGAAAAGAGGCATCCAGGGAGAAAGAGGCATCCAGAGAGAAAGAGGCCATCCTGATCTGGCCATCAGATGACTGTGGATTGCCAACCAGGGATACCCCCTAGAGTGCCAGCCATTTTAATGTGCTTGTTGGAGGATCTGCACATAGTGCATTGTGGCAAAGAAGGAAATGCATGGCTGCCACAGCAGTCTGACCTGTACTGTGGGTGACTTGGCTGGCTGCTGATGCCCAGCTAGAGGCTAAAGCCTAAGTTAGAGAGCTGGAAGAAGAGCTGAGGTTGGAGAAGGTTGTGTGGTTGTCCGCTATTCTGCTGGCTCTGGGGCTGGCAGACACGGTGGGAGAGTAGAGGACAATCATCTCGAGACCTCAGCATGCCATTTTTGCAAAGCTAGGAGGGCGTAAGCTGCTGTTGTTAAAGTGAAACACTTGTGACAAAGCCTGATTGGGATGCTAAGGGGGTGGAATCCCTGGGAAAAATGAGAATATTGAAGAGGAGGATGTTGTGATTGACAGTGAAACGGAGGAAATATCCCTTGCCCTCTGACCCCTAATACAAAGGAAAGCAAAGGCACAGCAACAGCCACCCCAGCTAGTGGGGTAGCCTCCAATTTAGGAAATATTTATTCCTGATGAGAGAATACATGCCCACTGACCTTACTGATATAGCTGCCAAGTTCCAACAAAAGGTCAGGGATAATGTCCAGGCACAGTGCTGCTAAGAGATACAAGGTGCCATGGAATTTCTCGGACAGGGCAGAGGGCAAACAGATTGAACAACATCACCATGCACTCTGTCGTCTGGTAGCACCTGCAAGGTGCTAGGATGATCGAAGTTATTCACTTATAGATTGGATTATTCTAGTCTGAAGGGAGGCTGGGCCCAATGAGAGAACATCCCCTGGGCACATGGGATCCTGGAAATCTATAAAGGAGGTACAAAAAATTCTCAGGGAGTTGGAAATTAGACAGGCCATCTATGCCCCTGTCTAAGGCCCTGATCAGACCACATTCACTGTGGGAACAAAAGCCGAGATACTCTAGTCTGTCCCAGCACCTGGCATAGGACCATGGATATCAAGGTCCCATACCATGATGTGAGTGGATATCCATGGTCCCATACCATGATAGCCCAGCACAAGAGAAAACATTTACAATGTTGGACAATCCATTGCTGATCCAGGGGCAACTTAACAAATTCTAAGAATTGGTACAGGCCATGGGAAAGACATAAGAGAGGGAGCTCAGAAAGCCAAAATGTTGTCCCAATCAGCTGTAAGAGGTCCAAATAAAAGTAACCCAGAAACAAATGTGGTTTGATCTTTTGGCTTCTGGAACCCCTCCTCAAATGATAGACTGCCACTCCAACACTGTGTTGGTCAGCCAGTGGAAAGCTGGAAAACCTAAACAACAGTTCAGACCTGCCCCATCTGTCCCTACCATTCCTGATGTCCTGTTCGCTCCAATAGAGGCCTTAGGGGTACATCCCTATTCAGGATGGGTGTCTCCCATGCTCCAGGTATAGGAGGCATGCCAAGATTGCCTCCAGATAAAGGCCACTGGCAGTGATGGGAAGCCTCATGTTGATCTCATTATTCATTGATCCTTCAAAATAGGTAAGAAGTGATGGTTGTTTTGGATACTAGAGCCAAATGTACTCTAACACATGGTAACCCGCTAAGTTTTCTGCCCCTCCCCCCGTAACTATTAACAGTTACAGAAGACGAAGATCCTTTTGACACTACAAATTAGGCATTCTCCCCCATGAGAATATGGAGCTTTTATCTCTTCGATACAGAGAACATGTTGGGCACTGATCTTCTACAAGCTTAAACCCTGCAAATTCTATTAGTGAATTCTGCCTTTAGGTTAGAGTAATCAAACCAGGATTGAAGGGACATGCCAACTGGGAATGAGAAAATCTATCACCCTTGTGAAGAATGGTAACTGTCAAACAATATAAATTGCCTCAGTGGGTTGGGAGAGGAGGCATAAGAAAATAAACTATCTAAGAATGTATGCACTGACTGGGTATTGTATGCCCTACCCATAAAGCCCTCAACAGCCCAGTGTGGCTATTAAAAATGCCAGATGGATAGCATCATGGCAGATGATGGCAGACTACTGAGAATTAAACAAGGTAATTTTAACCACCCCCCTAATCCATTCTGCTATACCCACCATTGTTACCACCCAGGATACCTTGTTCATGGTCCTAGAAGTATTTCATGCTGTGCTAGGCTTAGCAAATTCTTTTTCTAGTACATTCCTGGCTGCTGAGTCACAAGATTAATTTGCCCTCACATGGGCACCAATGGACCTTTCAAGTGCTTCCCCAAGGCTACATGCATAGCCAACAGAATGTCAGCTGATGGTAATAGACCTGTCTCTATTTTCCTTCCCTACCTCAGTGAAATGGGCCCATTACATTGATAATATAACATTAGCATGTGAAGATTTGTCTCTCCTACAGGGTACTTTGTAGATTTTGTTGGAGCATCTGCAGGGGACAAGATAGGTCCTGAACCAACAGAAAATTCAAAGCACAGGCACCACCATAAAGTTTTTGGGAATCATATTGTTGGGTAAGATGTGAGTTGTCCTAGAAGCTGTGATAAGATGCAAACATATCCAACTCCTAGGAGCGTAAAAGAGATACAAATCTTGTAGGGATTTTGGGAATTTGGAAGACTTTTGTACCTTGCCTGGCACAGTGCCTCTGTTCCTTACACCACCTGGTAAAGAAAGGAAACATGTGGGACTGGAGATCAGAGCAGCAAGTTGCCTTTGCTAAGATCAAAAAACACTGGAGAAGTGGATTAAAGCTCTGGCCAGGGCTACCATTTAAATTAGATGTACCTGTGACTCTGGAAGGTATGGGTTGGACACTCTGGAAGAGATGACAGAAGGAGACATTGTTCCTAGGGTTTTTATCCCAGATCTGGAAGGGATCAGAAAGATCCCTTATATAGAACCTATAGAACTATAGAACTATAGACCTATAGACCTATAGAACAATAGAACAATAGAACCTATAGAAATATAGGTTATAGAACTATAGACCTATAGACCTGTAGACCTATAGAACAATAGAACCTATAGAACTACAGAACTATAGACTTATAGAACAATAGGTCCTAACAGTGTACACAGTGCTCTTCCAGGTAGAGCCTCTTATGAAGGAACAATATATTATGGTAACAACTTCCCTTCCTACCAAGTGTGGGTTAAGAATATGTTCAATCAATCCAGCTCTACCACGGCTCAAACCCCTCAGTTGACCAAGTGGCAAACCTATTTGCAGCAGAGGAGTGTTCTGTCCAACAACCCACTATCTCTAAAAATGTGAGTGCTACTAGGTCCTGTAGAATATGCAGATTCTTTAAATGCCCCCACCCTATTCCTAGGCTAGGCCCTGAGACCTGCAGGGAGGAGCAGGGGAAATCCCAGTGATGCCTGGAAACAGGGGACTCAACAGATGGCTTGCTTGGCATTCTCTCATGAACCCTGGTTGTTAATCCTTTGCACTGGCATTTGGGCTGTTCTAAAGAGATTAACCCCATGACTTGAACAGTGGAAAGCCAAGGAATAGGTGATCATGGATAAACCCTTGTAGGGTCAAGATACATGGAAAGGCATTTGAGTTCACCTGCAAGGGGCTGAGGGAGCCCTTGTTGTCTTCCACATCTGGGATCATAAGGCACCAACACCTTGTGGCGATGAGGAAGCTGAGGCCCTAGCTCAGGCACAAGCCCTAACAATAAACTCTTCAGTAGATAAAATAGATTGGATGCAAGAAAAACAGCCACTGCAGCGCCTGGGTGGGATGAATATTGCCAAGGATACCTGATTGCCCTTAGAATACACTAACGGCATGCACTGTGTGATCTAAACTGTGCTGAAGGAAGTTCCAAAGGAGTCAGGGACCATAGGCCAGAATTCCCAACAGGTAAAGAAGGCAAGCCAGTAATATTGGTCTCTGTCCTTTTAAACATTTTATTTATTTTATTTGTTTGAAAGACAGAGATCACAAGTAGGCAGAGAGGCAGGCGGGGGTGGGGGAGCAGGCTCCCAGCTGAGCAGAGAGCCCGATGCGGGGCTCAATCCCAGGGCCTTGGGATCATGAATTGAGCCGAAGGCAGAGGCTTTAACCCAGTGAACCAACCAGGGGCCCTTTTAGTGAGCGTTCTAATTATGCCTTAGTTTATATGGCCATGAGTCTGGACTTTTAGTGAGCGTTCTAATTATGCCTTAGTTTATATGGCCATGAGTCTGGACTAACCCAAGCTTTCCTATTTTTGCGTAAACTGTGCTTCCACTATTAGGGGATCAGAGAAGCTGGGTACTGTGTACGGTGGACCTCGTCAAATAAACAACGATCAGAGGTCACATGTTAATAATAGTCGTGATATGGAAGACGGGGCAAAGGACTATGACATTGAATGGAAGTTTCATCCTCTATAATGCTGCAAGCATCAGGACTGATAGAAAGGAAAAATGGAATATTAAAGCAACAGATCAAATTACTAAAACTGCCCAGCCAAATGGCCTAAAATACTGTCCCAGGCTTTAATACATTTAAATGATTAACCAGTAAGACCTGTTGCCCAAATGCCAGCCTAGGGACCCCTGTTGAGACACTGAATGCCATAAGTATGGAAGTCACAGGAGACAGCTATTGCCCTGACTCTCACCATTTCATCAGTGTATTATGTTGCTAAGAACAGGAGGACCCATCACATCTGGAAAAGGCATCACTTCTGGAAATGTACAATAGAACATCCTACCAGGATAGATGAGTTACTTCATATTCCTAGGTGAAGGGTGACTACTTAGTCTCCACTAGGGTCCTATCATCCTGCTATAAGCCAGACCTACAAAAATGCATTATACTTGGATTGGAATATGCACCATTAAAAGAGGGGAGATAGGACATGTCCTATCTCACTATCTTGCACATCCTGGTCTTGCACATCCTATCTCCAGTCCACCTCCTTATGCCTGACCGTGCTGCATGCCCAGACCAACATGTGTGATATGTACAATTAGGTCATATTTCTAAAGCTGCAGCCACACTAACAGCTAAGATCAGGCCACAAGTATAGTTCGTATGGGAGGGGAAGCCCTTCTCATACAAATTCTTACCAAATTTGTCTTTTTCAACCTTAAACTTCTCCTGTTTGTACAGTGTCTAATCTTGGTATGGACACCTGATAGAAATACCTTTGTAGAGTGGGCCCACTCATCTGCCTGCCAAAGGTATCAATCCAGCTGTTGGGCACATGGGCAGCTGCCTCTGTTCTAGCTTGTCAGGATTGCTGTGGTAGATATCACTGCTCCAGGGAGACGACTCAAAAGCCCTAAAGCAATACATTAAGGGAGAACAAGCTAAGACTAGTGTTCTTTTGTTGTTGTTGTTGTTTTGTGTATTTTGTTTGTTTGTTTTTAAAGATTTTATTTATTTATTTGTCATACAGAAAGAGGGCACAAGCAGGGGGAGTGGCAGAGGGAGAGGGAGAAGCAGGCTCCCTGCTGAACAAGGATCCTGATTTGTGACTTGATCACAGGACCCTGGGATCATGACCTAAGCCGAAGGCAGACGCTTAACAGACTGAGCCACCCAGGCATCTCACAGTGCTCTGAAGTTATGTGATCTTAACAATACTGATCCAAAAACCTTGCCTGTGGCACATACTATGGATAATGGTAGGCGTGGGTATTCTTTTCTGGTTAATCAAACTATGCAGGCAGCCCATCACACTGCTGACCAAAAGGACCCTGAAAACACCACTGATAGAGTCATGAATGACTGTGTCCAGATTGGGATGGGTTTGTGTGTCTCACCCTGGGTTATGGACATTTGAGCACCAAGGAACTTCTAGGCTGGGTACAGAAAAATCACGCTAAACAGAACAACCCCAACACATGTGGGATAAGGAATCTATATCACAGAAACTCTATAGTCATTCCATCATATCAAAGAATAGTGTGGCTGGTTTGACACTGACTGGCATGGCTTCTCAGGTATTTATTGGGTAGCCTCAAATAAGACCCAGTGGTGATGTGGCACAAACCTCTGGCTGTGGCTTCCATCTAGTGGTTGGGCCACTACCCTCTGGGGTTTTCCTGGATACACAGGAGAATAGACCCCATGGTAACAAAAATGGCTAATCTTCCCCTCAAGGCACATTTTGTTTTCCATTGAATCAATCACTTGGCCACAGCCTTTTTCCCCTCCATGGGTCTGCAGGACATTGTAGGACACATAGAAATTTCTACTAAATCTGCCCAGCAAGTCTTAAATGACAGCCAGCAAAACCTGTCTCTACTGAACCCTGAAATGTCTCCAGGGAGAAAAGTTCTCCTCCCAAATCAGATGACCTAGAGCATCACTATTGCCTGAAGAGGAGGCCCTTGTGCCATTCTCCAAAGTGTATGTTCATACCTGTTGAGTCTGCTGATGTATCTTTTTTTTTTTTAAGATTTTATTTATTTATTTGAGAGACAGTGAGAGAGAGCATGAACAAGGAGAAGGTCAGAGAGAGAAGCAGACTCCCCTTGGAGCTGGGAGCCTGATGCGGGACTCAATCCCGGAACTCTAGGATCATGACCTGAGCCGAAGGCAGTCATCCAACCAACTGAGCCACCCAGGCGTCCCTGCTGATGTATCTTCTTTATTAAAGCACATAAAATTACCAGAGAACAGGGGTGCCTGGGTGGCTCAGTCGTTAAGTGTTTCTGTTTGGTTCAAGTCATGATCCCAAGGTCCTGGAATCGAGCTCTGCCACAGGCTCTGCGCTCCGCCGGGAAGCCTGCTTCTCCTTCTCCTGTTCCCCCTGCTTGTGTTCCTTCCTTTGCTGTGTCTCTGTCTGTCAAATAAATAAATAAAATCTTAAAAAAACCAAAACAAAACAAAACACAAACCACAAGAGAACATTCTGAGGGATCTGAACCCCAGCTTAGGGACTGAAATTAGTGTTTTTTTTTAATTTTTTATTTTTTATAAACATATATTTTTATCCCCAGGGGTACAGGTCTGTGAATCACCAGGTTTACACACTTCACAGCACTCACCAAAGAAATTAGTGGTTTTAAAGCATGGGGTTCTTGCTTACCAAAAAAAAAAATAATAATAATAATAAAATAAAAAAAATTTAAAAAGTTACATATTGTAAAAATCATTATCTTAACCTATTTTTTCTCTTATATGCTTCTCTATTGTTGCTGTGGTATCTGCTTCCTATGAAGCCAGCCAGACACCCAATTAGCCAGCTCCCAGCTAGTAAAACTTTTTGTTGACCACTCAGCGCTCATTATAATAGAGAGGGACATAAAAGATTTTAAGAGCCAGTGCGGAGAAAAAGAATGTCAGAGGAGGTCATCGAGAGGACTTGACCATAGGTTGACCCATGAGCCACACCTAGGCAATCAGAAGCTCTTCATCCCCTCCTCTGTCCTGGAAATGTACATGCTGCCCACAGTTCCCATAGTTCGCACAGTGGGAGCTTCTTCAAGAATACAGTTTTTTTTTTTTTTAAGATTTTATTTATTTATTTATTTGACAGAGAGAGAGAGAGATCACAAGCAGGCAGAGAGGCAGGCAGAGAGAGAGGGGGAAGCAGGCTCACGGCCGAGCAGAGAGCCCGATGTGGGGCTCAATCCCAGGACTCTGGGATCACGACCTGAGCTGAAGGCAGAGGCCTCAACACACTGAGCCACCCAGGCATCCCAAGGATACAGTTTTGAGAGAGCAATGCATTGATGAGACGATCCAGAGGGTTTATGAGAGGGACCCAGGTAAGGCCTCTATATAAACTTGAGATTTTGGTGCAGAGAACTACTTGTCCTGTGACGGCCCAAGACCAGCCTTGTATGTGAGTTCCCTGGTTTATTAAACCTCCAACCTTCCAATCTGGAGGGGTTGCCTCTTTGGTCTCTCCTTGGCCTCCGAGTGTACAAAAGGCAGTTTCAGATTTCACTGGGAAGCCCCTAATTTGGGGGACCAACGCTTTTATTCTGGAAGATAGATGGCTTTCATTTGTGTATTCCCTTATATCAAAAATAACTTGAATCTGAACATAAGTGGCTTGGCCAAGGTTAAATAAATAGAGTGTCAGAACTGAGGCCTGAATTCTGCTTTCCTCACTTTCAGTGTCATGTTCTTTGCAGTTTTCCTCAGTATTAAGGACAGTACTGAGTACAAACCTTCAGGACTCAGCACACTTGAAAAGGTGCATCCCAGATTGATAATCAATAGATCTTGGGTCAATCTGAAAAATAATTTTGAAAAGGAGAAGTCCTGGAGAAAGTAGATTAACTTGCAAGGGACATGCCGTCTTTCACTTGGGCTATATAAACCAAAAAAAATTTTTTTATTGATTGTCTTTATATGTGCCAACCATTCCACACCACTGAGAGCTATTACACACTTTTCTAGTCTAATTGGCTTGCATGACAAGAGATTGTGATTTAACTTTCTCATATGTTTGAAAGGGGAGCTTTTCCTTTTGTGAAACTCCCAGAAATCTCACAAAACCAGCCAAGCCTGGACATCCAGGAGCTTATTTCTTGAACTCCATGGTTCAATAAGGATGCACAAGCCATTGTTGTTTTTGAGGGCTCCCCTCCACCCAAAATATGTCCTGGACTAGTTAAAGTGTGAACCAGATGAGCACATAGCAGCTTGCCAAAAAATGTTACCCTTTGCATCCTTGATTTTTCTTCTGAAATCAGGCCACAGAAAAAATCATTCAGCTAGAGTAAATCTGGTCAGCAGATTCAGGACTGCTCAGGAAACTGCCACCCCAGTGTGAAAGCCACCACCAGAGTAAGGGTCAGAACATGGGCTATATGAGTACCCTTCTTTCCTCCAGGTGGCATCAGGGCCCTGGTCTGCTGCCAGCTCTCAAGTTCATTAGCAACCTTCCCAACACCTTCGATTCACGACGTGGAGCACCTCTTAGTCGGTCCATCCATGAGTGAGAGAGAAGTGTCAGCTCTGTGAATTGTAAGTGGCTTCTCAAGTCAGTAAGCAGAACTTCCCAATGGTATGTGGGCATGCCCACACCGACAGAGGACCTTAGAGACTTAGGTTTTGAGTTCTTGCTAGAAGGCAGAGAAAGAGGAAGTTCCCTGAGTGCTTCCCCGCCTGCTCCTCCCCCTGCTATATTTTTAACCATGCATTTCCCCCCCATTAAATCAGAATTGATGAAACCTATATAAATGTAGTAATGTTTGAAAATTGAAAAGCACATTGAAAAATAACAATATTCTTGACTATACAAGGCAATTTCTTCAAATCGAATAATGATGTGATGTGTGTGGTTAACCGTATCTACGCAGGAAGTGGTTTTATTTTAAAGTTTTTGTGCTCACCCCCACCCCCTGCTTTTTTTTTTTTTTTCCCTCCAGTACTGAAATTAAGCAGCATCCAACGCAGGCCTATTCTTACGACATGTGACTTTACTTTACTGTTTTCCGTTTTTGTTGAAAGAGTCATTAACAGTTGGAAGTTGATGGCAGTTTCAATAACAAGTGAACACCGAGAAAAGGTAAGTAAATTTTAACCTTATACTGAACAGAAAATTTAAACTTGAAAATGTTTGGCGGTGTCCTACGTTTTTGTGTGAACATACAAATATTTCTACAGAAATGGGTTTCACCTGTGATTAAAACATCGGTTTGTTTCCTTCGGTGTAGAAACATTATTCTTTTCATATTTGCAACTGTCAAATTCAAAAGTCCCTTAACAGATATTATACTAGGATCTTTGCTAAGGTTTTATACTAAAATATTAAAGACAGACTAAGGCATAGTTTGAGTTTGAAAGTACTTTCAAAAATACTAGAGAAAATATGGGACTTTGCCTCTCTAACCGGTAGTTTTACAAACTCTCATTTAAGTGGCACCTTTTTACAAAAATGTGTACTATTCAGAATCCGGATAATGAAAGATAAAAAGGCACTTTGTAATAATAAGAAACAATACCTGAATTGCAACGTGTAAGAGCTACTATAAAGTGTCGTGTTATGTTAACATTAGAAACCTTTGAAAAAGTGTAGTTTAGTAAATGTGTAGTTTATTAAAGAGCTGTTAAAAGGAAGGAAAGTTTTAAAATGCAAAAGAGAGCTCTCTGTTACGACACTTGAATATTTTAACTTTTTTCTTAAATTGTATTTAAAATATAGGGTGAAAGGAAGGCAAGTTTCTATTTCATAAGCAAAACTCTGTTAAATAAGAAAGACATAGCTGACTTTATCGAAGGTTACTTTTGGGAGACAGGGCAAATTGGAGCTACATTTTTGGTATTTATAGAATTAAATAATTTTCCTTCTTTGAGATTTTCCAAAATAATAACCCTAGAAATGAAAAAGATTAGTTAACCACAAAGCGATGAGAACTTTTCATTAATATTGACTTCTTGCTTTTACAAAATGTCTTTGTGCTCCATAACATATGAACAAAAAATATACAGAACTGCTAATCTCAGAGACAAATACCTAAAATAAATCTGAATGTATATTTTTGAAAGAATTTTAATAAGAACTCCAGATATGATCCACTCTTCCCTAATAATATTTTTATTGTGCTGTTGAATGGGGGAACGGATGGCTCCACAACACCGATTTTTTGTGTTATTAAAAAATGGTTACAGGGTTGATAAGTGGCAACAATTCTTTTCTTGTATTATCTTTTATTGAAAGACACATATAAATGTTTTTTGATATGGTCAATTTAGTAGGAAATTATTTGGCATACTAGTACACTCTATTTTAAGACCTCTTCAGTTGTCAATACTGAGGCTAGCTACTTGTTGACTATTAAAAGGCTGACACACACACACACACAAATAGAGATTAGGACTTGGTGTTCAATACGTGTTTTATTGTTAGAGTGTAGGGAGACCCTGGTAATATGTATTTGCTTTGATATTCTGATTAGTTTTTCAGTTGGTTACATTTCCACACAATGGAAAGCATTATTTAAATCTGTCTTCAATATTGTGGTTCTGAACCTCTGCATCTACAGAAGCTGTACAATTCAGATAGTTTTGGTTGATATGTTATTACTTTCATTTTATTATAAAAGAACATCACATGAATAAACATATGTAGTATTTATGCATTACCAAGAGTGACTATCCACATAAACATCTGACACTGAAAAAATGTCCACTGCAGTTTTTAAAACCATTTCATATTTTTAATAGCCAGATTCCTTGTTAAATGATTGTTTCTTGAAGAAACTATCAAATTAAAATATAAATATCTTATGAAGTATGTGTAAAACTAAGAATGAGTTATGTAGCTCAGTATGGATTTATAAAGAGCAACAATTAGCACTGATGGACATATAAACTGAGACATTCTCAGAATTGTTTGTAAAAACAAGTAATGCATTATCATTTGAACACACAGACCGAATCCTAAAGAGTCAAGTACAAATGAGGTATTACTATAGGTTACTATACTTTTACACATTTTAAGTGAATAAATAAACAAATTTTGGTGAAATGAAACAATGCAGAAAATCTTATTTGGAAAGTAATTTCAAAACTGATTTATGAAAAGTATATCATGCTTTTCCACTTGGGGCCAGCATTCAGCAAAATTGAGAAAAGAGATTTTTTTTCATTGATATTCCTCCTTTATTCTTTTTGAATGCTTTGATTTGGAATGGCCTGCTCTGTCCCTAACTTAGAATCTCACAGCCTTGGTACCTAGAAGGACAGACCCCACTTGGGGTCTTCCATCCTACTTCAGTTGTCCTTAAAACTTACTCATCCTATTTCCCAGCACTTAGAGCATCTGATAAAAATAATTCATGCTCACAGGAGAAAGCTACAGAGCTTTGTTTCTTTTTACTTCTTAGCCAGACCTCCCCTCCCTGGTAAAATTTTAATAAGGTCACTCAGTAGACAAATCCAAAGGGACAGCTACATGTTGAAGACTTCAGTCAGGTGAAGAAAATGATACTATAGCAAATAGTTGGGGGGTGGATATTTGGGGGATGGAAGAGTGTTTTGTTAACCACTGGTCCTCTTAAGGTATTTAAACACAGTGTGTCTTATATGAAGGGTCCACAGAGATGTGTTCATTCCTCTAAGATATTCCTGAATAATATATACACCGTTCTTGTAGAGGATGAAAATTAATTGCACTATGCCTTAACACTATTTTCATATTCACATACACTTAGAAAATACTTAAATACTCCATTGTTTAATATATATGCATTTTAAAAATAATTTAATATTCTGAATTTAAAACTTTGGGTACCAGAAGCATATTTTTTTGCACTGAACAATACATGTTATAGAGCTAGAGTTTAAACTATACTTACAAGTATTCTAAATATCAGTTTAGAGTTGGCAAAATGCCTTTTTTTTTTTTTCAAATGATGGAAAATGAGTTGAAATTAGTTTAGGCAATAGAGACAGTCACTAATTTGTATAACTTTAAAACCCAAGGAAAGCAAAGTCAGGCATGGTAGAATCTAGGAGCTCACATGGGTTTTTGATTGGGTTGTATTTTCTTCATTACTCAGATTTTTTTTTTCTTCCCAATGTGCTATAAGCCCTCTCTGACAGAAGTTCACAGAATTGACTAGAAAGTGTTAGGTTTACATTGACCCTTTCAGATGTGTTGCAGAAATTTGACTTTCCCCTATCACCACTGTAAAGGTCTCAGATTGAGATCTGATTGGGCCAAATTTTGTCACATGACCATGGTAGAGCTAATCATTGACCCTAAGACACTAGCACTATGAGTGACTGCATTGGGTCACGGGTCTTCTCTAGCATGGAGGGGCCTCCTGAGCCTGCAACACATTACTCTTTGCTGAATGGAGGTGCCTCCACACAGAAACTAAAATACTTTCCCCAGAAGAAAAGTGACTTTATTTCTTATAGGTAAAAGCCGCAGAACTCTACTATACAGCCACATATGGTCACACTTAAAAAAAGTGCTTATTCAAATTCTCTGAACTTTATAATCAGACAGAAATACAGTATCAGTTTAAAGGTAGGTTTGAATGAAGCAAGCGTTTCAATTAAACTGAATTTTAAAGTATTTTTCAAGAGCTACCTCATAGATGAATACTTGTCTCAACATTTTTCTTCTAGGAGTTTATAATCTAATATGATTGTTACATTAATAATTATTATAATACAAGTGAAATTTGTCCAATACCATATGAGGATTCAGAAACTCATGAAACATTTTGTATTCCAGTTATGTGCCAGGCAGTAAATTAGAGAATTTCCAGGCATTATATCACTTGATTATATCCTATCAGAGAAATCAGGACAGTTTGGGAGGACAGATTTGTAGTATTTTTCAGAGACAGCTAGGATTTGGGATTTGAGAAACATCCCAGGGAACAGAAAGGGGATATGTCCAGACACATAAGTCAGAGAATTTCCAAGGAAAAATTAGTTGACTAGTTTTGGTAGCTACAAATACAGTAGTAGGAGATAAGGCCAGAAAGACGTTTGAAATCCTAAGAGAGGGGCTCCTGGGTGGCTCAGTGGGTTGGGCCACTGCCTTTGGCTCAGGTCATGATCTCAGGGTCCTGGGATCGAGTCCCGCATCGGGCTCTCTGCTCAGCAGGGAGCCTGCTTCCCCCTCTCTCTCTCTCTCTCTGCCTGCCTCTCCATCTACTTGTGATTTCTCTCTATCAAATAAATAAATAAAATCTTTAAAAAAAAAAAAAAAAGAAATCCTAAGAGAGGAGACCTGCTGAGCAGATTATGATGAAAGGTTGTAAGTAACAATAGTACTGTTAAGCAGGGGAAATACATAATTGAAAGTCCTCATTTGGATGATGGGCTAGCCAGCATCCGGATTTATTTCCTTTTTGCATAGATCTCCCTGCTGGTGGTATACTCCTCAGGACAGTTTGCAGAAATGGTTGCAGTCAGAGAAGGTAGATATTCCTGTAAGGTCAAGCGCTGGTTCCCCTCTCCACATGCCTTGAGGTCCTTAGACAGACTGTGGTTATAATGATGTATGGACGTATTTTTGTTTTGTTTTGTTTTGAATTTAAGAATAGGTGATGCGGCAAGAGGTTCAAAATCAAAACCTAAATATAAAAATTATAGAAAATAATCTTTCTTCCATTCCCATTTCTATATACCTCTATCCACCCCCCCTTAATCCAATAGGGAACCACTTTTCATAGTTTTTTTTTAAATCTTTCACAATTGCATATACTTATATATAATGTAAGTGCATATATCATCCCTTACTATATTAAAGGTAGCATATTATACACACCTCTCCACTTTGCTTTTTTTTTTCCTTTTAATAATATCTTAGAGATATTTCCATAGTAAAAATGAGAAACTGTTCAATTTTTTCTCTCTCTTAGTATTCCACTGCGTGGATGTATCAGATTTTATTAAAAGAGTCATGGGTGTCTTCAATTTTTCCTAATGTAATGAATGTGTTAATGAAATTGTGTGTGTTTTCAAATATATCCTTGGGATGAACTTCCAGGGATACTATTTACTTATAAGCCAAGAGACAAAATAATTTGTCTCTTGGTTTATAATCTAGAATGCTGGTCGAAGCTCTGTAGCTTTTCCAATGGATTGTATTGCCAAACTTTTCAGATTTTGCTAATGGGTAGAAAATTGTATCGCAATGTAGTTTTATTGGTATTTCTGTTATTATGATTGAGATTGAGCTCGCTTTTTAAAAGATTAAAGATATGCTTGTTTTTCTTCCTTTTTAAAGAAGATTTTATTTATTTATGAGAAAGAGAGAGAGAAAGATAATAAGAGGGAGGAGTAGAGAGAGAGAAAGATAGTAAGAGGGAGGAGTAGAGGGAGAGGAACAAGCAAGCTCTATGTTTGGCTTGGGGCTCGGCTCCATCTAAGGACTCTGCAATCATGACCTGAGCTAAAACCAAGGGTTGGACACTTAACCAACCCAGCCATTCAGGTGCCCCTACTTATTTTTCTTAATAAGATAATGTATCCTTTCTCAGTTTTTTAATTAAGGACCAAAAGCATTAATGAAGTTCAAGCTTTAGAGGGAGATGTCAGAGAAGTAAGAAATTGGGGATAGCCTATGTAAAATACTCTTTTCTTAAGTCTCGAAATAGGTAGTTGTTAGAAAAGGGATGAAACATGAATGTTGAAGTGAAGGAAAAGAGAAAAGGAATGCAAATGAAGGAAACAAAGACCATATATCCAGAAAGCTGACAAGGTCTCAGAGACTAAAGACAGTTGCATGTGATCATGAGCTCAAGTAGATAAGTTACCAGGTAAGTTAACCTGATCCTGAAGGGAGAGCGCTTTAATGAGTGTGTATGTGGATGATGGGATAGAAAGAGGCATAAAGTGAGGAAATATACACTTCATGGTTCCAGTCTCCTCTAATATTATAGGAAAGCTCATCTGATGAGAGGGAATATTGACAGAATGCCAAAGAATAAGCAGAAAATCTTATTTTTAAAATAGACCTTGTCGATTACACATACTACTATTGCAGGTTTAAAATTGATTGTTATTTTGGCGGGCATCGGCTCAATTCAATTCAATTCCGTAAATAGTTTTGGACTCTAAGCACACTGTGTTGTGCTAGAAATTATTGGGGACACAAAGAATCAATGTGCTATCTAGCCAATGAAAACTTTTTAGGTAATTTAGTGCACAAACACAAGAATTTAAGCATAAATCTAAATGTATAAATGCAGTGCTATGGAAATATCACAGGACATTTTATTCTCAGAGTCTTAGACTCATTTTGCCAAATTCAATGGTCATTTACATGTCTTTATATTAGTAAACTATAGTCTACTATAGTAGACTATGTGAGCTGCATTTGATGCAATTGAACATTCCTGCCCTATTGAACCTCTCCCTTCATTTGACTCCTGGGTATTTCATTCTTTCAGTTTTTCACGAAACTAACTGCATGCTCTTTCTCTGTCTCCTTTGATAAATCTTCCTCATCATTCAACTCTAAATATTGGAATGCCTTGCACTCAGTCTTCAGATTTCTTTCTTTTTAGCCTTGGCTCTTGTCTTCTAAGTTTATTCACAGGCAAATGTCTTACCATGCCATGAGTTTAAATATGATCTGTATTCTAGTTGTATCTCGAGATCAGAACTTTTTCTTAGCATTTTAACTATAAACACAACTAGCTACTCATCATCTTCACTTGAATGTCACTTGAATGTCTCATTGGGATAGCAAAATGATTATGTTCAAAACTAACCTCTTACTTACTCCCTTCTTGCCTCCAACCCAACTTGCTTCTTCCCTATTTTCATCCATCTCAGTTAATGGCAGCACCATTCATCTATCTGTGAATTACCTTCAGTTGTACTCTTACCCACATATTTCCTACTCCAAACCACATTCAATTCATCACCAATAAGCAGAGCCTATAAAATTTTGATTTAGATCCCATTATTCTATTTACTTAACTTTTCTCAATAGTGGCTCTTGAAAAGTTACATATTTTTTTCAGACTCAAGGTTCATTATTTTTTGTCAAATTTTTGTTTGTTAGTTGGTATAATGACTTTTCCTCAAAAAAAAAAAAAAAAACCTGTTAAATGAATACAATCTGTGGCATGTAGTAACATCGCAATTTTAGATAAAACTATACTCATTAATTCACTTTCTACTTTTAAGTGAGAAAGAAATCATATAAAACATATGGAATAATTTTGGTTTGCACATGTTTCAATGCCCTCAAGAAGGTTGGAGAGGTGGCAACTTCTAGAACCTTCTAGAACCTTCCACTCAGGGTTTTTTTTTTTTTTTGACCCTAAAGATGTTTTTCTGTGGTATCATTGACTATTAAGTACACTCCATGGGCAAGAATACCGTAAGTCTCACAAACATTGAAAATATTGTCAGAGGAAATAATACGGGAAAAAAAGACATTTAATCAATACCAGAATCATTTCTATGTTACATTTTAGATATAATTTATTTTTTATTTTTACTTAAAAATAATTTTTTATTACTCATGTGAACTGGTTTACTTTATTCATATATTTTTGTATTTGTAAATGTTGATTGTATATCTTGGGCTTTTCTTTAACAGCCTTTCTCTTAGGAGGAATGAATCAGACATTAAGCAAGGGGTAAAATATAAACTGTATTATCCCAAATCCAGTTACCTTTTACCACTTCTAACACTGATACTACAGAATCTTCCTGACTCATCTTCTTGCTTCTACATTTCATACCATACTTATTTCCCAAGAAGTAGCCAGAGTGACCTTCTTAAGACTTAAATCCTAAAACTTCCCCAGTTTAAAAAAAAAAATTCTAAATGACTTTCTATTTTATTTCAAATTAATTCAATCTCCTTTCATGACTTGCAGGGCTCTCTCTTTTTCATTACTTTGCTTTCATTTTTCTAAATAGCATTTTGGATATAGGGAATTATTATTATTTTTTGTCTACTTGCTTAGTGGCTATTTTCAACTTAAACTGAATCGTCTATGAGCATATTGACCTTGTCTGTTTATTTGCCATTGAACATCTAGAAAGTAGAGCATGGTAAGCAGATGATAAACACTCAATGAATATTTGGTTAGTGAAAAAATAAACAATATGAAAGTTGACTCTGGACTATAGAGTCAAAAAAGCTTTCTGGAGATTTGTGACTTCTTCTGGGTCTGAAAAAAAAATAGAATAAATTTAGGAAAAGAGAAGCTAGTTCAAACAAATGACAAATGATGGGTATGTTTTGAGTAACCTTGCAGTGATGAAAGTTTGGATTGGAAGACTGAATTCATTATATACTATAGTGCCTTTCTGAAACTCAGAAGAAATGACCCACCATCTGAAAACATACTGCCATAAACTGATGGAAAACACCAATCATCTCCAAACATTTAGATTTTAAACTATTTCACTAAAAGCATTAATTTTATGTTTACTGCAAATTAATTTCTTAAACACAGAGAGAACTTTTTGTTCTAGTCTCTACTGGTGTAATGCTGAACTTAGACTCAAATGAGATATCTACTTAAAAGAGCTCTGAAAGGTTGAATACTCAGGAAATTGGGTGCTGAGTCAAAGGGAAATTTATCTTTCTGCATTAGTTTTATATTATAATGTAAAGGCTATAGTCAGAGCAATGGAATTCTTTTTTTTTTTTTTAAGGTTTTATTTGTTCATTAGAGGGAGAAAGAAAGAGATCACACACAAACAGGGGGAAAGGCAGAGAGAAAGGGAGAAACAGACTCCCTGCTGAGCTGGGACCCCCCCACACCCTTCCCTCACCCACCCCCACCCCGCACTGTGGGGCTGGATCCCAGGACCTGGAGATGATGACTTGAGCTGAAGTCGGATACTTAACCATCTGAGCCGCCCAGGCGCCCCTGAGCAATTCATCTTTCTGCTAAAGGCAGTAGAAAATCAACCAATCTGAGTTTCCATATAATGTTACCTATTCATTTCAGGAAAAAAAGACATTTAATCAATACAAGAATCACTTCTGTGGTACATTTTATATATAATTTATTTTTTATCTTTACTTAAAAATAATTTTTTTTTTGGTTGTCTTAAGTGGAATACAGGAGAAAAATGAGTGTTGATTACCCCAGTGGTATCTCCAACACTGTGTTGGGTACTATGGTGTTACAAAATATAGACAATAATTTCTCATTCTCAAGATGCTTACAGTAGTGTGAGACATTCATCAATATACATTAGAGTGGCATTGTAAACAATGATCATCATAGCTATGATTATAATAGTATTATAATGCATGTTATATATTGGGTGTTTTGCCTACCTAATAGTATCTGATAGCCACAAAAATCATGTAAAGAAGTTAGTATGTCCATTTTAAAGATAAGGAAATTAAAGGTAAGTGGCTAAGTGCCCAAATTTACAGGACAATGTGGTAGAATATGTCATGATTTAGAGGCATATTTGAGATAAATCCACGAGAAGACAAAAATCATGTTATTTTCACTCTGCCATGCTAACAATTTCTAAGTCGATTAAGTGTTAGGAGTTAAGCAATGCTGGACTTCATTTGTGGGCCCTAAGGTCCGAAAGGGTCTAAAACGATCCTGCTTTGTTTGCTGTCTAAAATGATACCATCTGTGGAAAACCTGTTTCTTGTTTGCTGCGTATATTGCCTTCTGTAAAGATGTTATACAACATGTGAGGAAGAAAACAATTTTTGCCTCTGCTTCTGTCACATTGCAGGTGCCTTTTCTATTTCTCTCTCTCTCTCTCTTTTTTTTTTTTTTCCTGTAGACCTATGTTCTCTCCTCAGCCTGCAAATCCCCCGAATACTTTCTTAGATCTTGTAGCTGATTATGAAAGCAACTAGCTACAAATGGGTATTCAGTATTTGACATGTGCCTTGTCTAAACTGAGTGTAAAATAACCATATTTTGAAAACTCAGTACAAATAAAAAGAATGGTAACATTTTTATATTGATTATATGTTGAAATTATAAAATGTTAACATATTGAATTAAATAAAATATATTATTAAAGTTAATGTCATCCACTTCATTTTTCTCCTGCAATGTGGTTGCCAGAATATTTAAATGGTTTCCCGTTACCTGGCTTGAAATTGAATGAATGAATAAATAAATAAACAAATAAAATTCCTCAAAGATAGTCCTTAAAGTACTATCTTTGCCCTTGGCCTTTCTCCCAGTGCTGTTTCTCATTTTTAGTTGTCCCTTGATGCCATTCCATGGAATCCCAACAGCAGTTCAAACTGAATATGTCGCAAGTTAGCCCCTAATCTCCCTACAGAATCCTTCTCTTTCTCCTGCTGACTTGATGTCCCTATTTTGAAATTACCTAAACAAGTAAGCTTGGAATCTCTGTGGACCCCTGTACGCTGCTTATTCCATACACCTCCAGTCAGTTGCCAGGTTTTAGGGGCATCCATTTCCTTCTCTCCATTTCATTTATTGTCACAGTTATTAATTTGGTCATCCATTAAGTCTTGCCTAGACTACAGCCAAAGGGGTCTTACTTGCCCTCATACTCCTGTTTCTCTTATTCCTTTACTTTGCCTATTTCAGATTCACTTTATGTCTTCAGGGTGATGGTTGGGTTCAAGTTAATTAATATATTTATATTCTATTTAGAGTTTTAAAAGTGGTTTTATATACATTATTTTATGTGATCATTCAGCAAGCAAGCAGGAGATTTTCATAGGTTTAATAGAAGAAGACAATGAAATATAGAAAAATTGAATTGTTTCAAGACATGTCAAGAACATATTTCTCCTAAGTGTTTTCTGATTTCTGAGCCTGTGCTCTAAATACCTTATTATCACTGTAAGGGATTAAAAAAAAAAAAAAAAAGTTCTGGAACAGAATCTGGTCGATTGATTGGATGGAGAGAAGAGAATGAGTGCTCCCACAACCTGGCATTTATGCCTGTCTGAGATCTCTGGGCTCCACCCCTTGCTAGATACAGTCCATGGTATTTTGTGCGAGTTACTTAATCTCTTGAAGACTGAGTTCCCTCATCTATAAAATGGGGAGTTTCCTCACGAGATAAAACAGAAAATAACATGTGTAAAGAACTTTGCCTAGTTTGTAGCAGAAAATCATTGCTTTAAAAAAGTTTAAATGTAGTGTGAATAGTAGCTGTAGTAGTAACTGTTTTATCAGGTTGCCTAGAATCCAATGATGACCACAGTTTTCCTTATGATCTAAAAATCATGGCAGGATAATTCTGGTTTATTTCAATTCTGAGTATTACGATAACATTATGAAACTCATCAAGAGCAATTTCTTGCGATTAGTTTCATTTCCTCAATACAGCTGCATGGGGGAATATAGTATGGCCGTGTGGAGGAGGAGAAAGAAGGCTCTTTTCTTGTTTATTTACCAATTTTTGGTTGATATGGAAATTTTCCTTCAAGCAGTTCAAGTTGTGTCCTCACTGAAGATACCCTTTAGTTTTGAAGAATTAATCCATCACACAGAGCTATTTATTTATTTATTTAGTATTTATTCAGGCATCAAAGCAAAGTTTATTGGGCAGTAGTCCCAAGCTCCTGAAGAGAGGGAACCTGAGAGGGTTGCCCACACAGAGCAGTTTATTTATTTTATTTATTTGTTTTTTATTTTTAAAAGATTGTACTTATTTGTCAAAGAGAGAGACAGGGAGCGCAAGCAGAGGGAGCAGCAGACAGAGAGAGAAGCAGACTCTCTCCCAGGGTCCTGGGATCATGACCTGAGCCAAAGGCTGCTGCTTAACCAACTGAGCCACCCAGGTGTCCCCACACAGCACAATTTCAAAAGTGGTAGAGAGCCATTGGCTCTTGGACTTGAAATTAAAGTGAAGCAAAGAAAAACTACAGATAAGGAGAGAGACAAAAAATAGAATTCTCCTCACGCATTTTTAGTTTATATATGATTTTTCCTAGAGTGGTAAAGTGGTGACATAAATGGTTCATGAGGCAGATATGCTGGGGTCCTAGTAAAGTGATTCTGAGAAAAGGAAAAATAAGAAAGAAATTTGGAAGGTCCAGAGTCTAGGTTGCTGCCCCAGTTAGAGAAGAGATAGAAGTGTTTTGTTTTTTTCCTTGGGGAATCCTGCTCAGGATACTATGTGTGGAGGTTGAATGACTTCGTGGATCTCAGTCCTAATTCTGAAAGCAGTCGGTGTCAGCATATTGGATTAATGAGAGCAGTGTGTCAGTGGGAAGTGATGGACCAAATGCCCAGTGACAATGGTGCTGTCTTTGGAGAACTGGCTCTATATCCTATAGACCAGAAGGCTTTAGGGTAGAAGTCTAGCTTTAAGAAGGGGGATTAGTAAGTGGGCCATAGTTTCAGAGTGAGAGAAATCAGCTTGAAAGGAAGACTATAGACTGGTCAGTATGGCAGGTGGGTGGAGAGGATGATTTGAGGCTGGGAAGGTGGGGGGGTGACATGCAGTAATTGTTCGGACTTCCCCTGACTGTGGTACACTGTATCCTAGGTCCGTGTGGCATATTTTTATGTGGAGAAGTAGGAAGGAAAAAAAAGAATCCAGTGACACTTGGGACTGGAAATGGCAACCATTCTAACATGGTGGCCAACCTGAACTTGCTGGAAATGTTGACGGTACTAGGGGATTTCGGGCAGACACCTCTACGATGCTCTCTATATAGTACGGAGCCATGCTGACACATACAGTGTCTGATTTAATGAGCTCACAGCCAGTTTGGTCAGAAGAAACACATAACTCAAATAGAGAGCAGAACACAATAGAAGTCAGGATCTAATTATCTGCTAAAACGTAGTAGGAGCAATAAAGGAGGTGAAAGCAGGGAGGGAAGAAAAGAGCAACTTGCTTGGCCGTAGCAAAGAGCACCGCATAGTACCTGACTCCTGGCAATGTGCGATCATGCTGAAAAAGTTATACAAATAGATGAACTAATACTAACCTCTGAGGAACCTCTTTCTAAACCAGTGGTACAGGTACAGTCTCTTGGTTTCATTCTCCATTTCTAATCCCACCAGCGTGGGCGGAAAAATGAGATATAGAAAATTATACTGATTTAACTTGCAGCAGAAACTGCTATATCCGAGAGAACTTGCCCTGTTTACAGGATGTAGAAGCTGCCCCTCCCCCCCGCAGCCAGCTGACTGTTACCATACATCCTTGACCAGTTTTCTGATTTTTCAAGGGGGGGATACACAGATCTGCACATGTTTCTCTTTTTTTAAAATACAAATCCTCATTTTTCGATTGGAAACTGATTCAAAACATTCTAAAACATTGTTCAGGCCCAACAACATATGTCTGTGGGTTGAATTTGGTTGGCAGTCTGCCAGTTTTCCACCTCTTCTTGAATTTATAGCTACTCCTAAGAAAGCAGGAGCAGAGTGTCATGATTAGAAAGAACTAGACTCCTCCAGATAACTTCCATATACAGAATAAATCTTAATAAAGGCTCAGAGACTCACCAACACATTTGATTAGTCTACCAAAGAAAATCCATTTTTGTATAGACTTTTCATTGAGGCCCTTGTTTCGTTTGTCTAACTTCCATGAGTGGGTTCCTTTTCCTAACTTGAAAGAACCGATGCTGTTCTATTGCTAATGTTCCTCAAGGCATTTTTTAAAAAAAAGATTTTATTTATTTATTTGACAGAGACAAATCACAAGTGGGCAGACAGGCAGGCAGAGAGAGGGGGGAAGCAGGCTCCCTGCTGAGCAGAAAGCCCTGTGCAGGTCTCAATCCCAGGACTCTGGGATCATGACCTGAGCCGAAGGCAGAGGCTTTAACCCACTGAGCCACCCAGGCGCCCCTCCTCAAGGCATTTTTTTAATCATTACAAGATGGCTCCAAAAGTTAACTTTTCTAAGTAATAACAAGTAGAGTCATCCTTAATTTGTCTGGTATTTTCAAAGTCATGTGATATAAGATATGGACCAGAACATGAGCACTTGCACAGGTGCATTGTTTTAGGGGAGATCGAAGGGATGTATATATGTTAGGTGATGAAGATAATCTAAACAGTTTAAACACAAGCACACACTCACATGTACACACACGTACATATGAAATCCACAGCGTGCTAGATGAGGAAATGTGGGATGGGTGTAATTGTGTAACCCATTTCATCATACAAATTGTGAATAGATCGGCATCACTAAGCCTCAGAAGTAGATAAGACAAAGAATGTAAGCAAATAAAGGGAGGACAGAAGGAAAATAAAAATTACTGTTGAATGATTTTTAAATAAAATAAGTAATCCTGATAGCCACTTTAAAATTCCAGACTTTTTATGTGTTTTCTTTTGACTTCAAGGCAGCCAAGTCCAGATTCTATATTTTGCTTTGTGAGGAGCCTAAATTAAGATAGATATTTGGTTATACTACCTCAAATTATAATAACATTCACTTAACTGGAACCTAGATGGATAGATAATGTATCTAACCATCTCCTCTCCCTTTTCCCTCCTGGGGTGAGGTCCCGGAATTCCACTTGGAGGAAAGATAAGCACCCCTTGTTTAATTTGGGGCTTCAGCCCCTAATAACTCCTGGGTGGAGATTCCTGGTAATGCACCTGAAGTTCTTCAAGAAATTAAGGCATTGAAAGAGTCTTTTCAGCCTAGAAAGGAAAAGATACATTTTGCAAAATAAATACACTTGGCATATTAAAGGATACTCAAAGGCAAGAATTTAAAAACTCAATCAAAAACTTTCAATTTAAATATTGTGAACTAGTAAATATTTTTGCCATTTTGATATTCTTGGCTTCATGAAAGAAAGCCTCACTGCCCAAAGATTTCAGATTAAGTTTGAATGAAAACAACAAAATTTTGTGGAATTTGCTTGTTCTCACACCAAACATCCTTTGAGGTTTTACAATCAAGAGAAATGTTTTCCAAAGGTTTAAATTGATATTGTTTTACTCACACTTACCAAGTTCATGATATAAACATTAAAAAACAAATTAAAAAAAAGCACTCATGTTGAAACACTCACAATAGACCCAGACTGCTTATAGTATGATCCTATTGGGTTTTTCCTTTATATAAAAGAATTCATTTTTCAGTATCTACCTACTTAGCCATGTAGTCACTTCTCTTCTCACTTTTCCCAATTATGATCAATACCACTTCCCCAAACACCAGCAAATTCCAAAGTGAAATGCATTTCCAGAAAACTTAGAACAACAATATTTGCAAATATGACCTGAGTAGCAATGGGGTTTAAAAATAAGAAGATACTGTAGTAATTAGTCATAATTTTAGAACAACGCAGATACAAAATTTAAAAAAAAACAAAAAAACAAAAACAAGAGCTTTATGTAATTCTAGAGACTTGTTTGTCGGCACAGTTCAGTGTGCATCTCAGTCACTGGGGTGAAGGGCAAACATGTAGTTTCTCAGACTCCTTTCTGGTGTTGTTGGACGGGAGTCTTTGGAATGTGTAGTAAAATCTGCGTGTTTATGATAAGCTTCTCTTATTGATTCTTGAGAATCACGGCTCGATAGCTTTCTTACTCCTCACTAGAAAGCCATTTGTTCCTTTACAGCTGAAGTTATTTCTGACCCTAACTCCTGAGAGAAATCTTAGCTTAATGCAGGAAGTCTTTAGCTAATTCCAGTGGAAAGGAGTTTGGTGAGTTCAATGTTAAATTTATAACAAGCGATCATGGCATCGGTCTGCAGCTGGAATGTATACGTGGGGCGTGTTTCCCCTTATTTACCAGTCCCAGTCCTTCAGCAAGTCATGCCCTTCCTCATTAGACATTTGTTTCGTCTTCAACCACAACTTCTTCTGCTGGTAACCCGGTCATTCATGGCCTCATCCTCTTGGTAGGGTTTTTCCTTTATATTAAAGAATATCTCTACTGCCAGTCTTCCTTCTGCTTAATTGAGATAGGTCTGAACAAATATCCAGTAATCAGCCCTCTGACACTCGACAACAAACCTCCTGGTTGATAACAGTCTGCAAATCTGAACTTCTGAATCCTGCCCTTCTCAGATTACCAGTGGTTATTTTCTGCTACCTGTCGAGTAGATCTTTCTATTCAGCGTGAACCCCAACTGCCAGTGTTTCTTGATATATGTGATTATTGGACACAACTGCCTCTCTTGTCAATGTTTGTGGATAGGAGAGCTCTCCAGTATCTGTTTACTCCTGATGAAGAGCCGGATCTTGGTCCCTTCTCACCTTAATAAACCATGAGAGATGGCTGGTCTTTCCAATTAGAGGAAATCCATGTATCTATATATATTTCATATGTGCATATGAAATATTTATGAATTATCTCTATAGAAAGATACCCTATCTTAGAGCAAACACAGGAATTATTTCCACAAGAATCACGTTTCTAAAAATAAAAGTTGAAACAAATCTTTTTAGAGGAAAATATAGGAATAGTCTTTGTGGTCTTGGATCAGGCAAGGATTTCTTAAAAGGACAAAAGAAAATCACTAATCTTAAAAGGAAATAAATGATAAATTAGACAATATTAAAATTAAGAATGTCTATTGGTGAAAATATTCTATTAAGAGAGTATAAAGTAACCCAAAAGTGAGAAAACATCATTATTGCCACATATGTATTTAAAAATGGCTTGTATCCAGAATATAAAAATAACTTCTACAAATCAGAAAGGACAAAGAACCTAAAAGAAGAACTAACAAAAGTTTTTTATAAGCACTTCACAGAAGCATATTACATAGCAATCAGCCACACAAATAAATGTTTGAGTGAAATAAACTCATCAATAAAAAATACATACTCTAGGTTTTCCATTTAGATCAATTTTAAAAATAGGAAAAACTAAGAAGACAGAATAATGGTTATTTTTAGTGGGGTGGGTGGAGACTGTGACTGGAAGGCGGCTTCAGGGGTGTCTGAGATGCTAACAAGGTCGAGTTTCTCAGTTTGGGTGTGGTTACACGAGTGTGTTCAGTTTGTGACAATTCATTGTGCCTTGTACACAAGCATAGGCTTACACACACACACAAACTATTTAAAATGTATTTTATGCATACATTACTGAGCGAGAAACTAATTTTTTAAATGCATTAAAGGAAATTTACTGAAATATTTTATTTTAATGGTGTCATTGTCACAACAGTGGACAATGACATTGCTGTCCATTTTCAGACGTGTCCTCTTGGCACTGAAATCCAATCCAATCAATTCAGACTTTGAAGACAGGAGCATTAGGGAAAGACTAATCGGATACAGTAACAAATTTGCTAAATAAAACAAATGTCAGCCATATTTGACTACTGTCAATTACTGACTCCTGTTAATTACTGTCAAACACTAATTATACAATATGCAGCTTCTCCATATTTTAACCTGGGCTGGCCAAGATAGAGCTAGAGGGATCCCGGTGTAATACAATCAGTGCGTGATAGGATTTAATCTGCTTGATGAAAGGACTTTGCAACTGAGTCACATCCTTTAGGAAGCAAATGCTATGGAACATGAAATCCCAGGAAAGGAGCAATCACAGGTTGAAATGTACTTTTTGCCCTTGGTACTCCTCCAACAAAGATCAGAGAACCGGCCCTGTCCCAGAAAGTATCTGAGACTGCTTGTTTTGTCAGTGTTTCCTCATACTGAGGCTGCTGTGCAACTTGTTCTACAGCCAATGTTTTCTCCTTAAGTGACATTTCATCATCCAGTGCCCTAAGATAGTCACCCTGTTTTCCCTTAATTGATACTTGTACGCAAGAGGCGGAAAATGGCTCAGCATTTCTTGCTAGATTAGGTCAAAACTGACAGAGGAAACAGAGGGAGGATTGCATTACTTATGCCCCTTATGGTTCTCCTGTGTATCAGGAGATTGCCATTTCATAAAATTTCTTATGCTGCCTAAACATAATTACAATAGCACAGGCATTTTATTCCTATTTGCTTTTCAATTTTGTACTACTTACCTGATCACTGGAGGGAAATTCAGAAGCAGTTCTACTAATCTTCACTTCATTTTTCTTCTTTGTCCTCATAATAGAATTGTACCCTTTGATATCTCTTCCTTAAGTGCTTCATTGTGTTCTTCCTATGAAGTTTCCACCTCTCTCTTCATTTCATTGGTGACTGGAAGCATTAAACATACACGTGGAGGCTCAAAAGGAGGCTCCTGAAGTTCTGGAGTATTTTTTTTTCCCAGATCACTTCTTGGGTACTCTTATCATAAGATCAGTGTTCACAAATAGATGCTATGCTATTTATCCTGATTGGAAGTTCATTAAGAAGCATCCCATGAGAATGCTACCATTCTGCAGAGGCTGGGGATCCATTTCTCTGGGGGTCTCTTCAACAAATCCTTTGGGAGGTCATTATGCCTGAAACAGATCATCAGACGTTCCCGGGCTCTATAAGACAACAGCCAGATTCTTTACTAGAAATGGCAAGATTCTCCTCATCTAGCCCTAATGACTATCTTTCATTCACTTTCCTGCCTCCCATTTCCCACCATTTGTTGTGGATGTTTACTCCTGTTTTCCTTAAATCTGGTGATCTCAGCCTATATTGCCCTTCATATCCCTTCTCTGCCTTTTGGATCTTATTTTTATACAACGTCAAGGTCAAATGTCACCTTCGCCTTAAGATTTTCCTCAGTCCCATCCGCCCTTGCACTCTTATCCAGAATCCATGGTGGGCAAACGTGCTAATATCTGTTCCTGGGATTTTCAATAATTGTTGTAGAAAATGCGGGACCTAAAAAGTCTATTTTTCAGGTAGAGTCTCAATAAATACTTGAAATGTAAATCTATTGCTTTCCTTCCAATAAGACAGAGACTAGAAGGCTAAGGTCCCCAGGGGATGAGAGATGGCAACAAGATACCATGATCTAAAAAAAGATCAAAGTTGCCTGTCACACAATTTTGTCTGGGACTTATTCTACTTAAAAAAATGTATTTTACTTGTCATTTTCACCATTTGAATGCCCACGGGTAATGACAATAACTGTATTAGTTTATCCATGCAGCTGACTTGCCAGACTTTGTCAGTAAATGCAGAATATCACCCTGATTCCCTGATTAAGTTAAGTTAAATAAATGCAAAGCCTTATTACCACATTTCCTATATATAACACCTGCCCAGTCAAAGACAATGTTACCCAATGGGGTGGCTATGGTCACATTCCTTTACTATGATGTTCTTTTCTCATTATATTTGACATTTTTGAAACTGAGTTTTATTGCACTCTCTCCGCGTATGGAAATGGTCTGGGGAAATTAGACTTAATAGAGATGTAGAAGCCACAGGGAAAAAAGAAAAAGAAAGTGAACTGGAAGGAAACTGAAATTAAAATGTTATTTTAGTAAATGGCTGCTGTGGTGGAGACGACAAACAATTGTGATGCAAGTTAATTACTGACCTGTCAGGAAAGTGTAGCACAAAGGTTGTGCCACACATTACTGGAGCTACCACGGCCACAAGTCATTTCCATAGGGGAACAAACAGACCGTGCTCTACCACAGATCAACATAAAATCTTTCCAGGGGATAGAAATGAATTTCTCACAGAAGTAATATTGTCTGAGGAGTTTCCTTGAACTCCTTAGCAGACCTGGAGAAATAGAACTTCCCACACATTCTGGGAAAGGAATGGAGTCATACGTCCACAGAGGGCTCCTGTGTGTTGAGGGCACCATAGCTCTTGGTGGTTGGGGTGACCAGATAGCTCACTTGCCACATGTTGAAAATTGAGGCTACCACCCATGGGATGGGAATTTCCTTGTGGCACACTCGGTGCTTGCTTCTGTGACAGTTCTCACAACATCTTCGGTGGTGATCCACGTCAGGCAAGAGTGTCCTTCTATTTGGAAAAATAATATGAAGCACCTAAAGGAATTTGAAAGTCAAAGAAGACATTCTCTATTGTCAGAATGAATAACTCTGCTAAATTTTAAAATGGTCATTAAACATACTCATTTAATTTATAAGAAAGAAAAAAAGGCTTATTCTGAAATGAAAAAAATATTCTTTATATATTTTTTTAAAGATCTTATTTATTTATTTGACAGAGAGAGATCACAAGCAGACAGAGAGGCAGGCAGAGAGGACGAAGCAGGCTCCCTGCTGAGCAGAGAGCCCAATGCGGGACTCGATCCCAGGACCCCGAGATAATGATCTGAGCCGAAGGCAGTGGCTTAACCCACTGAGCCACCCAGGCGCCTCTATTCTTTATATTTTTAAAAATTCCTTTTATTGTCCAAGGATGGGCCTCAGAAAGCCTGTAAAACATTGCTATTTTTTTTTCTTTTTTCTTCCTGCCCCAACTTATCATGCAATAACCAGAGTTCATTGGACCTTAGAAACACTGGCCAGAGTGAGTTCTAGATATATTTTTTTGAATTAGAAATGGACTTGATCAAAGACATTTTCCAATTGGCCTTGCTAGGCTATGTACACTGGCATTAGGGATTTCCTATATTTGTATTCCATTTATATATTCAGTAAACATTTGCTAAGTCTCTATTGTTTTGTGAGGAAGCACAGGAAGATTTCCAAACACTTAAATTGAAAGATGTACATGATATATACTGAATATAGCTCTATGACGATCATATGATCTCCCTAATCTCTGTCAGACTTCCTTCAGAATTCTTCCTACCTTCTAGTTCCATACATGGTTTCCAGTTGGCTTGCGGGGGGTCTATGACTAAAGCAAGGACATTTGGTGAAGCGGGACATAGGTTCTGTCCTGGAGCTGCTTTGACCGGGCCGTGGCGCTGTGGGGAGGACACTCGGCCTAGTTGAGCTTTGTTTTGCTCTGCTCTGCAGCATGGAGAGGGTATCATCGTGCCTTTTCAGTTTCTTCTCACCCAAATAATTCTTCATGCACTTTTATTTTTAATGCTACTCATGGGAAAGAGATGTCAAAAATACACTTTCTAACTCAAAAGGGCAAGCTGCTGAGCCTTGGTGTAATTAACAGAGTGCAACAAATAATTGACAGAGCAGCTATGAAATTTACGATTAGACGAGTTATCACATCCGCTCCTCTCTGGGTATCGGCCATGGTAGTGGGAGAATCAGACCCAGAATACCACGGAACCTCGTTGGCTGAATGGAGCCAGTTTGCATGGCTCTTGCAAACTGCATTATCATCACAGTTTCCTGTTTTTAAAGCAGCATTGAAAGTGGAACTAGTGCAATATCAAAAGCTCCTTTCGCTCTTCGCTTGGTACAAATAAAATCAGGAAGTCTAGAGAAATTGTGAAGCCAGTCCTAAGTGATTTACATTTCAATTTCTCACTCAGGGATATTTATTTGGAGAGTTTTGTGAAATCAATGGATATTTTAGACACAGGCAAAACGGACTAATTCTTCAATATTTTCATTAGTCATTCACCACAGCTCTCTGTGCCTCCTGCAAGAATGTAAATGCATCAGACAACACTGTTTTCTCTAATAAATTTTGATAATAATGATGATTATGATAATCATAATGAGTAGATGATATGTTATAGGAAGAACAAGGGGAATACTGAATAAGCATCTAGATCACAGGAAACTTAATATAACTTGTAGTTAACAAAATGTTAGATGTCACTAAGTGGGATATAAGTAAGCAGAGACAAATATTATTGATTTTACAATTTGCTCTATGAAAGAGAGAAAGTTGAGGGTCAATGAGGGAAGAAAACTGGGGTGGAACAACAGAATTATTCCAAAGGCCTGTGAATGTTCCTGGAGTAATAACACAGAAAAACTCACACACTGCAGGTCTTCCCTGCCTTTCTGACCAGCACCTTGTGAAACTGATGCGTATGTTCCCGCAAGCACATCCTTTCTCTGATGCTGGGAGCCAAGTCATGCTGGACCCCGGGGTGTGAGGGTTTGCCTCTAGGTTGGGCAGCCTTCATAATGGAGTTTGTTCCCCTAGGGCCTTCTTCCATAAACACTCAGAAACGAGGCCACCATGGCAGGGCCCTCACATCGCACAACTCCAGGAAACACCATTTACTAGAATGTAATGCCAGCGTCCTGTCCCTGATCACGAGTGCTGCCTCCCTTGGAATTCACTTAAGATCAGACTTGGAGTAGACTGACTGTGGCTCTTCTGTTGCAAGATATTTCTCCCATGTAGTCAGAAGAGTTTCCAGAGATTCTGAGATGCAGGTAAATGCCCCCCTGAGAGTTAAGGGGAAGTCTGACCAGTCCTTGATGTCCTTATGGGAATTAGTTTAAGCATTTCCCTCCATTCTACATCTTAGTGATTCACCGAGAGGTCAGATGTTTAAAGGACATACGTAAGGAAGAATGGATGGTGGAATTTCAGAAATGCTGACTCTTTGGATGAGATGGGACCTGAGTAGGTGCTGCAGTGGGGGGCTTTGGCAGCCCAAAATGAGAAGGATCATAGAGTGTCTACTGGAAGAACAACAGAGTAGTAGGACACAGGCAAGGAGAAAATGAGTAGTTGAAAGAGGGTGAAGAGATAGGGTTATAAGTGGAATCCAAATGCAACTCAAAAAATTTTGCCTAGAATGGCCTTCTCCACCTTGTATGGGGCTCCTAGCAGGACAGATGGAAAGAAATCATCTCCAAACCCTCAAGTGCAACAGTTTAAAGTTTCACGGCCATTAGTACAGCTGTCATTTCAGCCCCTTCGATTTCCTTCCTCCTCTGTCTTCTCTCCTTCCTCTTGCACATCCCTGGGTTCTGCGGGCAGGGGCCACCCACAGGTCCTGCACTCTCTTTCTAGTGCTCATTTTATCTATACAACACATTTGTGTATTATGCCAAGGAAACCCCTCTTCCTTCATCGCTCCTTCAGAGCATCTAGAATACCAGCCCCTTACAGTCCTGGCTGGGTTGGAAGGAAGGGGCTCTCAGTCAGTCCTTCAGCCCCCCAAGAGGCTCGCAAGAGGACAGACTCACTCACGCTGAGGTTAAATGCTGTTTTCTTCATGAAAGCCATCATTTCTGTTTTCCTTGAGCTTTCTTGGTGCTATGTTTTTTCTTGATAGTACATTTCACTCTCCACGTTGTCTCACAGTTCTTTGCATACTTTTGCATTGCTGAGCCCTTTGTCTGAAATGCCTGGCCTGTCCTGACTTAGCATCAGCCCCAACTTTGCAGACTTTCTTTTCACCTCCCAGTTCCACCAGAGTTTGATGCCATTGCTCCTCTCCCCACCTGGGCACAACAGTATTCTCCTTTAATTATTGATTTGTTTCTCCATCCTCACCAACCTGTAAGACACCTGATTTAAAAAAAAAGAAAAAAGAAAAAAGGAAAATCTCCAGCCTCTGATATAGTACATGCCACTTGGGAGACTCTCCATAAATGTTGAATGGATCATTTATTTTCTGCTGGTGAAAATCTTTAAGAGGAGGTTTTGTGTCATATCTATTCTTCTCAGAGATTTTGTGTCATAGTGCTCTGAAAAGTTAGAAACTACCAACTTTAGGAAATACGAGAACAATTATGAAATAGTATTGAGTGAATGTCATCGTAGAACACAAAATATGAGGGAAATTGAATAAAGAGAAAAACTAGAGTGTCTTTGAGGTATCAACAAAATGTGAAGATGGAGAAAGGAAGTAATGTCGAGAGAAGAGGAAGTGTGGGGAGAGAAATCACCTTAATATTATAGTGGGGAGAAGTCAGCCTAACAAAAATATCTGTAAAAGGAAGATTCTGGAAGTGTTTTCTTCAGCCTATCCCCAAGAAAATAGGTGGGGAAGCCAGATGAGAGGTGTTTTAAGTAACCTGGCCTTTTGACAGTAACTCATCACTAGGCAAATAACGAGTTGATTGTGAAATCATTATAAGAATGCAAATGTTGATTTGACTTTGAAATTTGTGCAAACTCTGAGGAAGCAACATGTTCTATAAATGGCATGTGGCCAGACTATGTAAATACAGTAGCTTCATGCTCTTGGTCAGAAGATAGTGGCTTTAGCCTAAGTGATTTCCCTCACCAACGTAACAGACACACCATCTTTTTAAGTTTGAAATATCAAGGCTTACATGCACTCAGAAAAGAACCCAGATTTTTCTTTTCTTTTTTTTTCTTTTAAGATTTTATTTACTTATTTGACCCTGAGAGATCCCAAGTAGGCAGAGAGGCAGGCAGAGAGAGAGGGGGAAGCAGGCTCCCTGCTGAGCAGAGAGCCAGATGTAGAACTCGACCATGGGACTCCAGAATCATGACCTGAGCTGAAGGCAGTTGCCTAACCAACTGAGCCTCCCAGGTACCCTGTTTTTAACTTTTTAAAAATTTAAAGTACAGTTTACACAAAAATGTTATATTAGTTTCAGGTGTACATCATAGTGATTTGACAAGATTCTACATTATACTGTGATCACAACAAGTATAACTACCATCTGTCACCAAACATCTTTATTACAATATTATTGGCTATATGTATTTTCTTGTGCCTTTTATTCCATGACTTATTCATTCCATAACTGGAAACCTGTACCTTCTACTCCCGTTCGCCCATTTTGCCCATCTCCCCACCCTCATTCCCTCTGTTAACCATCAATTTGTTCTAATTATAGGTCTTATTTTGCTTTTTGTTGTTATTTATCCATTTTCTTGTGCTTTGCTTTTTTTACTCATGTTTGAGTAAAAACTTATGGTATTTGTCTTTCTCAATCTGACTTATTCCACTTAGCCTAATACCCTCTAGATGTGTCCACGTTGTTGCAAATGTAATGATCTCAGTCTTTTTTTCTGGCTGCATAGTATTCCATTGTGTATATATATGTGTGTGTGTGTGTGTGTGTGTGTGTGTGTGTGTGTGTGTGTATACACACACATCACATTTTCCTTTTCTGTTCATCTATCAGTGGACATTTAGGTTGCTTCTGTATCTTGGCTGTTATAAATAATGCTGCAATAAACATAAGGGGGCATATATCTTTCTGATTTAGTGTTTTTGCTTTCTTTGGATAAATAGCCAGTAGTATAATTATCCGATCATACAGTGTTTCTATTTTCAATTTTTTTGAGGAAATCCCATACTTTTTTCATAGTAACTGTACCAGTATCCACCAACAGTGTATGAGGGTTCCTTTTTGTCTGTATTCTCACCAACCCTTACTACTTCTTGTGTTATTGACTTTAGCCATTCTCACAAGTGTGAGGTTATATCTCATTGTGGTTTGGATTTTCATTTCCCTGATTATTAGTGATGTTGAGCTTCTTTTCATGTGTCTGTTGGCCATCTGTATGACTTGTTTGGAGAAATGTTCATTCAGGTCCTGTGCCCATTGTTTAATTGGATTGTTTATTTGTTTGTTTGTTTTGGTGTTAAGTTGTATATGTTCTTTATACATTTTGGATACTAACCCTTTATCAAGTATGTCACTGGCAAATATTATTCTCCCATTCCATAGGTTGCCCTCTAGTTTTGTTGATGGTTTCTTTTGTTGTGCAGAAGCTTTTTATTTTGATGCAGTCCCAATAGTTTATTTTTGCTTTTGTTTCCCTTGCCTGAAGAAAAATATCTAGAAAAATGTTGCTACAGTTAGTACCAGAGAAATTACTACTTGTGTACTCTTCTAGGATTTTTATGGCTTCAGGGCTTACATTTATGTCTTTAACCCATTTTCAGTTTATTTTTGTGTGTGGTGTTAGAAAGTGGGCTAGTTTTATTCTTTTATATGGAGCTGTCCAGTTTTCCCAGCACCTTTTATTGAAGAAACCGCCCCCTTCCCATGTCTATTCTTGCCTCCTTTGTCATAGATTAGTTGACCATATAATCACGGCCTTATTTCTGGGTTTTCTACCCTGTTCTACTGACCTATGTGTCTATTTTTTCCCAGTATCATAGTGTTTTGATTACTACAGCTTTGTAGTACATTCTGAAATCTGGAATTGTAATACCTCCAGCTTTGTTTTCCTTGCTCAAGATTGGTTTGGCTATTCAGAGTATTTTGTGGTTCCATACAGATTTTAGTATGATTTATTCTGAAAAACTCGTGATTTTAATAGTAGCATCCTCAAAAATATCAGATTCATAGATTCACTTTGTTATTGTGTTTACTTTCTGATTGGCTATGAAATTAATAGCTTTAATAATAATAATATACAGAATAAAATCAAAAGATTATTGACCTATACTCGGATATATGGAAAATGCATTTACTTTTTTTTAAAAAACAGTTATCTGTATAATACTCTACATCTTATTCAAGTTAGAAGTAGAGGTAAGATTCCCTATGTCTATATTAGTAGCCAAATTTGATACATTTTAAAATCCTTCTCATCAAAGCAGCTGTCATTATATTCCTATGAAATAGTGGAGATGAGATTTTCTTTTTTTATTTCTTCAGATTTTTATTTCCAGTCTTGTTGAAATAGCTTTTTTATTCTCTACTACATGAGTTTTTATAATATATCACTCATACAGAAGCATAAAAATGGAAGTATGAACAAAATAAAGAATTAAGAAACTTAATTCAATTTAATTAATTTAGTTAAGGAATTCTTTTTTTTTTAAGATTTCATTTATTTGACAGAGAGAGATCACAAGTAGGCAGAGAGGCAAGCAGAGAGTGAGAGAGGAGGAAGCAGTTTCCCTGTTGAGCAGAGAGCCCAATGCGGGGCTCGATCCCAGAACCCTGAGATCATGACCCAAGCTGAAGGCAGAGGCTTAACCCACGGAGCCACCCAGGCGCCCCTAGTTAAGGAATTTTTAAAACAACTTTCCTATAAATGTCTTTATGAGATATAACTGAAGTACAATAGTATAAGTACTTACACAGTTTGATCATTTTTAAATACATGCATACAATTGTTAAACCATCACCAGTCGAGCTAACAAACATAACCATCACCTAAAAGTTTTCTCATATTCACCATAATCCATTTTTGCCTTCATGCCATCTTTAGGCAATCACAGATCAACTTTCTATAATTATATACTGGCTTGCATTTCCTAGAATATTATATAAATGGAATCATAAGTACTCCATAGGTATTTTCTTTTGGCCTGGCCTCTTTCATTCAGGAATTTGCAATTCATCCCTGTGGTTGCATCCATCAATAGTCTGCTCTTTTTATTGCTGAGGAATATTTCATAGTTTTGATTAACTAGAATGTATCTGTTTGCCAGGAGGGGTCTTTTTTTGGAACAAAATACAGGTCCTCCACTACTTCTGTCCTTCATTCTTGGGGAAAACTATTAGTCTCTCTGAACTTTTTTTTTCTCTTCTAGAAAGGTATGAGTTGAATGCCTATCTCATGGGAGTTTTGCAAGAATTGAATCACTGACTGTATTTCCTGGCCAATAGTAAATGCTCAAAAAATATTAACTTCTTTGCTAAGTTATCTCTCCATTGCCTTACTGGTATCAATTATGAAGTAACACTTTGTCTCCTATTAAAATGTTTTCATTCTTTTCTGACCATCTTAGTGTTCACTGAGCTTGAACATTACCATGATGCTGGCTAACCCCATTGTCTGTCCAACAGCGATAGGGGTACCAGTACAGTTAGCTCCCTAAAATACAATCTTTCCCTTGGATTATCTTGGCTTGTGACTGATGACAAGTTTTTCCAGTGTGGACACATGTGCCCAGGCCAGCTCTGTAATGTCTGTAGGTGAGACAGGGAGACAACAATTAGGCCAGAAAGGGGTCTGTTTCTAGAAGCTTAGAAGTTGTATTTGCATTGCACATGTTCTCTTTTAAATGACATGATATGCTCCTTGGAGGGGCTTGTGGAGAGGGGCCATTAAAAAGGATTATGGATTAGGGGAAGCAACCAAAGCCCTCCCAGTCCACCTATGGATATTGCCACAGTTTAGTTCTCTTCATTTACTTTTCCAAATTATTGTTTCCTCACTGCTTCTCCTTTAGCATGTGCCTGCCCTGAATTTTTCTGCCTAAATCAGACTTAAAAGAAGCATCAATAAATAGATGGCTTTGATTTTCTCTTTTTTCATAGTCTTCATCAACATTATGTCCAACAAAGCTACTGAATCTAGTTCAGTTGGCTGATGGCAGCAGACAAAGGACCTTAATTTCCCTTCTTGGATATTGTGAGTGGGGGGTCAGGGCTAGGACTGAACACTACACAAAGAAGGCCAAGCCAAAATATTTCATGGTCAATGGGACCAGCTCAGTGTGCCCTAAAGCCAGGTCTACTCACTTACATATGACCTCGTCCATGTAGGTTTTTGGTCACTAAAAAAGGCTGCATGGGAGTAGCGTATAGGGGTGGGGTGGTGGGGTGGAATGGGTGGGTAAAAGTTCGATAACGTTGTGAATGCAAATAGCATGTACCCTGAAGATGCTTAGTTGGCGTTTCTACATAAGGAAGAATATCGTGTTGCCATTAGAAATACCTTAATGGAATTAGGAACCACACAAGCATGGCTGTGCTGGCTATGAACTTGGAAGTCCTCCGGCAGGTATAGTAGTGTCCACATACAGAGGCCTGAGTTGATAAAAACAACTGCAGAGTAATTACCTTCCCCACTATTCAGAGGGTGGAGATGGTTTGATTTCTGTACCTTAGTGATGAACAGGAAACTGCACCCCACCAAGTTTTTCTTGGAAAAAAACAAATTTAGAATAACACAATGCTTTTATATTTTACCAGGATAACGCTATAATATGCAGAAATCTATGAATTCTGATACCTCTGTGGAAACACTGAATTCCACCCGTCAAGGCACCGGAGCTGTACAAATGAGAATCAAAAGTGCCAACAGCCACCACGACAGGCTGAGCCAAAGTAAATCCATGGTCCTCACCGATGCTGGGAAGGTCATTGAACCTGTAAGTCCAAAACCCCAAAACCCTCATGTTCTGTGATACAGAATTTTGTTAAAAAAGTAAAAAAACAAACAACAAAAAACTAATTAGCTTTGTTTTATTTGTTTTCCTAATGTGCATGAGAAAACTGTTTTTGTAATGCATTTTATCTTGCCTACTTATAGTCATAATAATATCCCCAGTTGTGAGAGAGGAGCTGGGCTTAATCCAGAGTGATAAAGTGGATTTGGAGCTAGACTGAAGAGCACCTTTGACTCATTTTAAGGGCCTCCACGCTCATGCTTCAGTGTTATAAAAATAATGAGGTTATGCTAGCATGTGGTGTTTGTACTTCCAAATACAGTACATCACTTTGAAAAGCCAGAGGCTAAAATTAGCTAAGAATGAAATGAGGGGGGAATCTTCAAAAAAAAAAAAGTGAAAATCTCTTTCTTAAAATCTCCCAACAATATATAATAGTGGAATTACGATTTGATTTGGAATGAGCTTAAATGGTGTGGCGATGGAAGGTTTGGAGAGGAAGCCATTTTGTCTCGATAATGTGTCATTAGGAAGATTTGAAATAAAATAGTTAGAGATGAACTCTACTGCCAATTGTGTCCCTGCCCCTGCACGCATCCTGAGCCACTAAACACACTGATTACGATGAGTCTCCTCTGGTTAATTTTCTTCCATAATGGTGGTAACTTGCAGCTGAGGCCATAGGATGTTACAAAATTATTTATGCAATGTTAGCCACTCTTTTGGACCCCAGATCTATTTTGTTTCTTGCAGTGAGAGCGAGAGCGGGAAATAGGTTAGCTGGGGACAGACTGTGAGTCCCAGTCACTCCGCAGAAACATGTGAGCTATTAATTGAGTGTTCTGTTAATATCGTAGGGGCCTATGAAATATTCAGCTCCCTAACTGAGTTATTAAATGAGATAAACTTGCTGAGTTGCATGTCACCGATTATATTTATTCCCTGTTTTCACTCGAATTTCAAGTGCGAAATTAACCCACCACATCTCAAGAGCTTGAGAAATACATAGTTTTAAGCGTGCTTTCTTCAGGTATTATAGACTAATTCAGCACAAGGAAGCCAGTGATTATAGGTCGGGGGTGGGAGCTCCATCCTGAGATAAGGTCCCGAGAGAGATGTGCTTTTCTCTCTTTACTCTCCCGTTTAAAAGTATTGTCTGCTGGGAGGCACAGCACTGCCTGCCTGACTCTGCCTTTAAACCAGCTAAAATGTTCCTCAACTATGAACTTGAGACAGTGGTTAGAGTAAATTATTGGAATCTCTGTAATGTATTATCAGTAAGAACTGTACCTTTGAAAAAGTTTAAAAGTTAAGTATATTTAATGATGCCTAACATATTTTATTGGCTGTGTTTAACAAAAGGCACTATGCCGCAGTTGTTTTTGACAAGCATGAAAACATCACAGCATGAGACTGCAAAAGGAATTATGGAGAGAAATTACAAGTGATCCATCTCTCAATGAATTATCCACCTCAATAGCCCGCAGAACTCAGCTACCAATTAACACCTACTTTATTACATGTTGGGATGTACTTAATAACTTTCATGTGTTTATGCACTATTACCTTGACTGATGCCTCTTGTACAATTAGGCATAATTGGCATATCAATATGCAAAAGTTAAAAGGATTAACCCTCTTAAAACTAATGAGCATTTCTGTATCCAGCTGCTAAATGAGACAAAATTAGCATTTTTCACTTTTGGGCAGGATTTTATCATGCAGTTTCTCATTGTTGATACTACCTTGTTACATAACTTTAGTTTGGGGGGTTATATGCTGGACTGCTAGAGAAGAGTTTTCCAAAGTTAAATTAGCTATAATTATCCCAGCTTTTGTTTCCGCATTCTTAGCCTGGGCAATATGTATTCCTCGATAAGGAACAAAAATAAAAGTTACTTTTGGTTATGTGTACTCAGTGCATAATTATATAAAAGGGGTATTTTAGTGAGGATATGTCATTTCACCGAGAAAACTTGGCTCAGAGCTACTGTACTGAAAGCCTGCCACGGCACTAATTTTCTTTCTGTCTCGGTTCTTTTCATCTCTTTTTTCCATGCACAATTTTCTGACTAGATACTGACAGAATGTAAAGTATTTTGGCATATTTATTCAAACAAGCCTGTTAAAGATATCTGCTCAAGCTAAACTAAGAACTTGATTTTTCAGAAGTTGGAGGTTGGGGTGAGGTCAAGGGGGGAGATCTTGAACTTAGGAGAGGTGGGAGGAGGTGTACTCTAAAATGTGTGCCCGTGTCACACATGGCATGGCTTGTTGTAACAGAGACACTTACATTTAATCTGAACAGAAAAGAAATTAGGACTACTTCAAGACATATACATACATATATGTGTATATCTGTTTTGCGTTCTATTTCATATACATGGAACATATATACTACGTGCCCCCTGGCATAACAGTTATGCAAATCTAATATGGACTTATTGGAGTATATAACGTAAGAATCTGATATTGTATTTGCAACAACTTAAATTGTTACAGAAAACGATAAAAGGTTCTCGGGTCTAATCAATTGTATAATTTTGTCATTAATGCATAAAATCCTCATTATTGCATTCAATTAAAAATACTGCTAACAGGACTGTGAACTTGGAACACCATATAAAAATTTCCTGGATATGTCAGAAGAGCCTATGTTCTTGGTGTCTTAAACGGAGGAGCAGTCTGAAATGCCAGGAGAAACATTTATTCGACTCTGTGCTATGCAAACACAGGTGAATTTACTTATTACTTTGAAGTTTTCATTACCTAAGGGCTGCGTGGAAGCATTTCAGTAAAGCAGGTATTAATTCTCCATTAGTATTTCCCTGGCAGTATGTGCCGTTTTCTTTAAACACCCAATGATCATGTTTATGTAGTTAATAAGGCCACTTTGCTACCTGGCCAACGCTGGAGAGGTGGGAAGCTTGGGCACGGGAGGAAGTGATTAGCCAAATTGCCTCTCTGTAAGAGAGATCTGGAGACCTCCGCTTGGTGGGAAAGGAACGCTCTTTGGTCTCAGTGATTTGTTGTCTCAACCTGAGCACCGGAGTGAGACCTCTTAAAAGTGGACTGCTTATTTGCCCGAATGTGCGAAACACAGAAGCAGACGGCTTCGTGAGCGTAAATGGGGGGCAAGTGAAGTGTGCCTCTTTAAGGGCTGAAAGGCTAATGTACAATCCAGCAAATAGCTACTGGGGAAAGTTTAATGTGGCTTTGATGCTATTTATAAGAGGGAAGCTCTAGCCTACTAGACAGTTTAGAATAGATATTAATGAAGAGTTTAAATAGCCCAAATCAGGAAAATTGCAGACATAGGATTTGCAGACAGGAGCAGTTTTGGCATTTAATGCTGGTGTCTTAAGCAGCCACATGTATGAATATTCACCGCCTCCTTGTAAACTCCGCAGAAGTGCAATACTTTATTCATGGCCCTCGTGGACAGGGGAATATCTTCTTATTACTGTTAGGATAAGGACTTAGGTTGAGCCATTCCTAAACAGTCATGTTCCTAACGTACACGACTCCTTCTGCTTCCATTAACAGACTGTTCATGTTCATTTTTCTTTCTTAATATATTATAAAGAAAAAGAGGAAACAATTTTCTTTTGTTTCTTACTTCTGTGATTATAGGATACTTGCCAAAGTTGTGGCTAGCCAAAAAGGCAGACATAAAAATTGCTACTAAAAATATAAGCCTTCTGTTTAGCAGAGTTTTTGAGAAATATTATGAGACTGTAGGACTTGTCCATGTTTACTTCAAATCACGCTTATAGTTAGGTTTGAGGCTTTGTTTGTATAAATTGTCCTGAAGTGGATCCTGATATTTAATTAAAATGACACTAAATCACATTGAATTGATAAGACTTGGCATCTCAAACAAAGGTAATTGCCCGTATTGGTTTTCTGCAAAAATAGCGCTGCTTGGAAAATGTGCAGCCAACACAGACTGTCAACTCCATTTATAGATCAATATGTGAAAACCATTGATCAGGCAGGCGCGTATAACAGTAACACTTTGCATTTATTTGTTGTTTTTATACCACATTAAGGCTTACAGGATTATAGGCTTCCTAAATATTTTGACTTCCTCATAAATATATGATCTGTTGCATGTTAATTAAATGAGAGTCTGCAGCCATTTCTAAAATTGTTTTTAGTTTGATGATTTCCTTTTATTGCTGTGGATCGTATGATCTGAAAATGGATTAGTTTCCTTCTGCATAAAGATTATTAAAGCTTATTTTAATGTGTCCTATTTAGTGTAAGATGTGGCTGCCTTTTTGCTTTGAAAAATATAGATACAGACAATTATTTTCTCTTAGCGAGTGGCTGATCTTTTTTTATTAACTGAGCATTCTCAGCGCTCAGGGTAGAATTATTTCCTGACATATTTTGCACACTCTGTAGATAACGGGTCTTCTTGATTTCTCCTGATAGAATGTTTTTGTTTCTTTCCCCCTTCTCTTTTTATCTAGCTCTGTTGTACAGGCATCTGATCAAACATTATGTAGAAAATAAACTGATCATCTCAATTAAATTCTAGCCACACACAAATATAATTTGAATTCTGTTTTTCTCATTCGAGAACAAGCCTTATGAACTGCTCTTATACACTGCATTCTGCAGTTAAGTCTTTCTTATCTCATCAATGTAAGGACAGTGTTTTGTTCCTAATCTTTATTGGACTATTGTGGATGACAGTTGTAAGCCATTTTGGTTTATAAGGCAAAGCTAGAGGACAGTGGAGGGAGACTCTCCATAGATCCAAACCTCAGATATGACTACGCAATAATGTGTCTTCCACTGCAATTTTCTTTGCCACTGAGAGGTCAATTTTGTTGAGAAATCTTTTTATATCCTCTATATACATCAGGGGCGCTGCTTTCAAGACAATACTTGTCTTTATATACAATACTAAAGCAGTAATAAAAGAAACCGGATTTCAGAAATAGGAAAAAAATACTCATGAAATCCAAGAGTTACCTAAGGTGACCAGTGTGCTGGTGACCGACTCAAAAGTTTATTAGCTAGAATTTGGACTTTTGCATGATCTGCGCTCGTGGGTGGGGGTGGGGGGAAGTTGAGATTTCTTGCCTCGTCCTTGCTCTCCTACGGCAGCTCATGCAGTGCAATGTTTACCTGTCATTTACCAGCACACACTGGACTTGCCAAAGGCTCGGAAAGTTTACAATGACAGGGGAGAGTCTGCGCTTCAGAGAATGAGCGGAGGCTCTTGAATTCATGTTTGTGGCTGCGTCGTTTTCATTTTAACTTGAGCATAGCTAAATTTGTGTATAATCTCCTACTGATTGAACATGGCGCTGAATGTACATGAGATACATTTTTTTAAAAGTTAGTCCTCTGATTACTAATTTGAATCCAAAACTCTAACCTTGTTAGCATCTGGACTTATTTCCATAATAACAACCCCTTCAGAACCTACAAAGTAATGAATAATTGACAACAAATGAAATGTTTTGATAGTTGTCGGCACAAAGCATGTTTAATGTTTTGTGTTGCTTCCTAGCTAATTATGTAGATGACACATTTGTCAGACCTTGACTGCCATTAGAAACGTGTTTCCAGAGGGGAGAAAAACAGGCTATTCATAGAGTAATTAACTAGAATGCTCAATGACCTGTGAGAGATTCAAATCGCTGCCAGTTCAGACATTGTTTTGTTACAGAAGCAGAGGGGTAATTAAAATTCCAAATTACAGTCCTATGATGGAGCATTTGTTTGTTGACAGTATACTCTTACTCTAGTTTGTTAATTCTTTTTTAAATTGCTTCTAATCCATTTTATAGCTTTAGGAGTTCCGTCTTTGAATTTACTGACAACTAATATTATGGTAAATTGTACTTCAATGGAGGACTGCGGTGCCTCACAGTTTCAAGGGAGCACAAGGTGGGTGGGACAAAGCAGCTCCTTCCCTGAACGGACATATCAGGTGCTGTCAGCAGGAATGCCACAAACTCGGAACATCTTGTTAAATGCTGCGCCTCCAATTCTGTATTAAGGGAGATGTCCCGGCAGAAAATGCAGAGATAAAAGGAAAGCAGTGACAAGCGTCTTAGGAGGAGAAAGAAACCTGGTCTCTCACTGAGAAATGATGGATTCACGGGTAGTGCTCCCAAGGAAGAGAGAGGAGTTGGGGCTGAGTGTGACTTGGGGAAGGGTGTTGAGTTTAATGCAGCAGATGCAACAGTCTGCAGGAAAGCTCTCACAGATCACTCAAAAAGGAGGGCTTATTTTGCAGTAGTACCTTCCCTCTCAGGTTGGTTAACAGACCTCAGGATAATAGGTATTACCCGTGAAATTTGTCAAGGAATTACTGGCACGGTTTATAAATCCAGAAGGCTGACATAGTCGAAAAAATTCAGCTCAAGTGAAATATTTACTTAGGTTGCTGAAAGTGAGAATATAGTTTTATTAAAATGATCTGACAGAAGTCACACGGTGTTTGATGCAGGCGAACTGACAGAGGCATCCAGTGAGCGTTGATTATCCTGAAGTCACTGTCAGCTAGGATTGATTTTCACTTTCTCCGTTTATGTAACGGTTCCTGTAATACAGCTGACCCCGAATCACGTTACCTTGTCATTTCTCTGCATGGATCAAGAAGAGATGAGCTGAAAATAGCTAGACACTGACCTTGAACTTGCCAGAAAAGTGAGAAGTGACAGTGGGGTTTTTCTATAGTTCATGTACAAAGATGAAGGCAAACTGTTCCTCTGTTGAGTTCACTGTCGCAGCACAAGGGGGCAGAGCAGTACTAGAGATTACAGGTAAAACAGCTTCTGTAGCAGCATGGAAAGGCTCTGAAATACCACGTTAGAGCCAGAGGTCTCATTTTTACATCTTAGTGTAGACATAAAGGAGAATTACTGATGAATCAAAATCTCGGGTCCCCTGATGTTCATAATCAGTAATCTAAAAGTGTACATTCTAATTAAAAAAAGGTTACCTAATACTCTGTGTGGCAGCAACTATGCTATTTCGCTAAATTATTTGCAGCACCTCTTACTTAATTCATATTATACTCTTCCCTCGTGAAATACCTTTGGAACCGTAGTCAATATTATTAGGAGATTTTTGGGGCAAATTCCTAAGCGGATAGGTGTCATTTTAGGTATAACCGTATCAGAAGATGGGAACAGTTTTCATACTTACTAAGTATCAAAATCCCAAGACCAACAACAGACAGAGTTCTGATGTGCGCTTGCAAAGAGCTAATGTGCAAGCTGCAAAATGATGTTTATCCCGTGATTTACATTTGTCTACACTTTGTAAGTTTCCCCTTTTAATATTTGTCTTGGTTTTCAAAGATGTCCTTTAATAGATCATCATTATAACCTTGGTTAATCAAAAACACCGTGTGTTGAACACTGTCCTTTGCTTGTGAGCCCCTAGTTGAGCTAAATCATTGTTGTATTGATACTGAATGTTTCTCATAAATGGCACCCAAAGCGCTTGCCAACTGCAGCAGAGAACTGAAGCAGGTTGAGAAACAGAAGAAGAACAAACACTGATTTGATTATCTCCTAGGTTGTAAATGCCTTATGTAATGGCAAAATAGCATCTTTGCCTGTGTGATCGCACAATAACATTGTAAACCTCCACAGCAACAAGATCCATTCTTGCACATAGTGGATTCTCTCTGTGTACACAGGCACACACATATGAGTCTTTTATACATATATACGCATATAATATATAGATGCATCTCTATATCTCTACAGATATAGATGTAGATGTAGATATACAAAGAGAGATGTATAAAATATTTATGTATTTAAGCTCACACACATATACATCTATTATACATATGTACATATATAGTATATATATGCATATCTCTATATCTCTATAGCTATAGATGTAGATATACAGAGAGATGTATAAAATATTTATATATTTAAGCTTCTTTTTGTATTCTAGGAAAAATAACCACATGCATACATTTACAAGCTGAAATATCATGCTGCTTCAAGACCCCTCTTTTGTAAATTTAACTCAGGACGAATGGACAATATGAAGATCTGAGAAATAAGTAGAATTCCAATATGTTTCAAGGATGGAATAAGTTGGAGCACATTCTGCTGCTAAGAGTGAGGTTGAAAATATTCAGAATACCTGGGTCATCACAGAAGTCTGTAATATCTCATTTTGGGCCTCCTGTAGAAGAAAATAGGTTTGTGTGTCAAGCGTACGTCCTCCAAGTTAGAAAATTTTGATATGCATATGTCTGTGTGTGTGTGTGCACGTGCATGTGTGTGTGTGTGTGTGTGTAAGGAGGGATGTATGGTGCCTTTACAGTAATGATTTGCTGTGTCTAAAACCACATCTTTGAAGGCAATCCTGAGGACCATTGCATTCCTTTAGAGTCCTTTGCATTCCTGCCCCTCAGAGCAGACAGAAGACCTCCTGGGTGCCCTGTCTCAGGTGGTAGGACACGCACCCCTAGATGATTGATAAACTTCTGCCTCTGAGGTCAGGGCAGACATAAAGGTGTTGGCTGCTAAGGCACTTCCCCCAGAGTGGCTTGTCCCCCTCCCTTCACTGTGTAAGGCTTCTAATAAGGGACTCCCGTCCCTGATGTGTTCAGATTCGGTTTATTGTTACCATCTGTTTAATTACCTTCTCAGGTTTGTGTTGAGAGGCATGAAAGTATTTTATCCAGCCTTTGAATCCCTGTGTTCCTAAAGAGATGTGGGTAAAGTACGTGTCAGTTTTCAAAGAGCATATTAAAAACTGATAAGCAGAACCATCTCCAAACAATACCATATAAGGAAAATGCATTATTTTTTACATTAATGCTTGTTGCAAGTAATTAGCAAATGTACAGTGATGTGGCACTCTTCTAGGAATGATGCCATCTTCTTTACGTACAATCTCATATGCTTCTCCTTTGAGGTGATGGATTTTTATGATTCCCATTCACTTCCAATGCACTGGCAATAAGTTTATCGGAGGAAGATATTGGGGATTGAGTTGTGATAGAATGTATGGTTATCATTTGTCAAACTGGTTTAAGGATGTGCAAAAGTGAAAGAGAAATCGTGTACTCAAAAAACAAGAATAGAATCTTTGGGGAAAGGTGAGAAAAAAAAAACAGAGGAAAATCAGTTATTTTATTGTTTTCCTCTTCCTATTATTATCATTATTGTTATTATTATTGTTGCATTCTACATTTTTTTTAAAGATTTTATTTATTTATCAGAGAGAGGGTGGGGAGAGAGCGAGCACAGGCAGAGAGAATGGCAGGCAGAGGCAGAGGGAGAAGCAGGCTCCCCGCTGAGCAAGGAGCCCGATGCGGGACTCGATCCCAGGACGCTGGGATCATGACCTGAGCCGAAGGCAGCTGCTTAACAACTGAGCCACCCAGGCGTCCTGCATTCCACATTTTTTATTCCTAGAGCAGCACCAGCATGTTGTTTCTGGTGGCCACTGTAGTTACCATGATATGTACATTTTCCACATGCAAATGTCTTTGATAAGAAGAATTACACTGGCTAGCCTTCTCACCCCAATTATGTTTGACTTATTTCATATACCAGTGTTTGGGTGAAATTTAAAAAAATAAAATGAAACAAAACCAAATTCAAGTGTTTAAGTATCAAAATATTTTAAAGGTCTGACTGTGAAAACCAAAAGGAAATAAATCATGTGGTTTTACTTTCTAAATCAAACAAGCAGCCAAATGGCTACTAATGTTTCATTTTTATTTATCCCTTAGGAAGTGATTTCAATAACTGAACACTTCCCCCCAGATTCCAAGATGGTATTAGATTGAGAATGTGTTTGAAAACGTTCAGAAGTGGTAGTCTTGTTTTTATGTCAGTGCCCTTTTACAAGAGCCAAAACAGAAACAAAGTACCATTCTTTCTATTCCTTCATGAAGAAATCAGTGCTATTCTTGCCTCACGATAACATATTATTTCTGTGGAAGAAGAGGAATAGTGATGACACTAACTTTCCTCTGTGACTTTCGGTCACCTGACTTGTTTTCTTTCCCATGGGCTAAAAGGAAGCTGTAGTTTCAGTATTTCCAATGAGAAGGGACATGTGTCTCCTTGCATTGAATTGTCATAGATCATATCATGTAGCACAAAGTGACCCAATATAGGAAGATAGGAAAACAAAGTGACAGTTTTGTTTGCTCAGATATAAACACCATCATCAAAATGTGGGGGCAAATTCTGGAGCCCCACAGCCACATTGCAGGAATTAAATAGCCGGAATGATATTCTGTACTTAAATAAAATGTATTCAAGGCATAGTCTATAAGCAGCAGTGAAAAGATAATGAACAAATAAGCTTAGCTCAGGTTAGACAAACTGAGTGCAACTACTCCCGTTTTTAAAATCCAGGATAAAGTGAATTGGCTGATACTTGATAATACATCATCCGCTGTGGTCTACCCTATTGATCATAGCCTGACAATGGGTAACCTTTCATGGCAACTTCCTGTTTTACCATGAATTATTGACAGTGTTAATGCCAATAACACATGATCAAATAGACAGGAAAGAAGTTTACATTCCTGCATGTGCTATCCTTAACCTCCCTGCTTTTAATATCATAGTTTAAAAAAGAAAAAACAAAAAAGAAAGAAAGAAGACATTTTCTTTCTTGTCTTGAAAACACTGATGAATTAGCTTTTACTTTCACACAGATTATTAATGTGACATCCTTGTAATTCTCATCTACAACACATTTTGGGCAATAAAGCCCCATATTTAAGGGAATATTAGAATGGTCATTTTTACCCCTGTGTCCTCTCTCTCGTATAACAAAATCCTGGGGTTGTTACTCGAATGGTGTGTCATAAGGTCCCTGAATTAATAATTTCCTGCTCACAGAGTTGTCATCATCCCAACCTTGCCTTCAAAATTCCCATGGAAAGGGGGCAAGACGGTGAATAATGTTCATTCATTCATTTAGTAGTCCCTTATTTCATTCATTCGATAGATATTTATTGGTACCTACTGTATGTCAGAGACTGCTTTGCCCACTGAGGGTACAAAACAGAGAGTCTTGGAGGATACTTTTTTTTAAAAATTTTATTTATTTATTAGAAAGAGATAGTGAGAGAAGGAATACAGGCACGGGGAGTGGAAAAATGAGAAGCAGGCTTCCCACTGAGCAGGGAGCCCGACTCGATCCCAGGACCTTGGGATCATGACCTGAGCCAAAGACAGACGCTTAAGGACTGAGCCACCCAGGTGTCTCTTGGAGGACACATTGAAGTGAGGTAGTGTCCTCATCCTGGTTAATAGCCTCAGCTCAATCCACTGGCTTGCTCACTTTGTCCCCATACCTCCTCCCCCTCCACACTAGTATTAGTGTCATGTGCCTTCCATCTTCTCACAAAGATTGTATACAGTATTTAAAACTGGGCCTGTGATCTCAGAGACCTTTACTGTCACTTCTGGTAGATATATTCCTGTGGATTGTAAATCTCAAATGAGATACCTTTTTTAAAATGTTGGGTTTGTAGGACTCCTCCCTGATTCTAACCGACTTTACACTCTATTTTACATGCTGTGTGTGGGTGTGTTTTAGATTTTTATTTATTTATTTTTTGAGAGAGAGAGAAAGAGAGAGTGAAGAGCACGACAGGGGTCAAGGGACGAGGGAGAGGGAGAAGCAGGCTCCCCACTGAGCCGGGAGCTCCCCTTCTGACCTGATCATGACCGGATGTTTAACCAACTGAGCCACCCAGGAACCTCTCGATTTTGCATAATTTGCCCAGTTTGTTGTGTCTTAACTCCTTTGACATACACAAATTGTTCAAGTACTTTCTTTGGTAACAAGTCAAGATGCAAGTATTTTTATCTGGTTAAATAAACAATATCTCTTTCATTCATCCTTTGTTCTTTTTCCCCCTTTCATTTCTCAATGAATTTTAATGATATGCTTTTTTATTGGAGTCAAAATAATCTTTATGAATAAAAATTAAAATGTTAGTATGTTTACTTGACATCTATGGCTCTCATTCAACATGAAAATCGAACACAGACCCAATTTAGACTTTTGGAGAGCTTTCAAAATGTTCACCAAGTTCTTAACTTTCAAAAAAAATTTATTGTGACCTTTGCTGTGGGGCTCTTGCTGAACATTGTCCTCCAAGTAGCTATGATTTGTGGAATTTTGTGGGGTTGGAAGGGATGATCTAATTTACAAAGCTGCGTAAGCAGTCCATCATTAGTGCTGTTTCTGTCTAAGGGAAACATTCCATTATAGCTCTTAAAACACATTGCCAGACATGACACTACTGTGTACTTGTACTAAAACAAAGGTTGATAACACAGACCATGAAACAAAGACTGGAGAACATAAGCTCAGTTGAAATATGAATTATTTTCAAGCTTAATTTGCTTAGGAAAAAAAGAAAGAAAGAAAGAAAAGCATCCTTTGAAGAGTAATTTCTTCAAATAGACAAATTAGGGGATAATACAGTAACATCCAGGTAGTGAAATGAAATAATCAGTTTCAAGACTTAGCTCCCCCTAAGGCAAGGTGATTCTTAGATCTGATTATTTACTCATCCACAGAATAGGCTCCATCCAGACCTCACATTTCCTTATTTCTCATACGTGTGTTTAAGTAGATAAGGATCTTGCTAAGAGAAGGGGCAAGGAAGCAGGGATTAAGTTCTGGATGCATCGAAGAGAATTCTTTTGTTCCTTTTGACTGTGAATCTAAGCTTCTCTCTGCCCAGGCTGTCCTTTCTAAATCTTAGTTCCCCAGCTCCTGCTTAACTGAAGCCAGTCTTGGAAGATCCATGCTTTCCAAGTTCACCGACTTGAACTCTGAAAGCTTCCTTCTGCCTGTGCTTCTAGGACCTGTTTAAAGACAAAACTGACTTCGTATACACTATTTACGTACTGTAGTAAGGATGAGTCTAATGCAGGGGTTACAAATAAGCAGCTGACCCAGTTTTGTCCACAAACAGTTTATTTTGTTTGGCTGGGATGATTTTTTTTTTTTTTTTAAATTTTGAACTTAAAAGCCTGTAGTTGGAATTGTGTCTTCATTAATTTATATTACCCGTTTGGCCTTGAATACCTGCTTGGCATTTCAGTTTGTAATGTTAAAGTTATTTCATTGACTGGCCTATTCAACAGTGAGAGCATACTGAGGCAAGTCAGAAGATGACAATTGTTAGTTATAAATTTGGAAATTCAGAAGATGACAATTGTTAGTCATATATTTGGAAATGTAGTCCCTACCACATTTCACTGACAGTGTAAAAACATTCTGTTATATAGCTAAATATGAATTTTCTTATTCAGATTTTCTCATTTGGGTTTAATTTCAATTTTAGACTCTTACATTATTATAAATTAACAAACATCTTGCTGCCTTTTATACAACACTAAAAAATAACTGTGATTATCTATGGAAATGGCGTTCTCTTGTCACCAAGTTATAAATATTCTGTTTATTCTGGGTTATCTATGATTTAACTTTTGTGGGTTTTGTTAAATTGTTCTGAAAACTTGATGAGAAGCTACTTTGTATTTAAGTGAAGCAGTGCGCTTCTAAATCTTATAAAAAAGAATCGTACCAGGACCTTAAAAGTGAGAAATGATGCTATTTAACAGTCCACAGTATTATACAAAATTTAAATCAACTTAGATTTAGCTAGTCATCTTATTACTTACCATTTACTTTACATTCCTACTAATTAAACTTAATTTGAAGACTTTTAAACTTTGTTAGAATTTGTATTTCTTTTTCAGTGGATATGTAACATCCCATAAGAACTGAAACATACATAAAAATGAATTCCACTGTCTCAACTCTGCTCCCTATAACCAAACATTCTTTTTCTGAAGCATGTGCTTTACCAACTCAGAAGCTGTGTGCCCTTATGGAGAGAGATTAGGTTCACACGAGGAAGGAAAATTATCTTGGAAACAAACATCAAAGTGCTCCCAGAGATCTCTAGATTTGCAACTTGTATGCTTAATTCAACCTAAAGACCTGTTTTACTTGGCTCACTTACTGCATTCACCTTCATTCCCTTTAACTGAGTTGACACTTTAACATAGAGAGCTTTCACATAAAAATTTATATATGTGACATTCTCTCAAAAGAAATCAGAAAGTCTGGCTTTACCAGGCTGGCCTCCCAATGAGCGGGCAGGAACGGCTGGAAGTGAGTAGCTGCTGACCCATCTAGATGGGACAAGTGCCCTCTAGTTCAGAGCAGTTGGACTAGATAGAATTCCTCCACCGGGCCATGTCACCTATCTGACATGTGAGTTAGCAATTACAGCTGGAACCTATGTATTCCAGCCTTCCTTCCTTACCCACTAAGGATAAAAAAAAGCTGAGTTGTCATTTAGAAAACTACAAAATTCCCGTCTCTTTTGAGTATGACTTTCCAAGTTGCCTCTTCAAGGTGGGAATAGGTTTTGAAATAGGAAGCAATGGTTCTTTCATATGTTCAGGTGCTTATCTATGTAAGTGAAATTTCAGAAAACTTTATCCTTTGCTGATTCCCACAGACACTAATTAGTGCCCCCTGGGGCACACATATTTCCAGTGACAAATCAAAGACTCAGTCATGGGGAGATGTGGCAAGCCTCCGTCCCTGGAGTGGCCCCTCCGGGTTCAGGCAGAACAGTCAGTAGCTAGTGTCTTGAAGAGGTTGTAATGCCCCTATTTGTTAGTTATGAGTTTTACATGTTCAGTATTTTGACCAGTAATATTTGACTCTAGCCGGGATTAGAATTATTTTTAGGTAACATAAGCCAGGCATGAATCATGCTGTCAAGGAAATCTACATGACGGTTAACTTTGGAGTGTTTTGCCACTCCGTGGGAGCAAATAGGACTCTGATTATGAACATGAAGCAGATCTGGGCAGACCTCGAGGACAATCCTGGCTCTGCCTCTTATTTACTATGTTACTTTGGGCAAATTTCTTTTTGGGCACTCTTATACATATGTTTAAATTAGTAAAGACATCAGTTACCTATAGAAAAACAAAGATTAAAGGAAACAACATATATAAAATGCTAAGGTATGATACCCGGACACCTAGGAATTGTTCAAAGCCTATAGAAAATCAGTTAGAATTAAGCTTCTCATTTGTATGAAGTCCTATGGGCAGGTCTGCCTTTGTAGCTTTGGGCTGCTCTGTGCCCCTCTGCCTTTGGGTCATCACCTTTCAGTAAACAGGCTCTCAAGAGTCACGTTATTCTGAACCATTTTGATTCGAACCACTAGAGCTCTTCCTACTCAACCTATTGACTTATTGAAGCTTCTGATTCTTAGACAAACCTTCTCTGATATGTGGTAATGCCTGTGAGGTTCCATCATCAGCTATGACTCTAGTTAGCTCTTACCTTCCAATAATACCAATGTTTGCCATTTGGAGCATCTATTATGTACTTGACACAGGGCTAAGTGCTATAACAGTGAAGATCAGATTAAACCTTCATACCAACAAATGAAACAGAGATGTGATTCCAGGAATGTCTGATACCAAAGTGTAACTTTTGGCTGTTCTGAGCAACCATCTGTATAGATCTTAACCCTGAAACTCTATTGTGTAGGTCCAATACTGAGATTCTCTTATGTTCAATCTGGCCCAAAGACCAAGTAGGATCAGATGCGTATTCTCTTTTATGCCAACTAAAATTCAATTGAACTTTTTTTTTTTTTTTTAAATAAAGGTATGGACTTTCTTTTTTTTTCTTTTTAAAGATTTTATTTATTTATTTGACAGAGAGAAATCACAAGTAAACGGAGAGGCAGGTAGAGAGAGAGGAAGGGAAGCAGGCTCCCTGCTGAGCAGAGACCCCGATGCGGGACTCGATCCCAGGACCCTGAGATCATGACCTGAGTCGAAGGCAGCGGCTTAACCCACTGAGCCACCCAGGCGCCCTCAATTGAACTTTTAAGAACCAATTAAAACTCAATCTCTTATCCAATATTTTATCTGGCTGGCCTTTTCCTCATCTGAACTCATATAGCAATTATCCATTTGATTAATTATGTAATTATTCATTATGCACAGCTTTAGAATGTTTCTTTATAATTTATTTTGAAAACTTACTAACCTTTACTATTGTTGTTCAACTTTTTGTATTTTAACATTGCATATCTCCTATTAAAGTGAAAACTCCTTAAAGGCAGACATTATAGGGACGCCTGGGTGGCTCAGTTGGTTAAGCAGCTGCCTTCGGCTCAGGTCATGATCCCAGCATCCTGGGATCGAGTCCCACATCGGGCTCCTTGCTCAGTGGGGAGCCTGCTTCTCCCTCTGCCTCTGCTGCCACTCTGCCTGTGCTCGCTTGCGTGCGCTCTTTCTCTCCCTCTCTCTCTCTCTGGCAAATAAATAAATAAAATCTTTAAAAAAAAAAAAAAGGAAGACATTATAGACATTATGTCTAACCTCGACAGAATCTGGCTGAAAACAAGTTATATATATGCACACACATAAATATATGTACATATACGTACATATGCATACATATACATATATATACTTTAAAAGTTACTTAAACTTTTAAAAGTTTGAAATATTATGTGACTAATAGCATATAATGCCCTCTTCTCTACTTTCTGAGCAAAGCATCTCTAAAGACACAGAAGGGGCAAAAACACAAGAGTAAGAAAAAATTAGTAGCTAGGGATATCATAATTATAAGAATGAAGGGACTGAACTGAGGGGAGGAAACCCCATTAGTCCATCTACACTTTGTTTCATGAACAATAAAGTCATCATTGTATCCATTAAGGATAAAAGAGGCTCATGTCTTCAACAGCCTGTCTTTTAATTCAGAGATGGCTTGTGTGCCAACCAAAAATCAGGCAAGAATTCCTTTACTGCACAGCCATTGTTTTCTGAAACAGAATTCTGTTGCTCTTTATCCATTCTCATCATATTATAGCTACACAGAAACTGAAACTCCCAGAAAACTCCCCAGTAATGATAGTAGGGGATGGGCAGTGGGATAAGGCGTCCTGGGAACTATAATAACAAGCATGTTGCTGAAGACAGAGCTGGAGTTACACCAGGAGCACTAGTAAAAGGGCAGTGTCGGGACTTAATTTTATATACATAAATATAATCAGTCCATTGTCCCAGAGGATTAAGACCTTTGTAAATGCATACATAAATAACAGGCTTAATTTTTTGTGTAACAATAATCTAGAGGTAGTAACCTCCAAACAGTTGTAGTGCTTACTAACCAAGATATCAAAGACACTGGCTTCTTTTCCCTTTCCCTCACTATCTTTACAATGTGGGTTATTTCCTGTTGCTGATCTTCTCACAGCCAGCAGATGGCTGCTTTACCTTTAACATTTCAACTGCGTGGATTCCAGGCAGGAAAGACAAGCAAAGGGCAAAACTGTGCCAGCTGAACCTACTCTCTTTTAAATAGCTTTCCTGAAAAGCCAGTTCAATGATTTTTGCTTCTATCTCGGTTTTCAAAACACTTGCTTCCAAGAAGAATGGGAAAAGTAATTTTTAATCAAGAGAGTTCACGGCTATGAACACAATAATATCAGATAGAGATGAAGCTAGTAAAGATCAGAGTTAAATGATAGAGTGAATTAAGAGTGAAGCAGGCATGGGGACATTCTTCAATTGTATGTTGAGGAGTTTAGATTTTACTACTTGATGCCCAAGTGTCGGCCACTGAATCTTCTAAGCAGGTGAGTCTCTCTGCTTGGTGGAGACTAAGTTAGGAAAAGAAGGGGGGGAAAAAGGGTGAATACTATTAAGGAGTCCAAACTATTCTTGACCCAATAGATCATGGTAGCTTGTGCAAGATTGATTGAATAAAGATATATGGAAGAGGGCGCCTGGGTGGCTCAGTGGGTTAAGCCGCTGCCTTTGGCTCGGGTCATGATCTCAGGGTCCTGGGATCGAGTCCCGCATCGGGCTCTCTGCTCAGTGGGGAGCCTGCTTCCCTCTCTCTCTCTCTCTCTGCCTGCCTCTCTGCCTACTTGTGATCTCTCTCTGTCAAATAAATAAATAAAATCTTTAAAAAAAAAAAAAAAGATATATGGAAGAAAGCAAGTTAAAGAATATTTTGAGCATAGAACTGAAAAGCCTTGAAGATGGGTTGATTGTGGGTGCCAAGGAAGTGGAAAGGCTTCTGGGTAGAAGAAGATTTTCTTCTAGATAGAGAAAATGGATTGATGATAGTGCCAGTCACTGAGATGGGAAGAACCAAGAATGATACAGATTGACAAAGTGATTAGATTTAGTCAAATAGTTAGATTTGATTGTGGGAAGTTTGAGATTTCAGTGACATAGCAAAGTCAAAGCATCAAGGGCATAATGAATTATATGAGTTTGGAGCTTAAGAAATAGGTATTCCCCAGAGATAGAATTTTGATGCCAACAACAAACAGATGATATTTAATGCTACAGAAATAGCTGAGATCCAATTAAGACAAATGGTAGGCATAAAAGGAGGCCCAAATATGCAGTTTATGTCTGCAAAGAAATTTAAGGAGTGACTAAAAAGGGGGATATGAACCAAGGGTTGTGCGTGGATTTGAAGAAAACAGTGATGCCTGAGAAAACTAAATAAATACATGTATTTCACTTAAGAGCTTGTAGATTCAGTTTCTTTGAAGGCAGAAATATTTCATAGGAATTAGAAATTAGGCAAAACTAGTGAGTGGATCTAAATTTTGGTATTATGACCTAAAGATATAATAGTAACAGGCATGTTGTTTGTTTCATGTGTAGCAATTTGTAGTCATATATGAATATACATCCATATATAAGTTTATCCTTATATATTAGAATAAAATCTAAGCAACATTTGAGATATTTACATGTTCTAAATGTTGTTTTTCTGCTTTTGGTAGAAGAAAACTCAAAATTTATTTTGTGCTTTTAACTCCCAGAAAAGGTAGCAATCTCTCATTGCAACATCACAAGGAATAAGAAAAAGTAAAAATGTCTGGAAAATGATAACTGGCTTCAACATGCAAAATAAATGTTCAAAGATAGAATCAAAGGGCAAACATCAAGGTAAAGATGAAGAAACAAGCTACACACAGATAATAAAGATAATCCACAAAACCGAAAAAAAAAAAATTTTAATTTTGTCTTGAGTAAATTGAGTAGATATATTTTTGAACTTTACTTTTCATTTACAGTTTGCCCCAGGATAAAATGATAAGCTCTATTAATCAGAAAAGGTTAATGGCATATTATTTCTTTGGTAGATTGGTAACAGTCTCTGAACTAAGTTGTTTGTAACTTCTGTCCAAGTGTATTATTGTACCTCAACAGCAAATCACGTGAAAATGTCAGCCGTATGTTTGATTTTACCCACTTAAAGAAACAAAAAAAAAAATCCCACAAGGAACATTATAAGATAATGGAATGTGTAAAATTAATCGTTTTTCAAGAGGTCTTTTCCAGTTTTATTCTCCTTGGTTGAATGCCTTTCTCAACTTGGCCCTCAAGATATGCATTCTCTCCTTGGAAGATGTGTTTGTGCTCGCTATCCCAGAGCCCACTTGGAGTCAACTCGCATTTATCAAACAATTCCCTCTCATCCAAATATTCCCAGCGTAGTCACTACCAGCAACTCTCCTTTATTTGTAGTCTCTATTTGTACCTGGTGGATTCTATATTACATTAATTCATAAAACCAACTCTGCCAGACTCCCTACGGTTACAATTATTAAGGCTGTAACTGAAATGATATCTTTCATATTGATCTTCAACCAGAAGTTCTTGTCCTGAAGCTTTTGTTTCACATTAAGGCACTAATGATTGTCTCCACCAAATGAGCAGCTTTAATAGTCACAAAAAGCTGAATGAAAAGACTTTGATCATCATTTTTGAAAGTGCTATATTCAATATCTTTTCCATCCATAATTGGCAAACACCAACAAAGCTTTTTTTTAAACAAACAAACAAAATGATTTAAAGAGACTTTATTATTTTTTTTTTTACAGAAATTATCTCTTTGTTTGTTTTTGTCAAGTAATTTTTGCCCTACACACTCTATTTGTTTTCTAGGTCACAGAAAGACTGTTTGCCTATGGGTTCTTTTAAATATTCTGATTTTTAACTATTTTTAAATCTTTCTATAGGAACTGAAGTGTTATAAATTCAGTTGAAATGAGAGAAAGTAGGAAGCACTTTAGAGTGCCTACTTGATTTATCTGTTAAAAGAATTGGTACACATTAATCATTGTAGGCTTCCCTATGTCTGGAGGGACAGAGGAACTACTTGATGGTTCTTTCATATTCACATCTCCTCCTGGAAAAAGTAGAGTAATGATTCTATAATGAATCCCCTATATAAACACAATGTATCCTGAAAAAAATATTAACCATATTTTTGTAATTGATCAGATGGGAAAAAATCTCTTTAGGTATTAATTTGACATATTAGCGTTATTCACTCGACTGCTAAAAAAGTAACAACACTATGGAGACTTTTCATATCCAAGTTTTAAATCACTTCATATTGTAGACTCTTAATTTTCCCTGGGAACCTGCAGATGCATAATTTGAAAATGGACACTCTGTAATGGTAGACTTATACATATATGGAATGAAAACCAGAGAGGGTTAAAAAACATCAAGACTGAATTTTTATGGGTCATTAGCTCTTTAATGCATCTCAAGGGCTCCTAAACCAATGACCTGAGAGCCTTGGGAAACTTCTAGTCTGACCTGAATGGAAGAAATAAGGAAGAGCACAAGTATTACCAGTGCTCAATGCTATTAAAACATCCACAGAAGACTAATTTGAAAAGTATTAAATAGTAGTAAGTTAAGGCCCATCACAGATCAAAAGCTAGGTGTGGGGACAGGAAACTATTGGTGAAAGGAATTGGCAGATATGCAGGGAGGAAAGAATGGAAGAAAAGAAGGCTGGGACAGAAAAGGACCTGATAGCCTTTTAAGGCTTGTGGCTGGCAGAGATCCTTGTGATGATGATCTGCTTCCATTGGTGTTTCTCCCCTTAGGAGACAAATGCCTGAAAAATGGAAATGCTGATGTCTCCAAGGATAGCGAGCAGGCTTCTGCATAGAGGGAGGGAAGAAAAATTATCCCCACCAACATTATTTTCAACTACAGATCTTGGGGGTGGCTAATGGGCTTGAAAGTCATCTTCATGAGCCACTACAACTCTTTTAAGGCTCCTTCCTTGAACTTAGTGTGATATTTTCAAGGAGACTAACTCTTGGAAACCTCTAGTATCTCTAGGGCTATAAATGATGATCCTCTTGATAATTTGACCTAATGCTAGATGTAGTTTCAAAGGAAAAAAGAAAAAGCCAAATTCAAATAAAAGAATCAGAATAGATAACTATTTGAATAATAATGATAAAATTGAATACTATAATATGTAATAACTTAAAAATTAATATTTTATGGTACATTAAAAATAAAACATATATCACCATCTAAAGAAAACTTTTTTCAGTGTTGGGAAGTTTCAAGGCAATCACTGCACTGTCAAGCTTGAACACAGTTGGGTTCCTCTATCTTGAAATGTTCTCCCACATCACCAACTGATCATGTGAAAAAGAGAGATGACCTCATTCCCTTAAGCAAAATACCTCAGGATGATTTTGTCACAGTTGAAGGATTCACAAAGACTGTTTTATATTGATGGAAAATGTTAAGTGGGCAATAATGAAGGAAACCATTCTATTATTATTATTCATCTATACAACAAAAAATGTTTTTCCCCTTAAAGATTTGGTTATAGGTTTCAGAAGCAATTAAGGAAATTACTCAATAAGAATATACATCTATACTCTCAGGGTCCAGGGATACAGCCCCATTCTGGCTCCCTGCTGAGCAGCAAGTCTGCTTTTCTTTCTCTTCTCTCTCTCCCTCTGTCCCTCCCTACACCACACCCCCACTCATACTCTCTTTCAAATAAATAAACAAAATCTTAAAAAAAATGATCTATTGTTTGTTAATTTAGAAAATTTGTTCATATTATTCAAAAATAGGGTGGAACTGATACTCGTATGCAGGACATAAGCTATTAATAAATTAATCATTATCCATCCAAAACAAGTCTGGGCTTTGGGCAGCTGGTTAAAATTATTAGATGATAGCAAAGGAAATCTCCTTTCTCCTGTCTTCTCTCTCACTTAATATTAAATAGTGACAACTAACTAACAAATAGGAAAATCTACATAAAAATCATCTTATACTGGTCAGGTCTCTTTTAGTTGCAAATGTAGAAACCCAATCAATATTAACTAATTTAACTAGAAAAGAAGAAGAGAATCGGCTCCGATAGCATATATTAGTTACCTATGGTTGCATAATAGACCGTCCCCAAATGTTAATTTAACTCACAACTCTGCAATTTGGGCAGGCCTCTGTAGGGATGGGTCATCTCATTGGCTGGGGCAACTTCAGACCTGGAGGATTTACTTCCAAAATGGCTTACTCACATAACTGGGAAGCTAATGTTGTATTTACCGGAAGCCCAACTGGAGCTGAGAGGTACGGGTGGGCGGCTCTATTCCTTCCACGTGGGCCTTCTATGACCTCATTCAGTGTCTTCATGGCATAGTAACTGGGTTCAAAGAGTTAGTATTTCAAGAGGACTAGATGGGAGTTGTATGATCTTTTATGTACTAGTTTTGGGAGTTATATACTGTCACTTTTGTGGTAGTTAGAGGCTTGCTAAATTCAAGAGAAGGGAATATAGATTCTTCCATTGCTTGCTTTCTTCTTCTTCTTTCTTTTTTTTTTTTTTTTTTTTTTTTTTTATTTGAGAGAGAGAGAGCACACAAGAATACATACAAGTGGGGATGGCCAGACAGAGGAGAGAGAGAATCTTAAGCAGACTCCATGCCCAGCACAAAGCCTGACTTGGAGCTTGATCTCATGACCTTGAGATTATGGCCTGAGCTCAAATCAAGAGCATAACCAACTGAGCCACCCAGCCACCCCAAGAGAATATAGATTCTTAATGACAGGAGTGCCAGTGTCCTGTTTAAGAAGAATATATGGGGACATCTGGTGGCTCAGTGGGTTAAGGCCTCTGCCTTCGGCTCAGGTCATGATCCCAGAGTGCTGGGATCAAGCCCTCCATCAGGCTCTCTGCTCAGTGGGGAGGCTGCTTCCCTCTCTTTGCCTGCCTCTCTGCCTGCTTGTGATCTCTGTCTGCCAAATAAATAAATAAAATCTTAAAAAAATAAAAAAGAAGAAGAAGAACATATGGAATAGGAGATCTTATGGACACCTGGGAAAATAAAATTTCACATATAATTGACATTTAGAAATGCTCTGTCCACTATGTACTCTGAAAAACAACCTGAGGGTTTTGAAGGAGCCAGGGGTGGGAGGTTGGGTGAGCCAGGTGGTGGGTATTGGAGAGGGTACATATTGCATGGAGCACTGGGTGTGGTGCAAAAATAATGAATTGTTATTCTGAAATTAAAAAAAAAAAAAAAGAAAGAAAGAAAGAAAAGAAATCCTCTGTGCCCTGCCTCTGCCTAATTACTAATTTCTTTTTCCCCCACAACACAATAGTCTTTCTCAAAAAATGGTAAGAGTTGACAGTTCATATGCTTAGAGTGGTTTATTGTAGAAGAAATAGTTCTTCCCCAGTAGCTTGAGCCAGAAAAATTCCAGGTAAAGAATAATTGGCTTTGCTTTGGCTATGTAGCTTTTCTTAGACCAATGGCTGATCAAGTTGGGTGGCAGATTAAGGACTTAAAAGGCCAGGTTATGTTTTGGACAGTACCCACCAATATCATTTCATTAGATTAGGAATGGCTGTCCCTACTCTCATTAAAGAGGGATTGCATTCAGGACACAGAACATAAAGAATATTCACTATAAAATTTGATAAAAGAAAGGGGCTTTTGTATTTTCTACTTTTTACTTTCTACAGTATGTTCATTTGTCCATTCATTCATATACTTATGCATATAGATCCAACAAGCAAAGTTCTCCAACAATGGTTCTCAAAAGGTGATCTAGGCATCGTTGGGGGTTCCTTGCCTTTTGGGGATATCAGAAGTCAAATCCATTTCCACAATAATTCTAAAATGTTATTTGCTTTTTAAACTTATTCTTACATGAATATACAATGAAGTCTTCCAGAGGCTATAGGACATGTGATATCACAATAGATTAAATGAAGAAGCAGATGTGAGATTCATGCTATCATCTATTAAGCCAGACATTAAAGACATTTGCAAAAATATAATGTCTCTCATATGACTACATTTCTCTTATTTCAAAAATCTTTATTTTCACAAATTCATATTATTTACATTGCTAAGTAATTAGTTTATTCTTGTTGTGTTCTTAGTTGGTACACTATACTGTCCTAGATTTCTCATGATTATCTTCACTTTCTCCCATGGGCATGAGTCTATTGATGCTGGATACGAGGCAAGGTTGCTGTGATTTTCTCCATTGCCCAAAGAAGGATTTCTTTTGAAGAGAAGGGAAGAAGAAACAAAGATTATATCCACTGAGCTAGACATCTGTGTTTTATATACATGGTCTCACTTAATTTGTGTGCCTTAATGCTGGATTTTAGTAGCATGGTAACTAACCTAAGGTTACAGAGCAATTGATGTTGCCTTGGAATGAGGATGCACATGCCATTGTGTGAGCGATACTGTCAGCAGGAGTTTTTCCTCTTTTTAAATCTATTTGAGATTTAGCTTTATTTATAGTCAACTAGAAGTGTGCAATGGATTCATCAGCTTTAGTTTGATCTCACCAGTATGAGGAGTAGTCCCTTTAATTTGATGGGGCATTACCAGTTGCCTTTCTTGATTTTTCCAGTTCTTCATATGCTTTTATCATTATCTCTTTTTTACAAGCAAGACAAACCAGAACAGTTATTCAGGACTAAAAACAAGGGTAGTTCCTTTCTTTGGGCCTTTGTTCTTTCATTCTGGAATATGTTTTCCATCTGTGGTATTACTCAACATTGCTTTTCAATCCTAAACTGAGACCACCAATTTATTTACTTGTTTATTTTGATAATGACATTGGAGTGTCTAGAGACTGATACCAAAATCCTAGAAGTAGGGTCTTAGGTCTTCCCCTTATTTGGAAGGGGAAATGTCTTCTGATTCCTTATGCTAGGTTGCATATCATTATTTAGGGCACCCAAGGAAATCATCACCATTCCCAGTGCAGTGATTACAAAATTTGCCTGATCATAAGAATCACTTGGGGGAACTTTTAAAAAAATACAGATTCTTGAACTTGATTGCGGTCTTACAAATCAAAATCTGACTTCTACAGTTCACTAGGTGCCAAAGCTTACAGGCTTAAGCTAAACTAGCAACAACAGCCACCACAACAATAAAAGCTAAGGGTCATTTGTATGGCCCAGCCTATGTTTTGAAATTCATCCTATGGAACCAGTTACACAACAGCATGCAATGTCAGTTTGCATTAAGAAGCTAGGAAGGTTGGAGTGTCTGAGTGGTTCAGTCAGTGGAGCATCAGATTCATGGTTTGGCTCGGGTCATGGTCTCAGGGTCGTGAGATAGAGCTCCATGTTGGGCTCCCCGCTCACTGCAGAGTCTGCTTGAGGATTTTCTCTCTCCCTCTTCCTCTGTCCCTCCCTCAAGTAAATAAACAGCTCTTTAAAAAAAAAAAATAGAAAATCTGAACATATGTCTTAGAAAATCTATACTTTTTATTTCCAATTTTTTATTTAAATTCTAGTTAGTTAACATGTGATGTAATATTGGTTTCAGGAGCAGAATTTGGTGAGTCATTACTTTCATATGACACCCAGTGCTCATCACAACAAGTGCTCTCCTTAACACCCATCACCCATTTAGCCCATTTCCTACCCATCTCCAAACATCAGTTTGTTTTCTATAGTTAAGAGTCTCATGGTTTGCTTCCCTCTTTCTCTCCCTCCCCTTCCATATGCTCATCTGCTTTGTTTCTTAAATTCCACATATTCAATTCTATGGTATTTGTCTTTCTCTGACTTATTTTGCTTAGCATAATACACCCTAGCTCCATCCATTCCCTCGCAAATAACAAGATTTCATTCTTTTTGATGGCTAAGTAATAATCCATTATATATGTAATATATTTTATATATATCTATATAGATAGATAGATAGATAGATAGATATACCACCATTGGTATATCTATTTATCTATATAGATAGATATACCACTTCTTCTTTATCCATTCATCAGTCCATGGACATTTGGGCTCTTTCCATAGTTTAGCTATTGTTGATAATGCTGCTATGAACATTGGGGGTGCATGTACCCTTCAAATCTATATTTTTCTATCCTTTGGGAAAATACCTAGAAGTGCAATTGCTGGATCATAGGGCAGTTCTATTTTTAACTTTTTGAGGAACCTCCATACTGTTTTCCAGAATGGCTGCACCAGTTTGCATTCCCACCAACAGTGGAAGAGAGTTCTCCTTTCTCCGCATCCTTGCCAAAATCTGTTGTGTTCTGTGCTGTTAATTTTAGCCATTCTATCAGGTGTGAGGTAATAGCTCATTGTGGGTTTGATTTGTATTTCCCTGATGATAAATGTTGTTGAGCAGCTTTTCATGTACCTATTAACCATCTGGATGTCTTCTTTGGAAAAATGTCTATTCATCTTCTGCCCATTTCTTAACTGGATTATTTGTTTTTTGAGTGTTGAGTTTGATAAGTTCTTTATAGATTTTGGATACTAACCCTTCATTAGATATGTCAGTTCCTAGTATCTTCCCTTATTCTTTAAGCTGCCTTTTAGTTTTGTTGATTGTTTCCTTCACTGTGCAGAAGCTTTTTATCTTACTTAAGTCCCAGTAGTTCATTTTTGCTTTTGTTTCCCTTGCCTCTGGCAACTCATTTAGGAAGAAAGAGTTGAAAGAGTTTACTGCCTGTGTTCTCTAGGATTTTGATGATTTCCTGTTTCACATTTAGGTCTTTCATCAATTTTGAATTTATTTTTGTGTATGATATAAAAAGGTGTCCAGTTTCCTTCTACATGTTGCTGGGTTCCCAAAACCATTTGTTGAAGAGACTGTCTTTTTCCTATTGAAAATTCTTTCCTGGTTTGTCAAAGATGAATTGACTGTATAGTTGCAGGTCTATTTATGGTTTTTCTAATCTGTTCCATTAATCTATGTGTTCATTTTTGTGCCAGTACCATACTGTCTTAATGAATACAGCTTTGTAATATAACTTCAAATTCAGAATTCTGATGCCGTTAGCTTTGCATTTCCTTTCCAGAATTGCTTTGGCTATTCAGGATCTTTTGTGGTTCCATACACATTTTAGGATTATTTGCTCTAGTTGAATGAAAAATATTGGTGGTATTTTGATAGCCGTTGCTTTAAATGGGTAGATTGCTTTGGGTAGTATAGACACTTTAATAATGTTTGTTCTTTCATTCCATGAGCATGGAATATTTTTCCATTTCTTTGTGTCATCTTCAATTTCTTTTATAAATGTTCTACAGTTTTCATAGTACAGATCTCTTACCTCTTTGGTTAGGTTTATTCCTAAGTATCTTATTGGTTTTGGTACAATAAATTCTATATTTTTTAAATACTTTCTTGAACAAACCTTTCCCTGACTGGAATTGTGTGAGATAGAAAGAGACAGATGGACAGAGGCAGAGGAAAGACTGAGACTGAGACAAAGGTGGGGGGAAAGACAGGAAAATATCAAGCTATTGCAGATTCAAAATGGTGTTTTCCACATGGCTTTATAAACTTTGTAGGGGCTTATTTTCTCTCTTGCTGCTGTTCACCAGAAAAATTCAATTTCTGCAGGGCTGAAAATTAATACATTTTCAGGGACTGGTTCTGGAAAGACAAATGTTTAGGAGTAAAAGAAACTCAAAGACGTTTTAAGCAATCATGTTTGCCAGTTGGTTCAAACACTTGGCAGAAACAAGGTCACACAGGATTGGTATGAGAAGCTGTTCTGTGCTAAGAGATCTGTGCAAATGTAGCAGGGCCTCCACTAGGTGAAAGGGATGCTGATCTAGTCTCAGGAGTGAGAATGAGCATGCTCTCAGGACAGGCAGCCCTTCAGAAACCGTATGGGGTTCAGAGAAGGCACTCTCCCTCAGAGGGGAGAAGCAGGGTACCAAGGACTACCTGTCAAGGATGAGGGATCCCTCTTAAAGATGAAATCAATACTAAAGGCAGGGAAAGAACATAGGGAAGGGCCACAAGGGTTCTCAGATTTAGGCCTAATGTTAGAACAGAGACTTAGGGTGGTTACTCAGCAACTCTGGGTCTTGAGAGCCTTATTGAATATTAATCCTCTCAAGACAGTGGGGCTGACATCTACTTACTCCTGTGAGGACTGGATCTAGAGTCATTAGAAGAGCTGGTCTTCAGAATCTAAGATAAGCAAAGATAAGAGAAAGTCAGCAGAGTTGTTGGGTATTGTCAGATATTGTAATTTCTTCATAATGAATGAATTATTTATTCATAACCAATGATTAATTATTATCAACTTGAAGGGGTCCATGTTATTAGAATTACAGAGACTTAAGTTCTTCTCTTTTGGCTTAAGCCATGTTTCCTCTGTGTAAAGGGAACAATGATCAATGAGGAAAATAGAAATGACTTTGCTGGGCACCATCAAAGACTACTATTTTTCTTTGTACTGATAATAAACATATCTTTGAAAAAATAATCAAGTATATTAAGTGTCTAAAAGGGATCAGATAGGAAATAGGAACACATGAAGGGGAAATAAGCATGAAGCCACTAAAAGGGTCACACAGTTCCGGTCTGAGTATGAGAAAAGGACACTCTTAAATGGTCTGTAGATTTCTTTGTTTTAGATTGTATCCCCCACCTTTTTTTTTTTTTTTTAAGCAGAAGATAAAATGCTGTCATGTTATAAGTTTATTTCCTTGAAGCAAAATTTACTAAAAGAAAGAGACACTGTCCTTAAATTGAAGTTTCCAGTTGGAATCCCATAAAAAGGTAGTCTTTGTACATCATCAAGCCGGCATGGCAGGGGAAAAGACAGGAATGTAAGATCAGGCCAAGCAGGAGTTTCTCTGCTGTGACTGCCCTTGCTCTTCAGCGCTCTCGCTTTTTCTTTGTCTAGTAGCCCATGGCACTTGACGGCAGCTGGGGAGGTCAGCGATCCGGCAGTGCAGTTTCATGAAGAGAGGACAGAAACACGTAACCCAAAATGACACGGCCGCTGATGTAGCTCGTTGCCCTGCTCACTTATATTTTGAAGGATATCCTGTGAGCTGAGTTGCAAAGAATAGCATTCGACAGGGTGAAGGGTTGCATACACTAAAAAGGAGGCAAGATTTTTGGCGAGGAGAAAGTCTGAAGGACAAGTGCCTTTAGCATCAGCCGAAAGTCTATCTGTATAAATATGACCTCAAAATATCAGACAGCGCTGCGTGGCCAGTGGAGGGAGAGCAAACTGGGCAAACTTACTCAGCTGTGTTGCTTACTTGGGAATTCTGCTGACAGTTTTGACTTGAATAAAGCGGGACATTTTTTTTTCTTTATTTTTTAAGAGTTTATTTATTTATTTGACAGAGAGCACAAATAGGCAGAGTGGCAGGCACAGGGAGAGGGAGAAGCAGACTCCCCACCGAGCAGGTAGCCCTATGTGGGACTCGATCCCAGGGGATCATGACCTGAGCCAAAGGCTGCTGCTGAACCGACTGAGCCACCCACACATCCCAAGCTGGACTATTTTCTTGAGCTATATGCCAATCCATACACCACCCTGACATTTTGGGATGGAATAGTCCAATGGAAAGAGAGCAGCAGATTTTGCTCTGTGTAGCCTCAAAGAAGCATTGTGTGATTTGGTAGAGGATCAGATGACCAGCTGGCTAATATGGTTACTTAATATCTTTGTGCTCCAGTGTAGTAATCAATGATACCTCTTCAAGAGGCTGATTTTGTGGGTCACATGACTTTGAATGTAAGTAAAAAAGAGATATATTTATTATAATAGTAATTCTACCTGGCCTCTGCAGGACTCAACACAATGTTTTGCTATAGAAATCACCCCAGAAATGCTCATCTGAACTGTAGCTCAATTTCCCTATCTTTCAAATGGATGTAACAATTTCTTTCACATTGTACAATACTGCTGCTTTTATGAAATGGGATAATATATATAAAATCATTTTGAGAAATAGAGTGAAATATTTCTATTGATATTTTAACATTCAATTTTTTAAAAATCTATCCCATACCGGCCAGATATCAAGTACTGTGCTATTCTTTGGGGTTATTAGCCTGAACTACGTGTAGTCTCTACCTTAAAATAAAAATACATTTCTTCTCTTTTTAATTTACTTTATCCTTAGTGAAGCTTTCTTTGCTCCATTACTTTGAACTACAAATGCAGATTGAAGCTCATATACTTTGAACTTTTTTTTGGATTTTTTCTTTGCTTTAAGCTTTTGGTTCTTTCTTTGATTTTTGATCAAGGTCATAATTACATGGAAGGTGTTTTCAAAATATGCTCTTCTTTAAGATTACATAATATCTCCTAGGAGTACAGCTAGATTGCTATAAATCACAGAAAATTAGCAGTTGTCCCTGACACTGTGTTTTCTATAGGTATGTTTAGAGTCCCAGAAAGAGTTGAGATTCTTTCTCTAGAGATACCCTTCTTTTGTGGTTAGGATGAGTTTTGCCTTCTTCCCCATGCATTCACTGTAAATCCCCATTATTAATTGCTGTTGTAGGGAATCTGTTTAGTCTTTATCAGTTTCATAGGGCTTTACAAATCATGAAGTAGAAATTTTAAGTGATGTTTCATAATATTAAAAGAAAAAGTTTTCTATTCCAAATTTATAAGAAAGGTATGAAATATATATTTAAAAAAATTTCCAACCCCAAATTCACTTGCTTTACCAAGAACCTTCCAAATCCCCATCTTACTCCTTTTTATCTTTCAACAGAGACGCCCAAATTAACATCCCATAGGTTCCTGCAACAGGTCTAGCAAACCTCAACCAAACTCCTGTAAAGGATATTTAATAAATACTTTCTACATTCCTTCAGGAAATCTGCCATTAAAGTTTCTGTAGGACTTGTGGTCAAAATTTCAAAAATAACTCAACTTTTCCTTTTTTATTGCTGCTTGATTTGGGTGTGTCTTTCACAGTGGCTAGATGAGGAAAATCAAATCAGTGGTAAAGCCACAAATTACCAGGGAAACTTGAGAATATGAAATATGAACAAAAACATATTTTCTTTATTTAATGATTAAAACTTAGCAATCTCTATTTAAATCATCCCTACTTATAAGGAGCAAGAATTTGCCTTTTGCTTTATGAGAAATTTTATTTGAAAGATTATTAAGTTAAAGCATTCTGTTTTAAAGTTGAGCCATATATAGTTTTCATTTTAAGAGTTATATTACAAAATTTGTCTCTATTATAAAAATTTCCTTTTAGCATGTGACCCAAAGCATCAATTTGACATCAATTCCTAGGATTATTTTGCATCTGTTTTATATACAATGATTTACATTTCTTATTTCTCATTTTTGAACTGCCACTGATTTCAGATCCCTGTCCCCAAATCAATATAATGACCATTCTATGTCCCTTTATCTTTAAACTATTCCCACTTGGTCCCATATTTTATTAGCCTTCACATTTCCCTTAAAATATCTCCTAAATGAACCACAGAGGACTCTCCCCTAAATGCTCAGGATCACAGTTTGGGAACCATTACTCTATGTGACTGATTTCTCCCCAAACAAACACTTTGATCATTTAAAAATGATGGCCCTTGCCGAGAGCACTAATGAGCTAACTCGTACATTGTGGTGTGTACACAATGGAGGATAAAAAATGGGCTCGGAATTAGACTCCCTCTTTATTCATCCAAGGGGAGCATTACTGAGCGAGTTATTTTTTAAAAATTAATACAACTTTGGCAGCTTCCCTTGATTTGGAAATGAAAAGGTTTTGAGTAGGTGAGGAGTGACAGGGCTTTCTCTTTTTCTTTGCAGATTTCTATAAAGGGCACAGATATGAAAAGCTTTCTGTGGACGGCAAGGAATCAGGGAACTAGTTGCCCCTCACCCACTAATAACGACCAAGAGATTATTTCCCAGCCCTTTCCACTTAATGTTCAGAAAGACAAATGTCATGTTAAATAATAACACGGATGTTTCTAATATGGTGCTAAATGCAAACATAAAGCTTCTTACTCTTTGGCTGTTGGTTTGGCAAGGCACATTGGTGTAGGTAAAATGCCTTCACAGGACAAAAGGAAGCCAGGCCAGAGGGAGAAGGAGAGGGACTAGGGTTCCCACTTCACCTTGCCTCCTCCTTTGACCCTGACTGCTCCTGTGCCCTTAGGGGGTGCATTAGAGAATGAGTTGTCAGGTGGAAACCCTAGAGAGCTCAAAGGGTGACACCTCTATTTTCAGAGGACTTATGTTTGGGTTCAAAATTCAGGAGTTCTTTTGACAACAATAATAGTAGCTAAGCTTTACTGAGCATTTACTATGTACCAGGTGCTCTTATAAGCGTGTTTGCAGTATTAACCCACTGAATCATCCCCTAACGCTGTGAGGTATAAGATATTCTGTATTTTGTAGATGAGGAAACTGAGATATAGAAAGGTTCCGTAACTTGCCCTAAATCACACAGATTAATGGTGAATGCTGGGCTTGAATCGCTGATTGTTACCATTGTGTTTTTGTAACAATTATTTTATGCTGAATCATATTTACAATTCTTTTCATACTTAACTTGTATTTGGGATCTGGTAGCCCAGTGAGACATTTTTGGTGGTGTAGATTGATTGCCGAGGGCCCTAGTTGGGCGTTTATCCAATTAGGTGTAATTGCCTTCTCTCTCTCTCTCGCAGAATTATTTGAAGAATTTTTTTTTTTAAATGATACATCACACTTAGCTTGTAATTGGCTGTTATTCCTTATCAAAGTTATACATGAACTTAAGACATGGATGGGATGGATGGAATTATCTACCAAAGTTTTGACTAAATTTAGCATTCCTCTGGCGTCTTTTTTCCTCATTAATCCCACTTCCTAGAGGCAACTACCTTCAGCAGTTTTAGTTTTTTTAATGGTTATTTTTTCTTTTTTACATTAACCTTCATACTTTGCAATATTATGTATATACTGATTTTTCCTGGTTTATCTATTGTAGGTATTATATATTGATTTTCTATTATAGTTCAATCTAAACTCTCTTATACTCCACATCTTCCCTTCTTCAATTTTTTCAATTATAGTTATATCACCTTTTTTTTCAATTACTAACTGCCATTGCTGTGTTTTTCTAAGTATATGCTGTTGAGCCAAGAATTATTATATAAATATCATTCCTTTGGATTCAACTTTCTTTTGTGGAGTCAATGATTGCCTTAATTTAATTCACTCATATTTCATCATATCTATAGCTAATTTTCCCAAAGATGTCAGCAATCTGTCAGACTCTTACCAACCCCTTTCCCAAACACTGAAACATGAAATAATATATTTCCCCTTTTTCTTTTTATAAGTCTTCTTCCTATTGATATCCATCTTCTTCCTTCAACTTGGACTGAAGACTCTTCTTCCCTGATACACATCTGTGAACATGTGACTTCTCCTTGCGATGTTCCTATGTCTGTACGTCTTATTTCCAATCACTTTTTTCCCTTGGTCAAATCCGTCATGTTGCTAAAGTATTTTCCTCAGTAGTTTCCTAAAAAGAATGTAGTGGAAACAAATGCTTTGAGTTTTCCTATATCTGGAGATGTTCTTATTCAATTCTGCTTTCTGATTCATAGTTTAACAGGCTACATGATTCTGAGTTGGTAATATTTTCTCCTTAAATTTTGAAAGCACTCATCTAGCCTCTGGTCAGTTTTTGAAAAGTCCAACACCATTCTGATTTCCATTTGTTTGTATGTGATCCTTGATCTTTCTCTCTTCTTACTTCTTTATAATTGTGTGACATACTTCTTAATGTATTACACTGGACACTTGGTAGGCTCTTTCAATCAGAAGGCTTATATTATAAAATCCTGGGACATTCTGTTGTACTTTATTTTAAAAGTTCTTATGATGCATTTTATTTTTTCTTAAGCTTTTCTATAAGGTAGATGCTGAACAACCTAAATCATTTTATTTCTTCTTTTTTATAATTCATCTCTCTGTATTTTCTGTTCCCTGACACAATTTATTATCTTATTCTCTAAAACTGTGTTAAATATATTTATTTATGTTTTTAATTTTCCAATGCCTTTTTTAATTATTTATCCTGTTTTTATGAATCTTATATGTTTTCGTATTTCTTGCTATTATTATCAATAACATTTTTAAGCATTTTTTTCTTTCTTTCCTTGGTATTATTTCTGCTTTATTTTGAGTTCCATTTTATATTTTTGATATTCCTTTTCCATCTTGGGACTTTCCTCAATGATCTTAAAGCAGAGGTTATTTTATTCAGCAGTTAGAACAGTGCATTTTACATACATAGTGCTCAATAAAGAAGTATATAATCTACTAATTATAAAATATATACAGTGTATTATATAGTATTATATAATACAGTATTATATAATACACTCTATATGCTATAATTATTATTTTTAAGTATAGTATATAAATGTTATGCTATATATGATGATAATCAGATAATAATCAATTTCTTGTGACCCATGCCTGCATATTCATATTTTTAAATTGCTGTCAGTATGTCACAACACGTGCCCTCCTTAATACCAATCACCCTGCTACCACCTCCCCCCACCTCATTCTCCTCTGAAAGCCTCAGTTTTTTTTCCCAGGGTCCATAGTCTCTCATGGCTCGTCTCCCTCTCTGATTTCTTCCCCTTCAGATTTCCCTCCCTTCCCTTATGGACCTCTGTGCTAATGATTATGTTCCACATATGAGTGAAACCATATGATAAGTGTCTTTCTCTGTTTGATTTACTTCACTTCCCATAATCCGCTGTAATTCCATCCATGTCGATGCAAATGGTGGGTATTGTGATGTGCACCGGGTGTTACATGTAACTAATGAATCATTGAACACTACATTAAAAACTAATGATGCACTATATAGTGGCTAACTGAACATAATAAAAAAAATAAAAAATGAAAAATAAAAAATAGAAAAAATGCTGTCTGTTTATTTAGAGTTGAAGTGCTGTGCTTGTTGACAGACGAGCTTCTCTGTAGAATGCATAGAACATGCAAAAGAGACTTTTTGTTTTCGTTTTCGTTTCTTTCTTTCTTTCTTTCTTTTTTTTTTTTTTAAGACTTTATTTATTTATTCTAGAGAGAAGGTGAGAGAGAGAGGCACAAGAAGGGGATAGGTGCTGAGGGAGAGGGAGAAGCAGGCTCCCCACTGGGCAGGGATCTCAATTTGGGTCTCCATCTTGAGATCACAAGATAATGACCTGAGCTGAAAGCAGATGCTCAACTGATTGAGCCACGCTGGTGCCCCACAAAGAGGTTTTTCATTAGGATATCCAAATTCCAGTATCTGGTGAACTTTGAAGCCATTTTTTCTTTTAGAGAATACTCCTCAAGTCTTCTAGATGAGGGGATACATTTTTGTTTCTGGGATTTCTGGGAGAATGGTTGAGAATAGAAGGAAAGTGTTCCACTGCTTAGTAGGTAAATTTAATCCCCTGGTTCATAGTCCCACAGTCCTGTCTAACCTCTGTGATGCCAGGTGACCCTGAGTCAAGACTCCTGAAGGTGTCTAGTTCAATGTCTCTGTTATACGGATCTGGCAACAGTAATCTGGCTATATGCAATGAATGAGTGATCCCAGGAGCCCAGCTTTTCTGGATGATGACTGTTATAGACAACCTTGACTTTGTCTTTCATGGACGCTTCCAAGTGATGGCTATGAACATTGTGTCATTAATACCCATCTTCCATGTCTGGAAACACTGAGGTTGTATCTTCTTTCATTATACAAAGTAATTACATTTTCATATACATTTTATCTCCCCAAAACCTTTTGAGATGTATCACCCACTTTTGCTCACTCTCTCATCCTTTATAAATACATTTTTTTCTTTTACTCTAATTTTAGTAAACAGGGGAGATTAGTGTTTGTGGTCAATCCATCACTTTCAACTAGAAATCCATCCTGGAATCTTTATGGTATGGTATGATACCGTATTGTATGGAATGGCACCTAGTCATTTCCCAGTTCTAGGATTCACCAAATACAAATCGGCAGTACTACTTTTAAATGGATATAGTAGTAAAGTGGATACACCTTTAGTCTACTCATCTTTCTCATATCCCAAACATTGCTATCATTATTTCTTCTCAGATAACATTCAAGAGGATTATATAAATTCCTTATTTGAAATATGATGAATATAGAAAATAGGAACTTAGGTATAAAATAATTAAGGGAAAGTGTGGTAAAAATTAATGCATATTTTAATCTGTGAATAGTGCAAAAACAAGCATTTCTTGAGCGTCTATATCAAGGGCCAGTAGCTTCAGCATTTAAAAACTTTGGAGTCAGAATGCATGAGTTTTTGAATGAGATGAATCTGGGTTAAGCAACAGCTTCTCATTCTTACTAATTTACAGTCTTTTCTCACTATCCTTGGATTTATCATATATGCAACGAAGGCAATAATCGTAACTACTTCATAGCATGGATATTGCACAGTACTCGTTAAACATCACTAGTTATAGGGGAGCCTGGGTGGCTCGTCGGTTAAGTGTCTGCCTTCATCCCAGGGCCCTGGAATGAGCTCCACTTGGGCTTCCTGTTCAGCTGGGATCCTGCTTCTCCTTCTCCCTCTCAGGCTCCTACTGCTTGTCCTCTCTCTCCCACACTCTCTCTCAAATAAGTAAGTAAAATCGTTAAACAAAATAAAATAAAGACCACTAGCTGTAGAACCAAATTATTTGGTTCCTGCCTTCTTTCTTAATGGTGGATCTCAGTCAAGTTCAACTTCCTCCAAAACTGGATTTAGGTGACTTGATTTTGATTTTGGTCTTTGAGCAATGGGAGATTGGAATTTACATTTAGATGATGAGACTTTGGACTTTGAAATGCTATGAAGGAGTGAGACTCTTTGGAATCATGGAAGGAGATGATATATTTTGCTTGTGGGACATGATTTGTTGAGGGCCAGAGGTGGGATTGCAGTAAGAATTCTAGAATGACTCCAAGGCTGTCACCTCCTGGTGTGTATGCCCAGTATAGCCCCATCTCCTTGAGCGTTTAAAGGTTTTTCTAACAAAATGCTTTCAATGTATCCTAGAAGGAAATGGCTGAAATTTCTTAAGGTAGAGAAACAAATCACTTTTGGAGGAGGGATTTATTTATTCTAGAGAGAGAGAGAGTGAGCACACGAGTGGGAGAGGCAGAGGGAGAGGGAATCCACAACAGGCTCCATGCTGAGCACTGAGCCTAACTCGGGGCTTAATTTCACAGTCCTGAGATCACGATCTGAGCTGAAACCAAGAATCAGATGCTTAACCGACTGTGCCACCCAGAGACCCCAAGAAACAACTTGTTTTGGCAGAGTTTCTAGAATCATTGAAAATGTTATTAATACATTAGCTTAATATGATCCACTTACCAGAAGGACTACTGGGAGAGGAAAGATACAATTGGTATCGGGGAGATTATAATGATGATGACTTACCACAGGGTTGAAACGGTATATGTATTCATTTTTTAAAATTTCTAATGTAATCCTACACGGAATAAGTACTATGCTATGCAATAGTTTGCAGTTGAGGGAATAGAGGCACCAGGAAATAAAGTAATTTGCCCAGAAGGTAAGGGATAACAGAACATAGAACCATTCAGAATAATAATCTACATAATTATGTGATGCTCTTTAAAAGCAAAACTGTATCTATCTACCCATATCTACACCTACCTATAGCTATGCAACTTCTCAGTTTCTCCCTGTAGAAGAGGAATTAATCCTCAAGCATCATATATACCACAGAGATCAGGAAACTGTTATCCAACTATTACCCATCTATTATCCAGTATCAGTTATTTCAATTTTAGTCTAATGAGGGGATCAATTTGAAAATTTGACCTGATTTCAGGAAGGAAAGATGACAAATCCCCTATGAGAAATTATAAGAGCTTATCTGGAAAGGACCCCTGACTTTTGAAAAGAATGATGAATATGTTTCCAACAAGATAACTGTAAAACAAGACATTATAGGCTATTGAAGCTTTGGGTGAATGGAATGGAATAATAGGTCACATGTATAAAGAGATGCAATATGAAGTTTGAAATGGGCAATCCCATAATATGTATTCCATACTACGCTAAATTTGGTGAATTTAAAGTTGAGTAAAACATGATCTTTACCCTCAAGATTCCCTAGACAGGACATCTGCTTTTCTTCATTTTCAATAAATTAGTAGTATGTAATTCTTACTGTTACACCCTCAAGGCATGATAAATCATGAGGAAAATGATTTGCTCTGGGAACTCTGACAGTTACAGCATAGTAATCAGATTGAGGAGTCTTGGATGATTATACCTATTCTTTGTCTATTTTCACGAGAAACTTCCCCCAGATAATTCCAAATTGAGTTTCATGTAAACATTTTTTTTTCAAAGTATACCAACTTACCTCTTCTTTGATTAGTTCTTTTTAAAGTATATACATCTAAACAAGTGGTGCTAACTTGAAGGTCAATCAGGAAAACAGGATGAGGGATTTGTCTTTTATGAAAATGTGCTGCCTTTGAGAATTTTTTTGATACCAAAAAATGGCAGATTTTCTCTTATAAACCGTATGTTCTTGCATTTCTGATATCTGGAATGAGTAGCTTGCCAGAAACATTCTCACTCAAAAGCCAGACTAACCCATGAAGGTGTCCAAAGAAGTCTGTTCTGATTACTGAAGATGTTGAACCAGTCTTGACTTCAAACAGTAGATATTTCCACACTTTAGTGGTATATGACAGCTCTATTCATTCCACAATGTCAAATTCTTTGGTTTTGGCCATTGGGTATTTATGCATTTCTGGCTTGGGAAGCAGAGAAGCCTAATTTGATTCTGGAGCCAAAAGTTTTTAGGCCCTGTTCCTTTGGAACTTGGACTGGAGGATTTTGGCACTGCATAAAGACTAGGACAGGGCAAGTAGTCACACATAACTAACTCAGTCAACAGAGCATATTCAGGGAGAAAGATCATGCCTGCACATTGGATAACCATTCTCCAAGGCAGACTGACAACACCCTGAATTCAATCACCCTTAAATAAACACACAAGGAAAGCTCGGCTTTAACATACCTTCAGGCGCTGCTCTCCAATGCTGCCTGATTGGTTTGAGTGCCAGAGGCCAGAATATGCAGATGCAGCCATTACTGTTGTTCTTACTTATGTCTGTCTGCTGTCTGCTAACAAGCGTTCATATGCTTTGGATCATTAAAGTCACAACCTCCTATGCCAATCTATTCCTCTCTACGGGTTTGCTGTAGATCGGAAAGAGAGATGCTATTTTTGTTTCTTTCTCTTTCCATGAGGACCTCCAGTCAGGGTTATTTTTGAGGTCTGAATATCATAGCTTGCCCCGTTGCACCCACCGAGCATATAAATCGTGTTCCCGTTAGGCTTGTTCCTTTTGCCTGATTTATTTCATTTACTATTGTATGTGCCTTTCAACGCGAGGCGCGAGGCAAGTGATCTGTGCTGGGGCTGTGACAGGCAAGAGGGGCTCTAACTTAGACTATTTCCTGGTGCCATTGCTATCTGCGAGAGAGAGAGAGAGAGGTCTGCTGTACTTACACCCGTGCTAAATTTCTTCTGACAGACTCCAGGTGGTCGGAATTTTCACAATCCAACCCATTTCAGTGTTAGAACTTGTCATGTGGGGCTCTGTGGATTCTCTCCTCTCTTTCATCTTACAGTGGGTGGCAGGTCGGGTCCGTTTGGGCCCCTACCTGCAGAAGGCCATGGGTGTCCACAGGTAAAAGCAAAGGTGGAGAAACGCAAGTTTCACTTTCAAGAGAAGGCACCGAGGCAGATATTGTAGAGGGAGAAAGAAAAAAATTGTCACTTGTAGTATTATGCAGGCTGCCCATCTAAACCCATCATTGCCTGGCATCTACACACTAAGGGCAAGGATCCAGCCAACTTGTGAGTGGGCATCATGCCATTTGAGCAGATGGGCACGGAAGTCGGCAGCCAGTAGACCATGTATGTGCATCAACGGTGGGTGTTGAGGGCACGATTCCCAGAGGAGAATGTCCTAACAGCTGTCTGGCCTGAGCCAACATACTTACGACCAAGGAAAAGTGCCATCCTTCAATCCTGCTGAGTTGGATTAACCTTCAGAACTAAATCTGCTTTTTTCGGCAGCAGAAGGTGAGTTTGGGGTCTCTGAAAACCTCAAAGAACACATAAAGAAAGGAAACCGGAAAGATACAATTATTAGATATGGACTAACGCCGCCGAGCGCCTTCATGTTCATATTTTAGGTATTTGACCAAAAATCTGTTAAATCTTGAAAGAGTGGCATAGTCGTTAAAAGCCTTGCCTCTCACAATGCTTGTAGAAGTGACCTTTCCACACAGGCAGAGCATTTTCAGGGAGGTAGTACATGTCCAGCTTAGCACTAAGAAATAATGATGTCTGAGGAAACGTGTCAGCAGACTATAGAAATCAAACCGTGGGTAAATATCTTTGTCAAACTTTACATATCGTGGATCAAACCTGACATATGGTGGATTACTTTCCAAATGACAGAATTTCTTCTTCAGTGATTGAACATATACCTGAAAAAGTAAAAAGTAAACCCGGTATTTCAACTTAAGCACATTGGGGCAATGAAAGACTTCTATTTGAGACTGAAAATAAAACCTGATTCTAATTTGTTTAGTTTTTAGACAGTTAAACATTGTAAAACTAGATATAGGTTGTTTCTGCCCAACATAGTCAAATGGTGATTTGACAATGATTTGTTTAATCTGGATAAAATAGATGGACTGTTTTGACCATTCGGAGTCCTCAATAATTGTTCGTTTACTAGTTTGTTTGTTTTGAGGTGTTTATGAGATAGTTTTCTTGGTATTGTTTTCTGCTGTCTTGAATCTTTTTATTTAAAAGATTACATATGACTTGCAGTTCTGGAGAAAATGTCAGTTCGGCCCAAGTGTTCTGTTCCCTTTTTTTTTTTTTTTTTAAATCATCAGAGTAGTAACTGTTACGGAGGGTAAAGGAGGTAGTAAGCAAGCTATATTATTTGCTGGCAACAGTAACTTTAGCTATGGCTCTAACAAAGTATATAATGCTTTAGATTTAATACCAATAATAGTATTATGAGTAGAATAAAATGTTTATGTGTCTATTTTAGCACACAGTTTCTCATTATACCAACTTGGAAATTCTTGTTTAAATAGGAAGGAACATGCAGAGAAAAAAGTAAACTAAAAACTAAGACAATATATAAAAGTACTTTGCCTGGAAAAATGTAGAAAATTATGTTATGCAGGTATGGCTATGTTTCTTGGTTCTGGTAGTTTTTATCTCAAGAGCATGTTCGAAAAGCCTACAATCGTAGTGCGTCTAAGGACTGTATGAATGTCACTTCTCAACTGAGAAAATTCTTGAAGAGGAACATTCGACCGAAAGCATGAAAAAAGAAATGAGAGAACTAAAGGAAACAGTATGTAGCAATAAACGAGGCCATGTGCATGGTATATAACTAATTTTTATTTAAGCAAGAAGGTGTGAGGCAGTTTGGTTTTCCTCTTGGAGGAACACATGTGTTTGGGACTAAATAAAGCCAGGGAGGAATATTAAGAAGTTAAACCATTCCAGCAATTGCTTCTTTTTGGCTATCTGGGAGATAAGAAAATGTGGTTAAAGCTGAATTTAACTCAACTAGACTTAGCTCAGGATTGAAAGTCTGGTGACCACCACTGATGACCCAGATGTTGACCAAGGACTATTCAACAAATTAAAAAAAAAATGCTGAAAAACTTTAATATGTCCTCCAGAAGGTTTTTGAATCCTTCCCTTTAATTTTCTGCAGGAGATGATAGAGATAAGGGAGAGCGTCAGATTTCTGACTATTTATAGTCAAAAAGGCTTATGGAAGAGCCAAAAAAGAAAAAAAGGGAGCATTTGCTCATGGATGTCCACTATGGTAACTGAATGATATCATAGGCAGAGGGAGAAGGCAATCTTAACAGTGAATCAGTATACCTGTGGTACCTCAATAAGGAGCAAAAAAGAAGAATTTGGTTTCTCTATGGTGAACGTCATTACCTTCTATGGAGATTTATGAAAAATACATACAGTTAGTGGATGAATAATTGTGATTTTACATGTGTGAATTGACACGTGTCCACAGATAGATAAAAATAGAAGATTAAATGCATGATAAAATAATACCCTCATATATTAACTTTCTTTTTCTCCTAGCAAAAGCAGTTACCTACCACATACACATGATTTTAAAAACACAGCCATCTTTTAGGTCGATGCTTATTATATCTAAACAACCAAACTGTTGTGAGTACAAGAAATATTGGCCATGTTTCCACATTTCCCCCAAAAATAAATAAATAAAAATTTCACCAACTTTTCTTAATTTCTGATTGTCATAGCTTTACGAAAACAAATTTGGCAAAACAAATGAAGATTTGAACATAAAAATTGGGATGCACTCCCCCAGTGAGGGGGGGAAGCTTTTGAGACACCATGAACATAAAAACTAAACTTAACTACAAATTTATTTCTGCTTTTTATCCAAGTATCCAGGGAGGTCGTTAATGGGAGGTATGCCTCAGAAAATGTATATGTCTGTGAAAATGCTGGAGCTAACTAATGCTTTTATTCAAGTGATTTTTATTTCGACTCCAAGCCACAAGATATAAACTTTCATCAAAAATGGTAATCTATTTAAAATCAGAGCTATGTGGAATGTTTCATGTTTATGTATAACTTTCATAGTAGACCTTCCTATACCAGGAAAATAATATGCCCAAATTCTGTTATTTTTACTTCGTACCAAGCACTAGTCCCACCCATCAGTTTCATATTCTTTAAATAGATTAAAATGAAAAAGAAATGGAGGGAAAAATGAAAACACTTCAAAAAAATGACTTTTTAATTTTTTTTCTTTTTGGAGGAAAATCTATCTGGAAAACTTAATTATGATGTATAATAAGAACAAAAAAGGAATTTAAAGGAAAATATGCATTGCACATTCTCAGTACTTCATGCTTCCAACTTTGCTTTGCACAATTATAAAGCTAACATACCTGAGAGGGGACAGAAAATGAGTGGAGAGAGTGGTAGGGGGAAACAAAGAAGGAGAAACACATAGCTCTGATCTGAAAGTAGTTCAGGGATATATTCATCTGATTGATTTCCAAAAAAAAGCCAAGCAGAAGTCATTTGTATTTCAAGTTTTTTTTTTCCCATGATATCTACAAATCATTCCCATTTACTGAACATAATAAATCAAGAAGAAGATTACATCATTGCAAAAAGATGAGGGCTGACTTTTCCGTCTCTTCGAAGGAAGAGAACAACTCGTATTTATTGTTAAAGCTCAAATTTCTTAAGATACAGAACACTGTGATGAGAAAACAGTCAAGACACAACCATAGCCCCCTCAAAAGAAACTGTGAAGTAACATTCTTAGTAAATAGACCAGATACACTTTAAAATGGCTAAGGTCTCTTTTTACAAAATACTGGAAGTAAATTGAAAATTACCAGTTCATAAAATTCTCAAATGAGAACTGTAAAATCATATTGAAACCAAAATATCATAATTTAAGAGTGTACAAACTAGCAAAAAATCAGGCTGTGGACACTTAAATAAATATGTGGTTGATAAACATACATGTCCACTTATGTTTAGAAAAAGGATGCGTATACTATTTCAGAATATTTGGAAGCAAAAGAGAAAGCATACATACGTCGTAAAAACCGTTTTTAGCCTTCCTCAGAAGAAATGATTCTATAACTCACAGAGAAAATAATGTATCAAAATAATGTTGTATCAAGCTACTGCTAATATTATTATTGCTATTCAAGTTTTCCAAATTCAGTGATTAGTTAAGAATTGCTGCAAAAGTGAAAAGGACCTGAGACTGAACAATGGAGCCCACGATTGCTAGCATTCTGAAACTTACCCAGAAACAATTTGTAGAGTAAAGCATAGGTTTTTAATATCAGATACATTGAGGAAAAATTGGGACTGTCCAGAAATGAAGTACTCTTCTTGCAATACTAGTATTAGAGATATTTAGTAAGATGAACAAATACAACAAACATGTATATTTTGAACATCTTCTATTAGAAATTACTGGCATATAACTGTACTAAACATGCAATGTTTACTGGCTAAATGAATGGTTCATAAAGGCATCTGATGTCTTAAGCAGAAATGTTTCTCAAGAAAGTGTCCTGTAATAATTCGCAAAATTTTCAAGATACTACTAATAAATTATTGATAGAGAAGCATATACAAATACTGTAAGATTTTCTGTTATTTTATACTACGTATGGCTTAGGAGAGCCTCTGTTCCCTTCAAACTTACCTCAGAAAGTTTTGATTGACCTTAAGTGTTCTTTATAATTATTATTTCAATTAAGTAAATCACATAAAGACAGCTCTCTTGATATATCTTAAATTTTCTTGATATCCATGTAACACAATTAAGCAAATTTGGATTCAGAATTTCCTAAATCATAAGTCTCAGGGTAATCTGATTTGGCATGATAACACATTTCTGTGCCTAATGCTTAACTGAGAAGAGCATTAAAGCAAAGACAGGTGATGAAAGTTCTCTTTTTTCCTGCATCTCCATAACTTGGTTGAACATGATAGATTGGCTAGCTTATTGATTTAGGAATAATCAGCAATATTACTTTCCCTAAAGGAAAATTAAGATAATTCATAACAGATTTGAAACCTGATTTCTAGCTTCCTGTGTAAATGTGTACAAATTTATAAGTTTGACTCAAACTTCTTTCTTAGAAGTAACCCCTTATGCATGCAGATAATCTCAACTTTGGAGTTCCCCAAGAATGTAATGACTGCCTTTATGTATATACATTATATTGTTGGTGAAACAATAAAGTACAATAGTTAAAGGTTTAGATTCTGATTAAATATCAACCATGCTGGGGCTCCTGGGTGGTTCAGAGGGTTAAAGTCTCTGCCTTCTGCTCAGGTCATGATCTCAGGGTCCTGGGATCAAGCCCTGCATTGGGCTCTCTGCTCAGCGGGGAGCCTGCTTCCGCTTTTCGCTCTGCCTGCCTCTCTGCCTACTTGTCATCTCTCTCTGTCAAATAAATAAGTAAATAAATCTTAAAAAAAAAAAAAATCACCCATGTCTTTTACTAGCTCTGGATCTTCAAAGTTACTTAAACTGTCTGTATCTGTGTTTCTACATTTATGATAAAGGATGAGAATTAAGTATGTTAATATATGCAAAATACTTAGAACAGTGCCTGGCAAATAATAGGCACTGAGTACATGTTAACAGACAGTAACACTGTGCCATTTCTTAATTTAAATTCTTATTTATACCATGAACCCAATCGTTCCTTTTAAAGGTGAAATAAACATGTGCTCAGTAACTGGTCATTTCTGTTCTGATTTCTTCTCATTAAAATTTGTTTCCCCGGGGGGCACCTGGGTGGCTCAGTGGGTTAAAGCCTCTGCCTTAGGCTTGGGTCATGATCCCAGGGTCCTGGGATCGAGTCCCACATCAGGCTTTCTGCTCAGCAGGAAACCTGCTTCCTCCTCTCTCTCTGCCTGCCTCTCTGCCTACCTGTGATCTCTGTCAAATAAATAAATAAAAATCTTAAAAAAAAAAAATTGTTTCCCCGGTTGCCTCGGCGGCGCAGTCAGTTGGATGTCCAACTCTTGGTTATGGCTTGGAGAGTGATATCAGGATAGTGAGATGGAGTTCCCCACACCCTCAGTCAGGCTCAGCTCTAATGTGGAGCTTGCTTGAGACTTTCTCTCCCTCTGCCCCTCCACCCCTCCCCTCTACAGCTACACGTGCATGAGCTCTCCTTCTCTCTCTCTAAAATAAACAATAAATAAATAAATCTTTAAAAAAATCTGTTTCCCAAATTTCATTCATTCACTTACTATGTTTGTGGAGTTTTTTTTTCCTCATCTTTCACACTGCATAGTACTTATTTAATGACATTATTTATACTCTATTTTAATGGAGAATGTATTCATACCACTAACAAATGGCTTTGTGTTTTAAGTTTTTCTGCTAAACCTTTAGATTGTGTAAACGATAATGAAAACATTCATCAATTAGAATCATCTGTTGTGCCTCTGGTAATATATACCTAATGCATTTTAAAACATTGTTTAATAGGAAAACTTTCTATACTGACAAGAAGAGACTATTTAAAGGCTAGTGGGCCAATATACCCATCAATATCTAATAATGATAAGACAAAGGAAGGCATGGTTTGGCCATAGAAAGAATGGTAAGACGGACACAAGTGAATGCCCAGGTGCTTATTCATCAATGCTGTGGAGACATTACTTGATACTACTTTCTCAAGCCTGAGGTATTTTATATGCTGAGAGAGTGATTTTTAACCTGAGACTGAAAATCCAACAAGTTTCAGAGAAATGGAACAAGAAAAAAAAATCCCAGAATTCTTCTACTCTTGTAAATTGAATGTAAGACATATATATTAAATTTTCAGTGAAGATAGTAAAGCCTATTTTAATAACTAATAGTTAAGAGAAGTAAGTTCCAAATGTCTTATAGTACAAAATAAATTCCTAGTTCCTTAAAAGGTTTAAATACCCAGTATATATATATGTGAATATACATATAAATACACACACACACACACACACACACACACATATATATATGCCTTCATTTCAACATGAATTAAGATCAACTATGGTTGTTTTATTTAGGGTAATGCTAGCAGCTGTAAAATTCTCTAAAATACACAATGGCTCCAAGAAAGAGAATTTTCTTTCTTTCTTTCTTTCTTTCTTTCTTTCTTTCTTTCTTTTTTTAAAGATTTTATTTATTTGACAGAGAGAAATCACATGTAGACGGAGAGGCAGGCAGAGAGAGAGAGAGAGAGGGAAGCAGGCTCCCTGCTGAGCAGAGAGCCCGATGTGGGACTCGATCCCAGGACCCCGAGATCATGACCTGAGCCGAAGGCAGTGGCTTAACCCACTGAGCCACCCAGGCGCCCTAGAATTTTATTTCACATTACAAAACAGTCAGAAGGAAATTTTCTATAGGAACTCTCTGTGCTTGCTACAGCTTTTCTCTAAGTATAAGATTATTCCAAAATAAAAAGTTGACGGAATAAAATAAAATGCATTTTCCTGGCCTATGTTTGGCTTTTCTGCACATGGGGATTCCGAGTCTTCTTCCATCTCACATCTTCAGCCTCCTGCAGGGCCTTTTTCGGTGTGCACTTCCAGCCAGTACTCGAGGAAGGAGGGAACATAAAGGGGAAACACTCACTGGTTAATAGTTTTGAATGGGGAAAGCTTCTCCTTGATTCTGTTCGTATCCCGTTGGTCTACATTAGCCATGTGGCCACTCCTAACTGCAAGGCAGGCTGAGAAATGCAGTCTAGATACATGCCCTGGAGAAAGGACAACATTTTGGTGAGCAGGCATCAGCGTCTGCAACAGTCTCCCCCCCCCCCATCCCTTCGCCATAGATCAGTTTGCACCTGTCTTCCAGCACTTAGACATACATCTATCTGCCTCCCCAAAGATGATGACCCAAAGTCCCATGCAGTTACTACATTAAACTCCAATAGCAGAATAACAGGAGAGAAATAACTTTCTCCATCACACCAATTTCTCTCCAGGGGGTTAGAGGTTTAGAACTTGAAAAATGAGTTCTCTCTTCTGTTTTTCCCATTACATCCAATAGACAACGGTAGAATGAGAACTTGATAACTGCAAACACTCCCTCATTTGTAAAGGAAATAAATGGAACCAACCGTCACTTGACTCAAATGACTATTAAGCCTTGCTGGGCAGGCCCTGTGAGACCTCTGCCCTCACAGCAGAGTCAGTTCCTGGCTCTTCTGGTTCTCCTTTCCAGGATGATTCCCCATGTCCATTGTTCTCCAAGGTTTCTGGCTCTCCTTTCTTGAGCCTCTTCCTTCCCCGTCATCCCCCACTGGCCACATTGAAAGTGAACTTGGAAGAGAATGGCTCCCTTGGAGGTTGTACTGCCTTCACAATGAGGTTTTGTGGAGCAAATACGGGGTTCAAGGGTTGTCTAGAGTCACAGGTTTTTGAGGCCAGGCTTCTCGTTTCTTTGGTAATACAATTCTCTCAAAACCTGAAAAGGGTTTGATTTAATCCCTTCAGTGAGTTACATGTGCCAGTAACCAGAGTCAAGGGCATCCAAAGTTCTTTTCTAGACAGTTTTCAGACCTGCTTTATTCTTTAGTACCTCACACTCATCCTGCAGTCTCTCTTTCTCTCTCATTCTTTCTTTTCCGACCTCTCGTGTCTTCCACCTTACCCTGTCCCCCCTTCATGTAAAATACTGGAAAATTCCTGCTTAGTAAAATACTATTATTAATTAGAGCTTCTGTTTTAAATTATCAAACAATACAATATTTCATTATAAATTCCTTCTTTTTCTCTTTTTGTTTTATTATAGAATCAGCTTATGATGCTTCTTTGGCAGAGACAATAATAGGCATTTTAAAAATTTTGTTCCAAAAACACTAATCCATTGATTATTGTGTTTGTAAATATATTTGTAGAAGAGGACATGAAAATTCATAGAGTATTGACTGAAAAAGCTGAGCTCACATCATATCTTAAACACAAGGTGTTTCAACATTAAATATTTTGTTCCATAGCAAATCATCCTGAAATGTAGAGGTATAAAACAATGATTTTTTGTTTATGTTTTACAGAATCTGGTCAAAAATTCAAATAGGAAATAGCAGGAATAGCTTGTCTCTACTAGACAGTATTTGAGGCTTCTACTGGGACTGGAAGCTTGGGGATGGCTCAATGGCCGGCAGAGGGAACCATCAGAAAATATCTATACTCGTACGATTGGCAGTTGATACTAACTGTAAGCTAGAACCTCAGTTAGTCTCTTAGCCAGAAAACCTATGAAATCTCTCTCTGTGGTCCCTCTGTGTCAGATGATTTGGGCTTCATCCCAACATGGTGAATATTTTCCAAATGTGAGGGTTCTAAGAAAACAGAGATGAAGTACATGACATTTTTATGCTCTAATATTATGTCATGTAGTGTCATGTCTATCATACTTTTTGACTGAAACAGGCATAAAGCTCTGCCCAGGTTTGAAATGAAAGAACATAAACCCCACCACTTGATAAGAGGAGTGTCAAGGTTACATGGGAAGAAGAGTACACAGAATAGAAGATATTGTTGCAGCCGGCAATCTTTGAGTACACATTTTATTCATGTTAGTTAATGTCTAAGACATTTACTTTCTGTTTTATATCTACTTTGACTTTTTGAATGAATCTTAATATGGTTATTTACCTGTGTACTCTTATTAAGGTATGCTCTTTAAAATCATTTATAGCTTTTTTTGGAGAAAAATAATCTAATAATATCTAATGCCAATATTTTTGCAGATATCCCGACACAGAAGGAATCATTCACAGCATGCCTTGAAAGATGTCATTCCTCCACTGGAACAACTGGTAAGTTTATTTCTTTGCAATACTGTATTATTTATCTACTTCAACAGAATAAATTATCCCCAAATTCAACAACTTAAAGCAACACACAATACTATCTCATGTTTGTTTGGATCAGGGATCTAGGCATGGTTTAGCCGAGTCCTCTAATTCAGTCCCTCAAAAGATCGCGATCAAACTTTAAGCCAGAATTGGGGTCGCATCAGAAGGTATGACTGGGGAAAGATCTGCTTTACTGGTTGTTGGAGGGTTCAGTTCCTCCAGGAATGTGGTCCGGAGGCTTCTCTCAGTAATGTCCCACGCGGGCTTCACCAGTATGGCAGCTTCTTCACAGCACGCAAACTGAAGGCAAAACCTTTTGTAACCTTATCCTGGTAGTGATATCCCATCAAATTTTCCACATCTTCTTGATCAGAATCAAGTCACTAAGTCCAGTCCAGACTCAAGGAGAAGGAACTGCACAAGGTTGTGACAAATAGGAAGCAGAGATTATTTGGGGCTTACTGCAAATTTTAACACTTTTTTTTTTTTTTAAGAAAAAATTTGATCCTGGGGAGCCTTGGTGGCTCCAACTTGTGCTTTCAGCTTGGGTCATGGTATCAGGGTCATGGGATCCAGCCCTGTGTTGGGCTTCACATTAAGTGTGAGTCTGCTTGAGTTTCTCTCTCCTCTCCCTCTGCTCCTCCCACTCACGCTCTCTCTCTCTTTCTAAAATAAGTGAATAAATCTTAAAAAAAAAAAAGAAAGAAAGAAAGAAAGTTTAATCCCTTACCAGTAGATTCTAAGCCCACTAAAGCAGGGATTTTTTTGTTTGTTTGTTTCCATTTTTGCTTATTGTTGTATCTTAGTGACAAGAAAGATGCCTGAAACATTGTGAATAATGTGAATGAAGCATTAGAAATATCCTAAAAACATATAAGCCCACGATTCCTGATATGTTCTGACACTTCTTTCTATTAGTGACTCCTTTTTGATAAACACCCCTTTATTCCATGCTTAGCCTTCCTGCTAGATTTCACATGGACCAATATGCTTCTGTCTCCATTGGCTTACAGGATACTGCATGGGATGACTTCACTCCTCTCTTTTCCCTACTATTCCATCCCTATTATCTTTGGGTCTTCTCATCCTCAACAACAAAAATACTTATTTTTCTAGTTCAGTTCTCTTATTTTCTTTCATTTTGCATGTTCTAGATCCCCCATCTCCACTCTGGCCATTGTTCCATTACTTTCTTTGTTTTAGAATAAAAATTCTTTACAAAGATTGTCTTCTTTTATTGCTGTCAATTTCCCCCCTCCTTTATTTCTTGAACCAACTTCATTTAGGTTTTTATCTCAATCACTAATCACCTATCAAGGTCATCAATTGCTTCCATATCCATTGGTAAAGTCTCGGTTTTTTCATTAGACCTCAGAATTTAACCCAATTGATAACTCCCTTTGAAATATTTTCCTCATATGACTACCATGAATAAACCACTTTCTCATGGATTTCCAATGAATTAAACAGCCACCTGTTTTCCATTACCTTTGCTGGTTCATCTTCATTTTGTAGCTCAACTTAACTTTTCTTCTCTTTATATTTATTCCGAACAGAGAATCATTCAGTGCTATGGTTTTATGTATTGTGTTACACTAACCACTTCTCCAGCGTGGACCACTGCTCTAAAAGCTGCTGTTGTATGTTTTGGCATATTCACTTCTATGTGTAACATACATTTCAAACTTAACATATCCCAAACTGATCATGATTTCCTCCCAAACTTGCTTCTTTCAATCTTCTCCATTTCACTCGATGCTAATTCCACTCTTCCAGGTTCTTCAGTCAGAACTCTTAAAGTCATCTTGGGATGCCTGGGTGGCTCGGTCAGTTAAGCATCTGCCTTCGGCTCGGGTCATGATCCCAGGTTCCGGGGACTGAGTCCCACATCCAGCTCCCTGCTCAGCAGGGAGCCCGCTTCTCTCTCCGCCTGTTTCTCTCCCTGCTTGTGCATTCTCTCTCTCTTTCTCTCTATCTCTGACAAATAAATAAAATCTTACAAAAAAAAAAAAAAAGAGGATAACTCTTAAAATCATCTATGCCTCCTTTATTTTTCTCACAACTTAAACATCTGCTAAGCTGTTTGCTCTGTCTTAAGAATACATCCAGAATCCTTTCCCTTCTCACTATCTTTATGCTGTGTCATCTCTCACCTGATTTACTGCAATGGCCTCCAACTCATGTGCTGCTCTCACCCTCACCCTCTACTTTTTATTTGCAAAACAACAGCTAGAAGGATCTTGTAAGAGTGTAAGTTAGGTCATGTCACTAACTTATGATTCAAATTCTGCTCTAGCCTCCAGGATCTCCCAGGGTAAACGCTGACATGAATGCAGGGCTCACCTTACCAGATCTTTACAGGTGTCAGCTATCTCTCTGGCCTCACCTTTCCCTTCTCCTCCTGGTTCACTCTGCTCCAGCCGAGCTGACCTCCTTACTTCTCTTACAGGGCCATTACACCTGCTTTTTCCTCAGTCTGGTACAAAATAATTCATTTTGTGCCCAGAAACTTGTAAGACTCATTCCTTCACTTACTTTGACCCTCTGTTCAAATACCACTTTTTAAGATAGGTCTTTTCTAATTTCCCTAGAGACAAATAAACAAATAAGAAAACCCACCATTTCTGTGGAGACTCCTTTTCTCATACCCCAATTCAAGTTTCCCCATGGAACTCACAGCCATTGGGCGTAATACAATTTCTTTCTGCTTTTTATTTCATTAGAATGCTCTGTGAGAACATGGGTACCATCTCCTACACTCATAAATCCATTCCCACGAGTCTAACACTTGTTAGGACATGTAAGAACTCAGTAAACTTATGTGAAATTAATGTACAAATGGAACAGGAAATGGTTTTTGTTTTTCCTTGCAAGTTCGTAGTACACAGATCTCTACTTGTGTACTTTCTCTGCATTATCTCATCCTATCTCTTGAAGTGCTAGCCAGTCATTTTTTTTCTTCTGGGTCTCCTCATCATTGCAGAAGTCAATTCTCCCAGATTGAACCTATCATCACCTTGTTCGCAAACTGGTTTCCCTTTCCATCAAGCTTCTCTTTATGAGTAACAAGCGTGTATCCAGGCTTCGAAGGCACTTTCTTGGATCCTCCATTTTACCTATGGCCCATCAAGCAAGTCACCATTTTCCAAAGCAGTTTGTCTGTTATGGGTGTGGTGCCCACATTTTTCTTTGTGGTTAAATGGACATCCTTGCCCAGGCCTTCAAATGCTTCTGATGGCAGCCCCCAGCCCACCCCTGGACTCCACCAAGCTCCTCCCACTGATGATGCTCAGCAATTCCACACTGGTCTTCTGGAAACTGTACCTTCATTACTTCATTTTTCCTTGTCAAAGCACTCAGTAGCTTCTTATTCTCCGTGACATTAAGTCTCTAGATGTCTCTCATGGTCCCTGATTTACCTATTTATTATGTACTCCCAAATACACACCCTCAAGCAAGGAATGATAACATGATTAAGACGTGGCTCTTACCCTCAGAGTGCTTGGATTTTCTGTGACCATTAGTTACTTCATCTTGGCACTTTTCTGTATTTTTCACCCTCAGTTTATGGGTAATATACTTGTTCCATGTATATTACCCTGTAATGCTTAGAAATTAGAGGGTCGTGGTCTGTATTTCCTTTATTACACCATACTTCTCCTTATATTGTTTTCGACAATAGGACTTGCTCAGAAAAGACATGTTTGTCAACTGATATAATAATAAGATATGAAAGGTGTATTAAAATCATACTGATGTTTCTTATGTTAATAAATATATGCCTGCTATTTGTAGAAGTTCTCTATGAGAAAAATTCTCTGAAACCTGCTGGGCTGGGTGGGGAAGGGCAGGGGGAGAGAAAGAATTACAAGCAAGTTCCATGCCCAGCTCAGAGCCTGACGCGTGGCTTGATCTCATGACATTGAGATAATGACCTCAGGCTGAATCAAGAGTCATTTGCTTAACCAACTGAGCTACTTAGGCACCCCCCTGTTGAACTTTTTGTTATCCATTACCATTCACACCAAGAATTGAATTCTTTTCCAAAACCCATGAAGTTTTCTTTGTGTCTGACTAATCTAACTTTATATTAGTTTTACCTAGATGCACATATTTGTTCCCACAAATCTGGTATGTTCCTTATTTTCATCTCTACTACTCCCCTTCCTTCCCACTATTGCTTCTGGAGTCAGCCAGAGGGTCTCACAATAGTTTCCCTTAACAGTACCAACCAGGATGAGCTACTATAGATGCACTAGTATACATTAAAACATTTTAGAAAATAATAAAATTCTTTAAGTTGGAGTTATTACTCATTATTTTTACCATATGGATTTTTGAGCTTATTTATATCCGACACTTTTTGCTATATAAATCTCATTTCCTTTATTTCAGAACTCCCCTGAATATTTTCTAGAAATCATGAGAAGCCTTGGCTTTAAGCTAAACTGGCAAAAGTATCTCATTAGATCTAACCCCTTGGAGAAAAAATGATTCACTTTACAAAAGTGGAATCTGCCACGGTCGGTGCGCCAATAGATGCTATCACTCTCCGGTAGCCAGGCTTCACCTCTCAATGCTCCCTTTAATGAAGTAGATTATGATCAACATGGTTAAAAAGAAGCATAATGCATTTGTTTTGAATACTGGCAAGAACACATTTCTAGCTGGAGTCTAACATCTCATGGCAGAGACCACCCAGTTCACTGACAGGTGACGTCATTCATGCCACATGGTATACAAATCCATATGCTATCAATGCAAGAGATCTAAATTATTTTCTGAGAACCCATATGGGTGCTTAACAAGTGCTGTAATGCAGCAAAGATTTTACACACAAAACGTCAAATATACTAATATGCGATTGTTTCCCAATCTTGTGTATTTCACGTTCTAACTGTTCATGATACCTCATTATTTTCAGGGCACTTTCCCTTTTTCCCTGAAAGAAATGCTCCACAAAAATAACTGTGCTTATAACATGCTAAATTTTTATCATCTTTATTTTTATCAAAAGAGTCTGAGACAGTCTATGGATAACCCTGCAGGAGTCAAAAGCCTGTGGCAGGTTTTAGAGAATCATCTGCTGCCTCCTGAGCTAGGAGGATTTGTAGGACAGAGCTCAGGAAGTTGCCATGGCTTGGGGGCATAGCAGGCTTTTGCAGATAAACCTTAAGTCTCAGATTCTACCTTTTGGAGCCAGATATCATTTTGTGGATTAATTAATACTTGTGAGGGCTTTGAGGATGAAAGACATTGTAAGCATACAGTGTTTTCTTATTTTAAAACAAAGGACAGCCACTTTGGGGGGAATAATTCTATTGATCAGGCTGTGCTTTCCTTAAATAGTTAAAAAAAAATCAAACAAAATTTCCAAAAGCTCTTCAGACTTTAAATATTTGACTTTAGTAAGATAAAAATTTCAGGTTTTCTGAAATAACATCCTCCCAGACCTTCAAGTTGGTAGTGTGCTAATCATAAGTTATATAATTTAATAAATCTAATAGAAACCATCTCCTGGTTGTTGTTTCCTGTGCCCTTCCTTTCATCCAACAGAAGTGTCTTTGTTAATTTCTGTATTTACTGAGGCCATCCTTGTGCTAGGCGCTATGCTAAGTTTGTGGTATGCAATGACATACTAGATAGTCATGTCCCTTTCTTGAGGAGCTTTCATTCCTTTAACCTAGGAATGAAGAGTAGTATTAAACAAATAAAGGAAGGCATCATTCTTTAAATGCAAATTACAAAACATGCTGTGGCAGCAGAAAAATAATTTCCCATGAAGGAAGGGCTAACCTAGCCTGGATTAAGGAGTCTTAAAAGCACTCTTTGAAAGGGACATTTAAATTGAGATTGCAGGACACACAGTTTGTCAAGCAAAGAACTTGAAGAGGTTGTGAATAGGAGGAAAAGCAAATGTAAAGACCTGGAGGTGAGAACAAAATTAGTTCATTTAAAAAAAAAAAAAAAAAACTTGCAAGACTTCCTCGGTCACCTGGGTGGCTCCGTCAGTTGAGCATCTGCCTTCAGCTCAGGTGACGATCCCAGGAGTTTGGGATTGGTCTGCGCTGGCTCCTTGCTCAGCAGGGACCCTGCTTCTCCCTCTCACTCTCTATCTGTGCTCTCTCCCTCAAATAAATAAATAAAATCTTTAAAAACAAACAAACATCAAAAAACTACCAGACTGCCATACTAGACTTGAATGTAGTGAACAAGGGAAGAGGGTTGGGGGGTGCAGGGAGAGGGAGGCAGTGCTCAGATGATGAAGGGTCTTAAGGTGATGGTAAGGAGATTACAAGCCATTAAAAGACAGAAACAGGTTACAGTAACATCTCCCATTCACATTTGAATTTCATTTAAGTCTAAAGTAGAGAAAAAGAACACACACACACCACCAACAACAAAGGCTATTAACATTGAGCAATGCTTTCTTCCTTACTGCCTAGAACAAAATTAGGTTATAACGAAACAATCGAATTACACTAATAAATTGCCCAGACAGGAACTGGGAAGGCCATTCCTTTCTGAATTCCAACGACAGGCAAAGAAAGAGCAACATATTTAAATCAAAGATACAAAGAAATATAACTTAGGGAAGAAGAAAGAAACTAAGGATGAGCAAGAAGTGGGATACAAGAAAAGCCTCCAGAAGGCTGAGGAAAACTCTTGAGACATAGGAAAGTCCCCTCATCAGCCGGTTTCCCAAACAGAACCTGGACTTGTTTGGTGGAGGCCAAATGAAACACACTGGTTACAAGATGAAAGGCTCAGGGAAAAAGCCACGGGAGTTCTCCAACATCCAATAGCAGCTTTTTCAAGATGACATTTTGATGAGTTAGGGGTAAATAAATCAGAGACATGTGGGTAAAATTTCCCTTGAAATACACAGGGGTTTAAAATGATGGGGAAAAGCATTTGGCAACACATAACTTGTGCTTTGCCAAACCCAGCATTTGAAAAACGGTTCAAGACATTCAGCAGAACCCCAAAGCCCAACATGTTCTCTCATTCTCCAAGAAAGCGGGAAGGGCAGGATGTCCATGCAAGCCTTGCACAACATATATACTAATGGGCATAAATAAGTTACGATGGGCAAACCATGCCTAACTCTGAAACCTGAAATCAAGACCAGCCTCTCTGAGAATGCTTAGTGGTTTTTTCCAGACACCGCTCGTGTACGACAGAGAATCATTTTCCTTCACTTTTCTTCTGCTCTCCTTTTCATGTAGGCACTGTGTGCAGCTTGAATTTTGGTTTACCACTCTTGAAAAGTACATACACAGTAAATTATGTTCTTATGTTAGGCCAAACACCATATTTCATTCTCGAGCTATATGTAAAGTAGCTCTAAAATTAAGCATCTAATTATTTTTAAATTAGTGCTTTATATACAATGTACGGATAAGCTGGATTTTTAAGGTGATTTTGCCCCCTCTGCTTTCATTTCCCTTCTTAATGGATTGTGTCCACTCCAAGTCCATAAACATGGTCGGTTGATCTGTTGTTGCAATAAAGTTACAGCCAGTATAGAAATCACTGGAGACTGAGAAGAAAAATGGAGGCAATGAATCCCACAGAAGAGAGTGGTCCAACCTGAAGACAATGTCACAAGAAGGAAAGCCAATGGAGATATTCAGGATGAATATATATAGCATGGTGATTATAGTTACTAAATCACGGTGTATCCTAGAAATTTGCTAAAGGAGTAGATCTCAGGGGCTCTCACCGCAAGAAATATTTGAAAAAGTAACTATGTGAGGAGATGGATATGTTAATTAACTTGACTGGAGTAATGATCATTTCACTATGAATATCAAAACATCATGCACACTTTAAATAAATGTAATTTAAAAGATAAAAAAATAAAACCAATAGAAGAAGAAATATCTATTTCTGTGAATAGTGGAAAATAAAAAAGAGATTGAAGAAAAAAGAGAAGCAACATCTGGGGGTAGGTAAAATGATATAACCAGACGTGTGTTTTTTAGTAGAAATCATCCAAACTAGCAAGATTATCAGCAAAGTACTGTGATTTTTAAAAAGTTCAGAAAAAAAATATAGCCGCTACCTTACTATTAAATAGGAAAATTGGGGCTCCTTGGTGGATCAGTGGGTTAAAGTCTCTGCCTTCGGCTCAGGTCATGATCCCAGGGTCCTGGGTTCAAGTCCCACATTGGGCTGGCTCTCTGCTCATCAGGGAGCCTGCTTCCCCTTCTCTCTCTGCCTGCCTCTCTGCCTACTTGTGATCTCTGTCTGTCAAATAAATAAACAAAATCTTTGAAAAAAAATAAATAAATAGGAAAATGATTAATTGCTACATCTGTTTGAAAATGATGGCCTCAGGGTTGTGCTTATAGAGAGATGATGCAGAGTACTCAGAGCGGAAGGGCAGTCAGTCATACAGAAAGTTTCACGGGGGAGCTACGTTAAAAAGCTCACTCCAGTTCAGGGGTGGCACCTGCCTCAGCTTTGTGGATCTAGAAAGATTTCATTTCTCAATGGTCAGGATCTCTTGGACCTATCTCATAGTAACTGAATTTATAAGAGGCTGATATATAAACAATAACTCTGATTTATAAATTTATAATGGGAGATGTACTAACACTGACTACTTAAGTCACCCATGTTGTACATCAAAGGACCTCAGAAGCTGAATTAGGAGTCAGAGGGTTGCCCATGAACACAGAGTCAGAACAAAGAGTAAAAGAACAATAACTTTAAATATATCAACAGAACAAGTATTGTGAAGCATAGGGCTTTGTGATTCTGGTGTTGAAAGTCAATCCCTTCTCAGAAAAAAAAAAAAAAAATAAGGTCAATCCCTTCTCATCAAAATCTGGGGGAAGTCTTCGATTCAGTTCATTTCTATTCATAAAGATACATTTTAACAGAATTCTTGTGGTGGATTGGTGTAGATGAAAGCTTGTTCCTTTTTATTCTACTTCTTTTATCTGAGAACAACATGAAGTCTTCACATAATAAATTGCGGTGCCTGTACTTACGGTTACAGGCTGGTCTTTCTTCCACAATTGTTACCATTAATCAAAGGTTGTCTTCTGCACTCCCGCCTTGTCTATAGCCTCCAACTTAGGTTGATAAACAGGTGCTATCTGGGTATCCCACTGCCATTCATTCTTCTCATCTATATCTCAGCACAGTTGTGTCTGCTGAGTACTTCTTCAATGTTAGCAGACTGGCTGGCATCCAATCTGGACAAATTGCTGATCTTCCCTGCCACTTAACATTAAATAGGGTTTCTAAGGGACATTGGACAAATAGCTCAAGAAGCCAGATTCAGCATCTAAAGATTGGTTGACATTTCTTAAGTATACAAAGTTCAGAGAGTTCCTGTACTTTAAAGAACTTTAAGTTGGCCTGAAACTTGGCATACAGTATCCTAAAGTTAGACATAAAGCTACACATAATTTTCCAAATTACGAGATAAGAGTATCTGAGCCTTAGATGACCAGCATTCTCAACTGTAGTTTAAAGATTATCATTCCCTTCAAACGATGGGATTAACATAGAGAAGGAATAAATAATTAGAATAATTAATATGGAACCATATATAAATCTACAAACAAAATACATAGCAATCTTCTGCTTGTTTTAATACTTCCTTCAGCTCTTATGAGCCTTCCAGAATAACTGATTTCTAGTGTCTGAAACATGGTGAGTTATTTCAAAGCATTATGACAAGAAATAATAAAGTAATTAAATCTACCTCATGGAACTGTTGCTTGCCAGCAGGGGACTTAAAATAATGCTGTGCTTTCAGTGTAGGGAGACTGGTTAGAATTTTCATTTCCAGGTCAGAAGCTGGTCTGAGTCACTGAGATGACTAGAGGGGACTACGGTATACAGTCCTCAAAAGAGAAGAACACAAGTATTTTGCATGTACGCTCACAAGCACATAAGTTCCCAGAAGATTAAAAAGGTCCTATTAATCTTTGCAGTTCCATTGTGAGCAGAGCAGCTGGTATTTAAGGGTCAGGGGATGTTACTAAATGAAAATATGTTGAAAGAGTGAATGAGGATATATGAAGTATAGAAGAGGCAATTGAGAGAAATGAACACCTGATCCCAGAAATGGGAACACACACGTGATGATTGTACATGTATATAACTACATGTCAGTAGGTGTAGATATGTAAACACATATATGGTAGTTGTAAGTATTGTAAGGGTGCATAATCCCAGGACTATTAACTACTTCTAATGACCTGAGAGGCAGCTTGGACTTTGGAAGATGACATAGAAGAAGAAAACTAACTTGCTACTCACCTCTTTCCTTTTTCTGGGGCCTCTCTGTGTCCATGGCTGGAAACTTTAATGGATTGACCCAAGACCATGGGAACTGGCTAAGCCCGTTTGATGACAATGATGTCACAATGAGAAGACACAACTGTGCTGATTCTATTGTCTACGACAATAGCATCTTAACATGAGATCCAGCCCCTGGCCTTAATCTCAATATCCTGAAAAGGTCCAGGCATGTCTGGAGAAACATTTCTTATAGATTCGAGGAGAGAGAATTTTTAAGTATGTATCTCAAGCTTGCTTGTATTGGTCTTTCCCTGAAAGAGTATTAGTTTTTTGCTTTTGCATCTCTCTTCCCTTTTTAAAGAAATGTCCATCAATAATACATTCTGGGCACTACATGTCCACCCAATAGTCTTTTAGTGAGTTTTTTGTGGGGAAGAAGGCAATACTCTTCGTAGAGAACTCATGCATCGATTTTTATGATAGGTTGAGAAGTTTGTAGCTTTTTAGTAGAAAATTCAGAATTTGGAAACTATTTTATTGTCATCGGGAGAATGCTTTAATAAAACAATAAATTTCGTCTATGGTTACACAACAAAATTTCTCAATATACATTACTAAAGAAAGGGACCATCTCTGTGATGCTAATTGCTACTGAAAACATCTTTCTTCCAAACATTTGTAGAAACCAGTGATGCCCAGAGTTAAACACTGAACTTATTATAGAGGTTTTGGGGGGTAGACAAACAAAACTTTCTGGCACTAAAAAGAAAAAAAAAAAAAAAGAAGACAACATACATAGAATAAAAGGTGGGAAAAACAAATAGATGCATCCAAGTACAAAAATATATCATTGAACATCATGATTCTAAAAATTATCCAAAAGACCTCTGTAGACTCTTTTAGACTGTAGATAATATGCTGAAATAGAATTTTCCAGAAATGTAGATATGTGAAAAACTTTGCTAGGAATCATTATTAATATCTTCATTATTATTTATTAAAAATGTATTCATTAAGTAGATTTTAAAAGGCAAATACTGTGCTGTGTGTTAGGAATGTAATAATGAACAAGCCAGAAAAGATCTCACCCACATCAGAGTCTTGTAAATAGCCAATTCATTAACTGTTGGAATTTTAGAGGTTTTGGGAAAACTCATTCATCCCCAAACATCTCTTCCCTTCACTTTTCATAGACAGATGGACTTTTTGGCTTTTTCCATTTTCTATAAAGATTTTTTAAAACTCTAAAATGGTCACTCATGCCTCTACTAATTTGTTTAAACAATATTTATAATTGTGTTTATTGGTGTCAGCAAGCCTGAAGGTGCTGGGAATCAGGGTGTAAAAAGGTACAATCATAGCCCAGGTGCAGGTACAGCCACATACAGTAGTCCCCTCATCTACGATTTCAGTTTCCACAATTTCAGTTACCTATGGTCCACAGCATTCCAGGAACAGACGATCCTCCTTCCAACATATCGTTGGAAGGTCAATAGTAGCTTAGCACTATGTCACAATGTCTACTTCATGCACCTCATTTCATCTCCTCCTGTAGGCATTTTATCATCTCACATCCTCACAAGAGGAAGGGTGAGCATACTGCAACAGGATATTTTGAGAGATAGAGACCACATTCACCTAACCTTTATTATAGTATATTGTTATAATAATTACTTCAGTTTATTATTAGCTACTGTTTTTAATCTCTTACTATGTCTAATTTATAAGTTAAACTTTATCTCAGGTATGTATCTATAGGAAAGAACATAGTGTATATATACATGGTTCGGTACTATCCAAGGTTTTGGGCATCCACTGGCGGTCTTGGGATCTTAGTATCCTCTGCAAATAAGGGGGCACTACTGTCAATGGACAATTATAATACAACCCAATAAGTGCTATGATAGTGAAAATGGGGATCTGGGACAGGGGCATCTAGAAGAGATTACAGAGGAATCTTGGAAGGACCCTCTAACAATAGACAGACAAATTCAATTTTAAAGTAGGTTTAATGTATTTAGGAGTTCTGGGATGGGGGACACAGTGGAGTGGAATATTAGTTGGAGGGAAACATACAGGGTGGAATTGAGGGAATGTGGTCCTTTGACCTTAAGCAGGTGACTTCTAAAAGCTTTTAGCAGTTAAGATAGGGTGGAAGATTGCGGACAATTCATCTCTAGTGAAAAGACGGAACACAGGGTAAGGACTTGAGAGACAGGTATGTGGGAGAGATGGGAAAGTGGCAATAGGGTTCTCAGAAATGAAAACACCTACCAAAGGCTGCGCTGCGAGTCAACTCATCACAATTCGCGTTGTACATTTATTTAGCCTAGAGCTCCACAAAAACCTCTGTGAAGTGATCACAAATTGTTGAATCTCCTTTAAGAAACTTGCGGCTGTATTAGCAACGAAAGCCAATAAATACAAAGAGGAAAGAAAGCAAACCCGCATTATGGAAGAGGCTAATGGAACGGTGCTGCTACAGTGTTTCTTGGTCCCTGAACAAACTGCATGAAGTGTCACTGTTTTAAATGCCCTTTCATGGTTCAGCTGGCTCAGATACTTGGTTCTACTGAATTCTTTCCACTTCCTGGCTTCAGCCGATGCATGAGGTGGTGAGGATTAGAAGGGACAAAGAACTTTTCTGAAGTTGATCAGTAAAATTAAGGAAGACATTAAATCTCTTTTTGTTTTGCCATTTTTAATCACTTTTTTACACAAGTGACTTCAATGCCCAGGAGGGAAAGTGGGTAAAGGTGTATCACCATCTAACAAATCATTCGCATTACTCTTTGTAATCTTTCTTTTGGATATTTAACGGCTTGTAATGACTTTGATCTTGCAGGCACTTCCCATAAGCTATATATGCATTATTAATGAGCTTCTATGACTGGAAACTTCCATCACTGCAGTGACTATTGGAAAGCATAGGTTCATTCAAAATAACAATGCATAAGGGCTTGTCACCATTTTAATGTATGCATTCTTCTTGCAGATGGTTGAAAAAGAAGGTTATCTGCAGAAAGCTAAAATTGCGGATGGTGGAAAGAAACTAAGGTAATAAATGTTCCTCCATTCACTTTTACATAACTGTGATAGTTCTCCATCTCCTCCACTTGGGTCACTGCTGTTGTTTAGAAAGGAAGGCCTTATGGTACAAGACTAGTCTATTTCCCTCTGTTATTACTATGCTCAACATTATTTTTAATATAATTACAAATTTCCAATAAAGCACTACATTCTATATTGTTGCACATAATATTAAATGAGGTGCTTCTTGTCCTCCTGGATCCTGAAATCTTAAAAAGCATGCCAATAGATAAGATAACGGGTCTTGATTTTTAAGATTGACAGATTAATCATTTTGCAATATATAAAAATCTCCCTACAATACACTGGGAGCATAATTTTTGAAGATTGGGGGATTTGAAATATATTTCCTGCTCAGATAAAAATCAAAGGAAAATAAAATCATCCATCAGGTAAAAAGTTGAATATTGCCATATTTGGAAGTGAAATTGACACAGAGTTGGTAAGAGAAATTAGAAAAAGAAAATAAGAATTCCCGTGCCAGTTTTTCCCAGTTTTCCAAAGGAAAAAATGAGGTTGATAGAAAGGTAGAGAAAGATGCTAGACCTTCTCTATGGATGGGTTCTTCAGAAATAATCATTTCCATTTTAGAATGTTTTCTATTTCTTGAATACATACTATTATGTGCTTTGCTTTGTACTAGGTGATATGTAAGCTACAAAGATATGTAGAAGTGCTCAAATCGGGAGACAAGGCATTTGCTTATGACTGTATTATTAACAGTTAAAACCATAAAGGATGAAAGTACTAATTAGCTACACAATGGGACACTTGTTAATTGTATAATGCAATTCATTACTGGAATGGCACTCTGGCCAACAATAGACCATAAAGTATGCTTTTGTTTGCTGCCTATAATGGAGTATGTATATTTTTATTTAAAGGAAGTAAAACTGGAGAAAACAACCATCCATAATTCTCCCAAGCTATTTCAATTTTAAAGAACAAGCTCTATTTTTGGCTTTTATTGGGTTTTAGTCTGGGATAATAAACAGGGCCTTGAACCCTCTTCTACACCGGTTCTGCAGAGTTACTCTGCAGCCACACTCCCTGGAAGGGTCCAGGAGAGAGGGGACTTGTCCCCATGCCAGTGGATAATCTGGTTTAAGGAGTCGGACTCTGAAACGGCGACAGGATGATTTTTTGACTTTGGCTAAGCCCCTCTAGTGTCCCCCTTTCCCTTGGACCTCATTCTCAAGTATACCAACTCAAGGGAGTAGTATTGAGGATGCAGCAATGACTTAAGAGAATAAGACCCTCTCTTACCTTACAAGTTACATTCTCATAAAGTCTAAAGAGGGACAGGAAAGGACCCAAGGACTTGTTTAAGTTACCACTTCGGCGTTCACTGAGGCTTGGTAGGAGAGAGGAGGTGAGAGCTGTGGTGTCAGCCTCAAGCCTCATGCGTTGAAGAGGAGGAGATACTGAAAGGACTTCCAGAAAATAAAGATGATGCCCCTCCAAAATGGTTTCATAGCTGTTTTGCCCAGAAACCTTCCTTATAAAATCTTTTCCTAGAGGTTGGTGTCAAGAAAAAGCAGAGGAGCAGAGCAAGGCTCTTTCCCCAGCTAACTCGCACAAACACATTTTTAGGCAGTTTCAGTCAGTGTGTATACCATTTTGTATTTGTTTCATTTGTCGTTACTTTAATCAGTTTGCAAATCATTTTTGTGCTCGAGTTTAAATTCATACAAACATTAGTTTGTACTGCATTTCACTATTATTTCAATCAGTTTGCATACAATTATGCATTCTTTCAGATTTTTTCATTTAAAGCTATACACATTTTACTATTTTTTTTTTTTTTTAACATCAGGCACAGAATTGGGTCGATTTTACTGCTCGGTGTTTGGCTTTGTATTATCATCATTCTGGCTGAGAACCTTAGCTGGTTTTATTTTATCCACAGTCTCCAGTCCTCACTTTAGTGCCCTGTAGACTGTTAACGTTCATCAAATTCACTCTCCATATGCTGGTGTGGTTATATGTGTGGCATTCTAGCAAATAGTGTGTAGTTGTTGAGTATGTGAATGTGTCCTAAATTCCAGACGCCTTTTTGTGTTATAAGCTTCACTCTGTTTCTTACTACTTTTATTTAGTGTTAGTGTTTGGACATGGGTCAGTATCTATATAAAATGAGTTCACTTCTTCCAACTGCACCCATTTTGCCATTGGGTACATATACCAAATTTTACCTAATCTCTGAGCAGTGGACCCCTATTTGTCCCTAACTCTTTCCATTTCCTCCAAACAACCTTGCGATAAGCCACACATATATTTCTCCTTAACAGCCACTAGGTATTGTCTCTGGGACATATATCCAGGAGTGAAGGATTGCTTGGTGGTAAGATACACATTTATAAATCCACTGAGTCCTGCAGCCAAACTTCCTCCTGCACGAGCGAGCACACGAGTTCACACTCCTGCAAAGCAGAAGGGAGCTTGTCCTGCCATCATCTCATTACAGAGCATTGTATAACTCTCAGTTTCGCAAGTTGATGGTTGCATTTATTTTTATTCCTCTCATTGGCATTTCAGTGGAGCATGACTTCAGCCACTTAGAGTTGGCCAGTTTTGTACTCTGAGAATCGCCTAGGTGTCAACTTTGATGATTTTCTATTAATCTTCTCACTTAATTTTTGAAGGAACTCCTAATGTCATAGAGGTAGTAATACCTCATCAACTTTGGACTTTGTAAATATCTTTTCCAAGTATCTCATTATCTATTTACCTTGCTGATGAAAGTCCTCAGCAAAAAACCTTTAACTTTGGTCCATATTGTTCCGTAATTTTACTCTTTATTATTATTGTTTTTAATAACACTTAATGCTGTAGCTATAGTCACCATGTTTAATAACATGTAATATCCCACCGGCTTGATGACACTAATATACCAAACCATTGCTACACTCCTCTTTTGTTTGAATTTTAAGTTGATTCCAGTCTTATACTAAATATATTTATGCTAAATATATTTATACTAAAATAGTTATAATAGCAGCAAAACTCCTATTATTTGTCAATGTTTCTTTTATTTTTTAAAGATAAATGCTAAGCCTGGAATAATTGATTAAATCACATAAGCGTTTTTAAATGTTATGTATTGCCATATCGCTTGTCCAAGGTGTTGGTATGTTTTAGTAACTAGTAACAAAAGGCTCAGTTTAATCATAACCTTGAAAAATTGTGTCATTTTTATTCCCTAGAAAATTTAGAAAATATTAAATAGTATACCATAGTTGCTATACTTTGCATTTCTAATATAAATGTCTTTTGATTGCCTTTTGCCCACTTATCAAAGTACTTTATATCTGTTATACATTTTAATGAGTTAATAAGCACTATTACTAAATGCTTATTCTGTAAAATACTTAGTTAAATGCTTCACCGGTAATACTGAAATGATACTCTAAGGTAGGCTATATTATTATTTCACTTTCAATTTTACAAATGAAGAAAATTGATCACTGGTATTAACCTCTTTTCTCCCAAACCTTATTGTATGTATAGTTAGTACCTAATTTTAGCCCGGTCCTCTGTTTGTAGTAGGTTAGTTTTTCCTCTCTTGCTAGAAGATTCTTAGGGCCAGGACACTAAAATGGCCCTGTTATTTCATACCATTTACAGTACCAAGGGCTTCAATTATCACTTAGAAAACATCATTTTATTACTCCCTATAAAGTTTTCTATTCAAAAATCCATGACAGCTTATTCCCACCATGCATTGTGTTTTTATTTTCCTTCCTTCCTTCCCTGCCTTTTCCTTTTTGGTTAGCCTTCCTCATTTATATATTTTTCTTTCTCTCTGACAAGAGCTGGACCTCTCTCTCTGGATATGAACGAGAGTGGGTAGAAGGAAGGAGAACTCGTGTGCTATATCTTACATAAAGGGCCATCAGTTTAGCCTTGTCTTGAAATGGCGTTCTATAAATTATCACATGATACGCAGACGGGATTGGAAGGTGAAGACATTCAGCACTCACCTGTAATTTTTTTAATTATTAACTTTGAAAATATGTTTTGCTTTTCTATGTTTTAGTTTAGGAATTCCTTCGTTTGGGGACTTCCATCTCCAAAAGGAGGCAGCCCAGGCCCCTCTGAAGCTCTGTGAGACCCCAGTGAGAAGCTGTTTTCAGTACTTACATTTACAAAAGGCACCTGATGGCGTGGACACTATGTCTCCAACCACGCCTGTCACTTTCCCTTCGTGCCTGTCCCTTTATCATCTCGCTGGTGGCTGGTACATCTGATCACATCTAGCTATCCCTCTGCTCTACTCTTTGGAGGCATGGAAAGAACTTGGGGTGATAAGATGAGCAGAAAAGGAGTACAGGAAGAAAAGGAGTGAGGGTAGTAGAGTGTTTATGTCTACTAGCGCCCATTTTCACCCCAGAGCCTAGACGTATGAGACTCTTGTTTTTCTTTTCTGAATTTCATCCATCCATTCTTCCTTCCTTCCTTCCTCCCTTTCTTTTTTGAACAGCTGTTTCTCAGAAGAGACTTCCGTTAGAACATGATGCCAAAGTACCCTGCTAATGTGAACTTGTTTTTTTTCTTTAGCACTTTCTGCTCAGGAGCCCAATATATTCTCCCAGACTGAATTGTCTTTCTCTCCTTTTTTGCTTGGTAGTGAGGACTGGAGGGAAGATTTGGATAGTACAGAATACAGAAGCTACGTTGTAGAAGTTTGCTTCAGTCTTAGGATTTCCAACATATGCTCTGTTATAATTCCCAACATCTAATAGCTCTTCGGATGTATCAAGATTTTACATTTTTTGCAATACTGACAGAGATGTGTATATTTATACCTCAGGGTCTCTTTGGCCCACTTTTAGCAGTGATAATTTACAAGAGACTCGGAGTATGAGAGAGAAGAAATAATTTCCTAACCCACCAGTTTGAGAATGAGTCAGAACACTTAACAGTGACCAAAGGATTTTATGCACAATCAGTCAGGATTTACTAGAATAAATCACTTTCACTCCCACCACTGTGGGAATCATGTCAAGTCCAGTGTGATCAAGTCCGATAACAAAGGCAGGTGGCCCAAGACGATCTGAAATTTATGAAGTTGTCTCATCTGTATTTTCCTCTGACTTTTGGTTGGCCACCCGTCATTACCTAAAGGAAGCATAGGAGAGGTGGGTGTAGGATATAAAACAAGTGAATGTGTGAAACCTGAGCTCAAGCTAACAAATGCTTATAATGGTAACGAATATTTTAAGAACTGTTTTCCATCAAGCGGTCTTCAGAGAAGCAATTACAAAGCTGCTGTTATTATGTGCTGCCACCTGGTGTCCATTGTGTAGAATGCAAAAAGTTTTCTGCCTGGCTGATGGCTGTGTTTTTTTGGGTTTGGGGGGATTTTCCCAACTCCCACCTCCCACCTCCCACCTCCACAACTGAGGATTTGTTTTAGGAAAGTTTTGTGAAGTGTCTCATTTGGATATAATGTCCCACCAGTTGCATACATATAAATATTTGTCATTCGAATTTAGTTCTTCCCCCTCTGATTGCAGTAAGCACCTCTTCCCACCTTCAGTGTGACTCGTTTTTGTTTTTTGTCATAAGAAAAATAAGATAAATACTTGCATTTCTTGAGCGGAAATCTGCTCCCTGCATTAAATCTCTAGTACCAATATCAATCCCTCACCTGACTGTTACCTATCAATTTGTGGGGAGACTGTCTACCTATTCCTAACACCTCTGACTTACTGAGGTTGACTATTTCCTGACCTATGTGTCTTCCTTAGCCCTAAATCTATCCAATAGTTTGTGTTTTTTTTCCCTCTGTGTGGAAAAATAGAAAAAAAAATGTCAATACAGTTTTGATGATGAGTTGGTGAAACATTCATTCATTGGCTCCCACTAATGGATAAATTCACCTGCTAGCCATCTTGGGAAGGTAAGGATAGGTCTGCAACATTCCAAGCCAGGCTAAGAAGTGGCTCAGCTCCAAGAAGAAAGACATATAAGTGCTTGTTTGACAAAAGTTCTTTATCTTCCTTTCTCAAAGCCTATGATGAGGCTCTGTGTAGACATGCCCAAAATGACTCAGGAAAAGCTGCATGACCCCTGCTCTGAAGACAATGGATACACAGGCGTGAATGTGGTCTTCAGGCTCCGGGAGACTTGTCTTGACTCCCATATTTGTGAGTTCTATGCCCTTGGGTAGGATGTAGACTCACTAAGTTTCAGTTTGCTTGTCTGTAATATGAGGTCTCAAACCCACCTCCCAGTGCCATGTGCTTCCATGCTTCTTGCCTGTGTCCCCGTGGGTTAAAGGGAAATTCAGGGAGGTCTTCTTATTTGACTTTATATATTCAGTCCTTGTAATTTTGATTGTTCTCTGGTAGATGTTCAATAGCTACTGGTGACTGACTTTGCATTTCAATTACTTAACAAGGCCAAAATACCAGATATAATTGCCAGCACAGAGTGGGGACCAAGGTGTGCACAATAGCTCCTCTCACAGACACACCTCTGAGAGGTCAGAAAGACCTCAGGAAAAGTTCAGGTTTTTCCAGTAGAATTATAAATTAGAAGAAAATATACACTAAACCAGAAGCAGTAGATAGTTGTCTTTTTTGTTTGCTTGCTTGGTTTTTTTTTTTTTTAATGCTAGGAATGACATATTAAACCCCTAGGGAACTGAAGAAGGGAGAAGAGAAATACAGGAGATTCATGCTTTTGTAGTGCTTGTTACTGAGTAGCAAACACAGAGCAGGAAAAATCTAGAGATGTGACATGAAATTCGAGAATCCATATATTCTTTTACTCAAAAACCTTTAATGAGCACCTACTAAATGTCAGACACTGTTCTTGGAAGTGGAAAAGCTCAAAGAAGTTTGCGATGATGTCCATATCTTTGAAGGAAATAGGGGAGTAGGGCTTTCTCTCTTTTCTGAAAACCGCTTTATCCTTGAAGTGTCTATTTTAGAAGTCTTAGCAGAAACTGTGAGACCCACCTGTTCCGGCTAAGCCCTTCAAGTTTGCAGGAGTAATTCACTTCCTGAGTTGTCTCTCAATATACCGGACAGCAGTCACCTATAACGATTCAGTTGCAGAGGGAAAGTGTTAAAGGTTTGAGTCAGGGCAAAACCTTGCCAATTGACCCTTTTCACAGCTCTCTCCAGAGCTGACAATGTCATCCAAGAGGCTCCTGAGTTACGGTAACAAGGTGACCAAGCTTTTCCACTGATATCTTGAGAACTAGAGGCAGCACAAACCAAACCCAGCAGATGCGGAATGAACAAGACAGATATTGTGATGCAAGTGGTCAAACGCCCAGAGTACATCATTCCCAGAGTCAGGTTCCAACTTAAGTCATGGGTTAAAAGTTGTTCCCATTAGTGAATTCTAGCCACTCTTAGACGATAAGCTTTTGACTCCCTTCCTGGTTGCATGATCGTCACTGACTGCACATGAGTCGGCTCATCACAGACCAGAATAATTCCCCAACAGAAAAAAGACAGAGGTAGCATCATTAGGAGCACCCCCCGCTTCCAGCTTCTTCTGAGGAGTTGAATGGTGCTTTGCATGATTCCTTTAAATCAGTGCAACTTCTAAGGGAAGTGGAGAGTTTAGAAGTGGTGAGCCTTTGCTCTGTCCTTCCAATTAACATCAGGTAAAGTAGTTTATATGGAAACCTACATGGCTTCTACCTTGTCACAGACTATACACACTGGCTTTTATAATGTGAGCATTTCAACTAAAACCATGGTGAAATCTGACATTGACAATCTCCTGAACCAATATAGTTATGCTTAATTCTTAAAAAAAGACAGCATAAATTAGTCACCAGATTATAGGCTTCAGAGTTAGAGAAACTGGGTTTGACTCTAAATCTGACTGGCCTGAAGTAAGTTAACTAAACTCTGGGAACCTCATTTTCCGTGATAGTAAATGGACATATTAGTATCTTCATTATCTTTCTTGTGGACCTAAAGTTCTCCTTCTTTAAAGAAAATAATAATTTGTTTTTTAAATAAATATAAAAATATAAAATAATAAATATATATTTATTAAATATATAATATATAATAAATATAAAAGAATAAAATATAAATAAAATTAAAATTTATTTATTTATTTATTTGAGAGAGAGAGAGCAAGCACATGAGCAGGGGAGAGGGGGAGAGGCAGAGGGAGAGAAAGAGGGGCAGAATCCCTGCTAAGCAGGGAGCCTAATACAGGGCTCGATTCCAGGACCCGGGGATCATGATCTGGGCAGAAGTCAGCCACTTAACCAACTGAGCTACCAGGCACCCTGGACCTAAACTTCCACTAGTCAATCAAACTTTAGTAGGCACTCAAAATAATTTATATTAATTTTTATTTTTGAAAAGAATGGAAAGAACTGAAATGAAATTAGGACATCTAAAAAGTTGATAGCAGTATTTCTTCCTTTTGAAATAGAATTGTTTTAAGCAAGTTGGAAAATCTTCACTTTTATTCTAATACCGTAGAGACGTTGTAATTTATAAATTCAAAATGAAATAGAGTGTCAGAGCGATTGGTGTTACTAAGGTTCTGAGACCTGCAGGTCTTTCCCTCTTTGACTTGTTCATCACATTCACCTATGAGAGAACATTTCATAGCAGTTCAAAGTTCTAACAAAGAACTGTGAGATAATTGAATTTCATGCAACTTCATTTCTAACCGGTTCCATTTCCAAGTTTAGGGAAGGGAAGAGTAATGCCAATACGTTCTGTAAACGATCAACATCTGAAACAGATTCAAATCAGAGTCATTTATCCAGGGCTTGGTATAGACTAGAAGCAAATAAGGTATAGTATCTCCCTGCCAGGAGATGAAAAATATAGTGGGAAATATAACAGGCAGGTTAAATATGGGTTCCATCAGTCTGAGGGTGTTCCATATTCCCTGATCACATACTGTCAAAATAAGAGGTGTAGACCAGCAGTCCTTCCAATGTTTTTCTTTTCTCTATTTGGTGTCAGCTAATATTATGACCTGCATAGAGACAAGGCTATGGTTGCTCTGATTCATTTTGCTGCTCCTGGTGCCTAAAAGGAGAAATGGGCTCTAGGGCAAAAGAGGGTAAAGGTCTATGTGGTTTTCTGTGTTGTTTTTCCACCTTTTTCATTGTTTGATAGAAAAAATGACTCTTCATTAGAAGACAATTGGGCCCAAGAACATAATGTTCATATTTGTATGTTGGAAATCTCATGGTTAAGAAAGCTTCGGGCATGTAAGAGCAATCTAATCTTGTTGTAAATATTAACTTTACTGAATCAAAACTGTCTTTTCAACCAAACCCCGAAATTCTAAGAAGCAAGTGGAAATAACTACACAGAGATCTTCAATGGTCATCTTAAACATATTTTTGTGTAAGTTTTTAGTGACCTGACTAAAGTCTTTCCATAAACTCATTTTTCTACCACTTTTATAAGATGAATTCAGTTATTTTGGACTGTTAAACCAAAACCAACTGCAGCAGTATGATATAATGGATAGAAACTTGAGTATATTAATCTCTTTAATGTTTTGCGACTTACAAAAAGGCATTTTTTTTTAAGATTTATTTTGTTATTTATTTGACAGAAAGAGACAACGAGAGAGGGAATACAAACAAAGGGAGTGGCAGAGGGAGAAGTGGACTTCCCGCTGAGCAGGGAGCCTGATGCAGGGCTGGATCCCAGGACCTGGGATCATGACCTGAGCCAAAGGCAGATGTCTAATTATTGAGCCACCCCGGTGCCCCCACACAAATATACACGTATAATTGCTTAAGTAATACATGTTCAATGCAGGAAACTTGATAAACACCAAGAAATAGAAAGGAAAATCAAAAGCTGTGATTTTTTTTAATCACCTAATTTAACTATTGTTACACCCAGCTCTTTTTCCCCCATGCCTAAAGTTCAGTCATTGACTCAATGAACATGTATGTTGTGCCTCCTCTGTGCTAGGCACTCGGGAGTACTTCTGTAAACCTGAAAAGCTTTTTGTTATTTTGAGGACTTTTTTAGATAGGGAGAGAGATAGAGGTGAAATATACAAAAATTACTTCTTAGACAAATGAACAGGATGAACTACATATTGTATTATGTAGATGAACTACATACTGTATTACGGTCTTTATTAAAATCTTCCCATATCAATATTCTTTTATAACATAGGGCTTATTATTTCATTATAGGAATTTATTACATGCAATTTATACAATGACTCTTTTAAGATATATTTTAGGTGCACAATATAGACATAATGGTGCACTTAATTCTTGTGCCCACAGACTTAACAACTTGTGAGATAACTACTTTAGGATAAACTTAAATTCATAGGAATGCACTTGTTTAGTCAAAAGACAAGCACATTTTAAATGATTTTTTTTTTTTTAAGCATATTGCCAACTTCACTTCAGAAAGATGTGATCATGTACTCTCTCACCAAAATTGTATGGGAGAATCCATTTCTACAACCTTTCAGTAACCCTTGGTATTATTTCTGCTAATTCCTGCCAATTACATTGGCAAAGAGGGAAAAATAATTTCACTGTTTTTATTTGCATATCTTTGATTTCTAGTGAGGTTCAACATTGAAAAAAATATTGGGCTGCCTTGGTGGCTCCGTTGTTTAAGTGCTAAATGTTGATTTCGGCTTAGGTCATGATCTCAGGGTCCTAAGATCCAGCCCCAAGTAGAGGTCCTCACTGGCCATGCAGCCTGCTCACAATTCTCTCTCCCTCTCCCTTTGCTCTTTCTCTAAATATTTATACATATATATATATATATATATATATATATATATTTTTTTTTTTTTAACTAGGCAATGACACATTAGCTGGTTAGTTTTTCAGATTCTGAAATATACTGGAACAATGAAAAGAAGTAACAATGAAGGGAGGGATTCTGACTTCTGTTTTTACTTTGCTATTTTTGGCTTTCCGTGGAAACAGACTCTGAAGTCAGGGACATGGATACACAAAATTTGGAGTTTTAGAACTTGAAAAAGATTTTGTGAGGATCTCCAAATGAGAAATGTTTACTATAAATGTCATGATTTTTAAAAAATTACAGAAAGTCTTTATCGTTACCCAAATTCCATACCAACTATAGATTTTAATAAAGAAAAGACTTTAATGAAGACTAGTTAAAAATAGTCTCTACTCATTCCAAATGTTGCTGATATAATATCTATGAATGATTTCTTCAAGTGATAACGCTTTTTTTTTTCTATTCCTAAGGAAAAACTGGTCTACTTCCTGGATTGTTCTTTCTAGCCGGAAACTTGAATTTTACAAAGAATCTAAGCAGCAGGCTCTGTCTAACATGGTAGGTAGTTCTGTTTCTACTCTTATCTTCACAGAACTATTATTGAATTAAAAGTTTGGTTTCATCAGAAATCACACTAAAGCCTCCAAGCTACCAACGACTGAAAGCAGATGGAGGATATGACTCAATAAACTTTTAATCAGATGAAGGGAAAATAGAACTTAGTGTCTGTTTTATTAAGTGGTGCATTTGGAGAATAATCACAGAATGAGACAAATGGTGAGCAGCTATCTAGTAATGTGAAGGTAACACTTTAAATTAAGGTGCCATTTATAAATGCTTTATTCTTATTTATGAAATGATCCCTAAATGCAGCTACTTGCTCAAATAATGTATTATAAAGTATGTTATAAAATGCATTAGTAATAAATGCTTAACGGATGAGACTATGGGAAGCTGTTTTAAAGAATATTATAAGACGTAAATCCTATTAAACCATGTACGTGCATCTTTAATACATGAATTTAAGTTGTTATCTAGCATGCTATAAAGTGCTTCATACATTAATAAATAATAATAAACTGTTTATAAATGGCACCTTAATACAGGGTGTTACCAATGAGGAAACACTCTAAGTTAACCAAGTGATTTTTTATCTTAGCCTAACTGCAACATTCACTATAACCAGCTAACCTTTCTGAATATTTCTGACTCCGTCTAATGGAGCTAATACAATTTCTGTATCCTGTAGTTACTACGTAAAGTGAAATTTGTAGGGTTTCTCTGTTGTACCTGGAGGAAGGCCTCAGGAAGCCCACAGAGATTTGACAGTGACAGGAAGTAGGAGCCATTCCGAGCTAGTTACTGGGGCACCTCAAGCTCAAAACCTTGCTGCCCAGGCCCCAGAGCTGCCACGCCCTGAAGGAGACAGTGGGCAGGCAGCATGTCTGACAGCCTCCTGATTCGGAAGGACACCGGCAGGAACCAACCCGCCATACCTCATAGGCCTGATGGGCGGCAGGGAAAGGGGTCACTTGGCAGGAGTTAACCACAATGAACTAATTTGTATTTGGCAGGTAATAAAACGACAGCAAGTTCTTTGCTTTCCAGCCACTAGTCCTGTTTGCTATGTAATCCTCTTTAAATAGGAAATAGAAAATCATTTGCTAGGAGATGTTTGTTTGTTTTTAAATAGAAGAACAAAAGGTAGCGTTTGGCTTGTTCCTGATAATTGCAATAGTCTTTATCCCCAAGTGGCTTGCTGATTTTGGAGTCTTGATGCGGTCCAATCTGTAAACTAATTATAAATAAATTAAAAATACATCTCAATCCTTTGTATTTTTAATTTAAACTGGCTCAGAAATTTGTTCTAGCCTTTTGTTTTGTTTTTATTTGGGGGCTATAGTAAGGTTGGGAAAATCTTTTTAAGAACAATAAAGTACCCCTAAGAGCCAGACGCAAAACAACTCCCATCCACTCAGGTCTTTGTCTTCCCTTTGAATGACTTCTAAAAGGGTAGTCACGGGGCGCCTGGGTGGCTCAGCGGGTTAAAGCCTCTACCTTTGGCTCAGGTCATGATCTCAGGGTCCTGGGATCGAGTCCCGCATTGGGCTCTCTGCTCAGCAGGGAGCCTGCTTCCTCCTCTCTCTCTCTGTCTGCCTCTCTGCCTACTTGTGAACTGTCAAATAAATAAATAAATAAAAATCTTTACAAATAAATAAATAAATAAAAGGGGAGTCAGGAAAGGGAGGAAAAGTCACTTGCCTGGCCAGTGTGGCTGCTGAGAAGATGATCTTCCTCCTGCTGGGTGTGAAGAGTTCCACTGGAGCAGCATTTATGTGAATGTTCTGGGAGAATGGGAGAGATTAGATTCCAAATTAAAGCATTTGCTTTATTTTTATTTTATTATTTTAATCTCCTCATCCCAGGACCAGGAGATATAATTATCAGCTGTTTAATTTTATACAGGTGAAAGAAAGCTCTTTCCTAGATGGCAGGCAAACCTTTCAAGTCAGCCCACTAATTGCTTGCCTCCAGTTCAACCTTCAGAGTTGTAAATTGACAATAGATTTTACTTTTAGAAGAAATTTGTTAATGTTTTTTGGCAGTCCCTATTTATTACTTCTGGCCCCGTTTTCAATGCTCTTATGGTTTCTCCCAGGCACTCATCTTCAAAGTGAATTCAGGGCAGGAACTAACTGTGTTTTGTGGTAATGAGGAAGAGAATTACGGATTCATGTTTGTCCTGCATGAATTGTCGTGCTCCTCAACTTCTTGGATACATTTCTAACCAAGTATTAAAGGCCTAGTGGGATAGCCCACATTTACCAATTCCAGTCTCAGAGAAACGATACGATGATTGCCAGGCCTTGATTAAAGATGCTGTGGTTTTATTTTGAAAGAGATTTATGCTCAAGTTTCTGAATTTCCCTTGCACCCCCTTACACATGTCTTGGTATTGTTCATTGTGCTTCTGGGAAGAAGTCTGTCCTTTCCTCCAAGGGGTCAGTAGAAACTGAGTAGTACAGAATGTGGTTTAAAGAGTAAATGGCATTTTAATCTTTATAGGAATGATCTTTGAATGCTAATGCGGTGGTAAGACAAAGCAGCAAAGTAGCTAGGAGCAGGGTTTTGAAGTTCAACCACAGGGGACTTCCTTCCAGTTTTGCTGCTTAGGACCTGACAAAGTCATTCAACTTCTTTGAGCTTCAGAATCCTCATCTGTAAAATGGGGATACTGATATCTGCCAAGAGAATCAATAGAGAATGAAATTAGTTAATAAAAGAAAAAATAAGTAGTAGTGCTAAATTAATATTATGGTCTGATATACTCTATCAAATAAATAAATATATTCTATAATATCTAATACAGGGCATGAGAGAATTATAACGTATTTTTACAGCATATTAATTTTGTCCTTGAACTGATGCAGACACATGTAGAAGAGAAAAACACATTGATTCAAGGAATACCAGCATATATGATCTCCAAAAAGAGAACTATGTATCCATAGGCAGCTTAAGTGTTGGGTCAAAACACTGAATAGTTCTGAATGTGAAGCCATCATTTCCATCTGGGACTCTAGATGTATCTCTTGCATGACCATAGATGCTTTCCTGGGGCCCTCAGCCTCTTCCACTGGCTGCTACTCTGTGACTTTCGCATTTAACACAGCATGCCACAAGATGTGCCTGATCCCACATCTCATGTCTAACTCTTTCTTTCTCACTGAAATTCTTTCAGTTTGCACCCAAGTCAGATTTCTATCAAAAGCAGCCCCCTCCCGGAACTAGACACAGAATCATTTCACTGGCGTGTGTAAATGAGAGAATCATAGGCTTTGGGTCCTCAGTGACCTATTCAATGAAAATGAGGGCTGACTCATTCTATTTTGCTTGTTTGTTTTTAGTACTGTTGGGTCCATGGTCAAAGAAACGAGACTGATACAAAGCGAAGGTCAAGCAAAGCTTTTTTACGGGCCAAGCATCGAGAATCAAACTGATAGGCCAGGGACATCTCTTGCAAAAAGGCGACCCCTCCCTGCCTCACAGGCTAACGTTTAAAGAGTAAAGGCCATGTGGTTGGTCCTGGCCACACACAGGTGGCCAACGAGATTGTAACACACAGAGAAAGCTGCACAGTTATGCTAAGTCACACATGCGTGGCCAATGGAACTACAATTTACCCCATAGTAGCTATTTGAACTAGCCTATCACCTTGGACAGAATTGGCGCCCAAAAGGCGGGGCCCACACTCCTTGGTAGCTAGGGAGACAGTATGTGTGCTCTACTGATTGGATGTCTCCACCTGACCTGACTCATCCCTGCATTTGGGCTGTTATCTCCACCTGACCTGACCCACCCTTATATTTGGGCTTTGTTACCTGGGACTGGTTTCCCAGACTTGCTTTTAAGTAAGTTCCTGGGGCCTGGGGCGGGGAGTGGGGGGTGGTGGTGGGCAGGGTCAATTTAAGTTTTACTGCATAAACAACAAAATGGCTGTTCAACCCAGGTGGGGCCACTCTGGCTGAATAGGTCCTTACAGTAGGACATTCAAGGGTAACCTCCCGCTTACTACCTGTCCTTTTCTAGCAGGAAGGGCATCATAGAATATCCCAACCCCAAATCTAGATACAATAAAACCTCATAATGCAATGCATTAGTCTTTACCAAAATGGGAAACCACCCCCCTTCTTTGTCTATATATGCTGTCTCTGTTTTGTTCACTTCACCTTGGACCCGAGAAATTTTGGTTAAGACTGGCTGGCCCTCCTATGTGAAGGAGCATTTGAAAACCACTGGTGTAACGATGTCCAAGGTTTCCTGGATTACGAAAGAAAGAATGATGCTCATTTCCTCACCTTTTTTTTTTTTTTTATCCCTATACTGATTTGTAACTGACTTTAAATATTTGAAATATATTCATTGAAAAAAATGCTGAAACCATTTTTAGTAAAATGTATAATAAAGATGTATATTTTAAAAGTCATTAGTCAAACTCCTACACAACCACCCCCTAAATCAAGACTCTGTCAGTCTTCTAGAAATCTCACTCCCTGCCATTTGTCCCTTTATCATCCAGCTTGTTCCCTTGCCACATAGGCATTTTAGTTATTATTTTATAACGTTCATTATTTTCCCACCTGTGTCCACAGCCCTTAAGAAATGTAGTTTACTTCTTCTGGTTTTGAATTTATATAAATGGAAACACAGTGTATGCTTCTTTTATTTCTTGCCTCTTTCTTTAAATATGTTATGCTTCTTCTTTTCATTTTTTTTTCTTCCATGTTTTTTTTTACACTGGTTTAAGTGATGTCATTTGTTTCTATTTTGTTAGTGGCTTGCTTAGCATTACAACATTGATACTTACCAAAGCCTAAAGCTAATCAAATGCTTTAACCTCTTCCAAAATATTACCTTAGAATATTTTTAATCTGTGTATCCTCTTCTCAGCATAGATACTATTGTTGTTTGCTATTGTAATTCTTTTTTTTTTTAACACCATCAAACAGTACTTTTTGTTTGAAATAGAGTCAGTGTTGATTTAATATTTGCCATGTTCTTTGCTATTTCCTTCTTTCTTCATTTTCTACTAAGGCCTTTTTCTTTTGTTTGAAGTATATTCTGAGAAATTCCTATAACAACCTAGCTCAGTGTTTACTTGTCTCAAGTATCTCTATTTCTCCCTCATTCTGGAAATATATATATTCTTTCAGGATACAGAATTTTGAGTTGGCACTTACTTTCTTTCAGCACATCAAAAATGTTATTCCACTGTTTTCTGTCATCTATTGTTGTGATCAAGAATTTACCTTAGTTCAATCACTGTTATCTGGATGCTCATACTATATTTATAATTACCTTTGTTTTCCCAGTTTTATTCTTCGTTATGGATTGTTGCCTTGAAATAGTTTATAACTGTCACTACTATATTTTAGAAAAGTATCTTATTATTAACTTATTTTGCTAATACCTTTTCAAATGAATCTTCTTTTATAGTTTCTCTTATTTTTTTCCAATTCTTTAGCTAAATCCACATTGTCTTCTTAGTCTAGTCCACATTTTACATTCTTTTTAAATCTTTTTTTTTTTGTCTTTCTGAACTGCATTCCAAACCATTTCTCTTGATATATCTTTCAGTTCTTTAATTCAATCTCCCTTTGTGATAAACATCCTTATTTCAATTATTGTGGTTTTCATTTATAAAACTTTTTTTTAAATTTATAGTGTCATTTGTGATAGTTGTCTTCTGCAGACGTTTTCCAGATCCCTTTTATTTTGTTAAAATTAGAAGCCTGTAGTTGTTTTATATTCTGTGTCTTGTGACATAGCATCTGAAGTCTGGATCAGTCTGTTTCTGTTGCTTCTCACTCTGTTGCTTTGTTTCCTTGTGTGTCTGGTTATTTTTGACTGTGTGCTAATCATTTAGGCCTAGGATAAATATGTCCTACTGCAGAATATTTTGCATTTTTCTTTGAGGGTCACACTCTTGGTAATTGATTAGCTCATCTAAGTTACCAGTTTAAAACTCTCAAATTGTGTATACATAATAGGAGCATATACAACTTTTCAGAGACAGAATTATCCTCCAGTCTTCCTTTTTATTTTTTTCTCATCTCTCACATTGCTCATCTACAAAGGCAGTTTTCTTTATAATCCCATGACTTATAGAAAGAGAACAAGTTCAATATTGGTTCTCCTCTATTCTTTCATAAGACCTCAGGCAGCCCCTTTTCCATTATTCTGTGAAGTCAATTGACCAAAATTCAATTGTATAGTATAAACAAATGTCCTCAGGCAAAGAGCAATTATGTTGATTTGATATTCAGCTTTCCTCTCTGGGTTCAGATTCCCATTTCCCAAAAATATTTACCCTAGCAGGTCCCACTATCTCATAGGCTTTCAATATTTTTAAGGTAATTTTAAAAAGAAATATTTTTTTCAGCATTTTTCATTATTTTCAGTGGAGAGTTGATCTAAATAGCATAGTTTCTCATTTACAATCTACCTCACTTTCATTTAAATATGCATTTGGTTAATCAAGTTTGTGCTATTTATATAAGCCTTGGTAGGAAAAGACTTCATAAGAATATGTATTGAAATCCTACAATGAACAGCTTGCTCATTAGGGCTACATATAAGGCATAGAGATATAATCAAGATATAGTCTTTGCTTTATAGCATCTTTGCCAAAAAATAGGGTGAGATGAAATAAGAAACATAAAAGAGTTTTTCTGAGATTTAAAGGAGGGAGAGCTCACATCTGTGAAAGATTTGAATTGGGCCTTGAAGGATGGTTATAATTTCAATATGTGGAGATTTATGGGCAGGGAATTCCAGTGAATTAAAAAATATGAACGATGACATGAAACTGAGAATGGGCAAGGTCTGTGTGCTAAAAAGAGAAAAGAGGTTTTTTTTTTTAGTTTGGTTGGAAGATAAGATTAAAAAAAAAAATAGCTTGAGAAGTGTGCCAAGGACTGGGATTTGCTACCAGGGGCAAATCTTTAAGAAGACAAGCCAGTATTCTCCAAATATCTTCACCCTAGAATAATCTATCATAGCTGTTTTTTTTTTTTAATAAATATGTACTGAACAGGAGTATGACCCAGGTGTTACATGTCTTCAAAGGACTAGGCCTACCATGAAAAAAGGCAAGAGAGGAGGTTGATTGTTCTAGGATCATGGCTTCATCTCATTTAGCCCAAGAAAAACAAGTTTTGCCTCCAAAGGCAGCTACATCATATTTGCTTTATCTGCTTAAAGAAGTTCTAAAGAAATAAGAGTTTGTTTTCTCCTCTGAGGCCTGGACTCACACCCCATGCATGTCTCAGGTACACCTGTCTATTTTAGTGTCACTGAAGTATTTCAATCAGCTCCAGCACTTTCCAGTACAATCTGCCACCTTGGTACCTGCTGGGCTGTGTGATTTTAGATCTTCTGCTTGATATGGACTGGAACATGACTCTAGCCATGGTATGTGACAAATATGCATTCTTGGTTTAAAAAATGATAGATTGCCTTATGGGAGAGAAGCTTTGTAACTTAGGGCACTCATTCATTTATTTATTCTATAAATAATTAACAATTCTTAACAGGTATCACACAATGTGTTTTTAAACCCTAGAGATATCAGATGAATAATTTATGATCCTTGCTTTTAAGGTGCTTGTCTTCTGATAGAGGAGACAGAATCAAAAGTAGGTTTATTATAACAATACCTGACTAAAGTGATTATATATATGGTGTGGAACCATAGATCTAGTCACAATTAATCCTTCCCCAGAGAAACTCTTTTTCCAAGTGATGCTCAACCTATATGTCTCTCCACTTGTTCATTCTGCAAAATCACTGAGCATCCTTGATGTTTTAGCCACTAGGCTAGGTGTTATGAAACATACAAAAATGAATCAGACTTAGATCTTTCCTTTGAGGGTCTAGAAACAAAAAGTATGCCCATAATCCAGTAATTGTGGTGAAAAAGTAGACAATGACAGTTGCTCCAAAATGGTATGAACAGAGGCTTGAGTTAGTTCTATAGTAACTCAGAAAAGAGAGATTGTTTCCAGTTGGAAAAGATTCTAAATATATGTCAAGAAAGTGACAGTTGAGCATGTTTTTGAAGGATGAATAGGATTTTGAGGCAGAAATGGGATGAAAAGGACATTTTGTGTAGAAATAAGGGAGTAACCAATGATAAAATGCAGGAAATTAAATCTTTTATTTATTATACAGATATGTATTGAAATCTTGCCTTGTCCCATGCACTATGTGCTAATCATTGGTCTTGAAAATGATTCTTGGAAGTTCCCTAAGGCTTAGGGTACATGTCCTTCATCCAAAATATTTTGCATCAACAAGAGCCTTGTTGCTCTTCAACATATATTGTGGCAACCTTTCACTGGTAGGTGAATGTACCTATCAGTGAAAGGTTGCCTCAAGATAAGATGAGGAAAGCAGGCACTCTAGTTTGGGTAGAAAGTCCATGTGGAAACACCTTAGGAAAGAACTTGAACAGGATTGTGAGCAGACATAATTACATTCTGTAAGCACCCTGGAGCCCTCTGCAAGCAATACCAACTATCGTCAAATTAGGGCAGATTCAGAGTTTTCAGAGACAGTTTTGAGGAATTAAGATATATATATTTTTTTCTACTTTTAACACAAAAAAGAAAGGACTTCTTAAATTGTCTGGGAGACATTTTCTACAAGTCTGGTGAAACAAAAGAGAGCCATGAAGCCTGTGCTCTTATTGACAAAGAAAATAGCAAAACTGCTAAGTTGTCATCAGTATGGCCCAATGCACTTAGTGAATCACAGGTCATCTTCTCACTCAGAAAATACTTTAATATTCTCATATGTCCTTGACTATCTACAATAGGGTTCTCTGGGAAGACATCCTAGTGCAAAGAAAGCAACCAATCCATCTGAGAGAACATGAGCCTAGTAGCACATCAGTGGGAGCCAGTAGCAAGTCTGGACTTGTTTTCATGTGATTCCAGAATATATGTTTGGTGTCATACCTACTAAAATAAACACACTATGGAAAGTTTATTTGTGGTTTAAGAAATTTCTCTTGTCTCCACATCCATCAAAATTCAGACTTAGTGGAACTTACACTCGTCAGTTAGCTATTTCTGTTATATTTATCCCACACTGCTCATGAATCCTAGTTAACATAAACTTAGTCTGACATAAATTCAAAACCATTATAAACATTTTAGGCAATATTTCTCCCTCAAATTGTATGGTTCTGAAACCAGTATGTTCAGTATGGACCCTAGATACTCATTGCTTGTGTAACTCTTTTTTGAGGGGAGGGTGCTACCTTTATTTTTTTTCTCTTCACATTGTACTGATAATTTTTATTCAGAGGCCAACACTGGCATATTTTCCTTTTGATAACAGAAAACTTTCCCAAGACATTTAATAAACTATTAACCTTTTCAAACCACTCATTCAGCCATAACCTTGAAAGCAAAAAAGAGTAAGATAAAAGGCCTCATTAAAATAGTTTGTTTACTTTTTTAATATTGTTTACTTCTAATGCAAATAATGAACACAAGCATTAATTAAATAATGTAATACATCTAATGTTCATTTACTGTAGTATGGCTTTAATAACAAAATGGACTTATTTATAGGAGTAAAATGATGTGATTTAGCAAAAAGATGAAAATAGTTTCAATCAGAAAGCTATTCATGAATTATTGAGTATTCTGTGCAAAATGAATATGGAATTATTTTATCTTTGTAAAGTGAGTATTGAGCCCTTATTTGGATCCCTGCTCAAAAAGATCATAAACATTGGAGGGCAAACAATAGATCTACCAAACTTAGCCTAATGAAGGCATCTTAAATTTCTGCTTAATCTTTTAATTCTCCTAATGATAGTGCTCTGGCAAAGTCAGCATGGTTAACATCGGGACAGTTTTTAGCATTGCCACAGGCTGTACTGTCATATGGCCTCATCGGACCTTTAAAAATTAGAAAAAAATAATAGTCCAAGACCTAGAGGATGATGGGTAGAGATGGGAAGAAAGAAAGAAAGAAAAGAAATTGAATTCTAGTGTTTTATTAGCATAAACATTGTAAGGAAAAAAATGAAATCAAGTAATCAATATTACTATAAATGAAGCCATGTACTCTGGTTATAATTCTCTCAAGATTTAGCCATTAACCACAATAAATTCTGTATCTTACATAATTTTTAATAACCACAAAAATCTATGAAATTGATAGGATGCTTTATAAATGGATAATAGCTTACTGTCCAATAAACCTCACCTTAGGCTCTCTCAGAAAACTATTTTAATTATGAAGTTTGACTCTCTGTGGTTTATCATTTTGGTCAATGTTATGTATCTGATTTAGAGTTTGCATTTCTCCAAGATAAAATAGACTTTTACTTCACAGTGCATTTTGAGATTAACTGAATATATGTATTTGGTCTTTCTTAACGGTTCACTACTGAGGTGAAATGCTCTGGGAAGCAGTATACCGTATCAGGTAGAATAAATCAGATCACCTGGGTTGAGAACCCCAGGTTCCCATTTTATTTTAATTTTTTTAAGATTTTATTTATTTATTTATTTATGAGAGAGAGAGGACAGCCCAAACAAGAGCGAGGGAGAAGCTGACTCCCCACTGAGCACAGAGCTTGATGTTGGGTTAGATGCTAGGCTTGATCCCAGGGTCCTGGGATCATGACCTGAGCTGAAGACAGATGCTTAACTAACTGAACCACCCAAGTGCCCTATCAGGTTCACATTTTATTTGTTCCTATAGTCCTTGAATATTTCAATTGCAGTTTGAGTTTAATAGGAGTCCTTACCTCAGACAGTTTATTGTGAGATTATGTGAGAATACTGATACGGCATGCCTGGCACACAGCAATGATAAATACCAATTACATTTGTTATTATTGATTTTATTACTCCATGGAACAATAGAGTATAGTGGCTAAGAGAGAAGTCACTGGAACCCAATAGAATCGGATTCAGATGTTCAAATTGCCACTTACTGGCAGTGTACTTAAAATCCCTGCCTTCATTTTTCTTAACATAAAAACTTCAGGTAGGGAAACACTTCCTTCTGTCCAAATACAATCCAAAATTTCTGCAGAACCTCATTTCTTACTCATACCACTGTCCAAAACAGGTATTCCTGGTCAGTTTTCTGCCATGTGGTGCTTCTCTCATCTTTTGGGTCCGCAGACTCCCTGTGGCAGATGAGAGAAAGGTAGAGAGAACATGAGAAGGTCTGTATGCTCCTTAAAGCCATAAACCCGGAAGTGATTCACATCGTTTTTGCTATCAGTGCAGTGAAGATAGCGGGTAATATGGCCACGTGTTGTTGCAAGGGGGACTGGGAAAAGATGGAGGCCCTGGCTAGTGAGCTGCTTCCCTTTGACAACACACATGGTGGTGTAGCACTACTCATCTCTGCCACAAGGATCAGTGATCTCAGCCCAGGTTCTCTAGAGAACGAGGCCTGAATTTCGTGCCCATCCTTTTTTTTTTTTTTTTTTTTTTTTTGAAGGCATGAATACATGATTTAGAGAGTGAGTGAGGCACACGGAAGTGAGGCAGGAAATGATGGGGGAATAGTGGAGAAGCTGTGTCATCAAGCAAGCTGCTACTCTCCAGTGAACCTCAAAGAGACACAGAGAATCACTAGGCAGCTGCAGCACTTGACTTAGAAGGAAGCTGCAGGTAGGCTGTTTGAAGAAAGCATGAGGCAGTCTGTGGGAGAGAAGGAGAGATGGAGGAGAGTTATGTTTCTTCTCATTTCCTGTTTCTTTTTGTTTCACCGCCCAGAGTCTTCACTGCCTATATCAGATGAATCCTGGGCACACTCTTGGATGGCTGCTCAGAAAGCTAGATTCTATACCCTATAAACTGGTAATTTATACAAATTTGAAAATAGATGAGGACCCAAAAGCCCGTCTGCACTCTGGCAACCAGGAGGGAGGTCCTCGAATTCCAGAAAGGTGACTGACCATCCTCAGGAAGTGGAACCAAATGGGTTCAAGCAGGTTGGTTATGTGCAGGGACAGCTGTGGTAGACTGACAGGGTGAGGGTCTAGGTAAGGACTGAGGGAACACCCAAGGCATCGAAAATGTGTCCAAGCTAATCACCTTGCAAAAGTAATAAAATAATAAATAATAAAATAGAAAAATAATAAATAATAATGTAATGCAAATGGAGACAGTATCAGCATACAACAAAAGTAGACTAAATAGAAACTATTGTATTTATTCTGGCAAGATTTGGGTTCAGAATGGAATGCAATATATCTGTTCATTTCTTGAAAGGGAAAGGATACTTTTTCCTCAAAAAACAAACAAAAAAACCAAGCCTACAACATTCTAGTGCCCAAAGTCTCCAACAAAGGTTTGCTTTTCTGAAAATCTCAGTTTGATTTGGTCTTGTATATACTGAGAAATTTCACTGTAGAAACAATTTCAGTTATTATTAACATCATTTATATTCATATACATAAAACCCACATCTTACAATCCAAGTATCGTCTTCTGTGTTGACAGCGGCCATACTTTAGACATTAATAAGATCAGGTATCCATTCAGCACTCTTTCCTAAATCATTTTGCCCAAATGAGAATTTATAAGTGAGTTTTATCCTCCTCCATGAATGATTTTCCAGAATCAAAACCAGTTATGTGATAAAAGTTAATTCCCCTAAACAGATTTTGTGTTTTATGTTTCAAACTGATAAGGACAATCTGAGTCTATATTCTGGAATAGCAATTAATCCAAAATAAAAAATGGTAGCTAATAACCTGCTTCATCAAATCCGAGACTTGTTTTGTTTTGTTTTTTTGTAACCCCATCTAATGATAAAGGTAAGATAATGAGTGGTCCAGCGATTTGTTACCTATGCATATGCCCAATTTTCCTCATGGAAAATGCCATCAAGCAAAAGAGAATCTGGCCGTTCTTATTTTCTTAATGTGTGTTAAAGAGTCTCAAATTTCCCATAAAAAATGAAAAACGTAATCCTAAGGTTTAATCTGAAGTTTTACTCTAAGTTTTAACCTAATTTTTCTCTGGAAAAATACAGAAAGGATACCTTGTCAAATATTATTGGAGAATAGTAAAGATAAACTAAAAGAATAATAAAAATCAGAAGTGGACAAGACTCAGGATCAGTTTTTAATGGCTTAACATTGCCCCCAACAAACAGGTTTTTATATTTTATTGTCCAGAAGCAGTAACTTTCTAAATAATTCTATTTAAGTATTTTCAAGCCAGTCATTTATATTTTAAGTTTACCCCGGAAGAGATATGATAAGTACACTCTTAGATTTAAATCCAAATTTAGTCAATTTTTAAAAAGTATATTTTTATAATGATGTACAATATGATCCATTGGCATCATGTAGTTCATTAGCAGACTTTTTCTTGTGTTTTATAGCTGTAGAATCAGAAATATGTTTTCTATTAAAGGATTCTTTAATTTCAGACTTCTTGAATAAAATCTTGACTGTCTTCCAAATAAATTCAACAACTTTTCTGAAAAACTTGTTCCAATGTTTAACAATGTTTAAATTCTGAAAATTTTTCCTTCTAATAAGTCTGAGTCCTTGGCATTGTTCTTCAAGCCTAGATCTCTCTGCTTTAGCTTTGTAACAATGAACTACTGAGCAGGATCATTTTTACATAGTCCTCTCTGATATATCTTAGTTTTCTCTTCTTGAAGCTGATATATTTATTTACTTGAATTTTACTCAAATCACTTTAACTTTTTCTGGTATACTTCTGATCCCAAATCCAATCATTTGCTCCGATTGTGACTTCAGGTCATTTCCTATTAAAGATCAATATGAATGGGGATATTGTGTTTTAATTTTATTAACTATTAAATTGCATTTTTAAAAATTATCTCATTTTGTAAACTATTATCCTGAGATGTTTTATTTATTTTGTAAAGAATGTAAGTTTTCCACTGTAATTCTCTATTGGATAACAAAAGGAATTGTAACAAAATGGATTTTAGAATAGGGGAGATGTTGGGAAGGAGAGACTAAAAGAACACCTCATGGAGATTATTTTGGAATTATATCATCAAAACGAGCTGGAGTGGGACAAAGAAAAATAAATGTGTTCCAGATGAAAAGGGTGCATCCAATGTATAGAATTGGGAGAGTGTGGTGCATGTGGGAACTGCCATGAATTTAGCATGGTTGGTTGTAGAAGAATGGGGGATGGAGGGAACTCATAAGGATGGTTGGGGAGTGATATAAAAGAGCCTGTATAGCTTACTGAGAGATTTGTACGTTATCCTGTCGGTAATAAGTTTTCCATAAGAAATATGGTTAAGATTTGTGTTTTAGAGAAAAAAGTCAAAATGTAGAGCATAAAATGAAATCGTTTTGTGTGGTCCCAGAGGGAACAGTGAGAGAATCCAGATGAGAGAAAATAAGAGCTTAAACGAGGCTGAAGTCATGAGATGAAGAAAATGGACCTCGTTCTGGAATTCAGGCTCCGCATTGCTTGTTCTCTTGTAAACAGTAAAGGAAGGAGAAGAAGAAAAGGTGAAGTGGATCAAGGGATGGTTAAGCATGACAAGAAATAGAAAAAAGGGGACAAGTGTAAGACAGTGATTTCACTGAGGTGTCTGTGCTACATCTTAATGGTGGTTAGTTAGGAAGCACAGTTTGGGGGCACCTGGGTGGCTCAGTGGGTTAGGCCTCTGCCTTCCGCTTGGGTCGTGATCTCAGGGTCCTGGGATCGAGCCCCGCATCGGACTCTCTGCTCAGCGGGGAGCCTGCTTCCCTTTCTCTCTCTGCCTGCCTCTCTGCTTACTTGTGATCTTTCTGTAAAATAAATAAATAAAATCTAAACAAAACAAAACAAATAAAAGAAAACACAGTTTGACTCATTAGTAGGAGCTGTAGGCCAGAGGAAAAATTAAGGTGTCAACAAGTTCCAGGTGATGGATCAGATCAGAAGCAAGACAAAACCCATAAGAAGGAATAAACTATAAGAAATAATGACCTGGAACAGTAAACCAGAGATTACCAACACTTAAGAAGTGGGAAGAGGAAGAGAAGTCAGTGAAAGAAACAGAGAAGAGACAGTATAAAAGGTGAAATAAAAATTTAGAGAGAAAATGTCTCCATAGCTGAGGGGCAGATTTTAAGGAAAAGGAACAGAATCTAACAGTTCAGAGTTCAAGTAGAAGGATGATGGGAGGGAAGGTATCAGATTGTTTTTGTGGACTTTCATGGTTAAGACATTTTTTAGATCAGATAAGGAAGGGAGTAAAAGCCTGCAGTGGGTTGAAAAGAGAATAGAACATGAGCAAGCAGAGAATGTACTGCAGAAAACTCAAGAATCCTGGCAATCATGGAAAATAAATTGGCGATATTGAGAACAAGCAAGGTTGTAGGGTTGATGCTTGCATATATTTATGTATTTTTTTGAACAAGAGTGACATGAGCATAGCTGTGGGCTAAAGGATATAATCTGTTTGGGAGAGAGAGGTTAAAATTGTAGGAGAAAAGGGGACAACTTAGAAAATGAGGAACAGGATTGGATAGAATTAGGAACTGAGCAGAAAAGCCATGGGCTGAAGGAGGAACATCTCTTCCTCTGAGGCAGAAAAGGACTTGCTTTGGAAGTGGATCATGCACTGTATGGCAACAATGGGCCAGCAGATTTTGATGTTCATAGATGCCAGTGTCATGCCAGGCATGGGAGTTCATTAGACAGGTGGACCCAAATCACAGACTCAGATCCAAACTTCCAGGAGCCAGAACAGAATATGGGAAATTATGACACTTACAAGGAAGGGATAGAAAACGTTAATTCTCATCATGTGACCTAGAAGGAGAAAAGGTTGGGTATGGAGAGGAGAGGAGGTCATGTATTAGGTTATGATAAAGAACTTGTGACTTGGAGTTGGAGGACAGTGAATTCCTCTCTCTGCTCAGGCACACATTAAGTGCATGAGCTTGTGTAACCACTTATGTAACCACTTAACCACCCCCTGCTTGAGTTTCTCCACATTGTAAGTTGAAGGCGATGGTAACAACTGCACAAGACTATTGTAAGGAGTAAATAAGAAGTAGATACAAAGCTTCAGAAAGCATGACAGAGAGGGATTTATTAAAGTTTGTGTTTGTACATTAGTTCATTTTGATGATAGGACTCTGAAATTGGGAAGAATGGTGAATGTTCCAGCTCAAGGATTGTATGAACACTGCAAATTAGGAGCATGCCATTTGATGGGCTGCTGGAATGTGGTGAAGCTTGGAAGAGAGGTGTTATGAGGAAGAACAGAAAGTGACTAGGAACACACAAAAAAGTTTGCTAAGTGTTGATGACATTGGTGTTGGCAATGATTTCATGGATATGTTAAGTGTTTTTTTTACCATGTTTTTATTTGTTTGTTTGTTTCATTGTTTTTTCCTTCCTAAGTAGAGTTAAAACCCCAGCAGAAGAAAGTGGCCATTATTTGTAATGTTACTTCTCTGAGTAGTCAAAAGTTATTACGCCAGAATTAGGGGATATGAGGAAAATGATAGAAGAAGGAAAAGTGGATGAAAGAGTGGAGTGGCTCGTTGCATGGGGGAGAGCAAGAGAGTGAGAAATGGGGGAGCATTGAAGTAGTTGGTGAGTTGGGGACATAGGTGTGTTTATAGAAGGAAGTGAAACCAGTAAGGGCCCAGAGGGGTGCATACAAGGCCTGGTGATTCCAATCACTTCAAAAGCAAACATAACGGGTGGGAGTGATGAAAACTCAGAACATGGGATTTGCTAGATGAGAAGGAGAATGAAGACTAATGAAATGGAGAGAAGAGGAAGCAGTGGGTTTATGGAGAGTGCATGAGTCAAGGTCAGGGTCATGGGAGGTGACTGAATGATGGGCAGAGTTCAGATTGAGATAACTCCAAGCCAGAACCAAAGCCATGGGATTTAGTGTACGACGCTGATGTGAAGAGTGTGGTAGAGCTGGATGGTGAGAACTCTGGAAAAGCTTAGATTGCTTTTTCCCCATAAAGAAAAAGCCTACTGAAAATTACATAGAGTCTGAAGCTGGTATAGGATTCTGAAAGGAAGAGTGAGTATCTTCCTTACCTCTGGAGTCCCAGTGCCCAACACAGTGGCTAACACATTGACATATAGTAATTGTGCAGTTAATGTCTATTGAATGATTCTGTGAAATACTGGGTTCAATCCACATGAGTCCATTAAACTGTTTTTCATTTTTCCATATTGAAGCAAAGACTGCTTAAGAATTAAACCAAATATAAATCTTAATTGTTACAACATGGGGAATTTTTAGATGCCCAAACCTTCCTTCCAAAGCACAAAAGCTAGTTGCATTTTGGTATTTTTCCTTCATTTATGAATCCAGCAAATATTCATTGAACAACAACTCTGTGCCAGGCACTGTTCCATACATTGGGAAAGATAGTGGAGGAAAAGGCAAACCAGGCCCCAGCTCAGGGAGCTTAATTTTAGTGGGAGAAAAACAGACAGCATATAAAAATATAAATGTTAATTTCAGTTAGGAAGAAGGCTGTGTTGAAATTAAAACAAGTAGTGAAATAGAGAAAGAGTAAGCTAGAAGACAGCTCTCTTTTCTATAAGACAGTCAGAGAAGACCTCTGACAAGGTGACATTTATCTGGGACCTGATGGATAAGAAGGAGTCAACCATGTGAAGACTGGGAGGTTTTCCAGGTAAACAGGTGGTGTAAAGGCCCAATGGGAAGATCGAGTTTAACAGAGAAGGACAAAAACAAGACCAGTATGCCTAATAAGAAAATCATCTCTTTCCCAAAATGTTACATGTTTTAACATGCATGTGATCACAGTGTATATTAAATTCTCAAGGACTGCATAGTGGTTAGGAGCAGACCCTGGAGTGACACTGCCCTCTTTTAATCTGGGCTCCTCCTTTTCTACCTGTGTTACCTGGGGAAAGTATGCCTAATTACGCTAACATATTATTACCTATACCATGATGATAATAATATTATTTACCTCATACAGTGTTAAAAGAATTAAGTGAGTTGCTAGTTGTAAACAGAAAAGTGCTTGGCACATTAAAAGTATTTCTTCTAGAAAATAATTCCATCTTTTTTCCCTGACTGCATTATACGGGGAAAATAATCTCTTTTGTTACATACTTTTAATGATTATTTCTGTTATTCTGAGTATCCCATAATCTAATTAATGGGAAGAAGAAGTAGGGTGTTTTAATTTTTCTACATCATAAATCATTCAACAATGAACATCATTACCATGCTTTGAGATCTTCCATGATAGTGATCATCTGGGGGGCAGAGAATGGGTAAAACTGTAAAAATATTTCACTGACGGAAGCATCTGGAAGAGGCATCCTCGTCTTGATCGGCTTCTCATGAGATTACTACCAGATAACAGAGAAAAGATATGCTATCCATGACTGTCCTGCCAGCTGAATTTATCCTGAAAGGAAGTTATGCTTGGTTTCTACAATGTTTCCCTTCTTAAGAAAATTTTATTGAGTTGCCAAAAAACAACAAGAGCAACAACAACAAAAATCCAAAAAACAAAACCAAAAACAACAACAACAACAAAAAAAACCCCAAAAATCAAAAAAACGAACCTCACAATTTACTGTAAATCTACCATTTTTCTGGCCTTTCAGGAAAAAAAAAGTCTATTTCTGTTAAACAGATTGAATTGGCTATACTGGCTATGAGTCAACAATTGTGAACTGATTTCTTTTTTTTTTTTTTAATTTTTTTTTTAAATATTTTTTTTTTAAGATTTTATTTATTTATTTGACAGAGAGAAATCACAAGTAGGCAGAGAGGCAGGCAGAGAGAGAGAGAGAGGAGGAAGCAGGCTCCCTGCTGAGCAGAGAGCCCGATGCAGGACTCGATCCCAGGACCCTGAGATCATGACCTGAGCTGAAGGCAGTGGCTTAACCACTGAGCCACCCAGGCGCCCCGTGAACTGATTTCTTATAACATCTTTGCTGTTCTTCCATAATTTATTGTTTTATTTATTTGTTTTTTAAAGATTTACTTATTTATTTGAGAAAGAGGGAGGTAATGGAAGGCAGGGGCAGAGGGAGAAAGAGATTCCCCAAAAGACTCCCCACTGAGTGAGGAGACCAATGTGGTGCTCGATCCCATGACCCCAAGATCACGACCGGAAATCAAGGGTCAGTTCACCTAACCAAATGAGCCACAGGAACCCCCGTAATTTCATGTTTTAAAGTAAAGTTTATTGTTAAAATATTGTCTAAAATATTATAAGCTTCTTATACTAAAATTTTAAATTGTTCAGTGGAAAATTGTTTGAGAAAAATACTGAATTTATAGAGAAAATGAGAGTTGCTCAGAACATCTGAAAATAGTTGGAGTCTTTGAAACATGGCATTACTTTCTTTGAAAATAAAGAAATTTCTCAAACAAGCGAGCTTTTGTTTAATGTATTGAGTTCTTCAAATTTAAAGTTATATAAATATGATACATTTGAATCAAATTAAAATGAAGAAGCGGGCCGCCTGGGTGGCTTAGTCAGTGAAGCATCTGCCTTTGGCTCAGGTCATGATCCCAGAGTCCTGGGATCCCTGTTTGGCAGGTAGCCTGCTTTTCCCTCTCCCTGCTTATGCTTTCTCTCTCTCTCTCTCAAATAAATAAATAAAAATCTTTTAAAAAATAAAATAAAATAAAATATGAAGAAAAAAATATAGATAATGCTCCCATTAATTAATTATCATGAAATACTGAAGCTTTAGGTCATATCCACATTGTGTCAAGCAAAAGGAAGCACATGCTATAATCCATTTGGTCTAAATTAAATGTATTGAATAAAAATATATGCATACATGTGTAGTCTTTGATGTTCAAAAAAGGAACTTCTAAATGGTGCACAGTTGGCATCTAATAAATATTTATTAAATTTGGCAGCTTTTTTTCTGGGTTTATGGAGATATACATGAGAACATTATAGAAGTTTAAGGTGTACTGAGTGATGACTTGACGTATGTATGTATTGTGAAATGATTACCATGTTAATATTCGTTTACACATAGTTACCTCTGTGTGCGCGCGCGCGTGTGTGTGTGTGTGTGTGTGTGTGTGTGATGAGAATGTTTAAAATCTACTCCTCTGGTAACTTTCAATGATACAGTACAGTGTTAACTATAGTTACCATGCTGTGCAACTGACCTTGAGAATGTACTCATTTTCAAATTAAATGTTTGTACCTCTTTTTTTAAAGATCTTATTTATTTTGAGAAAGAGATAGCATGAGTGGGAGGAGGGGCAGAGGCAGAGGGAGAGAGAAAATCTCAAGCAGATTCCATGCTGAGTGTGACGTCCAATGTGGGGCTCCATTCCACAACCACGTGATCATGACCTTAGCTGAAACCAAGAGTCGGATGCTTAACAGACTGAGCCAGCCAGTCACACCCTAAAAGTTTGTACCTTTAACCAACATCTCCTTATGTCCCCAGCCCCTGGTAACCACTTTCTGTTTCTAGGAGTTTGCCTTTTTTAGATTCCACATATAAGTAAGATCATGCAGTATTTATCTTTTTCTGTCTGACTGACTTCCCTTAGCATTAACACCCTTAAGCTTCGTCCATATTGTCATGGATAGCAGGATTTCCTTCTTTTTAATGACTGAATAATTTTTCCATGTGGATTGATATTTATATCTGTATCTATGTTTTTATCTACATGTCATTTTCTTTATCCATTCCTGTGTCAACACTTAGGTTGTTGCCGTGTGTCTTGACTGTTGTATACAATGCCACAGTTATCATGAGGGTGCAGATATCTCTTTGAAACTGAAAAAAAAAAAAAAAAACCAGAAAGAGAAAGGCTTTATACTATAAATATGTATAGCTGCTAACTCAATAAACTTTTACTTCTCCTGATAGGCATCACCAATGGTGTATACTTTTTATTCTTATTTCAATTTTGTTTACAGAAAACTGGGCACAAACCAGAAAGTGTAGATTTGTGTGGAGCACACATTGAATGGGCCAAGGAAAAGTCAAGCAGAAAGAATGTCTTTCAGGTAAGAATGTTACATATATTAAATTTACTCTTATTACTTCTAAATCTGAGGTCCCAACATATACTTCCTTGTTGTGATGGTTTCATGTGCATGAACTAGTTGTTTGAAGGTCACTGTGAAAAACTGATTTCACCTCTTTGTTGAATTTTAGTTTGTTTTGTGGCTTTTTCTTGGTTACTGGTTGCTATCTAAATAGAAAATATATGTTGTATCTTGATTAATTCTACAGTGAAAGTCATTGAATGTTGCATTGTATTTGATAGCTGTTTGGGGTTCAGACCTAGGGTGTTTGACTTATATAGATTTATTGTAGAACTTTCAGATATAAACTTTTGGCATCCATTTCCATTCTTACCCGTAGTCATACATTACATTCACCCACGTAACTTAGGGGATGGAAAGAGCTGAACAGCTATAGAAATTGGATATTTTTGTATTGCATAATTTAATTTTGGGGAAAAAATAACTATGGTTAATAATTTCAATCATGTTACATTGAATGAAAAGAACCAGATGAGATCCTTGAAAGAAAGGAAATGAGAAAACTGAATATTTCATATATGATGTTAATAAGATCCCTTTGGCAATTAATAACTTTAAATTATGGAGGTTTATCTTTTTCTATCTTTATGTAAGATTTAACTTACTTTTGTATTTCCAAAGTAACTAATAATTTTCTAGGTATATTTTAGAATTTATATCATTTAGTAGCCAGGAACATTATTATTATAATTACTATATTAAATGCCTTCTAAGACCATTTTTGTTCGTGAAGAAAGGTCTATTCCATTCTTAAATTCATCAGTGAAATTAATATATTGGGTCTTACAGAAGTGTAGATAGGTGACATTTCCTGAACTCTCACTGTAGAGAAAAAAACTGGTTTCCAAATTCTGCATTTCTCAGATGCTAACTCAGGTCTCCCAAATAAAGTAAACCCACGTTAACATTACTAGAATAAATTATTTTTCTGGTTCTACTCTTATTTTATTCATGCATTCATCTTCTATGTGCTGAAGATTTATTTCTTTTTACCAAAAGAGAGAAAGATATAAGAAAAAATAAAAAAGAAAGAAAGAAAACTAAACATACTTGTCTAGAAATCAAAGGACTAAAATCAGCCTAAAGTGATTAGAATCTGAATTTACAGAATTGAGAAAAGAAAAATAAATTTTGTTTTGAAGAGAGGAATTGTGAACTAGTGATACAGCCTGATTCCCAATTTCTTATTCTTTTTGTTATTCTGTGATAAGTTAAAAAAAAAAAAAGAATAGAGGTCATATTCCTAGCTTTTATGATAACCTAGATGATCAGTATGAATAGTTCTGAATTAGGTTAGGTGAGTAGGTGAGTTAAGTGGTGGTGTTGTATTATGTATTATGAGTTTAGAATCCTTGTCCCCATGTCATAAAATAAAGAGATTAAAATTTGACATTGACATAATTCTTGGACAATAGAAACTCTTGGGAGTTGGTCTAAGGTAGCCTTTTTCAGTTCCTCTGTTGATCTTTTGAAAAGTTAAGTTAGATAAAAAATGAGGATGACAGTCGAATATATACAATGTATATAGAACTGCAGATATGGAAGAAGAATGTTTATGCCTAATTTTACAAGGCTTTGAACATAATTTACACAGATATATATTTAAGTCATTGTATTGATGATATGTATGATAATATATATTAATGATATGAGATTGACCTTTCCTTATATGACTGACTGCCTCCTGATATAATTTTTCCTTGTTTTTCATATTTCTGAATATGAAACAGTAGCTATTTCCCAAGACATTAAAACAAAATAAAACCCAAATATTCTCACTTTTGGTAGCTTTTTGGAGTAGTTCTGCCAGCTACTTTTGTTTGTAAGGTACCAAAGCAGTATATGGGACCTTAGTGTTCTTACATCCAGCTCAACTCTTTTTGTCTTGTCCCCTTGTAGTGTAGAGAAACAGGAAAGAAGTGATTATAAGGATGATGTGAATAACAAAGCTAAAGAAAGATTCTGATTTTATTTCCTGCTTCGTTCTTTTTGGGGTGAATCATGGTTTTCTTGTCATGCTGACATCTTTTTATTACCCAAATACATGAGCTGGGGTAAAATTTACTAATACGTATCCATAGATACAGACTACGAGGGTAAACCCTTTGTGAGGAACAATATAAATAGCTTTTATAGTTCTGTTAACGAAAAAGCATAGGAAAGGATTTGCCAGAGAGCTAAATCTAGATGACTTGCATCAATATTTGATTAGATACATTAGCTGGTCTAACTCTCAAATGATCAGAATAAACATGATTATATCTCAAAAACATGGCATTAAGGCATTGTTGGGTGTTTGAGTGTGTGTGTACAAGGGTTTCATTACCTGCAGAATAATGAAGTGTTTCTTCCTGACTGAAAAAGACCATGTGCTACATCAGAAATAGCTTTAAAATTCCAAGTTTGAATTAGGCTTGGTGTTCAATCTCAGCCTATGAATTATAGATTACAGATAGCAAATGACTATTGAGATTTTTGGTTCAAGAAAAATCAAAGAAGAGCAAAATTAGAAATAATTTAAAATTTGAAATCTGTCTTTAAAAAGTTGATGGACTAGCAATTATATGCCACCTAATTGCAACGTCTGTAGAGAAGTCGAACTTAACACGAATAGGAAAACAAATAAAAAATTATGTGCGTGGAAGACTCAGAAGCACACATCTGTGACACACACACGCACACAATGGAAAGATTTCATTTGTCTCATTCATTTGTATATGCCATTGGGACATTTGAGTTGTTCATTTTCGTTTTGTATTAAAACCCAAATATCTTCCACAGCTGAAGTCTTTACTAAACCCTTGATGTAGGTTCAGTCTTACTTGATTGGTCCATGGTAACATAACAGTGGCAGTATTAATTCAGTTTTAAGGTTTGGTATTCAGCAACTCTCAGTAAGTCAGAATGATGCTTGCTGACTGAGTTCAAGAACATCTGCTTGTTTTATAACAGAAAACTCTTGGGCCTAATTGGTACTTCTTAATAATAAATGATATATATATATATAATAAATGATATATATATATCATTTATTAAATTATTATTATTAAATTTAAAATATATATAAATTTAAAAATCATTAGCAGTTTCTATAATAAAGCATGTATAGACAAGTTCTAATATGTGTTTCCAAGGTATGACTGTGATATAATGTATGTGTGTCCATGTGTATACCTGCATCTAACAGCTCGCCTTAGGAAAGAGAATGACCATTTCCATACGCATACACACAAACCCAGAGAGACATTTTGTACTTATAAAAAGGTCACGCAAATTCTAAATTATATCAGTAAATGTTCATTGCTGCTAACCTTCGTTTAATTCTGCGTTTAGCATAATTGTCAAGGACCATCACAAGTTTGATGTAGCTTGAGAAAGCGTTTAGCAACCGCGTGATTTGTAATGAACTGTGGTACCAGTTTTCTTAGTTAACTTGAGAGCCGCATGAGGTCTTCATCAGGGAAAGAGTGAATAAAAAGATTTATGTTCAAATCACATGTTTTAAACATTCCTGCTAAGTGCTGGTTTGCTCTTTGGTGTTTAGCCTGAAATTTAAAGCACTGAGGATTAAAAGGATTACAACATAATCTTAAATAATCCTAAATGTCATTTACAGAGAGATAGTTGTAATAACTAAATAAAACCGTGTTACAGGATGGCAGTATTGTCGGGTGGCGTCTGTGACACATGTGGTGCCCCGTCACCTTCTCCTTCCTCGAGGATACGGCCGCATTTATAAAGCTGCTCAAGGGGGAGTTCAACTGAGCAAATGACTGCAAGGGGATTTAAAACAATAAGTAAATTTTTCTAACCATTAATATCTTCCTGTTTCAAAGTGTGAGGAACATGTTTTTCTTAATATTTTTTATTTATTTATTTGACAGAGAGAGAGAGAGATAGCAAGTAGGCAGAGAGGCAGGCAGAGAGAGAGGGAGAAGCAGGCTCCCCACTGAGCAGAGAGCCTGATGTGGGGCTCGATCCCAGGACCTTGGGATCGTGACCTGAGCTGAAGGCAGAGGCTTAACTCCCTGAGCCACCCAGGCACTCCAACATTTTCATTCAGGTTTTCTTCTTTTCTTCAAACAAAAGACTCTCTCCAAGTTAAATATTTTTGAAAGTCAGGGGAAGGGGGTTCCTGACACAAAGACCAAATCCATAGACGCTCCATGTCTAAACACTGGCCACCTCCAAGGAGCTACTCCCTTTTAAATAGAGGATGGTCCCAAGCACTGTAAGGCATTCTGGGCCGTTTAGCTTAGCACATCCATGTTCTTTACTCTTATGTAAATGAGTTTTATCTCCTCACAGAGAACACAAAGGAAGAGACTATGTGGCATACTGCTTCGTAGTCATTGCACCGAAGGACTGGACTCCTTTCAACTCGTTCAGTGGTTATTGCTAAGGCTAGATTGGCATTCTGTCAGCTGAAAAAAGAGTTCACTGTCAAAGAACCTTAGGATATTGTGTTCACAATATAGGCTCTGTCCTCCAAGATGATTTCCAGAATGTCCACTCTATTCCCTTTTGTAAATAGGGGTAAAGAATAAGAAACATACTATCTGTTTCCTTGGTCCTTTTCATTGCAACCTATATGATGGGAGATGATTATTTAAGATAGTGAAATCATTTATACCCTAAATATTTACTGTTTCTTACAGTGAGACAGTGACTAGACCTCAGTTTTCCGGAGTTTCCTTTCAAATAAAACTTAAAATTTTACCCATGGGCATGCAGCAGACTCATTTGTTGATTATGTGCTTTAAATAAGATAACTCTACTATTAATGAATTATGGCTGATCAGAACTATATCAACTGCCTGCTTGAAAGGCAGAGAAAAAGGCAGTTAAATGACTCAACTAGATGGAAGTCTGTTTTCTTTCCCTGGCACCAATTTATAACCTCGACAAAAATCATGGCTGAATTTCCTGGATCTGAGATTCCCTTTTTAGTATGTAAATATATCTCAGGGGAACAGGTTCTATCCCCAAAAGTAAGGTAAATCTCAGAGTAGATTTATCATTACTTGTATTACTTTTCTGACTTCGGTTGGGGTCTTCTGGCTATAATGTATATTAAAACATATTCATGTAGTATTTTTCCATGGATATGCTTTACATTTAAACATAATTTGATTGCTCTTCCTGATCTGAATATGTCTTAGCTTGAAATGTTTAAGTACTCCTTAAGTTTATTAATGTGAAGATAATTTAATAACATCTTGGAAAATGTCATTTTAAGCCAAGAGGAAAACTACTGGTATTTTGCTTTTATCCATTTCCTTCTGTTAAAAGTAGTGGTTTAAAATAAATCTGAGCTTTTACCAATTTTCTCTTTCATTTTTCAATGCTTGTAGTTAGACTAAATGCAAAAGGATGATTCTTCCACATTCATATATGCATTAGATTTCGAGTAAAGCTGGTTTCACTTTAGAGAATTATTCACAGTATCTTAAAAGGCATGGCATTAAAAATAAACCAGAGTAAGAGCAGCATTAATGTCTAATACAGTCGTTTTTATTTTTGTTTTTGTTTTTCTTCCTAGCTTGTCCCCAATCATTTTATCTACCTATTAGGTATTCATCTATCGTTAAGAAGGTACAGTGGGGACAGCACATAAGTCTGGGGACATGGCTCCCAGTTTGGCTCTGTCAGTTTTAACTGTATGTAAAACCCAGGAGAGGGTCCCTTCCTCCAACTTAGAGTTTTTCACAACAAGTAAGAGATAACAGTTCCCTCACCTGTCTCCCATCTGTGTTAATGTGAAGGCAATCTGTGTTTGAAGGCAACTCCAAAAGGTCAATTTTAATATAAATGCAACCAGGTATTATTATTCATCTATTAACCCTGTCATCTCACAAAGCTTTGAGAGAAATTCCAGATGTGGATTTTGGAGGGATCTGGACAGGAGAGATAGATATGTGTAAGACACAATTCAGGGTTTCCGTTCCCCTTTTCTTCTTTGTACTGCCTTGTGAATTTAACCAATAGACTAGGATTTAATATGTTGAGTGAAAATCTTTTTGTTTATTTTGTAACTAAGAATATGTGTCCTCCAACCTTACAGAAATGATTTTTGAATATTCTATTCTTTTAAATAGTGTAATTAATGTAATATCTAATCAATAGAAGTCAATTAATTAATGTCTTATGCCACTAAATACTTTAAGTATTTTGCCCTGAAAGTCTCTACCAAGCTATTGATGGCAACTTGCAAAAGGGGACCTAGAGACAAGCGTGGCAAATGCTCAAAATGAAAGTGAGACAGTGGTAACTCTCTTTATTCCCCCACTGAGAGATTGGGACAATAATGATTTTCTTATTGAAGAAAAGATATATGATTATCTTTATGATTTTGCCTTCACTTTTGCCTGTGGGATTGCAGAGAAGAATTTTGATGAATGGAGTGATATAATTTTATAATTGAGACTTTGATTTAGGAATATTTATGTCAGGGGTGCCTAAGATTCACAGCAAAGGAAAGAGCCTGGGGGCAGGAAATAAAATTGACTGTGAGAATCCAAGGTGAGACCTAAGGAACACGTGAGCCTGACTGACTGATGGAAGGAAAAACAGAATCAGGTTGATGGATGGAGAGTACATCCTTCAAGGAAAGAACATGCCTATTTCTTCAGACCAGGTGACTTGAGGACCACTGTCCTTTTGAAGGTTCAATTTTTGAGGAATCAAGCTCTCTGAAAAAAAAAATACAGTCTCAAGTATCCAAATAAGATACGGAGAAACTGAGTATGTTATTAGAGGCAACAGTAACAAGTGTGTTTCCTGATGATCCCACTAAGCTTAGGAGTCTATGAGGGTATTTGCATTTGCATTTGCATAGCTCTTTTATTCCACTTGCTACTGAAGGGCAAGATGCGATCTTGTTGCATTCATTTCCTTTTTAACCATTATCAAAGCTGAATGCAACAGGGTGGCAGTACAGCTTGACAATAGCCATGGTAGGAAGTTTTAGTACCTAATCAGTCCAGGGAACCAAGATTTTAAGACTACAATATAAAATAAATAAAAACTTAGAGAAAAAAAAGAAAATGACAACTTGGTTTCTTATCCTGCTAACATTTTAGTGGAAGAATGGATGCATGTGACCTAATGAGCTTAGATCACTGTTTAGCTCACTTCACACTGTCTCCGCAAACTGCTGGTTCTGTCTGTCTGCTCAAAGATAAGAGCTGTGCGTTTGGAATAAATTTTGGATTTTAATTTGACACAAGGCTTAATGCAACATGCTATTCTTCATTGGTTGACATGATGTAAACCCCCACCTTTCATAGAACATACTCTGTTCCTTGAGGTGTCCGTAGTACCCGTGTGATGGTTGCCATCACAAGGGTACCACTAGCCATGCGTGGGCTGACAGTGTAGTTCTTCATGTCCACCGAAGCAGAGTGCAGTTAAATGAGCTACACAGGATCAAACCTGGGACTTCAGGCCATGCAGGCTCACCTGAGCAAAAGCAAACATAGCCAGTTGGCAATTTCACGAGGCCCAAGCAGAATCACCAAGTGTAACCGTTTCTCCATTTGTGACTTCCATCTTGTAAAGTCCAGAAAATATTACATTGATACTGGCAAGACAACATTCAAGCCACTGGATACCCTTTCCATGCATGTTTCAAAACTCTTATTTTATATTTTTAAAAGAGAGCAGCCATGTTTATTTCATATTGAGTATGATTTTTTTTTTTTAATAGTGAACAGGCTTCTTCCAGAAAAAGGAACAATTTAATCCCCAAAGCTGGTACATAATAGATGGGGCCAGTAAATGGTATCACATTTTACAGCTTGTCCATAAGGATGACACAGGGTAAAATAAAATTGAGTGCTTTTGGATAGCCTAGGATCACTGGCAGATAAATAGCCAATGCTGTTCAGTTTTTAGAAACATAAGGTAATGAGGCTGGATCTGAAGGCAAGAGAAAAAATACATATATATTCACAGTGTTTATATGCCACAAGCCACTGAGCAGGAGAAAAATCTGGGCAGTGGTGAGCACAACTCTCCGACCTCAGAGCAATGTTTAAAGGAGTATAAGAAAATAACAAAGCAAGCGTCCATAAACAAAGGTTTGCAATGAACACGAGGGAGGGAACCCACTAAGTTTAAGATGAAAGGAAAATGCCAGCACTCACACAGATTTGGAGAGGCCACTTGTAGAATCTATGCATAGAATCTCTCAATATATGAGTTAAATGTGTTACTAAAAATTTAGTAGAAAATAAATATTCAAAAGCAAAAAATATAAAACACTGCAGAAGAGTGAAAGATTCTTGGTATTTGAAGGAGAGAGGAGGCTGCTCTAAATTTTATCTTGACAAAACAGGACGTTGAGAGATGACCTAAGTGAAACAATGGAACAAAATGCCTGATGGTGGGGAGAAATCAGGAAGGGAGCCCTTTGAACTGTTTTCAGATTAACAGATCAGATAAAGACCAAGAAAGGAACATTGACATCAAGGGTTTAGATGGATTTCTGTTTTAGAAGAGCACTATTAAATTCTTGGCTTCAGTCCCACCAATTTGCCTAACATTTTATGCCCAACATTGGGTAAATTCTACCAGCCTGACTTCCTTGGTGACCATGTGTAAACCAAAAATTTTAGTGGCAAAATCAACAAATTTACTGCAAATGGCTCCAAAAGGGAAAGAAACACTGATGGGGGGGGGGGCTGCCGGTGCATTATACTTGATAGTTTTTGTGTTTCTTTTGTTAACTTGAATTTAAGCAAACCTATATTTTTCAAAATTCAAACACCCATCGTCAAGTAGAAGACAAGCTTCTGATATTTGAGATCTGTGGTAGATTCGAAATCAATTCGTAGAAAAGAAGGTTATGAATACACTCTTTTGATGTGTAGGATGTACCAATGAGGGTGGCAGGAAATTAAGTGAAACCCTTCTCTTTTGACAGCTACACTGGAACATTTACAACCACAGATGTTATTTGTCCATCAGAAAGGAAAATATTTGTTTCAAGCCACAGGCATTTTCTACCACAATATCAAAATGAAATGCAACAGCACTTTGATGTTTAATGTGTAAGAAAATAAATATTTCGGGGGACCCAAATATTAGAAGGCAAATAGACCCCACAAAATGTAATCAGTGACATGAAAAAAATGGCTGACTTCATGATGAACAAATCTGTCCTTTTACTAAAGTAAGGATTGTTCTATTATTAACATAGGAAATCTTAGATGGACTGCACAGAATGCTGCATTATTCATAAAAGCATTGCTGCCATCTGGTGGCGAGTCTGTGTTTCAGCACTGACTTCACTGGTTTTGATTTTGTCTGGGCGCTCTGGCAAGGTATTTGAAGGAGGGCTTTCTTTCCTTATGTCGTAAAATATAGACATGAAATCCCCTGGCCCTAAATATCAATCATCTGATGACAGTCCTCTCTCTCTGTCATAGAAGGAAGGATTCAGAGAAGGCAATGGCTCACTTGTGTATCTTTTGTCCTGAACATAGAAGTATCTTAATATACGGCTTATCTAAGGAATTTACCCTTGGCTGTTATTGACTGATTAATTTTATAGACACTCATGACTGTTAGCAAATAAACATATAGTCAAATATTAGGAAGATTTATTGAATCTAAAGATACACTGTATTGCTTAAATAAGAATGTATATGAGATGCTATAAATTCCTTATCAGGATCCCAGCAGGAATTTTTGTGTGACCACTCACTGAGTTTGACTTCGGAAATAACATAATTTACAATGTCAAAAGAGGAAAATGTATAGGACTTCATAAAACTCCAGATTTCTTCTCAGTCATCCAACTGCTATATTAAAGAAATCTGATTAATTTTTAATGACTTTAGAGACTAATGAATTTGTCTTTCTTCATGGATTTACAAATTAAATGGCAAATATTTTTCAGCTAAAGTACATGTTTTATCAGAAACAAAGGAGTTAAAATGTAAGTTAAGAAATTTTGCTGTTTCTGAAGCACAGTGCGTTAACACATTCTTAATTAGAAGCAATAAGTTTACCTTTGTATTTTTAGTATATATTTTAAGTTTCTAATAACTGTGGGATGTCTCCTTATACATAGTAAAAATTCTCATCCTTAAAATGGATATTTGTACAGATCACAGGTCTCTGAAGAGTATAGGAGATAATGAGTTAATATTGCCCCAAGAGGAGAGTTGAAGTTTAATCCCAGATACTCAGGGATGATATCTAATAGTTAATACTCAGTTTCTAGTGGATATTTGCCTATATCATTAATCCCCTTATGATTCAGGAAAGTCAGATAACAAAGAGCTATTGCACTAAATTTAGAGAATTATAATATTAAATGACTATTACCCTCTGCAAGAAAACTTGTTAAGTGCCTATTTTTAAACGTTAGACTGTGGGTTTTATTTTAAGTTTCTCGGTTAAGATTTTCACTGTGAATGCATACTTGGTATTACCCTTGTTACTAGCTTCTTTTGCCACTTAAAATGTTTCCTTCCTCACATTCCATTTGACTCATGGAAGAACGTTGCTCATCTTTCCTGGGAAGATTGCTCAATTCCTCACCCTTACTCTATCTCTATTTAGGAAGAGGGTATAAAAAAAGCACCACCAGCAGTACACCTTACAAAGCAAGTAAAATCCATAATGATGGTGCCCCTAACCCTTTCATCTATACATATAAAATTTCTAGTAAATTGTTCTTCCAATCGACTTGGATACATCCCTATGGTGGTTTCTAATGGCTCCATAATAGAGATCAGGATACCTCAGTTTGCAGTCATAAGTTGTTAATATTTATTTCAATAAAATTTGCTTTTTGGGCAGCTTTTATAGCTACTTAACACTAAATTCCCATTTAGTCAGGAGGCTCATTCATATACTATAATGAATGATGTCACCTTAAATCCTTTAGTATGTAATTGCTAGATGTTACATTTTATAGCAGGGCATTTGATGGTGTATTTGTTTATGCTAGATTTTATGACAGCGACATCTGTATCTCAGTGGAGGGGTGATCCTTTTCCTTTCAGAGGAAGCTAGTTTTGAATTCTTTTTAGGCAAATAGTTTTGCCATATATGCCCTCTGACTAGGCTGGGTTCCCTGTCATAGCAATGTTGGAGACTAGGAATCGTGTTGTAACTAGTTTATTTAGGAGGTAATCCAGAAAGCAGGAATTTGGTACTGGCAAGGGTGAAATGGAGAAAGAAGAAAAGACAATGCAGGGCCGTTACTGAGTTGCTCACAGAGTGGCTAGAATTGCCTGTTGGAATTTTCCACCCAAGGATTGACAGGACCAAGCATTTGTCCATCAGCTTCTTACCACTTTGGTGATGGTTGCCTCTGGGATGGGATAAATCTTCTTGATTTTTAGAAGAATGCCCATGTATGGGTATTCCAAGAAGGCTCCTTCATGTGCCCTACTCCTCTGACTCTGAATATTCATGGCAGAAAGTGGCAGATAAGTAGCAATGCTTGAGGCAAGATGTAGCTAATACAAAGGGATTTGAAGCCTAGGTGGCACCCCAATCAAAAAAGGCAAGAGGATGTAAGACAGGACACAGGAAGTATCCAATATAATTTTCCTTGCAATACTCAAATTGACTTGTACCTCATGTTGAGTCTTACCCATTGTAGAGTCTTCAAGATGGTGGCTGGGTTCCATCTCTACAAGAAAGCTGATTAAAAAAAAAAAAAAAAAAAAGTTTAGTGGAAAAACTACATTCTTCTACTGCAACTGTGTCTGAGACCATATTCGATGTTCATCATCAACTCATTCTAGATTTTTCTCAGTATCAGTCAGATCTGTTAGTTGTGTTTACCTCATGAGTTAAATCAGACCTTCATACCTGACAGCCCTGAATTCTTAATTTTTTTACATTGCCAGGCTCTGGTTCACTGCACTAGAAAGTTCAGTGCTTTCACTAGGCCTGGAAGCACCTAGATACAAATCAGTGAATCTCCTGAGTTCCTGAATCATTTCTCCTGATCCCATTGTGCAGAAGTTGCCTGACTTCCTCATTTTAATTAGGGCCAATTATCCCTGAGTAGAGTAGCTATTTGGTTTGCCTGCTGGTGAACATCTTTAGTATCCATAGTTACCAACCAGTGGCTATAGCTTTAAGTTCAGTGATACCATTACTAATTTCTGGTAGAAATAAATCTATCTCCCATCCCTCGAACAAGAATTTTTAATTCAGCCAAAGTTGAAGAACATGGAAATGTAGATGCTGTCAATGGGTTACTAGCAGGAGCAACTCCTACTTCTACCTCTTGGTCCTTAGATTCATGTAGTCTGGCTACTGGGGACACTGGGACATGTTTCAGATATTGATCAATATCTATACTGTGCTTGGAATATGGCACCCCAATCAAACAGTCTTTTCCCCAAACTACTATCTTAATTGGAGTCATTATTTTATTAGGTTGATTATGTCTACCAATGGATCCCAGGATCACGTGTCCAGCATTGTATTTGCTTCACTTTCTTGGTTTGAGACAATGTTGTGAATGGTCCTCTGTTGTAATGTTGGGCATTCTTAAAATTATGGAATGGTGGGGGCAGGAAGAGGCATCAGAGACAACAAGGCAAACCCATATCCAGAGCTGATGTCGATTCTGGTGAGAATGAATCCCTGTTTCCCAAGGATGGGAAAGGTATGTTGTAGTCAATTAGCTATTAGGCACACCTGGATGGTCTTCTTGAAGGGCCCAGTGCCTGCCTACTGCTAGAAGACTGAGCAGTCAGAAGTGGTGGGAGTTACATCAGTATTGGGGAAAGGTTGGCGTTCTGTATGGATGAGTGCGCAGTCTCCATCTCTGCCACCATGGCCACTCCATTCATCATGAGCCTATTTCACAAGTTATGAGCTGCTAAAGACAGAGGTTGGAGGAAAATTTGATTAAATCACCCAGTACACTGGCTCACTCTGGTAGACATTATGACATTAAAAATGAAACACAAAGATCTGCATGCTCTGTGCTCACTCCCATGAGTCTACTGATGTTTGCCAGACTTGGTTGTCCCTAGTCTTCCAGACCATCTCGTTCTAGGCCTCTGACTGACCAGCAAAAACATTCTCCACTTTCTAGAAACCAGTCTATATCCTTACCTCAGGCTACCCTATCTCTACAACTCAAATTTATTGCTTCTATCTCTTCCTGGAGATTTCTTTTCACCACTGTCTTACACGGTGACCCCAGAGTAAGCCTTTGGTGTACCTACAGTCCTTTTTTTTTATGTTCTCCAGCATGTTTGAGCCACCCATGAATCAAGCTTCGGTTTTTTATGTTTTATCAGCTGGCTTTGAAAAACCCCAAGAGGCCATAAGTGGAATCTCAGCTAGAGGCCCTGTTAAAACACTGATAGATAAAATAGAAGTTTCAGCTATATGTTCATGAAAGTTATGTAGGCATCCTGGACCTGCTTGGACCAAATCCTGAATACAGCATTTCCATCCATGGGCTGCTGCCCAAAATTACATTTTTGTGGATTTGGCATTCCCCAGCTCATCATGGGAAGCTGAAGTTACATAGTAACTTGATATACTATGATAAAATGCTCAGTCTCTATTCCAACCTAATAATAGTCCAGGAGTGACTTAACAATGGTGACGATTTATTTACTAGAGGAGGTACAGCATTGAGAACCCAGGAGCCCATATTTGACCCTGCCACAAACTCCATAGCACTTGATACTCTAATTCTTTACTAAATTTTCTGTCCTAAGAACCCAACTCCATAGTCTGGAGTTGCCACAGGTACTGCTAAGTTATGGGTATTTTGTACACCACCCTGGTGTACAAAAGGCATCCAGAAATATGCTTATGGCCTGGTACTGTAGGTTGAGGACTTGTGATTGCATTGCTATATGAGAATATCCAAGTGTGACCCAGATTCCTGACTGTAAAAGAATAAATACTTGGTTTAAGCCATTAAATTTTGGCCTGCTTTGTTACAGAGCAATAGCTGATCAATACAAGTAATACGTCTACCAATAAAATTCAATAGCTTGATTTTCATGAAAAATGATGACAGGTTTGAAAACCAATTTCAACCTGTATAAATGGCCTTTTAAAAGTTATGGAACCACAGTTCAAGTGTCAGTGTCTAATGATTAATGACCAAGCACTGGCTCCTTACAGGCTTGTGGAGCCAATGAAGGTAGTGGCGTTTCATCTGGTCATGTGTCTATTCTATTACATAGTTTGTTTATAGAAATAGATGCCTAACAAAGTTAACTTCCAGGAAAGATGCCAGGTTACACAGAACCATACCAGAGTCTTAGAATCACTTTGGGCTTTCACCCAAAGTTTTTGCAACATTAGGTGGAGGCAACATAATTTGGCTTGAAAAGTTACAAGGGAAAAAATGACAGCAAATGCTCATGGAACAGCATGTTCAGCGTCTTCAAGATAGTATCTTTCTTGGCTTCTTAAAAAATCAGAGGGTTTTTATGTCTAAACTGGTTTTTAAAATAGTCTGGACCAACAGGATCCAGGGTTGTCACAGGTCACTGTTAGGCCAGCAACCATAGAAGTTCTAACCTAAAAACTGAGCTCCAAGACCTAAAAGCAGATAGAGCTACAGTTGGGAAATCTAAATATAGCCAAAAAGTTTTGGCACCTTAAGACTTTCTGGGAGAAAGAAAAGAAATTTAATTTCTGTGCTGCTGATGGAAAAGCTTTCAAATGACCTAAGAAAATGATTCTTGTCATATTTTCATTGCACATGACAATTTTTTATCTGTTCCTAAAAGTTGAAAATGACCCTCCATGTTAAAAACCATTAGTAAAGAAAAACATAAAGATCACATTGCTTTGGATTTTAGAATTAAAGATTCTAACATTTTCTTTAATCTTGAAAATGTCCACAGAGAAAGTGCTGTTATTATTCCTGATACTTTTCAGAAGATATTTATCTGTATATGATAAACATGCATTTCACTTAACTGCTTTCATCAATATGATTTTTAGTTTCTTTATTTCTTCTCAAAATGTGTTTATTTCAAAAATGTTTAATATATTTAATTCATTCAGTTCTTTCTGAGTTTTTTTTAACATAATTAAACCCAAAGACAAGCATAGTATATTCATATTAAAGCTGCATGATACTATGACTACTATGTCTTAGATTAAAATTTTATTTGAATTATTTAATTAAATTAAATTTTAAAATTTCAGTAAGGTTTATTATTTCTAAATCTGTGTTAGGTTAAATTCAGGAAGAGAAACTGATGAAAAACTAGAGATAAAATTATTCAATTACATCAAGGCCTAGGTTTTAAATGATACTTTTATCATAGTTATTTTAGAAGTTGTGTGTTCAGTTATTACTTTTTCACAGTATTAAGTAGAACTCCAGAATCTTGGAAAAAGTCAGTTTTCAAAAATGTCTAATTTATGTTTAAGAAATTGAGTAACACTCAACTATTTCCCATTTATTCCTATTATGTCCCTTGTTTCACAGTTTATTTTATTTTATTTTATTTTATTCACGGTTTATTTTAAATCAATTTCCCACCCCATATAAAATGCCATTTGATAACACATGTTACTTTATCTTATAAAGCCAAGCAAAATTATTTTTTTCCAGTGTAATACAAATCAAATCATGAAAATGTCTTTGATTGGAGAAAGTAGCTGAGATATTTTCAAACACAAGATCTAAGAAAGGAACTAATACTTGGATTATACTTAACTTGCTATTGATGAATTCTACTAACTTTTCTGGAACACAAAATAGGGCATACTGAATGTGGTCAGCAGTTGCCATTTTAAGGAATTAGATCATTTTACAACAGACACGATTTGGAAATCTTATAGATCTATGATTGCTAATTCATGTTTATTACTTACTTTGTTCGCTTAGCATAGGATTTGTTAAATTTACTTATTAAAGGGGAAATATTTCTGAGAATGTAATCATTTTCTATGATTTCTATCAGAGGTAGAGAGATATTAGAGGGACCATTCCTATTATTTAACAAAGGGTTTCTACTTTAAGGACAAAATCCTTATCTTTCATTTTTTTTTCATAAACTTTGCTCAGTATTCACTCTTATTTCTTGAACAAAAGGGATATAATAATTTAATGAAGAAAATTTTAATGGAAGGACACAAAGGACAAAATATCATCCGAGTTCTGATTTACTATAATTAAACTGATGTTTCCTTTATTAGCCAAGATAGAGTAAGTTACTCTTTAGGAACAGAGTTCTTCTGTTTGGGTCTACACTGTCCTCACTCCAAGTTCCATGTTGATGGAATAGCCTCTCTCTGAAATAGGTATGGCCAACCACATGCTAGCCTTTAAATCTCCTACCTAACATATGTCAGGCCTGTCTTCATTTCATGGGACTAACGGAGTCCAGAGTCAACAAAGCACAGATGTAGAACCGCCCCCACCTGCTGGGAGAGTTGTGATATACATGGTTAACTAGTACTAGACTCTACCACAACTAGATCCCTCCACGAATCACCTGATGCCACCTGCTCAGTCTGAATAAAGGGCTGTTGTTGTTATTTAAATGAAATGAAATTTCATCAAGCCATTCCAGAGATAAAAGCACATTTAACATAATTTATTGTGTACGTGTCATTGAGGGTAACATAATGACTCACTTAAAAGAACCATTCAGCTCCTTTAATAAGCACTGTTGAGTGTGAAACTGGAGTTCAAGTTATTCATAAACTTATGTCAAGCTGCATACCTACTCATATGTTTTTAAAATTAGTTCAGAAATGTTGAGAACTTAGAAAATTTCCATCCAGAATTATTTAAGCCCAAGTCAGATACAGGAGCTATGGGAACTTAAGATGAGCGTTCAGAGTGAGATGCTTTTGGAGGATGACCAAACACAAGTAAGGGTAGGAAAATGCTTGCAGTTAGTAACTGACTGGTAATAGGTGATTCCTTTTTACAATGGTAAATGAATATATGTTTTACATCATCAAATAAGTGTGTGTGCTAGTTATAGAAATTTCGATACCATCTGTTAAGGTATAAAGTTGTGTTACATGTCATGCCCAGTATTATTATACTGTCAGGAAATGATCTGCTGAGAAAACATACCTTAGAGTGGTTTTGTTGAAAAACCAATTGTTTTCTGGAATATACGTATTTAGCATGGGAAATCATGATTGTTTTCCTTTCCAGTTGTATGAATGATATCCTTTTGGGGTATATACTAAAGAGATCATATCAGTGGGATGGAGGAAGAAATGAGAGCCATCAATATAAATGGTTCAATAGCAAAAAGAACACATTTTCATCGGGAAAAAAGCCATCTATATTTTTAGAATGAGGCATAAACCTCATTTTTTAATGCTCTAGAATTGTTACAACAAGTAAAAACTACTTTAATTTTAGCAAAAGTACCAACTAATGTCAGTGAAAAATGATTGCAATTCAACTCTATGTATGTAGCCATCAAGGCAAAGTTAATTTTACAGAGTGTAGTGAGTTTTTTTTTTTTTCTTTGAAAGCATCAGTTTTAAGTCCTATTTTTCTCATGTAGAGTGTAGTGGTATAAAACACAAACAAAAAGGCCCTCAAACAAAAGTCCCAGTAAACCAAGTTGCAATTAGCTGCCACTCCTGGGAAATATTCTAGTATATGTTGCTGGCACTTGAAAAATCTACACCTTCAGAGGAAAGGCAAGAAAATTCTGTCAAACAATTAAACTGATTGGAATTCCCAAGAATGTGAAAAAACAAAATGAGTCCTATGTTAGAAAAGAATGGCAAATAGTTTTGTATATGGCTGTGAATTGGAACAGAAGGAGTAAAAGAATTTTTTGCATCTTGTACAAACCAGTCATTTTTTTTTTCTTTCAAACGAATATAATGCCAATCAGGTAAAAACTCTTAGTGCAGATATGTGTGCGTGGATCTATATATAGTACTTGTTATATGTGAGTGCATATATTATATATCTCATGGTCTAGATTCAAAAATATGATTAGCTAAGTGACCTCTAAATTAGCAATAGAATGGCATGCTTGGTTTTCATATTATTAAATGAGTGAGATTGTTGAATCTATGCGAATGTACATTTGACAACCAAGTTAATTAAAGTAAAATATGGATATGTTATCATTGAGTAATGTAGAAGAGACCAAGAAGAGAACAAATATTTAGCTTAAGAGTGAAGTAGGAAAAAATGGCATTTAAAGCCTAAATTAGGACCAACTCAGATTTCAATGTTGTGTAGACATTTCTGTTTTGCTTTGGATATGATTTCCTTTGCATTTATGTTTTAAAGTAAAATCTTCGCCTACCTTGAGATCAGTTACTTTTTATCTGTATTGCCTATTTTTGAAAGGATTTCAATATTTTCAGACATTTAGCATTTTGATCCACTGGTGCTATTTAATTCATTCATAATTTATTTTGGTATGGAGTGACCCAACTAGTCAAACAAGCAATAATGTACTTTGTGACTAATGCATCATTCTCTATGGTTTTATGATGCTTATCTTTTGTCATACATTATCTTCTTTTATTAATACGTGTATTTCAGATACTATTTAATTTCTTTGACATTGCATCCAATATTACTGTTTTCACTATTGTAGCCACATAATTTATTACAGTTACTGGAAGAGCAAATCTCTTCGTTAGCTTTATTTTTTCAAAATTATCTCAGTATTGCTGTGTTGTCTTCAGGTTTTAGTATAGTATGAAACAATCTGATTTTGTTCTTTATGAATAACCCATTTTATCTCCCTGTTCATATCTTTATTCTAGAAATTTTAAAAAATCTTACTGATTTTTCCACTACTTTGCTAGTCACATTCAGAAAATTTTAACGTACACTGAAAAGAGTTCGAGCTCAAAAAGCTTACTTTTTGTTAATTTCATGTGACTGATGATCCCATCAAGTTGTATTCTTTCATCTTCAGTATATCTACCTTTCCGTGAAATTGCCCCTTCCTATCTATTTTTCATATGTATTATTTTTTTTATATTTTTTTATTTATTTTTTATAAACATATATTTTTATCCCCAGGGGTACAGGTCTGTGAATCACCAGGTTTACACACTTCACAGCACTCACCAAAGCACATACCCTCCCCAATGTCCATAATCCCACCCCCTTCTCCCAAACCCCCTCCCCCCAGCAACCCTCAGTTTGTTTTGTGAGATTAAGAGTCACTTATGGTTTGTCTCCCTCCCAATCCCATCTTGTTTCATTTATTCTTCTCCTACCCACTTAAGCCCCCATGTTGCATCACCACTTCCTCATATCAGGGAGATCATATGATAATTGTCTTTCTCTGCTTGACTTATTTCGCTAAGCATGATATGCTCTAGTTCCATCCATGTTGTCGCAAATGGCAAGATTTCATTTCTTTTGATGGCTGCATAGTATTCCATTGTGTATATATACCACATCTTCTTGATCCATTCATCTGTTGATGGACATCTAGGTTCTTTCCATAGTTTGGCTATTGTGGACATTGCTGCTATAAACATTTGGGTGCACATGCCCCTTTGGATCACTATGTTTGTATCTTTTGGGTAAATACCCAATAGTGCAATTGCTGGGTCATAGGGCAGTTCTATTTTCAACATTTTGAGGAACCTCCATGCTGTTTTCCAGAGTGGCTGCACCAGCTTGCATTCCCACCAACAGTGGAGGAGGGTTCCCCTTTCTCCGCATCCTCGCCAGCATCTGTCATTTCCTGACTTGTTGATTTTAGCCATTCTGACTGGTGTGAGGTGATATCTCATTGTGGTTTTGATTTGTATTTCCCTGATGCCGAGTGATATGGAGCACTTTTTCATGTGTCTGTTGGCCATCTGGATGTCTTCTTTGCAGAAATGTCTGTTCATGTCCTCTGCCCATTTCTTGATTGGATTATTTGTTCTTTGGGTGTTGAGTTTGCTAAGTTCTTTATAGATTCTGGATACTAGTCCTTTATCTGATATGTCGTTTGCAAATATCTTCTCCCATTCTGTCAGTTGTCTTATTTTTATGTCAAAATTTCTCTCTTTGTCTCATTTCTCTGTATTCCAAATCACGGGGTGTTTCTCTCCATTGTTGATAGAACTTGTTGCATGTAAGTTCTGATCTTTCCTGCATCTAATAAAGATTTTAATTTTGGTGTCTTGCTTAGGGTCTTGCTGCCGTGTTTTCTGTCTTCTGGCAGCCATCGGCACATCCCTGCATAAGCAGCCCTTTCTCTTCCCTTTCCGGCCATATAAATTCCAACTTTTTTCTTACCAAGAAGGTAACCCAGGTACATACTTACAGGTTTTATTTTCAGAATAATTTTTTTCCACAGATATTGTCCCCTGTATTTTTTAAGCCTTGTTCCCTTCTTCCAGCTTGCAGGCTATCTTGACAGGACTCAGGTTTTTATATCTTATTCTTATAGTTATTTACACCTTCAGTTCTGCTTCAGTGCTGACAGATTCACTCTCTCCCACCTCTCCGTTGAGAGGAAATCAATGTCAGTTATCCTTGTCTATGTTCTGCTAATTATAAGGAGATGGATTTATTTGTGAGAATTTCAGAAATAGTTGTTGGTTCTTTTTTCCCCAAATGTGGGCATAAATCTTTAAGCCTCTAAAAGAATAAACCATTTCGTGGGTTCCTTTTAATTTGCTGTCATTGTCAATGTTGCTTTTCTAGTGAAATCTTCTGCTAGATCTTTTGGCCCCCTTGAAACTGACGGTGGCAGGAAAGAGGACATGGGTGGGAGAAGGATGTGACTCGTTCTCATGGCCCCAGGAAACAGCTCCCTTTCGGGAGATACAGGTCTGATGATCACAAGACTTTACAGGGAGTAGTGTAGGCCAAACCATATTAGGGAAGAGTCAGCAGGGATTTTCTTAATAGCCATCCTTTTCCTTTCTATATTATACTGCTTAAAAGATGCAGCAACACATTCACCGCTAATCTCAATCCAGATGATTGTATGACTGTAAAGTATTTAAAAAGAGTATTATTACCAATATCTGACAGACTGATACCCTCAATTTCCAGTAGTACAAGACTTGTTCTTTTCTGTATTTTTATGAGTGTTTCAGTAGAAAAGTTGTAATTAAATATAAGTATTAATATTAATATATTTATATAAATATATATTTTATAATATTTATAAATGTTATATTCTATAATATATACTTAAATAAAATATAAAAGTGTTAATATTTAAATACCCGATCAGTCCTGATTCTGGATTTTAATAGGCTACTTTTTTAAAAATTTAAACTTAGCCATATCTAAAGTAATTTCTTTTTGTTTTGCACATTGTGATTTTTAAAGTTTGACAATGGAAAGATAATGTCAATTGTTTTTATTTCATGTGTTCAAGTACTTTGTCTATATTTTGTGCTGTGTATCATTTCCTTGTTCTTGTGTGTTTCAATGACTTTTTTAATTTATAGATTTGGTTAAAGAAATTATTCTGTTTTGTCTACATGATCACTCTATTTGTAAAGCCAGTGTTATTTTTAAATATCTCCACTTAAAATATCGCTACACTGATATTTTTGTCTTTAAGTTATTGACTTCCAGTAATGAAAGTAATTACGTTGGGAATCTTTTGTTCAGTAAAATAAATGATGAAACAGAAAGATGAAAATAAGGCAACACATTCTAAACAGAACCTAATACATATTTCTGGATAATTTGATGTTAGTGTTTGGTAGTAATTGCTAATAACTGCTTTATTTTACAGTATAAAAGTTTTATTATAACTGATTATTAATAATAAATGTATAAAAGAGCTACTTATTAATTAGGTGAGATTATTACAAATAAAAATTCATGATGCATGTCCTAAAGCAGCAAATTACATGACTTTTTTAAAAGATTAAATATTTCAGGGTACCTGGGTGGCTCAGTGGGTTGGGCCTCTGCCTTTGGCTTGGGTCATGGTCTCAGGGTCCTGGGATTGGGCCCTACATCAGGCTCTCTGCTTGGCGGGGAGCCTATTTCCCCCTCTCTCTTTGGCTGCCTCTCTGCCTACTTGTTATCTCTGTCTGTTGAATAAATAAATAAAATCTTTAAAAAAAAGATTAAATATTTCAAGATTCTGGTTAATATTTTATTTGTAAAATCTTTAGTTTTATAAATTTTCTCTTCTCATCTTAGTTATTTTTAAAACTACTTTTTAATTCATTTTAATTCAATTTAATACATTTAATTCATTCATCTATTATTAAATGCTGGTCATTTCTAAACATCCCATTTCCATATTTTATTCCTATAAAATTTTATCCACTTAATAATTTCCTCTCTCTTTATTACTAACTTATTTCCTGGTAATTCCAAAGAGCCTAGGACAAAGTTTGACTCATTGTAGGACTTTAAATTTTTTCAATGAATAAATATATTTTGTACTTTTTTTCTGGAATTCTAGCAACTCCCAGATTACATTTTTATTAAGGAAGAACCTTTAGTATAAACAACCTTTCTAGAAAAGTAGTATTTTCAACATAATCACTATACATTTTATCATGATCACTGTTTAACTTTTAATCTCAGGTTTTATGTAAAATGTTCTGTGCATCTTTTGTTATCTATGTCAGTTAGATGAACGCTTTACTTGGTTAAGTACTCTGCTGTTTATAAACAAATAAATTCTATACCATGCAACTTATCCATCAAATTCTATACCATGCAGCCTTGATGAAAGGTGGCAAATGCAACTCTCTACTCCTTGTTATCTGTAACTAAATGAGTTATCTAAGCCCTGGCTGGCTTCAAAGTCCAGAATTTTAGCTATAGAAAGCTGTCTTTAATAACTAGTTTGTTTTCATAGAGGAAAAAAAAATCCAAAGTACTACATTAATTTTCATTGTTGCATTAGAACTAGTTTTCTCTGGTCTTCTCATCTGTCCTTCATTAAGTCACATTCTGTGGTATAATGTTGCAAGTTTGGAAATGCAAAAACAGTTCAAGAAATTGATTCTATTTGTTCTTTCTGTTCAATAGACCTTTGATCTGAAATGTTCAATGGTGCCTGGCTGTTCCACGCAAGCCACTTTCAAACCATTGTTCGCATTGTAATGGCCTTGTTATCAGGTTGTATGAATTAATTCCATCACATTAGGAGGAGGAAGTTACCCTCGCACGGCACAATCTAATAACCGTCTCGTGTTACTGGCCAATTGATTGGGTAACAAGACGACACACCACATTTATAATTCAGTTGTTTTGCAAGGTGGTCTTAATTTCAGAATTTCATAATGGCAATAATAAATTTTGATTTCCCCAGGACACCTTGCCTAACTGGCTTTGGGAATGTAACAATGTATAACTGAAAAATGTCACAATGAAGCAGGCCACCACTCTTGGTAATTCCTGAATCAAGAAGAAAACACTGAAGAAACCCTTTTGCACAATGAAAGAGCCACCCACAAACAAAAGCAGAAACCACCCACACACTAAAAAGGCTGAATTTCTGGTGTTGCGGGGGGACTACTTAGAAGAAATACCAAACTTCTTCAGGCAGCCGCTGTCAAACCTTAGGCAGATAGGAGTTCCTGCCTTGAACTGATGGAGGAAGGGGAGGAGATCCCAGGGCCCCCAGGCTGACCATGCCTCCCTGAACTATTGACACAACGAGCAAGGGAATGCAATAGCATGTTGTGCTGACCTCTACGTCACATATTGTTGACCTTGGCCTTGGTGAGATGCGGTTATACGGTTAATTTGAAAACAGTAATTTAGAAACTGTTCAAATCGACATATTAACAAAATAATTGTTTGATGAGCAGAATTCATCTCTCTGCTCGATTAAGTTTGTATATGTGAAAACAGGCCCATTTATTAATTTGCTTGCTTACTTCAGAAGATCCAGTGAGCAGATCTTCCCTAAGCTTCTAGCTCTTCAGGTTAGCTGCTTGAGAGATGCCCTGTGTGAGGCAGCTTTCAGGTCTACTTCTTATGACACAGATGATTTAACTCAGCATCCTCTTATCTATGGGTTTGCTGTGGTCGTATGCTTGGTGATAATGTGTGACGATAATGCATGACTTCTTTAAAACCACTGATAAAACCCTCTTACCCCACTGCTTGTTTGTTTGTTTGATTTCCCAGTGCTGAACCAGGTCCCTGCCCGGCTTACCGTCACATCGCCTATCTTCAGGTTCAACTCCTGTGCGTCCTTTACAGTGAATTCTCAGAGCCAGAGTGGACATCGCCCACCTCTGGACTTTGGTCCTGCATATGACCGTATAGGGGTTGGTGTGGAAATTAAATGAGATAACTTAGGCAGTAGGATCCCACGCCAAAAGCATTCTGTAAGCATTAGCTCTTCTTAATGAAGACCGTTTATTCTGCTCACCATTCCTAATCTCATTACCCTTTACTAAACACTATCGTGAGGGCTCCACACTGTCGGATACTTCACATGTATCATCTCTACTCCTCACAGCCAAGCCGCCAAGTCTGTAGGTTGGTCTGTTTTCTGGTTAAAAAGGAGAAAAGGAATTTACCGGGAGTGTTAGTGAAACTTGTCCCATTTTATGCAGCTTTTAGGGCAAAGCTGAGGTTTGAACCCACAGGTTGCCTCTTGGGCCCACACCGTTAACACTTGTTTAATCCTGCCTCTGGAATGCCAGCTTTGCTGTCCTTTTCACGTTATTAGTATCGTTAATCCTGTTCGTTAGACACTTTTTGCTTACCACCTGGCATTTTTATGCGTTTCTCCACAGGTCTATGCATCCTCTCTCTAATCACACATTACACCTTTAGAAAGCACTGGCCACAGATACTACTATTCTTTCTTTCCCTCCTTCCTTCCTTCCTTCCTTCCTTCCTTCCTTCCTTTCTTTTTTCCTCTCTCTCTTTCTCTCTCCACTTCCTCCTTCCTGCCCGCCCTCCTTTCTTCCTCTCTTTCTCTTTATTCTTCTTTCCAATGTCTTTCAGTATCTGACATGGTGTCATGCCTAGTGATGCTCCAAAATCATGTTTATTCTTTGTTTCGTACGATTTTATGTTTCACTGAAACACTAGCTCCGCATTAGGTACACACTAGAAATGAGCAAACACTGGAAGAGTGGCTAGAAATTCCATCACTGGAGGCTAAGCCAAACCATCTTATCATTCGTCTACTTGCTTGGATGCTTCATGTTTAAGTTCTTTGTAGTTTGTTTGTTTGTGTTGTTATTGTGGCTTGGGTTTTGAACCTGGAGTTTATTGAAATACTGCCTTAGACGCTTTTGAGCTTTCTTTCCTTTTTCCCCTCTAGTATGCCCAGGGAACCTAAGGGTAGAAATAAATTCATTCTTACCATTCGCTTTTCAAATAACAAGAAATGAACTAGTTTATTTTTCATCTGTTGTATACTCCTCAGTAAGAAAAAATGAGCAGTTTCATTATGTATCATTTGTTGCATATTTGTTTAGTGTAACTGGCAAACATGGCTTGTTTACTTGTTGAAACATAAGTATGAGGTGGATACATTCAGGAATTCACACCAGGACTCAGAATGTACCTTTCTCATCTGAGAATTATGTATGCTCCTGCCCCATGCATGGGCTGAGTATTTGCACAGGTGGAATTTTTTAACCTTAAGCTATTAGCCATCTTCAGGCCCCTGTCTCGGAGAATTTTGAAGCAGTGAGACAATAAGAAAATCTCTAGATAATACTATCCTGTCTTGTTTATTAAATTTATCTGTTTATAGGTAAACTTCAAAATTGGCCATACAGACCTACACAGTGCATTGTGGATACAGCACTCATTTTCATCAACTAGATGATCTTTGGATTTTTCTTTAGGTCCATGATACCTTCAAACTCTCTGCCTCCTCACCCATGCCTTTCCATTCCATTCTCATCAGCTTCTGTGGGCCCTTTTCCTGCCCAGTACTCCATGTGGTTTATTTTGGGAACAGTAGGTAGAACGTTTTTCTACTCTATGAGGAAACTTATGTGGACACTATGCATTTCTGGCATCTCTCAAACCTTGTGCTGGCTGTCTCAGTATTTCTATACTGGGGATAGCAGCAGCTCTGAGACAGCATCAGGAGTAATGACAGAGAAATCACTCTGAAAACCATGTATTCTAGTTTGTATTAGTGACATCTCGGCTGTATAGAGACCCCCACATTCCTGTAGTAAATGATGTAGAAATTGTAACTCATGTAGAAAGTAAGTACCAAAAATCCAACAGTTCCAGGAGTGGTTAGTTCAATAAGTCAGTGAGGGCACAGTCATTGAGAGCAGTCATTCCCTCTCCTTGTCCTGACATCCGCTTTGTGAACTTGTCTGACTCATGCCCATGAAGACTGGTGAGGTTAAGCAGATTAGGCGACTTCTTATACCTCTTGAAGATCAAAGCAGCCTTTCCCCCATGGCCTCTGAGTGTGTCATGGACAGAACCAGTTATATGGCCACTCCTGCACTGGGACGAGAGAGAGAAATGGTATATTAGACGGCCAGGGAGGAGGACTGGCAGCTGCCGTAATTGGCATTCCACCAACCAAAAAAGAAGAAAGTGACTTTTGAGAGGGAACAGAGTACCTATTAAATTAGTCCTCTCTTTTAGACTCTATCCTTGGCATCATCTCTACTCCTGTGTGTTTCGTACCTGAATGTCTAATTGCCTGGCCCAAATGCGGATTTCCTTCCTTACACTACTGGAAAGTTCCATAGTCCCTCAGATATTTCTATTCTGATACTTACAACACACATTCAACTGCTTAAAAATACTAAATTGACAAGGACAGCAATTTAAAAATACAAGAAATCTTCTTTCTTATAGTTTCATAAAAATAACCTCTAGCCTCTTGGCCCAGAAACCACTGCTAAATTCACAATCACATTTTGAGATATTTTGTTCTTTGTACCTAGAGTTACTAAAGACTTTTTGGCCAGACTACATGTAGGATGGATTAAAAGAAGGCAGATTTAATATACATTGTAGGTGCTCTTTTTACTCAAATAGCAGAGAATTTAGAGTCCACTTATTTAAGTGCAAACGCCGCCTCCTACCTAAGTCACTTAATCAGGACACTTTAATTTCTACAATCGCTGAATTCAGATAATAATACCTGCCCCCTATCTACCTCTCTGGGAAGCTGGGAGGATTAATTAGATAAAGTATTTAAAGCTCCTCAGAGAGAAGTGGCATATGTAAAAGATGTTATTATTTCTAGGGAAGAATGAAGCAGTGTCTCTTTTATGGACAGTCCATACTTTTAGAATTTTTTCCTCTTATTCATTCAGCTGAAGTGCCAATTTGGTGGATTTTAATTCATCATGTGAGACCCTTCTCGTTCTCAAGTAGTTGCACTTAAAGAAAAGATTGTCAAGTATTGCCTTCGATGACGGGAACAGCCTGTGATTTTGGAGTTTCTTTGAATATTTCAGAGCATTGCCTTGCAAACGGGTCTATATGCCAGAATCCGGTCACGTGTTCAAAAACAAGCCCAGGGCTGCATTCAAGACTGTGACCTGGGCCAGTTTTTGAGGTCACGCTCAATCCTGATTTCTCCCACGAAGCGCTTGCTAACACCGGCAATTCTTGCTGAATTTTTCCTTCCCTGGGAGCTTATATGACTAGAAGTGTCTTCACTCCTCAGTTTAGAACGGGTTCTCAAACCCAGGGCATGTGAATCCCATCTGAGCCCTGTTCGGAAGACAGCAAATCGTCCAGAGGTTGTTCAGCTTTGTGCAGGAGGAGAGAACTCTCTCCCACCCATTTACAATAGAAATGGGCCAAGTCAGATCAGAAAGAAGACAAATTGAGAGCATAATCTTTATTCATTCTCATATAAACCTTATGAAATAGTTTACATTTAAATATCTTTTTTAAGCAATAAGTTTTCCTATTTAGGTCACACAACCCTCTCTCTCATTTTCTTCTAGAATCTCACTTTTTAGTTATGCACTGAGCATTTCCCCACTTTGTTTCTCTTCTCCTTTTTACAGAGGTTTAGCTATGCTTGACCTTTGCATTGCTTTATTGGACATTGAACACCTTTGTTAACTCGAACAAAATTCAGTTAGCAAGTCCTTGTGTGTTTTAATGACCGCCACTGCGGCTCGCTGTTGACAAATCCGCGTCCTGTCAGGGGCACAGAAGCCCATTAGAGATGGAGCTGACCTACTTTCCCACAGAAGGGTGGAAGCAAAGGAGTCCAGGAGTCTACTACAGAGCTTGGGAAATGGCTGCCGCCGGGGACTTCCGTGTCCGCTCTCGATCAGCTTTCGACAGCCTTGGATCATTCACTCCTCCTAGAAATAAGTTCAGTCTTCGATCCTTCATAGCTCAGGAGAAGATTTCTTTCCGAGCAAAGGGTTACCTACGGAATTTTTTCTGGATCTGTTTTTCAAATGTATAAGCTCTTTAAAAACACTTAACATTTCTTATTTTCCTCATTCTTCTAGTTCTAAAGGGAAAAGAGAGAAATGGGCCTCAGGTTTTACTCAGCAGCTAGTCACAAACTCGCTTCAGCGGCTGGCCTCCATGAAGCGAGCGGCTCCGGAGGGGAAGCAAGGGGAGGATGTGGGGAGCATGCTGCCCGCAGCGGGAGCCCAAGCTCCTCCACCTTGCCGGCTGCAGGGAGCAGAAACGAAAATCAAGGCTCAGGTTGCGTCCAGGTCCTGTAATCACATGGAGAAACTATAGAGGGAAGAAGAGATGAGACAAGAGAGGATGAAAAGGAGAGCTTTTAAGAACTGGTGACACCACCCTTTAACCTGGGTCATGTATTAGACTCTGGCCCTCCTGATCAGAGACTCCTCCACCCTTGGTAAGGCTACAAATGAGAGTGTGTGGAGATGGAGCTAGCACGGCAGAAGGCAGAAATGCCTCTTTCCCTATAGTGCTACAGTGATGGGCTCTGGTGGTGCCAGATTCATTGACCCCAAAAGCACTATGGTTCTGTAATGACTTCTTTGGAAGCGGTTACTATGGAGAGGGATGCCAAAACTAACCTAAAATGCTAAGTTTTAAGGATTTGATCAAGGATTTACTGAGCAGTTTTGAGAAGGCATTGAGGATCAAGTATGTCCTTCATATCTATCTCCTACTTTATGAAAACATGAATATTGGACAATATGTAAGAAGGTATCCACACTTGTAGTCTTTGAGATGCAAGTTTAAAAAGAATACTCTCTTTGTTGTTGTTGTTATTGTTGGAAGAAAGAACATTAGTAGATATATTTGCAAAAAAAAGGTAGTAGAGTTAATTTATATTGTACTTACCATACACCAAATTCTAAGGACTTTATTTATGTCAGTTGATTTAACCCTTGGAGCATCTCTGATACAATGATTGTGCCCATTTCATAGATCAAGAAAAAGAAGGTTCAGAGAGCTCAGGTCGCTTGCCTAAGATCATAGAATAAATAAGGGAGAAAGGCCAGGCTTAAACTAGGGCATTCCATATCTAGAGTTCTTCATGTTGACCACTCAGCTACACATATAAGGAAGAGAATTTTAAATGTAGAAAATACCAAGTTCTGGGGCGCCTGGGTGGCTCAGTGGGTTAAGCCGCTGCCTTCAGCTCAGGTCATGATCTCAGGGTCCTGGGATCGAGTCCCGCATCGGGCTCTCTGCTCAGCAGGGAGCCTGCTTCCCTCTCTCTCTCTGCCTCTCAGTCTACTTGTGATCTCTCTCTGTAAAATGAATAAATAAAATCTAAAAAAAAAAAAAGAAAAAAGAAAATACCAAGGTCTAGTTTCACTTACTCATACATAAAATACATATAGGAAGAATAATAATCACAAGATATCGTTAAGCTATGCTAATATAAAGAGATCTAGCGCTGAGATAAAGTCTCTTCTATGGGAAGTCCCAACAGCAAGACAAGATCAAGAATATTAGTCTATAACCTAGAGGTGGGTCAATATTTCATCTACTGTTAGGATTTCTTTGCAATTAACAGTATTTGCTTAAAAAGAGAGACCTGTTTTGTGAGACTTTGAGAATGCTTATGTGGAAACAGGAGCTAAATGGCAATGAACCTGAAAGAAAAGAGAGCTCTCAGAATCATGGCTCTTCCAAATGAAATGTGAGTCCACAGGAAACAGGCCTGCAGACCCACTTTTCTGAACACTCTACTGACGCTGCAGATTCAAGGTGATAGGCTTTTAAGAATGATATTTCATTAGATGATGACATGGGCATCAGACATCCCTGGACAAATGTACTTTATTAAATGTAAACTTGTGCTTCAAACACCATGATTTTCACTAAGCATTAGTGATGAACTTCAAATTTTCTAGTTTCTATGTTTTTAAATCCCCATATCGAGATAAAGAAAAGAGATAACCTTCTTACTTTATTCTTTTTTAAATTCTTTTTGATAGATGAACTATGTGCAAGTGTTACCTAGCCAAAAATATTTTTAAAGTTGTCTATGGATCCAGTATTCATAAGCGTATGTAACTCCCTTACTCTCAGACTAAATGAAGTTATGATAGATGCAACCCTGTGAGGTTACACTCTACTGCATGAAAGATTTCTTTCTTTTAGTAGTTTTTAGTTTTAGCAAGCACTCTTAGAGTTCTCTCTTAAAAATTGTGTTCCTAGTCCTCTCGTACTTCCAAGTAAATTTTTGAATTCATGAATCATAGTATTTATGGTATATGTAAATTTTGATTCTCCGACAAAAAGTTGGTAGACTTTCAATCTGTCCTCCAGTAGAAGAGCCCCTATTTCTTTAATAGTAATGATTTTGCTCATGATAAAATAACAATAGGAATACCATTGTCCTGCATCATTATCAGGTAAATATTAATCCCCTTACTTTAAATATGAGAAAACTAGGAATCAGAGAGATTTAATAACCTGCCGGATTTCGTATACCTGATAAATAGCAGAACCAAAATTTGGATTCACATCAGTCTTTAAAGCCTTGTCACCCACCCCACACCCCACCTTCAACTAGTCAACTAGTTCGAAGTTTGGCTTTTTCCTGGTTCCTCTGCCTCCTTGGCTTCACACATGATTCAGTGCTGCCGCTTGCTGATCTCCCCTGGTAGTACACTGTAGCCAAACCTTCCATACTATCCAGTGGAAAAACAATCAGTTCTTGTTGGGAGCAGATCATTTTGGAGTATTGATTCTAAATCTGTCATTGTTTTCCATGAAAGCTAAGCACAGAGTATAAATTGCCACTCACCACATAAAGTTGATGACTTTCTAGGCCCAAATGATTTGACAATTTGTGATTTCACCCCCAGGAGATTTTTTGCTAACATTTTTCAAGGCAAAATATTCAATCCCTGTCCAAAATGATCAAATTTTGCCCTGAAGCAAGCTTGTAAATTTTTGCAAGGACTTGTGAAACTTCACAAGGCAAGAGATCAATAATTTCACACTGTTCTGTTCTCACCGCTTTCCTCGATGTACACTTGTCTGAAACTGCCAAGACGAGAAAGTAAAAAATTTAAGGGACAAGTAAGGAACTCCCTCACCATCATTTATAAAGTGCTATATTTAAAACAAAGGTGATCGATCTGCAGTCAAAAACTTAAAGAAAGGCAGAACATTCAGTTTAGATATTAAAAAAGATAATAAGTCTACCCAAAAAAGACAAAAATGTGCGTCTTTATTCTAGTGATATCTCACTGTGTATATTCACATACTCAAACATGGTTTTGTTTTCTCCCTAGTGTGTCCGACACTTATTGGTCTTTGTTGCAAATGAAGATTTAGGCAAAGCACCCGACTAGGTTTTGTGCTCTTATTACTCCAAGACATCCAAACATTTTGTTCCTACTTGTGATTATATGAAACTTTTAATAACTTACCTTTCATTTTACACACCTCTCTCTCCCACAATAAAATACACAAATACATTGAAGCAATAGTAAGGAAGACGATATCACTCTTTCTTTCCACACTTTCCATCTCCCTCCCTCAGTTCTTTTTCTCTGCCTGCCTCATCATTGTGAATATTTTCCCGTGTTTGGCTATTGCTCTTTCGCTCTTCTGGTTACCTAACTACTCCTTCAGAAAACCCACCCATGTTCACAGCTTCAGCTCTGCTTTTACTTGAATGAGTCCAGAATCTCTATCACCCATCCTTTCCTCTCGTGGCAGCACTAGTCATTTATTTCCAAGGGTTCACCAGACATTGCTCCTTTGATTCACCCCTTCTTCCAAACCAACATGCTGAATTTTCCGTTTCACCCCAAACCATGTCCTTCTCCAGATTCCTTTTTTATTTTCAAGAGACGAGACATGTTTACAATCACTCATACTTGGAATCTCCGACCCGGGCACCAGGATGGCAACAACTCAGAAACATTTCCAGAGCCAGGAATTAATTTGGGATTAGAGTAGCACCACCTTCCCCCTTCACCCTCAGCTCCTTGTCCTGAGAGCCTTTGCCCCTTGTTACTACTCTGTGCCACCTAATGGTCACCATGTAGAGAGTCAGGCCCAGCTTTTCCAGATCCTGCTTTTTCAAACGAAAACATAAGTCTTGAAATCTTTGAAGTCAAGGAAATCTTTCAGATATGTTTAGATGCTGTTAACTGTTGAACAAAATTTAACCCTGTAGAAGCCACAGGAAGTTCGTACATGAGCATGTCTATTTCAAGGGCTGTCCCTTTGTGACTATTACACAGACATGGAGATAGAAGGCAACTGGAAAAAAATACAAGTGAAAGGGAACTGTGAGAGGACCTTGGGCCATGTGGTACAATGCCCTAGAAAAATGGGCCAAACTAATTTAGCCAGCGGTGTAACGGACATTGAACTGAAACCCATAAACCTGAAATTAAAAATCACACATTCTAAACCACTGAGCATATGATACAAGTAGCCAGGAACTACAAAAGGTGATCCTGATTCTTCAAAAATAAGGTGCAGATTATATTTATTTTTCCTTCAAGTTTCTTCCAGGGTTGACAAATTTCCAACCAAAGACTAGTAGATTTCGGTGAATATGAAGCCCACATGTCTCTAAGTCTTACTTTGTTCTTTTAATTTTTTTTTAGAAATAATGTACATTTGATCTTAACAGAGCTATTGTAATCAACTTTTGGAAACAAATGTCTACAGACTTCTCATGTTAGACTTTTGGAGATTGATTCAAAAATATACACTATATTGATGACATAAAGCAATCTATAACAAGATCTCTTAAGACATCAAAAAGACGTGGGCAGATAAAATTAAACATATGTAAATTCATCCAGTGGTTACTTACAAAAAATTAAAAATTTGATTCAATACTTTTACACTTGAGGGTTTTTACTTGTAAGGTCAATACCGACTAAGGAAATTAAATAACTGTGAAAGTTTAATTAATTCAATATTTTTTTTAATATACTGCAAAGAGTATATTTTAAACAAAAAGAAAATGAAAAGCACAAGCATACAAAGACATGGTTAAGATTTTGTAGAGAAACATTCAACCTACCAATGCAAAATCCTGTAAATTAACTGTAATTTACAGTTAACTAAATTAACTGTAAATCAGCTGAGTGGCTAAATAAATAATACCAATTACATTTTGTGTGTGTCCTTTAGAAACAATATTTTGTTATTTACCTAGATTAGGTGGCAAATTGATTTGATTAGAAACATCTTAAGGATAAAAATGGAAAATACATTGTGTGAAATACTATGGTATAGGGGCTTTTGAATTTTTCAGAGTAGTCATTGATCTGTATGAATTAATTTTTAAATTAGAAAATACCTATTATTTTGTGAGAAGGTGCACATTTTTTTAAATCCAGAAACTAAATTTCCAAGTTAATATAGTATCAGTTTATTGTACTTCATATTTCCAAAGCACAAGCATTTCAGAACACTGAAAGACTATATTTAGAGTAAGATCTACATATTCCATACAGATGGAATAAGTCCATGAATATATGTTGGTATCATCCTCGCCAGTCCTAATAAAACTCTATCTTTAGTGTGTTTGAACAAGGCTTAAGTTATACATGAAAACTGAAACATCAAACCATTATATATACCCTTGAAGTGTAGATAAAATAATTTTGCATCCATACAATATTTTTAAATGTTGACTTTAGCAAAAACTTAAAAATCCCCTGAAATTTAAAATGAAAATTCATGATGCACAAAATTGTGAAAGAAAAAAAAGTCTTCTCCAAATATCCCATAACTTTTTTGAACAAAATCTCAGTGTTGTGATTTAATCTTTCTCATTTACATTTGCCAAGTGTATATGAGTTGACAGTGTTTCCACGTGCAGTACCACATTTAACCTGCACAGTAGCCTCCAATGGAAGTGGTCTTATTATACTTTTAATGATGAGCTAAGAGTCTTGTAGATATGAATAACCATCTTTATCACCACACATCGAGGGGAAAAAATGGCAGAATTAAAGCCTTAAGCCCTGGTTTTCTGAATCCCAACCCAGAGCTTTTTTCCCCAAGAAATCATGATCAGCTCTCCCAACCTTTGTTCAGATCTCTACTTCTGCCATCTGCTTTGAAGACATAATAGCTGAGGGCAATGTAAATGCGATCATTTCAAATTTTTGCGTTTCTCTTTTTAATTTGACCCTTGTTGCATTACCCCATTGTCTGAGCATAGCTTAACTAGAATGTGAAATTCTGTTTATAGCCATATGTGTATGCATAGGAGTACACACATAGATATGTGTACACGTAATGAATCCTATAGAAGTAAATTTATTGCTTCCTTTTATTTTCTCTGGCAGAAAGATTGCTAGCTGTTAGGAGGGAAATCTGCTTTTGATTTTAATGAAAAATCTACCCTAAAAGATATTGGAAAAGATCAGTCTTAATCTAATTATCTTGACTTATGACAAGTAATTTCTTCCTTTCTCCGGATCCATCCTGTTTTTGCTTGATTTCATTGTAGACTTGAAATCATAGTTTAGGACAGCAGCTTGCCACTCTGAGAACTGATATCCCAGATGTGTCCTTAAAAGCTCCCTCCCCAAACAAAGAGGACAACAGGGTGGGGCTTTCATGTACTTCTGATCAAGTTTAAAGAATTCTCTGAGACTTCTGTTCTGTGTATCTCTCCAGGGGAGGCTAAACCTTAGTTTTGGAACTGTCTCCCATGCCTAGAGAAGGATGCTCAGTGTCCATTTCTGCAAACTGGCTTTCTGATCTTTCAAATTTGGGAAGACCATATCAGAGTCATTATTTGAAAGATTATCTTCTCAAGTTCCTAGCGTTCCCTGGTGGTTCCAGAATTCATTCATTGTCCTTGTACAAACTGTGTGAGTACACTTTGCACTGATGAGAAGCACAATGAACCACCCCAGTGCACGCCCATGTGGGAAAAAGTGCCACATGACTCAGTAGTACATGAATCTGCCTGGGATGGTGACAGAAAGGGTCACAGAAAGCCAGAAGTCCCGGGGAGGGCACCATTCACATGTGCGCCCATCCAGTTCAGTCTTGAGTTCATCCTACACCTCCCCCAGCAGGCCAACCATGTTTTCTTTGGAGTCACGTATACAATATGCAGAATGGTTGTTCAGGAAAAATCCATGGCAACAGCACATACTGAGCTTGTTCATTTTATTTGGAAAAAATATTTTTTTTTCCATTTTTTTCAGTTTTAACTTTTTTAAGAGATAGGCTTCTTTAGATGTACCTGATTCAAACTTGAAAAAAAGTAGTGCTATATAATTTTTATATATTTTTTATTATTTAAATTCAATTAACCAACATATAGACTGTACAATTTTTTTTAAAGATTTTACTTATTTATTTGACAGGCAGAGATCACAAGTAGGCAGAGAGGCAGGCAGAGAGAGAGGGAGAAGCAGGCTCCCCACTGAGCAGAGAGCCTGATGCGGGGCTCGATCCCAGGACCCTGGGATCATGACCTGAACTGAAGGCAGAGGCTTTAATCCACTGAGTCACCCAGGCGCAGCTAGACTGTACAATTTTTAAAAGCAATAGCTTACCATGGGCTTTACGAATAACCTAAAGGCTATTCACTCTTCCCTTTAGAAACCTTAGAGGCCTCACAAGAAGTGTGTTGGGGGGACTCTGTGAGTGGAAAACCAAAACCATAACCATACGCAAGAGTAAGAAAAATAGGATATGCACAAAATAAAAGGATATAAAAAATGATACCAACTATCCGAAATGTGCAAGGGAGAGGAGTAAAGAATGAGTTCAAAAATAAGCGACGGTCAGCCTAATATAGACTGCTGTATGCAGAGACCGTTAAATATAAATTGAAAGGTAGCCAGAAATCGAAAAACAGTCAGAGATACACAAAAAATAAGGAGTAAGAGGTCCAAATATATCACAAAAGAAAACCAGCAAACCACTAAAGAGAGCAGGAGAAGAAAGGATCAGAGAAAAACTACAAAACAGCTGCAAAATAAGTAACAAAATGTCACTTAATACATATCCATCAGTAGTTACTTTGAATGTAAAGTAAAGGCTAAAGGCTCCCATCAAAAGACATAGGGTGACAGAGTGGAGGAAAAAAAAAAGACCCCATCTGTACTCTTCCTACAAGAGACTCACTGCAGACCTAAAGACACCTGCAGACAGAAAATAAGAAACATTTAGCCTGCAAGTGGATGTGAAAAAGAAGCTGAAGTAACAGTATTTACAACAGGCAAAACACTTTAAAACGAAGTCTGTAAAAAAAAAAAAAAAAAAAAAAAAAAAGAAAGAAAGAAAGAAAGAAAGAAACCTCGGGGGTATTTTTCTGTACTGTGTATATTTTCATCCACAAGAATATTTTCTTCTCCTCCTCCTGAATACCTGGGACTTTTTTTTTTTTTTTTAATTCTCTGCAGGTATCTTAGAGGACTGTTTAAGACCCTAACCATTTCATCTACTCTTAGCTTCACCTGAAGGGCAAAATCCCTAAGATCTTGACACAAATGCTGATAAATACACGGGATTATTAAAGGTGCCGTCTCAGCAGAAGAGGTTGCCTGCCGCCTTTGTTCTCAAGGCGGTACATATTTCACCTAGCAGCAAGAAACCCAACTGCTGCCACAATCAGAAATCTCTGAAATGTCTTTAAGCTAATCATCTCTGAACATAAGCCTTTGTTGTTATATCAGACCTAGATGCAAGGCACAGAAACCTTATTATTATTTTTTTTTAATCTTGTCCCCCCCCCCCACCTTGCACAAAACAGCATCAAGCCTGTCACGACTACCAGTAAGGTTCACTGATCTGTCAACATTCACCCCTGATGAAGACAGTGAGAGAGATCCGTAGCTCCGGAGAGTTCAGGAGAGAACCAAACAGAGTGTTTGCAAAAGAGCATTTTTATATGTTTTCTTGTGACAGCACTAGTTTAACAGAAAATAGTTGGAGTGTGCCAAAAAAGGGGAAAAAAATGAAAGACAGTAGTAGTAAGTTGGGCTAGCATGACATGATGGATCTGGGCTATGACAAACCGAATTGGAAAAAAGCTTCCCTGGGGACCAACTATACCAGGTTTGCTGAATTGTATTTCTTGATTTCTTACTGTGCAACAGTGCTTTTTACTGTTAGATTGACTAGGCTTCAGAATATTTTTAAAATTGTACAAATCAAAATCCATGTAGCTTAAAAATGAAGGATGTAAAAGGTTTAGGAGTTTGATGTATTGAAAGGCATTCTGTATTCCCTCATGTGAGTATTAAATATACACTTTGTCTGTTTGATGAATTTTAAATCTTCGTGGAAGGCAGTACACACGATAGCAGTTTACAGGGCTGAAAACCCTGGTCGGGAAGAAGGACATAGATTTGCAGAGATTCAAAGCTGCTTTCCTCTTAACCCACCCAGATGTGCCCAGGAATTACAACACGCAACCTCTGTACATTCCCATTTGTTCTGAGATGTTTGCATATAGGGCAAGTAAAGGTACCTGAAAGCCGAGCCCCTCTTAACCAAAGTGTGATGCCTTATTCTTATTACTTGTTCTTTTAATTCTTATGTAGTGGCTTTCATACAACCTAGACCAGGTGATTTCTTAAAAAAAAGTCACCCATGTTAAGCTTTGAATGAATACCTCCATGAATGGAGGTATATTAGATTCTCTTTCCCTTTTCAGTATTTTAGCCATGAATAATAAATAATTACAATAAACAATTTGGGTCTGATTTTACAGAAGTTTACAACTAACTTGAGTAATTCGTGAAATTGTCTGAGTGCAAAGTGTCAGTATTAAGTGACAGCCAAACTCAAGGAAGATAGCAATCTATCTAGCAGGCTCAGGCATCACAATCCCATGATGTTTCCCATCAACTGTTCATGTCAGGGAGAAGGTGTTGAGAAAGTGGTTGGTGAGAATGAGTTTTGGTTGAGATGTAATAAAATAGAAGACGTAAGCATTGAGAAATGAAAGTTACATGGCAAGATGTATGCTCAGAAAATATTCAGGTAGGAACCACACAGACTAAAATGCTAATGGATGGCAAAGTAAAGAAAGAGAATGATGTGTTTTAAGTGTTGAGGAAAATAGGGAAATTTCTAAACTGGAGTTTGCTTGTTCCATCTGGGGGAAAGAAAAAAAAAAAAAAAGCCCGCTGCTTTTGAAATCATTGATACATGTAGGAAAATGGAGCAGAATTGCCAAGTCTTCTGGTTTTTCAGTAGCCAAAATCTGGATTTTTACATGAACTCTCTTGATTTGAAACATTAGAAATAATTTTTAAAATTTTACACAATATTATGTGGATCAAATAAAATACATCTGAGATCTGTGTTTTTGCCCATATAGTTTCAGTGTGTGACTTCTTTACTAGTTAAAAGAGGCAGCTTGAATTATAGATACACATGTAGAAAGTCTTTGACTTTTTTAAGAATGTGGAAAGTGAACTAACTATTCTGGTAAATCTAAGAAATAAATAGTTTTAGCAATAGCTGGCTCCAGTGGGTAAAACAAAAGAAAGAAAGGGGATTTAGAAGTCAAGGAGATGCACAGGTTATTGTAGAGGTAATTAAGGTGGCTAGGACGATGGCAGGTAACAAGGTAGAGAAGAGAAACTTCAGTAGCTGCAGAAATCATCGAAGAACATGAAAGATTTTCTGGGAGGCCTTGAATGACAGAGAGAAGAAAGCAACAGGGTATTCTAAACTCGCTAATGAGATCCTCAGTCTGGGGAAAAGTATTACTGTCCTGCGGCCTGAAAGCAGCATTGGGCAGATCACACGGCAACGCCAAAGTCTAGCAGAAGAAGCAGAGAATGACCAACAAGAGCAAAGAGAAAGCCTAAGTGATTTTGACTTGGTTTGATAGTTTATATCAAAAATATGTCAATTCCATTGGTTACCTGAACTCAGTTCTTTCAAAAAATATGCTAAGGACTTACAATTTATAAAGTATCAGATTAAATATTTTTGGAAAGTACAGGGACAATAATGGACGTGAAGACACACTGTCCTTAAGGTGTTTAAATCTGTATGGGCGCAGTAGACACACACACACACACACACACACACACACACACACAGGCATGCAACCCTATGTGTTTTGTTTTATTTTTTTAAGTGCTATGACAGAAAAGCAAAGCATTTTTGCATGGCAGTTCAAAATCAAATGATTGTTTTCAAAGAATTGTTTGGATGATATATATGTAAATCAGAGTTCTCCGGAGAACCAGTAGGAAATACATAGATAAATAGATAGATAGGGATTTATGATGAGGTATTGCTTACATGATTATGAAGACTAAAAGATCCTATGATTTGCCACCTGAAAATGCGAGACCCAGGAAAACTAAAGGTATAATTCAACCCTAGTCTAAAAGCCTGAGAAGCCAGGAGGAACTGCTGGTGTAATTCCCGTCCTAGGGCAGAAGATGAGATTAGGTCAATCAATGAGGCAGGAAAAAAGGGACAGATTTCTCCTTGCTTCATTTTTTGTTCTATAAATACCCTTCAAGAATTAGATGATACCCGCTCACACTGAAGACAATCCACTGAGTCTACCATTCGAATGCTGATCTCATCTGGAAACACCTTCACAGACACACCCAGAAACAATGTTTAATCAGGGCACCCTGTGGCCAGTCAAACTGACACATAAAATTACCCGTGACACCCTGTAATGGTATTTTCCCTAATTCTAAAGAAATCCAGTGCTTTATTATCTGGTGGGTTCCCTCAGAGAATCACAATAGCAAACCAGGGGGAGTGCTCTGGAAGATGTCAGGTGATCTGGATAAGACCTTCTTTTGTTGAGATCTGGTTCAGGTTAGCACTCAGCTAATGGGCGCTAAGTTCAAAGTTTTAATTAGGATGGATTGATCTGAATTCAAATTGATTTAGTTTGAACCTTTGCTCTGTGTATCTACCCATTTTATCATTCCCTACTTGGATATGGCACCAAAGCCCACTTCCCCGTCCTCGAGGCTGGGGCTGAGATTATCATTAAAAAGTAAATTCTTGGTAAAAGGATCCAATATCCTTAGGACTTGTACTTGGATACTGGACAAAGTTAACTAGCAATTCATTTAGGTAAATAGACCAGGTTTTAAAATTTGGGGATAAAAATATTTTAGAAGCTGGGAAGTTTCAAAACACTTTTGGAAAGCTGTAACTACTTCTCAAAGAAATGTCCATTTCTCCGTGGTGTTAATGAACAACTATAGCCAAGTGTCCCCAGATTAATAATAGTAAGTGTAAATAACAGTTGGCTTTTCTGTCCTACAAACACATCCTGTTCTTACTGAAACACAGTTGCTTGGGCTTTGCAATGATTTACCAATTTCATCGGACATTTGAGGAAATATTAGCTTCTAGCCCATACGTTAGAATATTGTAAAGGACAGAGTTAAGATAAATCTAGGTTTCTGTGTAAGTATGATTGCTGTTTTTTTAAATTAAATTAATTACTTATCAGTGCATTTTTCAATATCTAATGCAGGAAGATGCCAATACTACTCAATTATTTTGATCCATTTACACTTTAAACTAAGGAAATAATAAGGATGCCACCCCTACTATTCATAGATTGGTATCCTCTTTGGTTTTTGTTTTATTTATGTGTAAATATGCATAGTTCAAAACTTGTTAGTAGCAATGCTAATAATGTCATTTATATACTTCACCTTGTCCATTTAAAATGGATAGTTCTATTTATAGAGTAACAGCCTGTAAAATTGAATTAAAAAATTTAATAGAAAAGGCAGTCCTTTTGAAAATTATTACAATAGAAAGAAGCGTAATTTTTTTCTTAAACTACTCCTAACACAAGTTTTTTAAAAAATCTTTCTTTAGTTCCAAAACTTTAAAATAGTCTTATTGATTTTTTAAAATAATTATTTATGTAAAATAATTTATGGCAGAGTTTTCAGTATTTGAAATATATATTCTTATAATAGGAATTTTACAAGACCATTAATTTTAGCAGTGCTAGGAAACACAACTATAATTTAGGAGCTATTGTTGATTGTTTCTACAAATAGATATTGACCCCATTAGTTTTAAGTGATAACGCTACTAAGCCAAAGTATTAATCCAATGGTAGCAGAATTAGTGATTTTAATTGGTATTTTTATTCAAACCTTTCCTTTAGCATTTAGATTTCCTTTAGCTTATCATATATAAATATAAATGTAAAATTTAAATAAATTATCTTAGAATTCTTATTTTTAAAGTCATTACGAAATTAATGCCTGTGGAGGCTCCAGTGCCTCAAGTCCTTTGTTCTAGTCACTTTGGTATGCATTTGGGTCTGGTGATATTGATGCCATCCTCTCGGACATTGTTTCATTAATCAAGAGGGCACCTGGGGTTCAGAGAAGCCTCGTGGCCCAATAATCAATCACTGAGTCATTTATTCATCAAGTAATGCTCTCAAGGAGAGGAAGTCATCATCATCATCAGTAGCAGCAACAAAACAATACTAACAACTAACATTTATTGGGTCCTCATAATGTGCCAAGTGTGGCTCCAAATTCAGTGGTATAAAGTTATGTAGTCCTCACAACAAATGAAACAGTTTGGAAAGGATTTTACGAAGTTTCCTCGCTGACTGTGCTACTGTAAAATATTTACACATAGAGCATGCATTCTCCATTTATATTCTTATCTTGGGACCCGTAGATGCTCTGGTGGCACAGGTTTGGGGGGTGGTGCTTGATGGTTACCCTCAAACAAATCTACCACCAACAAGAGTGTGATTTGTATTCATTTTGTCAGAGGTTAGATTAACACTGATTTCAGAGTTTTAAACCACCTCAGAACATCAAGGATGGCAGGCTTTGTGGATGGCATAATCCTAGAAGTATCTGATGAAAGGCAGGGATGACAGTGCCTCAGATATGGGTCTGCAGAACTGGGTGTTCTGGGAGGGAACGTGATATATGTGTTGTAAATACTTTGTGTTAAAATGATAACATGGTGATGGACTGTCCATATTCACACCCAAATTTAGGTATTATTTGATGGTAGATACCAAACACATACAAGGAAATCTATCTAGAAAAAAAAGTCTTTCTTTCTTTCTTTCTTTTTTTCTTGTCTTTTCTCCTTCTTTCTTTTCTTCTTCTTCTTCTTCTTCTTCTTTTTGCCTATTTTGTTGTAAAATTGCATACTTAAAAAAAGATACAACAGAAAAATCAAGGATATTTATTTGGAGCACTTTACTATAAAACCATTTAGGTGCATTTGACAAAATTTCAGTAAAGCTCTGGGAACTCAACTCAATGGTAAACTAGCCTTGCTCATCTCTTTACTTAAAACTCCTTTGGTGTTTGTCATAGTGATAAATCATCATCTCCCCCAAGCCTTCCTTTCCCTTAAACCTGAATCTTAGTAAGCACCTTTCGAGAACCTAAGACATTCTGCTGCAAATCACTTACTTTGGAACCCAGAGCATTTAAATCTATGGATGAGTTGAGAAGCCCTGCTGAGCTACGATACAAGTTTAACACAATTTTCTTAGAATATAAAACCAAGTAGGCAGGAAAATATTACCACTTGTATTTATTTGGTGCTTTCTGAAACTCTGATACTTTATGAGTTAATAATTAATTTTTGTTAAGATGGGTACTCTTCTCTCCAATTTATTGATGGGCAACAGATTAGTTGGGATAACATTAGCTACTGGAACAAAGAAACCCCCAAACAGATAATGGATCAAACAGAATAGAACTTTACTGCTCACTCTTGTAAAGTCTAGCATGGGCATTGGTGATCGCAGGCTGCTTTCCTGCAGGCAGAACATCAGGGACTCCTAAAGAATTCCCACCAGATGAACCGAGTGTCTTGAACTTGTGGCTTCTGAGGTCACTGTGTGCATTTGCATCAAGCCAGAGAAAGGAGAATGACGAAGAGGAGGGGCATACTTGGACTGGAAGGGACACACAGCACTTCTACTTGTGTTTCATTGCCCAGAACATGGCTTATCGTTTCAAAACAAAGGGAAAGGTCTGGTGATTATGGTCTCTGGGGGAAGCCACTTCCCAGCTATAAATGTGTACTGTGAAAAGGAGACCACACATACTTGGTGTGGTTAGCATCATCTGCCAAAGTAGTCCAGAAATATCAGTGATTATCCCAAAGAATCCTGGGCTGGTGCACTGATCAGTGACTGAGGAGTAAGCGCCTTCTCTCCTCCCACCCCAACATCCAGCTTAAGGGTCTGCACAGTAGGGTCACTGGTCTCCAGCCAGTTGAACTGTGCTGCACTTAGAGAGAAACCAGAGGGGAATGTAATTGAATACTAAGCTAATAAGAAAAAATGTAATCCTAACAAAATAATAGCCCTAAGCACTTTAAATGTGTTAGTTTAATTAACACTCAAGGTGATGTGAAAGGCAGCTATTTTTATTAAGTCCATTTTACAGTTGGGGAAACTGAGGTGGGGGGGGCGTGAATAAATTTTCCAAAGCCATATGGTTAACATCAACCAGAACTGGATTTAAATCTAAGAGGTCTAACTCCATGAGACTATCATATCTCCCCTGAAGGAAAGAAAAATGTCATTTGAAAAGAAAGAAGAAAATTGGGAGGAACAGTTTCTTCCTGAAAGAAACTTTCTCTAATTAGACTTGGCTTAGGCTACACAGTTTATAATCGTGTGCGATTCATCCCAGTCTGCAGACTCTTCTTCTTCCTACCTTGTCCATATCCTGAGGGCTCGGCAGAGGGCAGAATGTTTAGATGACCTCTAATCTAGAGGAATTTAGATTCTGTTGAGAGGAGAAGAGATTTTTAAAACCGATTGCCTAAGACAGTCATGATTAAAGGACAAATAAAAGGCAGGCAGTAAGATTTCCAGGAAGGGTGGGACTATTACATATGGATTGTCAAGAGCTTGTTCATGAAGGATGTGAGACTTTAGCTGGTCCTTTTATGAATAGAGAGGAAGTACAGAAGGTTTCAAAGGAGAAAGATGATAGGAACAAAGATCCGGGCGGATAAAGACAGTATTTGTAGCAGCATGGCTGTAATAGAAGGCAATTTTGGGAATTAGTGAGAGTTATATCTTTATCCATTTTCACTTTAGAACTTATTTTTGCATATATTTTTAATTCAATGTAACCATCTGGTGAGGCCTGGCACTCTACGATTTGTTGCAGTAGTAATGTTTATCTGAAGAGCTACGTATGTAGGCACAGGAAAATGAATACTGGGTTCTGGGAACAAAGACTGGGGATGGATTTCCAAACAAATGCCACCTTCTACTCATTTCAACAAGTGTGAGAGCTAAGGAATGTGCTTTACCGTCATTACATTTCTGGGGCCCCGAGCTGGTTACAGAGAACCTTACCAAGTTCTCAGTGTTCAGCCTATCCTGCTTCTAAGTAACTTTGGAGTAACTGACCATTCTTCTGTACCTACATCACTTTTCATCTTCACCTTTTCACGCAGAGAACACTTCATCGCTCTTTCCAATCAGGGGATGAGCCCCTGGATGACCTCGAGTGAGTTCTGAATTCTCTGAGGAACCACCCCTGATTATTACCGTTTTTCTTTGTCAATCACAGAGCACTTTCAGTGACATCATTGCTGTCTTCAGTATGATGCTGCTGCTGTAGGCAGTATGAAATTGACAAGGAATGGCACCAGGAAGAGCTGAAAGGGCACTTCTGCTTTTTTGATGCATCTGACACCTGTAGTTACAAGAAAGATAACAGCTTTCATAAGCATATTGCTGGGTGATGTGGAAGGTGAACGATTATTTAGAAGTAGCTTTTCAATGCACAATAGAAGCCAAACTGCTTCTGTGCACTTTTACCGGGAGAGTATCTCCCTAAGTAGGAGCAATCTGGTCAGATAGTTTCCTAGAAATCTCTGGATCCAGAGTTAGGTTTCAGTGAAAATCCAGCGTAAACCTCAGAACCTTTTGGCCTATGAGGTATAGGGATCCTTTCTTGCTCTGATTTTCCTAGAATATGCCTTTTGTTTTAGCTTTTATGCTTGCTTGTGTTTCTTCTATTGTAGGAACTATATTATAATTCGAAAAGCTAGTGTCCAAAGTGAAAAAGAAAGAAAAACATACCCTTGTTTCTTTTGGGGAAACCTTTTCTAAGAGTGAGCAGACACATCTGTTTAAATTGAAATTAAAATTATTATTATTATTATTGTAACAGGAGGTCTGTCATGTAAGCCTTGGCAAGTGAGGGGACTTAAATCCTCATAAAATCTGTTATATTGATAACCACGGTAGTTTTAGCGCTAAGTGGACAGATTACAAAATTGGGAAATGATTGATCATACTGGCTAATGATCACATCCCATCGATAGAGCCTTGAACCTAAACAGTCATACTGAGTCCACCGTATTCAGTAGTTGACTCGAAGTCTTCACCCTCCTTAGCAGCGGACAGTGCAGATGTTGTCCTGATAATTCTGCGAGGTGGCTTTCATGACATTGTCATCCTGATCTTTCTTCAGTTCCCTCACAATGATTTCTATATCATTCCTCTTTGGCCTCTCTGTGTGAAAGAGTTATTTGTGTCTTCAGCAGCAACTCAGAACATTTTCAGGCACCACCGTTGACTTGTCTCTCTTTTCCAGTTACATCCTTCTATTCCAGGCTTATTATAATGAGTGCATGAAGCATCATAAGAAAAGATATCATCCGTCTTACTTACAGGCCCTATGGGAAAGAAAAAGAAAATTTTCTGTGTGCTGTTTGCATGTCTCCTAAACCATGGCAACTAAGGGAAACTACAATTACTGAAATAAAGTTCTTCATCCTAGGCTAGGCTGAATAGCCAACACAGAGTCTCAGTATTTCATTTATATGCAGTCAAGCAAAAATAAAAAACAAACAAAAATCCACAGAAATGTGTCAGGTGCCAATTACTAGGCTATCTACTAGGCTATCTCATTTTGTGATCTCCCCTTAACAAATGAGAAAATTGAGGCATAGAAAAGTTACATAATTATCCTAGGTCGCACAACTAGTAATGGCACAGGAATTTTTATTCTTCTCCACAGGAGTCCTAGATTCTAGATAGATTTTGCATAGTCTTATATACAGAGCACCTTGTTTGGACCTTTTGCTTTGGCCATTTTCCTATTCTTATATCATTTTGTAGATTCACCATTTTAATTCCTAAATTACATTGCACTGGGTTAACAAGTATCATCCTCTTTAGTGAGAGTCTCCTATATTCCCTGGCACATATCTAGTTATCAATTTATTTTTCACTTCTTGATCACTTCTGGCTCTAGGTCACATCCTATCCTCTGATATCTCATCCACGTGTGTATTACTCTACTGATGTTGGTACTTCAGTCTCATCTATGTGTCTCCATATGGAAGAATTAGTAAAAACATAATGTTACATGTTGTATTGAGCACTGGGTATTATCCAAGACTGATGAATCACAGACTGGTACCCTTGAACTAAATATGTTATATGTTAATTTAAAAAAAAATTTTTAAAAAGGTAATGTTAGGATTCTACCTTAAATCATTGTAATTCCTAGTTAGCATCTTCAAATACTGAAACTCTTTATTATCCTCTTAACACACCGTGGTATTGACAGTACTTTGTTGTACCTTATCATTATAACGTCATCTCTGAGAATTTCCACTTATATCATTATAAAATGATTATGGCAGCTTCCCTAGGTCTCATTCACGTGAATGGAAAATTAGTGCCATAAAGAAATTTTCTAATAATTATTTTCCAAAACATATTGGTGCTTTTCAAACTTAAACTCATTAAACTGATTTGAATCTCACTTCAGCAAATCTACACTGAGTGTTCTTATTAATAAGTCAGTCTCATCCAACTTTTAGGTAAAGATTTAATCAGAAAATATATTAGTAAAATTCACATGCATGACCTTAATCTCATCATGTATTTGGCAATAGTGTATATAGATCTCAATACTCGGAAGTAAATATCAGCATAATTATATAGTAATTTAAGTTGTCAAAATAATTAAAAAATAAATAGTGTAAGAGATACTGTGCTAGTTGTTTTTGCATTCATTATCTTATTTAAACAGGCACAACTTCCTCCTGAGATCTTTAGTCGCTATTTTACAGAGGTGATGATTGAATGTCACCGATGTTAAGTAACTTTCTCTGAGTCACACAATTAGTGTGTGGCAAGAAAGTTTTTGAATACACTTCTCATAGATTCTAAAATCCTTATTGTCTTACCTCTACCATTCTGCTACTGTTCATTCACACTTGAGCCTGAGTCCTCCTTCCATTGTTTTTTAAATCACAAGAACAAGAAAGAGAGGCCCTGAGCTGAGTTTGCTATAATGGGAAGTAGTGAGACTTTTATGTTTTCAGAAAACTGAGTTTTCTGAAGTTCTAGCTCAAGATCTAAAAAATAATTTAGAAATGATTCATATTTATTTCAATAATGTGCCCATTAAAATAAATATTGGAAAAAATACACATTGCACTAATTAAAGTCAGCATGCGAAATGCTTTATGCAAATCTATGGAGAGAAAGACACAGAGATAGGGAGAGTAAAATCTCAAGACTACAAAAAAATTTGTTTATGTAGTTATATTTTCCCAGGGGCTAAGATTATAGTAGCCAACATTTTGAATGGAAATACGCTGTTTTTATCACACTTTCCTATGGCTTTTATGTACATAATCTGTCATAATGCTTCCTTGATGACCTTTTATTAAACAAGTATACTATTATTTACATGTTATTGTAGAATGGCTCTTGATGCTTATTAAAATGTGAGAGATTATTGAATCCTACATTAAATTTTTCTCAGATTTTTGTAGATTTTCACCTCCTATTTCATCCTATTCTGGCACTTTCTTGTAATGTCATTCTGTGACATTTTCTGTCCCCATTTTGTCTTGAGTTGAGAAACTTAATTTCTTAGAATTCTCCCTCTCCCACTCCCCTTGCTTGTGTTCCCGCTCGCTGTCTCTCTCTCTATCAAATAAATAAATAAAATCTTTAAAATAAGATAAAATAAAATAAAATAAACACTAATGAGCCTTAGATGAAGATGTAAAACACTTGTAAAAAATACAAGTGTTTTTCATGATTAGGTAACTCAGAGGGTGAAATTAAAAAAACAAACTCCTGTATACGACTTAAGATGATGTTATAGTGAATTATGAGTTATGTATATGTACTTGGATACACACACATACACAAATGGAGATAGATCAATTGATTAGATAGATAGATAGAGAGACTGCTCTTTAAAGATTTTTATGAGACTGACGTGCTACCTACTACGCTAACGAGGCATCTGCCTTTAAAGATTTTTAAATGGTGAATATGATCCCACTTGGTTAACCCAATCAAATGTTGACCAAAGTGATGATGTATGAAAGCTTAAGAACTCAGTTTCTGAAATACTATTGTGCTAAATTCTAGACTCAGTTATTTACTATGAGCGTGACCATGAATGCATTTTACTTTTGCTATTCTCAGTTTCTTCATCTGCCCAATAGACCTAACAACCTTTCCTACATAGGCATGTTGAAATGATCACCTGAGAAAATGAGCATCAGGTCCCTTTGGAGAGCATTCCTGGTGTTCCATGGCCATAGTCTTTTTCTCATTTCTTCTATGTGATTCTATACTTAAAGTATCACCATGTCATTGTCAGCACTACCACACTTGTCCCAACAAGACATGATTAAAGAGGACCTTTAATGAAACTGACTTTCAGATTTTATTTTTTCCCCCCAAGTTAAATTTTTTTGTTAAGTTTTCACATAAAAAAAAAAACTATAGCAAGGTATAAATAATACTTCTTGCTCTGACTAAAAATAATTCTGACACTTTATATTCTTTTTGAAAATTTCAGTCCAATGTGGTGTGAAATTCTGGGCTGAAAATCTGCATTTCTGGTGAAAATACTTATTTAACTTAGTGGCACAGATAATATGGAAGGTGGGAAAGAATTCTATTTTATGATTTTATGACAAAAATTGCTTGGAAGAAGGAGATCAGGCATTCTCTAGTTTGCAGATGACTAAATTCTCTCAGGTAGTGAAATACCAGTCCTTTTTATTATACATGCATATCTATTCCTTTCATGTGAACTAAGAAGAATAGTCTTGCCCTTTCACAAAAATGACCCTTTTATCAAAGGGAAAATACTCAGCTGAATAAATCATGAGCTTGACCACAAATAAACTCTTGTGGTTTTATAATATAACCCTTACTTCATAATCAGTAAGGATAAAGATAATGGCTTATATCCTTGAGGATAAATATAATAAAACTGCTCCTTTGTAAATAAGTATGAAATTACAAGGTAAGTCTGCACATTCATAAGATGCTAGGATCACTTTCTTATTTCTAGCTTGTCTTTTTAACTTTTTAAAGCAGATTGGACTAAAATTATGGTTACTCTTAAGGCAATACTCATTGAGTTTTATGGGTACTTCAGAATCATTATTTGAGTCTTATTTGAACCATAGGAAATTGTTATTTTTGTAGGTCACAGATGGCCAAATCTTGGCCCTTCCACACCTTTAAAAACTTAGTACCTTAAAAATCAAAGATGGGCATAATAATGATGAAATTTTAAAGCCCAAATTGTTTAGACATATCAGACTTGAAATGCAACCAACCTTCCTTTTACAATGTTTTAATTGTCAATGGACTCTTGGGAGAAAACACATCTTTAATATGAAGCAAGTAGTAGAATATCAGTGCTTTAGGGAAAAAATGGTCCTTCTATACAAATGGAATTTGAGCAACTGTTATAAACAAATTAAGGGTAATTTAAAATATATAAATATCATTTAGTGCCAAAAGTATGCCAGTCAAATAAATCTAGTTGATACTATATGCTTTAAGATATTTTCTAAATAAGTGTATTGTGTATCTTATAAATAATTTATTTCATTATAAAAACAGTTTGTGGAATACATCTAGATTGAATTTTTAACTAAGTTTAAAAAAAATACTTTTGCAAACACCTGTTCCCCATCTCTACATTAAAAACTATTGGAACAATCTCAGTAACATTATTGGGCATACTGTGAATTTCTTACATCAGGACATGCTACCTTTATTCAAACAAAAATGCTATATTAAGGTAAGAAATGCCTTACCATACTGACCAAAAATGTAAGAAAGACCTAGAAAACCTTTCTAAGATTTATGGGTAGGTATTAAAGAGATTAGTCATCACTATAGTGCTGAGATTGGTAGAAAAAGGAACAAGTACATATACAGAGAAGAGGAATACAGCAAAGGGCTCAAATCATGAGGTTTAGAGTGAGTTAGAGCTATGTAACAATTTTGACTCTGCCAAAATTGGCTATTTGATGATGGGCACATTATGTGTCATCAATTATGTCATCTGATAAATAGGGCTGACAGTAATACATGAACATACAACTCAGGGTGGTTATGTGGATCAGGATTTAAAATATGTGTAAATCACTTTGCACAGTGTCCAGCACCTACGAAGTACTCAAATATATTAGTCCTTACTGGTATGGTGTGACTGATCTGGAGACAATCAGAAGTGTGCCCGGGTAAATGGACTCCAGGTTCTGATCTCAGACTTCTCTCTAATTCAAACACCTCTTTAGGAGGAACACGGATTTATTTTCCTGAGTGTGAGTAACCTTTGGATGGTCTTTTTCCTCTCACTTTCCTCCCACCCCTTTTGCCAATATCCCACCAACATGCTGATCCTTCAGATGATATACTATGTTGTTAGATCTATGACATTGCTGTGGGGTGGGGAAAAGTTGAGAAATAACCAGAATGGGGATGAAATAAATTATTACCCAACAGATTTGATAAAAATAGCCATACCAGAAATTGAATTAAGTCATACCTAAACTTCTATCTTAGAATTGATTCATACTCTTAAAATTTTTCTATTTTTTTTTTTTTCATGCGTTAAGTAGACTACTAGTACAAGGGAAAACAAGCAGGAGTTTAAGAGTCAGACAAGATTTAGAGTGGGATTCTAGGTCTGCCACTAGCTCACTGGTTAACGGGCAAGATACCAACTCTGTAGGCTTCCAGTTCTTCAGTAAAAAGAAGATAGTTTTTATCCAGATTGCAGGATTGACTTAATGATAAGAAAAAGAACACACACACACACACACACACTACACAACGCAGTGCCCAGCACATATAAGAGCTAAGGTCAGTATTACAATTGCAAGTCTTTATACTGCCATTGACATGCATGGTTTTAAGTAAGGTGGTTTTAAGTAAGAAAATGATATCCTATCTGCTAACCTATCATGAAATTCTAGGGAATGAAATAGTGGCAAAATCATTGAGCAAATCATGGAAGAAGAGATGCATGCTAATTATTCAGTTTTAAGACCTCTTATAATATTATTATTCCAAGACAATACTCAGTAGGTTTTCTAGGAAAACAGAGACGGTATCTACTTAATCAAATTATTTACTCATACATCAAAATATATATGTATTTTTTAAAAAGATAGCAAATCAGGGCAATGGAAAGGATAAGAAAAACAGACACTAACCATTAGAAACTAATATTTTTACTACTACTGAAATGTATATTTTGCTCTGACTTTCCTGGTAACCAGAACAAATTAGTAGGAAAGTAATTCCTTCTAAGGAAAGAAAAGTTTTTCTTGACTTTAATTCTGAAAAATATTATCTCCTACTATTCTTTATGTATGTTAGAGCATTACCAAGGAAATTTTCATTTTTGTAGTTAATATAAGTTTCCTTAGTAAAAAAAAAAAAGAAAGAAAGAAAAAAGTGTAATGTTAAAATATGATTCAAGGAAGATTTGTTCAGTTAATGCGACCTAATAAAAATATTCCTGTAAAATCATAATTTCTCTTTCATGTCCTACCTCCGTTTCTTAAAATTTGACTGGAAATATCCTATTCAAAGCAGTCAAAGCAAGATGAAATTTTAGCTACTATATGGGAAAATACATACATAATGCAAATCAATGGATTCATTTAATACAAATGTATGGAGACTATTCCCAGTTGTTGACTCTAGTCAACAGAGAGCAGAGATTTCAGTGTACAAAAGATTTGCCTTGGATCTCAGGGTCAGGAAAACTCAGCTCAAACCCAAACATGTCAAGATAAATGCAGGCAAATCACTTTGCCTACGAGAAGAATTATTTTTCAATTTTTAAGTAAAGAAATCAGACTAGGCAGGGCGCCTGGGTGGCTCAGTAGGTTAAGCCTCTGCCTTCGGCTCAGGTCATGATTTCAGGGTCTTGGGATCCAGCCCCACATCAGGCTCTCTGCTCAGCAGGGAGCCTGCTTCCCCCACTCGCTCCGCCTGCCTCTCTGCCTACTTGTGATCTTTCTCTCTGTCAAATAAATAAATAAAATCTTTTTTCAAAAATTAATTAATTAATTAATTAATTATTTTTAAAAAAAGAAATTGGACTAGGCAAGTGCCAACTTGTTCTAGAAGTATGACCACAAGAAAATCCGGCATAAATAAGGATTATCCATAAATAAGGATTATTTATCCATAAATAAGGATTAAAAACAAGTCCTGTTCCTCTGTGAGGAGAGTGGTCTGATTTAAAGATTCTTGTGGCTAAAAAGGGTTGGTTGGTGTAAATACCTTGCATTTTTCAATGAAAAGAGGGCAGGTAACAAAAACTATAGGTATGCATCAGGGTGTCTCAGTCTAGAGCCAATGGTATTTTGGAATGGATGATTCTTTGTTTCTCTGCACTGTAGACTATTTAGGAACATCCCAGGCTTCTACCCCCTGAATACCAGTAGCACTGTTCCTTGAGTTGTGACAACTAAAAATGTCTGGAAACTCTTAGAAACGTTGAGAAAAACTGGTGTATATAAACTGGTTTTATGTGTGTGTGTATGTGTGTACGTGTGTGTGTGTATGTAGATAGATAGCTTTTACTGCATATTTACTTTTATTGTACCTTAAATATATGAGATCAATCATTTTCAATTATTAATTTTATGTTCTCCCATGACATACGAGATAATTAACAGAATTAGCCCAATGGTCACTTTTTATTTTGAATATAGCTTGACTGGAGTCTGAAAAAAATCAAGTGTTTTCTGGAATTACAGCTAATGTACTTCATTCCATTGCTTATAGTTTTTGATAAAATCATGCAAACACAAGCAGTCTGATGTTATTTTTTTTTGTTTACAGTATTACTGTGTTGTTTTGGTTAACAGAATGAAAAACAACACTGTAATACTACAAGTAAAAATGTTTTATTCTTAGTTTGTTTCATCAATAAAAGCTGACATTTTTGCAAGAAAGATGTTATACTATTGAAATTAACTCTTAGTCAATTGTAAATAATTGTATTATATCGGTATGTTATCATGAAGATTAGAAATCATTTCCTACAGAATCATGTTTTTGCTTCCTCAGCACTGTTTCAATTGAAAGGAATTTGAATGAAGTGCATCTCATTACTAACATAAAGTAGATGGAGCTTGAATAATTTTTATATTTATTTTCCATGGATGGCTATTACATTTCTTATCCTATCTATCCAAATTTTATAAAATAAATTGTTTTAATCCATTCTTTGGAGAGGAGCAATGAATTTATTTTTGCAGAAGCTATGCATCTGAATATATTGTAATATGCATAAAGCTCCGTTAACACAGTTATTTATATAAAAAGTGTAGCTGCTTTACCTTTTATTTAATTTACATACTTTATTTACTTTCTGACAGGTTCTTCTCCTTGCATTTTTATTTACATACCAAAAATGTCTTCAGATAAGTCAACTAAAACTTTAATGTGCTGTATAATTTAAAACTCCATAAAATGTTTTATGTATTGCATATTTTTATATGAATTTTTAGGCTGATGATATAGAATTTTGGAAATATTTCATCAAAGATTCCTATACAATAACACCATATTTCTTAAATATGATGGGAAATAGAGTATTGTCTTTTGTCTGAGATCATGTTTAGAAAGAATTCTAAAACTTGCGCCCAGTCTATTTGTTTCATACAGGGAAAAAAAAATCTCTGGGTATTTTTAAGGATTTTTTTTCTTAAAATATTATCATGAACGTTATAGAATAAGGGAATCTCATCTCACCTCTATAGAATTTGGTACCTTTGCTCTCAGCTATCCAAAAGATCACTATTCTTTCATTCAAATGTTAGAAACAATGTTTCCCTTATATGTTTCATAAGCTGTAACAGAGATCACTCAGCAGTGAAGCAACAAGGCCACGGTGTATCAATATAAAGAGGTCCAGGTTTAGAAGTATAAACTTGACCTTCATCCCTCCCTTTTTTGTATTTCCCTTTTGTAAGCATGGTTTGTATTTGCATAACCCACCATTCATATTCTTGTGAGTTCATGATATAAATAATTTGAAAAATTTCATTCAGTTCCCCCAAATTATTCTAGTCATTATGGATGATTCATGAGAGGATTAATCTCTTGGATGTGACATAAAACTAGAGAGGAAAGACACTACCTATCATATCATTTGCAGTTAAGAACATGCTGCATATCTTTAAGCCTTAGTTAAAGTGCTTATAGTAATTGGGTGTGCATGCCTTAGCTCCGTTAAAACCCAAACAGCAATATGGGAGAGTATGGTTTGTTTTTTAAATGTGCAAGGAAGGAAAATTAGTGAAATCTGTTTAAGTCACAAAACTGCCTCATTCAGGACCCAATTCAGCAGCATGGAAAAAGTAACTCAAGTTAACTGTACTCTTAGCATATGTCTAAGCTCACAAATTTCAATTCACTTCAAATTCCTTTCTTTTCCCATGGATCTGCCTACAAAGAAAAGAAATACAAAGATGGTAAGCTGGTTCAATAGTTCATTAGCTCTAGATTCTCTCAAGGTTTTCAGAATGAAAATGTGTCCAGTTACAGATCCAGTCCTTTATGTGTCGGAATGGGGATACACGTAAAAAAAAACCCTCTCTTCATTTTACTATGGGTCTTTCCTCTTTTCCTACACTCCACCCTCCACCACCACCACGGGCATACACAGTCACATACATGCATGTGGAGTTAAGGGTATAATGTATTCAGATTTTATCCATGCAGGGAAAATTTGGTGGAAGAAACAAAACTAAGCTAATGAACAGTGGTTTTAGGTGTTATACAGAGACTGTAGTTTAGTGACCTAAATTGCACCATAATCTTTTAAAGATTAGAGTATTTGGGTAGGGAAAAAAAATGATCTCTTTTTCTATAATGGCATCTCTGTATAAGAGGATATTATTGGATATAAGCTGCATGGTAGCAGCAGATATTTCTATCTTCCAGTAATTCAGAGTAGTTCTCAGATACATCCGAGAAGTAGCACTGAAGAATTAGTCTTCATTTATAACCAAACATTCTTGAATAACATTTTCTTCCAATTTTTGTTTTAAAGGTCTAACATTTGATCGTATGTTTTCTTTAGTTAACTTTCTATATTATATGGCAATCTCTGCAGTTATTTTTTTCAAAGATAAAAAAGAAAAAAAAAAGCATGCTCAAAATGTAGAAGTTATTTTTGCAGTAACGTATGTCATGATTTTTAAACATTCAGGCCTTTAAACTTTTTTTATAGTGTATGTTCTTGCCAATCCCAGCACAGTTCTACAAAGTAAAATATTTGGCAGTGAATTCATATTAACAGATGGAACAAGAAATTAACACGTTTTTGCTTCGCTAATTCACAGTTCTTTTAATACGCTAATTCTAAATCACCTGTTCTGACTTTGACAGGCTACAGACACCTGTTTGGGGTAATATTCCACAGCTAATTATTACACGAGAAATTCAGTTTCCAACAAAAGGGTTTCTGTGTGAAATTGTCATAGTTAAAAAATTAGTAATACCAAACATATACAAATGTATTTCAGATGTCTTAATTTAAAGACAGTTAATCTACTACTTATCTTTAAGTAAAGAATGAGATATGAAAACTAGAGACTGTCCTCTTAGTTTTTGAATTCTGTCTATCACACTTTACACCATGGTTGCACTGATCAAGTCAGAATTTCTTCCCAGTTGCAGTGATTTACTGTATTACTGTATTTTAAATGGCAGGAAAAGAGTATAGAATTTTCAAGTGGCTGGAAAAATTCCTAACTGTATGTTAAAAATGACTCAGGAGAGTTAAAAAAAAATACTGACAGGATGAAAGAGGAAAAAAAGAAAAACTTAGCCTGGGTGGCATCGTATGGAAGGCAGACAATAAATAAATAGGAAGTTCGCTGAACTGCGGAGTTTGAAGTGTGACCGGCTCACAGGAGACACCAAGAGGACCACTGAGTGGTTTGCTAAAAGAAAAGCCATGTCATAATGCCAGGAAGTTTATGGATATAGAACTCAAATGCCCTACCCCCACCCTGCTTCTTATATTTCAAACTCTAAACAAACTACCCTTTTCCACAAAATCCTGATTTTCCCAGTCTCCCCACATTGTTCTTTCTTATTCCAACAGGGCTATTTCCCTCTGTCACCTTTGATGATTTCCTTTCGCAGTGACTTTTTCACTTCAATTTCCCCACAAAACCTGCTCCAGGGGAATGTGGAGGCAAAGACTGCATATGTGTGGGAGGGCAGGTTGGTGGAATAAGAAGCAAAAATCAGAAACGTAAGGTTTTTCGATGTTTGTAACATAACGACAGATGCTGAGGTAGAGTCTATCTTTAGGTTTGCCAAAGGTTCCATTTTGTGTGTCTGTTTTTTGATTCTCTCTAATTGCTGTTCAGCTTTGTGTGTGGCTTTGCTAATGTGTCTTCCTTAGCCACGTTAGGGAAGCAGAGAACTTGTCGTTTCTTTAATTAACCTTTATGTCTTAGAACCCAGATAATAGAGTTCATCGAGCAGGCTCTCTTGGAAGTTTTAAGATTCATGCTGTTGTAGTCTGCTTTTGAAAAGTTATTGTACAAAGAACATTTTTTTTAAATACATTTTTATTTTGCAAGACTTCAGGTGGATGAGGAGAAAGCTTGTTTTTCACATTTAGCCTCCTTGTAATTTTGTTGTTTTTCTCTCAATTGCTGCTCTAGAAAGCACATGGTCTTTCTCTAAAACCCTGCTTTATGACATTGCTATTTGCAGAAATTTAACTGGCAGCCCACCCCAGGAAGATAAAATCCTGTTTCATCCAAGTTTGGTTCGCCTCCTACACCCACACCTGAAACCATATTTCTGCCAGAGCCTACATTCTGCTAAGGAGGAAACCAATCTTTTATAATACTTTAACATACGTGAATTTTATTTTATTTTTAATTAAAAAATTGCATTTCTCATCCAAAAATGCTAGGATGACATTTAAAGCTAGAAAAGAGTTTCCAAATAACTCACCTTTACAATTAACTCTTATCAGAACTAGACAGTTATTTCGCTGCAAATGGCTATGATGTAGCTGTGAAGTTGAAAGGCCTCCGTCACCACTCAAGTTCTTGGTGAAGTTCAGAAGCACATTATCCTACAGGATTTGCTCAGGGCTCAAAGTTTGGAAAAGAGTGACTCGTACAGAACTGGAGTGAAATCAACTTTTATTTTCAGTTAATAGGATGCCTCAGGAATACACTAAACTTCCTGGTCTTCACGAGAGTAAAAAAAGACTCTAGGGAACTTGTTCAGAAATCTCTCAAGTTTTCCTGAAAACAGTTTTAGATATACACTTGCTACCTCTAAAACAATTTGAATGAATTAGGTTTAGATTATAACGCAAACTATGCAGGATTTGACAGTTAAAGGAAAATGACCTCGGACAAGACTATTTGGGATTCACATTCCATGTGAAATTCTTATGGAAGTTGTTCAAGACGATGAATGACATTATGATGGACTTCAAGTCACCCGTCCTCAGTCAAAACACTCTAACAAATCAGTTAATTAAGTAGAAAAACTACTAACTAACTAACTAACTACTAACTAACAAATCAGTTAATTAATTAGAAAAACTATTATATCTGATCTATCCTACTTTAATATACTCCTATAATGTCTAAAGAAGTTATATCACTTTCCCAGGGACAAATGCAACTGCATGTATTTTATTTGTGTTTAAGTATATATGTACATACATATGTACACACCCGCACATGTACACATATGTTTTAGGGAGCCTGTTCAGTCCTTTAAAATATTTTTTTTAAAGATTTTATTTATTTATTTGACAGATGGAGATCACAAGTAGGCAGAGAGGCAGGCAGAGAGAGAAGGAGAAGCAGGGTCCCCACCAAGCAAAGAGCCTGATGTGGGCCTCGATCCCAGGATCCTGAGATCATGATCTGAGCTAAAGGCAGAGACTTTAACCCACTGAGCCACGTAGGTGCCCCTGTTCAGTCCTTTAAAGAGAATTGAACCGGCAGTGACTCTTTAATCTGTTATAAAGAGCTATTGTAGCAACAATTATATTTTACTTCGTCACTTTCTAAGCAAATAAATGTCCAACATATCAGACTTATTTAAAAAGGAAATATTTGTTTTATGTAACTAGCAGATGACATTATCACCACTTACATCTCTATACATATTTTTAAATGCTTACATATATATACACATACATATCTATACATAGATATGTATGTGTGTGTGTGTGTGTATATATATATATATATATATAAAGCTTAAGGTGCTGTATTATTCTTTTATTTATAAAACATATTTTTTTAAAAATTAAGTAAACTTCATTTAGAATATTCAGTTCTGGGGTACCTGGGTGGCTCAGTCAGTTAAGCAGCTGCCTTCGGCTCAGGTCATGATCCCAGGGTCCTGGGATTGAGTCCCACATTGGGCTCCCTGCTCAGCAGGGAGTCTGCTTCTGCCTCCCCTCTGCCTTAATTATTATCCATGACTGGATTGCAATATTCCTAGGCCAAAGACCGTATCTGACTTATTTATCATCAATTTTCTAATCTTTTCAGTCATGGGTACACATGGTACACAGTAGAAGTTTAATAACTCAAAGTTAAATGATCGCAGGGGTGGATCAATGGGTGGATGGATGGATGGATGATGGATGGGTGGAAGGAAATGAATCCTGGCAGGTAATGATACGACAGTGAAAACGAGGAGAAAAAAAAGCACACACATATAAACACAAACGCTGGTAACCCAGACGAGGAAAACTAAAGATTTCAGTGACTTCATCTAGCAAACCTTTATGAAATATCAGGCACTGAGTTAAACGTGAGGCTGTGATGATGAGGAACAATTAATAGTGGTTGGCCACATGGGGTTTACTTTCCAATGGGGGAGGTACAAAGAATAAATAAATGAACATAGTGATGAAGATAATCACCTTATTTGAGTATTGCTGTAAAGATAAAAAAAGAAAAAAAACCCTGCATGATGACATAAGATTCTCTCAGGTGACCACGTTAGATAGGATAGACAGGGAAAGCTCAAGAAGAGACCTCTCATTGGGAGTCAATAATGTGAAGAAGGAGGAAAAGAGCGTTCCCCTGAGCATAGGCGGAGAGCTCCTGATTGCTGGCAGGGGTGGTGAAAAAAGAGTCATGCATGCTTTAAGAGAGTCAGTAGTCCCTCGTCGGGAGACATTCTTTGTCTTCCTTACTTAAACATACATGGGACTTGGGGCGCCTGGGTGGCTCAGTGGGTTAAGCCACTGCCTTCAGCTCAGGTCATGATCCCAGGGTCCTGGAATCGAGCCCTGCATCAAGCTCTCCACTCAGCGGAGAGCCTGCTTCCCCCCCTCTCTCTGCCTGCCTCTCTGCCTACTTGTGATCTCTGTCTGTCAAATAAATAAAATCTTAAAAAAAAATTATATATATATATATATAATTTTTTTAATAATATATATGACTCTCTAACACAGTTAACATGAGAATTTCTAGGGTAGTATGTTTGAAACCCAGATAGCCAGAATCCTACTGTTTTGCCAAGGGGTGGGACGCAGCTGTTTGTATATTATAAAAGCTTCCCAGGTGCTTCTGTATAGGATACAAGAACAAGAACAGCAAGAATACTATCATCTTGTGGTTTCTCCTAGCTAAAAATGACAGTCACAGAAAAATACTATTAACCATTATAGAAATAATCATACCGTTGAGAACACCGCTAAATCTACTCTTTCCAACAATTTTAACAAAGGAGACAATCTGAACCATGTTATGTATACCTGAATCACTTTAATCTCCCTCAGAAATAATTATCTATTAAATATCTACTTGTATACATCAAAAATTTTCAATTCGAATTGCTCCAAATAAGATAATTACTTAAGGAAAATTATAACTGGTAAGTCTGTTTCCCCCAGTTTAGTCAATCAAACAGTCATCTACTAAATGTGGTCCTCAGACAGCATTATCAGCGTCTCCCAGAATTTGTTAGAAACACAGAATTCCAGGCCACCCCAGACCTACTGAATCAGATCTGCATTCTGACAACTTCTCAGGCAATTTGAATGCACAATAAAGTTTGAGAACTTCCTGAGCACTACTTTATGTGCCCAATCCCACATTTGAACACATACAAGCAATACAAAATGACCAGAATTTAACTATGTCCAGCAGGATCTAAACTGTTATAGCTGGGAAGAAAAAAAAAAGAAAAGAAAAGAAAAGAAAAAGGAAGAAATCTAATAGTTTTCAGAGATTTTAATTTGAATTTGCATGTGAGCCCAAGTCCTAAGTCTGGTTGGTAATTCTGACCTATAACATGAGATTTTCTGATCAATTTGTTTCCAAATATGCAAACTCACTGTAAGGATAACATAATACTACCATTAACCCTCAATAGATAGCCAGAATCCCACCATTCTTTTTAGGCTAGATTATAATAAAATCACTTTCTAATCGGTTTCCTCCTTCCATATTTGCTCCTATTATAGTTTTTCTTCCAATAAATTGTTAAACTCCATGACTTCTTACCTTTTTTAAAAACAAATATTTTTAATTTTTAAAAGTAACTCTGCCCCCAATATGGGCTCAAACTCACAACCCTGAAATCCAGAGTTGCCTCCTATACCATCTGAGCCAGTCAGGCACCCCACCAGCTCAGTGACTTTTTAAAGACCTTTGGCTTATTTTTCCCCTCCCTAGTTTATCTTTGGTAATTACAGCATATGTACTTATGGTGTCTGTTCAAATGGTAACACTTTAAAAAAATTTTCTTGAATACTTCATTTAAAGTAGACTTCTCATCCACTTCCCCCTTTCTCTCTTCATGTATCTTGCATTTTTCTCCATGGTTGTTATCCCTCCCTGTAAGTGCATTATATCATATTACTAACTACTTAACTGTCTATGTTCACAGTGGAGTATAAAATCCAGGAGGTAGGGACTTCATCTTTCATGTCCACCAGTGATTAGACGTATGCCACATAAATAACAGAGGAAGAAGAAATAGTTCTTGAGTAAAAGTTGAGTGAAATTAGTAATTCTAGGATGTTCAAAGTTGTGTGGTTATATCATTATCAGAACTATTTAACACCTAATATATGTCACTGGGGTAGACTGTAGAGAATGATATATAAAGCAGGATACACCTTCTGGAGATGAAGAGTACAGCTGAGTAATAAATAAATGAATAGAAATAGGGAGGCATATCATACACAAAATAAATTCTTCAGGAGCTAAAAGACGAGTTCAGTGGCAGGAAGTAGAAGAAAGATCATTTTGATACATAGGTCCTATGGTAATGGCATTTTCAAAAGCATAAATGGCAAGCTTTAGAGTTGAGATAGATGAAACATTATTCATCAAACTGTAGAAGTACGTGTGGAACCCATGGTTAGAAAGATAACCAGTGCGCAGTTGATGGTGACTTCACCACCTAAACCAAGGAACCTGTACTTTATTCTCTGAACTTCTTTTCTTTTCTTTTTCTTTTCTTTTTTTTTTGAGAAAAGTGTCATGTGTTCAGAGTAGTGGTTTAAGAGGATTCGTGCAGAACTTTTGGAGGATGCACTGGCTCTGGAAGAGGCTGCAGGGCCACACAGCTGGCTGGGAGATTCCAAGTCATCCATGACAGGTAGCCTAGCTGAAGGAGTGGCTTTGGGAACAATAGGTATTAAAATGAGTCAATGATACATTAAATGATAGAAGAGCACGTAACAGCGAGAAATACTGTGGGAGTAATTGCTACCATCACCATCTTTATCACTATTACCACACGTAAACATATCACAAATCTTTTCCCCAATCAGAGCTCCAAGGGCACTAATCTAAGCTGTGTAGAAAACAATTCTTCCCGAGATAAGGATATTATCATTTTCTGGTGATTTAAAACGCAAGTCAGCGGGCTGCATTCTACAATGATATTTCTGGCAATTAGAAACAGAAAAATAGGAGTTCACTCTTATCCTCTCAGAAGAAGCCATGATCTCACCCCTACCCCCATAAAGGGCCTTTTTTTCTTCTTTCTTTCTTTCTTTTTTTTTTCAAATAGTCAACACAAGAGATAAGAGTTTTTCCTATGTTGCCAAGTGCCTTTATTTGTTTGTTGGATAGGAAATCCCACATACATTCTTCATTGTTTCCTCTTTCTAACAACAGTTTTCTTAACCAAAAATGAGCATATTAAAATCAACCTGAAAGATCGTGAGGATTATTAAGTGGTGAAATATAAATTAAGTCTTGGTCTTCGTGTTGGAGGAAGACTTTAATAAATACTTGTACTTTCTTCCCCGCCAACACCTTGTATGGTATCTTGACAATGTTAATTCTCAGAATTGCTTATCAAATAAGTGAACATTGTTGAATTTGCATTACACATTGAACACTTATTTATTTAAAGATTTTATTTATTTATTTATTTGTTTGTTTATTTATTTATTTATATGAGAGACAGAGAAAGAGACAGAGCAAGGAGGGGAAGGGGCAGAGGGAGAAGCCAGTCTCCTCTGAGCCCAGAGCCCTGCTCTGGACTGGATCCTAGGACCCTGAGATCGTGACCTGGATTGAAGGTGGATGCTTAATCAACTGAGCCACCCAGGCACCCTAGCATTAAACTTTTAAACCATTGACCAACAAATTTGCAAATGCCCAGATGTCAATGTCTTCATACAAATATCTTCTAGTGTTAAAACTTAACTGTAAGTTGGACATTTTTCTCTTTGTCTCTCTAATCCACAAATTTCCCTTCCTATATATTTGTATAGTTATTTTCTTTTCCTCACAATATTCAACTTCATGTAATTTCTTCAGTGTCTTATTTCATGGCCCACAATTTATACGTTTTTTGATGCTTTTGTATTGATTTCTCTATGTGCTTTTTAATCCCTTTTGTTCCCTTCTTACCAAATGGACTAATTTTTTTATTGGATCCCACTTTTATTTTATCCAATGCTATTAATTTGTAATTTTAAAATATGTTTATAAAAACATAAATTCTTGATCCCACATTTTATGCACCCTAAACCACTTACTCTCTGCTATCTGTGCTTCTTTCCTACTTAATGAAATTCTTTTCCAGTCTGCTCTGTAAACATATTCCCATCTCTTCACACAATTTGTGCCCAAGTTATTGTATTCCTAATTGGGTTAGAAAACTCATCTTTATGGGGCCTTTTACGTGTTCTATGCACTTATGGTTGTCGGTAAACAAAACAAACAAAAATAATAAATAACAGGTGGGTAGCTAAATATATAATTGACTGGGAATCAAGCTTTTCCAGAGGAGGAAAAGGCTATGACAGAAGAAGTCTACATAGATGACACCGAGTCCAGTAGGAACACAAGTGGTGCTCAACTGCCACCTTTAATAGACTAAAACCTGTTATTTTTCATCAATAGAAAGTAAATGTTTTTACTTATCTACCATTTTTTTTCAGAGATGTATTGTAATAAATGTTATTATTACCATACTTATTTTTACAGCACCAAACATGAAATCTCTCTTCTGTCTCATCATGATCCCCTTCTCAGTAGGTACAGAGGAAGATGGACCCAATGGAAGATGATTAAAACTGTGTAGGTGCCTGGGTGGCTCAGTGGGTTAACCCTCTGCCTTCGGCTCAGGTCGCGATCCCAGGGTCCTGGGATCAAGCCCCACATCGGGCTCTCTACTCAGCGGGGAGCCTGTTTCCTCCTCTCCCTCTCTCTGCCTGCCTCTCTGCCTACTTGTGATCTCTGTCAAATAAGTAAATAAAATCTTAAAAAAAAAAAAAAACTGTGTAGGCGATAACCAAAATTTAGAAGTTTCTAATCTAAAATAAATAAGCTGGTTAGGATTCCTTAACCTTAGCAATTCCCTCTTCTCATCTCCTACCTCCTACCTGACAAAGGAGGGGCCATGATGATGGTGGGCTTGATCTGGGGACATCGCCAACCGCAAGCCTTTCCCCAACTCCACACCCCGTGATGTCACCATGTTAGCTTACAGTGGCCTGCAGTGGGAATGTGCATGCTCTGGATATTAGTGAAGGCTACACATCATGACTTTCCCCCAGAGATGAACAGCGACTAGCACAGCACTGGGGCAGGGCCCAGAGATCTGTGGCAAAGACACCCTGGAAATCACTTTGCTTCAAGCTTAGAGGGTGAGTAATCCCTGAGAAACAAGAAAGGCAGATCCTACGATCTTGACTAGGCTGAGCAGAATTCAGGGATTAACCAACAAGAGGCTATTCTGGAAGAAAAGATCAAGAACAGAGTTCAAGGTGAGAGTACGCAGGGAAGCCTGGGAAAATTCTCTGAGCTGAGAAAGGGGGAGCCTCACATCCTTTTGTATCTGACAGCGGCAGTCTCTTAAGGGGAAGGAGGGGGGTGGGGCTCCTAGGGGTTGGGTTTAAAGCTTCTAAGGTGAATGGGGTACAGCATTAAACAACAGGGGATTTTTGAGGGTCATAAGCCTGCAGAGGAAGCAAGACTCCGGACAAGTAACAGATGTACTTGGTGAGACTAGCTTGCTTGTACACAGTGTAGACCATCTCCCCCGCACAGAGCTTTGCATGGGGCCCATCAGCCCCCACTCCCTGCAGGTTGAAGGCACAGCCACAGCCCTGGTGAGCAATGGAGAGCCCTGGCTCCCTGAATTCCTGACTCTAGAAGCCCATGACCTTTTTCGTGGAGAAGAATAAGGTCTCAGCAGGAAGATATTGTGTAAGAGGAAAAAGGCCTTGGAGCACCCAAGCCAGAATGCTCAAGTGTGTACAGAGTGCATGAGCACATATTCAGGTTAAGTGCCTTTCTCCAACATTAATTCGTGGGAAGTATAGAGCTCTTTAGGATGCAAGTAATAAAAGCTCAACTCAGACTTGTGTGAACAAAAAAAGAATGAACTGATCTGTCTCTCTCCTCTTTTGTTGTCCGTTAGAATTATTTCTCAACAGATTTTTCTCTCATAGAGTGTTCACACGGATGTGTGCTTCAGCATTCAGGCAATCAGCTGAGGAGAGATTTCCTATTTCCGGAAACTTTTGGCAAAAAGTTTTCAGGGGGCTTCTCATTGTCTTGGCTGTGGTCACATGCCCTTCCCTGATCCAACAAACCGGGCGCAGAGAAATGTATTTTGTCCTGACCTGAAGTCGGGATCCACATATGGACAAGAGAACAGGCGCCATGAACTGAGAAAGGGAAAGGGGGTTTTCTCAAAGGAAGAGGTACAGACTGGACATAGAGACACATCCTCTATAGTTGTCTTCTCATTAGAGTTACAGAGAATTTAGCAATGACTTCTAAGTGTAGATAAAAGCTTAATTACAATGACTCCATCTAGGACATTGTTTTCTTTCTTGCTAGTGTTTATAAGCTCATTTTCATTTTCCCCAAACTTCTCTAAAATTTTTCTCTCCTACACATGCACACTGCTCTTTCTTTCTATGTCACTGGGCAAGTTTCCAGACAGGCTGCTCAACCCCTATGTGCCATGCCCACCCTCCTTTTGGCTTCCAGATCTGTACCAGGGTTGGGTTTTCTTGGTGGCTGGTCTCCTATGCAATCTGCTTCTGTCAAACTAAGGCTGAAGCACTTAGGAGAGGCTATGTTGCTTCAGCCAAAAAAAAAAAAAATCCATTGTTTAAGTGAGAAGGGACTGCTTTATTAGCAGAGAGAATCTAATAAACTTTCTACCTAAGGTATTATTTTTATTCATAACTCTGAAAGTTTAATGAATCAAAGACTAAGTTATATGCTCTGTAACTTTCTATAGCCCACATTAGGTAACTTATAAAATGAATAGTACAGAAATGATAGAATAGCAATTACTTAATCTGAAAGCACAATTATGGACTTCCTACTAAATATAGGAATACAACACAATAATATAGTAATAGATTAAGAATATTATTCCTAGTAAATAATAGTAAATAATTACAAAATTAAATGATTTCATTTAATTAGAATTTTGAGGATCAAAGAAGTTTTGCAACTTTCCATTTTAAAAAGTTGCTTAATGGAAAAAACTAAAGGTCAGCATTACTATGGACAGAATGACCCAAAACCTAGACTAATTATTGCTGTCACTGAATGGTTTGTTTACTTTTTGCCTGTGCTTCCTAACACTTGTATCTGACATCGGCATCGAAGAGGATGAATTGATTTGTGAAATGTTTGTTCTGATAACTGGAAAAATGACTAAGGTGGAGGTTTCATGTTATTGTAAGTAACCCATTTCTGTACGCAACAATATGAAAATAATTCCCTATCTTTTAATGTTCACACCTCTAGTCATTAGCCAGTTTGTTGTCTATCTTAGATTAATGAATATCAGCTAACTTTGGAAATAATTTGCCTGTCCCCTGACTGCACTTCCTGGTTTGCCTGGGATGCGTCTGCTTGATGCCTGTTTTGCCAGTGTAATTTTAAATGTACCTCCTTGCACTCCATAAAGTGTTTTAGTTCAGAGAATGTAAATAAGCTAAGTTTATGGTACATATGAGAATTATTTTTGTTTTGAGATGATGGAATGCTTGCCAAAAACAGAGGAATTGGGTAATGAATGGGGTCATAAAAATAGCTTTCTTCCGAAATCTTTAACATTTGATGAAGCTAGATATGTACATTGCCCTGAGATGGCTGAGAGAGAGTCTATGAATATAGGAATTGACTTGCATTTGATGATCACTCTTGCTCAGCATGCAAAATAGCAAACATCTTAGACGGGAATGAAATGTCCACCCGTGTGAGGAAATTTATCTCAAGATTGGACATGAGTCTTAGAAATGATTTTCTGTTTTATTTTCTAATTAAAGAAACAATCTAGACATGCAGACAATGGGCCATGTATCAATAAATTTCAAATCTTTAAGACTTCCTGAAAATGCTTTATATTTTCCTTTGGAAAAACTATATGAAGAGATTTAAGCATGGAGGAGAGGCCAAAACCATGTGCTATGTCCTTAAAGATATCTGGTGTTCAAATCTCAGCTCTATCACTTATTATTTCAGACTATCGTACTTTGATTTTAAATTGCATTATTAACGTACTGTGCACGCATAGAAAACACACTCTCATATAAAGCTTCCTAGAAATCACAGGTTGGCACACGATCATTTCTTTCCTTGGTTATAACAAGCATTAAGGTTAGTATTTGTTTGTCTGGTAGTGTGTTTTCCCACCCTATTTTTTTCTTCCTTGGAGTTATAACCCAATCTGTGTGCACCCAGAAAATAGTCTATGGCTTTCTTTCAGTGTTTACATATTTAATTCCTGAGGTGAAATACCTGCTAAAATGATTTATGTTTGCTTTTGATGGACCTCCAACAACATAGAAAGTCTAAGATATTCTCCATGGCAGAAATACTTATTACTTTGTAACCTAGTAGTTATTTGTGCTGCCTTTTAGTGAGGCAAGAGGGAGGGTAAAACTGAAACTGTTAGTTCAGGTTTAAACATTCACTGATACTTTTTTTCCCCCCAGTATTGTACAATCTTAGCTGGGGAAAATATGTACATTCGTTTTGAAGCCATAATCTTACTTTCAGTTTGTATGCCGGTCCATTGTGTAAATATGAATTTTTAAGCAATTTAGCATTTCATCGAAGTAACAGGGCACTTGATTTTCTTTCATCCATATGAAAACAATTAGGAAAAAGTGCCACTTATCTTAAATAGTATTTGTCAGATTTTCTTCATCAAACTTGGTAAATACAGATCTCTTGACATTTTGATGAATTTTCATCACTCTGTGGTAAACCTAAGTGACTAGGCTGTGGCCCGTGAACAGCTTTTGTTTCTATGTGACATTAAAATGTATTTTTTTTAAAAAAGCAAGATTATAATGAATATTCAAAATTAGATTCATTCTCCAGCATGTGCACAATAGGTCAGAAGTCGTGGCTGGAGAACACTTACTAGTCAATCTCGAGGTTTTATTATTTCTTATGAATCTCATCTTTTCACATGATTCAGAGATATAACTATCAAAGAGGAAAGCCAGCTAAATATATACAAGTTCCAGTCTACCTAGACAGTTTGAAAATTCATTTCACATGTGGTTAAGTTAAAAGTTGGTATTTCTCCCTAGCAGTGTATTGTCTTGACTCAAAATTTCTTGGACCGTATGTTCGAAACAGTTTGAAACAGACATTATAAATGAAGAGTAATCAGTTACCATAGTTCAGAGCATTTTCTTCAAATACTCTTCAATTCTGTTCCAGCAGAATTTTATTTACTCAAATATAAATCTTTTTTTTTAATACTCTAGAGCCCCATCCTCAACAGAACACCTCATTTTAGTACAATTGTTTTTATAGTCTGTCACAGGGTGATGATGATAAATGGAAAATGATTAAGTATATTGTTTGTCAGGTTTCTTCTTTCACAATTCAATAAATATTCCCAGAGTCCTCCCTTGTCACCTTACTCATAATGATTATCAAGTGGAAGATATGCTTTAAATTCAAGAATGAAATCTAGTTTTCATTTTGGTTGCTCTTCTTTGCCAAATGTATAAAATATGAATTCAAATTTTGGATGCCTATAAACCAATTTAATCTCTTAGATATATTAAATCTTTTATTTGGGGGCTTGAACTATTTAAAACTTAAATGAGGGAAAAAAACCACTTTGAGCTTTAATTCAGTGGGAGGTATATATGTAATTCATTGAGGGGCATATTCATAATATAATTCTTTTATGTTGGCTGTGCTTTTAAGGTTTAAAACACTGGTTTCCACATGTAATGCACTTATTCAATGAAAATTTATTACATTTACTAGTTATTAAACCCCAGAAACAATTACTAATGAGAATAATGAGAAAGAAAAAAGAGAATAAAACAAATTTTTTTCCTAAATATCACCCACACTGGCCTTTGTGTTCTCTGAAATTTCCACTTTTTTTTTAACATTTTTGATACTAAGTTATAAAGATTCTCAGTTAAAAAGACTAACTTTATTATTTCTTTGTCTGTTTATTTCTAAGCTTCCTTCTTCAAAATAGTCTTAAAGTCACTTACACATTTATCGCATCAAATACAATAAGGCAATAAATTAGAGATATTTAAGCAAGAAGAGACTATCACTAGGGAAATTAGGATTTGCACGACCTACATTTTTATGGCATTTTATGGCTTTCAAGGTCCTTTTTTTATTTAAGATTTTTGTTACTATATTCTTCCTGTTATCCTGTGCGTAAAGCAATCCAAATATTTGGTTTCCTATTTTTCGATTAACACCAATGAAGTAAGGGTTTTTACCGTTTTTATAAGTGAGGAAATGAAGGTTCAGAGACTTCAAATACCTTACCCAAAGTCACACAGCTACTTAATGGTAGAGCTAGAATTTGAACTTGTCTGGTTGGCTCTACAGTGTGCTACTAAGAATACTGATTAGCTTTATAAGCTGAAGCTCTAGTCCATGTAAACTCAGCCAAACCTTTGCATCTTTTGGGTCCAAGCTAAATCTCTTCTTTAATGGGGCCTCTCCAACAATTAAAGCCATTTCAAATGATCAGTTTTTTGAGTTATTGTACATGGCACTCAATTTGACGTGCAATTATAGATTGTTATCCAATATTATTTATGAGTGTATGCATTCCTGACTTCTCTCCCTATGATATTTAAGTAAAAGCAAATTATCAGTGTATTTTGTATACTTGCTCACTCTAAAATTGCCCTTGATTTCTGAATGACACAACATTGCCCTCACCAAGGTTTCAGTAATAACTCTACTATGATTGATATGGTGTGGTAGATGAATTCTCAAGAGGGCTGCCATGATCTCTGCCCCCTGGTCCTGCAACCGTGACTAGGTTATATTATATGGCAAAGATTATGGTGTCACTCCCTTGATTTCATTATGTTTTATGGCAATAATGAACAGATTTTGCAGATGTACTTAAGATCTGAAAACAATTGACTTTAATCAAAAAGGAGATTTTTGTGGGTGGGCCTCGTTTAACCAGGTGAGCCCTTTAAAAGAGATTCTAGGTGTGAATGAAAATCTACTGGCCTTGTTGAAACAGGCAGCTATGCTATGTTATGAATTGTGTATGGAGAGGAGTGGTCTCTAGGAGCTAGGGCCTGAGTTCTGCAACCAAAAGGAAGTGAATTCTGCTAATAATCATGTAAACTGGAAAAAGAATCTCTGAGCCTCAGAAAGGATAGCAATCTAACCTGACACCTTGATTATGACCTGTGCAATCCTGAATAGAGAACTCAGCCAACCTGTGCCTGAGCTCTGACCCATGGAAATGGTGAATTAGAAAAAAAAATGTATTTTGTTTTGAGCTGCTAAGTTGGAACAACTTGTCCCAATTTGTCACACTGTCATAGAAAACCAATACATAATGTCACATCTAATACACTATAAAACTTGTTACTTTTTATGAAAAGTAAATATATATATTATGTACATAAACTTGTTAATTTTCATGAAAATTATATATATTATATATAAATTATCTATATATTATATGTCTTATACATAAATTATTTATGTACACACACACACACAAGACATGTCTAGTTTAGCATCAACATCTTTATTTTAGAGTTTTAATTGCACAATCTTCATTATAGTTTTGGAGCCACTCTAAAAAGTTTATGAGAAAACATCTTTTAAAGGAAATTGCCTGGTAATTAAGAATATTTTCGGGGAGGGGGAAAGAAAGTTGACATTAAGCTTAAAAGTTTAATGTCTATTTGTTGAAAGCAAAAGAGAAGAATTTAAGTAAAAACTGGCCTACAAGATCTATAAAGTATAAATAATGTAGTGTCATGTTAATATTTCAATGCCCCTGTTTGAAGATTTTTCTAAATATGTCTTTCTACTATACTACCATTTCCCCCATCAAAATTTAACATGTAAAATAAATTTGCATCATAGAAATAAAATTCTCAAGTATAAATGTATGAGACAAATATATGACATATCCATAGTCAGAAATGTGTTCAGTGTATACGTATTTCATAAGTAGCCATTGTGATTCCTAAGCCCCTGTCACTTTCTATTTGAGTAAAGTATATTTTGTAGGCTTTTGGGGACATTATGTAAGGACAAAGAAAACTAGTGAGAGTTTTGTAGTAGCATATGCACAATATTACTACACTGCTTATGCAATTTCTACCCATTACCCAAATGGAATTATGATTTTTTTCTAATCCAATTTGTCCTCAAGGTTTTATTTCTCCATCAGTGATATATTGGAAAACTCCTGTAGGCAATAAATACACACAAGATGAGTCGTAATTTTCCACCTCTAAAGTCATATGTCTGGTAAGTGTCGATGTCCCCAGATCAGTTTGGATGTCCACAGGGAAAGCATTTATTTGCACATTAAACATAATTAGCCTACATTATATACATACCGTTTTTAGTTTTCCTTATTGAGGCTGTTCAAGTAACTACTACTAAACTAATGTCACTTTCTCCCTAAAGAATATCATTTCTTTGGTGTGAATGGTCAGTTGATGTCCTCATTCTGCCCTTAATTAGAGTTGGATCTTTGAGCTGCTCATGTATTCATTTACTTTAGCTCCATGAAATTATGACTACAGTAGAGATTGCTGGGCGGATCAGATATATATTAAAGAGCTTTGCCAACTACAAACCCGTTCACAAGTCAGAGTTGTCTGTGTTCTGCATGATTTAATATGGAGCAACTAAATGTGTATTTCCCCATGGGATCTATATTTTAGCAATATATTTTTCATTATGCCCTATTATTGGCTATTGTACACTGACTGACTTTAAGACCCCTTAAGTGAAACCTTCCTTGTTGCTCCTCTTCCCAACCTTTCCATTTTGTAAAAAGACATACCTCCCTTACACCACTAGGGGACAATGGACCTATTTGTTTATATGCTTGTCCTTTGATTTGTCTGTCTTGGCTCCTAGCCTATCAACTCCTCAGAGCAGGAACAGTGTCTTGTGCATTTTTGTTTTGTCAAAACCCAGCAGAGCACATAATGAATAGTAATCACTCAATAAAATGCTTTTGATTTTCCTTTGAAGATGAAATTATGAACAAATAAGTAAATAGTGAAATTTTTAACTGTCAGATCGAAGCAAAGTTTATTGAACAATGTCTGCCTTCAGTCATCAAGTTAAACTTTCTGAGAGGAATATTATTTATACTAAAACAATAACAACAAAAAATACCCTTAAGAATTATGCGAGCAAAGAGTCTGAAGTGTTATAGCCACTGTAGAAAGGCTAAGATACTCTCTTGGTGTAAGAAGGTAGATAACTGGATATTTTGGCAGTAGAGTAAGAGTTAATACTATTTTTTGAGTCTGACCTTAGGTTTAAATTGTGATTCTGATGTTAATCATTATTAGACATAAGCCTCACACCTCATAAATTTAGTCCGCCTGTTTCCACGATCCAGAGCCACGTTAAATAAAGAACAGTTTCACGAAGCATACATTTCTAGAGGGTCCTTTCTTCACTTTTCTCAAATTATGTTTCTTGTCATACAAGCTACCTTTCATGAGCTGTCATGAAGCCCCAAGTATAATAATGCAGATGTTTATGTCAATAAATGACCCATCTCTCTTTCAGTCAACCTGGTTTATAAATAAAACTATATCCCCTCCTTACTGATTTATATCATGCTGAGATCACAATGTCAATTCAAACAAAGAAATGGATGTTCCAGGAACTAGGCATACAAATGTATTATTTCTTCTCTTTTAAATAAGTAAAAGGAACTAATAATAATGTAACATCATTGCCTACCCACTAACAGCAGCCTGGAATAAAGAAAAAAAAAAAAGTCTTCATCTCTTTGTCTTGATGGTGAGATATTACTAGCTTTCATAATGCTAGAGGTACAAATGTTCTCATATTTAAAAACAGTTTGATAAGATCCATATCTCTTGTATATTTCAGTTGAGGTATTTTGTGTTTTATATTGCATCTAATAGGCCTATTCATAAATGAAGAGTATATGGGGAAAAGATGAGCATCACCTCATAACAAGACATTGAGATAAACTATCCAAAATGATGAAAGCTCCCAAATGTACATGGCCTTTATATTCATTGCTTTTTCTATTCAAATATCAAAGTGCTTCAAGTGGCTTTGATGACATACTTGTGAATTCAGCAAGTGCTCACCTTTGGCTCTTAGAGGCTATGCAGATTGCTTTTACTTGTTTGGCTTGAAAAGAAGGGCCAAGAGTGTGTAGCGGATACATAACACCTTAAAACAATTTCTCACATTGTCCTTAGCTACTTTACACAAACTTGCTGGAATTCTCCCCACAATCTTCAGGCAATGATAAGAATAAATGTCAAATATTATTAGTTCTGGAGTATAACTACTAATTTTGGTTTCGACTACACAGTACATATAAAAACCTTGGAACATTTCCAGTTGTCTTCACTATCATTTAGTCCTTAAAACCCAGAACAGACATTTAAAATGAAAAAAAAGAAAAAAAAAGTATACCATTATATTGTGGCGGCAGATGCAAGTTAGCATTATCGGAAGATGAATACTTGTAGCCTTCACTGGCAACCTGATCAGATATATTCTGTATAATTAAATAAGGGATGGGTTTAAGAAATAAAATTACAACATCTTGGGCAATGCTTTGTGAATAATGAAGTAAGCAGAAGAGAGACGATAAAAAGTCCAAGTGTGATTAGCGGTTGCTCTTCATGAGAAATTTTTTCCACCTCTAATTTGACTCCTCTGCAAAGCTTTAATGAATACTTTCTTCAGTGATACTGTTTGTTGTTTTAAATATCATCATGGACTCTTTGCAATGTTATTACCATATGAAGATGACACATTGGCGAACTTTAGAAAATACCAAGCGGCTCTTGGCATGATATGTCTATGTTAACTCATTTAAACCAGTTTTGGGCTCTTTCGCATGAATGTTAAGGTTATCGCAATTCCAAAAAGAAACTGGAGTTTTCAGAGACTTGCCTTGTGAAGAAAAAAGACTTTGAAGGAAGCAAGAAATATTAGTACATCGAACAAAGTGACAGACAAGGTAGTTTAACTTGTTGGTTTGTTTGCTGAAACTCAAAAGTAAATATACTGGAGCTGAAAGTGTCCCATTTTTATCCGCCTGCTGCCGTAATGGTTGTGTTACTTCAGGGCTTCTACTTCAATAATTGATCAGGGTTTGTATAGCACCGGCTAAGAGCAAAAATAAGAGTGTTGCTTTGAACAAACTGCTGCAATGTGATAGCATTAGGCACAGAAACAAGATTCGGGAAATATAGATATAGAAGAAACAGGAAAAAGATGGATACATTGGGTGGTAAACACTGCTCCAGGCTAGAAAGTAATGAGAATTTTTCCGTAGAGAGTTTTGACCTGCTATTCAAAAATTGTTTCTTGTCTTAATAAATCCTAAAAGTGTAATTTACTTGCAAAAGGGAAAGAACAAAGGCACCAAAATTTTTTTGATAACAACACTTGTTAAGGTTGATAAGTTGGGTTCCAAATGTGTGAAGAAAAATGGGTGACAGTTTGTTTTAAGGTGACAGCCTAAGTGTTCAGATACTTCCATCTTTTGCTACTTATCAAGCAGTAGCCCCATTGTAGCTTCCACTGTATGTTTGTGTATCTGGACTACGCCGAAAGGGAAGGAGCTGGATTCATCTAGAAAATGTACTTAGATCTATTGGTAAATTGACAACCACAGAGCTCTATAATTTTTCTTAGGCTTGTAAAAATAAGACTTTTTTTGGTAGTTTTTTTTTTTTTTTTGGTCTGTCTCTAATTTGTTTTGCATTGCAAATAAGAAACACCAATCCTTTCAGAAAAAAAATTTTTTTTTTCTTGAGTTTCCAAAGACAATAGTTATTATACTTTTCTTCTTTTTTTAATTTGAATCTCGTAGGATTCACAGAGGGATCAGTTGGTAGGTGTCAACCACTGCGTACATGTCTGTGTCCATTTGACCAAAACGTGCATTTGTCCTATAAGCTAATACAAATTTTCATTTTGACCTTCTTGATTGTGCATGTACACACACGTGCGCAGTCAACTTAAAGACTGGAAAGCATTAGGTGGTTAAGTTTTAGAGTAACTTTTACAGCATTAGGTACTGTAACCTGCTACTGTAGTGTGGCTATAGTGAAAAAATGTGAAACAAGATTGCTGAAATTTCATCATTGTGTAGAAAAGAAACTGTGATGTCAAAAATAATGTGATCTTTCCCCATTAACATCTACTTCTATTTTTTCCCCATTAACATCTATTAACATCTATTTCGAAGAGGTTATTTATTCATTTTATGCCTAATGAATTATCATGGAGAAGAAGAAAATTAAGCAGTTTTGTATTTCAGACTAAAAGTAAGCAAAAAAGCGTATAAAATAATGTGCTCTCAATTATGGAGACTCTTCAAGGTAAAAGTGATATCCCAAATAATTGCTTCAGACCTCTACTTTGTGTGTACACACACCACTGTAATTAAAAGGCAAGCATTGGGTTGCGAATTTTATGATCCAGATTGGCTTTTCCACCACGAATTTTTATAATGTTCATAGAGCTCCACAATCAAATGAGTTTGAAATGTTGAACTAAATAAAGATAAATAGATGTTTTCACTAAAGAAATTCTCCTGGACTTTAAGATGCTGTTATACTCTACAAACCTCCATGCAGGGCCAGGAATGCTGTGTTCCCAAACATATCTCGTCATGAGCATTTTCGTTCAGAATCTCAAGGGACTAGTGAGTCTTGGTACATACCTTGAGAGATACTGATCTTGACCTATACCAGCACCAACCTGGATTAGCTGTAAGATGAGAAAATCACTTTCCTTAATTCTTTGGCTTGCTAACTTAAAAAAAGTTTATAGAATTCCCGGTATATTTCACAAGAATTTAAAATACTCTTGAAAACTGTTGTAATAAAATAGTATTTAAAATGAAAATGATAAAACTGTTAAACGCTGAGTCAGAGCGGTTGACTAACCTCGTTAACCAGCTAAAACCATTTATTTGGGCAGTTGTCTCCCTGCATGTATAATTTTGTTCAGGATTCAGCAAATTTCTCTATAGCATACACTTTAGAGAATCTCACAATGAGTTGAAAGCATAAATATTAAATGTTTAAATGCCAAGGAACTGTTTAAAGTGATTTGAAATTTTCTTCTATTCGTTTCATGTACATTTATTATGCCAAGAAGTTACCTAGGACCTGGGGACACAAAACTGAAAAACGCAGGATCTGTATGTAAGGAGATATGTAGGCAGGGGAGACACACACACAAAAATAATAAACAAGAATCATTCGGTGTGTTAAGGCTTATGGTGTGCTGGAAACATCGAGTCCGATGGGTGCGTGTGGTAGGGGTTGGGTAAATTATTCAGACTGGGAAAAGCAGATAGTAACATTTGAGCTGGTTCAAGAAGGAATTGAAGGAATTATTTAGGCAGAGAAAATATATTCCAAGAAGATAGGATGGCAAATACACAGGCATGGAAAAAATCATGGTATGGTTCATGATCCAAATATAAAGCTCATGGGGAGGGGAAGGAAGCAGGAATGGCAAGTGAAAACAAGAAAACAATGACAGAGCTTTTAAATGTTATGCCCGGGGCTTGGATGCTTTCCTTTGGGCACTGGAAGAACCACTAAAGGACCTACATATGTGAGAGGCGTGATAGATGATGTAGAAAAAGCCAGCAATAGAGGACACCTGTTTTTTTCTGACCTGTGTGAATGCAGGAGAGCCCAGCTACACATTGGGGATAGAGTTCAAAGACTTGAAAAATTGTATCAGCTAACAAAGTTTACCGAGGACAACTTCTCCTTGTTATGGAATTTAAAAACAAAATAATTAGGGCACCTGGGTGGCTCAGTCTGTTAAGCACCTCACTCTTGAGTTTAGCTCAGGTTATGGTCTCAGCATCCTGGAATTCAGCCCCACATCAGGCTCTGTATTTAGCAGGGAGTCTGCTTGAGATTCTCCCTCTCTCTCTCTCTCTCTTTCTGCTCTGCCCTCACACGTGCTCTAAAATCTTAAAGAAACAAAAACAAAATAATTAGTTATTATGTGGTTGTATTCTCTATCACTGATTTTCAAATAGTTCATACCCTCTGAATCCTTTGCTTATGGTTCCTGCAATAAAGAAAACACAGTGAAGAGGAAATGACTTCATTTGCTTGGTGGAGATATTGGTATGAGAAGCCCTAGGAAACAAACCAACTTGACTCTCAGGAATTTAGGAAAAATCCTGGGAACACAGTGAGACAGTGATTGAAAACCACTCTTCTATATTGAAAAATCACACATGAACCAAACATGCTAACTGACTTACTTGGTATTTAAAGAAGGCTTTTTTTGCTTTAAAAAATTCTTGAAATTCTTGGTTTTCTTTCATCATTCAATAATATTTACTGAGAGCATACTACTTACCAGGCCCTGGCTAGACATGGGGAAAAACAGTGGTGAACACAGACAACATTGCTATGCCCAAGTAGTTTATAGGTTAGAAGGAAGACAAGCAAATCACTCCCTAAGTCAGTATGAAGCTACTACTCCATAAAGTTATCAGAGAGACCTCCAAGGTGCCACACACAACTATGCAGGTGGTTGATCTGGTGAGTCTGGCCAGTCTGGCTTCCTGTGGACAGGGTCATTCATGCAAGAACGGCAGAAGGTGGAGTTACATGGTGAAGGAGGGAAATGCCAGGCAGATGGAAGAGTATGTGCAGAAGTTCTATGAGGACAGTGAGCGGGATAAATCTAGAGAGCTGTCTACTGGCTGGTCTAGCTGGTGGAGGGTAGGGGGTGGGGAGGCAGGTGGTAGCATGTGAAGTGAGGGAGGTGAGAGGGAGGGGCCGAGATTTTAGAGGGTCTTATAGGCTGAGTTAAGGAGTTAATATTCATCCGAAGACCAATGGGAAGCCATGAAATGATTGAAAGCAATGCAGCCCATGAAGGCTTGTTTTTTGAGGTGACAAGTGGCATTGTTTCTATAGGGTACTTGTGGTGAATATGTCAAAGTTTGAGTTACATTAGGGCTTCATAGATTTTTGCCTACACAGGTTTCTGACTGCCACTGATCTAAGATTCAGGGATTTTTGAAGAATTTAACCTAATGTAAATCACCCCGGATGGAGTTTTCTTTTAGATTTTCATATTTCAGGATCACAGGATTTATTTTCAAAATAACTCCAGGTCAACAAAATGACTGGCAAAATATCAAATAGTATATATATATATATATATATATATATATAATGGAAGGTATGCTGCTTATATGATAGCAAAATTCTACCAAAACACTGGAAGGTTGAATGCCATTGACCTATGATAATTAACTTGAAGAGAAAAACACAGTGTTAAATTAATTGCTCAGCTGGAAATTATTTAGTAATTCTCTGACTTTAAAATCCCAGGAGTTTTCTTCTTGTTATAATATTGTTAGACGTCTTAAAATCATCTTAAAATGTAAATTTTGGAAGGCATCGCTTTCCTTCACTTGTAGCTTGCAAGTGTTCCTCTTTGTGTCTAATAATAATAATAACCAAGGTTTGAGTGCTCAGTGTATAGTGAACAATAAATCTGAGCATTTTACATGATATCCATCATGTTATCTTCACAATCGCTTCCATAAAGTAGTCTTTTTACTCTTATTTACTGACAGAAAACAGGCTGTAGAAGAGATGACTTATCCAAGCTCATACCAGGTAGTGAGTCACTGAGTGGTTTGGACCCCCAAATCCTGTAGATCCCGTTGATTAATTACAATAGCATTCTGCCTATAAAAATAAATGTAGAGTTGTACGTTTCATAGTGCTCAATAAGCTTCTAACCTGTGGGAAGAAGAAAAGGACTGGTATTATTAGCTCAGGGTTACTTGGGTGGGATTCAGTGGCCTTGTGTATTCTTAGGAAGATTGTTGACAGAGAGAAAAATAAAAGATCACAGCGATTAGAATCAGTTAATGTCAGCCTATCTGACATTGAAATACTGTGAGTTAGAAGCATCCAGAATCGCCCCGACCAGTAGAATCTGGACCCTACACGTGGCTACTTGGCAGGCAGTCGGAGATAAAAGAAAGCTTTGTAAAATTAGTATTGACAAATTGTTAGCTAATAGGAGTAAAGAGAGTTTTGGAGGAAGGGTTTATGTATTCCATTTAAGTACCTTCTTGCTGACCCAGTTAGCCTTTTTGTGGCAGACAAATAAAAGGGAAACCTCACACTAGGGTGTGACTTTTGACTCAGCCTTCTATCAAGGAAAAGGAAGTACACAAACTTGTGCACAAATGCCAGGGAGTCGAGATACCTGGTTCAAATTCTGCTTCAATTACTCACTTGCTGAGTGGCTATAAGCTAGTCAAACTTCCTTAACCTCAGTTTTATCTATAAAATTAGCATAACAGGACTTCCCTCACTGTGTTGTTATGAAAACCCTGGGTTCATGGGGCTTCAAAGTCTGTCTTCTTTCCACTATGCCATGCTAGATAATAGAAAACAAAACCCGAGGCCGTTAATAAACAACGGATATGAGGTAATGTGCCTTCTATTAGGGATAACTATTCATTTTTTCATTTTTTCATTGCATGTTCACGATAGTCAGACTGGAGTCTATTGGCTATGCTCCTTAAATATCAAGCTAACTTTTAATATTTACATGAAGACTAGGAAAGGGGTCGTCGTTATTCCACTGTGGCTGTGGAAAGGGAGAGTTGCATAGAGAGATTAGTGACCTCTGGTAGAGGTCCAGCTTTCCCAGGTGGCCATCCTTGATCAAGTATCTTTACTTCTGGCCCTTCGTTTCTAAAGGGAAAGACTAGATGACATAGTAGGCCAGATATAATTCATAAATTGATGATTGGGTTAAGCAAATTTTGATACAGGAGCTAAGCAAAGAGATATAAAGAGCTAGCAAGATGAACTACAGAAAGAACAAATGATACTGCTTATCATTGACATCAAGCAAACCTATAAGGTGTCAGAAGTACCTGGCTATGCCCAGATTGGGTTATATTCCAGAGAATCTTGAATGTCTAGAAAGAAGTCTGGAATTATTCCATTAGGCAACAAATTCACCAAACAAAGGCAGGTCTCAAATCTCTGTCATATCAGCATATGTGAAATCCAGACCTAGACCTTTCTGTTTGAATGATCTTGGATTCCATCTTGTTTTCCTTTGGTGTCCATGGCCTGACCTACTGAGGATCTGTTGCTAAGATTCCCAAGCTATGCTGTTATGTGTGTTCACATAAAATACCATAATATACTTTAAAATGTAGCCAGCAATTGTATTCAGCATCCTGACTGTAATTTGCATTTGGATTATTTAAGCTATCTTGTGTCTCAACATGTGAAACTCTCTGTGTAGAGTATTTTGGGCGTCTCACACACAGCTCTCACATGGTCCATGAATCAATAGGGATCTTCTTTCAGATGAGTCATGTTTCCGTTCTTGATTTTTAAGTGCCTCAGTCACCTAACCCAATGCTTGTGTTCTTTCCTTCTCTTTGAAAACTATGATCAGCATGTTTAAAACTCACTCTTCTTAACTATGGAAACAATACAAATATGACAGAGACGAAAAATATGGGTCTTCTGTTTCTTGCCTCTGAAGAAGTAAGAGCCTTTTGTTCCTGGGGCAGAAACCTGCAAGGGTAGGCTTTCCACACTTTTGTTTTTCTGAAATAGGGATTAAGCTGCAGAACCACAGAGCCATGGGGACAGATTGGAAACCACTTAAGAAAGTGACCAAGAATAAACCAGCAAGGCAAGAGGGGGAGAAGCTAAAGGAAAGAAGATATACAAGTGCTGAGTTTCAAATCAGAGTTTGGAGGGGTTCTGTTGGAGAGAGTAGGGTGATTTTGAGGATGCCCCACACTGTGAGATAGTGGAAGAAATTTGAAAAGAGATTTTTTTCCCTCCTATGATATGGGTGTTATTACGTTTGATGGTGGAAAGAGATTTTTGAGGTACTTCTGTCTTCCTAGTATACACTGTCTCTTGCAGATTACATTATCCTTCCCCTCCCTCCATTGTTACGAGGGGATTTTTTTTCTTTTTTTAAATTTTTAAAGAAATCTGTACTCTTCCACAGGGCCAGGAGAATGCTGAGGTGGACCAGCACATAGCAGCATTGTTCGAAGTGATCATTTATTAACCTTATATCTGGCAACTTCTAAGTTGGAGAATTCATTCCATGGTGGCATGAAGAGCAGGGGTGCTCCGTATCTATACTCTCATTTTCCTGCAGGCAAAGAGTGCTGGTGGGGAGTTTTCGTTACTCTATGAATACCATAAGCATATGGTTCTAGTGGCCTGTGTGGTGAAGGCAGGAGCTTTGAAGAAGAGAATCATTGAAGAAATATTTTTCCTTTCCTATCTTTCTGACATTTGGCTTGACAAAGCTAAAAAGAAAAGTTAAAATAAAAACGATAAATACTAAAAAAGTAGACATGGATCTAGTAAGAAACCAGAATACTGACATTTTCGAACTATGTCAATTTACGTAGCTTTACTCTTTGGAGGACATCTGTTCTTGCTTTCAACTTAATTTTGAACATTGACCAATTGTTTTCCTTTAAATATAGGGCCATCCTCTCTTGTTTGTGGACATGGTTACCTACTGGCACTGCCTTTGTGTTTCTATCATTTTGTCATTTTTATTTATTTATTTATTTACTTTTCTAGCTTCCCTTCTTTAGGGACTTTATTGAAAGGAGGAGCTAAGTCACATTTTTTTTTCCATTTTTATTATCTTAGAAAAAGGCCTACTTAGCAACCAACCATCAAATGTCTGAAGAATCATTTTTAAAAAACATTACTGAATTTGAATGGGGATCTTGTATATTATTTTCTACCATCATACAGATATTTTTTTAAAACCCCATCTACATGACAATTTTACAGATAAAACTAACAGACTTAATACATCTCTGGCAACAGGAGCCAATACATGAGGCTCTCCCCATGATCAATAATTCCATCAAATACACTAACACATTATTGGGGAAATTACTCTGAAATTATATATAATCAATCTCTTTCGCTTCACCCTCTGATCCCTCATGGCCTTTTCTTTTCCTTCTTGGTTGTGGTTATTCTTAGTCTGAAGCAACCAGTGCGTTTGAAAGGAATGGAACCAGAAATCCCTCTCCATCAAATGCTACCTTGCCAACATCATTCTATTTCCCCCTTGCACATAAGCTATAATGTCTCACTTATACTCTGCACTATTGCTAAATAATGCATAGAATATCTCTCCTCAATTTCCAATCAAAGGCATATTAATTATTGTTTCTCCCTGCTGCTTATTTAATGAATTCAGTGACTCCAAATTGCTATGACCAGAGTAATAAGAAGCATTATTAAAATTATGGAAAATTAAGAATTTAACAAAATCCTGGTTATCCTTAATTCTCACCAATCTACTTTATAAGTGTCTTAAAATGTAAATTGTTTCAGTTTGGCAACTTGAAAATTACATTATTTTGAACTTGAAAAAATAGTTTTTGTCATTAAAAGTAAATATAAATCCAATTTTCTATTTGGCCTGTCCCAAATCCTTCACAATGCACATGTGTTATGGCAGAATTGGGGTCAGTTCTGAATTTATGTTTCCCAGCTCCAACAGGATGCATTGTGAGCTCTATGTTCATTTAAGAACAGAATCTTACCCATTGTACATAAAGACAGTATAGACAATTATGATGATTTGGAGATTTGTGAAAATTGAAAGCTATATCCCAAGTATCAACAGATGCTCCTGGGCTTTTCATGGAAATGATGGGCCTTGCTAGTGTTTTGTGGGAAAAAAAAAAAAGTTTGCTCATAAGGGAAATTTGTATGTCAAGAAATACAGGACAGGATAGTCTTTGGAAGGAAATAGTCCTCATTTAGCAGTATAATATTTCATAAGAGAAAGAAGTGCCTGGAACTGGAAAGATGATTTATTTTTTATGCTATTAATAAAGCCTTAATAAAGGGATTTTTAATGTGAATATGCCATGATCATTCTCTCTTCTATGGCGATAGAGTAATTTGCCTACTTAGAGGGTATTCTTCCAGACACGAGATGATTCTTCAGTGTTATTGTATAAGTAATTGCATTTTAAAGGCTATAAGCCTCACAGGGTCCATGTCTAGCACTAAAGTTCTAAGAGGCAGAAATAAATCACAGCCTTCCACCCATTGCTCTGACAACCTTTAAGTTTGCATAGAATTATTTCTTCCTAAACTCCAGACTCCATCTATTCACTTATTTCTATGTGCCTGAAACCATGATGGGTTCTGGATGAGGCAAAAAAAGGTGAGAAAGCCTCAGAAGAATAAGACTGAAAACTACCGGGGACACACTGTGAACATGTGATTAGTACATATCTTGATTCAAAATCTCTCATTTGGCGATCCCTTCCCTGGCTACAATATCAACAATATTAATCGCCCGTCCAATAACACATATCTTCTTTGCTTCGATATTTATTGTTAGATCTTAGCACTAATAATGGGGTGCCTAGGTGGCTCAGTGAGATAAGCCTCTGCCTTCGGTTCAGGTCATGATCTCAGGGACCTGGGATCCAGCCCTGCATCCGGCTCTCTGCTCAGCACGGAGACTGCTTCCCCCTCCTCTCTCTCTGCCTGCCTCTCTGCCTCCTTGGGATCTCTCTCTGTGTGTCAAATAAATAAATAAAATCTTAAAGGAAAAAAAAAAAAGAACTTAGCACTATTTAACCAAAAAATTATGTAATATATTATATAATATATACTATAAAAATATATACTATATAAATTATTTGTCTTATTTATTTTCTGTGTTTATAACTTGAAGGTAAGTTTCAAGAGATTAGAAAATCTTGCCTATTTTGTTTAGTGATATATCCCCATCACATAGCACATACTGGAAGCTTGATAGGTAGTTGCTGAGTAAATGAAACGGATTGATTGGCAGTATGGTATGCTTTTACAATGATACGGAAACACAAGTGGAACCTAGCTTTGGCTAAAATTTATATATAGGGAAATTATATGTGATCTGGATTTTGATGGACGGGTAGGAGTTCACCTTGCAGACAAAGCAATGTGAAGAGAAGCTAACGCAGGAAGGGAGAACATACTACGGAGTGTGGAGTTGTCAATTCTGGGATAGAGAATAAAGTCAATGGGCATTGGGGGTATTCAGCCAAAAGTGGAGTGGTCAGGAAGGGTGAGAGAGAAAGGCTAAAGAAGATTAGAAAACAGTTAGAGACTGAACTATTGAGATTCTTTTATGTTATGGCCAGGAGTTGGAATTTCATTTTTAAGGCCATGAATAATCCTTGAAGGATTTTCTGCAGGGAAAGATCAGATTTGCCCTTGAAAGATCACTCTGTTGGCAGCGTGGAGAATGGATTGGTACTCAATATTTGTTGAGTTAATGAATGATTTCTCAACATTACTTTAGATCTTTCAATTTGGTGATTCTTCAAGCTTTACTATAAATATTGACAGACTGGGAAAGTAAATAACTCTGAATGATGGAGCAGTTCTAATGAGGAGGACAGGATTGCACCTGATTTTTCAGAACATTAAAAAGGGGAAAATTTCCCTAAGCCCCTCGTTGTCTCCTCAACTTTTCCTATCTTTACACTACCCTTGGTTACTCCCGTTAATAATCTCTCTTCTCTGAAAATCATTAACTGTCTCAAACAGAAGCTTTCTACTTTAAAAACAAAAACAACTTTTTGACTTTTTGCTGCCTGCCAAGATTGATTTGCTACAAATCGAGTTTAGCTATGTACTTCTTATTCATTATAGAAAGTAGTTAACGCAAATTTAAATATCAGTGCTCCCCACCACAGATGAAAACAAACTTATATAAAAAAACAGATTGCCAGCCAGGCTTTAAGGACTCTCTGATATGCATACATTCAGAATGATTACTTGTTCCAAATTCCTTCCAATAACACCTCTCATTCTCTCACCTGTCCTAGTACTATGGGAATTAGATCTGAAATGAAAAATAATTTTCTCAGATGGTTCTTGGGAAGAGGTTTGCATCTTTTTTTTAAAAAAATATTTTATTTATTTATTTGACAGAGAGAGATCACAAGTAGACAGAGAGAGAGAGAGGGAAGCAGGCTCCCTGCTGAGCAGAGAGCTTGATGTGGGACTCGATCCCAGGACCCTGAGATCATGACCTGAGCCGAAGGCAGCGGCTTAACCCACTGAGCCACCCAGGCATCCCAGAGGTTTGCATCTTTAACCCCAAGCAAAGAAGTAATATAGATAATTTGGCATTTCTTCTTTCGAAGCCTGATACGGTTAATATCTTTACCAAGAACAAAAACCATAGGTAATCTCACAATTCCTATTTGTATCTAAATGTTAACAAATATTTTTTAGGTTATATAGATTTGCTTAATATGAAAACAATTTTTTGACCTAAGATTTTAATTATGAAATTAGTTACTCAAGAAAAAAAAATTAGGTAGTGAAGTAGTACAGCAAATAGTAAGGAAGTGCTAAACTAATTTTCCTTAATTGAATAAAATTTCTCTGGCTGGATTCTACAAACCAGCATGAACACCATGTGAAAGTTTTCATTTGTCATGAACAAAACAGTATTTTGTGGAAAACTTGACATAAAGTGTTTAGAAATTTATACAGGGCTGGTAAATCCTGACCATTCCAAGGAAACACTGAGAATGTCACACAGACCATGGCCTGTGAAGGGCATTGTTTCTGTCACATTTATGTATCTTACGCAGTAGGCTTCAGGCTGATAGGAGTGAGGAAGATCAGCAGGACCCCCCAGTCAGTGAGACACAGTCAGTAAGACAGAGCTCACCCTTCAGTGAGAGGGGGAGAAGGACAATGAACAAATAAACAAGTAAACTACAAGAAATATCTGGGCTCTGATGAAAATAAAACTAACGAGGAAGGCTACCAGGCTATTCCGTGGTCAGGATAACCTTGCTCAGAAGACAAGACTCCCATTTGATCCTTGGTTTTCTCAGAAGGTTTCTCTCCTTTCAACAGTATGCAGTTCGACGGCAACAAACCACACCCGTGGCTCAGTGGTTTGGGCTGATCATGTACTGTTTATTTTTTTTTGTATTTTTTACCCTACACTGTTAGCATCTGAAAGTTACCTGCCTTTATTAGCAAGTACATTTGCTTTCAATCTGATTTCCTGTTAATGGCCTCAAAAAAACTACCTCAAAAAATGTAGATTACACTTTCAATAGTTAAAATTATCTTACGGGTTTTGAGCATGTGAAATCAGAGAAGAGCTACAATTAGCCTAAGCCAGTTCAAGCTTCCCCCACATGGTTTTACTAATACCCTTCAAATTCTGACTTCTGCCATTCTAGCCATATGTCTCTTTAAGCAGATACACTCTGGAGTGCCAAAGTGTGTCAAGGACATCGCTAGGTTACCGAAATCATTTTTATGTGCAACTTTTTGTAATATTCCAAAGTATTCTTCCACCTGAACCCCACCCCAACCCCTAAAATATAATTTTAATAACACACATTAAAATGTCATGCTGATAATAAACCCAGAGATATATTACAGGGAATCTGTCTGCATTTTTTTTAACGCCTTTTGGCACTAACATAATGGCGTAAGCACATGGACTCACACACATTGCCTGAAATCTTTTTTTTTTTTTTTTTTTGCAGGTTTTGGGTACAAAGTAGTGCAAAAATTCATAATGATGTTATTCAGTGCATAAATGTCAATTTAAGAAAGAGCTAGGAGGGTAGGAATATAAATTTGTGTTTGAGAGATATACTGAAAGAGTAGAACTATACATATATGTGATGTGGCTTTTTGGTTTCTGATCACAGCTTTATCATCATATTATCCTGTGTTGCTGCTGGGGAAAGCAACAAACAGTGGCTTCTGCCATCTCAGTTAACAGAGATCTCTGGAAATTGCACCTGTTCATTATAGGAGAAAGCCTTCTGTGGGCAGAGAGGAGGAATTCAGTTTTATTCTCAAACTGTTTCCTAATTCTTATAACTTCTGCATATTTTTTTGAGTCATGATTGTACAATCTGCTACCCATTTGGGGATAAAAACATTATTGAAATTGAGCATACTAACTTTAACCAAGCTGCATTTTTTTTGTGAATTGGGTTGTAAAGTTGACTGCCACGATAGAGCCATGTCCTGTAAAAAATTAACATACACACGCACACACTCACACACACGTATTCTCTCACAAACACACCAGGGAGGACATCATTTAACACTTGGAAGATCATTACTCTTCTAAAATAAAGAGTTAATTTTTTTTCCCCTACTGCTTTTCCCATCTTTGAAACACCATGAGTCACGGTGTTTCCCATTTAACAAACACCACGGATTCTTTATTGTCTGTGAGACTTCCATGTACTGCGATAAATTTGAATTAGGTATGTTGTGTCCCAATTGACAGCAGTGATTAAGCCAAAAATAAGTGCATTCTCCTTTAAATGTTAGCTGCCACATCCAGCAACATTCCCTACATTATGCTATACTGAAACAAGTCAGTCTGCACAGACCAAAATGTTGATGGATATACAGCAGATCAAAAAGAGGAGAGTCATTTTGAAGTGCTTGCTATCTGTCTGAGACGATAGGCTTCTGAATTTGTACCTCTTTGCAAAAGAGACTTCACATTATTTTGTCAGTTTGTTTCAATTTGAGAGGTGTTGAAAATTGATATTCATTTTTTTGATATAACCCTTAAATTGTACAATTTAAGAAAACTGACTGAAAGAGATAAATTAAATGGGTAGAAATATTTTCAAATCAAAGACCAACTGACATATATAAAAATGATGTATGTTTCTTACATGGTCCACAGGGAGAATTCTGCAGGCTTGCTATGATCTCTACAATTTGCTTCAGGGCAAACTAGATTCTGGGATATTCTATTATCCCTTTGGTCTGTTTATCATGGAAACTGATGTACAAATGGAGAGTTCTTTCTGGTCTCTTTCTTTATATATGGTTGGAACTGGTAAGAATTCACTTATCTCATGTCCTCACCTTCGGTAAAGTGCGATAGAAGAGTTCAGTGACCAGTAATCAATTATTATTGAGAAGCAATCAATTGCTAATTTCCATAATTATGCACATCTAAACACTATGAACAAGAAAGAGAAACAAAGCTGCACTCCAAGCATTGCCTTGTTAGCAGTATTTTGTTAACACAGGCTCTAAAAAAAGCTGCCGCAGCTGGTACCACAAATGTGTTTCCAGTATTCAGGCCATCAACGTGATTCGTCGCTAAATGTATAGAATCAGCTTCTTGCTAAAAACTACAATTACAGGTGATATACAGATTGAAATCACAGGGCTGGTTTGTCGAAGAAAATTGTCCTAATGATGGGTTTTCGGATGGGGAATGCAGCTCTTTTCTTTCTCTGTGATGGGTTGTGAAGGCAGCTGCACCTGCCTCTATGCTGTATTCTGCCGCACTTAATGATATCTGATGATATCATTAGGCAAAGTGTTCATAAACAGATGTTGAGCCTGTGCCTAAATGCTGTCAGATGAGCGGTTGCTGGCCTGAAACAGTATTATTTATATAGAACATTTACGTTTGTTATGTTAATAACCCCACTATTAGCTCTCTGGATGTTACGTTAGGAATGTAAATGTAGTTAATATGAATAACAACCTCTTTACTCTTTGTGCTGCAGTTGAGTATAACTTTTAGGCTCTGGGAGAGAAACAAAGCTACCCCCACCAAGTCCTTTTGACTTCTTCTTCTTCTTCTTCTTTTTTTTTTTTCTTTTTTGGCACCATTTGAAATTTTGATCAGAAGATAAATGGTAAATTTCATAGGACAGATGTTAAATATTAGGATTTGATTTTCCTAATCGTTAATAATTTCAAGAGATTCTGATACCTGTGGGTTTTCTTGTGTGAGCCCAATCTGACCCTAATTCTTTAGAATGGCTATGGCGGACACCAAATTGACAAGTATCCGTTTCAATGAGAAAGACCTAAGCAAACTGTTGGATATGGATCCATTTTGTTTCAGCTCTTTCTCCTGACAGAACCCCTTTTTTCCATACAACACGTTGGGACACTAAAGTCATATGTCATAGCCATTCTGTTCCTATCTGTGTTGATGATTTAGGCATTACCTGGATGTTATCTTCACAGTGCCTAAAAATGTCACAATTGCTGTCTGTGTGTGTGTGTTTAAGCCACAGTTGAATTTTATATCTCATAGTTAATTCATGCAGAGTAACTTATGTAAATTCTGACAGTCATCAAATGTGCACTAGTTCTACGAAATGCTGTTCTACTGTGATAGCCACATTATTTTTTGAAAGTGTCTTTGTCATTTTTTATGACATTTTAACTCTTTCAGGAATTTTCAATACTGAAAAATTGCACTCATCTATTTTCGAGATCAGAAAAATTGTCATTTCGAATTTTTAATGAAGAAAAGAATAGTGTTAAACTGGTGCTTCATTATAACCATAATTAGAGGTTAGAGTGATTTTTGAAGTGTCATTCTTACCTCAATTAATGCTTATGAAATCATTCATATTGCTAGAACTGACAAGGATGTCCATGTGTGTTTGTTTCGGTCCAGAGATGTGAACAATGTACTCAAGGTACGTGTTTACATATGTAACTTTTTCCTTTTCATCTTATACTTGAGGATAACCTGAGTTATTTGCAATTTTAAATAATCGCAATGCAATCTGAGAGAAGGTAGCTTTTCCTATGCCTACCTGTCATTTCAGTTGTGATCTTCCAGAAAATTCTAGACATTCCAGATTCTTTTTGTATGGAGATTTACTATCGTCTTCCAAATAAGGAAATAGGAAAAGTAAATTAAATCAGAGAATATTCAGTTCCATATAAAGTGCTTCTTAACTATGATGTTTACATGGATATTTTTAAAAAAATCTCTAACTTCTTAAATTGGAATACTTTGAAGATAACTTTTCTTAAATCATGGCTCCAGGTAGTAAAACTATAAAGAACTTTGCCTGTAAGAGAAATCTGGGTGCTGCAAGGAATGAAATAACTCTCAACATATTCTGAACAACACGTGTGAAGTATCTTTTATAGGGAGAAATCTCTATAAAAGCAGTGAGTAAGGTGCTCCCACCGTTATGGCATTGTATTTTGATTTGCTTGACACCTCTAGAAGTTGTTCAGAAGAAACTTGAGGATTGCCTTTTTATTTGTTCATCCAGTCAACATTTAGGAAAGCTAGCCAATAAAAGTGTTCATTCTGAACTCCTCAGAAATTTAGATCGATCTCAGTGAGAGGATAAAAGGAACTGCTGAAAGCATCAACTATTGTTGAAACAAGATCAATTCATCAAAGTCTATTTAAGAGGCGTGGAAGTCTACCACTCTCTCCAAGAAGTCTTCATTTCCTTCAGTAGCAGTAATTCTGACCAGTTCCTTAGGATGAATGCATGTCGTTAATGGTATATATTAATAGTATGCATTAATTTCTCTTCATTCTTAGAGATGGTAAATGATGTAGTCATCCAGCTTGTAATTTTCCAAAATGTTTCTTGTGTTGAATTTGGGTGACGGCCACTTTGTAAAAATATCTCTTCTGCAGCCAATTGGTGCATCCTACCCCTCTTTTTTCCGAAGTGTTTTTATTTATCTAGAGAACTAGACTTCTACGGAAATCTTTTGATGCATAATAAACACCATGTGTACTGGTTTGATGACATGATTTCCCTATGCGGAGGAATTGTTGTTTTTCCTTGTCCCACAGTAAATTCGAGAGTTCAAGTGGAAGGCAGTGAATGAATCTGGAATCAAGTGATGTGAAGTTTAGCCTTGGCTAAGCAAATCACCCTGCATGTTTGAGCAAATCCATTACCCTTCTGGGCCTCAATTTCTCTGTTGTAATATATTTATGCCATCTTATTCTCTTGCTTCTTGGAAGGATATCTCCACAGATTAATAAAATATTAAGATCTATAGAAGAAAAGTATGAGTCCAATTTTAGTTGAAACTTTAGTGGTAGTTAATATTGTTAGACTAAAATATATTAAGTCATTTTGAAAAAACTCATTAAAATAAACACATTACAGAATACCTCCTTGTGATGATAGCAATAATAATTTTGTCATTAGTTAGTTTAGTTTTTTTTTATTATTTTCTTAATTTTTTGTTTATGCCCCTGCAAGGGGGGGATGTACACAAAAGGAGGCATACGAAAATATTCTTTGCCAACACAAACAATACAGATTCATTTATTGTCAGAATATTTACCTCCCCCCTCAAAAAGTGAAAGCCACTTAAAAGAAATCTGCTTTTTTGTGGTTATAATTAGCTTAATTTTTAGCATGTTTCTATACAACAGATCTTTGATTCACTGATATGGCAGCCTGTGTCTTCCTAATGTGTATTCTCAGCTGAAACACCAGGGACTTGTAGCACTTGCCCGAGTTTCAAAGTCTGTGATAGTTAGGATGTTTCATGTAGAACTTTACACTCTAACGAACATAAGAAAAATGTTTGCCTTGTAAAAGTAAGGCTGGGGCGCCAGGGTGGCTCAGTGGGTTAAGCTTCTGCCTCCAGCTCAGGTCAGGATCTCAGGGTGCTAGGATCGAGCCCCGCATCGGGCTCCCTAGAGAGCTTCTTCTCTGCTTCCCCCTCTCTCTCTGCCTGCCTCTCTGCCTACTTGTGATCTCTGTCAAATAAATAACTAAAATCTAAAAAAATAAAAAATAAATAAAAGTAAGGCTAGTATCTTCAAAAATGGGTCATAACTGGTTTTATATTAAAGACAAGTTAGAATCATTTAGGAGTTGCTAATTCATTCAATATTTATTTTACTATTTATTTTTCTAATTTATGAAATTACTTGTTTTGTGATGGGCCTCAAGGAGCAAATAGAAAATTTAAAACATTTAGTCAAATGTCACTGCTCTCCTTGTGTATTTTCCTGAGCTTTATTAATATATCCATTATGTGATAGTATGTATTTGAAGCCTATGTGAAAGTATGTGGTTTATGTTGTGCCCACAATGTCATCAGGGGCTCTGCGAGAGGAAATTTGGAGATATGCAGGTCAGTAGACATGCCATCGCCATTAAAGTTAACAGTTTAAGAATGGATAAAGTACGCAGAGGCTGCTTTTGCCAATAAAAAATGCAAAAAGTAGGTGCATTAATAGGAATTTCTACTTGTTATTTTAGCATATGAGAGGGCTATTGTTCCATTTCCCACAGTTTTGTCTTGGTGCCTTAGTCTAAAATGGCCATGAGTAATCATCGAGTAAGAAAACTACTTTGAAGGATGATTGTCATACAGGTTTCTGCTAGGGCATATCCTTTTATTGGGTGCTTTAATATTTTCAGGGAATTGTCCAGCAAATAACCGCTACCTCAAAGCTGATTTTCACCTAGAAGGAGGGAGAGTGAAGAGGAGGAAGAGGAGAGAAGTAGAAAGCAAGACTACCGAATTTCTAGAGAAAGCACTAAGTAAATTCTGCCTTCATTAAGCAGAAGTCTTAACTAGACAAAGTACGTTTGCTATGATGAACAGAACTTGCCCCAGGTGGTCAGAAGCACCAGTTACTCAGGTCCATTTCTTCTATAAGAAAGGGCTTTTTAACTTGGGGGGAGGAGGTCCATGCTGACTGTGATGGTGGCCCAAATTTGGGCCCTTGTAATTACTTCAGCTTGCAATTAAGCAGCAGACTTGTGGTGGGAGGATTAATGTCAGAAGATTCTCCATTTTTCAATCTTGTGTCTACATCAATAAGATTGAACTAATTACTAATTGGCATTTAGAAAATGAACTACTTTGGTGCCCTGGAACTTTGCAGTAATGTGGCATGGAATTAGGAATATGATATTTCTATCATAGGTAAATAAGAATGGTATTTATTCCTGGGGGTATAGGATCTCATGATGACATTTTTACCTATAAAATAGCCAAATATATGAACCATCAGAGAAGTGTTTATAGGACTAGGTCATCAGTTAGAACATGGATTTATTCACAAATTATGGATCTCTTAGAATGTATTACCTTGGACAACATTGTTAGAAACTGACATCATTCATCAAGAATTAAGACAAAGCTTCACGTGGAATGTCCCTACCTTCCAACCATCATCATAACAATACTTTGTGGTTTTGATTCATATTGTATTGCAGGATTTTAAAGGTTTGTTTTCCCCATTGCCCAGAATACCTTAACATATTTAATGATTTTCAGGCTTTTATGGTATATTTTCCAAAGAAGTTTATGGTTTGGGAAACATCTATTTGAGAAGCTTTCTTTACACACTGTCACCATCTAAATAAATGAATAAACATCATCAAGAAGTTACTATTAGAAAATTACATTTTTAGGGTTTAGTAGACCTTTAGTAGATTTGCCTTTTCCTACCTTCTAGAGTCATTGAAATACAATAATAATCTTCAAAAAGTTGTTCTCTTCAAAACACCTAAATATTTGGGGTTTAATTTCAATCATTCATGATTAGCATTAGTTTTTAGAGTAGTATTTCCTAAAACATGTCTCATTGTCTCCATGATGCTTTATGGAAGAATTATCCATAGCGAAATAAATTTGAGAAAGTTTGTGTGCATTATTACCCTCATAGAGAGTCACAGTACAAATTAACATTGAAAAAGAATATGAGAAGTTCTGCATAAAAACATTTTCTTGCCTAATTCCATTTTTAAAAATTTATATAATTATGAAATCCTTTCCTCCTTTAGATTATATGCTGCAGAACCCAATTCACTCAAAACACTTTTTTTTTTCTGTTTTTTTTTGTTCTTTTTTTTATGAACGGGATCGGCAGATTACTTACACGTAAGTAATCTGAGTCATCTTAAAATTTCCAATTTCTTCCACATTCTCTGAATCTGCCAATTGAATATCTAAAATATGTTACCCAGTTGAATATAAATCCTTCTGAAGGAGTGGACAAACAATCTTTGAAATTTCCACAACATCGTTATTAACATCAGGACCATTTTGTTCAAATTTTACTTTAATAAATACTCTAAATTTTCAAGTTTATGATTTATCCTACTATTGTACTGACACAAAACATTGAAACAGAACAGAACTCTATAAAATAATTTAAGGAAACATTCATTTCAGAAAAGGAAGAGCTATGCCAGTGCCTTTTAGGAAATTAGCAGGTGCCTGAGCAAGAAATGACTGGCATTAAGGTAAGGGCAAGATGAGGCCAGGCCTTCAAGAGAAACTGGTTGAGTTTGCTTTTTCAGCAAACTAGGAAAGTACACCACTGTATTAATCAACCCTGTTGATTAATAGGTTAGCATCATACTCGTTTCTGCATCTATATTTAGGCTGCACAGTATTTGGTATGAAGGTAATTTTGCATTCCTACAGACTTTTCTATTTTTTGAGAATCTCAAAGCCAGTTATATAAATGAAGAACCTGAGTAGGAATCATGACGTGGCAGAGAAATCTAGAAATACTGCCTATGAGTCTTCAACTTGAAACAACAATGATAAGCTTCTTTCCATTCCAGGGATTTAAAATTATGAAATGGGTACAGCCTGGTTTCATTATATGTGTTGATAGATTGAAAAACTTAGGACATGTAACTCAGAAACTGTTTTAGATACACTGAACTTATTCTGAGGTGTCTTAGTAATCGGTTCTTATTGCAAAATATTTTCTTAGAATGTCAGTAGTTGTTTTTCAGTTCAAGAATGACAATAACCAACTCACTAGAATGACAACTGGTGCCCCACAGTTGTAATGATGGAGGAGGCACTTAAGGCCCTAGAATGATGCTTTCCACATAGAATATAATTCTATGTGCTTTAGGATGATTTTTCTTAAAATAAGAACCCTTTGTTTGCATCGTCTTCAGTAAAACCTAAATGGCCCTCTGAAGTACATCCTGATAAATGAATTCCTAAAGGGAATGACAATTACCCTCCATTCATAGATTAAAACAAGAAATTCCTATCATCTCCAGGCGTCTTCACACTTTCACTGGAAACTGGTGAGCTCTGAGGTTCAGCATAGGAGGCAGAGTTTGAAACTGCAGCTCCTCCTCCCAAAGAGCTCCACTTACCTCAGTTGGAGTGAAAACGTAGAAATCTGTGACACAATGATAGTGGCGCTATTTGTGCAAACAAGTATCTCGTTGAAAGCAAAGAAGCACATTGCTCAAAAGGATCCCTTAGAACCTTGAAAGAAAAGTATGGCTGCCTAAGAACACACTCGTACACACAGTAGTATTTCAGCACTGCTGGCTTAGCTAACAAACAAAATATGGTTCAAATGGCTTAACAATCCTAGAAACGGAAGGCATCCGTTTAATGAGGTCTCCTCTGCTTGAAATTAAAGTAGAAGGAGTTTTACGGAGAACAGTATTCAATAACAAAATATTAAATGATAAACACAGATTGCTTAAAATCAGACGGGCCATTTTAAGAAAAGCATTTTAGCTCATCATGATATGTAGCACCTTATTTAAATTAGGAGGTGTTAATTCGTAGCTTGAATAATATATTAATATAATATGTAAAGTGAATGGCATTGTTAATCACAGTCGCGCCTGGAACGACTTTGCTTCTGTGCACTGAATGTTAATTTTGCAAAACATTAATTTCAAAGATTTTGCAGCAGTGCTTTTGTAATTAAATATTAATGTCACATGTTATTGCAGTAGCATGTTTATGAAAGCCGGCAACACTTCAAGTCAACTCATTTGTTTTTATATTTATTCTTGTACATCTGCAATCCCTTCCATTTCACAATTTCAAAGTGAAGGCCATTTTGAATAGTCAATATGTGAACATTTTTCATTGTAAGCGTTTTTTAACATCCAACAGGGTAAATATTTAATGTTGTGTTTTTAGCTGGTATAATTTTTCAGAAAATTGGCTATAACTTTTAACAACTCAAAGGTACCTAAACTGTCTCCAGTTTTGGCTTAAGTGATCTGAAAATAAAGTAGCAATAAATGTGATGAAGCTGTGTAAAAATATTTAAGAATTAGAAGGCTTTGTATGAAACTTTGAAGTTAGAACTGTAATTTTGTGCACAGGATATTCCAGCGGTTACTCATTTTCATTATGGCACATATTATCTCAAGAAAATTTAAAAGATAGGATTGACTTTTGGTTAACTTTGTTCAAGTTCCATAGGTAGATATAGAAGAGAAAAATCTCACTCTGCAAGGATGTACTCCATCCTCTCTACATGTTTTGAAGTGATCTATCTGCTTTAAAAGACAATCCATTTTATACTCCAGCTTACTCCAAGAATACGTAATATATGTGTCATTATATTGGTTTGCTCATGACTATTTTGACCAAATTGCTGCATCTGGTGATCTTGCTCATGATACTCTCCCAATCTGCTAATTGCATGAAACCTAAAATCATTTCATTTTCGAAGCTTGACAATAAGAAGTAACATTCAAGGAATTATATTTTAAAGCCATGATTTTCACCTGTCTAGTAAAGTCATCTTTAAAAAAATCAAATCCCTTAGATACATTTTTTTGAATTATGGAGTGAGTTACCCAACTACAGGAAAAAAAAAAAAAGGAAAAATCAAGATACATAATGTTTGGTTATGGGCACATTTAACAGTTAAAAATTATATCTGCACCTGATGTTGGATGTTAACAGCTAATGCCATTTGACAGTGATGAAATTAAAGGATGAAGAAGAGATACAAACTACATTTTACAAGCATGATGGGTCTCCAACAATGCCATTTAAATATTATTTGTCACTATTTAAAATGAACCTTTCCCCTTTAAGCTATGCCATTACGCTCATTTGTCCTGTCACCGCTGACAGGCTATATGAGTCACACACAAAAATGGTCATTAGGTACTGCATCTTCATCTTATTTAAAAAAAAAAAAAAAAAAAAAAGAAAGAAAGAAAGAAAGGAAGCATTCTGATGCCTCTAAAAGCCTGTAATTATTTTCATCCGAAGAGATAGTGTTGCTTGGAAGGTAATTTAATAACCTTTTGCATGTACCTGGGGAATGCCTCTCCAGGGGACCAAGGTGCCGACATGCCATTCAGTCGTCAAAACATGACCTTTAATGGTTGCTTGGAGAGAAGTTAGCATGGAATGTTGTACACAGTGCAATGCTAATTCTGCTTTCTAATATATGCAAAATTTAGTTCTTGAGCAATGATCTTTGTAAGATGAATTAATATAGGTACTGCTCCAGGAAACAAAAGAAATGGCACTGTGAAAGGCTCCCTCAGCCCATGATCTTTTGTACTTCAGTCTGAAGTAGCTAACAACTTGCACAATTTGTATAAAAAATGGTGCGAAACACTCCAGAAGTTGTTTGCTTCTTTTCCCCCTTTAAGTTGGTTGATGAATTCCATTCTATATACTATGGAAATGTAAAATAGGATTAAAGGGATTTCTTTGTTAAGTTTATTCCCCAAAATAAGGCATTGGCCCCAACTCCATGAAAAAGAAAAAGAAAAGCTTACCTTTAATATACCCTCTCTGTTTTACAACACAATCTATGTGGCTTGCTGAAATTACTAATGCAGTTACTGAGTTAATTAAAAAAAGAAATCCTTCATGGATTTTCCCGTTAAAATATGATATTTTGAACACTTGCATACACAAAAAGATGCACAGGCTGTTTCCTGTGACAACCAGGTTCAGAAACTCCTTATTTTGGTAGTCTGATATTAGATCCCGCCTTAGTTAGAAATGCTGGGATTTCAACTCCTACCCCTGACATGCCATCCGTCAATTTATTAGCACGCTGGTGCAGTAAGCCACTGAACAGGCTATATCAATTCGTTTAGTTTTTTTCTTTAAAATGTCTGTAATCCTCAGCTCTGCTCTCTCAACCGGTCAGCATTAAAGATTTATGTTGCACTTTTTTTCATTGCCACACCTGAATATGGATTACTTAAATGGGCTGTAAATAATTCATATCTGGGAATAAGTTTCCATTACTGACCAATGTTGTAATTTAATATACTGTATTATGGGTTATACAATTTTAGATTGTTTTCTGTGTGTGCATTCAGCAGTCAGGCAGACAACAGTTTAAGTAAAAAGGGTGAGATGTTTGTTCAGCTTATTTTCATGTTCACTGTGTGTGCTCAAATCAGCAACAGGGCTAAAGGAAGCAGAAAGCTACTTTCTAATTGCGTGTTTTTCTGCTATTTATGGAAATCCTTTTTTTTTTTTTAAAGCACTTGACCTGAAACAAATACAAAAATGTGTAATAGCATATCATTGATAAATTCAAGAAAGAAAGAAAATGTGTTAATGTAGGTGCCTAGAAATCTCTCAGTTCTTGAGAACTGAAAAATAATCTTGATTCTTGAACCCAAAGGTTAACTTTCCTGTTCAGTGCTTGCTTATTCTATGCCTAAGATGGCCACAATAAAATTATAATTTATTTGACACTTAAGTTTGAGTGAGGCAACTGGATCAAATGTGCAAAATGTTAAAGTACAAGCTCTCTTTAAAACATAGGCGAGTGTTTACTCTTAAAAGAGCTTTAAACAATTTAAGATTAAGTTGAGTATAGTAAAAATTAATAATAGATTAATACATGAAAATCTATGAAGACACATAAGATAATGATTTAAAAAGGAATAATTTAAAAAGATGAATTAAAAAGTCGAATCAGAAAAGAAGGCCAGCATAAACTAGGGAAAAACATGCTGTGAATAAAGTCTGTTAGATCTTGAAATAGGAGAACTGCTAAATAATGCATAGTTTTATTTTTCTAGAATTTGCATAAACCTTAAGAGAGTATTTATTTGTGTAAAACTTGATGTATCGAGTAAGGAGAATGAAAAAATGGCATTCATTTTGTTTTCATTTTGGTATTTAGGAAAAATATTCTGTTACATATGGACTACTTAGACCTAATCATCTGACTGAATGTGATGTGTGTCTTGAGCCAGGTTGGAAAGGGGCTGGCTGGAGAACAGTGCCCTGGTCTTGCCGCAGGCGATGCAGGTTGGCCCATGCTCTGCTGGGGAGCAGATGGTGAGCCAATGCTTGTAGTCACACTTACCTTCCTTGCTAAATCCATAATCCCTCACTGGACACGGAGCCAAGGCAGGCTTTGGAGGCAGAAAGGAGGTTACAATCTGGACTTGGGTAGTGGCTGCCAGAACTGAGAAAACAGCTCAGAAATTTCAAATGCTTAACAAGTTATCTGTCTTGTCCCTAAGCCAGTGCAGCATTTTTAAAAGTAATTAAGACGTGATTGAAAATGTGTATGCCATCTAAATACAAAAATCTTCAAAAATCATCAAAACCAATAATGAAAAGCCACATTTAATATGACATTATGCAAAAATACATTTAAAATAAATTATATTTTTGTGATTGAAAGGGACTATATAAAGTAAAAAACAGGAAAGACGAAGCATTTGTTTTATAGGAAAAGGCTTTTTTACCCCCCTTACAAACCTGGACCTTATAGAAGGAAAATATTTCATACGTGCAGCGTATTTATAGGATGTATGAAATATTTTCCCTCTATAAGGAAATCCATAGCTCTGCAACGTCTTATTAAGCATATTAACATATGCTCCTCTATAAGTTATTCTTGCAGAATATTAAATGATTAGAGTTAATTTTCTCTATATATAATACTTACGCATGTATATGTATGTTTTTATATGTGTGAGTGGGGTTCATCATCAACACAGACATTATGACTCAGAAAGACAAAATAAAAATATTGAGTGGGTAGCCAAATTCTAATCATTTATAATAAAAGGGATAGTAGCTGCCATCTGTTTAATGTAAAAAAAAAACTGATAAAATGCATACATATCTAGTAAATTGAAATCATGGAGCAATTCATGTAAAACAAAACATATATAAGATATCAACGTACTCCACCCGCGTGAGATTGACTTAAATATGTACTATCTACATCAAAATCTGATATAAGAATGAGCAAAATCTTTTGATTGTGGCTTGTGCTCTACCACAAATATTTTTTAAAAACACATTTCAGTCTACTTAGTGGGCGTAGCGGAATTCCTTAGTTATCTCCACTGAATTTTCATGGTCCTCATTCCCTTCGGCAGCACCCTTTCCTTGCAAATCATCCTTAGGTGTACTTGCATTGGAGTTCATTAGCAAGAACGAATGTCATAGAGCCCGTCATTAGCCCATTGTACCACCTACGCAGCCCAGTTTGGTAGAGGGTCACCAACACTGTGTGCACGTGTAGGAATAACTAGAACACTCACTCCGCTTTGGAATGGATCTTTTCATTTTTCTCTTTTGCTCCCCCTTTTTTGAAAAGTATTAATATCTTTCTTTATACCTAAGAAACATCTTGATTTCTTCTCTTCATGAATCTCTTTGGAATTCATTTCTGGCCAGTGCCCTCTGTCACTCAATATGTCCTTTCCTGGTAATACTACATTCTTCAAAAATTGATATGAAGGGATACACTTTAGAAAATATAGAAACATCTTTTTTCACCTCACCTTAGAATTTAAGAAATGTGGCTTGATATGCAATATGTTTAGGCCAGTACTTACAAAAGGATATGTAAGAGCAAAAACCTGCATTATTAATACATTTTATAAATATTACATATAGTTGCTATCATATAATAATTGACTTTTTAAACTTTTATTTTATCTTAGTCTATGTTGAAAAAATAAACTCTAGTATATAATGATATTCACAGCAAACAAAATTTTCCTGTAAAATGGCATCATAAAGTAGTTCACCCCCAAACCTAAAATAAAGACAGGTCTTGTGATATTTACATCTATTTATTTTTTTTCTTTTTTGAGGGAGGGATAATTTCATAGGCTTTTAAACAGACCAGAAGGTGACTGAGTCAATGTAATTTCTGTTTTCAGATATGAACATAAAGTAACCAAACTTTAAAATTTGCTTTTAACGATATAAATTTCACATTTCTCTTAATATCAAAACATTAATCTAGACCATTGTGGGCACCAACAATTTAAAAATCAACAAAGGAACAAGAGATGGAAGATGTTGTACTAAGATCGGAAAACAACACAAAGAAGTAAGAAACATGGTTTTTCCCTTCAAGAGTTTCCAACAGAGGTGCCTGGGTGGCTCAGTCGGTTAAGCATCTGCCTTTGGCTCAGTTCATGATCCCCGGGTCCTGGGATTGAGCCCCCGCCTACTTCTCCCTTTCCTCCTGGGTTGTGCCCACTATCTCTGTCTCTCTCTCTCTCTCTCAAACAAATAAATAAAATCTTTTTTTTTTTTTTTTTAAGAGTTTTAAACAAAGACATTGGACTTGGTAACAGGAGACCTGGGTTTATATTCCTTCTCTGCTACTTGTTGACTATTTGCAGTTCTGGACCTCAATTTCCTCATTCATATAATTAGAGTATTTTCCTAATGATAACTAGTATATGATCATCTACAAAACATTCTGTGACTATGTGAAGCTGGAGAGACAGTCTGAAGAGGTAAATAACAAAGTGGAGTGCCAATGAGTAGCGCAATACAGGTGATGTCTCTGGGCCATACATAATTAATTATCAAGTATATAGTTCAGGCAATATTTGACACTAGTTAACAGGATGAACATTTATATGGGTTCCTAATGTCTTATGTTTTAACTCTTCTATCGTATAATTTTTGATATGCATTTGAAGCATATTTTGGCCACATTAAATTAAGACATTAACAATGAGAAATGTTTCAAATATAAGCCTCCAAGCAAAATTTTGTGTTGCTCTGTACCATGTATGAGTTCCATGCCAGGGAGTGGGGGGAATCTAAGGTCTTGGAATTGAGCAAAGAGAAGAGCTATATCTATAGACACTAGGGAGAGAAAGTGAGAAGCAAAAGTGAGCACAAGCAAAAAATGTACTGCAGATTAAATAAAAAAGCCAATTTATTAATATCCTTTGAGGTGGCTTCTGATCTCCAGTTAAATCTTTAGCATTCTGATATGTCACCTATTAAGGTGAAAAGAGGCATATGCTAATTCTTGCATGGTATATAAAGCCTCCAAATAATTATTATATTATCCATCAACATTATCACAAACATTATCAATTAAGAGAGATTTCTGTATTTCCTTAAAAGGGAATAGTACTTTTATGGCAAATGACCTATTATAGAATTATAATGACTACGTTGTCAGAAGTTCTGTCTCTTGGATAAAGCATAAAGCAGAGATCTTGATGTTAATGGTCATGGAAGATTCTGTGTTACCATCTGTCAGGAATTACTTACCAGTTTTTGCTGACCGAGTTCCAAATTAAGGGGCTCCATTTACTGGCTCAAACTTACCCATTATTTTAATTATAAGTAGTGGATATCTTTACTATTTATGATCTGTTACAAAATACATGGACTTAACTATCTACTTCCTTTTCCTTAGTTCAGGTACTCATCATTTCTTGATTGAATTTCTACACAAGTTCTTAAATAATAATTGTATCAGCCTTCTTGACTCACTCTAAGCCATACTTTTGGGGCTGGCTGCCTATCAGATTATCCTAAAATGCAAATTGTGTTCCTCCTTATCTACTTTTCGTAAATTCTCCATGAATCCCCATAGCTTTTAGAAAGATGTTCCAACTCGCCACTGTAACTTTCAAAACTCTCCATGATTTGGCTCCTGCTTATCTCTCCATATCATCTATCTATCTGTCTATCATCTATCTCTGTGTCTATATCTCTATTTGTGTATCCTATGCTGCAGCTAAGTTCTAGCCATCCTAGAAGCATACCTACAGTTACCAAACTTTGTACTTTCTCCTTTCATTGGTTTTTCAAAAACTATTCTGTTTACCAGGAATGTTCTTCTACATAGCCACATCTTCTAATTTTTTTCTCATCAAGCTCTTTCCTATATTCCATTTAGATGATACATTCTGCAAATGGCCATTCCTAATTACTCTCCAAATTCTTGGTGGGCATGTTCTTCTAATATGCTTCCATAATACCTTCAACTGTCACAATTATGCATCAGAACAAAATTGTCTGTTTCTCTGTCTCCCTAATTTAAATACAAACTTTAAGTTCAAGGATTAGGTTACATTCCTCTTTGTACCTCCAAGGCCCAGGCTACTATGTGGCAAAAGGCAAAAGGCACAGTTGACCTCTCCATTCCTGAAACACCTTCTTCTGTTGGTTTCTTTGGCATCAGTTTCTCAGGGATGTTCCTTCCATCTCTTTGGTTTCTGCCTCTTCCTCTCCACCTCCTACTTGTAGAGTTACCCAGAGCTCTGTCTTCAACCCCTTTATATCCTGAATGTCTATAATTGCCTAATTGATCTTATTCAGTACTGTGGCTTGAAATTATTATCTACATGCTGTCTTCACTCCAATCTCTACATCTGGTCTTGATCATAGATCTCCAGATCAATAAATTAAACTGCCTCTTTGATGTCTCCATTTGGATGGTTTGTACATACCCTAAAGCAACAAGACTAAATAAGAATACATGTTTTCCTTTCCGCTCAAATCTATTTTTCTCTTGGTATTTCCCATCATGATAAACATACCACTCCAACCACTTGGTTGTTCAATGTAAAGTCTAGGATTCGTTCTGGGCTCCTATAGAAACCCAATACAATTAAATCACCATGTGACCTCTTGGACCTACATCAAAATAGCCTGAATGCATTTACCTTTTTCTATCCCCATTAAAACATTCTGGATCCAAGTTACCATCATTATTGTCTGTAATACTGGTATAATCTTCTAGTTGGTCACCATATTTCTGTCCTAAGCCTCTTGTCACCCATTCTTCAACAGAAGCCAGAGTGACCTTTTGAATATGTAGAGGAAATCATGCTACTTACCTAGTCAAAGCTTTACAATAATTTTTATTGTATCTAGAATAAAACATTAATATCTAATTCCTGTTTTAGTACATCCTGCATAATTCAGCTTCTTAGAAATATTCTGTCCCATCTCAACCCAATCTCTCTCTTCTCACTTTGCTCCAGCCACACTGTTCTTTCATTTTCTTGGACATAATAACTCAGTTTTTTCCTACGGGTTGTGCCCCTACTGTTTCCTCTGAGTAGAACATTCTTGTTCTTGATCTTTGTATAGTTTCCTTCTCTCTGCCATTCAAATTTTATCTCTTTGCCTTGGCTTGTTGTTTCTAAAAGTCACCACTTAGTCCTTTGCTATTATATTGCACTATTTTAATAGTTTGAATAATACCTACCATTATATATTTCTATTTGTTTGTTTGTTAATCAATATCTTTTGTCTGTCTTCTTCAAACTCACCAAAATGCTAGCTTCATCACGAAATAGGACTTGTCTGTTATTAAAGAAATTTCTGTTTTTTTTTCCTTCCTGGAACATTTACTTGGAAATTATTTTGTCTTCTCATAGAAATGGTTTAGAGATCATTTGAAGAGGAAATCCTCTAGCACACCATTTATTTATTCAAGAAATACTACTTTCTGAAAAATTTGAAGTCTAATAAAAGATATAAAACATGAGCATAATGTTTGTAATATGTCTGTTGCAATTATACGCACATATTATAAGTACCAAATAAATGCTGAAACTTCAGATGAGGAAGAAATTATGATCCAATGAATGCCTAGTAGGGGTCATGAATTACAATATCAAGAAGTATTTGTAGAGACTTAACATGTTCAAACAGTGAAGGAAGAAAGGAAAAGAAGAAGAGGAAAAAGGAGGAGGAAGAAGGGAGAGGGAGAGAGTAAGAAGGAGAAGAAGAAGGAGAAAGAGGGAGAAGGAGGGAAGACAGGAAGCAAGGAAGGGAGGGAGGAAGGAGGAGAAGAAAGAAAGAAAAAGAAGGAAGGAAGGAAGGAAGGAAGGAAGGGAAAGAAAGAGCATTTCAAGCAGAAAGAAAAATGTAAGCAAGGTATGAGTAAAGAGATCATGAGATACGTGACCCAGTTTAAATAACTAGTTTCATTCCAGTGAGGCACCGAGGGCAAGAAAGGGAGTTGGATTAATGGTGGTAGTCTCTGGCCCTTCTATCACAGAGGATGTGGCATGTCAGAATAAGGAAAAGAGATGTTGTTCTGAAGTTCTATGTAATATGAAAGACAACTGATCATCTAATTTTCGATAAAACCCTATGACATCTAACTCTTCTATTTTGTCTCATCTTTTTAATTTTTTTCTAAGATTTTTATTTGTTTGTTAGAGAGAGAGAGAGATACAGAGCACAAGCACAGGCAGACAGAGTGGCAGGCTAGAGGCAGAGGGAGAAGCAGGCTCCCTGCCGAGCAAGGAGCCCGATGTGGGACTCGATCCCAGGATGCTGGGATTATGACCTGAGCTGAAGGCAGCCGCTTAACCAACTGAGCCACCCAGGCGTCCCTATTTTGTCTCATCTTGTGACAGCTTCTGTTTCCACCTTTGGCTTCTGTTCCACCCCATCCCTAAGGGATAAAGTCAGTAAGATGACAGAACACCTATTAGGATAGAGTGAGTGCTCAGCAAATGCTTTCCAAAGGAATCCCAAGTATTTGTCCCGTGGTTCTGTTAGTCTTGGAGAAATTTGACAGATTAAAAGTTTTCAGACTAAAATCTCTAGACTTTTTATTCAGATTTCTTTGTCTTTCTCTTTGGTGGGTAGTTTCTGTGTGGAAAATGCCAATAACCTCATCTGGAGATTGCCACAATTGTGCATTTTTAAGCATGTGGAAATTCTGTGTCATGATCTGCACCCAACCTTCATATTCATCCTGACTCTAATCCTTATCTTTTCCATGTTTGTTAATAAATTTTCCAGGAAGAAATTGATAAAGCCCAAATTATAAAGCTAGAATTTCCTCAGATTAAATCTTGGCTCCTCAATTAGGACTTCAAGGATCTCAGACACTACTTTAAAACATCTCTAACTTTAAATTGCCTTATAAAATAAGAAGAATGCTATATACTTTATAAAGAACTTACTCTGTGAAGTTGCAATCACAACTATGTTTTGGCTTTAATGGAGAAATAGTCTAAAGATCAGGGGTGGGCGGTGTATAAAACATCCTGACATGCTGTAAACAATAGATGTTAGCTCCCTTATCACCTCCTAGTTTTGACTTCTTGATTTTTCTTCTGGAAATTTCCTATTCCTCATTTCCATCTGTGTAACCCATCCTTCAATATACGGACTCACTTTTTTCTAAAAAATTTAAAAGACCAGTTGAATGGAAGGTTTACTGTCATAAATCTCTCTGTTTTTCCAATTCCTTTGGCATTTTATCTGAACCTCTTTCATGGTGGTTTTCAGTCTCCATCTTGATTATAGCAGCACAGATAAATGTTTTCTCCCTTATGGGTCAAATTCTCATTCAAATTTTATACCCTTACAACATCTAATATGGTATTTTTTTAAGCAATAAATCTTGTGTATATACATGTTGAATCAGTTTTCTTAATAGTTCTTTTTTATGTAAAACTACTGAAAAATATTTTATGTTGTGGAAAATCTAAGAAAGTGTGTATAGAACTGCCTAATAAAATAAATACTTTGTTGTCATCAACTAGATAGGACAGTAATAAGATGTGAGCTTTCTTAGTTTCTAGTTAACATATTTATAGCATTCAAACTATGTAAAATCTATTGTTTTTTTTAATAATTACTTAAGAATATATATGTGAAAAATTTGGATCGCAGTTGAGTTTCTATGTAATAGAAGTAAAGATCACAAATCCATAATAACAATAGTGTGCTTGTTTGATAAAGGCCTCATAAGAAAAATAACCTTTTATGTTAAGATCAGAGTTGTAGGTAGGGTTGATCATAAACTTAAAATACCCCAAAATTATGCATTTGAGAATCATGTTGTCATTTTTTTGTGTGCATTTTCTTTGAAGAATTGAATTATCTAGTCTACATTTTTTTAGCTTAATTCTTCAAATAGTTGTCTGGAAATTGAATTCAAATAAGCTTTAAACCAAAATTTAAAATCTGAAGAAAAGAAAACCAATTGAAAAAAAAATACCAGTTATGTAATTATTTATTCCTCCTGAATTTTAAAATAAAATATATAAAGCATGACTTAGATATTTCTTTGTCTTCAGCAACTTCTTTTAACTGTACTCCGCTGTCCTGGTGTTTACAGTATTTTTCTTAAAGATACTTTGCAAAATATCGTTTATGTTCGTCACGTAACTGGCAGGTTTGGGGCTCTATCCATCAGCTCTGAAAATGCTTATTGTAGCTGATGTGCAGTAGTAAATTGTTTAGTTTTACCTTTGGTTTTTAAATAAAATGAAACATGATAGGAAAAGAAATACACTTTAGTTGATTAGACCTTCCATAGCAATCTTAATTTCCTTCAGCATTTCTTTTCTATCTCTTGGGAAATGTATGCCTGTGTTTGCCATGGGAGCCTTTCCACTATTTGTGGACACTGAGGCAGAAAAAGAATTAATTTTGCTTTATCAGCTCCTCTACCTTTGCTGTCAATAAATTATCTCTTCCATCTTTTCAAGGGTCTGACCTCTTTGCCTTGCCTACTGTTGAAAAATGTCATTTTATTTATCTTTATCCTGGTTACAATTTTCCTTTCATTTGCCACCTTTCCTTTCTTATCATTTGTACCCCTTTCACTTCATTTTATAATCCTCTCCATCCTGTTTTGAATCTCATGCAGCTTACCCTGTATATTGTTATTCCTTATTCTTGATTATTTTTGTATTTTCTTGTTCATACTAATTGGCTCCATTTTTATTTCCAGTATATTTATTACTAAGTGGCATTCATTGCCTTTGGGCATACGTTAATTTATCTTTCAGGACTTCCCATTTGCTCTCTGCGTCTTTTCTTTATATATTTCTTTTTGCAACCTCCATTTCACTTCACTTTTCTCATATGTGTTGGTGTATTATTTTTGTTGCTTTTTTAATATGCCTTCACATCTGTAATTCATGCTTCATGTATTATTAGGAGGGTGTATAAAATAAACCACTGTATGTTTGTCACAAACAGCATTACTTTGGATCATCTAAAAATAGATCTAGATTTGCTGTACTGCAATTTGTCAGCCACCTTCTTTACAGCCATATTATAGGGTTTACCTAAATAAATAATTAGAAGACAATTTTGAAAATTAAAAGGACTATAGATATTCTAATTTATGGGCCAGAGAAGTCAGGAAAGGAAATTTTATTGGAAAGTGAATGAACAAAGTGTTAAACATATAACTTATTTCAGGAGAGATACGTTTAGGCCTTTTGAGCTATTTAACAGATGAAAAGGTAATAACCTTTTGAGCTATTTAATTGAAAAGAAATATGTACACATATACATATCTTTTATATGTCTCTATCTTTTGTACCTATATATGTATATCTTTTATACATCTTTTATATATCTTTTATATACCATATATATATATAATCTTCATACTTTTCTATGCTTTTATGTGCATATTAAGTAACATTTAAACCAGATATACTTTCTTTAGAGAAGTCCTTGAAAAGCATGAAACTTAATGAGGCAAATAAAAATGTACCATATTGCGGTGCAATGTGATAACTATTGTATGTTTAAGTAGAATTATACTAGCATGAGATGGAAGTAAAGAGATACAAGGAGTATCTTAGAAGATTTCCTAGAATAAATGACCTTTCAGCTGAGTGTTAAAGAACAGACATACATTGCCACCTGGAGATAAAGGGAAGGGACTCTTTGGAGATATTAAGCTATGCTATAATTCAAAGATAAGCTTCAATAGAAAGAGTGGCAAGAAATGAAATAAATAAATAAGTGTATGTTTTATGAAGAAATTTAGATTATCCCTTGGTTCCATGGAAATCATTGGAGATTATAAGCAGAGAAGTGGCATAATAAGATTTGATTTTTGAGTACAGATGAAGAAACTGTGGGTTTGGAAGTACCATGGCAATTTGGGGTGGTTAAAAAAGTAATAATACCATTGAGAGACAATGTAGGCCCAAATTGAGGCAGAAACTGAAGGAATAATTAGAACAAATATGAGTCATTTAACGGTTCAGTCAAGAGAATTTGGGAATGTTTGGACATAAGCACAAGAGAAAGTAAGGGAGACAGCATTTTTCAGTGGAATTTAGGACGACCTATTTAATTTAAATTAGAAGAATAAAAGCTTGGAAGTGGTTGTCTATTAAGTCCAATTTTATCCAAATAGATGGTCCAGTATCCGTTGACTATTTCCTTCACAACTACCTTATGACGGTAGTTAATTATGATTAAAAGTTGATTGACTTAAAAATATAATCAATGGGAAAAATAAAACTAACTAAATATTAGATTAATACTTTCTTTATTGCATAAATGAATAGCGACACAACCAGTCTTTCTAACATGCAGCAAGGAAGCCCAAAAAAACCAATAAAAAATATTGCACAGACATTCATGCAAAATGAACACTGATGGTAGTAAATTCTAAAAATGGCAGAATTTGGTTCTAAATCAAATGCAATTTCCACATTTGCATACTATGTTAGAAAGCATCTTATAACTATGTTCATAGTATATTGTTCAGCTCATTTCCATAATCTAATTCAGTGATACTTATGTTCTTCAAATAGTATTCACTGATCATATTTTATCTCTTCTTTATTTTAAATTGTGGTTCTGTGAACTATAGACCACATCAGGGAAAGATTGTAAATATCATAAATATTATGCCAATTTCCTTAAAATGGCAAATTATGTAAAATTTATTCTCTACTTTTTCTTAGAAGAACCAAAAGCAGACAAACCTTTGAGCTTAAAGGTGGATTTTAATGCTTTTAATTACAAGCATGAATTTTTAAAAATCCTTAAATTTATTAAAAAATAATTATTTTAAGGAGATAGTCATGGAATATACAAATTTTTATTTTAAAGAGACTTCAGTTTGGTTAAATTTCTCCTTCAAACTTGTAGAAATTCTAGTGTAATTGCTGGTTGAATTTGTAGTAAATAATGCAGGTATTTGTTCCATTAGTATAATATACTATTTATTCATGCCATGTTTATTTATTACCAGCAAAATTAAGATTGTGACACTATATTGAGACTGTCATGGGGACAAAATACTGTACAAGGTTCTTTGCAAAGACCATTTTATGTAATTCAACAACCTTTTGGAGAAAGAAGGCTTATTATTATTATTGTCATTTTTGTTGTAACTTTTTATTCCTTTATTTCCCAGAAATTGAAAGTCAGAGAGGTTATATAGTTTGCCCTGTACTTCTCTAATTGCAAATGTAAATCTTGGATTAGACTCCATATCAGTCTTCTAAAGCTCATGCTCAGTTCTACTGGGATATGCTGTCATAATGTGAAAGTAGCAGCACTCTTTTTTTTTTTAAAGCGAGAGAGAGAGAGAGAAGAGAGAGAGAGAGAGAAAGCTTGAGCAAGGGGAGGGGCACAAGGGAAGGAAAGAAGGAGAGAATCTGAAGCCGACTTTGCACTGAACATGGAGTCCTAAGTGGACTCCATCTCAGGATTCTGAGATCAGGACTGGAGTCAAAACCAAGAGTCAGATGCTTACTCCAGTGAACCACTCTGGTGCCCCTCACAGTAGCACTCTTATTTTGGGGGCAATAAGCAAATAGGGAATAGGTGTTAAACAAAAGAATTCCTATTTGGTGCAGAAGAGCTACATTATTTTATGCACCAAAGAATGGACCATATGAACCCCAAGGGATAATAACATGAGCCTTGAACAACAAACAAGACTTGTGCAAAGACATCAATGTCCTGAAATGTGTTCAGCCCATGTTTTCCTCTTTAATATCAAAACAAAAAAATTAAATGTCATTAATTAATTATGATTCTGATATATATATATATATATTTAAAGTATTTTATTTATTTATTTGACAGAGATTATAAGTAGGCAGAGAGGCAGGCAGAGAGAAAGGGGGAATCAGGCTTCCTGCTGAGCAGAAAGCTCCATGCAGGGCTTGATCCCAGGATCCTGAGATCATGACCTGAGCCAAAGGCAGAGACTTAACCCACTGAGCCACCCAGGCACCCCTGATTCTTATATATTTGTAAACTGTTTTTTTGTTTATTCAGCTCACTCCAATAAGACTGTTGTATCATAAGCCATAATGGTTATATTACATACACACACCTATAGTTTTTTTAAATTATTTGATTTAGTTGTGATATCTTATACAATGTTATAAGAAATTTACTGTGGCATATAGGTATTTATGAAAAAATTACACAATTGAAAGATAAAAATATTTTGTGTCACTTCTAAAATTAATTGATCTATTAATTATGATATGTAACTGGAATTCTGAACTCTTACCAAGCATCTCTTGAAGGAAGAAGGTGGGTATGTTCTACTCATGTCCATGGTTTGTACATACCCACAGCAACTTCACATTCCTCTCCCCATTGACATTGTGTGATATTTGAAGCAAGTGTTGCATTTTCTTTCATTTATTCTTTTCTCTTTCATGGCATCCTATAAACCCATGAGAAAAGTGCAATCTTTAGCTTTTCCATGTTTCAAACAATTATGCAAGACAAGAGGCCTTGTTTCCTTAATCACTACATCTTTTCTCCTTTGACTATCTTGGCTCAAAGTGACTATCAGGATATTTGCATAATATCCTTTGCTTAATTTGGGAGAGTAGGTTATTGGTAAGAGGAGGAAGCTGTTTTCATTTATTTGTTGTTTGTTTTTTGTGGTAGTGGTGTTTTGGTACTATAGAAACCTATTTTAGTCTGCTTTTGACGAAGAAGGTTATTAGATGTAGAAAGTAATAAAAAATCATTGATTAAAAAAAATCATTGATTAAGTAAATTTCTGAAAGGCACATAACAAATGAGGATTACTTGGTGAGAATCTCTTCTCTAACAACAAAGAAAGAATTTTGTATGTTATTCAGTGATCTCTGGAATTTCTATATGAGATTTTAAGCTGGCATATTCATCCCCATCCCTCTCCCCATACACACTCACATGGATACAATAGAAATTAGTACATTCAGGGGTGCTTGGGTGGCTCCGTTGGTTAAGCTTCTGCCTTCGGCTCAGGTCATGATCTCAGGGTCCTGGGATTGAGGCCCACATCAGGCTCCCTGCTCAGTGAGGAGCCTGGTTCTCCCTTTCTTTCTGCAGCTCTCCTTACTTGTGTACTCTCTCTCTCTCTCTCAAATAAATAAATAAAAATTTAAAAAAGAAATAAATATATTCAGCATAGATAAATACAGATTTAGTTTGGTTTAGTGGCAGTTTAGGCACTAAGCCCAACATTCCTTTTTTTTTTCTTTTTCTCCCCCAAGGCTAGCTTAAAAATCAGTACAAGGAACAGTGCAGGCTCAATGTGAATGTTGGAATTTTGATTAATAGTTTTATGAAAGATAGGGCTTCAAATCCTTGTTTTGAGAAATTTGTCTTTGATTTAAACATGGCATTTTAACAAATGGTACACTCGATCAACTATTTTATGATATTTCTGGTGAGCTACTCTTAAGCAATCATTTATCTGTGTACTGCCAGAGCTGAAGTCTTCAATGAAAGCTTTCAATTTGTGCATCCTATTACCAGGAATGTATCCAGAAGTGACTTAATGGTTTATTTCTTAGCCCAAACAGCTAATTTTATTCCTTTGACTTTCACAAAAATACCATTAATCTTTCAAGAATAAGGACTAAATATTCTGTTTCACCAATACCATCCCAGCTTTTAGTTAATTCAGGTATATGTATGTGTGTGTGTATACATTTGAATTTCAAAAATTGCTTATGGATAAATTAAGATGAACAAAGGAAATAGTGAAGACACCACATTACTTTGGGTTTTTGGTAAATTCTTACATAATTTTTAAATTAGACATTCCAAATGGACTCAGAAGTTTTTAAATTGTTGTTAAGGTTTAGAAGATCCTTTCCTTAGAACTTTTGTACATAGTTTAATTAAGAATTTGATGAATGGTATGAATATTTGCCTCAGAAAAAAAAATGCACATAAAGAATTTCAAGTTGTTGGGGCACCTGGGTGGCTCAGTGGGTTAAGCCTCTCCCTTCAGCTCAGATCATGATCTCAGGGTCCTGGGATCAAGGCCCGCTTGGGCTCTCTGCTCAGCAGGGGCCTGCTTCTTCCCCTGCCTCTCTACTTGTGATCTCTCTCTATTTGTCAAATAAATAAATAAAATCTTAAAAAAAAAAAAGAATTTAAAGTTGTGGAATTCCTGAAGGTCATTCATGGGCCTTCTTAGAGTCTTCAATCCCAATATTATATCAGTTAGTATTTATTAAAGGCCTACCATTTTTAAGAAAGCTTGAAAGATTTAGTATACAAAAACAAATGAAATGACATACTCTTGGTATTAAATAAAGCATACCCTACTGAGAGAGCTACACACTTGAATAAACAACTGTATCAAAAAGATATATATATAGGGGGGGGGAGAGAGAAAGAGAGAGAAGTAGCACATACTTACCCAGGACTATTTATATGCCAGATAACCTTATAACTTCTTTTATATGCCTATTCATCTAATCTTCAAGACCTTGTTAGTCAGGTATTGCTATTCTCCTATTTTATAGATGAGGAAATTGGGACAGAATGATGATAAAATTTGCTTAAAAGAACATAAATGCTAAAGTGGCAGAACCAGGATTCAAAACCAGGTAGTGTGTTTCAAGAATTCATGCACTTAACCATCCTATTTGCTGCCTCTCATAAAAATATAACAGAAATGTACGGGGCACCTGGGTGGCTCAGTGGATAAAGCCACTGCCTTCGGCTCAGGTCATGATCTCAGGGTCCTGGGATCGAGTCCCGCATCGGGCTCTCTGCTCAGCGGGGAGCCTGCTTCCTCCTCTCTCTCTCTCTCTCTCTCTGCCTGCCTCTCTGCTTACTTGTGATCTCTGTCTGTCAAATAAAATAAATAAAATCTTTAAAAAAAAATATAACAGAAATGTAGAGTGACATGAGATGACAAGGGGAAAGATCAACCAATGTTGATGATAATCTAGGAAAAGTCTATGATGAGCACATCAGCTTGAGTTTGGCATTGAAGAAGGAATAAAAATGATATATAGCACCTAGTTTGGGATATTTTCTCCTTTTAAAAAAGTGATTTACCATGCTAACTTTATCATTAATAAAGTTGTATGTCTCCTGATGAAAGAGTAAAACATAATAATAATTGATTTATTCATGAACAAGAAATCCCAAATAGATGAAACATTCCTTAGACCTAGCAAAGCTGCAAAACCATTTTACTGAGGTTAAACTGTTATTAGAATCATGGCTAGCTCTTAAAAATAGTCCCATAACAATAAATCCCAAATGTTGTATATCTATGAGGTAAAATTATCCTGTTAATCACATATAGCTGGGTTTATAATTGTGTTACTTCTCAAACAGTTGGCAAAGGGCACTGCAAATTAAGTTGTTGAAATCCATTATAATGGGTGAAATAAAAGCCAGTGGGTAAGAAAGAACATATTTCCTAAAAGGGAACATTTTGCTCATTTCTTACTTTTAAAAAATGGGTCATAAAAATATTATAGGTGGATTATGGGATGTTGTTATTGGAATGTGACATGTTACGTAGTGCCGTCATTAGTAGATGCCTGCTTTTGCCAACCTCTCATCTCATTCCTTTCTCCATAACAATCCCCCCACCCCCAACAACCCTGCCTGATCCTCTATGGAGATGATCCTGTTTGGGACTGGAACAGTAACTCTTACACACAAGAGAATCAATATACCCTGTGGCCAGAGGAGCTACCTATTGAAAGAGTTGTTTTCCCCCACCAGATTAATGACTTCTCTAGGACAGGTACAATACCTTCTCCATTTGCATAATCTCAGAATTTAACACTGTTAATGAATATTTGCCAAAAGAATTAATGACTAAAAGGGAGCAAAGATGAACAGATGAAGGCCATCACAACTTGACTACAAGGAGGAATCACTCAGGGATCCAAATTCGTAAAATAAAGCAATGAACACCCACAAGTTAGACAGAAAGGAAATGTGGCTGGATGTGTTGTATACACATAGATGTATACCTTACAATGTATTCTAAATTTTTTTCTGGCAAGTGCTGATAGTATGACAAAATCTCTATTTTCTAAAAGCCAGATGCTTATTTAACTTTAAAGCTAATGTTCAGCACGGTCACACTAAAATATGTGTACTACTATTAATTGTATTACTAGCATTATACTAGAATTAAAACTCTACCTACTGGTGTTTGGAAATGTCATTGGCCTCTCTTCCTCTCTTCACTTCTCATCCTGCCATTCCTCCCTAGAGCCCTATTAAATATGAGTTTTCCAAGTTCTTTTTTGTGACTTTTTATGGTCTGAAAGTAAGTAATCTGATTGGTGATGAAAATTCAGAACAACATAGCCCAAATACCTTGGGAATCAGAGCTCTGCCAAGCACTTAGGAACTAAGAAAAATATACTCTCTTGCACATGTGGAATGCTGAGGGGAAACTGTGCAGCTCACTCAGTGTTAGAACAACAGTGCCAGAGTATCCAGTGGTGACATGCGTAAAGACATGACCTCGCTGGAGCTCCAGTGATTTAGAAATGAAACTTTAGACTGCCCTGTGAAAGTTGAAGATGCTGTTTCTTTAGGAAAGAATGGAAATTGTGCAGACTTTAGGTAAAGACAGCAAACTCATTGATAACACTGCCATGGTTAAGTGTTCCTACTGAAAACTTCTATCAGCACTCTGGCTCTAAGGAGTTGATTCTGGAAGCCAAGAATAGTGAAATGCCGACTAAGAACCCAACTTCTCCAAACATTGATTAAATGGATTTTATTTTTCCTGTTGATGAGTGCTTGGATCTGGGAGTTCTTTGGAAAAGTGCAAACCCTGCTTTAAAGAAAACCTGTTGGCAAATAACAACAGAACAAGTTCACACTTTTAAGTCTATTATGCAAAGAAAGAACAAACGCACATTCGGTAGGACCTAAAGTGCATATTAGCCCATTTTCCTTTCTGATATATGCAATGTCCACATTTTCCATTGGGTACAATCGAAACGGATCTTTAAACTCGTGATTGCTAGGCACTGCATGACTTTTCATATTATAGATCCATTCCAATATGAACCCTTTAGAAAGCTAAAACTGGAGAGTTGGACTAAAGTATTTTGAAGATAAGTTTAAGTTCAGGGACAGAGGAGTAAAAAGCTTTTCATTCACTTTAAGCTAATCAGGAAAATCAATTAACCAAAATTCCTCAGAGCAGTCTATATAAATCTGTAAATTTGAGTTTTACATTATTTGGATGGTTTGTGGCTTGTCCCTGATAGTACTTCCTGAACAATGTTCAAGTCTTGAATAGAATTCACTCATTGAGGCCTATTGTGTCTGGCATTTTTGAGGTTCTTAAAATCACAATCCTTGATTGTGAGGGGGGGGGGTTTCTAGACCATGGGCTAAGCGCATTTATTTTCATTAATTTCAAGTATATATGTGTTAAGACTTAGAACACACAGAAAAAAATTCAGGAATGAATATATACCATGGAGGCTAATATATAAGCATTAGAAAATCTGATCTTAATTAGATTACTTATAAAAGTTATATCACAGTAAATCTATTAACATTATGATAATATTTTAATAATTTTATTTAGTATCTTAATTATTCCCCATTTTCTTCTCACTACAACTCTCTCACTTTTTTATGTATTTTTTTTGAGCTTATAAAAAAAGGTGTAACCAATCTTAGTCTTAGGTAAATATTTTGAAATGTTGAAAATCTAATTTAATAAAACATACTTTCCCACTCTTAAAAAGCATTATTTCTTTACTTTTTAGATTACACATATGCATTAAGGTCAGATTGCCAACCCCTAAATACTGTTTTTTGTATTGTTGGTAATGGTAAATATTTTCCTATAATCCCTTTGAAATATTTTCCTCTGGAAGCCATAAACTGAAGAATACCAGCCCATTTGCTTGGCATTAACATGAGATTCTGTTCTCTTATTGGGGAAGTACAAGCTTTGGATTTCATTTACAAATGGCATATATGGACCACTTTCCCTGACATCTAATAAAATTTTCAAAGAGAGGATAATTTTAATAAACTGTGTCTTAAAACATTTGGATAAAATTGTAATCCTATAAAGAATAAATACTTTTTTTAATGTATAGCCAATATTTAACTAATGAAGTTGTATACAGTACAGCAGAATTTAATATAAAAAGAAATGTTAGTGATCATTTATTCTAGTTTCTTGTTCCAATTAACATACTTCAAAAAATAACTCTAGAAACTTCAAGAACAAAAAATTGCTAACACAGTTTCAGCAATTTTTCTTTGTGATTAAGAAAGATATAATTTTTTAACACATTATTACTTTAGGAAAACCAGAGAAAAAAGTTTTATTTGTTTTTGAAATGTTGGGATTATAAGAAAATATTTACCATTACCAACAATACAAAAAACAGTATTTAGGGGTTGGCAATCTGACCTTAATGCATATGTGTAATCTAAAAAGTAAAGAAATAATGCTTTTTAAGAGTGGGAAAGTATGTTTTATTAAATTAGATTTTCAACATTTCAAAAACAAATAAAAAATTAATAACTGTTTTCAAAGCATCCATTATTAAATATATTAAATAATAAAGTTGTGTTTTTCCTTTCTACCTTTTTCTTTAGATACCTATTTTTATCCTATAAATTAAGATCCTATAGATAATTTTGTTTTCTGATTTTCTTTCACTAAATTTGGAGTATGAAATTTCCAAATCACTAAATATTTTTTGAAAAATGATTTAATGGCTATATAGTTTTATGATAATTAATATTACAACTAGAATGTCAAAGAGGTTTGAGCTGGGGTTTTACATTAATTTTAGAGCAATAAATTAGGAAGGTATTAATGGCATATATGTATACACATAAATATATGTTAGAACACATACATATATATATGTAAATATATACAAACATATGACTTTGCTTCATAACTCTTCCAATCATGACTTTAGTACTTTTATACTTCAGTCTTCTCAGTGCATTTCTCAAAGGCTATTTCCTGGAATAATCCTTAAAAATTGCCTTTTATATATCTACTTTAAATCTTTCTGGTAACTTTTCCTTTCACAACAAACATACCAAAGTATTATCTCCAGTTAAACAATAGTAATTAATTTAATATACTCATTATATCATAATATCCAATGACTAGATAACTCTAGCTTTAGAAATAACCTTGGAGATAAATATAGAAAGAAAAACAAACAAGCATTATGTACTAAGATTTATCAGAATGTTGAAGATTCCCCTGAACCGTTGGTTTGGTTGTGTGTCTTTGGGAGATACGTTTTAATTCAACAAAGCAGGTGATCTGATAATAGTGACTAATGTGAAAATGAGATCATAAAGCCCGATTTCTAAGATCTTATAGAAATAATTTGTGGGTGATTGGAAGTTCAAAGCCACTCTTGAGTCTGGAGGTATTAAGCAGTTTATTAAACAGCTATTAAAGTACTTCTAAAACTTTAAGAAATAAAGATACTTTTCTATAAATCTGGTTTGGTATTAAGGCTAATGTTATGTATCCATGTTACCTCGTGGCATATTGAGGTCAATTCCCAGTTATCTATCCAAAATGGTAATGCAGTGTATCAAACTCATTTTTCTTTCTGTTCTGACTACTCTCTCTGATAATAGGGGTAGTTTATAAAAGAGCCATAGTCACCCATAGTGCCTTAGAGAAAAAGATATATTCAAAATCAATGAAAACCTCAAATCACTCAAAAGTATCATTTTAGCTAGTTTTTTCAACATCTTCTTGTACATCATCCTTTACCAGTTCTGCTAAAAGTAGAAACATTGATTGATGCATTTTATCTTCTTCTTCCTCCACTGCTGCCCTCCAGCAGAGATTCAAGAGAAAGAAATGCCCTAGAGTCAGGTTGCTTGAGGGAATGAAGTCAAGGGCTGGAATTATATTCACAAACAAGATAATTGATCTCGGAAGTATTGAAATTTGACTGCACAGGAGAAATAGAGCTGATAAATGATAAATGTTACAGTTTGTAAATCAGATAATTTAAAATATTGACGGGAAGAGGCACACTATATGATGGTACACATAATGAACCTTGGAACCATGACTTGGTTGATACCTGGTTTTGTTTTTTAATGGAATGGAGATACCAAAAATTCCAAAGTTATAGCAACCTCGATGGCTCGTTTTGGAAATTTTGATTTCCAAATAGATGCAGATTAAAAGCAGAGAAGATTGATTGTCTCATGTGCCTACAAGTCTCTGACACACATAACAAAAGTACACGTAAGAGTGAGAGTTGAGAACTCAGTGTGTGCACCATGCCATGAGTAAATCCTCCTCTAAACGCACATTTTGCCTGTTGGTACTGATCAAGGCTGCAGTTGAAGCCACAGTGAAATGATTCACACTGGTCATTAACAAGGCCATTGCCAGCCATTTTATAAAGAGTCAGCTTCACTGTGGCCTGGTTTACAAAATTCTCTTTTTAGCGTCCTGAAAAAAAATCTGAATTTCTTATTTTCTTCCTTGTCTTGTCTTCTGAGAAGACATATTGTCAACTCTAGAGAGGAGTGAATGACCAAAATTTCTTATAAAAGTTAAATTGAAGATCAAGGGGTCCAAATGACAAAATTTTCCTCCTTAGAGAAGATACGTGTGCTTCAAAATGCTTGAGTAAGGAAACAGAATGGCTCTGTGTTTTTCAAAAAGGTGAAAGAAGTCAATATAGGTAGGTACACTTCAAAGAGTTTCTTAGTCCACGTCCACTAAACAGATATTCATGGTGCCAAAAACTGGGTGCTCATTTGCAGTCCTCAAAAATATGCAGTAGAATAAAGCAAGAAGAACAAAATTGCCCATTTTTGTAAGGACCTGCTTTGTGCACAAATTTATACTAGGTGCTTTGCAAAAAACAAAACAAAACAAAAAACGGTAGAGGAAAGAATGAAGATAAATACACAGACCTCTGATTATGGCCTTTGAGCAGATCTACTGTAATTGGAGAATTGAATATGCATGTGATTGTGTAAGCAAAACAGATTAAGTTGATTAATAAGGAGTACTAATATATTATAATGATATGTTAGTACTCTGCTTTTTATTAGTCTCCTGCTTTATCTGTTCTGTTTAAAGTAACAATGTAGTATAGTGGAAAGAATGTTACTTTGTGTTTTCCTTTTCTGGCTTTGTTACCAACATATAGCCTGACCATGGGACACTTGCTTAATAGCTACCATTGATTTGTGGCCTGGGTGATTTACATACAGTGTTTCATTTGATCCTCACACCTACCCTGTGATGTCCATAGCATCTTGACAATACAGGTGACAGTCTAGTTTTCAGGGAGAGCCTCGCTTTATCCCCATTGTCTCAGCATACTTATTTACATCCTCTTTTTACCCTCAAGAGTGTCCTTGTTTGGATGATATATTGAATTGATGTGATGAGAAATGTGATAGACATAATTGAGCAAGTAGTGAAGGCAGATTTGATCCAAGGCTGTTGATGGCCAAAGCCCATACACATAATTCTATCTTTTCTCTAGTTAAATTGTTTCACTGCTTCTTTGTGTATAAATAAAATTAAGCCATTAAAGTAAATGATCTCCAGGATTCCTTCCATCTCTAAATTCTAAGACTCTAACTTACAAAGAGACAAATGTGTGGGCTCATGATCCTGGGATGAAAACTTTAAACCAGGGTTAAGAAACAGAATTGGGAAATAATGAAGGAAAGAAGGGGAGACAGAATGGAAGATTTAACACATTATTCAATTTATAATAGAAGTATAGCTCTGAATGGTTAAAAAGTCAGCCTCTCTTAACAATTTGCCTGGCAAACAGATAGCCCTTGACATAAATTAAGGGAAGCTGTATTTCCCCATATCTTCTGTGTCTAGAGCATGAAAAGATCTGACATCTTGGTCCTTATATTTTGAAAACAAAAACAAAAACAAACAAACTAGTGGTAGTTTGCATTTACTTAAATTCTACTTCATAATATAGTGAAATCTTCATTAAAGCTCTTTATTTTGCAAAGTATAATATTACTTATAGAAAATTGTTTGGCTCTCCTTTGATTTTAAGGTGCACTTCAGTCTCCCCAGATGATTCTATTTTCCTGGGGAAAGTTGATGCATTCCTGCCAGCTTTGACTTCTCATGTTCCTTTCTTCAACCTCATCTTATTGGATGCTTGCCATCAATATTAAATTGTCTTAATCCCAATTTTTCCACCTATTGCTGCTTTTGCAGTTGGCGCTGATTCTTACGCCCCTTGAAAGGTACTTGTGTGGCAAAAGACTGAAAAAAAAATTGGCAGTTGCTGTCAGGGTTAATGTAGAAAAATAAATCTCTTATATTGCCAGTTTGGATTTACTTTTCATTTTTAATGGCCCCAACAGCTGTTAGAGGAATCCTCCACTTCCTGCACACTTCCATTTTTACAGCTGGTACTGCTTGACTGGTTCTTGACTTTGGGGGAGCCGTTCCTGGGTGTTTATACAGTGATTTACAGTCACCCGCTCACGATAGACTCTTACCATCCTTTAGCTTTCTTCCACAATTTTCCCTGAAATTGGATGATGTCACAGTCACCCCACCTTTTACCAGTTTTAGCCAGGCCAGTGTTTCCTGACAATTGATTCTTTTCTCATTGTCCAATCGTTCATGCCATGTTTTAAAAAGTTTGGACGGTTAGTTAAAAAAAAAAAAATTAAAAGGAAGAGATACAAATGAGAGTTGATTTTCAATTTAGCAAAATAAGCAATCCATCCTTTATGGTACCTTTCTTGGTATCTTTTCCTTACTTTTTTTGAAAGTACTCCTGACCGTTTGCATTTGGATGCTTCACTTCCTTAGAACTCTTTCCCCTCCCCTCTCCTCCCCTCTATTCCCCTCCTCTCCTCTCTTCTCTTCTCCTCTGAGAGATTATCCCCAGGGGCACTAGTTTCACCATCTGTATTAGTTTCCCAGGGCTGCTGAAACAAAGTAGCACAAACTGGTGCCTTAAAACAACAGCAGCTTAATGAAGCACAGTTCTGGAGGCTAGAAGTTAGAAAACAAGGGGTCACTGGGGCCCTGGTCCCTTTGAAAACTGAAGGAATCCTTCTTTGCCTCTTCTGGTTTCTATTGGATTGCTAAGAGTCTGACATCCCTTAACTCCCAGCTCCGTATCTCAAACCTCTGCCTTCATTGTCACGTGACACTGTCCCTGTGGGTCCTACATAGTGTTTTCTCTTTGTGTCTGTTTCTGTGTCCAAATTTCCACTTTTGATAAGGATATCAGTCATAGTGGATCAGGACCTGCCCTAACAACCTCCTTTTAACTCAATTACCTTTATAAAGATTCTTCTCCCAAATAACGTCACATTCTGAGGTACGAGGGATTGTTATTTCAACATATCTGGGGAGAGGGCAACTCATTCAATTCATAACACTAGCTAAGAACAGAATTCTCCTCATGCTCGTTTGCAAAGGAAATATTGACGTCTTTCAGAAATTGGGAGGAGTCCAGGGAGCATCAAGTTCTACTCGTGGCTGCTGTCTTGTCTGTGGCTGCTCAGTTACTCTCTCTCGGTTTGAGGGTTTCTATAGAAAAGACAGAGTCAGACGCAAGACGCTGACCGAAAGCATTCGCTTAAGTCTTCAGTTCTGATTATAACCAGTATAAGTATTTTTCTAATGTACTATATAAAATTTGTTTGGTAAACATCCTAAAGTGAGAAAAGAAAAACTAAGCTATCCAGCATTGTGAAAAAATATCACCAAGGATCGGTAACTCCAGCCGTGGTTTAATTTTCCTTCCTTCAAGTATTACCTGTATTTGTATCAAGGCTGCAGATGATACCAAAGAAGCTTATCAGCCCACAATTTACTTCCTTGTTCCAGTAATCAATAAAGTTTTTTAAAAAACATTTTGAATGATGCTAGGGAGAGAAAAAAGAACACATTTAAAATAGATAAAGACTTTTTGAGCCAGAATTATTAGAATACTTGCCTAAGAAGCCCTCACAGTTTTCTTCTGAAGACAAATAATTTATGATTGTCATTGCTACCTCTATTAACTTTTTAAAAATTTTCTTATGGAAAATTGAAGAAAATAAAATGTTTTACTCAAGCAGGTATTTTGGCTCATTTACATTGCAGTAATCTGGCAATGTTTTTATTTGAATGCATCTTTAATTAAAAACTATAGATAGCCTTCAGCAGAAAAAGTATCCTTGAGGTCAGTAATAAAATTAAAATGTTTTAGTGTCAGAAAAGAATTATATTTGGAAATCTTCTATTCTAATAATACAACTATAACCCTATGGCAGATCCAAACCATCTCTCACAGAAGTGCTCTTTAAAAAGGAATTATGCAGTTCTAAAGCAATTCTCCAGTGTGTTGATTTGATTTAAAGGGGGGAAAAAGTTGATTCAGGAAACTATAGAAAAAAAAAAAAAAAAAACACAAAAGGTTAAGCCAGTTGTTCAGACAAAACCAGTAATTATGTGTCTAAATTATTTTGCTTACCAATTCATTTGCTTTGACATCACACAGACCTAGTCTTATTTACATATGGTAGCTGCTATAAGACCACAAGGTATATTGCACACTGAGTTACTGAACAAGTTACAGTGGATAAATCTGATGAAATCGGGATTCTAGGGGCAGGATGTACAAGACTGTGTCTTGGAGTGAATGATGAAGTCTTTATAGCAGCTTTAAAGAAAGGAAAAGTATGGAGAGGAAACTGAAACTCACGGCCACCTGCGTGCTCTTCTGGAGTCACCCAGGAAGGTTCTTGCTGTCCCCATGTGGCAAGAGAAAGGTCATCATTAGGATCCCTGAGGTAATTCAACCTTGCAGATGACTATGTTTCCACTTGGAAATAGTTGCACAGTATGTAAGTGAAAAATAGTCTACGAATTTTATTTTAGAATTTTATTTTAAAAATTTCAGGACATTTAAACACACAGGTTTTGATTTTTTTTTTTCTCTTCGTTGATTTTTCATGGAGTTGATGGAGATAAAAAGATCAGCCTGGCAGCTTGCTGGCATGGAACTGGAGTGTTTAGGGTTTGTTTTGCCTTTTTGCAAGATTGGTCCACAAGAACTTTAAAAGGAGAAAAAGACGATGCAAATTAAATACGTTAGAAACGTATGTCCCATCTGTTTTTATTTCATTTTTAGAATAAGGTTTTCATACCTTCTTTTATTTTTATATTCTATGATACCACACTATAATGTTGGCCACCTCAGAGACAAACTAAATTAGCTATCCTGACCATATGGAAAGGAAAAGCTTTACCAGCTAAGGAAACAAATTTAACTCAGGCAAAAAGGCCTATGTGTTTTAGAGTTAAAAAAAAAAAAATGCTGCTAACTACATAGTAGGGGAATATAACCCACCTGCATAAGTAAAATTCGAAAAAGAGTTTGGGTATTCCAAAATAGCTGCCTCTTTTCCTGGCGTCATTCAGGAATCACCCATATTTGAAGCATACTTCTGTTGTACACTATCATCTGGATTTATTTGTAAGTAAGCATAATGGAAGGCATGGAAGTCCCTTGAAAGGTCTACTGCTCCTTCCCTCAGTTGCCTCCAAACAGAATTAAAACTAACCTATCTGGATGAACCTTATCCCATTATTTAAAAAAAAAAAAAGAAAAGGTGAAAGAAAGAAAGAAAAGAAAAGAGCTTCAAAACATTTCAGAGAAGAAAACTTTTCCCCTAATGTCCACTCCATAGACAATTGAATAAGGAGATGTGGTTTTATAGAAAAAAGAGATTTTTTTATTTCATTCTACAAATGCCAATATTGTAAGGCATTTGATAGAAGCTCTAGGCTACCATTTTATTTTACTTGGAGAGAAGCTTCTCATAATTCACTATGTAAAACTGATGGTTGCTTCAGAAATCTCCCAATCTGAGGTTTTCATATAAACCACAGTGAGGGAACAGAGCTCATAGAGGTCAAGCATGTGTTTTCTAACCACACAGAGAAGAGGAGTTCTGTCCCGATCCAAGGCTATTTCAGATTGACATGTGTGGTTATTTACAATGATTGAGGGCATCAGGATTTATGCACAACCTATGAAGAGAAGATAAATAGATTGGTGGAGAAGATTCAGCTAAAAAAAAAAAAAAAAAAAAAGCATCAACCAAAATGTTTGCTGTCACCTAACTATAACTTAGCATGGTTGAGCTAAGGCCACTCAACTTTTAGAGTACTGAAGTTAGAATTCACTTTATTTTATCCAAATAATAGCTAAACTTATAAGTGAAGGCATATGTGTTGAGTTTTTCTATGGACATTGAAATGGCTTTTGGGGGGGGTCACTTCTACTGGAAGGCATTTCACTAAAATGCACACTGATTACTAAAATTACCTGAATGTATTCAAGATGTGTCTCCGTGTTTTTTCTGTACTAAAGGAGGTGGAATTACAGTAATAGTTCCCTTTCTCAAATCATGGGACACTCAGTGTAACCATTATCAAGCCTGTAAGATAACTTTCTGACTCTCAGACACCAAACTTATAGAATAGTTTTGAAGTGCCCTGTATTTCTCCTAAACCTAAGCCACTTAATTTGCACCAGATAAAATAGACTAATTAATCAAGCAAAAGTAATTTTGGTTTGGAAGACGTCTTTAGGCACACACTGATATAGCCTTTTTAGGTTTTCTCCAATCAATGTTTGTATTAATGGTAAGAGTCCAGAGGAGATAGAAGCTTAAGCACCAGGCTGAGACCATCTCAGTCTCAGCGGCCATCTTTGACAGTGGAACATAGTGTTAATGCTCTGAACTACATAAATAAATACTTCCTCTCTATTGTTTCTTGGGACTTCTTAATGTTCATATTCAACTCTAATCATTGTCATGGTCTTGTTTATGGCCAAGCATAAAAAATGAATGGTTTCCTTACAACATACATGATGTAATTCACATTATCGATGAGGAGAGGAAATGCAGATGAATTCCTCTTGAGGTGTATTACAAGCTGAAACCACTCAGCCACCAACACAGAGTGGGATATTATTAAGTAGACCAAAAATGGCCGTAGGTTTTTTGAAGGAAGAGAATTGTTAAAAATCTAAATAGATATGGCTGAGTGTGCTATGTGTATTCACTCTGACCCAGAAGAACATGCGGATGTCAATAAGTGGTTTTTCTCTTTGTTTGTTTGTTTTTAAACTTAGAGTTTGTTCTGCAGTTGAGGAATGAACTTTTTGTAAAACCTATAGGGAAAAAAAAAAAACACAATTGTCTTGGGTTAGAAGGAAGAAAAAAAAAATCAATGCCTACTGATGACCCATGTTCAAGAAGTTCTCTTATAAAAAAAATAGACTTTTCTTCAGGTAACAAAAAAGTGAAATATGTAGAAGGAATAGACTGGGGTTGATCCTTTGTACTGTTTTTCTTTCCCCATGTGCCCAAAAAGGGTAATCGGGAAACAAACAAACCAAAATATTATGGAAAGACACCTTGTGCATACATTTATCTCTGTTCTAAATGGCCAAGTCATCTTATAATTTTGCACAGAGCTTATCTATTCCAGAACACAAGTCCATACATAACAATCTCATTACCTTGTCATATAATACAATATTTAATCAGAAATAATTATAAAACATTAATCAACAGGAAAAGATGAGTTTCAGAAGAAACAACGTAAGAATTACACATTTCTTTTTGCAATAGAGGAATTTCACTGACTTAATTAAGGTAATTTAGGAACACCTATGAATTTTGAGTGAACATAATTTTTACTTAAATGTTCTTAACAACTGCTAACAGGTAGCAAAGGTTGTTGAAGAATTAAACAGGATGTAAGAGTCCAATTCAGGAATTTCCTTAACATTTGTCATCAGATCTTATCTTTGATGACTTTATACTTAAAAAGAATAGTGACTCAATTTCAAGAATGTTGATAATATGAATGCCAATTATTGAACACCCACTATGGGCCACGTCCATGCTTTTTGCATTTATTAATTCACAGAATTCATAAAATATGTTGATGTTTTGTTATCATTGGCATTTTAGATGAAAAAACTATCACACATTTTAGATGAAAAAAACTAACACATATGAGCCTAAGCTCATATATAGCTAGTGCCTCACTAATGACCAGGTGCAAAGCAGGCACAACACTAGGCCATTAATAAAAAAGAATAGAGCAAAATATTAAATGTTTCCAAAGTAGGAAAAATTAAAAACACCCTAGTAATACTTATTATAAAAGTGAGAGAAAAATGTTGAATTCTTAAGTGTCATCTAATTTTTTTGCCTCTAGCCTTATCATGGGGTGTGAGAATATACACATTGTCAGGTGGGATGTTATTGAGTAGACAAGAAAACAGCCATGGGATTTTCTAAGAACGAGGATAAACACACACACACAAGTACACAATAATAAATAGATATTCAGAAAATCTCTTCAACAGCCTCACTTAGACGCTTCAAAGATTAGCTTACCCTTTTCTTTCTAAAATGTACTGTAGTCTACACTAAGCTCAATGCTCACAGCTAATATTCCACTTTCTGGTATGTCTGAACTATTTTGTGCCTCTCAGTTGAGTGGAGTGCTTATAAAGGAACGTTTTCATTTTCTCCCTCCAAACTAGTTATATCATTTTTATGTATAGAAATACATGATTTAATTCAATAGAAGTATATGATTTAATTCACTATTACATGAACTGATGACATAAGAATGTTCAAAGAAAGGAAGCTATTGTTTGTATGAACACCAAAGGTGAATGCTTTGGAAAGACTTGATAAATGAGTTGCTGAAAGAAATTACTCCAAATTAGGTATGGGCAAGACAACAGTGACAAGTTGAAAAAGAAAATCTTAAAGAAACCCCAAAACACAGAAGGATTCTACACTTCGTTTATTTTGTATCATAGAATTTGCACTCTACTCCAAAGAAATAAAAAATAGAAATTCTAAATGTATTACAAAGAGATTTATGGAAGAGATAGAGCAAATTTTGATATTCAGACAAGGAAAAGCTTTGACTCTATATGAAATACGTGTTTTTTAAAATTTAATTTAGGTAGGTGATATGTATGTATAATTCTATAATAATTCCTCACAACTTTTAGAATTAAGTATCAGTCCTAATTGCTACAGATAAGAGTATTTTTAAATGATGATTAGATCTAAATTTGATACTTATTTTGTTAATTTATAATTTAATTCTATGTTAAATGTAGATTAAGAAAATTCAAATTTTTTACAAAATTCATTTGGAATTTTTTAAAGGTTTAATTTGATTATGTTATAATGAACTACAGACATCTGCATGAATGCTTTTAAACCTCTATTTTATTGCATACCAAATGGAGAATTCACCTTTTTAAGTCAAATTAATTTTTTTTTTTTTTTTTTACATTTGGTAAACTATTAGTTTAGAGAGAGAATCAGTCTAGGTAGTCCTTTACAAGTATCTAAGTAGATTGAAACATTTTCCCATATGTCTCACTCATTTCAGTTTTTAAAAGGAACATGTTGAAATTTGTATTTTCCTGCTTTTATTTTTAAAGGCATCACTTGTTTTTGCAAATTGTGTTCAGTATATGTTTTCGAAACACAAAAATGGCACGATTCTGCATCTCGTGTCTTTACTAATAAGCCCAGGTCTGCACCAGATGGGCAGGTGAAAATGTGATTATGAGGTGTGCGGAGATGGTCCCATCTCTGTAATACACGCCTCTCCAGGTTACTTGTGCGTCTGTTCTGTTCATGAATTCACTTTATGCTTATCCTTAGGGGTACTTGGAGAAGCAATCTCATACCACAAAAGGTCTAGAAGAGGAAAAGTTCTCTCCTTTAACACAATCACTATAAGCGGTTCTCCTTGTTTCGTAACAATCAAATAGAAAGATGTCAACATTTTTCCCTGGCAGATTGAGAAGTTTGATGTTGAAATATTGGACTCTGTGTGTGTGTAGAGCAAAATTAGGTAAGTTTGCTATTTAGTAAGTAGATGCAAATTGAGTCATCGGCTTACTGCATCATTTTGGGGCGAATAACACATGGGGCAGACAAAACGAAACCCCATCCAGGTGGTTGAATTCCCTGCATATTCATTTGGGTTGAAACTTTCAAATGTCAGGTGCCTGGAGAACTCATTTAATGAAAGGGTTATTTCTGCCAACCAGTTAGTAGTCGATATTTTTTTTCACCAGAAGTTGTGAAATATTATTTATGTATGTAGAAGACAGGGGCTTCCTGCCGTTGTTGTTTACTTGTGGGTTTGGGCAAGTTTCCTCCTTTCCAGAAAGCAAGTTTTCTATAAAAGCAACTTTGCAACAGCCTTACTCCTTTTGTTTGGTACCCCAGGCAAAGAGCTTTTCATGGCATTGAAATCATTTTCATTTAAAAACAGGGAGCTCAGATGAACCAGTTCTTTATTGAAAATATAAAAAAAAGAGAGAGAGAGAGGGAGAGAGAGGCAGTAAGGTATCCTTGGTTAACTTTTTAGTTATTTAAAAGTAGCTTGTTGAAGATTGAATATTTCTATGTTTCACTAGAGCCTTTAAATATAAAAGAGATATGAGACTATATCTGACACCATCAGGCATATTATATTAAAATTTATGAACAACTTCATCAAAAACCACTTTCCCTCTCCTGCATAGAGACAGATTTGTTCTGACATAAACGTTACATGGCTGGTTGCAGCCTCAGATTAATGCGAAGACCCTGGCGATTCCTTTTAGACGTTATTTTATGAAATAATACCTGTCAGCTGCTGCCTGATCCTAGAAAAGGGGGCAGGTTTTCCAGGTCATCTTGCCATCTGTCAGCTAAAGCTCATCTGTCCCTCCACATTACCACCTGATCTGTGCTAACAGGCCTCACAGGGAGGCCTGCTTCATTGGCCCAGTGGGAACCCGGGAAAGAGACTGTGTGAGGACATCACCTGTGATGCTGAGATTTAATTATCGCTGAAGTGATGAAGATGTGCACGCAGATTGAAATGCTTTTGAATAAATTCATGGAGCAGGATATGCTGTGCCCCCTCTCTCCTCCCCCTCCCTTCACTTCTCCCTCTTTACCCCCAGCCCTCAGCCTAGTATGCTCACTGGTTCCAACAAAAGCTTTCTGATTCACCCTCAGATAGATATTTGCAAGTACAGCCTTGGAAACACACACACACACACACACACGCACATGCACACACAGACACGCACACGGACACACACTCACACACAGACATCGGGCATACATACACAAGCACCCTAAATAGGCCTGCTGAAGTAACCTACAGGGAAGGAACAAACCATGGAGTCAGGAGAAAACGTGCCTCAGCCTTTTACAGCAAACCTCGATTATTTTCTGCCAAAGTTCCGTGTTATCAAATTTTAAAGCTGTATTGATTGTTGCTGGCTTGAAAATCAGATTTCATTGTGGGGCCGGCTTTTTACCTACGGTTTTACTCCGCCTGTGGTAACCCCAGTACAGAGTTACCTGGGGTCCCCTGTGGAGAGTTAATGCGAGGGTTCACAGTGGAGGTGCAAGTGTGGTAGAACACAAAAGGTAAAGAAGGGCACAGAAAGCCCCCGGAAGCCCCTGGGACTGTGGGCTCCCTCACGCTCTCGGAATCAATACTCTGCACAAAAGTTATTACAGGTCCGGGCCTTTTTGCCGTCAAAGCTGCTTAGGCCGTATGTGGCATTAATTCCCTCCTGTACAAAAATGTACTTGATAATCACCTGGCTGAAGAAAGGATTTAGGGCTAGAACAGCAGATTTCCTCACAGATTACAGAATAAAACCTAGTTTCTTGGGATAAATCAGGATAATTAACTGTAGTGAAATACGTTACTTTCATTGGTTCATGCCCGTGTGATACCTTTGTTAGACGCCACCACAGAGAAACAGTAATGCCATTATGTGAGGCGAGATCTGATTTCTACCCTGTTCTAAAACATGCTATGCTGTACAATACAGATTTTTATTTTCTTGGTTTTGGGAAACCTGCCTTCGGTCTGGAGGCCAATTATTAAGCAAGCACTTAACTCAATTGACTTCTAATTATAAAGTTACAAAAGCAAATGGTACACTACAACTAATCCCCATTCTTACCACCTTGTGAGCACAACCCCATGGCCCTGATCCACTCTTGACCACAAGGTTGTCAGAGGTTTACAGAATTTCCTGCCCACCATCACTTTAAGGATAGGAGACCCCTCTCCCCGAGAAAGAAGGTTTGAAACAGCCAAAAAAGACCCAAGGGTTTTCCAGCACAACAGTAAACTGAAATTGTATATTTTCTTTTTCTTTTTTAAGGGAAATCATGAGCAAACATTGCCTTAATTCACATTTCAAAAATAATTACTAAAGATTCAAGACATTTATCATGTTGTCATTGGAACCTGGGAAAGGTTATTCTTGTGGTACTTCAGGTCACAAACAAGAATGTATTATTAGAAACTAACACACAGGCTATCCAAGAGATTCCTGGGGGAAAAAATAGAGGTCCACTGGTTTTGAAGAAAGGTGACAGGAATAAATTAGGTAACAGGGGCCCGTAGAAACTTATCAGGCTCTCAGTGGTCAGTTTCCAAAGTAACTTCTATCCATTACATTATGTAGCTCTCATGAGAACATATGGGGAAATCACTGATAGTTGCTCTTGTATTTTTCCAAATACTACTATTTTTATTCTCTGAGATGAAGCTTTCGTTTTCCAATAATTCCAAAGAAAATTTAAAAAATACAGAATATAAATATGGAAACTTAAAAAACTGGAATATTATCCGGTCTAGTCTTTTGCCAGCTGGTCCACATCTTCAACCTTTTTTTTAAATTTTCAAACACATATATATTGCAATTGTAATTCCAGAAGAATTATTGTATACTTTGTCAATCAATGTATTATTGGTAGGTTTACAACATTAAACATTCTATTGAGTGTTACATCCCACCCATATCATGTGAACTTTCACTCAGAAGGGCAAGTTTAAATAATGAGTGTATCCCTTCAATATATACCCTTTTGTTCATGGTCACACTTGCACATATACTCTACTTACAGAAGACAAATGAAATTTATTTTGGATAGTTTTGGATGAACGTGGTTGTTTCAGCAGCTTGAGGTAATGCTATGAAATCAGCAAGTGGAATAGAGATGGATGAGGTTTTAAAGAAGCACAAATAGAAAACTAATGAACCTGCTGAGAGTTTCTTGTTGTTTTGGCTTTCGGAGGTATAGGACAATTTCCGTACAGCATGTGTGGCTCCTTGACGTGATTTTGACCTCTGAGTGACTGGTCTAGTTTTCAACAAAAGTCATCATTTGAGAATTGTCAGTATTCAGTGAGAAAAATGTCATATTCTGAAGCTAACTCATTGAAGATGCATGTCCCAAGATAGAAATCTTGACAGATAAAGTGCTTAAAATCTCATAGTCAAACTTAAAAATATAGGGAATGTGTTAAATATATATAAATTTGAGATGAATATGAAAAAAAGGGTTTTTTTCAGACACATCTTAGCTTTTTTCTCCCTTTTCTACCAAATAAATTATAACATTTATATACTTACTTCCAAAAAGATTATTTAATATATGTTTCATTCTAAAGGTCTCTGTTCCTGTTTTCAGTTTTGGATTTCTGAAATTAAAAAAAAATTTTCAAAAGTGACGCCTAGACAGCCCAAAAGACCTAGACAGCCAAAGTTAGTCTCTCTTCTGCTTTGCCTAGATTATAAGATTTAGATTATTTTCAAATTTTATAGTCCAGGTACTAACATTTTCAGTATTGCATTATATGCACTAAGAGCTAGGACTTATATCACCAATTGTGATTCATCCTCTAGGAAGGCATCATTATTAATATTACTAAGAAGAATGCAATTTATCCATAATTTATCTTTTGAGAAAACTCTCCAGATAATTTACAAGAAATCTTATGTTATTACTTAATTGGTACTTAAGAAATGCAAAGTGAAATTTGGGGGAAGCCATTAAGGGAGGGGTCTTTCACAGGACTGTCTTCCCGGTTGGAATGTAATTGAAACAGAAAGAAACACTTCAAATTGCTATTACCGTAAAGCCAGTCTGACTGGAGGAAGAACAATCCGCTGAATGTGTCCATGGAGTGAACCTTGTTTTGCAGTAACCTTTGCTGGCATCGGCATTCTTCTGTGCCAGAGGGTGAGACCCACCAATGTCACGTCAAACCTGTTTCTGTGGTTTAGGACACAGCAAAAATTAACGGATGTTCTTCTAAAATCTTCACCCTTTGCTAAAACAAGGCTATTAATTGTTGATGCGTATATGCAGTGATCACTAAGTAAGCACACAGTACATACTATGACAACTTAATTAGAGCTTTTCAAATGGACTTCTTTGCTCATCCAATGTGACAAACACTTAACAACTTCCCTACAACTTCCAAGCTACAACCTCATTATCATTCCATATAAACTTACAGACTCTTCTAGATGAAAGTAGCCATAAATATACTAGCCTATGAAGCTTGCAGAGATGTCCAAGGTGACAGCCAAAAGTAGAATACAAGTGATTCTCTTCTTTGTGGGCAAACTGGAGAAAAAAATTAAGATTATAAAATACAAATCCTATACTTACAGTTGTGAACCCTGGAAAAATAGTGAAGACCATGGCCAGAATACCTGTGAAATATACAGTGTAAACATGGCTTCTGAGGGACCCCTATTAAATATCACAGCTGCCCTATATCTTCTGCAAGTCACCAACTTCAGATGCACTGTCTTCTGTCTACTCAAAAGAGTAGAAACGGAAATATGGAAAGGGACTCCCAGGTAATGGTAGCCATGTCTCAGGAGCAGGCATCTTTTATTTATTTATTTATTTATTTTTATTTAAAGACCTCCAAAGTATAATGAATCATCCAGTACATATTAATATGAATTTTATTTCACATTTTGAAATTGTTGTTATTATACTAAGAGACTGAGGAAGTCCCAGATCATGTGGTAAAATGTATTTTCAGAGAGAAATGAGGCAACTTATTGGTCAGAAGTTTCTCCTTGCCACAAATTTTGAAAAGGAGTAGATAAGAGATTCCAAGACTCCATCTTATCATATCTTCAAGAAAAACTAAGTGTGAACATGTTCAAAAATTTTCAGGGAGGATAGAAGGAAGAAGTCAGAGAGGGATTGAGAACAAGAGAAAGAGATTGTTAGGCCGTGCCTGAAAGACGCTGTCTGTCTTGGTCCCCTACTAACTCCTGCAGTTTAGCAACAAAAACAAACATGAATAAGATAAACTTAAAACACCCGGAGTATACAATGTGAAGAATTTAATAATTTTTAGGTGCATAACTGCTAACATTAATGGATCTTGAAATGTATTGGAAAAACAGCTATTACTATGCAAGAATATTAAAGAAGGACTAAATCTGATTATGGGGGAGAGGGCAATGTAGACATGGCGTTTGATCTTGAAGATCTGTGTAGGTATTCAACAGGCAAGGAGGTGAAAGAGGGATCACTCTGCTGGTCAATAAATTTTGATTTCTTCTCGTACCAACACTCACCTAGAACTAAGAATTCATCCGTAAAGAAAACATAGTCCCTGGCCTCATGATACATATGGTTTAAATGGAAAGGCAGATGCTTGAGAGAATACAGAGTGCTGTTCAGGAAAAGTAAAAAGTACAATAGGAACACACCAGTGGTTATCTCCAGAAGATCTCCTTCTTATATAAAAAGCAAAACACATACTTAGGGTTAAAGGTTGTTTTCATCTTTTATTTATTTTGGAGAAGGAGAAGGGTAGGGGCAGAGGGAAAGGGAGTGAAAGGATATTAAGCAGACTCCACGACCAGCGAGGAGCCTGATCTCAAGACTCTGAGGTCATGACCTGAGCCAAAATCGAGAGTCATAGGGTTAACTGACGGAGCCACCCAGGCGCCCATAATGCTTTAACATTATCTAGTCTGGAGGATCAAGGAAGTCTCTCTTAAGGAAGAGATCTTTCAATTTGCAACAGGAGAATGAGTAGATACACACAAGTAAAAGAGGCTAAGAGAATGATACACACAAGGAGCATCTTGTTCAAAAATCTTGTGTCAGGAGAGAGTGTAACATGTCTGAGGAGCCAAAAAGATCTGGAAAGAATGAAATGAGGATCAAGCATGGTAAAGCATAAAGCTCTGAGGTAGGCAGAAATCAGATAAAGCTCTGAGGTAGACAGAAATCAGAATAATGCAGGTGCTTGTCAGCTACATTAAACATGTTTCAATTTTACCTAATGGCAGTGAGATGCCATTGATAGTTTTAGCAAGCAGCGACACGGGGAATTCACACTGCAGAGCAAGTCACCTAGTGGGGTGAGGATGAGGATGAGTGCTAGTCAAAATCTGAATCAGAATGCACACATTCCAGGGGACACAAGCACTCCCTTCATATTGTATTAACTGATAATGCTAGAACTATTGGTGTTTATCACTCCACCATGGACATTGCCAGCTTCTGAGTAAATTTTATTTCTCTAAAATTTCATCATAAGTCAAAGAAGCTTCACTAAGGGTATCATCAAAAAGGAGGTGAGATAATGGTGCACATTTAGTTTCCAATTTTCTGAGTCTATTTTGCTCAGCTATGTTCGAGTGCAATGAAAAAAAAAAAACTTAAACTTTATATTAGCATTACCTCTGTGCTTTCATAAAATTCTTCTATTTTTTTTAAAGATTTTATTTTATTTTTTATTTGACAGAGATCACAAGTAGGCAGAGCAGCAGTCAGAGAGAGAAGGGGAGGCAGGCTCCCTGCTGAGCAGAGAGCCCGATTTGGGACTCAATCCTAGGGCCCTGAGATCATGACCTGAGCCAGAGGCAGAGGCTTTAACCCACTGAGCCACCCAAGTGCCCCACATTTTTCTGTTTTAACAGACTAAAGACACAATAAGAGATATCACCAGAAGGTCATGCATCAAATCATAGGATGTTCTCTGGGCCATGACTGCATTTTTTTTTTTTTTAATAAAGACTTTATTTACTTGACAGAGAGAAAGAGAACACAAGCAGGGGCAGAGGGAGAAGCAGGCTTCCTGCTGAGCGGGGAGTCCAATGCTGGGCTCGATCCTAGGACCCCGGGGATCATAGCTTGAGCTGAAGGAAGAATGCTTAATGACTGAGCCACCCAGGCACCCATGCATTTTCAATAATATATCAAGGAATGTTAATTAATGGGCAGCTTGAATCAGGAATACAGAATCACCTGTTATGGGCTTTCATAAACAGTAAGTCCCCCATTGAAGTGGTCCCTAGGGACTAGAGTAACATATAATTTAATTGTGTTATGACAGGCCCCGTAAAGGGTCTGATCCAATCAAAAGGAGCCAATTGTTTTTAGAGTATGCTCCATGTAAAGACTCTAAATAAAAAGTGATTAAAATCATTTAAAAAAAAAATCAAAGCTGGCATCACTAGTAGCTTCCTGAGTGATTTCATGAACTTTTTCCTCAGGAAATAAAAATAATCTTGAGCACAACCCATCTATTGGGATATTTTTTGCTCTGCTAAATGTGCATCAAAACCCAAGTGATTATGGCATATTTAGTCAGAAGATGACGATCCTAACATCCAATATCCTAGGAGTCGCCTGAACTGCATTAACAATCGTGATTATAATAATTTCTTTCATGGATGTAAGTTCTTTGAAATTCGTAAAGGATATTTATATAAATTATCTCACAATTTTTCATATTTAACAATAAAAATGACAAGATGTAGTAAGACTTCCTGACACACCCAAAATTAGAGACAGTGGAGGAGGTGGGAGACTCACCGGGTTGTCTTTGACATTTCCTTGAAGATAGAGTTCTGGTCCTCCCTGAGACTTTCCAACTTTCCAGAACTGCAAAGAGTAGAAGGCCAACAGAATACTTTTTTTTTTTTTTTTTGAGCTCAAGTATAACCTATACATGGAAGAAGGTAGATACAGACTTTTTGGCAGGATAGTATGACTGGGAGTCAGATGACATAAAACCCTAGACATCGTATGGGTAATTATTCCCCCTCAGTGAATGAAGCAGATGTGGACATTTCTGAGTTATGTGAACAATAATGATAAATAAGAATGATAAATACGTTTTTGGCTGTAGTGTTTGTAGGATGAATGTGGGAACAGTTCTTATTTTAACATGATCTTTTAATTGCTATTAAAAACTACTAAATTCCACACATCCTCAATGGAAAATAAAATTGATGTATTAGGGATACTTCTATGAAAGTAACTAACATCTTAAAGATATTGGGAACTTAGAACTTCGTTGAGTATTGACTAAAAATAAAGAAAAAATCCAATAGGACCGTCAGACTTTTTACTTGCAGTCTTTCTATTTTCTGTTTAATTTGTTTTTCATGGGTAGGAAGATGTGACAAAATTTAAAACACTGCAAATCTTAACACTTTAAGCAAAACTGGACTCTGCAATGCGTTAGATGTGGTAGGGTGCTGGATGTCGTAAATTTCCACTAATTTTGAAATTTTCCTAACATAGAGGTCTACCTCCCAAAGTTTCATCTTCATTTGGAATATTAATTCCTTTGTAATTATTTGGAATGTGTACAGACAGATTCATATCTTCAGTGAATTGATTATAAAAGTTCTCAAAAAAAAAAAAAGGTTAGTGACAAATTATTTTTCTGAATCGTTAGATGGGAGTTGATTGTCGTCCATGTCATTAACTCCATGAAATGTCTGCTTTCTGCCTTGAACAGTGCTTTCTTAAATAACCTGCCTTTAAAATGTTTCCTGTTGTATGGAAAGTCCCATATGTCTGAGTCATCTTTATTTCATCCTTCCACACTGTAGACATAAGAGCAAGAATCAGATTTCGTATTCCTCAGCCTGAACTGTTAGACGTCACAGTAGACTCAAGAGGTGCTGGTTAGGGTGACACTGTTTTGTGACTCGTGCAAAGTTAATGTACCCCTCATGTGTGGATTAAATATCATTCAACAAAACACTGGAAGCGAATGGACTTTTCCAGGGTTTTATTGTCCCTACCATTGCTTAAAGTGAGCTGCCTGGCTGGGGTTTGGGAAGCTCTCAGCTCTGAGCTTTTGTAGTTGCTAACTTGGCTTGTCGTAAACGCATCCAACCTGTAGTTCCATGTGCAGCATTGTTGATTTTCTCCAGAAAACACTGAGGCACACTCAGTTCATAGGCATAGATGATTGGGTTAAGAGCTTCCTCCAAGCATAATGCTGTATATGATTGAATGTAAATGACCGACTCTGATCATCACCCACACAGTGGAATGGAAATAAGAGTTGCCGAATGGTCCTGAATTTTCTGGTTCATAAACAAATAGAAAATAGCAAACCTAATATATTGAGTTTTATGTGCAGTTTGGTCAGGAGACAAACTTTTTTCTCCTCGTGATGTTTAATGAGAAGCATCCCTCTCATTGCACTTCCATTTTCATTTTAAACTTCCCTATCCAGATAATCAATTGCTTATAATAAATAGAAAAATCCTTAAAGTTTTTGAAATGGTTTCTGGCATCTAATTACACAGGATTTTTTGACCTGGCTAGACAGATAACGTTAACACAGCTTCAATACTAAACAAGTCTGAACATGTGTGCGCTTGACTTTTATTAAACTCCTACTGAAGAAACAGATTAATTGGAGGCTGATTCACTGGTGAACAGGCGTTAAAGACAGAAGGACCTTCTCACATTTTGTTCTGTTATCCAGGCTTATGCCACATCTCAGGTTGGCAAGGAGATCCCAACTGCAGTGTTTTGAAATATAACTGAAAGAAATGGTAGAATAACAGGTGCAAAAAAAAAATGCAAACCACTTATAAAATGTTGATCCGATTCCTTCCTTTTTCTCTTGCCAAATGGCCACCTGACACTTTATGGACTCAGGTACTGCCCAGATAGCCTTTCACATACTAATGTTATGAGGAGACTGACTATGGAGGCTTGCAGTTGTCATAATTATTCCTTATTCCATTACTACATTTTTCTTCCTTTTAGAAAAATTTTTTGGAAGAATGTAGGTACAAGCTGTGAAGAAACCATTTCAGATAGTCTCAAAGAACATTGAGGCTCAAGAAAATGCCCTTCTTGGCAGCTTTGCTTCTATCTATAAAAGCTGGAATTTTATCCCCTAATGTTTCCTTTGCTGTTTAATGGTTGATATCTTATAAGAAAAACAAGGCAGAAAATACATGATAGATAGACAGACGGACAGACAGATAGGAGGATAACAATAAATGCACTAGGAATTAAGTTGCCCGTGAGTTGAGGAAGGGACCTATATGTATTTGTGGAATATAGTTTACAGGCTTTCCCATGTATTATCTCATTTATAGTATCTCTGTGAAATAGGTGTCACAGATTTTTACAGCTGGGAAAATTGCCTCTTAAAAAAGTTAAGAGCCTTCCTAAAGTAACTCACAAAGTTAGGCAGCCAGGACTCCAACCCAGACCATCTGACTCCAGGTCTGCCTGGGGCTTTTCTAGGAATGTGCCCCCTGGAAAGCCCCTTAATCTTTCAGCATCTAAATCTTTTCTTCTGTCAAACAAAGACTTCCTTGAAGAGAGGCTCTGTGAGTTCCCTTCCGGTTTCAAAATGTGATTTTGAGATTTGATTATCAACTGTCTGAATGATAGAAATAAGCACCAGATTAGTCAACAAATACCTGTTGCATCTTGACTCCAGGCAAGTGTGATTTGTTCCGAAGACCCTCAGGTCAACTGAGGCGCAGGATCTGCTCTAGGTCATACCCCTTGGAGGTTCTGTTAGTCGGTTTCTTCTTGACAAACCTCCATCAGCGTCATCATTTTCCTCTGTAAATGCTTCTATGCAAGTCATTAACATAAATGTTGTGTAAAGATTTTAGTGTTAACATGTTTAAAGTCCCAAGTGTTAGAAATTAAACATGACTATGGAAATTTGGATGGGTTGCATGTTTCATCACATTTTAAGGAGTTTAAGGCTCAGTAAAAGGGAAGAAAGCAGTCAACTGGTTCAAAGAGAAGGATGGGAAATTTAGATGGTGGTTTTCTAGGAGTTTGGACCTCACATTATCCTATTTGTAAATAGGATAAAATCTATCTACTTTAGAAAGACAGAAAGGAATGATTAGTTGTTTACTCGTTTATCTAGACCCTGTATCTTTCCAGGAAAGTTTTCAGAAAGCCCATATCCTTATGTTTTCAATGTCAATTAAATGCCCTGAGACCACCTGGTGAATATTAGCTATCACATTAAAATATTCAAGTGCCATGTACATCGTTATATCAGTTCACTTCAAACTAAGATAAACATTCATGCATCTGGAATGAACTCCCAGGACAAGAATAATTAGTACCAAGTGAATCCCTTGTTTTCAGTAAATACCTTGAAAAATATTTTGATTGACTATACTTCCTGTCTCTCCGTTTTTAATGGATGGACAGGTTGTTCAGCTCTTCTTACTTTGGTTCTATCTTGGATAATAAATAGTTGACATGAAATACAAAAGACAGACTTGTGGGATGTTTTCTAGTCTCCATCACTAACTACCAGAGGAGTCAAGTAGACTTTTCTATGTGGGCTTTGCAACAGCTGATTGGAGACTTTCTGATCTTTGACTACATTTCAATTCCAATGTAAAATGAAAGTCCAAGAACTAAGTGAACTTTTCATTTCTCCACATTCCAAGCCTGGTAAAACTGTTCCGCTTGCTAAATGATGTTATAAATATCGAGATTAGTTTCTTCTAAAATTACCAGTGCCAGGTGCATTCCATTTCTCATGTCATATAATATTCTGTAACCAGTGTTCACAGTTTAAAGGAAGGTTTAACGAACGTGTAGACCAAAAAAAAGAAAAGAAAAAAAAAAAGAAAAGGAAAAAAGAAAGAAAGAAAAGAAAAGAAAAAACAAATAGTAAAGACATTTAAATGTGACAGCTGTATCTATACAACCTAAATGGGAGATGCTGAAGAGAAAGGGTTTTTTTTTTTTTTTTTTTTTGGTCTTGTCTGGTTTGCTTAGATGGAGTAAATAGATAGGGTTAGGGATTACAGTTCTAAAATAGCTATTGTCTCCATCATAAGTGGATATAAAAGTTTAAATATATAAATCAATTACAAAACCAATGTTATTGTATTTTGTTAGTTGTACTTCCCATGCATAAAATCTCAGCACTCAAGATGTCCCCATAAAATCTCTCACTAAACCTTTGTTTTAAAGTATTCGAAAGGACATCATTCCATGTGGGAATATTACATACAGCCACTGATTCAACAGTAACTGAGAACTTATGTACAAAACATTCTTTACATATTGACAAATATTTCTAAAAAATGAATTGGTATTTTTTGTTGTTGAGTGTTTCATGAATGACCTTTACCTCTGTAGACATATGCAGTTTTCAGTTTTTTGGGTGAGACTTTCAAAATATTTTTTTAGAGTGTTCAACGTTAGCAGTGACATTTTTACAGTGATTTCAGAGCCGTGTAGTTTAGAATATTCTATTTGCTTTATTTCTAATTACTTATACCACCCTCATTTTAAATACTGTGCAGATGTAATTGACAGTGATGATATACAATATGTATGAAATGAGCTTTTCTCTATCGGTGGTGTGTGTCATGCAAGACTCCATTGCAATATTTACAGTTAAACTAAACTTTTTAGAAGGAGCAAAATTGCATTTGTTTTGCAGATTTGCTCATCATTAAATGTGAAACATTTCACATTTGTCTTTTTGAGTAATTGGCTTTTTAAAATGATAAGGTGCTCTGAACACTTGTTATGTGGATAGGTCTGACGTTGTATCCCAGAAATCCATATGCCATACAGACAGAACAGAAGAAAGATATTCACAAGCATGTCACAGATTGGACTAAAGCAAGCCAAAAACCCAAGTGCCATGGCATTAACAATAGCACCAGATTTACTGTCACGATCACAATCTGTGCTGCATCACAGACAGAAGGAGAACTTTTGATAGGTAACACCTCAGTGTTTTTTTAATCTTTTTGGCAAATTATCATTTATCATTATATTTTTGCCTGCCATATAATATTATTACAATGACATAAAAAAAAAAAAACAGGATAAGTTTAATAGGCCCCAACAAAAGAACTGACTTATTAGCCAGGCCATGTAGGATTAAAGAGAGAGAAAGGGAAACAGAGAGAGAGATTTTGTTGTTTTATTACAGATCAAACTAAAGCTGGAAAAATAGAAAACAGCTAAGGTGCTGGTGAGGATTTTAGCTTTTGGAGTTCACAAAAGGAAATGGCTTATTAATGACAGGGAAAACAAAAGATTTATCCGTCTTGAGAACTTGAAAATGCTGATGTTTCCAAAATATGTGGTTTCCCAGGATAAAAACTCAGAGCTAATTTTATTTTCTGAATTGGAAGTGGGGGGCGGTGAGGATTATTTTGAGATGTGAAATTGTCCAATCCTTTCTGGTCGGTATGCATTTACCCCAGGATGCAGACATGAAGGGACCACAATTCACAGGATGCCCCAATAGGTACTAAAAAAAGATTTACAAAATCACAGCTTGTGACACAACCTCATGTTGGGCTGATTGAAGGAAAAATTCTAGAAATATTGCACAAAGCTTTCTGGTATCTGATAGAGAAACATCAGTTGATTATTTTTCTTAATTGAAGTCCACTTTGGGACCTCAATGAAAAGAATGTTTCCATCTATCTTTTAGCTGTCTACCTGGCTAAGAGACACTTCTGGAGAACAGCCTCAATGGGTATTATTTTATATAGAATAATGTATCCTAAACTTACCCAGCTTTGCTAGCATAATTAAAAATATTAAAGCTAGGTTTTCAAGAATATAATAGGATTCTTAAGCAGAACCTAAACAAAATTAATTAGTAAGATACTAAGCTATTTAAGTATAGAGATGTGGGAACAAAAGAATATCAGACCATAAATTAATTTGAAATTGTGTTGGCTAAAATGAAGAAAGTTTGATAACTGAAATAAATATGTATATTCTAAGGAAGTAAATAAATAAGTTTTTATCCTTTTCAAACCATGTCTCTCATCAAAATTATGATAGGATGAACATTTTTATTCCTTAGTCTTGAAACCAAAGAGAGTGTTTGATTTCTAGTCTCGTGTCACTTTGGAGACCTGGGCACACTACTTCCTCTCCGCATTCCACTTGCCAGTGTCAATCTTCCTTAAAGTCCTGAAGATTATTTACTGTTGACCACTTCTAGTTCACATGCCTCACTTTCATGGGACTTAATATATTTCTTGTAATTTTCAAACTCTGTCAACTCAATTTTAACTTATTAATCATTAGCCCTGAGATAGTCTAAGTATTGTGAGGCTTGCAAAAAAGTGCATAATAGTACTGCTTTCAGAAAAAAAAAAAAATGTTGTTGCTAGGAAGCAAAGAAGAAACAAGAAGAAAAACACCTAAGATAAAATACAACAAATTGCTTCAATTGTTTCTGAAATTTTGTAATCCATGATAACAGTGGTGTTATGCTCAGAAATTAAAGAAATATTTGAGTGAGATACCAACACAGACCAGAGAAGGAAAACTGGAGGTTCAGGAGATATCTGAGGAAGAGGGAAGAGGAGAAGGGGAGTGGTGGTGAGAGGGAGAAGGAGAGACAGCAAGGGAGAGAGAGAGAACCCGAAAGGAGAGGGGGTAGGTAGACCATGTGTGGATTGGGGCCAGGGGAGGGCAAGGGAGATAGAAAGGGAGAGGGAGGAAGTTCAGGTACCATTTTTATCAAGTTTTATAAAACAAATTATATTACAAAATTTTTCATTTATTTTTATTGTTGTTATTATTTTATTTCTTCTGTAAGTATATAAAGCTGATATAAATGAGATTTAAACTTTTCACCAGAGGTATTATAGAACAACTGTATATACAAGATATCCACTTGGGAGCAGCTCAGTGAGGATCATGTGTGTGATACTGGGATATGAAGGTTTGTTTTGGTTTGGGTTCTGTGTTTTTTGTTTTTTTTTTTTTTTTTTGGTTTAGGTTTTTTTTTTAATTTTTTAAAAAAATTCTTTTAAGATTTTATTTATTTATTTGACAGACAGAGATCGCAAGTAGGCAGAGAGGCAGGCAGAGGGTGGGGGGGGAGAAGCAGGCTCCCCGCTGAGCAGAAATCCTGATGTGGGGCCCTATCCCAGGACTCCAAGACCATGACCCCAGCCAAAGGCAGAGGCCCAACCCACTGAGCCACCCACGCGCCCCTGTTTTTGTTTTTGTTTTTTTTTAAGAAAAAAACAAAGGAGCCTTATTACTCAAAATTTCTATAAGTGAAAGAATATTGAAATTTCTCCAATTTAAGTAAAGAATCCTTATAATGTTATTTTTTAAAAGGTAAGAACCTTGGTGCATCTATGATATTAAAGAGATATTGAGGGACCCCCTGAGTGGCTCAGATAGTTAAGCATCTACCTTCAGCTCAGGTCATGATTCCAGGGTCCTGAGATCAAGCCCATGTCAGGAGTCAGGCTCCCTGCTCAGTGGGAGTCTGCTTCTGTCTCTGCCCACCCCCACCCCTACTGATGCACACATGTGGGCACTCTCTCTCTCTCTCACATAAATAAATAAATTCTTAAGAGAGAGAGATTGAAAGGAAGTGGGGTGCTGAGTCAATGTAGTGGCAAAGCTTGGCTTAAGTAAATAGAATATGGATTATACTGATGTTTCTCAACATTCAGGGATGAAGGAAACATTGTAAATGATCATGTATTGGGGGAAAAGGAGATGGAGAAAAGAAAAATGATTAAAAACACAAATTGATGAAGTAGATGTTCGTAGCACTGTAAGAATTATGAAAATCCAGAAAAAACATTTTAAGGAAGAAATTTTTATTGAAGAAATAAAATTTGATAGAAGCCCTGAGATATGTTTAGAATATGAATGGATCTGTTGAGGGACAGCTCTAGAAATCAAATTATAGACTAAAAATTTTGATGGATATCACTTAAGTTAATCTAATAGAAAAATATATATTATTTTTAAGATCATGTTTATCTCCTAAAGCATGGTATACTTATAATTTTCAAGTAAATGTCTAATACTTCATATGTAGTTCCATTAGATTTGTATTAGTTTAATAATATTTTATTTAAACTCTGTTCAGCTTAAATACAATATAAACAATGAAGTGATGATGGATTTATTCATTATTGGAGTTCCTACCTTGTGGGTACAAGTGTGGGATAGTTCTAAGAGAAGATCTGACACAAAGCCACCAAAGAAAGATGGATATCTCACTAGGCAACAGAGTTAATGAGAACTGGTGAATTGAATTAAGCTTGCAAAATAAGAAAAAGTAAATAAGGAGACCCTTAGTTACGCTCTTGAAATGAATTTTATTATTACTTAGTGATAAGAACTTATGCCTGTTATTCTTACATCTTAAGTTAATTGCTCTTTAAGTTCTCTTAAGTTCTCAAGAGATAGTCTTTTGGGATACACTACATGGAATTTCCTAAAGGTCACCTGAGATGAAACTCAGGGTATCAAAATGTATAACTTCCATTTCAACACAATTTGTAGTTAGGTTTTTCTCTTTATAATGATTCAAAAGTATGAAGATAATTTCTAGGAAGTAAGGGTAAATTAAAAAAAAAGAAAATATCTCTAGGCAAATAATTTGAAATACAAACAAATCCTTTCAATGAATTTTATGCCAATTTGTGATGGGAGAATGTATTTTAGGAAGTACATTTAATAAATTTAATGATGGGGCACCTGGGTGGCTCAGTGGGTTAAAGCCTATGTCTTCAGCTCAGGTCATGATCTCAGGATCCTGGGATCTAGCCCCACATCGGGCTCTCTGCTCGGCAGGAAGCCTGCTTCCCTTCCTCTCTCTCTGCCTGCCTCTTTGCCTACTTGTGATCTCTGTCTGTCAAATAAATAATTAAAATCTTAAAAAAAAATTTGATGATATAAGATAGACTTCCTTATAGAAAATAATTGAGTATGTATTAGCAAGTTCTTTGGCTTCTGTTTGTTTTCCATTGTGGTCTTCATCATATTTTGTTTAGCATTGTGTGTTTTCTATTTCCACTGTTAGGAGAATGCATTATACTTGCAATTATCCCTATGAAATTAATACTTGCTTTATTTACTTAAGCAGAATTGACTTCCCTTTTATGTAAAATGAGAAAGCTTTTTAATTCCTCCTACTTGGTCATAAATTATCTATACATTTTACATTTTTATATTTTCATGTTTACAATATTCATGTTTTTCTGTCATTATAATTTTCAGACTGTTTAGCTTAAGATAGGTTTCTCATTTCATACACCTTTCTCACTTGAAAATTTATTTTTTGAACTGTTTAAAATTGATTGTTTAGAACTCTATTTTATTTATTTCACTTAGCATAATGTCCCCAAGTTTCATACATGTTGTCGCAAATGGCAGGATTTCCTTCTTTTTTATGGCTAAACAATATTCCATTGTAAATATGTACCTCATTTTCTTTACCCATTTATCTACTGATGGATACTTAATTTGTTCCATGTTTTGCCTATTGCGAATAATGTTGCGATAACATGGGAGTGCAAATAGTTCTTCAAGATAGTGATTTTATTTCCTTCATAAATATACCCAGAAGTAGAATTCCTGGACCATATGGTAGCTCTACTTTTAAAATGTAAAAGCCGTGTTTCTAAACCATTATGTCCTATAATTAGATATTAAAAGCAAACAAAATAGCTGAAAAGCATCTCTTGCCTTGAAATTAATAACATCTGAACAAACAGAACACACTTTTCTGAAAATATTTGGGTTAAAAGAGACATAAAACTGGAATTATGCACTTTAAAAATGAGCATTAGATTATAAAACCTGGGAGGGTGTGATCAAATACTAACTAATAAGAAAATTTATTAATTGAGGCACATTTATCTCTACTTATAGAAGGCAAGAGCTATGAGAAAACAACATAGAAAGTGTTCATATCATTACTGGTGCACTCAAAAAAAGGAAATTTCAGGAAAACAACAGAAATATCCAAAGATGTGACAGATGAAAATTTCACTGAAATAGGGAGAAACCTGAATTATAAGTAGATAAAATGAGTCAGCCAAGAAATTTTGTTATAAAATTTAAATACTAAGAGACACCTTTGCTGAAATACCAGACTTTATGTATAAAGAAAAAAGTACCGTAGACCTTCGGAAATATGAAGTCACTTGTTAGAGCAAAACACAGGCTAGCTTTAGACTTCTCTATATCGATTTTCATATTCATAAAATCATGGACAAAACCTAGTGGCTTTGATAAAAATGAAAGTGTTATCCAAGTACCCAGTCAAGTTTATGTTCACATACAAAGGCGTCAAAATACTCAGCATGCTTTCCCTCCCCGTACTAGAAAACAAACAAACAAACAAACAAATAAACTTGAATAGTCTTCATATAGATATTGGCTTTCACTGTTTTGGGGGGAGTATGGAAGGAAAGTAGAATTAATGGCTGTATTCTATATACCATCTTCATTAAATCTTTCCAATATTACATCCAATAACTGATACTATTTTTTTGTTTTCTTCAGCATATCATTATACCTATTTCACTCTTGGTGAATTTATTATGGTTTAATATCTCCAATAATTTCTATTTTAGCACTCAATTCTTATTCTGAGCTTTGAAAATTCTCATTTTATGCTTTTTCTAAATCAATTTTTCTTTGATCATCTATGCTTCTTTTTACGTCCTTGTTTCAATAGGTCCAAGTTCCTATATTTTTCCCTGAGAGTGTAGCTTTTTTGGATGACATTTTCTCCTGTTTCCTGGAAGAATTTTTCTTCTGATGTGGGATTTTCAAATCTGACTTTTATTTATTTTTTATCTGTTTATCCCCCCTCTTTTTTTGAGGGAATGAGAACAAGAGTTGCAGTGTCTGTGCACAATCCCATATGCCATGCTCTCTGCTTATTAATCTCCTCAGGATAGAATTGGCTGTATTAAAACCCAAAGTATTTAATCTGAAGAAAGCTGCAAATTCCTTCTTCAACAATCTTAATCTCCCTCTCTCTCTCTTTCTTTCTTTTTCTTCCTCCTACTTCCTTTCCTCATTTTCAATCCACATACTGAATTCTTGCACTTACTTATTTCTGGATTTTCCTTCTATTCCTTCTTTATTGAGAACTCTGGGAAGACTATCAAAGTTTCTTCCAGCTTTAGGCTACGAGTATCTAAGATTGCAGCTATTTTTGAGACCATATTATTACTTCTTAGAAATTGTTTACTCCCATCTAAGAGATGAGATTGGATTAAGGATTGTCTAGCACCTAATTTCTCCAATCTCTTTTTTCCCTTAATTATGTAATTAATCTTCAAATCATTTTTGCCAAAGATAAGTTCAAATGAGTTATAAACTCCACAGACACTGCATATGCTTTTTAAATACATCAACATTATGTGTGTGTTTAAGAGTCTTTACTTTGTAGATGACAAAAAAAGATAAGAAGTTATCTCTTTAAATACAGACAGTATTTGCAGCATTTGATTAGTTTATATGTAAGTATAAAACAATCATATTGACTTTTGTAAGTTGAAAACAGAAGACTTGATCACTATAATAATGACATGATATATTAGCCTTTCAAAAGAAAAAAAAAAATTGTTGCCATTTGGTGAGGAATATTGCTGGCTTGAATCAACTCTCTTATTATTTTGAGATTTTTGTTTAGTTGGGACTATTGATAGAAGAGGGGGATATATTCTTTTCCTTTAAATCTTTGTTTGAAGTTTGTATCTTACATGTATTACATACAATATAAAATATCCTGATAATAACATTGTTTAATTATGAGGATTTGATATAAAAGTCACTGGTCTCTGACACTTTCATTTTTTTCAGAATGAAGTGAAAGATGTATTACCAAACCCATTAAGGTGCCACCACCTTCTAGAAATAGCTTACTGTAAAGCAACGTTAGTTCAGAGAGTAGCTAGTCTATGTAAAGCATGTTCTTCAAAGATACAAGTCTAACACATTGACACATATATCACACACCCACACCTACCAATGGAAAAACAACAACAACAACAACCACCTCATTAAATTTAATGAGGCAAATGGTGCTATTTTTGATGGGACACTAATGAGAGAATCTTTTTTTTTAGCCAAATAGAATCTTATTAATTTATGTCAGAAACAGAACTGGAGACACAGTCATATTAGAAGCATTAATTTCATAAGGGAATATCTCCAGTGGTCCTTTAACTGGGCTTGCTCACTTGTTTAATCAAACTTGTTGAGCTTCATGTAAATGTTACATGCTTTAAGATCATTTCTATATCATAAGATAAGCTCCTTGAAGACAAGAATTACTATTATTCACCTATATATCCCCTATTATATATTTATTTTTTAATGTAAATGAATTTGAGATCATAATTTTTTAAAACCCAACTAAAAGTCATTCTGAAACTAGTATTCAAGTGCATTATTTTAGAAAATAATATATAAATCCTGGACATTGATAAAATTTTAATTTAAATTTATTATAAAAATTTACCACTTAAACTCATGGTAAATTCTCTTATATAATGAAATATTCTTTGTAACACAAAAAATCTACTTTATTATGTATTTTGGTAAGTCTGAGGCTACACCTGGTATTTCGTCAGCCACTGATGTGGAAACATGCCCATAGTCAAAAATTCATCTTTGGGACAAATGTAAAAATGTATTCATTCATCGACATAGTCTATGTGGTCATCTACTACAATACTTCCCTTCTATGTCAGCATTTTCTAGTATTCTGGATAGAATACCAACATCCCAATCTGGAGGGAGGAAAACATGTAAAATGTGTGATTATTCATTCAACAAATACTTAATTGAACATCTTCTTTATGCCAAGCCGTGGTGTACATCTATGTGCCAAGTATTAGGGTGGCTGCTGAGATGCAGCAAATAATCAACAGAAAGGAAGTCCACCCTCATGGGGTTTACATTCTAGTTTGGTGGTCTGAAATAGGCCAAACAATAAGATAAAGCAAAATATAATGACGTTGCTATGACAATTAGAAAATTAAAGCCAAAAACAGGAATAAGAAATTTCATTAGGGTGGCCAGAAAAGGCCTTAGAAAAGGGGACATTTGAATAAAATCTGAAGGAAGTAAGGATTAATTAAAGTTAGGATTAGATTTAGGAAATGATTTATATGATCATGTTATCTTCAATCACGGTGATAATGAAAATGTGAATATAGTAGGAAAGGCTATACTATTTATAGAACTTTAAAAATTATATATTTCAAAGACCATGGCATGATTTATATTTTAAGAACCAGAGCCTTTAGTTCCGTGCATAGTAAACTTAAAAGAAAATGTTTGTCCAAATACAAGTATTTAGGGTAATCATTAACCAGCTCTATGAAGATGATAAATTAGTCAATTTCTTGTTCACCAAAACAAAACAAAACAAAAAAACCCAGACTTCAGATCACTATATATGGACATTGTTTCTCTAGTGCGGTTAGCACATTGGCTATAACTTGTTTATGTGTTTTTCTCCTATTATTCTAACAAGAATTAAATTTTCCTACTAATATTAACTGGTAATTCATTATTGCCACTTACTACTTTTTTTTTTCTCTTGTTCCTTCTAAGATATTTTTTTCTTGCTCTTTAGATTTCAGCTTTTAATTGTGATAATCTGTGGATGGCTTCCTTTGTAATTATTCTGCTCAGGATTTGCAGTGATTCTTGAATCTGTGGCTTGATGTGTTTAAGCAGTTTGGGAAAATTCTGTCTATCATTAAATATAGTTTTTCCCCATTCTCTCTCTCCTTTCTTGCTGGGACTCCCATTATCTATCTCACAGATCATTTCTTTCTTTCTTTTTTTTCCCCCTTCTTTTCTTATTTATTTATTAACAAATAATGTATTATTTGTTTCAGGGGTACAGGTCTGTGAATCATCAATCTTACACAATTCACAGCACTCACCATAGCACACACCCTCCCCAACATCACAGACTTTTTCCTTGTATCTTATGATCTCCTCACTATTTTCTAGTCTTTCATTTTTTGTGTTTCAGTCTACATCTTTTATTGTGACCTAATTTCATTTCATTTTTCTCTATATGTTGAATCTGCTGGAAATCTCTTAATTTTGTTATTATATTCTCAGTTCTAAAATTCATTTCATTCAATCAATTATTTCCCATTCTCTGCCAAAACTCAGTCTAATTTTTTTGGAATATATTATATGATGTTTTACAACTGGAATATCTAGATTGATTATAAATCTATTTTTCTCATTTTTTTTTCTATTTGTTGTCAATTGCTTACCTATTGCAAACCTACCTTTTTAATCAAGTGTGGAACATTGTGTCTGAAAAGTTAGAGAGGTAATTTAAGAAACTGGATAATATTTTCTTTCAGAAGGGATTCACTTTTTCTTTATGGCAGCTGCTTTAGACTAGACTTCATCCAAGTAGAGGTAAGGCTAATTCAGTACTGGGCTTCTGCTTTTGTAAGGGCGGGGGTATTCTGACTCATTGAATGTGTTTGGGCACAGTGCTTCAGAGTTCCAAATGAAATACACAGAGCCTCTCCACCAGGGTAGATCCTAAACTCCAGTTTTGTTCCTCAAGCCCTGTGAGATCACTACCAACTCCGATGAACTTCTCAGCATTCTATCCATAGCTTTTACTTGAAGGATATCTGAAGGAAAGAGAGACTAAATTCTAAGCACACCTCTCTGGGCTTCCATTTTTTTACAATCTTGGTTTATAAATTTTCTGTGCCTTATTGTCTGTTCAGTTTCTTCAAAGGGAAGTGTTATGTGTATGTTGTGAGTGTGAGTGTGTGTGCTTCTCTGGCAGAGTTTGATCTGAAGCCAGTCAACCACTGCTTGAAACTTTTGTTTAATGACAAAAATAATGGTGGAATACAAGTAGTTTTTAAAGAAATATTTATTAACTTCATGCATTTATTTAGAAATAAAAATATAAACAATTTAACAAAGATATAAAAGATTTGACATAAAAAATCGAAATAACCCCAAATAAAATGTAATTGAGAAACTTATAAAGATAAAAGTAAAAAATGATGATAGAGCTATTCACAAATGAAGCAGATTTTATCAATAAAATTAAAAGCTGCTCTCTCAAAAAGAAACAACAATAAATTTGTAAAAATGACAATTATAACCAAGGAGAGAGAAAAGACATTGTGTTAGAAACAAGAAAAAGACTATAAAAAAGAAATTATTTTCAATTAAATTTGCATAAAAGTTGGTTAAGAAAATCAGAAAACCTAGATGAAATGGATTATTTTAAAATTTATTTTTAATTTATTTTTAATTTTTACTAACATATAATGTATTATTAGCCCCAAGGGTACAGGTCTGTGAATCACCAGGTTTACACACTTCACAGCACTTACCATAGCACACACCCTCGAAATGGATTATTTTTAAGTCAAATTTGAATCTATAAATTTTATTCAAGAAGTAGGAACACTGAATAGAAATTTACCATAGATGAATTTTTTAAAAGAATAAAATATCCATGCCTGGAAAAACATCAGGAACAAACACTTTTTATAGATATATTTCACCAAACTCAAATACCAAATGATCATTATATTACATAAACACTTTCTCATAGAAATATGGAAAGCTTCCTAATTTATTTTATGAGGTTGGCATAACCTAAAAACAAAATCAAACAGGGATAGCTCCAAAAAGAAAACTAACTACAAGCAAATCATAATGATGAATAAGATGGTAAAATTTCTAAATATAGTATTAGCAATCATATCTTTTTAACCAAATGAAATGCTAATCCCAAAAGTTAAATATCTCTAACATAAAAAAAAAAGTTTTTGTTCATTCATACTATAATTCATTAAAACAGAAAAACCAGATGCTATCTTATTCAATGTTAAAAAAAATGCAATAAAATTCAATACCTGCTTAAAACAAAAGTATGCCGGCAATAGAAATAAAAAGTTTTAGAAGAACAAAAAACCCTTGACATATATGAACATATAAAATTAAAATCCTCATATGATTAAAGACACTATGAATAAAGGAAAGGAAAGAAAAAATGACAGGTGAAAACAATTTATTTGCAAGAACAGAGACAGAAAGAACACTTCCAAATGATTAAGAGAAGAAGAAAAATGACAAGAAACATGCCAACCTGAGGGAAAAAATTGAAAGAAAATGTAAAATAGAAATTAATTAAAATTGCTACTGGGCTTATGGGGAAAAGTGTTTACCAACACTAAGAAGCATAGCATTGCAGCCTTCTGTGGGACACCATTTTCACTCATCAGGTCAATAAATATTTGGAAGATCCATAATGTCCAGTTTTGAAAGACCGTTATTAGTATAATTGCAGTTTTGGAGTAGAATCTGGCAGAATTTATTAAAAATTCATTGTCTACAATCTTTGATTCTGCTCTTCCACTTTGAAGAATCTATCATACACACTTGCACTTGTGTAAACAGGTATGTGTCCAAAGTGTTCATTGTAGCATTGGTTTTTGTAATAGAGAGCAAACAGATTAAACACCTACAGGTAGGTAATAAACAAATTGAGGTAAATAGGGAATGGTGTTCTGGGGAAACTAAGCAAAGGTTAGAAAGAATGGTTTGCTAATGTGGGAATCACTATTTATATGCTGGTACCATGTAAAAAATATATATATAAATCAGAGATGACACCTGGTAAATGGTTAGAATGAAAGAAGAATTTGGACCCAAAGGAAGCATATTCCTCTCAATCTCTTGGGTCTGAGTACCATGGGGAAGGAAGAAGCAGTGAGGAAGTCTCAAGTCCACAACTGCTTTGAGGACACACAGTTATTCTTGCACAAGTGGCGCTTACATTACACATGAAGAGCCCCTACCCCAAGCCCTTCTTGATGGCAGTAATCGTTGTGTATAAATTATGTCAGTAATAGCCTAACTTCGTTTTCAGAAATCAGCTCACTGGTCTTCCCAGCCGTGATGGAAATTAAATGGGTTTTTAAAAACCAAACTGATTTTTGAAAATCTCTTATGGCCAGGAGAATAAGAATAGCCAGTTTGTGGTTTAACGACATTTAGACTTTCTGTAAACTCCGGTGGAAGGCCTTTGGGTGGGGTATGCCTGCTGTGGCTGTATCGCTAGAAACACTTCACGGTTCCTTTTTGGAAGGACTGGATTTATGTGAGCAATTTAAACAAATATCGGTAGTTACACTGCAGTAAAATAAAACTTTAAGTTAAGAAAATATTGTTTAGGGGTATAGCAAAGAAGACTGAGAAGGATTTATGAAATTCGGAAAAAGCCAGGAAAAGAGATTATTCATGAGAGACGGTTAATTGCCTACAGCTACTGAGGTAGCAGATATAAGGGAGATAATTACAAGGGGGTCCATATCACTTCCTATAAAGCAAAGAACTTTAAAAAGAACATCTATTATACTCCATAACTTAATTCATTTTGCTCTGGATCCCCCATTTCTTCGATGGGGAGGGAAAGGAAAAACAAAACCAGAAATACTTACACCTGCCTATCATTTATCTCCATCTTCCTTCCCATAACCTCTTCAGGAATCTGCTCTGCCACCTCATCTTTTGCAAGATGCTAAGTGACGTGAGACACTTACTTAGCCTCATGATGAATGAGAAAATCGTTTCTCCTTTCCTTGTCTTTCATATATTAATTTAATAAATACTTATTAAGTGCTCACTCTGTGCCAAACTTTATTCGAAGTCCTGGGGACCCTGTCGTGAATACAGAAGCAAAAATCGCTGCCTGTAAGAGTTTACATTCTAGGGAGAGTCATGGCTTAGTCTCTGTTGTGGTTGGTCTGGTCTGTGCCCTGCTTTTCTCTGTCCTTTCTTGTTCTGTTAAACCTGCCTGTTTTTGTTATTGTTGTCTGTTTATTTTGCTTCCTTTTGTTCTCTGTGTGGCATCAAGCTGCCAACACTGCCCAAATTTGTGATTTCTACCATTTGCTTGTACTCTGAGGTCCTTTTTTCTTTTTTTGGATAGCACATGAGTTTTTGAGAGGCAGGCCACAAAGTGCTATCGATAGAGCCCACGTATTTGAACTTGAGCTATATTTGCTCAAGCTCTACTGTCTCTTTTATATTCTGGAGTTGTACTCGAAGTCATAGTCTCCTATTTTGTCAGATAGTATCAAGATACAAAATAAATTAGAACAATATTCCCATAATTTGAAAATGGGATAAGATAAATCCAAATGACGAAATACTACATGACTATTAAAAAGGTAGTGTATGAAGAGTTTACAGTATCTTGGGAGATAGATTTTTGGAGAGATGTAGAGACTTAAGTCCAAAATTAGAAGAATGTTTTTGCAGCTGCTGATGGGGAGGGGTTTTATTTTTATCTACCCTGATTAAGAACAAGAAACTCGGAAAAAAACAAAAAAACAAAAACCAACCGAGAACAAGAAACTCGGATCAGTAGAAATGGTATGTTTTGTTTATTAATAATTCTATTATTTATTATCAGAAAATGAATATGGCTCTGGATTAGCTTATTCCACTAGTTAGCTTAGAGTTATTTACATGGACTGTGGTCTATGGGGAATGCTTATCATGGGCCAGACAATGAATAGAACAGGGGAATGAGTGGCCTGGGGCTCCCTGGGGTCATCAGCAGAGAGACTGTTGGCTTCATGCTAAAATGCTGCAGCACAAAAAAATGTTCCCCATCTACTTGTCCTGAGCATTTTCTCTCTTTGGAGTTATAGTTTTCCTTTTTCTCTAAAATACATATTACCTCAAGTTTCTCTCCATTCTCCTATCAAAATTCTGTTTTTAATACCTAAGACTACATGTGTCTATGAGTAAAACTATACAAATGTACTGAGAGATATATGCAAAATCTTAAAATAGGGAGACGTTCTTGGTTTCTGGAAAGAAAGTCTTGCTCTTTGCAAATTTTGCATCTTTTCCAAATTAATATACAATACTATCAAAATCCCAATGGGATATTGTGGGAAAGAGAAAAAAAAATAAAGTTTATTTAAAAGGTTTAGAGTTGGGCACCTCGGTGGCTCATTTGGTTAATGGTCTGCCTGGGGCTCAGGTCATTATCCTGGGGTCTTGGGATACTGGGATGGACCCCACATTGGGCTCCCTGCTCAGTGGGGAGTTTGTTTCTTCCTCCTCCTCTGTCCCTTCCCCTTGCTTGTGCACTCTCTGTCTCCCTCACTCTCTCTGTTAAATAAATAAAATCTTAAAAAAATAAGTTTTGGTGTTAGAAAGAGTTTTTAAAAATCATAAAAGGAGTAACAGTGGAGACATGCACAGTGGAAAATCTAAAATAAGAATAATTAAAAGCTGAAATAATATAAGTCAAGGAGAAATCACATACAGAGAGCCCACAAAAAGAACATGTCATCTATATGATAACAGGAGAATCACAAAACTACAAGGAGAGAAAAAATTAATTAATGAATGGTGCATTATAATACATTATTTGGAAAAAATTTTGGAACAGTACATGCTTATGTACTCAAAACTAAACATATTTAAGAAGAATTAAGTATACAAATGTTTAAAAAATCATAACAATAGTGCAAAAATATAAGTCGAGATCTGATATCTGGATGGTTAGGAATTTCTAAGCATTAAAACATTAACTGGAAAAATCACAAAAGAACAATTCCAAATTTTACAATGTAAAAATTAAAAGTAACAATTTTATATATAAATAATTTCATTAGAAGTGACATTCAAAATAAATTGGGGACAATATTTGTAGCAATTATGACCATAAACTTAGTACTCTTTAAATAAATTTTAAAATCCTACAACTGAAAAATGTAAAAGAATACCATCCAATTCTAAGAAAAAATGCAAATTATACATAAAATGCTATATTACTTGGATAAAATATGATTTGAAATGGTCTCATTCTTAAGTTTTCATGAGGTAGAACACAACTGAGAAAAATCTTTAAGAAGAAATTAGGAATGCATTTCAGTAGCCTTCTTTTTTTTTTTTTTTAAGATTTTATTTATCCATCTGACAGAGAGAAATCACAAGTAGACAGAGAGGCAGGCAGAGAGAGAGAGAGGGAAGCAGGCTCCCTCTGAGCAGAGAGCCCGATGTGGGACTCGATCCCAGGACCCCGAGATCATGACCCGAGCCGAAGGCAGCGGCTTAACCCACTGAGCCACCCAGGTGCCCCTTCAGTAGCCTTCTAAAAGTGTATTTATAATGTAGTAATTCTCTCTAAGGCTCTCTTCTAAGAAAAATAAGTAATACATTTTTTAAAATTTTATTTAAAAATAAAAACAAAATTGGGGGCGCCTGGGTGGCTCAGTGGGTTAAGCCGCTGCCTTCGGCTCGGGTCATGATCTCGGGGTCCTGGGATCGAGTCCCACATCGGGCTCTCTGCTCAGCGGGGAGCCTGCTTCCCTTCCTCTCTCTCTGCCTGCCTCTCCGTCTACTTGTGATTTCTCTCTGTCAAATAAATAAATAAACTCTTTAAAAAATAATAATAATAAAAACAAAATACAATATTGTATATTTAGTTTGACCTATATACAGCTAATATAAAATGTATGTATCATCCGCATTCAAAAATCTAGAAAGAAGTACATTAAATATTAAAAGGTTTTCTTGAGTAATGTGATTAGAGGAAGGTTTTAATTTTCATTTTTCATATTTCTAATTTTACTTATTTTTAACATTTTCATAAACTGTATTTATTAGATATAATTTATTGTAATACATTTTCCAATGTACATATTATACCAATATCTGAACAAATAACTATACAAAAAGATTATCCCTCCATTTAACTGTTTAAAAGGCTTCATCTAAAGGACTAACCTGATCATTATATTTCCAGTCCTGATACAGCAGATCTAGGGAATTAGTTTGTCATCAAAAGAGACTTCTTAATGCTCCTAGAATTGCACTACATGACAATTGACAATATTGTCAATATAAGTTTTAAGGTCAGGTCAGCATACAGATGCTGAAGTCTCACCTATGGGTAATGCAGTTCATCAGTATATAAGGAAATTATCCAAGTTTTTCAAATGTAGTGGCATTTTTAGAATATAGTCATGATAATGAATTACATTGCAGAGACTCAATTTACTGCATTGTTAAGCCTGAGAATTTTGGAAAAGAATGTCATGGGGAGAGGGTGGAAAACAGAAAATCAAAAGAATGTGATCTCAGAGCAGCAGTCACCACGAGCTGTAGTCTTGTGGAAGATGACACAGAAGATTCAGGATAGCTGGGGGAAATTTTATTGAATATCTGAGCTATACCAGCTCCATTTTGTCAGCCTTTTGCCATCATATTGTCTGAGTTACATTATAAGAACACTACATTCTATACGCAGCATTATACATCTCTGGTAATTTTGATGCATAAAGGATAAGTAAATTTTGGTATGTTTTGTTATCACAGCAGTGAGTGTTCTCTGAAAGCCTTGATCTAGTCCAAGCCTTGGCCATAACTTACCAAGAAGTCTTTGGAGTTTACCTTCAAATCTTGCCATCATGAGCCCTTTGAGAACCCTGACTTTCTGTGATTTTCTTCAAGATAGCGTATCAGGTATCTGTCTGACATCATGGGAGCATGAGGGCATCTGTTGATGGCAAGGAGAAGACCATGGAGTCATATTCTCTGATAATGTTTATTCCACATCTGTGATTTGTGTCCTACAAGGCTCCTGGGAATTAAACCACATGTGCTGTATTTGCATTAATGGGAACTTGAGAAGAAGAGGCCATAACACTATTAAAATGTTTAGCTTTCCCTCTCCCATCACACAGACACATGCTAATAACTACTCCCAGACTTTGTATCATGGTCTTGCAGGATGAAGCGTGGAGCGTGCTCATTGTTTCAATACATGGGACTTGAAAACAAATAGCTGCCCTCTCTGCCTATGATAGTTTGCCAGGCTTTTAACTTATTTGGTTTTTCTCTCTTCGGATCATGGTGAGGTATCTCAAATGTATTCCAAACAGCACATTACCCCAAAGCTTTGTTTCTTCTTTATAAAGAAACTCTTGCTTTAAGGTATATTTAGAAAAGCCAGGGTCTAAGCCAAATTCCAAAGAACCACATCCTAATTCTACTTTGAAAAGGCAGGAAATGACTTACCAGAACAGAATCCCCTATCCAGGCTTACTGACAACTCAGGCCTAATTGCTGAAAACATGACAGATATTCTGGAGTCTTTCCACAGGTTTAAATAGTCAACTGTTAAATTATATATGGAGATATTTTGAAGCATCTTATAAAGATGAGGGAGAGAGAGAAAGAGAAAGAGAGAGAAAGAGAAAGAGAGAGAAAGAGAAAGAGAGGGGCGGAAGGGAGAAAGTCGAAGAGCAGAGCTTGACGATTATTTCATCTTTCATGATCCATAGGCCAGTGTTTTTCAAATTGCATTTAAGACCCTTTGGTGGTGAAGAAATCAATTTAGTGAGTTGGGACCAGTGTTGTTTTTTTTTTTTTTAGAAATCAGTTAAAGGAAGAATGGACTAGAATAGAAATGCATACAGTATCTCATATACCTATTGTAAGAGGAAACGTTATTTCATAAGTTTTGTTCCAGTATATGATATATACAGCTATATACATGTGTACACACAAATGCACAGACTTATAGTAGGTGTATTAAATATTATATAGAGAATAATAGATGAATGGATGGGTAGATATAGGTAGATAGATAGAATTGTGTTTGTCTGAGGAAGAGAGGGAGAGAGAGTCAAGGAAGAGGTATGAATTGGCAATGTAAAATATATTTCTTACCAAGGATCTTGGCCAGGAAAGTTTGAAAGCCATCATGAGACTTTATCTCCAGGTTAGTGTCTTCTTTAACTTTGAAATGAGTTGTTCTCTTAATGTCTCTCTCATCTGTTTTCAGGTAGATTCACAAGCTACCTATAAACTTAATCTAATAAAAACAAACAGTTTTAGAAAACTTTATGGGTAAAATTCAGGAAAATATAAATCCAATGCCATGAACCATTCACTAAGAGGAACAAATTTCAAGCCAGATACTGGTTGTAATGATGGGAAAATATTCTGTTTAATGCCCTGCTCCTCATGTTTCTAGAGACTAATAAACCACACAATGATTCAGAGTGAACCTTAAAAATTAGGGGAGCAACTCCCTGTGTTGATGATCTTTAGACATCCTTTATTAAAGGATTAGGATTATTTCTTGGGCTCAGGAAAATCCAGTTAATGGCAATAGAACCATGTTGATGAAGCAGACAAAAAAAAAAAAAAAAAAAAAACTGTAGTTGAGACAGGTACTAGGGAAAAGTCAGACTGCTAATATTGGAAGAAAGTGTGTCTGCTGGACTGAATCAGGAACAAAAACTAAGACGACAGAATACAGCCCAGGCTGTTAGAGTTAAGAGTGTGAGTTCCAACCTGAAATAACAAGAATATTTCACAGGCCAATTTGATAATCAATGAATACACTGAAATGGCTCATTTTCAGATACTCATATGACCATCTGCCTTGAATGCAAGTATGGATTATTGTTTGGTTACGTGTCTAGTAATTTAGGTGAATGAGGCAGATGGAAGGTGGCGTTAAAGAAGGGGGCAGGGAGAGAGAATCAGAGAGATGCTCAGCAGAGCCCCAGTTCCTGAAAGGGATACTGGCAAAAGGACTCCTGCCAGCTGAGAGGGTCTGGTGTACTATGTAAGCCACCAGACTAAGAAATCAGAAGCCAAGAAACAGGATAAGGATACACTTAACAGAACTGAGCTTCAGCGAACAAGAACTGGCTGTATTCTTACTTATCAGGACTTGAGATCTGTGGCAAGCCACCTTGAGGTGAGATAAAGATCTGAATCCAAATACTGGGCATGTCAGAAGGTAGCATCTAAAATTGAAGGCAGGGAAACAACCCCCTTGAACTGTGAAAAGAAGGGCAAAAAGGCTGAGAATCAGAACACCTAGGAGGCCATGGAAGAGGTACTCTACATCAGACAGAAGTGGTGTATCATCTTTTCAGAAGAGTTGCCCGGGAACAGCCTGGGAAGACAGATTTAGGCAGATGATTAGGGAAGTTGCAATACAGCTCCAGCTTTAAGCAAATGCCTCTGCTCCTCTAATACTATGCCCAGTTCGATGGATAGATCTGCTCTGGGATCTAGCATTGCTCTCCTCTTGCTTAACAGAACAAACCAAATATGGTTTCTAAATTTAAAGGTCTTCTATTATCTGAATACTACAATTCTACAGTATTAACCTATGTCAACTGAGCTTCCATTCATTCCATACCACTTTTTTGAGGGCCTGTGGTCTTCCAGATGATCCCCTAATTTCTGGGGTCACGTTGTCTTTGCATCAGGAAGTTTAAAGTGTAGCAAATATCAGACAAGAAATTTGATTAGTTCAATAGTGGGATAAGCACCATGATGGAGTACCTATGGATGACCAGAGGGATACTCCTTTTTTGACCTCCTGAGGTTAGAAAAGCCTTGCCTGAGTAGGTAATATTTGGCTAGTTTCCTGAAGGAAGAGAGTAAGTTTGTAAAAATCCAAGGAACCCAAAAAATCAAATAACAATAACCATATTATTTAAGGTACTAACTATGTACCAGGTACTATGCTAAATTCTTTTCCTAAATTATATCTCATATGGCCTTCACAATGGTCCTATGGAGTATTATTTCCATCAGGTTATAGGTGATGATACCGAGACACAATGATTCTAAATAACTTGCTCAAAGTTATGTAGTTAGAAGTAGAGGACTTGAACAGAAAAGGTTGGAGAGAGAGAGAAAAGTCTTCAAGTACTTGGTGGTCCATATTAAAGAATTTAAGTTTATCTTTAGGATAACAGAAATTCAGTCAGTTACTTTTAAATGACATGTGACAGGTATGGGTTTGGAGATCATCTACTCAATGTACAGAATAGCTAGCAACTTTCAAATTGCATGTGGAGCTCTATAAACAGATTCTGGGGCCCTACTCATAGGGTCTGATTCTTTAGGTACCAGTGAACATGAGGATCTACTTATAAAGTTCTCCAAGGAGGAGTCAAGAATTCACTAATAAGAGGATGTAGAGAATGGTTTGTAAAAACACAAACTAGCAGTAGAGAGATCAGACCAGGGGTAATGGTGGATTACACTGAAATAGATACCAAATAGATACTACATAAGTAAAGATGTCTGAACTAGAGATATCAATTAAGGCTTTATCAGTTTATTACTCAGATTAAAACAAAATGGAGTTGGTAATGTCACTCAGGAATGTGTCCCTAAGTAAGAAAAATCAAGAATGCTGATGGACTCCTATTTAAGGATGAGCGAAGGGAAAAGAATCTACAAAGAGGATTTAGGGATAGCTTATGAATGTCCTCTAGAGATACTATCTTCTTTCCTGCCTCTCACTAACTGCACAAACTGCTCCTGTCATCTTCCCTCTCCCTTCCTTTTCTTCTACTAAGTCTCATTTGTCCTTGTAAGAACCTTCTCCAACCTCCTTCCTTGAGGACAGTGGTTTGTTCCTTGGAGAAACAGTGGTTTGTTCCTTAAAAATGAGTACATATAGGCTCCATGTTGAATCATAATTATTGTTTCTCATTGTTTTCCCATGTTGGTGTTATTTGTCACACTAGATTATAAGCTTCTTAAGGGCAAAGAGTTAGCAAAAGAGCTAATTTACTTTGGAATACCTCACAGTTCTTAGAATTTGACATTAGTAGGAATTCAGTAGGTCCCTAAATCTCAATGGCTATTGAATTGCTCCCCACTGTTGTGTATGATAAATAGTGATCTATATGTCCCAATGTATCCCTATTGGTCCCAAATAGACTTACTGTTCTGGTGTAACAATTAGTAATACGTCTTTTGCTTTCAAAATTGTCACAGTTTAGGCAATAATTTATGTAATCACCTTATAAAGTCACTAATAATGCAACTAATATTTTTTAAGTCCATCATTTTTAAGTGGTTCTATTTTTAACACAAATATTACTTTGGCTGGGTGGGAGGATTAAGTGTATTAAGTGTTGTTGCACACATTTAGTATGGAGTAATGTGTATATCATTCCAAATATCAAATGTCTCCATTATTATAATTATTGTTGTTATTTATTAACATATAATGTATTATTTGTTTCAGGGGTACAGGTGTGTGAATCATTAGTCTTACACAATTCACAGCAATCACCATAACACATACCCTCCCCAGTGTCCATTACCCACACCCAATCCCTGCCACTCCATCTCCTCCAGGAACCCTCAGTTTGTTGCCTGACGTTAAGAGTCTTCTGTGGTTTGTCTCCTCCCCAGGCCCATCTTGTTTCATTTTTCACTCCCTTCACCCATGACTCCCCACCCTGCCTCTTAAGTTACTCATATCAGTGAGATCTTATGATAATTCTTTCTCTGATCAACTTGTTTTGCTTAGCATAATACCCTGTAGTTCCATCCACATCGTTGCAAATGGTAAGATTTCATTTTTGATGGCTGCATAGTATTCCTCTGTGTGTGTGTGTGTAAATGTATATATATGTATATATGCATATTATATATATGTATATTAATGTATATGCATATACACACACCACATCTTCTTTATCCCTTCATCTGTTGATGAACATCAAGTCTCTTACCATAGTTTGCCTATTGTGGACATTGCTGCTGTAAACATTCGGGTGCACATGCCCCTTCAGATCACTACATTTGTATCTTTAAATATCTATCCTTTGCTCACCTGTCAGAGGCCATTGTCTGTCATATAATCACAAGTGTTTTCTTTTTTCTACCATATAATCACAAGTATTTTTTTTAAATACCATTAAATTATATTTTATATACCATTATATTATATATAATATGACACTAAACTGTAGTTTTTAAAATGCTAGATATTTTTTCATGTTTGTTTAATGATAACCCTTTTGAATAAACAGTGAAGGATTTCTCCAATAGGCAGAATTATCATTTCTGTATATTTTCAGAAAAAAATTACAAAATCGTCAATTTACTTAAGCCTAGAATTCATGAAAAAAGAGAAGTTTCTTCTTATTTATGAAGTTCCTAATTATACATATGCTTAATGTATCATCCTTCATGAATACTGATGCTGTTTTATGGAGGGCAAAATCTAGATCGTGAGGTACTTGGTCAAAAACAATTTCAAAAAATTTTTGAAATCTAAAAGTAAGGTTTTACTATAGTATTAACTTCTTGAATTATATAGATTTGGAATCCAGACACCAAAAATTCACCAATTGAGGGTCTCCTGGGTGGCACAGTTGATTAAGCGTCCCAACTCTTGGTTTCAGCTCAGGTCATGATGTCAGGATCATGAGATTGAGCCCCACATGGGGCTCCATGCTCAGTGCAGAGTCTGCTTAAGACTCTCTCTCCTCTCTCTCCCTGCTGCTCTCTCTCTCAAATAAGCAAATCTTCAAAAATATTCACTAGTTGATCCCCAAATCCTCACCTAATATTCGTTATTCTTCCCAGACTATATAGTGAGACAGTACAGAAATAAATAGATACTGTTCTTTCTTGTGATCTGCACATTCTCCAAGGGGAATTCTCAGTTCCCTCAGTTCCCAAGTCAAGGTAGAATTAATCCTATGAGAAGAGTTCATTGGTGCCCTGGCTAATCTGCATTTACTAGAATAGCACAGAGGCGCTCTGTTTATGTCTGACAAAGTAGTTATAAATCACACTTCTTCAGATCATAAATACACATTTATCTTTAGAATATATCACCAACTGAGTCATTTTGATGTAAATATTGCACCTCTTAAATATAATGATGATAATAGAGGCTGTGAATCCACAGATTTGTGTGAGTGCTCCCTTTTCAATAACTGAAAATATTTAAATCGCGGAAGCTTTAACATCCTATGGGGAGTGGCAGACAGATGTGTCAATAGAGTGAGACCTACAAAAGTTACGATGGTTTTTTTCTGAGTAATGAATAAGGCGACTCACTGGCTTATGTAAGGAAATTATCGTACTTTTCTAAGTGGGTACTTTTGGGTTATGCTGTGACTGGGAGCTCAGAAGTGACAGACTCAGTGGAGGTTTGGGGGGGAGTGTCCTCAGCTCCTTCACGTCTTTCAGTGCTGTCCTCACATGGAAAGGGCCCTGTGGCCAGTGATTGTAAACAATACCAGGTGGGCAGTGGTCTGCAGATTTTCACCTGTGGAAATCATCTAGCTTTCTGAGACTGGTAAAGAGATAATTCTTGGGTAAGAAGTCCCCAAGATTACGGAGAATCCACTTTGTGGTGGCATTGTCATTTGTTACTGGTTGGCATCCTTGTCTGGAAACTGTCTTAATTTTACTTGAAGAATAAAGCGCAGATTTTAATATGTATCTTCTGTTCTCTGAATGTAAAAAAGTATATAAAATACACCTACATTCACTTCTCACTGTCAGTATTGTAATTCAGCAGATTTTTGTTTTTCACTGAAACCTGGAGTTGAATTGTCTTGAGCCGGAAGGCATTCAAGCTGCTGTTTTCCACTCAGCTATATTTCTCTATAAGCATCTAATTGTTTCAAAAAGTGATGTACAGTATGCAAAAACCTGAATCTAATGCAAATAAGTCTGTACAGCACTAAAGTTAACAGGTGTTCTCATTAATGTAAGTAGACATGGAACAATTCTTGAATGTTTTATAAACACTCATAATCATGGCCAAATATGTTACAATAGCATAGAGCTACATACTGCAACATCTTTTATTCTTGTTGTGCAATCTCAGCACTTATTAATGGGAAATGTGTAAGTAATAAACTTGTGGTGACAATACCCGTTTCTGCGCGAGTCACTGTATCTTTAATTAGCTAATATTTTTAAATAAAATTCTTGGTAACAAAACTGTTGCCACTTGTCCTCCCACAGTTGGCTTGTTTATTAATGTTAATAGTGTTTTAGTGAAATTCATGGCTGCACTGTTGATTGACAAGCAATGAGCACCTTTGCATCACTGAGGTTCTCTAAAGACTTGACCCATTAACCTAGGTATTAACTCTTAAAAATCTTAAACTTACATCTGGTTTCCCACGTTATCAACTCTCAGTTAGAAAGGTCCATACATAGGGTGAGATGCTTGGTTGATATAGTAGATTATCCTTGCAGAAAACATGGTGGCTTTGTAATATAATCAAGAACATTCTATTCTAGAGATATGTATGGAAATATAGACCACACTTTGTGCTTCCTGACTCCTCCATATTTAATCCTATTGTCTAAAGTCTAGGACTTTTTGAGTAATGGGAAAATATAGCCCCAGACTGTGGTTATCAATCTTCATAATGGATTGCCTACTCTACTCTGAGAATCAAGATATTAGTAGATGTCAAAACAAACTACTTGCATTGCCTAAAAGAACACAATGGTTTTACAACCTTCAAAATGTTATTACAATGGATGCCTTTCATGAAGATGGCACTGAAGGTGAAGAAGGAAGCCCCTGTCCCTCCCAATGCGAAAGCCAAAGCAAAGGCTTTGAAGGTCAAGAACAGGGTACTTAAAGACATCCCCGGTCACAAAAGAAAGATCTGCATGTCACCTACCTTCCAGGAGTCCAAGACACTGCATCCTCAAAGGCAGCCCAAATATCCTTGGAAGAGAACCCCCAGGAAAAACAAGCTTAACCACTATGTCATCATCAAGTTCTCCCTACTACCAAGTCAGCCATGAAGAAAATAAAAGACAGCAGCTCACTTGTGTTCATTGTGGATGTCAAAGCCAACAGGCACCAGATCAAACAGTTGTAAAGAAGGCCACTGACATGCCCAAGGGTAACACCTTGATCAGGCCTGATGGAGAGAAAAAGGCCTGTGTTCGCCCGGCCCCTGACTATGATGCTTTATATATTGCCAACAAAATTGGGATCATCTAAACTGAGTCCAGCTTGCTAAATCTAAATCTAAATTTATTTACCATAATTTTTTTTACAATGGAGGATGAGTTAAATATACTGTGGTATATCAAACATTATCATATAATATATTCACTGAAATGCAGAAGGCAGATGGTACTCGTCTATTTATTATTTACTTAATGCCCCTTAGGTGTGGGTTATGCAGCCACACAGTAGATAGACAACTGCCCTTGGTTTCAGAGTGAATATAGTGTAGTAGGGGGAATGGAGAAATCAACAGATAATTGTAATGTAGACCAATATTTCTTATAATAAAGTAGGATCAAGATATCATGGGAGCTCTTAGGAGGTGTATCTATTTCAGAGAACCCTTTTCTGAAAAGGCGACATCTAAATTGATCTGAATGAGATGACAGAGGAATCCGAGGGTTCTGGGCAATGGAAAGGTACTCAAAGGGAAGAAATGAAAATGAGTATGGGAGAGCTTGGGAACGAAAAAATTAAATATGGCTGAATCATAGAGACGCAAAAGGAAATACAGAACAAGGGGCTGCACTGTGGGTAGGTGGCAGAGAACACAGGGTCTGGTAGGCTGAATTAAAGCTTGCACGGCAATGTAACATCTGTGGTGAGTCTCAGAATATAACCAAGCAGAGGAATAGGGTGATTAGATCCAAATTTTAGAGAGATCACAATGGCTGCAATATGAAATACTGTCTAGAAGAGAAAGTGTGGATGAGATGGGGGAGAAATCAAAAGATATTGTTATTAAATCCAAGTGGGAGATTATGGTAGTACAGATATTTATATGCATAAAAATTTTTCATGACACATTTTCATTATAATATAAGCACATATACAATGTTAATCCATGGGTAAAAAAATATTGAAGGATAGACAGTAATTTAGTATACTTTGGGGAAAGGGAGATTGTAAATTTATACTTTTTTGAGTTGTTAATTTTTTTAAATCGGGCATTACATAAATAACAGACATAATGAAAATCATTCCAATTTGAAAAGAGTGGGAGCTGCAGATTTCCAAATGCCATGGGACTAAATGTGTAATTTTGCACAGTGAACATAGCTCAGATTAAACACTGATCTGTGATTGGCAGTGACTGATTGAGAGTTGGGTACCAGCAAACGTGAGTCCTAGGATGGTTACCTTATCTAGAGGCAACTACTCCTCCCAAATTTAGAAATTAATGTTAACAGCAATAGAACTCTAAACTGGTATCTTTATACACCAACTGCTTCGATTAGTCACTTTTTCTGTCGTGTTTCATATGAGCACCACAGGCAAAAGATTTGGTGTAGCTGACTGCAAAACTGTGGAAACTGCTAAACTATCTACTAATTACTTAGATAGTATTCTTTCATGAATATTGAGAAGACTGTTTCCCAGTACTTAAAATATTTTCCTACTGATAAAAGAATGCACATGAGTTTTTGTCTAACATTTGTTTGATTGAAATAAATTTGGGGTTTGGGTATTTCGTTTACAAATAGAAAGGTAAATTGAACAAGTGATATAGACGTGACTATACGCTATGGGCCAGTTTTATTATGCAGAACATATCTGTGTGAACCAAATTATTTGGGTGTCAAAGGTACAACTCAATTTCAATTAAAAAGCACTGTTTCTTGAAAGATTGGCCTTAAACCTTAGATTTTGGAATGCCCTTGAGATCTGTTGTGTATGTAGCCCAACATTTGTTTACTTTCCATTAAATAAGAAATTGCTTACGTGGGCAGGTTATTTTGATATGATGACACCACTGAGGGTTTCAATAAATGTACATGCAAATCAATCAACCTCAAATACATTGAAAACATATCCAATAAACATCTGGAAACTAATGAACACACATTTGTTAACACAGAGGGAGTTGTGGAAATTCAGGATCCATTGGTGGCTAGCCTGATTTAGTAGCATGTGGGTTTAAGAATATTTCATGGAGTCAAAAGAAAGAATGGGTAATTATAACATGAGGTTCAACATCTTTAGATATGTAGAACATTTTCCGTTGCTTAAAACAAATATTCCCTAGGAAAGTATAAAACATTTTTCTGACTTGCAAAGTTTTTGCAGTCTATCATTTAAATTACTTAAATAAAGGGAGCTTTACTGCTCCCCAAAGCTAAGAATATAACACCCTCCATGCATATTAGCTTGATCTTCCTGACAGACCAGAAAAGTGTTTGTGTGTGCCAATTAAAACAAAAATGGATCCCTAGTGGCTTGTTCTTCACACAACTTCTGAAGACGGCTATCATTGTTTGCTAGGGTAACCCTGGATAAGGCTGCTATCCAAAGTAAACAAACTTTTCAAAACTTTCATGACAGATGGGGGTTACAAATGCATTTTAATAAGAGAGTTGCCAAAGCAACTTTTTCCCCCTTATAATCAGCATATATTTACTTAACATCTAGCAACATTGGGAACACAAGGCAGATCCTTTCTCACAAAATGTTTTAACAAGAAACATTTTTGGAAAGACAAATTGAAGACCTTTTACTTCTAACTGATATTTTACCCATAGTTTAATGTTAACTTTGCTCAACATGTTAAGGAAAATGTTAGGAGTTACTCAAACCAGACTGTAATTTGAGATAGACATGCAGCTTGATAATGTAATTTCTTTGGTGGTCATAAACACCTTTGAGACCAAGTAATATATCTATTAGTATAACCATGACAACCTTTATTTGATCAGCTATATCAAATGGATATTTGTGGAGTGTGATGCAAGATGAAAAAAATGTGAATCTGGGGGGTTTTATTTGAGCATTATTTCTTCAGTTTTAGGTCTTGAGCTCTCACTATTATGTAGCCAAAATATATACCTATATTTTATGCTGTTATAATTCAATAAAGATAGAGTCAAAATTAACTTCAAAAATAATTTATATTCACTTCAAATGAATTTAGTATATTTTGACATAAATTGTTATAGCTACTTAATTTAATTCAAATATAATGACTTCATCATGAAGTCCAAAGTGTCTCCAAATACAATAGTAATTAAATTCCATTTCTCTTAAATGGGTAATCCATTTATTTGTAGAATCACTGTAGCCATATAATTCAACATTTTTTAGGAGTGTTTGAATATTTGGCATATTTTATTACACATTTCCTACATATAGTTTCAGCTTCATTAAGATGGAATCAATTCTCCTTTGGTTCATAATCAAAGATTGATGATAAGCAAAATATGAATGATATTTAGATCAAACGTAGGATTGTTTTAGTCCTTTCTAAGATTTGAAGGGATTTTTTTTGGATGCCCCAATCCTGTTTTAGATATATTTTTTTCATAGTAGAATAGTGGTTATTTTTCAGGAGCGGGGGGAAGAAGAAAACAATTGAATAAGGTTATTGCGTGATCCTTTAAAACTGGGCTATCTTTAACGTAACAGTAAAGAAACAAAAGACTTTTTTTTTCTAAGATCTGCATTCCATTCCAGATTTCACAATTGAGACCAACTCACTATAGTCCATTTCCCATATGCATAGAGTCCTTGACTATAAGATTGTTTGCTGAGGACTAGCAAACTAGAAATCAAGATCTTTGTAATCTCTTAATTCTATCATTATAAAATGATGCCAATTTGATAGAATGGCATTCTCATTTTCCTCATTTGCTTCATTTTCTTCATTTGCAAAATTACTTTATGATAGTGGAGGGAAGCTGCATTTGGAGAATGTTTATTATGTGCTTTGAGATCATTAAAGCTGATATCACTTTGCATACCAAGTGGTAGTATTCATATCCTTAATATACTAAAGTTCTGATACAATCAACCTTTAAACAATAACATATCATGACCAACAGTTTATGTGTAATTCCATGATGTAAATGTGTCTGCAGTAATTACTCTGTCCTCTGAAATCTTGACATGAGCATTGTCTGTGGCATTCACATTGGGACTTGGTTTAAGCCATTTTCTATTGTTATTTATCTTTATATGCATATGTCCTATCAACGCAAACAGATTGTGAGCTCTTGAGTGTTGGGGAGGGCGTATCCTTAATTTCTAGCAATGTGCTTCCCACTTAATGGATGCTTAATCAATCCTTGATGACTAGAGGTATATCTGGTCAAAGACACCCTGATCAGTCTTCTAAACAAAGAATTATTTGCAGAAATGATTCTGTGATAGGAAAAGTGCTGCTCTCAAAGTGGGGGAACACATATCACTCACTATTTCTTGCACCTTTGATAGTCTCAACATGCATTTGAGGTCAACTGGAATGGAAATAGCAAAAATACTAAGCCATCAAATACATTTAAGTGATAAGGTATCTATCCATAGCATAAAGTTGTGCACGGATCATTGTCATATACATTTGGTTTTTATTTATAAAAGACTGGCAATAATTAAATTAAAATGACCATAGTGTTTACTCTGTGGAGTCATGAATAGTTTTAATCTACTTTTTTGCTATCTTTATTTTTTCCAAATTCTTCATAAGACATACAATTATTCTTATAATTAGGAAAAAATGTGGAATTCTATAAGTTTTTGTTTCTATTCTGGTAAACTAAATTACAGAAATTTTTAATAGTTTAATGCCATTTACATGTTATTTTTCATTTAAATTAAAATTGACCAAGGGAAAGACTAAATGCCAGACTGTATATAGACAAGGGCGATGCTTAATTGACGATACTGAAAAGGGCAATACTTAAACATAGACATTGCTCATGAAAACTCTTCAAAGTTGCCTAAATTAGCCTAACAGTATTCCATGTGTTAATTAAAGCCTGAAAAACACATTTCTTCTCTCCTTACCACTTATTGGTGGAGTTTGGAGCTGGGAGATAACCTGCTTCCATCTTCAGAAGAACCACAAGGACACAGACCTAGGTTCCTAGCCTAGAGGAAAACTGTTGTTGAAATAATACCAATATTCTTCATCCTGCTCAGTGGGTACATTCATATGATTTCCTAGACATCCATGTGACACCAGCAAGCGCTCAGACACATCCTGATTGAGTGTGAAAAGTTTGAGGAAAATTTCCCCAGGCAGGTAATTAAAGATACCTATTATTGACAACATTGGCACATTTCACTAAGACTGCTTTGGTGCCAGGATATATCCCTTCAAAATAGGAGTTGGTGGCAAGGACGGATTTCAAGAGATGTTTGTCTAAAGTAGGCTTCAAAGCAAAATGGAGACCAGCCACTCTTGCCTAAACCCGTTGTGCTTTCTCTTAAGTTCCTTCTTCATCCACCTCGCGTCAGCCAATTTTTCTCACTTAAGCAAAACATGATATTGCGAGAATACATTAGCATGGCTTAATATCAGATCTTTTATGCCTGTTATTAGTTTTACATCACTTTAGATTGTCATCAGGAATTGTTCAATCAAAAGGTTTAGTCAAAGCTAACAGTCTTTACTGATGTCTTTTTCCCCCAAGAGTGTTGAAAATTCGATTGTTCAAACTGCAAATATGATTCAGCAAACCATTTATCAGAAAACCTTAAGGAGGTAATGTAAAATGTGGATGGAAACCTGAATTAAATGGACTTGAGCAGTCAAAGACTTTGAAACTGCTTTCCTGTGAATGTCTGGGATAAAGCAGAACAAAGTCAATTACTGACTGTAATTAAGAAGTGGATGCATTTAAACTGTAGAGAGCAGTAGCAGACTTCTCCAGACTGCCTAGTAACTGGAAAGATTAGTGGAAAGACAGAGGAGAGACTGTGAACTGTATCTTCCTGATAGGATATTTTGAATGAATTGCATTCATACAGTTCCCTGATCCAACGTCCTCAAATGAATTCACAGATCACTGATTATGTACGATTAATGCAGTAATATATCTGGATAAAGAAACTTTTAAAATGTGTTTTGTTTTTGGTTGTGTTGGCTGTAAAAGATTCCCTTTCCTTGCATAGCATGCACCAAAAATGCGAACGTACGGCTGAAGTACTTACATTTTATCACTGTTTGAATTTACTAGATTGAAAACTGAACTGTGAGCTCTTACCTAAACCCTCAGCATATAATAAATCTAATTATGCTTTTTGCTTGTACTTTGGAATGTTTCTTTTTATAATTTTAATAATGGTTTATTTATAATGGCAGAAAAATAGATTGTACATTGTCTTTGGGCTAATTTGTGTTTCTTTGTGTATGTTATCAAATTGTGATATTCTATAATACATTCATAATCAAAATATTTAAATTTAGATTAGGAGGAAGGTAGAGGTCAGGGACATTACCGGTTTTCTTGGGTTAGTTACAGTGACCTTATATTTCTAGATTACTATTTCTGTGGCAACAGTTTATAAAGTAAATATTTGGAACTTAATGTAAGTAAAGAACATTGCTAGGGTGTTCAGATAATTAGGCAAACATCAGCTTAACTGTCTTTTAATAGATAAATAAGACAGAGGACTATTTGGAGGCTATTTTGAGCCATCCCAAATCTAACATGCAATTTTACTTAAAAATAAAAAAAAAGAGCGAGCGATTGGTCCCAGTAGTCTGTCAAATTCTAATGTGGATAATTAAATTCCTCTTAGTTTTTAATCTTTCACTTCTCAGAATTGCATATACTTAGTTCCTCTTGTTACAGTTTTAAGACGTGAAAACACCTCTCACTCAACAATGGTTGCGTCACGGGACAGAGTGATGTTGTATCTCTGAATCATTTTTTCTCAAAATAAATGAAGAGTGAATATATAAGTATGGATGTAATTGAAAATTTCCTTAAAACTCCAGGATCATTGTTGCCGTAAGAATCACTGAACCCTTCAGACTGAGCTATTTTGGGTAATAATCCTCGCTTTAATGATAGAATTATAGAGACATCCTGAAGAGTGATTAGTGATTTTCTGAACCTGTGGGCACATTTCAGTGTTCACCTCCGATTTAGAGCAAGGAAGTCTGAGAAGAGGTGACTAGCCCCTGATTGAGTATTTTGAAATGGCAGTCTTCTAAACCTTTGAAGCCTTGCTTGATGTGTGACATTAGTCGGGCAATGTTCATCTTCCTGTTGAAACAAGCAGTCAATACAAAGGGAGAATCTTCACAGTTCAGACGGATGGCCTAATACAGAAAGCATGTCTACACCCACTCTAATCAAATTCGTCTCTAAGTAGCCTTTTCTGTGTGAAATCAAGAGCACCGCTCTGTTTCTATAGGGTCACATTCTTCTCTCACAATTCTGGAGAGGAAAAGATTCACCGTAATGAAAAATGTATAGTTACATGTTAAATATTGCCAACTACTTAATAGCTCTTAGAGTCTGGAACGGGGATGTTCACTTGATGAATACTCTCTGTGAGAGGTTCAAATATGTAAATAAAGTTTTATTCTAATATGGTCCGTTTGTGGGAACATTAGTCCTTTATTACTTTCCTATAGGCCTTTATGATAGGAAAGTAGAAATAGCCAAATGTTATTCATTTGAATGACCTTTTTGGAAAAGTCTGCATTAGTCTCTTTGGTAAATAATCTGTTTTACAGCCTTCCATAAAAGGAAATCAAATATAGAGATACTATTAGATTTGAAAAAGACAAACAGGAAAGAGCCGAAAGTGCAAAATGAATTCTGACACACCCGGGTGCATTTTTCTGAGGTTCTGACTTAAGTGGGTACTGTCTGCATCGTTCTGAACTTCCTGACTCGCTTCTGCTTGAGTTGGAGCAATTCAGCTTGAGTCCTACTCTGAGTTAATCGTTCTATTATTAAAACAATAATGTATTTGTTATGACATGAAAAAACAGTTTATAGAGAGCAGTTCAAAATGATCCTGGTCTTCCAGTTCCCAGAAAGACAATTACTGGAATCTAAGAAAATATTGTGTTGTATTGAAGTCTTGTTTTTTAAACTATATATATATATACACACATATATACACATATATACACACACACGTATATACATATATATACATATATATCATATGCATATATGATATATATGTATATATATATGATATATATGTATATATATATATATGATATATATGTATATATATATATCTCCTTTTTTTAATGTAAGACTTTATTTCATATGGTTTGCTTACCTGTCGATTTTTTTTTTCAGATCACAACAGTATCAGGAAATGAGTTCCTTCTGCAGTCAGATATTGACTTCATCATATTGGATTGGTTCCACGCTATCAAAAATGCAATTGACAGATTGGTATGTATTTGTTTTGGCTGTTACCTTTATTAATTAAAATGTTGTCACTTAAATTGTGTTGCTTAGGCATATAACCACATATTTAAATAGATCCTATAGATCGAGAGATATTAAGTTATTTTAAGTTTAAATAAAGTCCACTAAAAACCCATTTCAACAGATGTGATTCCTAGAGCTAAATGTCATTTGATTTCTCTCTTTCAAATGAAAAACACAGTGTATTCATTCCCCCTCCCCTGAAATAACATGGACATTCATTTACAAGAAGCTGTAAAAAGCACACAAGCACTTAATGACTACTGAATTTTCACATTTTCAGTTTATGTTGTCTGTAATACACATTCTTAAAAATAAATATCAGAGTATTTGAGCCCATACTAACTGTTATAATACCAGTAAATAATAATCCTTTATACTGATTTTCACTGTTCTTCCAGTGAAGTTAGATTGTTCTTCCCATGAAAATTATGAATCTAAAACTTCAAGAAATTATCCAAAATCCATACATTTGGAGTATATTTTTAAAGAATCAAATTATTTAAAACTACCATTATATACTGATTCTAGACCAAACATTTAATTTTTGGATTATTATATTTGCAGAATCTTGAGGAAAAAATAACTATTCTCAGGAGCTTTTAATAAGGTATACAATACGAAAATACTGCATTTTCTGTATGATTTTATTTCTATTTAATTGCAGTCTTCCTTTATAACATTTTGGGACTAAAACTTTAAAAAATAACAAATTGACTTTTCTCCTTCAACCGTCTAGTCCCCTTATCCAGGCTTGCTTGAGTGCTTACCCCCATGTCTACCCACCCACACACAGAGTTTGTTGTTGTTAAGAGTGGACTCTGGACTCAAACTGCTTGAGTTTGAATCCTGGTTCCATCCTTACTAGCTGTGTGGCCTTAGGCAAATTACTTATCTCTTTGGCTTCAGTTTCCTTGTCTGGAAAGCAGGGGTAAGGATGATATCTACCTCGCAGGATTACTGTGATGATTAATTGAGTTAATACAAGTGGAGTGCTTGGGGTAATGCAAAGCATTTAGTAAGTTTTATATACATAGAGCTATTATTAAATTTGAATATTGAACTTAGCATAGAGGACCTGTCCTAAAATAATTATCTTAGTTCAGTCTTCCCTTTAGAATTAACATCAAAATAGATCACTAAGCTATTTGGTAAATCCGTTCTTCCCTGTAAAATTATTTAGCCTAATTGTTTGTTATTTCCAGCCAAAGGATCCAAGTGGTTCATCAAGAAACCTGGAATTATTCAAAATCCAGAGATCTTCCAGTACTGAATTACTAAGTCACTACGATAATGATATAAAAGAACAGAAACCAGAGCACAGAAAATCTTTAAGTAAGTATTTATTTTTTTTTACTTGCTGATTTTAACTTTGTCTAAATGCATTGCTTATGAAATATAAATGCATGGAAATTAAGATTTGAGCCAAACTCATACTACCCATGGAAGATTCGTAGCCATTTCCTGGCCATGGATTCATACACTGGAGGGCAGTCTGGGTGCTTTACTCGCATCATTGTTGGTAAGGCCGTTTGAGAAAATAATTGTTCCAAGGTCATGGTCTCTGCTTACAGCAAACCTCTGAATCTCTGAGTAATAGCCATGGCGTTCAGATTGGTGATTGATTTTGAGAGTGGTAAATGTCAAGCGTCTCCAAACCTTGGTATGCTGACTATTTGATTTCCATACATTAAAAGATGTATGAGTGATTGCCACGGGTTGGCATAACTTCAACCAAGAGGCTATGGAACTTTCCACACTTTCAGACCACCAGAAAGATTTAGATATGTGGGTTATGAATTATATGTTCTCCAGGGTCACATCAAGTTATAATATCCTGAAAGAAGTGAGTTTGGAGTAAGAAGCACCAATCTCACCATATAGTGATCTTGAGTATAACTCTCAACCTTGCCCAGCCTGCTTCCTCCTCAACAGAAGGAGGGTATGAAAACGTGTCACGCATCTCACAGTTGGTTTGGGGGGTTTCGGCCTTCTAAAAGGTATCTCTGAAATCAAAGTGGGAGTCTAAGAAATCAAAGAAAACTAACTTCCCAAAGTCTCAAAATTTATAGTACCTTTTCTGGATCACCTACCCTCAGCCTTCTGAATCCCTATTTTTTTCTGCCATCTCCCTCTGATCTAAGATCAGTGTAGTTACATGCTAGCTTTTTGATTTAAAGAGAACTCTATACGTAGAGAAGGGCTTCTAACAGAATATCTACATGTATACATGAGTACATGCGCTAAATGACTATGTATGTATATATGCATAAGTTTGTGTGCATTAGGGAGGACACATATATATGTATGTATATATAAACATAGATGCACTCTCACATGCATATGACAAGGAAGAGAGAAGCTATTTATATATAATATATCTTACAGAGCTAAATTATTGGGATATTAAAAATCTAGAAATAGCATGACAACTCTGAGTAGAAGCACCCTTTCAAAATGAAGTCATTATTCAAAAACTCATACCATAATTTCAGCAACTGCTAGAAACATATTTAGCTAGCCAATTGTGTTAGGTTGGAGTTTAAAATGATCCATGTTAATGTCTTAATCTGTATGGTGTTCTGTAAATTAAGTTATTTGCGGAGAGTTACTGTGCCATTTAAAAGATTGTTCCATAGGTGGTACAGTTTGGAGTTACCTCATTTGAATATTTCCCTTTAATTCCTGGTCATCGTTCCCCTTTGCTTAATATGGAATCAAATTTAAGGTAAGATTTTAGAATTAGAATTGAATTGTGAGTATGTCAATGCTATGTAAGTGAGTATGTTAATGTTAATTATATGACCATTTTGTCGTGTGTATGTGATGGGATACATGAGGCAATGATTAGTCGAGGTTTGGAGGATACCTTGACATGCGTCTAGAGACTGAAGCTTGGGAGAAAATAAAGATTTATAAAAGTGTTTGAGAAACAGTGAAGCAAATGGATTCTGTGTTCAGGGATAGTCACTTGAAATGTTTTAGGATGATACAGGGGGAAAAATGTTTCTACAGATAGAATACCAGCTACTCCTCTTTAGAATTTATTTTTGATTGGGAAAGACAATTATTTGTGTATTTGGGGCTTAAATTCAAGCCTTCCTAGAGACAAGGGACGGGGCATATGATTTATCTATTCGTTTTAAAATGTAGCTAATTCTCTAGGGACCTCATATTCACCTTTTCCTTTGCAGTTTAAAAATAATGATAGCCAGCAACCATTGAACACTTTCTTTTCACCAGGAATTATTCTAAGTTCTCATTTGTGTTGACTTACCTAATCCTCCCACTAACCCAACAAATCAGGTGCTACTACTAAACCTATTTTAGAGATGAGAAAACTGAGGCATGGAGATTAAGGCCATTTGTACAAAGACAAGTTACAGAGACAAGTTTCAAACCCATGCAATTTGAGATTAGAGCTTATGCTTTTAATCATTACACTACAGTGAAGTCAACAAAGAAAAGGTAAACTTAATTTATATCAACTTTGGACTTGGATGGAAATGCTACATTAAAAATGACATGCATAGAAATCAGTGAACTTAAATAGGGACCCAAAACATTAGCAAAAGAACTAAAACCAAATGTCTCTGGAGTTTGGTGTCACTATTAAAATAAAGAGGTCATTTAGTCTTTAATGTTAGCCCTAATTTTAGAAAATGCTTCATTTCTATATTTTGATCGATATTTATAGTTGTAAGCCTTTTTTAAGTCTTAGTAATTTTTTTGCAGTGTAGGATACTGTTAATATCCCTCTATTACTTTAAATTAAGTTTGTTCACTATTTATGTGTTGCTTTTCATTTGAAAGTCATAATGATTGACACACCCACACAATGTCAAATTAGATTATGCATTTGAAATAATGATTGGCATATTTTATATTTGATGCTTTTTAAAATATTTTTTCAAGTAGGAAGTATACTGTGTGAAACCCCCTCTGATATCCGTCCTAGATTTGAACACCCAAACTTAGATTCTTAAAACATGCATTCAGTTTTATGTTACCCTCTTGAGATTAAACAATTATGTGGAATTAAAGATTCACAGACTCCCCTTCCTTATTAGTAGTCTAAGCACAAACTTTATTGTCAGTTTGCTGCCTTTGGCTTCCTGTGCCCTTGATGTTCCCATAAGTTTTGTCGCCAAGATTGTAGACAGATAAAGCCAGAATTACTTTTTTTAAAGGCATGTGAACATCATTAGCAGCTAACAGGTGGTCATTTCATTGTCCAGTTTCTCTGGGTAACATGGGAAAAAATATGTACTCTCAATGAGTGAATTGTGAAAGTTAAGTGCTTAAATATACTTTCCTTTTTAAAATATGATTCTAATCTGCCAACATTATTAAGGACTAATCAGATATTTTAAGATATCAGCTGAGTCTAACAGACACGAAGCCAGAAAATTCAATGTAAGGGCCAAATCACTGTGGGAAATTCAGGACACCAGCATGGGATGAGAGTGGGAGAGCAGCTCTCCAGGGAGGGTTGTTAATGGAAAGTGGAGAGTCAATCAAAGAAAATGCTAGCATATTTTTCCAAGGAAAGAGAAGTATCTTCCACGAATGGCAAAGAGGAAAGGCCCAAATATAAATCCTGTATCAAATAATCTTGGAGAGTTTTCTTAACTTTTCTGAGCTTTACGTTGTAGATCTGTAAAAATGGGTCTACTAATGTCCTTGCATGATAGCATGAGAATTTGAAATTAGACATGTAAATATTTAGCTCCCAGCAGGCCCTCAATGGGTAGGAGCTCTTATTATCATCCTCTCTGTCCCGGAGCAGATGGTACCAAAACAGGGCATGAGCCTAGGGTCGTATCTAATGGAAGAATGGAGCAGGACACATATACTTGACACCCTTTACCCAAGCATAGAGAGAATATGGGGAAAGAACCAGAATTGGGTATGGGAGTCATGGCTATGAAAATCTAAATAGGAGCAGCTGGTCTTTCTCCTGGCAAGTCCCCAGGTGAAAATGGCAGCCAGGGCATTCTTGGGAGCAGCACACCAGGAAATAATAGAAAGGAGCCAAGAGATACTCATGGTTCTTGTATGCCCAGAAGAGCTGGTCATGAAGTTCCAGTTGATGGAAAGGATTCACCATCTAACCATTTCACTATTCCTTTAGGCACAGCTCTAGTTTATTCATCCATTCATGTATTCATTCTTTTTAACTAACGGGTATACCTGAAGGTACACAACTAAAATTCATGACTTCACTCGTTTGCACTTTCCATTTTTTAAAAAATATTTTCGTATTTGGCTTATGCTTCACAAGTGGTATACTGTGCGCTGATCAGGGCTAAACTGTGAAGCCCATGCATGGAGACCTTGGGTAACTTGTATATGAAACTGATACTTATAGCATTATAAATAAGCACCCCAAAATGACAAATGACCATGAAAAATATAAAAAAGAATAAGATCAAACAGTAAGAGAACTGAAAGAAAATGAGTTTTCTTCTAGCTGTCTTTCAACGAACTTTTCATAAACAACAAATGTATTCTGGATGCAATCTTTACAGTATTTAGGTCTCATTCCCCAATTTCATCTCCCCTTAGTGATGTGTGTAGTAGGGGTGTAGGTACAGAGCTACAGGGATAAAGACAGGAATGAAAAAAATGGGGTGAGATATTCATACAATGTAGAAAATGAAAATATCTGTGAACCCTTAATAATATCTTTGTTTAAAAATTTGCCTGCGAAGTAATCATGATCATGCCAAGTGAAAACAAGTCTGATAGAGAGGCAGTTATTTTTTGTACTAATCTAAATAATTATAACACTGGTCATCCACAACGTAAGTAGACTGTGTCCTCAAAATCCAATTGTAAACTGGTTGCTTAGATCTCAGCACACTTTCATAAGGAAACCACGTACCAGCCACAAAAGGACGCTTGAACCTTATGCAATCACTTAGAATGTTGTTTTTAGGGAACAGCTTGTTCTGAGTTTGTTGCACCTCTGGCCCTAAGAGCTAAGACTTTCCAGTAGCATTGCTTTCCATCTGGTTTCCCTTTTCCTCCTCCCCTGCTCCTGTACCTACCCCACCAAAGCAATTAGAATAAACAGAATGACTTTGGCTAAGAGGCTCCTGGACCCTGAAAATCCTCAGTGGTGTCAAGGAGGGAATGCAGAGCCTCCAAGCCAGAATAAAATACTGGGGAAAAGGGAGCATGAAAGGAAGGAAAATTTTTTAACACAGGCAAGGAAGTGAGTTCTTGGCAGGAGCAGATGCTCTTTGTACAAAATGTGTGTAATGACAGATTAAGTCTGGTATTGTCCTAAATGTTAATATTTGATGAATCTAGGTCATATCTATAGGAGTTATCATGATGCTCCTGTTTTCTGTATATATTAAGAGTTTCACAATTAAAAATGAGTACACACAAAGTATTACTCATGGTTATAATTTGATAAGGGAATATAGATATTTTCTAATTCTGGCTTGAAAATTTCTAAAGATCAAATTTTCTGATTATGAATTACATTAAGACCTCCTTAGATAATTTAAAAAAACACTAATAACTCTTTATTTTCCAATTTTTCTCCAAAAGTCTCTCTCTCTATATATAGTGTGTGTGTGTGTGTGTGTGTGTGTGTGTGTGACTATTGTGGCCTTTCTAATAGCAGTGTAATTAAAGAAATTTGTAAGATGTTTATTATTATCCAAAATGGAAAAGTCATACTAGTTTTTTGGATGCATATGTAACTAGCAATTGTTTAATACTCATATTGTGATGTCTGTTCTGGAGACCCATATAAAGACATATTTTAAAGTTGCTTATTCTTAAGAATTTTGTATGAAACAGCCTAATCTTGCCAATGCACAAAAATAATAAGATAAATAAGCCATCTGCCAAGAAAATGAAAACAACATTAAAATTGCACAAATAAATTGTATCTCACCCTGAAGAAACAAAAATCTCCTACCTGGGAACAACAAAAAAGTCATAATATTTATGTAGAGTATTATGGGTTATTGTGTTGTCAAAGGAACAAAGGTTTTCAATTTGGGTGAGATGGTCAATCATCTGATTCTTGTTTTTTACCCCCTAAAAACAATATTACTATCTTGGCACCAGTTTCAGTCAGTATGTATGTGAGAAAAATAAACTATTAAAGAAAAGTGTGAAAACAAAAATTATTTTGTTTTCCTATAGTCATAAGACTGACAATATCAAAGGAACGGTGAATGTCAGTTCTTTTCTTGATTGTTTTCCACAGGTCAAGGGAGTTCTTTATTTCAGAATATTTCTATAACTAAACAAAAATGAAAATTTTTAAAAGAAAATTATGTTGCTAAAACAGGAGGATTTCAATATTACAGGAAAAAAAAGACAGTAAAGATTAAACACACACTTGACAATCAGGCAACCAAATTACTTTGTCAAACTGGTTTTATTCATGAAGGTTACAGGGCCTCACTGAGGCACTGTGTGACTACAGAAATTTTCTGACATGTGTTCCAAAGGTACTTAGCAACATTCCCAGCTTTCCTGGGACCCATAGATTACAGTTTCTTCAAAACATTCAGTTCTCCATGAATCATTTGATAAGAAGACCTAGTTATAAACTGAGCAAAGAATATTCTGATTAATCTCCTCTTTCCCATCTAAGGGGTTGATCTTGCCCTCTGAACTGTGGGTGTCCATTGTCATGTATCTTGTAACATCAGCTACTCTGAGAGTCTATCTAACCCTATCAGCACTCAAGCACTAGATCACCCCATCTCTTCCTGACCCTTGCAGTAACTCCATGACCGTTTTTTCCCTCAGATAAACTGCATTTAATCAATTTCTGATTTCATTAGGTCAGATGGCATCTTTCTTTCAATAATAGGCCAAATCAAAAGGGCTCTTTGGTCTAACTCTTGAGCAATATTTCCTTAGCATTAATACACTACTGTGATTGTAAACAATATAAAAAGTGCTCTTTGATCTCCTTTGAAAGTTTCTCTCCGTTTATTCTATGACTCTAGAATGGGTATATATTAACACTTCCTTGTAAAGTTTTATCATATAATATTTGTTCACTACTGTCATATCAAGTTTAAACTATCTTAGCTAAACATGATATTTAAGGGGTTCTTATAATGAATCCCTGTGTAGGGGGAAAAAAAACATTCTTTGAACACATATGGTCACCTCTTTTTGTATACAGAATTTATTGGGTCTACTCCTTTTTGTTTCTGGAGTATAGAAGCAATGTTAGTTTCCTTCAAAATCCTAAAAGAAAGTAATTTGCTTTTTAATGCATTTATTTTGATGTCCCAAGTAGATCTAATGGTATAGTTAGGGGGGAAAATTATATAATCTGAAATTTTCTTGGAAAATAAGTTTGTTTCTTACTACTCATAAAATCCACATGTATGCAAGGAAGATCAGGTGTTGCTTTCACCCAATGTGTGAGATGTATCCAAAAATACCATCTGTGTCTGTTCAAATTAAATAAAGTGTGATCTGTAACAATAGGACTCTTAGCTTCCTTCAAGAAATGTCTCAGGGGTGACTTGGGGAAAGGTAAATCAGTCTGCCAATTCATCTTTCCTTAATTAATTATTTATTTATTTAAAAAAAAAAAAAGATTTATTTATTTATTTATTTGACAGAGAGAAATCACAAGTAGATGGAGAGGCAGGCAGAGAGAGAGAGAGGGGGAAGCAGGCTCCCTGCCGAGCAGAGAGCCCGATGCAGGACTCGATCCCAGGACCCTGAGATCATGACCTGAGCCGAAGGCAGCGGCTTAACCCACTGAGCCACCCAGGTGCCCATCTCTTTGATTATTTAAATAGAACCTGAAGCCACGTACTCTTGCTACTCAATTTCCCTAATATAAATAAATATATCCTTTTTGTATACAAAATTAATTGACCTAAAAAAGTAGAGGCCAGACGGGAGATGCTATGGCCAAATAGAAAATGTAAGGACTGGGATTTTGCCATTAGAGATGATGTCCTCCAAAATTGAAATCAAAGGTTAAGAGCAATTTCTAATCCAATTACTGCATTGAAAGGATTCAAGTCCAAGATCCTCAATAGAAACCTCTTCATGACCTACATCCCCTTCTGCAGTTTCCCCACTAGTCTCTGACCCATGGTTCATATTCCAGAGAAACAGTGCTTCTCATCCCTGACATACATTGGTGTATGCTGACTCTTGCCTGGAAGTCAAGGCCTTCCTTTCCTAAATTAACATTCTTTAAGACTCAGCTCAGGCCATGCATTCTCTTGAAAACTTTACAAGATTTCTATGATAAGTTAGGTGATCTTCCTTGGTTTTCTTATAATGTTCTGTCCATATCACTATCACTGTAATTACCAAAGTGTGTTACAATAAGCCAATGTCAAATGTCTGTTTGTCTACCCACTAGACTGCCAGACTCTAGAAAGGGTTCTGTCTTATTTACCCTTATATCTGCTAGTAGCAGAGTGGCTTGATCATATTTGAGATTGTTCAAAAATGTATAGTGTTAAGTTAGTTAGTAAATGAATAAGGATATTCACATGACCAACATGAACATACTACTTGCTGTGTGCTAAAAATCATGATGAAATTTCTGAAACTTATTTAGGAACAATAATAAACCAGTCCTTGTCCTGACTACTTGTAATGGTTTGACATTTTAAGGTCACTATTTATGTGCCTCTTTCAGTTTTCTCTTAGAACTTTAAAATTTCAAATCAATGATATGTTTTCTGCAGGTCACATGTAATGTGCCTAATAAAATCATCTACAAATAAGTGCTCTATTCTGTGGTGAGGATAAAAATGACTAAGACCTTGCAGGAGAAGAAAGGAAAATCCTAATCCCTTTGCTTAAAGTCACTGTCTTCTCAACAACTTTCTCTTATGTATGCTAGCCCCTACTTTATTTAAGGGAAAACTCTGGTTCATTCTTACTCTTTAGGCTCTTCTATGGACCCTGACAGAATTTGCAAGGCCCTATTGGATGCGATAAAAAAAAGGAGAAACTCTTAAGTGTATCAGAAAAAAAGGAGTAATAAAATAAAAAAGAGTAGTTTGGAAAATTTTTGTTTTTCTGAAAATTTTAGGAGACTCGAGAAAAGTTTTCTTTAAGGTCAGTTTATTTATAAAAATCTGACTAAAAACAGAAGCTTATAAAAATATTACATGTAACCTTTTCCAAAGGTTGTATGATTATTGTATCCGAAATTTGGGTCTAAGAGTCCCAAAATTTAAGTATAATTCTTACCTCTGGGATACTAGGTATAAGACTTGGACCAGTTTCTTAAGTTTCCCAGAAAGGACTTTCCAGATAAATACAATGGATACTTTTTACATAAATATAAAATAAATATATAAATATGTATATGATTTATATATGATCTAATAAATATATTAGACCTAATGATAATGTAGATACTAAATCTAGAATATATCCCAAACTTTGTTGATCTATAGTATAATATAAATATTAGATTCCAAATGAGTGTACTCTGAGCAAAATTATCATGGCTTTTGTTTGTGTACTATAAATTCTTCAATTCTTCTCTTTTAGAAATACAGCAAGAATGCACTTTGCCACTGATTTAAATAGTCAACAAACTCAGATTAAACAAATGCATAATTTATCAGGGGCCTAATTTTTAAATATCTTGATCATTCTGTTGACTCATGGCATCATAATACTTTTATTTTAGTTTCCTTAAGGGATTCCTTAAGTGTTATGAGTAATAAACATTCTGTTTTGCCTTTCCTGAACGTGTGAGCCTGAGGTTATGGCGTTGCCTAGAGATTAAGCTTCACCAAGTGTCAGTTGCCTTTTCCTTTCTTGTATGAAATGGCAAAATGGTGCAATAGTAGAACTTTGACAGAGATTTCTGGATCACTTAAAAGCAATTAAAGATTTCGTTTACTTTTAGTATTATATGTATACATACATATATATGTGTGTGTATATATACATATATACGTGTATATTCGAATCAAAGCAAACATCATAACACATCTGGTGATAAAGAGGTGGCATTTTTACTAGAATAAGAATATCAAAACCACCTGAATATAGAGTCACTCACAGGGAATAAACTGGAAGATGCTGTAAGTCTGGTCTCACTAAAACATACACGATCAAAAGACTGGTGAGCATGCCTAGATGCCCACCATGTCGGCTGTATCTGAATTAAGGGAATTCGATACCTAGGAGAGGCAGTTCTAGCTGAGCAAGGTTTCAGTCTTTTGCTGAAGCCAGGATCTTTCTATTCTGTTAGACCACAAGTGCCTGAGGGTATAAGCCTCCATATGATGATAACTCCTCAACCCCATTACTTAGACGAGAGTCTGAAACACAGTGGTTTTCCATATTTTAAATGTCTCAGTGAATGAGTGAACAAATGACTGAGTGAATGAGATGAAGAGAAGAAACCAGTTGCAAATTTAATGTCCGAGGAATAAAGGGAAAATTTTTACATGCGAGGCACTGACCCCTTCCTCACCAGCCCAGGCCCCTTGGTAAGTATATTTCTTTTCTATTTTATGATTTAAATCCAATTAATTAACATATAGTATATTATTAGTTTCAGAGGTGAGTTCAGTGATTCCTCAGTCTTACGTAATACCCAGTGCTCATTACATCCTTTGCCATCCTTAATGTCCATCCCCCAATTACCCAATCCCCACACCCCCTCTCCCCTCCAGCAACTCTCGGTTTGTTTCCGATAGTTAAGAGTCTCTTATTTTTGCCTCCTTCTCTGTTTTTATCTTATTTTATTTTTCTTTCCCTGCAACATGATCCCCTGTTTCGCTGCTTGTATTCCACCTCTGAGTGAAATCATATGACAATTATCTTTCTCTGATTGATATATTTCACTTAGCCTAATACCCTCTAGTTCTATCCACATCATTGCAAATGGCAAGATTCCATTTTTTTGATGGCAGAGTAATATACCATTGTATAGATATCCCACATCTTCTTTATCTTGTTCATCTGTTGATGGACATCTGGGCTCTTTCCATAGTTTGGCTACTGTGGGGATTGCTGCTATGACCATTCAGGTGCACGTGTCCCTTCGGATCACTTCATTCTTATCCTTGGAGTAAATACCTAGTAGTGAAATTGCTGGGTCATAGGGTAGCTCTATTTTCAACTTTTTGAGGAACCTCAATATTGTTTTCCTGAGTGGCTGCACCAGCTTGAATTCCCACCAACAGTGTGAGAGGATTCCCCTCTCTCTGCATCCTCTGAGGCACTGACCTGTTGATAGGTGTTTTAGTTTTGGTTCCTCAAGAAGCAGTTCCTGAGATAAGGATGTGAGCATATATAATATTTTTGGAAATTGATACCTGGAGACACAGGTAGGAGGCGATGGGGGGCCCAGGGGAGAAGAGAGCCAGGGAAACAAGGCAGCCAATAAAGGGAAATAATAGGTACCCGGAATTTAATACTGCTGTGAAACTCTGGGAGTTTGTTTTTCAGAATGAGAAGAAAGAAATGGCAGAGAATAAATAAAATGGATACATATTAGACAGGAAAGAAAGAACTACAGATCAAAACATGTTGGAAAACAGCAGTAGATTAGTGAGGCTGGAGTGCACAAAACATTAGAGCAACAACTGGAGATCAGGTTGGAAACGAACAGGGAACATTGGCAGGGGGGTCATGCATGAAGTGCTAGGGGATTTGGATTTTATCCTATAAGTAATAGGAGCCTAGCAACAGAGTTTTCAGAAGGCAGGAGATATTAACAGATCTGATATGCAAAGTGATCACTTTGGTGGAAATGCGGAGAATGGCAAAGAGAAAAGTAGCACCAAAAACGAGTGAAAGATAAGAGATAAGAAGATAAATTAGGAAACTGTTACAGTGGGCCAAGTCACATAATGCAGGCTAAAACTAGGCAATGAGAATAGAGAAGGGGAAAGATCCAGGACTTTCTGCGGGGATATTGATAGGTTTTCTTGACACGTAGTAGAAGAATTATTGGCAGAGTCCAAACACTCCCTGCATCTGTGGTTTGGGGAAAACATCAGGATGCCTAGGAGTTTGGCAGAATTTGCCCCCAGTTTCATTCTTTCAGAATCCTACTAGATGGGGTTACTTAGGTCCATGGACCAGCAGCAGCAACACCATCATCTAGGAGTTTATTAGGAAATACAGTATCTTCTGCCCCACCTGAAATCTACTGAACAGAATCTGCCTTTAAACCGCTGATTGACATGCACATTGAGAAGCACTCTAAGTAGTTTTGCAAGTTCAGAGCCAGAGTGGCTTTTGAAACTTTGACAAGCCTTACTCATATAGAAGAGCTGGGTATTCTACCTCTGTGTAAAATAACTCTGCATATGGTTATTATCATAGTAGCCATGCCATGACAATGATTGTAGGTGGGGACTATTTATTTAATCTCATCAATCGCTTTCAAATGGTGACTGTAGACTGAGAGAGAACCAATAATTAAACACTTTCCTTGTAACTTGTGTCTGTGCCACACCTAAGTCATGAACTAAGTCAGTGGCTCTGGCCAAGCAAAAACAACAATAACAAAAATTAAGCCAAGAATAAACTACCCTCACTGAAACAAACAGCCAAGAAAGCAAAGCTCCAAACAATTCCCTGGATGTCATCCATGAATTCCCTAGACATACGCATGTACAAAGTCCATCTGAAATGCTGTTTACCCTTTTTTCCATTGGACTCTTTCTCTTTTTGGGGAAACATACAATCTCATATACAGCCATCCTTCCTTTATTTATTGATTGATTGATTGATTGATTACTTTTCTAAATGCAAGAATAATAGTAGTTTAAGTTTATTGCTTAAATGTCTTTTATTTTTATGTTGTTCTTGGGTAGTTGAGTTAATTTTGCCCATTGGTCTTTCGAGTTGTATGTCATAATCCTGCATGAGCCGGGGTTTAGCTGTTTTACTCCCAGAGTAAGCTTATCTGTCTTGCCTGACAAAACAGTCAAGGCCTACCTGCCTGCAATTGAGTGTAGTTGGTACGAAGAGTTGCAAAGAAAGCCAACGTAGGCTCACCATTGAGTTATCAAAAAATAAAGGACAAATTCAAAATAAAGTCTGATTAGTCCTTCTCATAGTGTAAGACTTTACTCACCAAGAAGAGCTCACAGTGACTGTCTTTTGAAACAAAAGCCTCGTTTTCTTGGGTCTGCCTTTATCTGTTCTAGGAAAAGAAAACCAAAATGGGCAAATGATACTCCTTTTCCAAGTAAGAACCTTCCTCAGAAATTTGCCCCTAAAAGTCCAGTCTTAAAAATGTTTTGGATGGCAATGAAACAGATCGAAAAGACTTTCCTCAAAATCTTAATCCTGCCTGGATTCCCTTCATTTATTTAGCTTTATGACTCTGGGACATCTTACATAAGAATAATTAATCTTCTTCTTTTTTTTTTTTTTTTCCTTTGTCAGTACCTGGGTCTGTTACTGAGGTGCCATGCCTTATTTTTTAAATTAGGCATAACTGATTCCACAGAAGTGGTTGGCGGAGAACCCATAGAATTTTTGCTTAACTCATTTTTATTGAACAGAATCCAGAATTTTAGTCAAGAAGTGTTAGATATTAATCACATGTGAGTGGGATCATTAAAATTTCCTTTACCTTCCAGAACAGCGGGTCATTATAGAATCGTAAGAAGTGAGCTCACTTAATAATCTTTACAATTACATAAAAGCAATCATTTTCATAAGTCTTAGAAGAAGCTTTTAACTGTTACTTAAAGAGCATATCAGAATACCAGAAATTATTATGTTGTGTTATTATAGATGTGACTTGAGAAGTGAAGAAAAAAAATCTTCTCTGACTCAAGGCTCTTAGGAGCTATCCTTTCCAGATTGACTAGTTTTGTTTAACACAGGTTATGATTATACTTTTTACACAGCTAGAAGAGACCTTCCTGCTGAAATAGAAATTCTAGTATCATTTCTTAATTATTACACTCTTAACTTTATGGAAAAATGCAATAGTTTCTACTGCAGTAGAATTTGGTGCAGTCGAAATTGGTGACAATTTAAGGTGAGTCAGTTAAGGAGAAAAACTAAAACAAATCCCTCCTCTAAATTATTACTGCCTTTCTCTTTTCTTTTCTTGTAACCACTTCTCATCTTTGACTTTGAAACCCAACAGTTTAAACTTGGTTCTTATTTCAGTGGGCTAATCCCCTTTCATAAATCATGCTCAAGAGCTGAAATAATTTGCACATCATTTAAAGAGTATTTGCTTTGAAATATTCACCTCAAGCCCTTTTGTATATCCTTTCTCTCTAAAGATTTGTAGTATTTGTTTTGTTCTCTGAGGTATAAAAGACCTGGATAAACTTTATTCCTGTTGTTTCAAGATTAGTTAACGAAAATGCATATTAATTCAGCAGGGATGGGAACAAACCTCAGTAAAGATGATCATACATGTGCCTCACGGGAATAGCAAAGTACAAAATGTCAGTCTTCAAATCTCCTTGGACTTGCTCAAAAGAGCATTGAGGGATTTAAATTTCCAGAATATGTCTACAAATGTATTTTCTTTGTTGTGGAGAACAGGAGCTATGCTGATTATTTTTCCCCAGAAATTGATTTAATTTGTATTTGAATGAAAATTAAGCTATCCAAAAAGTGGCTCTTCAAGAATACAGAGAAAAACAGCCACAGCAAAGGAAAATTTAACATTAAAAAATGATATGCCTGATATGCCACTGGATTCTTAATTTGTTTTGTTTCAGACCTCAAATCCCAAAATAAAATTTAACAGAACAATATCTTTTCCCCTAAAAGTAAGTAGAATTGAAAGGACCTCATAAAATCAGAAGTAAACATATTTAAAGTTCAATGACACCTTTCCGTGTATAAACTCCAGTTTTACAGTTTGCTAGTAAACTCAGGAAAAAAATACTGATTTCTCCAAATAGTGTATCTGTTTTGTATGTTAAGATGTGCCCTGTTCTTTTCTTAAACTGAAAATGACCATAAACTTTGGCACTTAAGTGCTTATCCGGAAATGACTAAGTAGATTTGGGGGTAATAAATCACTCATAGGGATCCAGCCACCCACAGTCTTGTTCCACTTCTCTTCTTTACAAGTGTAGCAATAGACATTTCCACAGTCCTCAGGGTGCCAAACTTTGCACCATTAGGAAAATCTGCAAGTGGCTTGATTTATCTTCCTCACTCAGTTAGCTAAGACCCAACTAAGTAAAAATCAGCAGGAATAAACTTGACTTGTTAAACTTTTTTAATAGGGAGATGCAACAATTAGAACTTTCCTCCTTTGCCACTTCAATTTACTTTGGATGTGAAGCCCCTTGTGAAAAATATTCAGAGGAGATCTCAAATGATAGGTGCATGGCTGGATGATGCTGACTCGGAGTTTTCATTATACACAGAGGATTGTCTGCTGTTTGCAATTAATCCAGACACAATCCTCCTGGTACTTGGGGAGGAATGTGGAAGAAATAGCCATTTTATAAGTTGTAAACTCCTAAATTACCCTAAATTAGAGGCACTATTAATCGGACACTTAGATATAGACAGGATCTGCTTATTGTGTAGGCTCATCTTCCCCTGATGGAGAAATCAATTAAATATTTAGGATGTGGAATACCTTCCAGGTTGGATAATGCATTTCATTTAGATTATGGCCCTCCAATCCGAAACATTAAAGGGGATCTTAACGGATGGAAGCACATTACTGTCTCTTGGATTGGGTGCATTAACACTTTAAAAATGAATGTGCTTCCTAGGATTTCCTATTTGTTCCACCAGCTGCCTGTTGATGTGCCAGATAAACAGTTTAAGGATAAGTATGTAAAAGATGCATGTGCAACACTCTGTGTGTTGAGGTGCACTCTTGTAGGAAAAGTCCCCAACTGTGGCCCTTTTGGAGGGCTTTCTCAGTACCCTAACAACCTCAGATGACAGGGCTTATTTGATCATGGGAGAGTGGAGGAAAAGTCAAAAAGGAGATGCAATTAGTCCTCTCACAAAGGTTCTGTGGATATCTAATCTGGTATTATTCCTTTCTATAACTTAATTCATAGCTAGTGATTATTATAAGAAAATACTCGGATGACATGGTAAAATTGGAAATAAACCTAAGCTTTCCCATTATAAAAATATTTGGCATGAAGATAAATTGATTTGATTCTCACCCAAGGACCACTATACGGGGACCCAATTTATGAACAATATTGTAAGAACAAAGCTCTTGCATCCCCCATGCTACAGAAACATGGTAGAGAAATAGATGGTGTCTTGGAGTACTTACCAGGCTGTAGGCTGTGTCCTGAGGAATGTACATGTCCTCTCTTCCTTAATCCTGTCAATGACCTTATCAGGTACTCAGGTGTTATGATCACCCTCATCTCATCTGTTGGGTGAATGAGACACTGAAGGCTGATCAAAGTGGTCAAGATTACACAGCTAAGAACTAACAGAATTAGAATTCAAAACCAAGCACTTTGACTCCACCGCCTGGAGTCATAACCATTGTTTCACGAGACTCTGGGTTCTAGAGTGAGGCTGAAGGTTTCTGCTACCTACTAGTTCTATAAACTTTGAACATGTCACTTAACCTCACTTATATTCTGTTTTATAATCTTAAAAACATCACTAATAGTAGCAGCTATCTCACTGAGTTGTTTGGAACTGTAAGATTAGATTATGACACTTAGAGCAGTGCTTAGCATAATGTAAGTACTCAATAAATGTTAATAATAATATTGGTACAAGTATTTTGTTTTCTGCCATGTATTTTGAAAGGTCCTCCTAATCTGGTTAAGAAAAAGATACTTTAGAGATAAATATTGAAATCTTTAAAGATGAACATACTTTTAAAAATTCCCTTGTATTTCTGGGGAATGAATAGTGTATTGAATGACTTACAGAAGACTATAATCTTCCTGAACTGAGTCAGATATTTGTCCTCTTTTGTTTCCATTTATAAAAGTCTTGATTCACAATTGACACAAATATATCATATTGAGTTACTCAGTGAAAACAAATTTATCCAATCATAAAAGAAATGATGAAGATGGGGTCAATTTCTTTGTTTCTAGAGACAAACTCGTCATGCCAAATCTGATAGAACATATGCTTCAGTGTGTTTGCCTTGCTTCAGAAGACAGCAGAAAACTGAGCTAACTGGTATAATTACATAACTTGGATAGTCATATTGAGAGGGTTCAATGTTGGCACTAGAATATGGAATTATAAAGTTCAATGAAGTTGCAGGAATTTAACTGAAAAGAAATTACTTATCAGCATTTTGACAGGGAATAAACAAAAAAGGAACAAATTGATCCTTTCAAAGTTGGGTGGAAAGAACGTTCCAGAAGCCTTCCTTTGTAATCACTGTCATTGAGAAGCCCTGAGGCCCCTTATTTGTTAGTAATTGATACCTAGACTTCAGGCTCAAATACTAAAGACAACTGCTATTTTAAGGGCTTGTCAAGAAAGTTAGGAATTAGTTGGAGTTCTTTTTTCTACTCAGTCCACCACTATTTTTTCACTATTGGGTCAAGTTTGTTGTAAATCAGGGGTGAATCAACCATATGCAGCTACTTCTACCTTTTAAATACATTTGGAAGAGTACTGGGATAAAATCAGAATCTAATACTTAAAACAACCAGAAATGTGCTTTATTCAGCTAGGAAAACAGACTGATCAGCAAACACTCTATATTGGATTGTTTGTTTGGAGATCCTAACAGTGGAGTGAAGCTCCTCCTCTATTCTTAAACTCTACTTTTCTTCCACTGAACACAAAGAAAGAAAAGGACTTAGATAGCATGAGAATAAAAGAATGGGACCCAGGCCCAAGCAAATGGATTAGCCAGTCAACTCAGAAGTCAATGAAGAAATAAGTTGCCTAGAACCATACTCTTCCCAATGTTTGTGTTACATTCTTAATATAGAGGGATTAGTAATTTCTCTGTATTATAATATGTTCATAATATAGATGGATTAACACAGATCAGGATGATCTATATCTCGGGACAGAGGAAAGACAAAATAATCTCTAAAAAGCTAAGATCTTTATTTGCGGTCTAAGCAAAGATGACATAAAATCTAAAAAGCGAGATTAGTAGGAGAACCAGTCAGTTCTGACATTCACATCATAGGAATTTATTGAGAAGTTCTTTTTGTGAGCACTGTTTGAAGCATGGAAGTCAAAGAGGTTCCAGATATTATCCATTCTGCATTGACAAAGAGTGTTTATGGTCACATTTTAAGTAAATATTTCCTATTCTCTACCAAGATGATTTAGTTCAAAGATGAATTTCCACATGAAATGCTCTTAAAATATACCTGCTTGATTTTATCAACAAAATGAACACAATAGTGACCAGTTAAATATACTTCTGGCAAAGTATTTTGCTGAAGTTTATATCTCACTGAGTTTATCAGAAATTTTGTATTCGTATTAAGGACAAACTCTCATCTATGTAGGTTAAGTATCACCATAGACCATGGTCCACCAAGAGTTAAGGGGATTAAATACATGAAAACGCTGCAAGCTTGAGTTCTGTTGTATTTTTTATCCTCAGTGTTCTAGAGGATGGAATCATTTCCTAGCTGTTTCTAAAACTAAGGATCTGTTACTTTCCATTAATAAAAACAGTGCTAAATTACCTAGAGTTCAACTGTTAGGGAGCTAGAGCCACCTGCACAATCAGATTGGGATAGCTCACCTGGTTGTCCAGCAGCAGTATAGTAAGGAAAAAATGTTGATGCTAGAACCAGATGGTATTGGTGTAAGTCATGGCTCCACCAGTACCTTCTGTGTGCCTTGAGTAGCATGTTCTTGTAGATTGGCAGTAAGGACTAAAATCATTTTTTCCCTTAAAGTGTTTAGAATGGTGCCCAGAATAGAGTAGTCTTGAAATGTTAGTTATTAACATTAGAGATTCCCATTAGGCCAAATAAACTTAACAGTCCATATGACTTGCATAAATTTAAAAACAAAATGGTAAAAATATAAACCACAGAGTGACAAATTAATTGGGGATTGTAGAAAAATTGAGAATAATTACAAATGAAATAATAATTTTGAATTTCTATTATTTTATGCATTAAAATTAAATACATTGGGTAATGATATAAAGTAAACAAAGATATAAAGTAATATGACTAAATTCACTTCCAAAAAGCTAAAGCATTCTCTTCCTATAGGGGAAAAATTTTTAATTGCTCTTCACGTATTAACATCAATATTAATTTAAAAAATGTATAAACGGCAGATGTGCCATGTGCTATTCTAAGAATACAGCATGTATATTCTTATTTCTCATCTTTCAAACACCTTATGTATTAAGAATAATTTTATATTCATTCACAGAGGAGGAAACAAATAGTTTAGTTTTGGAGTCCAGAATATAACTTAAGCAGCCTAACACAAAATACATGTTGCATCTTTTAGCTTTGTACAATTTTGTTTTTATTTTCTCTTGTCTTTTTTTAAGTTTTACTTGTTAATATGTGTAGATAATTATATTGTTCCATGATTTTTGTACATGTGCTTTGAAAGATAAAAAGATCTTTATACAGATATAAATGCATGTGTGTGTGTATATGTAGTATACAAAAATAAATTTCAAGGGCCATATTGACAGATGGAAAAGCACAAGGGTCAAGGGAAGCTGATTTAGAAAGTAATATATAATAATAAAAATTAAACTCTAACATTTATTGATTTAACAGATGGTGAGATAAAAAGTAAAAACAAAATCTTAAAATGTAGTATGATTTTTAAAATTAGTGATATTATTTTATGAATTTATTCTGAAGTTTTGTTATTTTCTAATTATATTTTCTAAAACTCTTTTAATTTCCCAAATAAGTTACTACTTTCATTTAGCAGTTCCTCTTCAGAAGTCTACATATGTACAAATATTTAGTATTAGAACATAAAATTTAACCTTAGAGAGATACTCTTAAGTTATGGTGGAGGTAAAAAACATATTTTACATATTTGTGTTATTGACTCATAGGTATATGTCGAGCTTTGTACCCTAAATACAGACAGTGCATATTGTTTTCAGTTATCCCACAGAGTATTTATTATTATCAATCACATACTAAAACTGCAGACATTTTTGAAAAATCCCAAATGCAGAAATTATAAAGAAATGTGATCCAGATAAGATATAATAAAATGTAATAAAAATTGAAATTCATAACAAGATATTTTTTTAAATGCCCAAGTCATTGTTAATTAAAATAATATTTCCTTCAATTGCTTTTATCCTAAGGAAGTGTCCATTAAATATCAAATTCAATAGTATGCAACCAAAGATATATTCAGAGGCAAATGCATAGCTTTATATATTTTTAATATTAAAAAGAAAGTAAAATGAGTTTGCATTAAACTCGAAAAACATTTTTTTAAATAACTAAATATAACAAAAGAAATCTGAAAATAGAAGTGATAAAATTTGGAAGAAACAATCAACTAGGAAACAAAAAAATAAATCATTATTGAACTAAAAGGTGGTTCTTTGGAAAATAATCTTATTAAGAAAGAAATAAAAACTGAAAAATCTAATTGAAAAGAACATAAAGCACAATTAACTAAAATTTAAAATGTGAAGCAGATACAAAATAAGTTAAATTTTAAGACAATAGTATACAAAATTTTATTCTGATAGATGAGAAACCAATAGGTTATTGGAAATGCAACCAGAGTAATGAAGGAAAAAGTAGAATATCTAAATACGGTCTTTCAAATTCTGCCTCTGAGTTTAAATCTGCCCAAGTTTACTGATTAGTGATATCAATTAGTGATATCAATTTCCTAAAGAATAGGTAATTTTCATGCCATTACAAAGCACACAAATAAAGAAAAAGTCTTAAAATGCACTGATAATCGAGGAACTGAAAATTAAAGAAATAGAAGGTATGTTGCCACCACTGCAGCACAGCGACCAAGAACACTAGGAGTCTGCACAGAAAGGACCAAACATGACCAGAATTTCAGTGCTGATTTTCTACCAAGTTTCTCAAGGGCCTCTGCTCTGGAGATCTGCACACAAACTTTTCAAGCACTACCAAACCAACAGTGTGTTCAAAAAACAATAAAGGGGAAGGATATTCCTATTGAAAGACTGGTGATTATAGGTCATAAGAAAGAATGGCCTAGGGACACATGGGTGGCTTACTCAGTTAAGTACCTGCCTTTAGCTCAGGTCATGATCCCAGGGTCCTGGGATCAGTCCCACATCCAGCTCCTTGTTTAGCAGGAAGCGGGCTTCTTCTGCCTGCCACTTCTCCTGCTTGGCGCTCGCTCTCTCTCTCTCTCTCTCTCTGACAAATAAATAAATAAAACCTTAAAAAAAAAAAAAGTAAATAGTCTGAAATCATGCCCTTAACAGTTGAAAATGGACTTCTCCTATCTGTTAAGAACTCTGGATTTTTTTCAAGTAAGAACGTTAAGACATATCAGTTTGATAAGTAGTTTAAGAGAAAGGAAATTTATTTCTTCCTTCCTAATGTTTTCCTTTTCATTGTGGATGAACCATTACTCATTGCTTTGAAGTCAAGACTCAGTTGCTTTGGAATCACACAGCAACTAAATACAACACAGAACAATTTTTGGAATGATGGTTTTAATACTTGGTCTGTGATCAGTTTAAGATAATATATGTAAATAATTTTTTAAATATTTTATTTATTTATTTTAGAGAGATTGAGAGAGAGCAAGAGACAATGAGAGAGTGAGAGAGAGAGAGAGTATGAGTGGGTGAGGGGCAGAGGGGGAAGCAGACTCCCTGCAGAGCAGAGAGCACAAAAAAGAACTCAATCCCAGGACTCCAGGATCATGACCTGAGTGGAAAGCAGACACCCAACCAACTGAGCCACCCAGGAGCCCCAATACATGTCAATAATTTAAAAAATGGTAAACTGCTCAAGATGGTTATGGCCACCTCACCTCTCATCTTCTTAGTGTATCATACTATTTTTTTTTTTTTCTTAATGGAAGCAATTGGCTAGAACTTCCTTAGCCTCAAGGAACTAATGCTCTGAAAACCATTCTAGCAACATGATTTCAATGTGCAGAGACACAGTTTTATATTTTTATATATTAACTTAATAGTTCTGAAGATTGCTGCTAGCTTGGGTTAGCTTAGAGGCAGACAACTTTTAATAGTCTGTCTCCTGCCTTAACAAGGTATCTCAGAGTAAGGCTTGAAGACTTCAAGAAGGTCATGGTGAATGTTGTCTTAGAGCTACAATGGAGTGAAATAGGATGACTTGAGTAGCCATAGAAGACTCAAGTTGCAAAGATCTGCTTTAGCCAGCATCCAATCCAAGTCAAAGGGTGAAAGCATTTGCATAAGATTAAAATGCAAAATGATGCATCTAGTTAAATGGGAATGCTTTACTTGCCTTGTTTCTGCATTCTGCCCCGTAACATCTTGAATTGTAAAGATGGAATAAGTCATAGTATTTCAAATCTATCATTTAAAAACAAAAACAAAATTAAAAAGAAGAAAACATTACATTTTTTTCATGTATCTTGTCATCAAATATACTTCCTTGCATCAGAAATATGCAGATACAAAAGCATATGCATGTGTGTGCAGGTTTATATATAACTATTCTATCTTTATTGTATATGAAAGCTTTCTGGGAAGCAATTTGGAAATGAGTACTTGTTAGTACTTAAAAATTTGTGGTCTTCAAACTAAATTTCAGTTCTGGAAGTCTGAATAAAATTAAATTAAATTAAATTTCAAAGGAAATAATAACAACAATCTAAAAGTCTGAATTAAAGTGCTATTGAGCACAGTGAAAAAATTTGCAAAGATCCACCTGCAAGCAGTGGGCACCTGTTAATAAAGTCCTGCCTGGTGCATTCATGTGATGGTGTATTATGCAGCCATGAACATTTCTGCCTTCAAAAAAAAAATCACAGGGGTGCCTGGGTGGCTCATTCGTTAAGCATCTGCCTTCGGCTTAGGTCATGATTACAGGGTCCTGGGATCCAGTCCCAAGTCAGTCTCTTTACTCAGCAGGAGACCTGCTTCTCCCTCTCCCTCTGCTGCTCCCCCTGCTTGTTCCTTCTCTCTCTCTCTGTCAAATAAATAAATAAAATCTTTAAAAAATGTAATCACGCAATGATTGTGCATGGTGTAAAGTGTGGGGAAGAAAAACAGGCTACAAAACTCGTTAAATAAGAAGTATGAAAGCAGGACCTGATCTGTTTGTTCAGAGATATATCCCTGCGCAAAGTTAGGGCTCATAAATGTCTGTTAAATATGTGAATGAATATATGAGATAAAAGAAAAATATACAGAAATAGCAACAGCAACAGTGGTTAACTCTAAGTAATAAAATTACCTTTGGTTTATTTTATTGTTTTATTCTCTGTTCTTTTTGTATCTTCTAAATTTTTCACAATAACTAGATGTTTGTTTCTAAATTCAGGAAATTTTAAAAATAGGGCATTATTGCGGAAGGTTTACATTATTTTTTAAAATTTGTTTATTCATTTGAGAGATACAGAGAGAGAGAGAGAGCACATGCAGTGGAACAGGCAGATACAGATTCCCTGTTGAGCTGGGAGCCCAATGTGGGGCTCGATCTCAGGACCCTGAGATCAGGACCTGAGCCAAAGGTAGATGCTTAACTGACTGAGCCACCCAGGTGCCCCAAAAGGTGCACATTACAAAGTGCTTGCTATATTGTGCTTATGAGCATTTGGCTCTTCTCTGCTCAGATTTTAAACTCTTGGGTCTGTTCACTTCAATTTTCTTCCTCAAATTTCACCTGCTCAGACATGTGACTACTATATATACAATCACACACACATATATATTATATATACATGTGTGTGTGAGTGTGTATATATATGTATACACATAAGGACTACAATACATGCTTCTAGTTTTATTCCTTTTCCTTTATCCTTTCCATGAATGAAAGCATGAATGAGGCATATCTGAAAAAATGAAAATCTAGACACTGAAAACATAATTTCTCATCAAAGAGTCAGAATGTAAGGGGTTAGAAGACAAAGTACTTGAACACTGTTGAATTATAAACTTCATGGTATACTAACCAGACCTTAGATATGAAGCAAAAACTGTGATCTACTGTTTTGATATGGTAATTGCATTAGGATTGTTATTCTCTTTACTATCCTTTTTTTCCCAAGAAGTGATTCAGTTTTCTAGGAAGATTTTACCCAGGCTTTGATCCTTTCTAAGTAACATATACGGGTGATTCCTCCTCTCATTGGTAAGATTGACACGAGAGAATGAGGAGAAAGCTGACATATTGCCATTTTAGAGGACACTTAGGAGAGAAATCCAGCACAGATGGCTCCAGCTGATTCTCTGCATTGTGCCATCATTCAGGGCAAGGGCCCTAGACTGCAGGGGCAGGAGGGCTGGCAGCTCACGAAGGATATCTGCCACCTTTGACAAGAGGAGCAGACACAGAAAGCATAGATAAAACACCTAACAGCAGCCCTGGTAGAGAGGCCCCTTTCTCCAGCAAAATTTCCCTTTCATTAGAAGGAAGATGTTAGCCCTTTCTTCAGATTTCAAAATACCTCAATGAGCCTAGAAGGCCAAAGCAGACCTTCCCATGAAAATCCTTGAGAGTCTTCTTCAAGTTGACTTGTACTGTAAGAGTGAAAGGTGCTTCACTTTGGCACACCTGTATGTCAGTGAATTTTAGTGTGAGCTCTTCATTTCCCTGAATTTAGAGGAAATCCCAGGGGAACACAGATATGTATGATTTCTTCATTTGGGCTGAAGGCATAAGAGCTAACATGAATTTATTTTTGTTACCGTTAGAGAAATGTGTTCTTTCCACCATCATTAAAAGGAAGCAAACTAAAGTAATGGAATCTATGTACGAATGTAAGAAATTCTCTGGGAAAGTTTAAGTTGACAAAAAAAATCAACTATTATTCACCTCTTCTTCAGCATGACCTAGAGTATCTTTTTCTATAGAGAAAAATGGAATATATATAAAAAAGATGCTCATTAATTCTGCTTCTGAAATTGCCTATAAATGTAATTCCCTTTTGGGATGTCAGCTTACTACATTGAACAAATAACCATTGACACCAGCTCCAACAGGACTGGAAGTTCATCATTAAAAATGGACTATGAGCAGGTGCACATGAAATGTAGAGATGGCTGTGGTCAAGTGTAAACATAAACTGCGACTGACTCATCATCTCCATTTTGCCAAGGATTTTTGTTGCTTGCTTGGGTTTTTATTATTACTATTACTATTATTACTATTATTATCATTACTGCTATTATTATTATTATTATTATTTTGTTTGGGGGTGGAAGTTTTTCTTTACAAAAATGACAGCTTAAAGTCTTTAACTTTGAAAAAACACTTAAAGAGCTTAAAAGCCTACAGAAAAGAGATAGTTCCTAATTGTTAATTCTCCCACAAAGACAAAGATAGAAAAACACAAAGCTTTATTGAAAGTTTGACACACTTCGCAATCCCAGTACACACTTACAGAGAACGGAGTCCAAGCCATCCATCCATCCATTCATGCAATATGTTAGATACTATTCTATCCACCTGAGATATAATTGTGAACAAAAGAGACCATCTTACCTTCTTTAAAAATGTCCCACATGTGATAGAATGCAGGCCCCAAATCACAATCCCATGCACTGAAGGTGGCAAAGTAACTGAGATTACACCTAACCAACTTTCTATTTTTATAAGAGGCAAAAGTTAGACCAAAAAGGTACTGTATAAGTTGGGGTTCAATCAGAGAAGCAGAACCACTATCAGTAGGAGAATGGACAGATGTCCAAACAGATAGCTAGAGAGAGCGCTAACAAGGAGCAATTGTGGGGGCTGGCTTAGCAAGTTTGAACTCCATTGGGCAAGCAGTCAGGGGAAATCAAACGGGAAATCTTCAGGCAGGAGCTCTTTGGAGTCTCTGACCTCAAGGAAGGCATAAACCCTCTTTTAAAGAGCTCACTTCCGATTAACTTAAAGTCTACTGATTAGAGACTTTAATTTCCTCTGCCAAATCCCTTCATAGCAGCACCTAGATTAGTGTGTGATTGAATGACTAGGGTCTGTAGTTCAGCCTTGTGAGGCGGGCACATTAAAAAGCTATCGCAGGCACATACATTTCCCCAACATCACACAGCTGTCAAGTGGTTGGGCAAAATTAGAATTTGCTCCCCTCCTCTGCAGTTCATTCTGTGATGGGGACACCTGGCAGAAACTCACACACTTCTCTGTCCTGTTCATGAAGACATCTCCATTCAACAGCGAAATTCTACTTCGTCTGTATGTCTCACCCTTTTTCCAAAAAAACAAGTTTATAATGTGACTTATAATTCTTGGAATGCCTATAAATTCAATTATATTTTAATCAAAACCACTTATTTAGCTTTGATTGGGTAAGACTGATGACAGCCAAGGCCAGACTAGCTGGAACTTCTAGATCTTGGAAAAAAAGGCTATTTTCCTAGAAGACTAAGTTAAATGACCTCTTTCAATTTATTAAATTGAGGTTAAGAAAAACAAGGTCAGGGACGCCTGGGTGGCTCAGTTGGTTAAGCAGCTGCCTTCGGCTCAGGTCATGATCCCAGCGTCCTGGGATCGAGTCCCACATCGGGGTCCTTGCTCAGCAGGGAGCCTGCTTCTCCCTCTGCCTCTGCCTGCCATTCTGTCTGCCTGTGCTCGCTCTCTCCCCCTCTCTCTCTCTGATAAATAAATAAAATCTTAAAAAAAAAAAAAAAAAAAAGAAAAACAAGGTCAGTAATAATTTCTTTAATTATATTTATTTTAATGGTGACCTACTAAGTTAGATATATATTTGATAGAAATAAAGAATAAGCTGATATTGGGGCCCCTGGGTGGTTCAGTGGGTTAAGCATCTGCCTTCAGCTCAGGTCATGATCTCAGGATCCTGGGCTTGACTTTGGAGTCAGGATCCCTGCTTAGCAGGGAGCCTGCTTCTCCCTCTCCCTCCACAGCCCCTGTTGCTTGTGCGTGTGCTCTCTCTCTCTCACACAACAATAAATAAAATCATAAAAAAAGAATAAGCTGCAATTATAATAATTTTATAGAAAATGGAGTTCTAAATTTGAGTAAACAGAACAAATTGCATTAGTGATTGAGGACATACACTAGCATAACCTAAAGTGAATTTTTATTAATATAGCAAACATTATGGCACACATGAAAAACAAAAATAAATAACTACCTTAATAATTCTCTGTATATTCATGTAAATCTAGAAAGCTATGATTGGTCTTGCCAGACAAGTTATTTATCTTTCTAAATGTAAATAACAAATTTCTAGGACAATTTCTCAGCAAGACAATATCTTTTACAGTGGAAATGAAATAATCAGGGCTGGTATTGCTTCTTGTTAATTGTCAAAACATCTCAAGAAGTTTCTTCTGGAGAATTATGGCAATTCTTGAGATTTCTATTCTGAGCTGCACCCTCATAATGTGTCTTAGTTTCTAATTTTTTCCCTTTACCATAGGTACTCATAATGTCAAAATCCCATTGATTAGATTTCCACATCAACTTCTAATCTTTTTATTGGATAATTTTTTTCTACCTTGTAAGAAAGTCCTTTTCACCCTTCTAAAGCAGTGATATCCTTTCCACAATCAAGTATTTATTATAACAAATTTTATTTTTTAAACTTTCTAAAGACCTTTCTTTTAAATAGTTCCTTAGGTTAATGGACACATTTTCCCTTCAAAATTTTGAGATGGACACCTTTTCTCCCATTGTTCCCTCAAAATGTTTCTACCGGCCCCCTCTTTAACACACTGCTGTAATTTCTCGCTCTTCCCTATTGCTTTCCTCCTTATGCTCTTCCTATTTTTCTTCTTCTGTGGCTTTCCATAAACATTTTAAAATACATTTTAATAAGCAGTAGCCAAAAGATCCAAGATGAGCAAAGGCAGGGCAAAGGAAACAAGAGAGGGGGAAGAAGGAGGGAAGGAGAACAGTGGATGCTAAGGTCAGTCTTAAACTAGTTTCTGCAGCTGGCTCTCATTTCCAGGGCTGGGCCAAAATCCCACATTATTTATACTAAGGTGACCAGCTCAGAGAAAAGCAAATGTCTTGGTAATAAGAAGTCTACAGTCCTAGAATCATAGATAATTGCTATAATCTTTACTCTCAGATCTGATGAATATGGGCTATTAAATGTATAGGATATCTAGTCACTAAATCCTTCCTCATTGTGTTGATAATCTGCATTTTTAGGGTGTGACTGACACAGTATTTTAAAATCCTCATTTATACTTTTTTTTTGCAGAAAGCTATGCTGATATACTACATACAATAAAAGCATAAAATGTTTGAAAATATAATTACCTTTTAGACACTAAGCAAGTGAGAAAAAGTATAAATATGTTTTTCTTTTCATCACTACTTTGACATCTCAGCACATAAAAATTAACTAAGGGCCACCTTTTCTTATATTAGCAACAGTGACATTTTTAATTAGCTTCACTATCTCCATTTGTGGTTAGGTATGACACTTTTCAGAAGCCCAAACTCACATCTACTCTCTAGTTCCTTCCTCAAAAGAAGACAGAAACGCCTTCACGTGCCTTGGATGCCTTGTGTCCCTCTCGAGGACTCTATTTAACAGATAGCCATGTTTGACGGTCAACAAACCAGATTCTCCAATAGCGGTGAAACATAGAAACTGAATTCTTTCTTTATTTCTCCTCATTCCAAAAATGGTTTCTGTTGTGTCACTGTCTCTGTAGTTTGCATTCGTCACACTGGCTGGAGCAAGGCAGGTGTGGGGTTGTTTGGGGTCCTAGCAAATATCCCCAAGATGATAAAGTCACTTCAGAGAAGAACTTTTATTTTGATTGGCTATTGTGTTTTCAGTCTGTCATGGTTCCCTACTTCCATATAGGAGGACAAATTATTTGGGCCAAACAATACAGTGCAGTTTGGAAACAATTGGCTTTTATGGGCACAATCTTATTCTTTACATATCCATTTTTTTTAAATTGTGAAAATTGAGCCAATTTTTTTTTTCAAAACAATGCAGTTTCTCGAGACTCATGGAAAAGACAGCTTGAATTGAATATATTTTTTTTCAATTTCAGCTTATGAGGGAAAAGAGTTGGTTGTATAAACTAGCATATATATTTGTCCAAGCGTTCTTGCATTGTGTTTTGAGTATTAGTGGAAAGGAGTATTTTAAGTGATGGGTTTTGTCTTCTGGTTTCCTTCTTCAAGTTCCTGACTCCTAGTCCTAGCCTCATAAATCAAGCATATTCAGGCACAAAGCAGGTAATTGAGGGGAGCCATTTGCTCGGTAATTCCATCCTCTCTTTTGTGCACACATTTGCAAATGTAAGTGATTTGCATCTGTGCAGACACCCTTGAGGGGCTTGTCTATCCTCACGTCATTTTTAGACATCCAAGAAGTTTCTTTGTCAAACTCTCATTCTGTGATGCCAGATGGTTGATGCCACCCCACAACACCATATTTTGAGCAAGGAGGACCAGTTTAGCAGGTAGATGAAACAACACCCATTACAATTATTGTCACATCTCCCGGTTCGGTAACAGCAAAAGTACTTCTCGTCACATGTTCATTCCAAACGCAAAAATGAGTAAAATTGATATGGTTTTCCTTTTACACTAAGAATTGGGCACAGCTGCTCCCTTACAAACGTTAAAAGAAGCAAATACAAGATAATAACATCTTTAATTTCTCATGTTTCTCAGCATCTCTTAGAAAAATAGCTTCGTGATACATGTCTCCGTGGCCTGAAAACACCTACGTTTGCTACACTTTTAAGCACCGTTTTCCTTCGTATTATAATATGAGAGAGGAGAGATTTCTAGCAAACATAAAGACTTGGGGATCCAAGGAAGTGGATCTGAAAACTTGAAATAATGGCTCATCATAGTGTTCAATTCCATGATTTCTTCTGCAGTCTTTCGTTTGATAGCTCTTCTGTACCATTCATTTGCCTTGTCTGGCAAAAAGGTCAAACCAATAGCTATGTGCATGGCAAAAATTCAGTAAAGAAGAACATTTTAAATACGTAAAATAGACTTCCAATTATTTGTTCTTTTGCATGAAATTAAAATGCATTGATCACATCGGTAGCAGTAGTTAGCTTTGAACTATACAACCTTTAGGGATTTATAAACACCATAAATTAATGTATAAGTACAACAAAATGGGCATTTCTTACTTGATTGTAAAGCCTTATAATAAACCCAAATGTCCAAAACTGTTGTAGCCCTCCATCAAAAAGATTAGTTAGAACTTGGTGAGAACACCTTTAGATCACATCACAGACATAATACACAATTCAAGTTATTAACTTTTTCCATTTAGGTTTACAGATCTTATAGATGCAACTCTTAAAAGAAGAACAAGATTTTCATGGAAAAATATGAATTATCCAGTAGTTATATTGAGTCTTTGTTGCTAATGCACAAGGGGTTCAGAACCATAATGACGATATTGGGCACTTAAGTCATTAGGCTGTCATATTACAGCAAAATTATTTGTAGTATATAATCAGTTTCCTTTTTTATATTACACAGATCTAAGCTTAGTTCATCTATCTTTGCCATTACAGTACTACTTTGTTATTGTAAATACCTATTTTTTAAGGATGATTTGAGTATGTTCATTGTAGTTCAAGTTCATGTTTATTAGACCTTTGCTTTCTTAAAGCTGGGAAACATGATCGAGGGAAGTTTGCAATCTGCCTCACAGTGTCTTGTTTGATTATGTATTGCTTCATAGTGTCAATTGCTATATAGTTTATATTTTCAGTACTTATATGCACACTAAAAATTTCAAGGGGAATGGGAGCCACTTTTCTTTTTTCTTTTTTTCCTAGCAACATTTTCATCCGACTTATCATATTTAAGACATGATCTTGCTTTTGAAATTAAAACAGAATTCTGTTGACATTCAATTTTTCTTTAGGAACTTTTAAAGATGAACATTTTAAAATGATATCTGATGAATATTTTCAATAAGAACAAAATCATTTGGAGGAAAAATAAAGTTGGTCCTGAAAGCTTCAGCTGAAAATCAAGGTGAATATGGCTTTGGTTTTGATAACTCATTCTGGAGTTTCATAAACTTATTAGAAATAGATACTATTATTATTCAACTAGTCAATCTGCTTTCTCAGAATTCCCTTTGCTTGTATTCAATTATTCAATGTCCTGATGAATTGGTTGTTCTATTATTAAATCCTAGGGCTTATGGCACAATATAGCTCACCTGGCCCATGGCACGCTATGGGTTCCTTTCTGAGTGGTGTATGTGTGTGTGTGTGTTTGATATAAAAGTGTGTGTGTTTGATGTAAAAGTATATACTTCTGAGTTTGAATAATTTTTGGCTGAGACTATGTGAATTGATTCCCATACTGGGAAATGGCATACAAGTAAAATCAGTAGTCTATTCAAATCATTGTACAGTCAAGTCAGCTAAATATATGGCAATTAAGAGCAAAACCAAAACTCAGATTGAACAAAACCAATTTATTCTGTAGTCAAGTATATAATATGTCTGAATGTGTGTGTCTCTAACTTTTTTCCCCAGACCAAAACCATGGTTTGAGGAATACACTGTAAATCAGACAGTGCCTACCCAGTCTTTCCTATATTAAAATGCATCATCTAAAACTGACCCTTTGTGAGAATTTAAATTTTGTACTTTTCTCATGAGTTTGCAAAAATATACTTCTGCTACTTCTGCTTAATAAGAAGATCAATAAGCATTGCCAGTTTGAAATTATTATAACTCTCCTGATCACAGAAAGCACAGATTATAAACTTAAAACACCTAACCCCTGAAAACCTATAGTTAAACCATTCATTCCTTTCAGATCTATTTTAGTGTTTGGGTATAAAACCAGTTGGGGAGATGACCAGCATGTTTCATAGGGCGCATAATGCAACAGAGCAGCACTTGACATTAGGCATAGTAAATTCAGAAGCCTAATTACTGCAGAAGAAAGAATACAGTGTAACTCATTTGACCCATTCTAGCAACTTGCGATACAGTGAAAGTCATTGTGCTTTTTTCCTAATTGTTATCTGTCACGAATCACTGGATCCCCACTCAAACAGTCCTACTGAGATGCTAACATAGAGCCAGGGGAGAAAGAATTGGAAATACAACTTGCATCAGAGAAAGTCTCTGGTTTTGGTGGCTCTGATATCTGTTACAGGCACACGGCTTTGCAGTTGAAAGCTTTCTCTTCTGACACATCCCTGCCCACTGTTGAGATAAGGCTCTCTCTTAGTCTGGTCACCAGACCAAGGACAGAGATGCCCCACCCATGGGCTCCAGGGAGCCGTCTCTACACAGACACATGCTCGTGCTCAGACATGACACCCAGAGGCTTCCTCTAGAACTGCACTGCCCAATGTGCTTGTCCCTAGCCACCTAGGGTGATTGAGCATTCTAAGTATGGTAGTCGGAATTGAGATGCACTGGCTATAGGTGTGACATACACACCAGATTTCAAAGACTTAGCACAAGAAAAAGAATTTAAAATATCTCATTAATAATTTTTATAGCGATTGCATGGAGAAATGATAATACTTTGGATAGACTGGATTAAATAAAATATATTATTAAAATTAATGCCTGCTGGTCCTTTTTTGATATGGTTATAGAATATTTATAATTACATATGTGGATGGCACTGGTTTAGGGGGTCTACGATCTCAGCCCCAGGCTAGGCCAGAATCAGCCTTCCCAGGAACCGCAGCACCTGCTCCTCAATCAATTTCTCTTTCTCTTTCTCTTAAATTGATACTGAGAGTATCAAGTATCATCCTCATCATCCTTGTCATCCTTGCTATTTTTCACCATGCAGTTTTTCCACCTTTACACATTTTTTCCTTTCATCTCTCATTTACCTTCCTCTTAATAAATACCTTCTAGAATAATTTTAGTATATCTTTGGATTTATAAGTATTCTCAAAAATACTCAATGGGTTTTATATGTTAGTTCTCTTTTTCTTATTTAAATAAGATAGGAAGGGTATGAGTGATTTCATACTCATGTCTGTAGATAGGTAAATAAGGAAAGAATACCACAACTTTTTCTAGTTGTTCATGGTTTAAAGAGAAGGACTGGAGCCAGGGTCTGTTTTTCTTCTCAGATCTGTTGCGGATGTAGATACAGGGAGTCTTTCAATGGTAATAAAAATTATAATTTCCTTCTTTATAAAATATTAGGTGAAAATTTACTTTCCTGGAACCTAGGTTTTATCTACACATTAAAAAATGTTTTAAGAAAGGAATTAGAGATTTTATTTTTCTAAAAAAGTACTTCAGAGTATTCTTGAATTCATTCAATAAATGTATGCCGAGCAGTTATCATTTACCCAGCACTGTTCCAGATACTGGGATTAGAACCTCTGAAAAGTAAATATGATACAGGCAAAAATCCTGCTCTTACGATGCTAACATTTTAGTGGGGGAGGGGGAAGATGTCAAAAAGGAAGTAAAAGATGTATTGGTGAGATAGTGATACTTTAAAAAAAGAGAGAGAGAGAGAGAGAGGGAACACCTAAGTGGGGAAGGCTTATGATTTTGCATAGAGAGGGAGAAGCTGCGACATTTGGGAGAAGACCTACAGAAGGGATGAATATCTAGATATCTAAAGAATGCATATATCAGCATGTGCAAAGGCCCTGAGTTAGGATGTGCTCAAGAAGAAGTGAGGCCAATGTATTGAAATACAACTTCTAGCAACAATAAATATAATCGATCATCTCCATCTCATGGTATGGTATGGATGCTTATCAAAAAGACATTCTGAGTTTTCTTTTGCTCTACTGGTCAGAGCGAATCTTGCTTAAAGGTAGTGGATATGGCCCTATGAACTACAGCAGCAAAGCGAAGGGTCTTCTACCTACTAACCTATTTCATCACCTCTGACCCATTCTCATACTCATAATTCAGCTCCTCAGGTCTTTAGATTTTTCCCCAGAACTGACATTCCATCTGCAATTAATCGAATGTTAAGGGTCTTTATTTTATTTTTTAATATAGAAAAGATGTTTTAGCTGTGATTATTAAAGGACACTTTTGTGTGCCCTGAGGCTGCCTGGCATGGGATGTACTTCTGACACGATTCTGATAACAATTACCATGATATAAGGTAATGCTGTTGCCATATTTATCAAAGCAGACCTCCTGCCATTTCTATCTGGTTAGACATAAGATTTCAATCTTAATGTACAAAATAAGAGACTTTTATTACCTTTTTTTAAAGTTATAATTATTAGCAAAAGTGGTAGTAGTAACCCACACCAAGCCTTCACCTGCAAGGATTTATATTGGTGGCACATTTATTTCCACAAAATTGCAATTAATAAACACTCATGCACTTTGAGAATTTGGTATGCAATGTGCCAATGTGTAAGAAAAAGTGAAAAGTGTCTCAACAATTTCTAGGGCTCTTTCTATGTCATATGAATATAGCTCTTTATTGATCACTAATGTTAATATAAGCTTAACATAACTTTTATATACATACTCCAAATTTCTTCAAGTTTCCGTATCTTCTTTCAGTTTAGACAGACAGGCATTGTGATTTTTTAATTGTTGGCTCCCAAAGCCCATTTAACTCAGCTTAACAGAGTCCAGTGCAACCCGTAACTTCCATTAATGATGTTAAGGATGATGAAGATGAGGAAGAAAGGGAGAAAAAGGACAAAGATGATAATCTATCTGTATGCATACAAAACATCGTGATCTTTTTCATCATAATGTTTAGTCCTTACAACACTGCGATTGAAATATTTATATCCCTATCATACAGATAAGGACATTGGAATTCAGGGCCATGAAGTCACACTTTCTGAATGGTGGGTCTGTGAACTCAAGATACGATCTCACACAAAAGCCTGTGTGCTTTCTACAATGCGTTTTGCTCAGACACCATGCAATTATTAAACTTTTTTTTTTTTTTGACTGACCTCTGACTATGTGTCAGGCTCAATGAGAGTATAGGGAGCACCATTAACTTCCAAACTGTACCATGGAGATCTGCCTCACCCCACCCTCAGTCTTGACTCCAGTGTGTATCCCAATGGCAGTTTATTTCATGTGGCCACATATTGGCAAAATAAATATTTGCCAAAACCCTTTGTGACCCAGAGCACATAATTCTCCTTTGGTCATTCCCTCGCAATGGAGCAATTAAGTTCAGTTTTCCTTAGCAAGGGCTCTGTTCCAACCCCCACCCCCCACCCCCGCCCCGGCTTTCTTAGCCATTATTACATAAGCCGGCACCTGTTTGTGTTGTCGGGAATGTTTTCAGACTAAAGTCCACAGGTGTTTTTTTCATTTTTTTTTCCTCTTGTGCTATTGAATGAACATAGCTACACTTGCTTTCTGATGACTAATTTAAGGGAATATTTCCTGGTGGAAATTTCCTAATTGAACTGTTTGACAAAACAGGGAGGGAGTCAGATCCTGCTAGAATATTTCTCCTTTACTCTTGGTTCTGCTTTGACAGTTTGAAGGATTAAGGGATAACAATGACAGTAGTTCTTATTATTACTCAAGTCTTACCGTGCCTTTCACACCATCCACAGTGTCCCTGTTGGAATAGATGCTGATGACTACATCTGTTGTGTTATTTAAAGTAGATCTTTAAGTCAAAATGAGGATGTGTGTGCGTCGCCTCATTTTGAGTTTGCTTAATGTCTCCAACCAGATTTTAGAAATAAATCCCAAATGCTTTTTTGCTAAGTGCATTTTCCTTTCAGTTTTAAACCTATGTGTATTTTAAAGGTCATTTAATCCACTCATTTCCAGTTCCTCCGGTCTTAAATCATCACTGTGTTATTTTATGTAAGAGGTACTTAGTGTCTCAAGAAGCTTTCGGAGACCTTAAAAACCCAAAGACATTTTTCTCTAAGACCAGAAGTTCTACTTTGTCAAGAGTAAACATGCTTGAAGAAAACCAAGATCTGAGCCTGTTCAATAGTCCAAAAGTTTGAATTTCAGAGGAGTTGGAACTGTGTGAAATGCATTTTGTCATCCATAGTTCAATCCTCTCTATCCCCTCCTGATTTAGGCCGTAACACATGGGGAGGATATCCAGCAAAACACTCTCCTCAGTGACATCTGTGTCAGGAGGAGTGTCCTGGCAATTGGCAACAGGATCCTCTCCCCTCAGGGAAAGGGAAGGCTTAAAACCCCAAATAATAATAATCTATTACAGATTTCAGGTTACCAAAAGTTAAAGAAAAGGATAATAGCAAAACACTTAGCATTGCTACATGTCAAAAGAAAGGCTACTGTAAATTCTCCTTTGGGGCATGTATTTTTCCTTTTATTAAGCATAATTATGCATATACATGTAAATATATTTCCATATTCTCTTCAAAACTTCCTAATTCTAAATATGTAGAATAAAACAATTATATGATTTCACTTAGATTCAAAGAGAAAATTCCTGGTCACTGGAAGAACCAGGCCAGTAGTGGGCGCCTACAGCAACAATATTGGCTCCTCGGGAGCAATCTTCTGGATTTAGGGACAATGTTTCTAGTCAAATTAAATCTGAGATTAGACATAAGGATATGCTGACAAAAACCCAGAAATGGTGGCTGAGAAACTTGAATCGAATCTTTACCTTTCTGCTCCTTACTACATGGACTTAGGCAAGTGGCTTAAACAATTTTGGTGTCTTGTTCCTCACCACAGAAGTCAGGAGCATGGACTCTGTGTTCTCTCTAGTTCACTCCAGAGTTAATATTTCATGTTTCTGGAGCTCCAACACGAACTGTGCCCAAGAATGGGGTTATCTGATGGTCAAAAAGCAAGAAAAAGCTTGGCAATTTGATTACAGCGAACTCATTTAGAAAAATAAAGATTTGAGATAATAACTAGTTCTTGACAGAAAGTAAATCTCCCATCACTATTTTTTAACGGAAAGATGAGTTCATCTGAAGCTGTGGCTGGAAAGCAGACAGCAGTGTCATTTGACACACATACAGTGACCACCGTCGCAACACAGGACCCAGCGAGATTCAAAATGGGCAACAAATAACGCCGCCCGAATCCTGACCACATCAAGTGTCAGGATGATATGCGCCTTTATGGGTCTTTTCCTGTTTTTTTCCCCTTCTTTAGAAATGTATGTTATGAATTATGATTATTGCTGTGGAGCCAAGTACTCACCGGGCTCCAGCTAGATCTTTGTTTAGTGAGCATAAGCTCACTGCCAGCTGCAAACTGCAGCTGTCTGTCAGCATTTGTGAGGACAAACTGCTCCACTATCCCCGAACACTTAGCCATAGACTACATACTGTGTCCTCAGATCTGCTCAGCATACCCCGTGCATTTCCAGGGTACTTCTCGTGGGGGAGGGTCTCAGCGGTTCACACGCAGAGTGGCACAAATAGCTAGAAGCTGATGTCAAGATGATTCCCCTAATAGAAGGTTTTGTCCCACGAAAGCTGTTTGGTGAGGGACTCACTGACTGGCCTGACATTTCCTGATCTTTCGCTGACAAAAAGCATGGGAGGCTGCCACTCTGACAACTCACTGTTCTTCAGGACATTGTGACCCCTGCGAAGAATGCCAAGAGAGTGGACCCAAGGCCAGGAGCCTGTCTCAGAGCTGCGGAATGTGGGAGTGAGAAGGCCACGGGCAAGGGGCAAAGCCAGAAGAAGGGCATGGCCCAGGGTGCTGACTGCAACCATTCTCCTGAGCCATAGTGTGGGGCAGGAGGCAGGACTCAAAGGGATCCTTATCTCGGGAAAAACCCTAATCTAGAACTTTCAAGTAAACTTGGAACTCTGTTGCTTAATAAGGGGCTTTGAAGAACGACATATTTTCCTCATGTAGCATTTACCACCCTTCTAAGAAAAAAAAATTAATTTCTAGGCACACTTAGGAAAAACAGAAAAACTGGCAGCCCCATCCCACACTGAATTCAGCATTTGTAGAGTTAAACAAAATCTCCCCCGTTTTATCATAGAGTGACTCATGTGAGCTGGAAGGATCGTTTTTTAGAGGGGTGGCAATTTTAGGAATACCCTGAGAATTATGCTAAGAATTTAGGATTACCCTGCTTTCCCCAGGCATTTATATACAGTAAACTGTGAGCATCTTAAGGAGTAAAAACTAGGACTGAAGTTTCTTTGGGCCCAGGAATGCTCCTAGGACACTGCAGAAAGCACGAGATATGATCAGTCAGTACTTGTGGAAGGTATGTCGTTTAGGTTTTGTTTAATAATATTTTCAAACAAAAAAAATAAATCTGGAATTCTTCCCACTCTTGGGGTATTATGAGAACTGCTCTTTGTTATGTAAAAGCATAATTTCAGTAAGAAATGTGCCCTCTTGGGAAGAAAGGAACAATGCAAATTCAAATTAATAATAAAACTGTACAATACATAGCATATGGCCAAAGTTAGCCTGAATCGCTCACTGGAGAAAACATTCTAAGGTTTGGGAAAAGTCACATCCCTGGTGTGTGTGTGTGTGTGTGTGTGTGTGTGTGTGTGTGTGTGTATAGTGTTGTGTGTGTTTGTGGGCAGGGCAACAATGACCCAACATCAACACTTTCTTTCCCACAACTGAAACATACGCATAATACTTAAAATAGTTTCATTCAGGGGTAGAAAGCATGAAAGTCACAGGATCATTAAACAATAGCAAAGCTCTGTTTGTCCATGATCTTTCCATATTCAAGAAGACTGTAAAATAAAAACAAGACTCTGCAAGGGATCGATATTTTCCAAAGGAATAGCCTCTTACAGTACAAGACTATCTGGCGTGCTAAGTGCCTTCACTTCTCTCTGTGTTATACTTTGCTGCTTCCTTCATTGAGAAACCTTTTTGCTGGATGTGTTACATACGATGAGCTGGGGTGTTATAATAAACAGAGAGGAAGGCTCAATAATGTATTTCAGTTAGGAAGAAGCACTTGAAAGAAATTGGTTTTGCTATACACATGATGTGAGCCAATCAATAGTGGTTTAGTCTGACAAGCACTGTCAATATCCATTGTCACAGTTCAGAAAGTCTTTAATGGATAGTTCTTCAAAACCCAATGATTTCAACACATGTTCAAAGTCTTGAAATATACTCTACCTGGCAGAAATTAATCACAGATAAACTCTTGGGGTTGAATACAAGAACTTTTTTTTTTTAAACCGAGAGTCAAATAGCAGTGAAAATTGTATCTATATTAATATGTATTTAATGTTATGTAAATTAATATATATTTATGCAACAGCTAAGGTTATAGTCTAATAATACCAGATACACAGTAAATTCCCAGTACATGTTGAAAAAAATAAGAAACACTGGGATGGAGGATGAGGAGGGTATTTTTCATACCGCCATCTTCTGTCCACTTACTGATTATTACAATCCTGACTATAATAGAAAACATCTCTCATAACCTCATTTTTCACAATTGTTAGTGTTATTGAATGTTTATTATACACTAGATATTGTGCTGGGTGTTTTGAAAAGAATGGGGGCATTTAATTTGCACACGGTTGTAGGTATTATCAGCCCCATTTACCAGATGAGAAAATCGAGACACAAAGAACTTACATTGCTTGAATAAGATCTGACCTCTGTTAAGAGACAGAGTTGAGATTCAGATTGAAAATCTAAAAACTATAGTATTCAAAAGAGAGAGAGAAGAAATAAAGGAGAGAGAAAGGAATATATTTTTTTTTGTTACTGTTTATTTGTTTTTGGAAGAAGCAACATTAGCTGTTGGAAGGAGGTCATAGATTAGTGGCTCATATATGCTTTCTCCCTAAATACTGATCCTGAAGCTTTACCCCTATGAAGCTACCAGGAATAAAACTAGCGTACTCTGTGGTTGTGCAGAGAGAAGAATGAAATTTCCTGACTTGGCTGAGAGACGTGCTACAGAGTTTATAGATGAGAATGCATGTGCTCATACTAATGTGGGCTAGGTATAAGTCTGTCTGTCTTTGAAAACAATTATGTGATGACAGGAGTCAAGAACTGGAAAATTAAGAGATCTGGCTAGGTCCCTAGCCTATTTGCTTTAGAGGGAGTCCCAATCCCCACCCTGCATCTCTACTGCTCTATTTATTCTTGTCTTGCTACACACAGCCACCTGGAGCATGGAAAGTGATTCTCATATTTTCCTACAGCCCAATAGCAGAAGAGCTCAATTTGTGTTCATGGTGGTTACGGCTCTGCACAACCCAGATGCCATCTTCAGCTGCTCTGACTGGCAATCCACAGAGTATCCAGCCATCAACTCTGTTGCTGTCCTGTGATTCACTATTCTCACCAAAGGCAATTCATTTTCTCTTTTAGGTCCATAGTGAAGCACACCACCTAGAATCATTTTAGCCAGCAGTTTAAGTACAGCAGATAATTTAAGACCTTCGGCTGGAAGTATTGAAAGTACTTGACTATAGTGGGAGGCTATTGCCATCTTTTTATGTCCTTAGGACTTTGAGAGCATTGCCAAATAGATGGAGAGGCAGCCAGTGGGGCAGGTTAGGAGTTCCCATGGGCTCGAACTCAGGCAGTCCTGCATTTGATTTTGACTCTGCCACTTAGTTGCTACGTAACTCTACCTCTCTGAACCTCAGATGCCTCATCTCTAGAATGGACAACAATAAGAGAACCCATGATGCTGAATGGTTATGAGGATTTAAAAAGTTGTAACATACTTGGTACCGTTTTTGTTGGTCACGTTGCCAGTAGTCTAAGAACATCAGTCATTATTAATAACACATGTGGTATTAGGATGATCAGATTGGCTATTTAAATTGGAAATTAAGTCTGCTTTGAAAGGAATAATACTATCCATATTACAACATTTAGATTTAAGAAAATGTAAATATATATTTATTTATATGTCATATATAAAAGTTATAAATTATATATATCTTATATATATACAAATTTAACTTTTCCTACAATCTATAAATATCACCACTTCCTCTCAAATACTGATGATTTATCTTAAGATTTTTCTCCAACTATCTATGCCTGAAATATATATTTTTATGTCCTAGTTCAAATGTTTATGTTTTGAAAAATTCAGGATAGATTGTTGCATATTCTTGATCACACATAGGGCCAGGAGTTTAGAGATTAGAAAGAAAGCTTCAAAGTTGTCATATGTTACTCTCCTCTATACCCTCTAAGAATACATTTTCACAAAGGTACAAACAAATACACACGCACAATATGTAGTGGTAGCTCTCTCTATTTCTGTCTATCTGGAAAGAAGATTTAAATACCACCCACCCAATTCAAATACTGCTAAGCATGGTCTAGTATCTGAGTCAGTATGTAAAATCAGCATTGAAATTGCCCAATACTCTTAAATATGAATATCATTTCGCTCTCCAACTTGGCTTTTTTCCCCACAGAATTCTAAGTGTTAATTTCCTAGAATCTTGCCATGCTGTTACCTCTAGGATGGAATTGTCATGCCTAGAGACTCTATTGTTTTTGTTTTTGTTTTGTTTTGTATTTTTGTCTCTGATATTTGCATTCATCTGTAGAGCTCTTCTCATTTGATTTGGCTGTGGCCTGTTTTCTGTCCCCAGGAAAGAACCCATTCCTGTATTTAATACATGATCTTTTCTCATGGAAAACATATTTCTACTACATGGTGCCCTTGGTCTGGTTTAATGCCCTATGTCATTGTTTTTTTCTTTTTCTAGTCATTTCACTTTCAAAAGCAGCTACTGCCTGAGCTCAGTACCCACTTACTTTACAAATTTATCAAAGTTTTGAACAAGTGAGAAAGTTTTACTGACACTGTATTGACTCATAAGAAAACAAGAAAAATCTCTAGTTAATAGAAGATATCTTGATGATCTTAATCTCTACATCTTACACTGCATCTGATTCCATTTCAGGAAAAAAATTATCATCATTTGTCTTTATATACACTATAGGTTTTTGCTATTTAGGTCTATTTTCTCTTTCTTCATTCTTTTTTTTCCCGGACTATGTAGTATTTTCATAACCATTAAAGCAAATATCTTTTTCAACTCTTGTTCACAAAAAAAAAAAAAAAGATAGACTTAAAATTGAAGGCAAATTGCATCTGTGGTAATATTACTCAATATTTGCACTACAGAATTGAAGTTAGCATCATCGTCATCATCAAGAAAGTTATATAATTCAAAGCTATACTAAATGCTATCAAGAGTTTAAACAAAATGCCCTGACTCACACTATAGGAATACAAAATCAACCTAGACACACTGCAGGTGTGTTATCAGCAAAATAAAAGTATTAGGCCTATACATGAAAGACAACAAAGATTTATATCATAGTTAGATGAATGCCTTAAAAGCAGAACACACGGATACATTTATTTCTGAGAAAAACAGTCATGGAATTTCCATATGGCTGAATGACAGGGACATGACAATAAACTGTCAGCTCTTTATCGACACTGAAAATGGAAAAATAGAGTTATATTTGACCACTTCAACTAGATCATTTAGTCTAAAAGTCAACGTTTTTCACTGTATAAATTCTCACTTATCTTTAAATGGGTAGATGACATAAATAAGAATCTTTTGTTAGATAGCATCCACATACCCTTCTGTTTCGAACTGATCATTTATTTTGTATTCCTACAATATCTACGTGGGAATTAAGTGGTTAAAACAAAGCACTGCTGTTAAAACGCTCTGCATTCCCTCTTCCAATTATTTCCAGATTTAATCGTGATTTGTGTTTCAAGTACGTCACTTAAAGTTTCAATAATTTAGTTTCTCAGGCTACAAGTTGGGGGTTGAAATTATGACTTCTGTTTACATCGAGCATGTGAAAGAGGTATTAAATGACCAACAGTATATTAAGCCCAAACTCACCCTCTCTGCCCACTCTGGCACAGGGAGGTACGTGCAAAGTTTTGCAAGCTCCCAACCACATGCTGGAGAGGGCAAAGCAGTGTATATTACAGCCTTCTGGATTAGCACAAGCCTGTATGTCCTGTAAAGGAATCAGAAGGGAGGCTGAAAAGAAGTTTTAAAAACTTGATTTCTCTTTTCAATCAATTTTGGGTAAAGATTTCTTGTTTCTATAATTTAGAAAGTGGTACAACAAGGGCAATTTCTGGTACAAAAAGGTCATAATTGGAAAATACGAGTGGAGACAATTCAGAACTTTGTTATGTAATCCATGTGATGGTTTGAGAAGTGTTTTGGAATCTGTTGGGATTAAGAGCCTGATATAACCTTATTTTGTCATTTCTTTCTTGATCTCCCTCCCTGGATACTTCGGTGTGGTAAGATGATTATAACTGCTGCCAGCTTTGCCCTGAACCTCCTCCTAGACTCGCAGTATCTGGAGCTCTCTGCACCTAACACAACTCTCTATCTACACCCAAGGTCGATCCCTACGTAAAACCTTACCCAAAACGTGACAAGTAGCTTCGAAAGTTGTTTGTAATAGCATTTCCTTTAGCAACATTTCTGAAACGTTAGCTCTCCAGTATTTCCAAATTAAAAAAAATAATAATAATAGTAACAGCATGTAAGTGTAACATGGGAATACCGCGAAAACAGCAGTTTGGCAGGAAAGTGGGCTATTTCAAAACAAGGTCCCCAGCAAGAAAAATTCTGGCAGATGCACAATTCTGGATCATATTATCCAAACTGTTGGATTCTGGAAAAATTTGAGGGTTTTCTTTTGTGGTTCTCATCCCTTAATAGGATGGTAGTGAATGTTCATCATCCAAAGTGTGTTCATTCCCCCTCCCATTACTAAAGTTGAAAAATAAATATACAAAGGACACTCATTACGCTAAGTTTTCCCATCCTAGAGCCGGTTTTAATGCCACAATGGCTGTGTGGAGTGTAAAACTTGTGTTATGCTAATGTCTATTCTCATACGCATTATTTATTGAAGATCATCTTTAAAAGTCCTCAATCCTTGGGGTGAGCATAGCATAACATATAGAGAAGTTGAATCACTATGTTACACGCCTGAACCGAATGTAAAATTGTGTGTCTACTGCACTCAAAACAAAACAAAACAAAACAAACCCCAAAAAGCCCTCAATTCTAACTATTCTTTGGTGTGAGCAACTTTAAGGAAAGCAATTAAATCTCTCAATGGGTTAAGAATGGTACTCAAAGCTAATGCCTTTGGCCTGCATGTTGAGACTTAAATTGTATATTTTTATTGAAAATTCTTAGGCTTTCAAAAATATTCTGTTTGGGCTTGAAAGAAAAGATCACCCATCAATGGGAAAAAGAGAGGAAAGCATAAAGGAAATAAAAGCAAATTCTAGAATACCCAGAAAGCTAATCCAATTCAGGTTAACGTTTTGTGCAGATAAAAATATGTAGAATTAAGAGTGATTCCTCTGTAAATCAGATTAAATGCTTTAGCATTTAAACCTGGATTGCTTTAGTCTCTTTTCATTTTTGAATAAAAAGTTTAAATGGGAATGGGAAAAAACTGCTCATTGACTTAACATAAATCTTTAAATTACAGTAAACTTCACCCTCAAAAAGTAGTTGAATCTCTGAGGAAATAGAAAAGGCTGAATTCTATTTTTCATAAATGATGGATTATTGTACCACACTGTGTATTTTCCAGTAAAGTGTCCTTTTATTTGCACTGTGTGATTACAAGTTTCTAAAAGTATGTGTGGGGTCACTTGGGTGCTGTGGGAAAATGGAAGGAACACTGTTCTGTTAAAATCAGTAGTGAAATCAGAAGCAAACTATGTCCTGATTATCATAGGCATGTGTTTAAATTTTGCCTTCCTTAATTGGTGATGTTGTATTTACTTAAAATGAACAATTTGGCAAGTTTTTCTCCCTTGACAACAGAAAAGCGTAAACTGTTTTATAAGTTTGGCTGTTAAAATCAGATTTGTAAACCACAATATTCAAAGACTTTTACTGCTGTTTACAGGGACCCCATGATGGACTTTACTTTATAAACATGTGCTTTTTACATTTTTAGTTCGTATTTATAGCGCTTTCAAGTTACTTGCTTAATAAAAAGTATGCTGTATATTGTAGTCATCTATTGCCTTGAACTTTTTCTGCGTTACTCTTCTCAGAACAAAATGAGTGGAATGAATGATGGTAAAGGGCTTGTAATTTGACTTGTCATCTGAGGATGATTATTTATAGCATCAGGAAATAGAAGTGGACACTCTAGTCTGTCTCCAGGAAAGTCATCAGTACAGGCAACTTTGGAGAGTTGGACCGTGTTAAAAACAACGTGATCACACCCAAGACCCTGCTACTTTCTCAGTGTTTGTGAGAAGGAAATAAGACAAAGCATTTAAAAATATTCATGTACTTTGAAAAAGCAATGTACCTTACATATGTCTCACATGTAGAGCTAGAGGGTGGTATTGAAAACAGTATATGTTTTATATTTTATATATAAAATATTTTGTATCTATATTGTAAGTGTTTTATAGATATTTTATATAGAACATTATAAAGGTAAATATATAAAATATATAAACATATAATATAAATATTTATACAATTATGTAAATATGTCCATTAAATATGTTTCTGTATATTTAATATACATTTATTCATATGTTTGAATATATATTTTATAGATGTAAATTATATAAATATATAATAATATTTAAAATATAAAAATATATTATATATAAACATAAAATATATTTTTATATTTTGTATATTATTATATATACTATATATATATTGAATATATATTTTATAGATGTAAATTATATAAATATATAATAATATTTAAAATATAAAAATATATTATATATAAACATAAAATATATTTTTATATTTTAAATACTTTTATATATTTTAAATTATACATTATATAAAAATATTATATATTTGTACATATATATACATATATATGTGTGTGTGTGTATATATATATATGTATATATATATAAAATTAATACTATCACCAGAGTAACTAAGGGATTCTGAAAGATATAATTCACTATATAATTATTTTCATAATCTTGCATTTATACTCTATGTACTTTCTAATCACATCATTTTAACTAGTTCTAAAAAGGAAGTAAAAAATGCCTCCTTTGATTCTGTATTTCTTGGCATTCTGTCATGGAAAGTGACAAGATTTTGAGGTGAGACTAGAAATAGAAAATATTACTATTGGTAATCTGTGAAAATTTAGATTGATTGGGCCATATTATTTCAAAAGGAGACTTAAGGCCAAAATTACCCCGAGAAAGATTTTTTTTTCTCTGAAGGATGTTAAGTGTTTGTTTCTTCAGTATCCAATTCTAGAACCCAGACCGTGGGTGGGGCTTTGATAGAGCTATCGTTTGAAACAGATGATATACGACTAGTGGTCACTGTAGTGACTAGACTCGATAAAAATTGATAGGATATGATAGCATATTCATAGTATATGTGCAGTATATTAAGATGCTTAGAATGACTCTTTCAATCATACAATTTTGAATCAGTTAATGCCTGATATTCAAGGTCCTATAAAAGCGTTTGTTGCTTGCATGGGTTCTAATGGCACTTGTTGTTTTCCCAAAATGACCTGAAGTCAGTTCCTTTTCTAAGATTCCTAAGTCTTGTACTTCACACCATGCTGTATTATAATTACATAAACCATATGCATTTTTATCCACAACAATTGAATCCAGCACTGCAATGTATATACTAGGTAGTCAATTTGTGTTTATTTTTTCATCATCTAATATCACTGTCCAGAAATATAATGTGAGACACATGTGTCATTTAAAATCTTCTGGCAGCCACATTTTAAAAAGCAAAAAGAAATATGCTCTAATAATATATTAATTTTAATAATATATTCATTTACCAACAATACCCAAAACATTATTATTTCAATCTATAGCACAGCTTGCATTTCAACTACCCAAGGGTTGCAGGTAACTGACTGGTGGCTACCATGTTGGACAGCACAGGTCTAAAACAGTGTTGCTTCATTTTTTTTTTTAAGATTTTATTTATTTATTTGACAGAGAGAGAGATCACAAGTAGGCAGAGAGGCAGGCAGAGAGAGAGAGGGAAGCAGGCTCCCTGCAGAGCAGAGAGCCCAATGCAGGGCTCAATCCCAGGACCCTGAGATCATGACCTGAGCCGAAGGCAGAGGCTTTTACCCACTGAGCCACCTAGGTGCCCCCAGAGCTGCTTGATTTTGACTTCAGATACACATGGAAAATATTTGTACAGCCCCCCAGAGTGAATGAGCAAGACTGCTCATAGCCAACCAGAGCTGCTCCTGGGGCTCAGGCTGCGTTGTTTCTACTCAATTACCCTGAGTATGGAAGGATATCGGTAACTCTAATCCTATGGAACTGGTATGCCAGGAACAACAGCTGGCAATCTCTGGTCTACAGCAGTGGCTCCCAGCCTCTTCAAGTGACAGACCCATTGACCCTCCTCCCATGAGTACTTTTACAACCAATTCCTTTAACAAATAGATAGCAGTTAGATATAGAGGTAGATGATAGGTCAGATATATATGTTATATATAATATATAAATATAACGTGTAAATATATATACTGTCTGTTATTTACTATATACTATATATACTCACATACTATATATACTATACTGTTTATACTATATATATTATAGCAGATAAATATCAGATAGATCATCAATCAGATATGTATGTTTTATATATAAATGCAATATAAATATATATACTATTTACTCTATATACCCACTATATATATACATATACATACACTGTTTGTAAAGAGATATATTATTAAAATAATACTTTTCTTTCCTTTTTTTTATTCTTTTCACAGTTTCTTCACATTTTCTCAGTGTATGAGTAGACCTTCCACAACCAGTAAATGAGAACTTAAACAGATCCTGTAACTTTTCCCTTCAGTTTAAGGCAGTGATTTTCAACAGGGAGCTCTTCCCCCTCCCCACCCCCCAGGAAGACATTTGGCAATGTCTAGAGACATTTTTGATTGTCACAATGAGGAGGGGGTCCTACTGGCCTATTGCGAGCACAAGCCTGAAAGGCGTCTCAACATCTTACTTGTCCTGTACAAGAATTGCCTGGCTTAAAATGTCAATAGTACCAGGATTTAGAACCCCACTTTAAGGTAATAGAAAATATTATGGTCCAGTTAACTGGCAAGTATTATCTCGATTCAGTATTTAATAGTGTCTAATCCCTTATGATAAACAAAACTCTGAACTTAATTTAAAACTAACTCCAAGGTGCCTATGTGGCTCAGTCTGTTAAGTGTCTGCCTTCAGCTCAGGTCATGATCCCAGCATCGTGCCCAACATTGTGCTCCTGCTCTGCAGGGAGCCTGCTTCATCCCCTCCTCTCCACTCATGCTCTCTCTCTCACTGTCTCTCTCTCTCTCTCTCTCAAATAAATAAATTAATTAATTAAAGCTCTACTCTTCACCTAGCTGGGAGGAAGGCAAGATATTTTCCTCTTCTGTCCTTCACTTCTCACTTTACTCCAAATCCCCATCTTGCTAACATGTTTGCACTTACTTTGTGGTCAAAGCTAGGGACAGAAGAAGGTTTCTCACGATCTGGGCCAGGTAGACTTTTATAGCAAACGCTCTCCTATAAGCATTTCTGTGGGTTCCTTGGAGACCCCACAAGGAACATTTGAGTTCAAGTCCTCTAATTCAGGCAATTTATTTTTTTCCAGTTGCACCTCTCTCCTGTCTTTCTCTTTTTTTTTCTTCTGAGATCCTCAGAAGCAGTTAGGATGGCTCATGTCCAGCTATCATACAATGATAACCTAGCAAATGTTTCCTACCCAATAGCTATTTTTAAAAAACAGTTGATTAAAGCCATTCTACTTTCAATGAGTAACTGAACTTCTGATATTTTTTTTCGCTTTTCATTCTTTCACCTATACTCCAATAAATTACAATACCAGATAAAAATCTCATTAGACTGTTCCCATATTCAAACTTGACCATGGACAAGTTACTTAAACTCTTTGTCTCAGCTTCTTCATCTCTAGAATTTCTTACATACTTAGAAATATCATTGTGAGAATTGATTCAACAAATATTGAGTGAACATTTACATTTGCATGCTAAACAATGTTTGAGGTATTGGAGACACATTAGTGAACATTTACAAAAGTTTATAAATCCCTGGTGGTCTAGTGGTTAGCGCTTGGTACTCTCAAAAGCTTACAAAAATCCCTGCCCACATGGACCTTACACTGCAGTAGAATTAAGTTAAATCATGTTAAATGCTTAGGAAAGTATCAAGCATGTAGTAGGGTCTTAATAAAATTTACAGGCACTATTATTAACCTAATTGAATGATTGATTTATTCTAAAATATGATTTGAGAGGAAAAGGGCCTCTAAGAACCTAAGAAAGTGCCCCCAATCCTCCCAGTATGTCAGCAATTGGGTTAAGACAGGGAAGGGCCCAGTCAAGATCTATTCTCTTACGGAGACAATGAATTCTTATCAATTATGAATAATAAGATACTTTGAATGTATTTAGACTTTGTACTTATGAAGGTCCAGACCTTAAGTGTTATGTTCATCCTGAAATTCACAGTCTTTAGCGTGGGGCCTGATGATCAGTAAACATTCAGCTAATATAGAAATTTGACATACACCTATCTTTGAAGATAGAGCTTAGGATAGAAAGCTGAGAGTGGGGGACCAAAGAAGACGTGGAAAAAGTCTGACGCAAATTTGTTTCAGAATTTTACCTAGAACTGGTGGTGATTTCACATCAATTAAAAAAAAATTAAAAAATATCCACTTCAGGGGCGCCTGGGTGGCTCAGTGGGTTAAGCCACTGCCTTCGGCTCAGGTCATGATCTCGGGGTCTTGGGATCGAGCCCCACATCGGTCTCTCTGCTCAGCGGGGAACCTGCTTCCCTCTCTCTCTCTCTGCTTGCCTCTCCATCTACTTGTGATTTCTCTCTGTCAAATAAATAAATAAAATCTTTAAAATGCAAAAAATAAATATATCCACTTCAGAAAAAGAAATCACCTTGAGTTAACATAAAAAAGAAGATTGACAAAATTATTTGGACTTGTACGATGTTTGAAAATGCCTGAATTACCCACAGGCTGTATAGAATCATGATTAACTGAAATGAACAATTCTAAGAGCTTTTTCCTTTATTTTGATGAATTTTCTTTGGCCCTTATTCTGTATGTAGACACAGATAAGTGGAATTACGCAGATAAAGGTTAGCATGTTAAATGTGAGCAAGTGAAAGTGAAAATAAATTGTGAATGGATGGAACTAACCACATTCTCATTGCACATTCATGTGGCAATAGAGCTAATAACTTCATACAGGCAAATTTTTACTCATGAGCTGTGTCTAAACAGAAGAGCTTGAGTTGTTAATTCTAGCAGTTCCATAACTACTGCTTTCTATTCATATTTGAATAAAGTAATAATAATAAAGGAGAAATTCACCAAAAGCTTTTTTTTTTTTTATCTCCAGTGTTCAGACTGCATCATAGTGCTTCCGATACAAGCGACAAAAACCGAGTTAAAAGCAGATTAAAGAAGTTTATCACCCGAAGACCTTCGCTGAAAACGCTGCAAGAAAAGGGACTTATTAAAGGTATAGGACATTTTATACTTTTACTGTAACAGTGATAAATGAATATGCCTCTGTGTCCATAGCTATTCAGCTCTAAAGAAATATTAGGATATTTTATTCTTTTTAGGTTGTTTATTGAATGTTCTGCTCCACAGCAAAGGAAAAACAAAACAAAACTGTTGTCTGGAAAACTAATCCTGAGAAAGTAAAGGTTGCTGCACAGTGTCATTGAAAACAATACCTCAGTTTTGCTCTCAGTGGAGCTGGGCTCCGCACCAAGAGGCAGAGGAAGGTATCCTGGTGGCCCATTAGAATGAACGCATGTTACCATGTGCCTGGACAATCCAGGTGCAAATCTATTGTTCCAGCATGCTTAATGACAACAGGCCTTTTCACTCTCAGATGTGTCCTGATTTGGATTAAAAGTTACCTGATTACCCTACTCACAGTCTGAAGTGAGTGCTAAGAAGGTCTAAGACAACCTTGAGTCATGAAAATGTATGGATTTGGGAGCTGGGGAACTAAAAGCTCAATCTAAATGGAAATAAGTAGGTATTTTGCAAATGTATCTGTTATAAAGAACAAAATATTCTAGACTACCCTAGCCGCCACAATAGAAAAACATAGACTCTGACACTAACCTAATCAGAACTCAGACCTTGGTGCTACCAATCACTCACATTGACATTGAACAAGCCGTGATCTCTCTGAAGATCAGATATCTCATCTGCTAAATGGGGATACTTATACCCACCACTGAGAGGGCCATTGAGAGAAATACACGAGTTAATCCATGTAAAGCATTTAATAGAGTTTCTGGAACATAAGTATTCAATAAATGTTCTCTGCTCTTAATGCTATTATTATTAGCTACTATTGTTACTCTTGTGGTGCCAAGGAGATGAGAAAGAATGAATGAATACATAGAACCAGTGGTAAAGTAGATTTCTATAACTGGAAATCACTTAAAAATTATAAAGGTAAAATGTATTATTTTCCTAACAAGAAACCATATGCATCGAGTCCATTATTTCCCCTGTTTTTTAAATTTTCTAACTGATGGGTATATTTTGAAGATTGAATACAAGAAGAAATTTGAAAATTGAATACAAAAAGAAATTTGAAAATGGGCTAAAATACCCTTCTAAAATAAATTCTGAGAACAAAATTGAAAGATTGATCCTTATGGGAGTCAAAAGGTGATTCAATACCCGATCATGTCTCAGGAACAGGGCAGAACAGATCTTAATATTTTCAGCAATACGTAGCATGAGAATTATTTAGCTAGGTTACAATAACTGTCTCTCCTATCCATTTCAGTCAATTTTTAAACAGGAGAATTTATCACAAGAATCATCTGGCATTTTGAACCAATTGTGGAAGAAGAAATGTTATGAAGCATGAACATACATATCACTAATAGGGTGGAAAATTCTTAGAATGGAAGCATTTGGGGGTAAAACAAGCAACCAGCTTTGAATCAGACTTTTACTCCAAAGATGTCCTTTTCAGAGTCACTTGGATCTCTAGAGATCCAACTTCATATAAGAAGATACCAGTATCTTCAGTTCTGTCTGAGAACACACCCCATTGGTTATCATTTCCTTTGAGAGGATTCTGTTGCAAGTTATCTGCCACTTTGGAAAAAAAAAACAAAAACAGAAAACCAACTTAGTAGCCCAAACAATTGCAAGTTGACATAAAGTCCACCTTTTTCATGAATGTAGCAAAATGAAAAGGTTTTGAATTCAGTAGCAGGGTCTGGGCCCAGTCAAAATGCAGAAGAATTCACCACAGCAGTGCTAAAGCACTGGTCTGAGAGGGACTGGAGGCCACATGGAGTTTTCATACTGACGTCATGGAACCACTGAACACACTCTGATGTGTACATTTCCTATCTTAGAGCTCCATTAAATTTCCACCATAGCTGACCAATGAGTCAGTATTCATTAGGAGGGTTATGGAAAATCTATGTGAAATTCTGATTTGATAAGCTTCCGTTGTTGTCTTCAGTGGAATTTTCTTCCAAATACAGATCAAGTTATGCAAATATAATCACTTCTTGAGCTTGTTTCAGTTTTAACTGCGAATTTTTTAAAAGCGTTTACTGACATTTTTTTCTCTAGACTGAGTAAAAAGCATTAAACCGATTTTTAAAAATACAGGCCCAGTCAAATTTAGTACTTTAAGTCTTTTTGTCATAGCGTATTTAACACAAACACTTAGAAAAAGCAATGAAATCGGTGTTTTTGATCAGTTATAAAAAATTATAAAAAGTCAATGAATGTTTAATGGTTAAATGGTCTCTCCAAGTAAAATGCCTTCATTCTTTCAAGGAGAAGACTTACTCAGAAAGAGAGGTAACGGCCTTTAAAATTGTCCTCAGTGTACCTGCTCATGAGAATACATATCAAATTCTTTCAGCTCTCTTATCTGTTAGATCTAGAATGAAGTCCTTCACAACAAGGTTTCAGAAAGCTAGTGACAGTTTGGGTCTTAAAAGTGTGCTTCCTGACACCTGGGAGGACTCTGCAGGGCTGTCCCCCGCTTTGAAAGGGTTTCTTACTTCTTGATGTAATGTTACCAACAGGTTGAGAGGCCTGAACTTTGAATTCAGCCAACCTGTATCGAGCAGCAGCAAAGGAGCAGGAAGGGTTGTGCCTTCTTGACTTCATAATGCCAGCAGAACAATATCCACAAAGCACTTTATGTGAAAAGAGAGTTGTCCCGATATCACACAGTCTGAACTCAGACACAAACTCTTTATTATCTATGTTTCGCATTCATGGAGACCTGGCCAATATGTGATTTCATTGGGTGGGATCTAGATCTGGAAACAGTCCCTTGATGGGGCTGCATTTTCTACTTTCTTTAATACGACTAATGAGAAGGGTACATTATAATGTCAAAAAAGGGCAAGCCAATAATTATGGATGATCCCCAATGGAAAGAAATCTTATTAGCTTGGGTGAGTGTGGCCTTCATTGCACCATGGCAGGGGTGGCTTCTGAAAAGCCTTCCATTTCTCCAATGGAGAAATTTCACATTTGCCAAGGGAGTGGCAAGTACCTTTTAAATGTGAGTTTTTGCATTGAGCATCTCATCAGAAATAAAACTCAAATCAGTTGAATATGTAAATGGTAGGCAAGAAGGTACATTTTAGGGTGGTAAGTGTGTTTGAGTATATTTTCTGCTTGGTTTTGGACATGAAGTAATAGCTCTCTATAAAGTGTCAGCCAAACTACCTTATATAATCTTTCGAATAGCATCATTGACATCCAAGAATAGAAAACACCTGGCAATGCAATTTCTAAAAAGGATAATAATTGTTTGTTTGTTTGTTTGTTTGTTTTTGGAGCAACTAGTATTTCATTATGTCAAAATGATAGAATTAGAGAGGACTGTGTTTAGATGGTAGTTTCTTTCATCTTCCTTTATGTGGATAAAACCATAATGGTGTTATTAGTAGAAAATGAAAGTAATGCTTTATTGCTTTATTTTGCAATCGATATTATGAAGCAAACAACCTCTTTAAAGATTCAATAGTATGGCTGCAAGTTGTATGATGAAAAGCAGGCTTTCCTGCCTCATCCCAGTTGGTGCTCCTTCTGGGGCACCACTTGGCACTATTGCTATTTGTAGTTCTGGTCGTTGACTCCATAACTTCTGTTACTGTTATTTGGAGTAGAGGTCAGTTGGTTTTTGTCAATATATACCTTATCTTTAAAATCATAATGTCTTGACTTATCAAGCTTAGATGTTATCTCAGATTTCTTTTACAATAGACATGAATTTGACTCGGTTAAAGCAGACCTCATCTACCTGGCACTGTTCCTCCCCAAATACTCACAATCAAGTAGACCAGATCTTGATCTTTTCAGTGGCTTTTTCTGGAACATCCAATATACTTAAATCTGTACTTATTTTTCTGTTAATCATGGAAAGCTAAAACTTAGGGTCTCCATTGACGAGACAAGAAAGACAGGATGTTTAGTGTCTTTTCCCCTCTCATCTCCTCTGTCTTTGCTATTGTAATTCTTACTTCTCAATGTGTTAATTTGAATCTCCCTGAGGGCTAGTGATGATGAACATTTTTTCATGTGTCTGATAGCCATTTGTATGTCTTGATTGGAGAAGTGTCTGTTCATATCTTCTGCCCATTTTTTGATATGATTTCCTGTTTCATGTGTGTTGAGTTTGAGGAGTTCATTATAGATCCTGGATATCAACCTTTTGTCTGTACTGTCATTTGCCAATATCTTCTCCCATTCCGTGGGTTGCCTCTGTTTTTTTGACTGTTTCCTTTGCTGTGCAGAAGCTTTTGATTTTGATGAAGTCCCAAAAGTTTATTTTCGCTTTTGTTTCCTTTGCCTTTGGAGACATATCTTAAAAGAAGTTGCTGTGGCTGATATCGAAGAGATCACTGCCTATGTTCTCCTCTAGGATTCTGATGGATTCCTGTCTCACGTTGAGGTCTTTTATCCATTTTGAGTTTATCTTTGTGTACGGTGTAAGAGAATGGTCGAGTTTCATTCTTCTACATATAGCTGTCCAGTTTTCCCAGCACCATTTATTGAAAAGACTGTCTTTTTTCCACTGTATATTTTTTCCTGTTTTGTCAAAGATTAATCGACCATGAGTTGAGGGTCCATATCTGGGCTCTCTACTCTGTTCCACTGGTCTATGTGTCTGTTTTTATGCCAGTACCATGCTGTCTTGGTGATCACAGCCATTATAAAAACTCATTATTTTACAGATTTCTATAATTATGATTAATTTATAGATTGATCCTAAAAGTTAAAAACCAAAAACCGGTATTCGTGCAATTACAGTTATATAAGGTTGCTTACTGCAGCTCCAAGTACCAGACTTCATTCTCTCTTCTTATAATATCATGACCTCTGTGATCTATAAAGAAATCCCTCTTGATCGTGATGAAAAAGACTCTCTTTTCTTTTACATTTGAAAGTTGCATTGGATATTTATGCTGCTTCACCCTCACAATCATGCCCTCCATTTGCCTCCCACATTCTGGATCTAAACGTGAAGAAAAATAGGCACCGAATTTACTTTATATTGATCATGTAAATATTATGGAATTGCTAACCAAGTCATGTGCTAGATTTGGACTGACATATCCATGGGTTCAATGTTATGACTTAATGGGCTACGCAAATTATAATGTTCTTATTTTTTAAGTTTTTATTTTAATTCCAATTAGTTGACATGCAGTGTTATATTAGTTTCAGGTGTACAATATAGAAATTCAGCCTCTCCATACGTCACCTGGTCCTCTTCACAAGTGCCCTCCTTAATCTCCATTGCCTATTTCACCCATCCCTCCAACCCCACTCCTCTGATAATCATCAGTTTGTTCTCTATAGGTAAGAATGTTTTTCTAGGTTTGTCTCTCTCTCTCTCTTTTTATAATATTCTTTTTTTTAAAGCTTATGCTTCATCACTTCCTTAAATCAAGCCATTTTTTAGTTTGATCCATTTTTTTGTGTTGACTGTCTCATACAGGTATTTTCCCCCCAGAGTTTCATTTTTTCCTTGCATCTGGGCCTTTATGTCATCAGGGACGTCAATCTTCTCAGTGAAACAGTCTATGTATTCTATTCTGTGACTCCTTGCTTTTGATTGAGTTTATTTGAAAGTATAGCAGCTTTAGAATTTTACTAAGTTACGTTTAAAGCTGGATTCTGCCTTTTACCAGCTCTATAACTTAATACTGGGTCACTGACTTTTTCATCTACAAAATTTATACTGTAAAATTTAAATAAGATGAAATATGGAAGAATTTTACACAGTGCCCAGCTTATCTTAATTATTTGGCAGTTTTCTTCCTTCCATCTTTTTTTCGTTTCACCTTCCATTTCTTCCCCTTTTTCTCTCTTCTTTCCTTTTTTACTTGGGTTAATGATCAAGATGGCCCTGGGAAACCATTTTCTCAAGTATTCCTTTAAAATTTGAAAAACCAATCCTGGCAAGTGTCATGGAAAGGCAGTAGTAACTTGCTTACTTCAAGGCAAGTGCATAGATAATTTATGGTTGGCTCATATTTATCTTTTTGGTAATTTTCATCATGGTACTCTTTATACATAAATGGGCATGAGCTAATTTTCTTTTCTAGCTACACCCACTTACACAGTGTCATCTAATTGCTGGAACATTTAAGTAATTACCCACACAGACACAACTAATTGTTTAAGGTTTCCATCACATGAGAAAATAATGTCTTTGAAATTATAGTACTTTTATAAAATATGTCAATTATATTGAGAAGTAAAGAAAGATTTGCCATTCAAATTGCAGATACAAGTTATCAACCCTAAACTTTCAACAGTCATCTTTATGAATGGCAAAATCATTGAGTTCAGAGAAAAGTATTTTTAAAATGATTTGTCAGAACCAATTTGTGACAGAGTAAGCTACCTGCCACATTGTTAATTTAAGCAAAATATTTATGAGCAACACTACAATATGCCTTTGGGTAAAGATACGCTCTAATTTTGCCACTTTATCAGTGTTAGTCTGAGAATAATTGTATTTGAATTTATATACAGGGGCATGGGTCTATCATTGCTTGGGCCTGAAATATTCCCACAACTTCCACAATATGCACTAATGTGCTTAAAAATATCTTGTAAATCTTCTTTTCTTTAAACTTCTTTACGGTTCATAATTGAACTGTGATCCTTACGTGTGAGCTATGTCATGATTTAATATTAACCAAAATTAATAGCCAACCTTAAGCTTCTTTATCTTGGCCTACAAGCTTCCTGGTTCCTTTGCATTTACAGTTCCCAGGCAGTTTCTGTTATTTAAAGGCTCTTGGGAGCAAATGTGTTGGTAATAGAGTACCACATAGTTATCTTTTGTTCAATAATAAAATACAGGTCACCATGAGAGATGGCAAATGTTGAGAAAAAAGTGCACCTGCCTAGCAGGTTAAGCCCATGTCTTTTAAAAGCTCGTTATTCAGGGAGGAAATGATCCAGGTCTTATGAGATATTAAAAGCAGAATAACTTTGGAGCAACAAGAGAAAAATGAGGTCCAGAAATGGGAGTGAATTAGGTAAGGGGAAAAAGAATGAGCCAGACTAATAAGTTGGTTTCTCTGTGGTTCAAGAATTTCCTTTCTTATGGAGAGAAACCTTTTACACAGGCATTAGTTAGAATATAATATTTAAGATGATGACTTACATATAACTGAAAAAGTTACATATAACCAAAAGATGGTTTTATCAACAATTTCCTGATATAGTATACTATTTTGGGGGTATTTGTGTATCATAATAATGCCAATGATAATAACAATAATAATAATTGTAATAATAATATAATAATGATTCTTCTTTTTCCTTTCTTTAAATTACATTTCTTTCCCTTTCAGTCAAGCCCTCAAAATCTTTCCCATTTTTTTAAGTAAGAGAAAATGCCAGATAGTATCAGGCTTCAGCCCTAAAACTGACTGGATGCCTAATAATAGCCCTGCTAAGTGCTGGGAATATAAAATGAATATGACCCAATTGATTCAAAACCAGCATTTTGGCATTTTGTTTTTAGCCAGTGGTCTCTGAAATCCATATTAATTCTTGCTATGGCAGTAGATATTGGTTTCATTTATTCCGTGGACTATCTATCCTTAAAATATTGCCCAGAGTTTTGGCATACCTTATAAGGTTGGTCTAATCCTGGTGCCAGTTTGAAATATTGCCTTTAAACCTTCCATTTTGAGGACTGACACATTTCCATAAAATAAGAAGAAATAGAGCATGAGGACCAACAAGGAACCAGTAAATACAGATGGCTTTTCTTTCATAAGAAAGGGAATCTATGTCATGTTTTGGGCATACTCTGTGTTTTAACTCAAAGTGTGTGTGTGTGTGTTTGTGTGTGTGTGTGTGTGTGTGTGTGTGTATAGATTATAAAAAAGGGTACAAAATCTCCCCCCTTTCATCCCAGAAAGTGCACCAGCCAAAGTTTATGTGTTCTTGGAAGCATATCCTCAAGTTGTTGCAGATGACCAAAAGTCAAGCTAATGTGCTATTTCCTTCTTGTGTCAGGAGGCCGCTGCCCTCTGGAGAGGGGGTCTGTGACCATTTCAGTCCTCTAATCATATCTTAAATCTTCCCTCCATGAAACCACATGAGAGAAGAAAGAGATGTGGGGCAGCAGTGTTCACAAGAATCCCCCTTTTTAAAGGTTAGCATTTATTATTGATATCCTGCTGTTCTCCAGCAGGTGCTCTCATACCCCAGAGTTCCCTCATGACTCCTTAAACCCAGCTTCACAGGTGGTGGAAGATTCTTCAGCTTAGCTCCTGTTAGCTTTGTAGGGCCTCCATAGGCCCTACAAACTATATCCAAAGCCAGTGCTGGTTATTCACTTTCTCCTTTGTAGTTTTTATAATTCTCCTGCTCACACAAAGTACTAGCTGGTGATTTCATTTTGTGTTGAAGTAGATAATTGAGGGAGAGGAAAACAGAATTTCATCGTGACCTAAACACTGATACTTTGAACAAATGTATGAATAAATGCTTCACGGGCAGTGAGATGAATTGAATTTTCCGTGGTGCTTGAGAAAAGAGGTCCCAGCCCTTTCTCATTCATGGTACTATTGGGATTTGAGTCCACACTATGGGCTCGTTGAATGTGTCTCTAAGGATAGAATCTATCAGATCTCTCACAACCAATATCTCCTCATCGGGATCCACATTCAGCAGATGTGTGAACTGTTACAAGCCCAGGAAATATTAATATCAACAATTCATTTTGACATATCCTAAGATTAAGATACTGCTCTTTTATTTCCTTTAGTATCACTGACAGTTCCGTCTGCAAATCTTTCCCCTCATATTCATGTCTATTATAAATCAACAAGAGTCCACAAATTCGCAAGAGAAAGAAGAAAAAAAGAACTGTGTCACGTTATTGGGGTGGTGGTGGCAAATTTTGTTCCATATGAAACGATCCCTTTTGAGTTGTTACTCTACCTGAGTAGCAACAGTAGAGCGTAACTGTTCTCCCTGTAAAGTTTAGTCATCAGGAAAGTAACTCGGTATTGCAGAAGTGCTAGTCCAGCATTTTCTATTTTCCTTTGTGGGAAGGAGACAAGAGACCATATCTGAATTTGGATCATCGTAATTGGTGGTCTGTCAGTGTTAGTCAAATTGCACTATGGAGAGGTATGTCTCCCAACTTTTCTTTGAAATTGACTGTATTGCTGTAAGTATGTTTTATCAAAGCATTTTCTGGGGCAACAGATCTGAAAACATAAGCTTTATGTAGCATTGTTCCTCCTTAGATATTTCCCTTTAATATGTCCTTTCTTTTTGAAGATAAAATAAAAGTACATAAAAAGAGTTCTGGGAATAGGCAGCTATATGTCGTAAACACCCTTCACTCCCCCTCGCCCAAGGCCCCCAGCCCCAGAAATTTGGAAATGATTTGATTGAAGCGATGACTGCCTTGATCATGTTTGAATACTCCTCCTTCATTGTCTTCTTCTCTCTATGGGAGGCAACAGCCCTGTCATGGAGTCACTCCTGGGACAGAAAGAGGTATTTCAAGCAACCATATTTTCCAAACACAAAATTGAGACACATGGCCTGACAATGACATAATATTTGAAGTAGGGACTGTGTGCAAAGATCCAGAACATATGGTTGAAACAGTTTTCTTATAAAAAGCAACTATTAAGACACGCTCTAGATTCTTATTCACAAAAGGCACATTCTTCCATCGCGTTTTTTCTCATTTAGAAATATTACCCACAAATCAGAAGACTGACTGGTTTGCCCTCAAACATGTTGCTTTGCCAGTGCGAGGAGCTCCCTGTTGACTGGAAAGTTAAATACACAGCCATCGAGGAAGCAATGCAAACCAGACTGCCAAACATATTATGAATATGTTGCTCTTCTTTAAAATGCTAGTTGGTTTTTCATACTGGAGTATTGACTAACTGTCTGTGTTTGATGTATGGTTTACCAGCCTGATGTCGACTTATGGTTAGAGCTTAACTTGTTAGTTCTGCTTTTGCAGCCAATTCAGAATAACTACAGATGCCTCGAGATATTAAAATTGACTGCTCAAATGGACTCAGTGTGGGAGTTTCATTGGTTTTAAATTGATAACAGCTGAAAGAGTGAATGATTATAGTGTACATGGGCATAGGACACAGCTCTTTCATAGAACTCTTATGAACAAACTCCCTTAGTGTGGGAATTTTTTCTTTCTTTTTATATCATAGTTATTTCTAAGCAACCTTGGGTTAAATTTTAAAATTGCACAGGCGTATGCAGAAGCCTTCTGAAGAAATAATTCCTGAGAAACAGACAAATTTTGATGACGTGGGTTTCTATTCTGGAGGGAACATTTAAAGTTAAGTAGCATTCCATAAGGTGGTAATTGTGTCTATTTCCCAGGCATCGGAGTTAAATAAGCTGTAGGGGAAGCATAAACTGTCATAATAGAAGGGTTGGAGTGTTGTGTACATCTCTTTCTTCAACTCACACAAACCGGAGCTCCAAAGTGCCTTATCACAGATAAGTCAAACAAAGCCTCTGCTTTGCTTTCTTATTCTCCCAGGAACAGTTATTATTGTTTTCATTATTTAAAAAGATGATCTGAACACTTTCTTCTCACACCGGAAAAAAAGAACACAAAAGAGAAATGAGGAAACTTTTCTCCCCTCCTCAAATCAGCAACACTTATATAAAGAGGTTTTATGAAAACGCACTTTCACAATTTAATAGCAGCTTAGGGAAAAAGCCCAACAAAGAAAAGAATTCAGAGAAACTTAAAGAAGTTTATAAGAAAGAAATATCTGTTTATACATGCCTTCTCCAACTTGTATTTTTTCCAAGAGTTCAGTGTCCTTCCTACTTAATACTAGGACCTAACTCCATCCCATTTTCAGTGATCTCTAGCATTTTACCTTTGATGTTCCATTATAAATATTAGAAGTGATTTTTATATTTGATAGAAAACATCAATCCAAATCAATAAGGTTAAGTTAGGGTTTGTTGAAGAAAAATAAAGCCACATATTGGGTACCTATTTCATATATTTATTTTTTAAAAAATTGAACATTCTGCCCAGCTAGCATATGGCAGACATGTAACTAACACCTAGTGCTAATGACTATTTGTGGAATTGGAGATTGACTTGACAATAATACCAGCAATGTGTATGTTCAGACATGTAAGACAATCAAAATATTGTCTGATTGTAAAACTCAATAAGTCATATATATTTGGCCAATATTTATAGGAAAGTGTGTTATATATTTATTGCTCAAATTTCACCCCAGATTATAACCTGTGTACCTGGACTAAATCTTAAAATTACCCAATTATCTTTCTGGGATGCATACGGCCATTGAGTTATGCTTTGTGCTGTGATGGATAACTTGCATGGATAGCCAGCTAAGAGGCTGCTACAAGGATTGACATTTTCATAAGATCCAATTCCCTCAGAAATGTAAGAGCAAAAGAGAGAAATTTCATTCTCTTTCAACAGTTGTTGAGCTCCAATTTTTTAATGATTTTCTTATCTACCCATATTAGACAGGAGGGAGATTTTAGAGACGATGTCATCCAAGTTAAACACATGTGAAGGTCATTAACTTGAATCTATCACTCCTAACTTGTCCCTTTGAACTTGGAACTCAAACTCATAGCAGGAAAAGAAAGGATGGAGGGGGAAGAGGACTGGCCTTGGTTAACCTCACAATGAAGGAATCTATCATGCAACCAGAGGCTGAGAAATAAGAAAGCAGATGGGCTGAAAAGAATATCTTAAGGATATCTTAATATCTTGAGTTTCCAGATAATCTAAATTTCAGAAAAGCCATCACCTCCCCAGACTCCATCATTATGTGCTCCATCTCATACATTCATTTCCTGAACAGTATTTTGTTGAACAGAAATTCCACATTTATTCAAACGCACTGGGACCTTGAGCATGTGACAATTTTTCCATTCAAAAAAGATTAATTAGCATAGGAGAATGTTCAATATTATGTAAAGAATTTGACAGGACCTCACTTAATGTTTTTAGAAACAATTAATATGTCAAAAGAGGAAATAAGAGCCTGTTTGGGCTATAAATATGTTTACATAATTACCAGTTGAAGAAGTCAAACATTTTAGGGTGAAAAAAACAACAAGGTTAGGCCCTCTCTTCATCAAAAACAGAATTCCCAATGATGTCAGATATCTCAAATTCTCTAGCATAAGATCCCTTTATTCATGAACACACTTGTGTGCATGCCCTTTAACCAGAAAGATCACATATTTATAGTATGAATGAATAATCTTGAAGAAAAGTAATAATGGTTAGAAATACAATGCTGATCACACACAAGGAGAGACAGTCACATCTATGTGTGAGGTTATGCCCAACTCAAGATGTCATGGTAATATGGAGAAAGCATTCCCATGGTGGCTGTGCAGTATAGGAAGAGAAATATTCCAAGTGTGATGGTGCAGTGCCCCATACCAGGCACTGTATGTGGTAGTAGACATGGCTGTCTCATTCTCTAAGACAGAATGGGAAGCAGAAGCCCTGGCCAGGGAGTTGTGGCCTCAGAAGGGACTGTTGGGCAGGATATGGGTAGTGGGGAAAACAGGGAAAACAGGTACTGGATCTTGGTCCAGTACCAGAAGGTGAGGAATAAACAGCCCATCTAAAGAAAGTTGGGGATATGGGACACTCATTGCATTTGAGGAATTTTGGAGATGATACTTCTGAGTAAAGTTTTAGTGGAAAGCACTTTCCTGCGATAACCCAAAGCCATCTGTTTCTACAATTAGTTATTATAGTACGAACACTACCAAAAGCCCAAAGGAAACTTCTGTCTCCCAGATGCAATTCTCTCAGTCAAGAGTCTGAGAGGCTGGCATGGATATGTGTGTGGTGTTTCAGTTTCATATACCGAGCTGGATCATAGACACTCATCTGAGATCCGCTAGAAAGAGTCTGTGCTAATCGATTTGGCACACCATCTGGAGACTAGAAGTGGTCTAAGCAACCTCTGCTACAAAAGGTTCCCAGTCTGTTGCCCCCATTATCACCAGCCTAGAATCCTAGACTCCTAGAATATCTAACAAGAAATGCAGCTCTTTCTTGGGAAAAAGAGATACCTGGACAGAAAACTGTACCTAGTTTTATATATGTTTAAATACATAAAAAATGCTTGCAGTAATGAAATATATGAAAGACCATTTTCTTTGTTGGATCTGGATACATATGGTGTGAAGTGATAAGGTGGTGGTGACAAGCTCTCCCTAGCTATTTGAAAGAGCTATATGCATTGTATTTTACTCAGGAAAACAATGTATTGCAGTCATTAAGCCATAAAGATCACTGAATTTTGAAGTAGATTCGAAGTCTAGTCTTGGCTCTGCTATTTACTTGCTTTGAGGCTTTGGACAAGGTAATGAAAATTTCTGTCCTAACACTTTCCAGATAATATCTCTTATGATTGTTGATACTACACAAAGAGCAATTAGCATGGCAAATAATAACTCTTAATTCTCATACTCTACTCCTAATTCTACTCTCTCTATGGCATGATATATTGCAAGCATTTCTCCTGAATGCAGAGTAGGTATTCTGAAAATTGCAAAACAGATCAATTAGGGTGAGATTTTTGTGGCATTGCATTAGTAAAGCCAACATTTTGAGCATTCTGTCTGCCTCACATTGTTCTTATATAGCTTGACGTGCACTCTCCAGTAATAAGGATGAAGGACAACTATGCTTACTTTTTTTATGTTTTGATTGTTACTCATATATATTCTTTAAATCACTATGTTCTAAGAGGATACAAAAATGCATAAGGCAGAGCTGACTACAAAATGAGTAAGGGAGATAAAATTACAACAAATACAACATAATATATCAAATGTCAAAAGCTTTAGGGACATTGAGGTCATGGATTTGGGGAAATTACAAGTGAGAAAAGTGTGAGAAGGATTCATGTTTCCTTTATTCTGTGGTCTTGAAACTGAATCTTGACTCTGAGCCTTTGGACATGTGGAGAGCTGGTTGAGACGTTCAAGGTGTGCAATCGTAGGAAAGCATGGGAACCATGCTTTGTCTGCAAGGTAAAGGGTTGGATGAGAAGTGTCTGTGGCAGGTATTTTGAGCAGTGCCAGGTTCAGAAGTTTGTACTTGATTTTATAGGCAATTTTATTATTCATTTAGTGCTCATTATTCATTTTTACTCATTTGACAAACATTTACTGGGGACCTCCCATGCAGAAAACAATGGGCTGCATACTGGACCCAGATGTGTGAGATGAGATTCCTTTCTTACAAACTAGTTACGTTAGCACTGCTTACAAATATTCTATGTTAAAAAAAGAAGCACTTCCATACCCTGCAAACTTGTCCCACTTTGGGAAACTAATGAAAAGACGTTCTTAGTGCTTTTTATCTAATTTTACTTATTTCCTATTTAACGACAGTGGGCCATGCCCCAGCAGCCTGTGGATATGAATGAAATAACAGATATTAAGGCACAAATATCCTAAGTTGTGACTACCAGTTGTATAGCCATAGCAACTCAGACTTTACCCTTCTCTAAAGTCTCCTTGACTATTTCTGGGAGCACCTGGAAAGTATTGCATTTGATACCTCATTACCTACAAACTGCCCAAGGCAGGCATTTCACCACAACTATGCAGCCAGTATCTTCTGAGACATGACTTCCTCCTCTCTTGGTGCTGTCCAAGAGCTTCCAAATCTACAAACCCTTCCACATGCTGAGCAGTACTCTGAAGCTCTGGTTCCCACAGCATTTTTAGATTCACTCTGTCTCCAGAGCAATGGGGAGACTGCTCTTCTTAACCACTGGCATGTTTCACCTGGTGTTTTAGGACCTGAAGCAACAGCTCTTAGGCTAAATCTCACAAAGTGAGAAATGGCTTCTTTCTAGTCCATGTGAGATCTTTCCTCAGAAGAAGTCAGATCTACTCCCTGGTACTTAGCTGGGATACATTCACAATTTTGCCATCTCTCTTGAATTTCCCTTAACCCCTGCAAGCTCAGAATTCCTCTTAAGTCACTGTCTTTTCATCCACTAATACCAACACTTCAGTTTCTATGTCTGGGTGATGAATATCATTGCAGTAGGCAAACCCAACTGAGCTATTCCATTCCACCCTTACGTGCACTCCTTCCCCGACAATGGGCGGTCTGGTTAGCCAGAAAAGTAATATGAAGAGTGTGCAATGAATCCAGAAAATGCTCAGTACACAAAGTGTATCTCACAATGAGATATCTATTTATTCAGTTACGTGGGCAGCTTCGGGCCAGGATAAGGTGTTCTAGAAGTGTTGTTGCATAGTCACTTTCTAAAGGGAAGGCTAAAAAAAAAAAAAAAAAAAAGTAAGGGCTAAAAAAGAGAAACGCACTATATTTGACTGGAAGCCCAAAAGAGACAAAATGTTTCGGAAACATGTGCATCATGGCCTACTAATTTAGGCTCATAACCCCCTCTCTCCAATTACATTCCTGGAAATGTTTTTTCAATTTCTTTGCATAGAATAACCAGAGGACCACATTGTTCAGAGCCGCCCATGGGGAACAGGCAGACCCGCGCAGAGCTTGCACCACACCTCCACGGAGCTGGCCAACACTTCCACAGAACCACAGGATTCCCTGGCTCCTAATATGGTTTATTATAAAATCCTTCACCTGCCTCAAAGCACTTTTCATCAAAGCTGCTTTTAAGCTGAAGCTGAAGACCAAAGAATGCCTTTAACAGAATCCTGAAATAGCTTTTAACCCGAGGCTGAGGAGAGAAAGTGCTTTTAACCTAAAGTGCTTTCCTCTCAGGTACTTGAGCGTGTACCTAGCACTCAGCATTAGTGGCTGTGAGAACACCTTTAAGACCCAAATGAAAGAGACTCCATTATAGGTATTCAAACCCGTTATATTAATATATTACAAGTAATATTTGGAATCATTAAGCAGTTTTACTCCAACTAAATTTGAATCTTTTCTTATTGAACTCTGCATTCATGCAAATCAATTGAAGTCTTACCACCTGGGATTCTAACAAATCTATGCTGATATTAGGAAAAGTATAGTGTTTTTCCTAGATTTTACTTTTAATCAGCATGAGTCAAAACGGCCACACCTTCTCTACCCTAAAAGAATCTCTCAACTTGTATCAGTCACTGAGTGGTATTTCTAGCTTTAGTCTATATTCGTTGGGCTGACAAGGTAAATGAAATCATTTAAAATTAATTCAATCAATTATTTGAATAAATTTTATGGATCAAGTTTTCTCCCTAGACTTGTCACTCAAACAAATAAAAGCACTGATTTCACAGCACAGACGGTCCCTGACTTACGTGGTTCAACTGAATATTTTCCAACTTTATGATGGTGTAAAAGTGATATGACTTCCGTGGAAACTGTGCTTCAAATTTTGAACTTTGACTTTTTCCCTGGGCTAGTGATATGTGGTATGATACTCTTTTGATATTGGACAGTGACAGCGAGTCGCAGTTCCCAGTCAGCCACGGGATCATGAGGATAAAGAATCCATGTACTTGTGACCATACTATACCCATATAGCCATTTGGTTCTCCACTTTTAGTATAGTATATAATCTATTTACATGAGCTCTTCACCACTTTATTATGACATAGGCTTTTTGTTAGATGATTTTGCCCAACTGTGAGCTAATGTAAACATTTGAGCATGTTTAATATAGACTGAGCTAAGCTACAATGCTCAATAGGTTGGGTGTTTTAAATGCATTTTGTCTTATATTTTCAACTTGCATTGGGTTTATTGTGACATAACTCCATGGTAAGTTGAGGAAGATATGAGTAAAGTTCCTACTAAGTCAAGTAAGTAGACAACCCAATTGATAAAAAGCTCTAACTTCAGAATAATTACAGTAAGTTATGTGATTGAGCAATTGAATTTTATGGACGGTTTTCTATTTTAAATATAAAGTGTATATCAATATGGGATGAGGAGGCAAAACTTGATGTCTTTGAATTTTATCCCCTTCTTCTTTTGCTAGTACCCTCTGTAACTTCAATGGAATGAAGACAGGCAAACCAAAAACAAAAAATATCACCAATTCAAAATGTAAATAATCCGTCTTTGCTAAACAAAAGTTAGCCATGTTAATAATTCCAAAATGCGCTAAAGCAAACTAAAATGAAATATATTTTCCTCCAATTTAACTGATCATGGCACAGTCTTTAGATAGAAATCATATTTTTTGTATGCATTGTTTTCTCTTACTCATTCTTTCACTTATGTATTCATTTGGCAACCAGAAAAGAATGTGATAGAATGGGAAGAAAGAAAGGAAGGAAGAAAGGAAGAAAGAAAAAAAGGAAAGAAAGCAGTAGAAATATAAGAGGAAGAGTGGCTCCTGGGTGGCTCAATCAGTTAAGCATCTGCCTTTGGCTCAGATCATGTTCCCAGAGTCCTGGGATCCAGCCCCACATCATGCTCCCTGCTCAGTGAGGAGCCTGCTTCTCCCTCTCCTTCTGCCTCTCCCCCTGCTTGTGCTCTCTCATGCATGCTCTCTCTTTAAAATACATAAAAAATAAGGAAGCACAAAAGGAAAAAATTACATTTATCTTGTTCACTGTGTATTGTTTCCTTCCCCTCGAACATTCTTTTCCAGCTTCCTCTACCTAGTAAACTTACTCATTTTCATGCTTCCAGCTTAAAGTTACCAACTCCCTAAAGCCACCCTTGTCTTCATCCTGAGTTAGTCCTCTCTTCTCTTTATCCTGAATTATAATTTCATCATTTGATTATTGTACTATCTTCTAGCTGGACCATGAGCTGTATATCTTATAGACTAAAGGCCATTTTACTCCATTTTACCTCCTGAGAAGTTGTTGCCTGGGAAGAGGTAGAAAGGAAAGGAAGAAGGACACAAAATCTTTCAGTGATTTTATAATTACTCTTTATTAACAATTTCATCTTCCTTCTTCTGGAAGCTCTTATGTCAATGGACACTCCTCTGATGGGCCTGTTCCCTCTCACCAGCCTCACAGCGTTGGGTTACCCTATGTTATGTTCTTCGACTCCTCCTCCCTTTTCATTCTTCTCCTCAGACTACTGGGCATTATTCAAATACTCCAGGGCTGAAATATTGCAGTCCAGTGCTTCAAGTTCTATCTATAGGCTTTCTAAACTTAAAACTTCAGCCTCATGCTCCAGACTCTCAAGACTCCAAACTTGCATGTTCAGATGTCTATTTATCATATCCTGGGATGTTTGGTTGACATCTCACATTTATCTAGAGCAATCCAATCCTTGATTCCCCGGCTCTGGCATGTTCACCTCAGGAAATACTACTGCCAACCGCCAGCTGGAGTCACCCTATGTTCTCTTCTCTCTCCTACTCTCGTCAGCAAAACCACCTTAAAATATATTCCAGATTCAACCACATTTAGTCAGTCCCATTGTTACCAGCCTTATCTAAGCACTGTTACCTTGCCCATATCACTAACCCCTTACCTGGCCTCTCTGTGTCTTTTCTTGACCCTCTTAAATATAGTCTCCACACAGCAATTAGAAGGACCATTTAAAAACATCAGTCACTTTTCTGCATGTGGCTGTCCAATTTTCCCAGCACCATTTATTGAAGAGGCTGTCTTTTTTCCATTGGACATTCTTTCCTGCTTTGTCGAAGATTAGTTGACCATAGATTTGAGGGTCTATTTCTGGGCTCTCTATTCTGTTCCATTGATCTATGTGTCTGTTTTTGTGCCAGTACCATGCTGTCTTGATGATGACAGCTTTGTAATAGAGCTTGAAATCCGGAATTGTGATGCCACCAACGTTGGCTTTCTTTTTCAATATCCCTTTGGCTATTCGAGGTCTTTTCTGGTTCCATATAAATTTTAGCATTATTTGTTCCATTTCTTTGAAAAAGATGGATGGTACTTTGATAGGAATTGCATTAAATGTGTAGATTGCTTTAGGTAGCATAGACATTTTCACAATATTTATTCTTCCAATCCAGGAGCATGGAACATTTTTCCATTTCTTTGTGTCGTCCTCAATTTCTTTCATGAGTACTTTATAGTTTTCTGAGTATAGATTCTGTGTCTCTTTGGTTAGGTTTATTCCTAGGTACCTTATGGTTTTGGATGCAATTGTAAATGGGATTGACTCCTTAATATCTCTTTCTTCTGTCTTGCTGTTGGTGTAGAGAAATGCAACTGATTTCTGTGCATTGATTTTATATCCTGACACTTTACTGAATTCCTGTATAAGTTCTAGCAGTTTTGGAGTGGAGTCTTTTGGGTTTTCCACATAGAGTATCATATCATCTGCGAAGAGTGATAATTTGACTTCTTCTTTGCCAATTTGGATGCCTTTAATTTCCTTTTGTTGTCTGATTGCTGAGGCTAGGACCTCAAGTACAATGTTGAATAGCAGTGGTGATAATGGACATCCCTGCTGTGTTCCTGACCTTAGCGGAAAAGCTTTCAGTTTTTCTCCATTGAGAATGATATTTGCGGTGGGTTTTTCATAGATGGCTTTGATGATATTGAGGTATGTGCCCTCTATCCCTACACTTTGAAGAGTTTTGATCAGGAAGGGAACCCTCCTACACTGTTGGTGGGAATGCAAGCTGGTGCAACCTCTCTGGAAAACAGCATGGAGGTTCCTCAAAATGTTGAAAATAGAACTGCCCTATGACCCAGCAATTGCACTACTGGGTATTTACCCTAAAGACACAAACGTAGTGATCCAAAGGGGCACGTGCACCGGAATGTTTATAGCAGCAATGTCCACAATAGCCAAACTATGGAAAGAACCTAGATGTCCATCAACAGATGAATGGATCAAGAAGATGTGGTATATATACACAATGGAATACTATGCAGCCATCAAAAGAAATGAAATCTTGCCATTTGCGACAACATGGATGGAACTAGAGCGTATCATGCTTAGCGAAATAAGTCAAGCAGAGAAAGACAACTATCATATGATCTCCCTGATATGAGGAAGTAGTGATGCAACATGGGGGCTTAAGTGGGTAGGAGAAGAATAAATGAAACAAGATGGGATTGGGAGGGAGACAAACCATAAGTGACTCTTAATCTCACAAAACAAACTGAGGGTTGCTGGGGGGAGGAGGTTAGGGAGAAGGGGATGGGATTATGGACATTGGGGAGGGTATGTGCTTTGGTGAGTGCTGTGAAGTGTGTAAACCTGGTGGTTCACAGACCTGTACCCCTGGGGATAAAAATATATGTTTATAAAAAATAAAAAATTAAAAAAAAAAAAAGAAAAAACACCAAAAGGAAAAAGAAATACTAATTCAAAAAAATATAGGCCCCTATGTTTATTGCAGCATTATTTTCAAGAGTCAAGATATGAAAGCTACCCAACCGTCTACTGATAGATGAACGGACAATGAAGTTGTACTATATATATCTATGTATATGTACGCATATCATGGAATATTACTCAGCCGCAAAAATGTACATAGTTTTAGATTTAAAAGACAGAGTATGGGGCACCTGGGTGGCTCAGTGGGTTAAGCCTCTGCCTTGAGCTCAGGTCGTGATCTCAGGGTCCTGGGATCAAGTCCCGCATGGGGCTCTCTGCACAACAGAGAGCGTGCTTCCCCCTCTCTCTCTGCCTGCCTCTCTGCCTACTTGTGATTTCTCTGTGTGTGTGTCAAATAAGTAAATAAAATCTTTTAAATAAATAAATAAATAAAAGACAGAGTACAGGGCGCCTGGGTGGCTCAGTGGGTTAAAGCTTCTGCCTTCAGCTCAGATCCCAGGGTCCCAGGATCAAGACCCACATCGGGCTCTCTCCTCAGTGGGGAGCCTGCTTCCCTCTCTCTCTCTGCCTGCCTCTCTGCCTACTTGTGATCTCTCTCTGTCAAATAAATAAATAAAAATCTTATTTAAAAAAAATAATAATAATAAAAAAAATAAAAAAATAAAAACATCAGTCACATTATTTCACTCCCATGGTCAATAATTGCTAATTACTTAGAATAAAATCATACTTAAAATACTATCTGATGACCTTTCTGTGACCTACAAGATTCTACCTGCTTTGGTCCCCAGGCTACCTTTTCAGTTTCATCTATGTTTGTCATCTCCCCCAGCCACACAGGCTTCCTTACTGCTCCCCGACTACACTATGCTTACTCCCCAGTCTTATGCATTGGCTGCTCCTCTGACTGAACACTCTCCCCAAGTATAGGCATAATTCACACTTTCACTTCTTTTGATCTTCACTCAATAGCATAGCCTCAGAAATGTCTTCCCTAATAATACCTCCCTCTGGCTCTCCATCTCCCTGTCTTGCTTTCTTTTCTCATAGTACCTGTCAATATTGAACATTATCACACATATATTATATATTAATGGGTTTATGAGTTTGATTTCCCATTTATATCTAAGCTATATGAAGCCAGAAAGTGCTGTAGGAGGGCAGAGAGTGTTCTATTCATTATTCCATCCCTGGCAGGCATTGATAAATACTCAGGGATGGACACAAAAGATGAATGAATACAAAAATTCATGAAATATTCACTTGATCAGACCACTCTCTATACTGTTGTTTGTGATTCTGTGCACATGCATGTGGAGGGCAGTATGCATGTTTATGTGTATATTTGTGTGTTGTGTTGCTTTGGGTAAACAAAAGGATGGAGAAGCATAGGATAAAGTTGCTGCCCAGAGTAGACAAATATTGAAAAATCTCATACTCCCTGTTTAATTTGAGGTAGTAAACTCCTTGTTTAAGATATGAATTTATTTCTGACTAGTGGACTCCCCAAAATGTCCATTGTGTTAACTCTACCAAAGTTGAGTTGAGATCTATTTCCATGAAAGTTTAGAAGCTTAAAAGAAGAGGGCAAAGATGAGTGGGTGGCTCAGTCAGTTGAGCGCCCCACTCTTAATTTCAGCTCAGGTCTTGATCCCTGGTTTGTGAGTTTGAGCCCAACATTGGGCTTTGTGCTGGGTGTGGATCCTACTTTAAAAAAAAAAAAAAAAGAAAAGAAAAGAAAAAGAAAAAGAAAAAGGAGCCAAATAGTACTTCTTCATGGAAGAAGTACTTCATGGAAGTACTTCATGGAAGTACTATTTTGGATTGAGAGTAAAATCTTGAAAGGTGGGGTCAGCTTGAAGCCTGAAAAAAGAAGAAAGGAAAGGAAACAGGAGAAGGTGGGGAAGAACTCCTTCATTCTGTCTGGGTGACAGTGGGCCTGTCTCAGAATTTCACCTTTGGGCTGCTTGTGTCAAGATACTACTCCTGCATCCAACTGTCCAAATTTGATTGGAGGCTGCAGACTACAGCCTTCCCTTGTTTGGGGATATCTTCTCCATAGTCTGGGTAAAATCTCCTCCAGGCCAGTCCTTCCAGAACAGACATTATCATTATCCACCAGGGACTTTAAAATCTATTAGGTTAATGAGCTACACAAGTATGAATAAACATGTGGGGGGAAACTATACACAGAAGTGTATATATTTAGAGTTTCTATTTATTTAGATTCCAAACTACTTAAAAGTTAAAATAATTATGCTTTTTTTTCCCTGTATTTGACTCTTATGAGAAAAAAAAAACACAAGTAAACAAGGCAGTAAGAGAAATTTACTTCACTTGCAGTGTATATTAGAGATTTAGCAGAGAATCAGCCCAGTTTTTTGGTGTCTGTGTATCAAAAAGCAGTAACTGATACTTTTAATCAAAGCCCGAAGGCATTGTAAAATAACACAGAACCTTATGAAGCACTTAATACAGATTAAATTCAGTAGTGTTTTAGCATTAAACATGTTTTTCTGAATCTTAGTTCAAGAGATAAGTTTGGGGCGCCTGGGTGGCTCAGTGGGTTAAGCCGCTGCCTTCGGCTCAGGTCATGATCTCAGGGTCCTGGGATTGAGTCTCGCATCGGGCTCTCTGCTCAGCAGGAAGCCTGCTTCCCTTCCTCTCTCTCTGCCTGCCTCTCTGCCTGCTTGTGATCTCTCTCAGTCAAATAAATAAATAAAAAATCTTTAAAAAAAAAAAAAAGAGATAAGCCATCTGTAAATTATAGTACTTACTTAAATCACCCATTTCTCCAAAAATTATCAGTAAAGCTGCAATAAATTTATATGATGAGGCCTTATATGGTGAGTATTTTAAGGAAGAAGAAAAAGTAATAAGGATGGAAATGGAGAAAATATAAAAGATAAAAGTAAAAACAGGATTCTTTGATAAGTAATCTGAAAGTTTTCTAGAAACCTACTCTCGAAAAGAAAACCAAATGTTACTTATAGTTTAAAACCAAAACTAAATTTTGGTTAAATTGCTGAAATTACCCATGTTGGAAATATTACTTTTGCCCTTCAGTATCCACTGCCCCTCCCCATAGCAACTTATTGGGAGAGGATGTGCTTATGTGAGTAGCATTGTGGAGGGAGAAATATTTCAAGTACAGGCTACCTACTATTGAAGCCACCAGGGCTATGTTTTTTCTTATCCCAACACCATTTTTAACATAATTTCAACTAACTGGGCATCCCATCTTGAGCAATTGAAGAGTGTAAGTCATCAGAACTATGCTGGTGGCGAACTGGTAACGTAAAGAGCATCCTGACCTAGCCATCAGAGTTATAAGACTCTGGACCCAGCAGCATATTTCATGGACTTCCTTGGGACCTTTGGTCTGAAACATCTCCAAGACTGGTTCTCCAGCCTCGAGTAATTACTAAATTACTTTGAGTTCCTAGTAAATTCTTTTTTATTTTTTTTTAAGATTTCATTTATTTATTTGAGAGAGAAAGAGATCACAGGTAGACAGAGAGGCAGGCAGAGAGAGAGGGGGAAACAGGCTCCCCACTGAGCAGAGAGTCCGATGTGGGGCTTGATCCCAGACCCTGAGATTATGACCTGAGCTGAAGGCAGAGGCTTAATCCTCTGAGCCACCCAGGCGCCCCCTAGTAAATTCTTGGAGTTCCCACTCACTGTCATTCCTTAATATTTGAATAAATTCTTTGTGTAAGATAGCTCCCGGTGGCGGGGGCCTAGGTGGCTCAGTCAGTTGAGCATTGGACTCTTGATTTCGGCTCAGGTCATGATCTCAGGGTTGTGAGATTGAACCCCATCAAGCTCTACGCTGGGTGTGGAGCCTCCCTGAAATTCTCTCCCCCTCTTTCGCTGCCCCTTCTCCCCCCACTTCACATGCGTGCACAGGCACACACGTGCACAGGCACACACGTGCACTCTCTCTCAAGAAAAATAAATAAAAGATAATAAATAAATAAACAAACCCCCAGTGTTTTCTGTTTTGTTTTGGTTTGGGTTTTTTTGCAGCCCAGCCCCTTAAAAAATATACCTCGTGACCAAAAGGATAGGTGGGTCTAAGCCCCTTGATTTGTTATTATTGTTTCCTGTTCCCCTCTATGTTCTTCATGTATGTGCAGTTCTAGGTGCTTTGTTTTCCTTTTTAAAATTTACTGGACTGGCTGCAACAGCATCCCTGTGTCCTGAAAGCAGAATAATCATTTTGAAAAGCATGTGGAGACTGTCTTCCTGGGTAAATGATGATAACACCGTCACATTATTTGAACATTTAACTGCCTCTATTGAGTAGTTTTCCTCATAGTTTTGATTCATTTGGAATCTAACTGACAAAGATCCCATTACTGGGTGTTCTTTCCATAATTTGTCAAAAAATATATAGCAGAGATGAGGGAGAATGAAGCTAATTTGTAATCTGGGAGACTTAACCTGGTTATGCTGATGAACTAACTAAATCGGTCAAAAGTTTGAGAGCTTAAAGATTAAAAACCACCATTTCCTAGTTAAACTCTAATTCATTATGTAAACAACATGATTTATAAGTGCAGTCATGTGGAAGGTCTATTTGTTTTTCTCACCAAAAGATGCTTTCAAAGAAAAATTGCTGAAAATGGATTTTCTCCAACCAATGTGTTGCCTGCCACCCCTGGTATAAACGCTGAAGCAGGAGAAGGAAGACATAATGATCACACTAGCCAAGGCCATAGGCATTTGTGGAGCATTCCAAAAATATTGGCACCTCAAGCTAGAGGTGTTTTCTAAATACAAAAATTTGTTAAGAGAGGAATAAAGGATTACCAGTGAGCCCACAGATGGAAATATAGGTAGGGAGTCTGGAGCTCGGGGTTCTGGGTTGCTCCATTTTTTTGGAATAACATAAGGAAGGGGAAAGCAGAAATAATCCTTCGTGTTGTGCCAGGACAACAGGCAAGGAAGTTAAGGGGGCAAAACTAGTTCATTAATGCTTGCCAAGAAAACAATACTTTCTCTCTCCCTCCCCCTTTCCTTATACTATTTTAAGATAGGAAGTTCTGTGGTTCAAACACATTCCTGCAGTTTAATGGTCCTCCTTGGTATCAAACCCTGGATTGTATCAAATTTACAGATGGGTGACAATTCCACCACAGCCCTGAAATTTGACATTGACATGTTAGCTAAATCTCTATGATATATTTTCATTAGATAACACTTTTTACTTTGCAAAGCCATTTCTTGTGCATCATCATCTCCTCTAAGTTACATGATCCATCATTTTATGTTGAAGGCTAGTGTTGTAGTCAAGATTCCTTTCATTGTAATTGATAGAAACTTGTCCATACTGCAAACATAAGAATGGAATTTATTGGACTGCTTAATTGAAAATTCCACGGGACAAGGACAGCTTCAGGCATGATTGGATCCAGGGGCACAATTGCTATCAAATCTTTACTTCCTCCATCACTCAGCTTGTTTTCTACTCTGTTGGCTTAATTCTCCCGTATGTTCTCCCAGAAGATGGTAACATAACTTCTAGAAGCTCAGATTCATATCCCAATAGTTAGTCAATTCCTCTAGAAGTAAGGTTTCTTTTTCCCAGTAGCACTAGAAAAAGCCTTAGGATTTCTCCACCGGATCAACTTGGGCCATGTGTTCATGTCTGAACATGAGGAAATTCATGTTTCTCCCTGGAGCTAAAGGTGGTGGAGTCAGCACCACTCAAACCAAATGGCAGCCAACACGAGAAAGGCATCATTTCCTAAGGAAAATCAGAGTGATCTTACCAGAGAATAGGAGGATAGTTGCAGGGCCAGGAAAAGCAATAGACATCCACCATACTTTTCCCAACCAGGTCATCTGTGACAGTGGATCTCACTGTTTAACCAAGGCTGGCACTTTCCATTATGGGCAATAGAAACCTTCTGGCCAATGCTATGTTCATGCTCTGGTCAAGTTTATTTGGTTGCAATAAACAGAAGTTCACTCAAATATATTCAAATAAAATAGGAGCTATTGTCACAACCTAAGGTATGTCATGACACCTCATGGAAGAGATAGATGATCTCTGGAGTTAGGCATCAGAAAGTGAGGACCTAGGGTGTGTCTGCTTCATTCACCTCTCTCTGCAAATTAGTTCCTGGACCGAGTCACCCATTGCACATAGCGATCTCCCCATATGGTTGCCCCTGGCATCCAGTGTCTAAATCTAGGCAGTCTTGCTATTTAAGTCTTACTATTTACTATTTATGGCACTAACTACCTCAGTCTGTAGTATCCCACTTCTAATCATTGTGAGGGAGAATTTCATTGCCTTGGCTTGAGTTACAGGTTTGCATTTAATCAGCTTCACCACAGAGATTAAATTCTTAATTCCAGAGCCATACTTTCTTGGGTGAGTATAGCCAGTTTAAAGAGAGGCTAGAATTAAGAAGACAATTTTTGGTTTTTCTGGTAACTAGTAGAAGCAAACATCTCCCTTCTGTCTAATGATGTTGATCATATCAAGACTCTTTTCTCACCAGGACACTTGGCAATCATAAGGGGAGTTTCTCAATGAGGTATTGCCTGTGCTTGGCTGGACCACCCAGTAAGTGGCAGTGATGCACCTCACCTACCTCACACTTTAGAACCAAAAAGTAGCCAGTAGCACACCTCATTCCCTCCAGGGCATTATGGCAGAACACCCAGAAGTTCACGTTCACTCCTATCTACCCTGCTCAAGATGGGACCCAAATCCCACCTTCCTTTATAATTGATGAATTCCTAGCACTAAACTTCTTAACGCAGGAGTCCATTTGATCTTTTCACTTTTTTCCTCATGGTCATCAATGGCCTCTGAGTTGTCAAAATTCAATGAGAACTTTTCACCTTTATCTCCCATCATCCTTCTGCATCTGAAATGCTTATCCATGTTCCTGATAACCAGTCTCTTTATTCTTCTGCAAACTCTGATGGTTCCTTCTGCATGTCAATCTCTTTTACTCAAACAAGAAACTAAGAAGTCCTCTCTGGTAGGTTGACTCATCTTCTGCATCCAGTTAACAAATCCTACAAAATCACCCCTTCTTTCCATTGTCGCAGGTCGGCTTCTTGTCTTTTTTCTTTCCCTAAAGCCTGATACTTTGTAACTTTACATAGGATTCAATATTTTGGGGTCCATTCCCTCGCCATAAAATTAGGTTAATAGTATCTACCACTAAAGAGTTGAGGCTTGGTGTAAAGATTTAATAAGTTAGAATACATAAAATACTTTGAACCATGCCTGGCTTAATGTAAGAGTACAATGAAGCTTAACTGCTGTTATTACACAGCCTTGAGATAGCACTAATCACATTATATTATAAATGTTTGTGAGAGTTACCCACCACCTCCCCAGACTATAGGAGATCATGCTTTATGCATCACTGCATTTTCTGGCTGGAGAACAGTGTCTGGCTTAAAGTGGGCATGTAATAAATAGTTACTGAATAAGTGAATCAATATTTGTATTCTTTACAATATCCAGCACATGACAGATGCTCAAGAAATATGCACTGAGTTGAACTTGATAGAATTAAATGGATCTGGAAAGAACACAGAGTAAAAACTGCCATCATATTAGGTAAAGCACAATGAGTTCATTTTAAAGGGAGAGAAATTTCCTTTAGGACTACTCCTTGGGGTGAATCTAAACTGATGCAAGATTCCACATTCCTAACAAATTTAGAATTGTTTTCTTTCTTTCTTTCTTTCTTTCTTTTTTTTTTTTTTTTTTTTTGCTCACCAGTTTCAATTTCCATGTCCTGTTAATTCTCTTTGTTTTCATTCTCAGAGCATAGCTTACTTCACCAACAACCTGGACTCCTGTTAATGTCTTTATCAGTAAGCTACTGCTGCATAACAAACAAATACAAATCTTAGTGACACACAACACAAAACATTTATTTCTCATATGTCTATGGATCAAGTAGCCTGGGGCAGGTTTTAGTGGACAGATCTATTCTAAGTGTAAGGCCTCAATCTGTGCCATGTGTATTTATTCTGGATCCCAGACTGAAAGGGCAGCATCTATCCAGGGAAGTTCTTGGCAATAGCATAAAGCAGTCAGGTGGGTAGAAATCTGTAATGCATTTTAAGGCCTCCATCTGGAACTGACACACTGTCATTTTTACTCACACTACTTTGTCCAAAACAAGTCTATAGCCAAGCCCAACATCAGTGAAACGGGAAAAATAAGTGTTACCCACTGTAGTGAGTTTTACCACACAGTCACATGGCAAAAGGGGTGAATGTACAAATCTACTTCAGAGAAGAGAAGAATCTTGAAAAATGATTACATTTACCACAACTCTATCCTGATTCTGGTCTCCATAACACCTTCCAAGGTGATCACATTAGCTTCTTAACTAATCTCCCTGTGTTCGATCTTCTCCACAATCAATCACAATTGGTTATGAATATTTTGGCTGTAGGGGATAGAATACCTAGTTTAAAAGGACATATTATCTCACATAGTAAGGAATTTGGAAAATAATTGTTTTAAGTTTAGAATTTCAACAATGTCATTAAGGTCTCGGGGTTTTTTTGACCTTTTTAAATCCTGTTTGCTTTTGTCTGCAACCTTGTTGTCTCATGGTGATAAGATTGATGCAGTAGCTCCAAGCATCACATGATCGCACAGTGATGTTCAAAGCAGGAAGAAAAAGAAAGAGTTCCTTCATACACCCCTTTTCTTTCATCTGGTAAAAAAGAGAGAATGAGAGAGATAGAGAGAAATCTCTTGTAGCTTCCCAAGTCATTTCTCCTTACATTTGACTGGTTAGAGCTAACTAATTACCCAGAGCAGCAAGGAAGGAAGAAGTCAATAGAGAATATTTTCAGGCTCTGAATGGACTCTAAAAACAAGAAGTCAGGAGGGGAATAGTGTATGTATAAGATATCACTGGTGTCTGCACACTTTCAAATAATCTAACCTACCTAACTAAATATTTAAAACTTTTATAACATCATCTTCATCTTCTTTTAAAGCTTAATACATCAAGATTTCTGTAAACAAGAAAGAGTGACTGTTTCCCTCAGCACATCTCATTCCTCGCACCATTCTCCCCATCACTGATGTGTTTGTATACCTTCCTTCCATCTTCCCTAAATGGCCTTTTGTCACGTCTTTTATCTCTTCACTGGTCTTACTTTTCCTTGAGGATTTGTTTCTTCTCTGGGAAGTCTTCTGTGGGCACCAAAGGCTGGTCTGATGTCCTGCCACATGTCCAATAAATATTTGAGAAATTGATTTGAATAATAATTTCCATTAGATGTTTTTATACTTTATAGCAGTCCTTCCAGACTATAATTTCTGGCCAATTTAAATTATTCCATCTGAAGTTGTGGGCTATTTTTCTTAAATAATAGTTTATGTCATTTTATTTTCCTATAGTGGTGGCTCACTTTTTTTGAACAAATCTTTGTTACTTGACCAAGTATTCAAACCAAATACCCATGATTATTTCCAACTTCTCTACACTCTGTTGATATGTTTTGGGCTTATCATCTTTTTGTCTCTTAGAAGAAAATGTACATTTTCATATTGAAATATATTCATGCTTTTGCTTTAATTACTTTCCTCTTTGCCAGGTTGTCCTTAATTCAAAGCCATCACCTTTTCTAAGAAATGAATGAAAAACATGACTTCCTTCAAGTCTCACCACATTCCATTTTGACTACCCCTTTGTAATATTTCACTTACCATTCTGTTATGCTACATTTTATTTTTCTCCCCACTTCCACTACACATATTTTTTAATGTATTGAAGACCTCCACTGATGATTAAGACAGTGTCTTGACGTCAATCATTTAATAAATGATATTGAACTTCTACTATATGTCAAACATTGTCTACTTACTAGGGACCCAGTAAGAAAGGAAATAGGTGCAGTCTTTATTCTCCTGGGTTTTGCACTCTAAGCAGGGGAAAACTAATCAGTAAGCACATCAATCTAATATACTAGGCAGAGATAAATGCTCTAAGGAAAGTAAAACAGGGAAGTATCATGGAGCGTTCCTATAGCAGTGGGGCCATTTTTAGAAAAGAAGTAGGTACGAAAGGCTACAAAAGAGACCTAGTGCAAGTTTCATGCAGAGGTCATAATAAGTGCAAAGTCCCTGAGGCAGAAGTGTGCTTGGCATAGACAAGACTCAGTAATGTGGACAGAGTGGCTGCAGGCAAGTGATAAGGGGGAGAGAGGAGAGAGGAAGCAAATGAAATCAATTAATGGGTGGAAGGGCAGGTCATGTATTACCTTGGACGTTGTATTAGGGAACTGGAGTTCACTTTGAGCAAGACAGGAAGTCCTTGAACCTACCAAGTATTTGATTCACTATCAGTAATAAATATCTATGCTATTTTTAAAAAATCTGGAAATGGTGGTGATGATTACACAAGAATGTACTTAATGCCATGGAAATGTTCATGTAAAAATGCTTAAAATGGTGAATTTTATGTTATGTATAATTTACTGCAATAAAAAATATCTGTGAGTGAATCCTGTGGGCCAGAGTCTATGCTAAGCACTAATGACTCTGCAAACACATAGAGAACGTAGACACTCCAAATCTGCTTTGAGAAAATACATTCCATATATCATAAATGTAAGTACACAGTGCAAGGTAGTATAAATTGTGTTTCAAATGAGAAGACTAGGCTAGGATTTCAGAGTGTGTTCTCGGAAGCATTAGTCTGGAGAGATGCCCTTTGAAATAAAAGGATCTTACTCAAATAAGTTTGGGAAATCGTGCGTCCTCCAGGCCTTTGTGGAGATTCCCAGCGCAGACGGGCCTGTCACAGGCTGTAAAAATACACATGAAAGAAACCTGTTTAACTTTGTTTAACCCAACATTGCTAAACCATTTTGATCACAGGCCTTTTTTCCCCAAATTGCCTATCAACATCCTGAGGAACTGGTATTCCAAAGAACCGATGCTAAAGGAGACACAAAACCGAGAGAGGAAGAAAAGAGTTTGTGGATAAAGTGTGGTCAGAGCTGAGCTATAAAGGAAAGGGGATACTTAGATGAGGGAAGAGGAAGGGCATTTGAGGCAGGAGAGATGTTAAGAAATCCACTTCAAAGTAAATCTCCTGGAACTTGCCTCTTCAAAGATCATTGACCCACTGAACAAATCTTCTAAATATACTTAAAAAATTAAAATTTTGGTGATCATTAACAAGTTTCTTTTAAAACACTCAAGACACCAATTCATTAAGATTAATGACTTTGTAGAAGTTTTCTTAATTCATTGTCATTATTTTATAAACAACAAAGTTATGCCCAGAGAGACTATAACTTACTCTGTCATCCCGGCCTAATCGATGGCAGAGTGTTCATTTTCTTTCTCTGGGCCCAGAGTCCTGTTCCATAAAGGAGGGAGTTATGGCCTTTGTATCTCTGCAGTAGACCCTTTGGAATTCAAGCAAAAAAAAAACAAAAAAAAAACAAAAAACACGATTCCTATGCAAGACACAGATTTCAGCACACAGTGGATATGGAAACAGAATCAAATTAAAGAACAACGCAATCTTGGATTTTAATGAAGCTCATCTTTGTTTCTTTTGCAGATCAAATTTTTGGCTCTCATCTGCACACAGTGTGTGAACGTGAAAATTCCACAGTTCCACGGTTTGTAAAGCAATGCATTGAAGCTGTCGAAAAAAGAGGTGGGTAACTGAATATGCAGCAACTTCCCCCCATTAGCACACCGTCTAAACAACCAATGCTCAAGTTAACGGTACCACTTGATTTGTCTGGGAAGCCATGCAATTAAAACTTGACTTTTGTTAATAGGTTAAGAGGATCAAATTTCTTATTAACTTCAGTTTGTTTTTACAATAGGGACATCAGTAATTCCCACTAATGTTCTTTCTTTTTTTTTTTTTTAATATTTTGTCTGTCTGACATGCTGTTGATTCAATTGCAAACTTCTTGTTTTCAAGCCAGTGATAAAACATTCATAAAATATCAGCACTCACAGTGTTAGAACCCTCCTAACATTCATGCTGGTAGATGTTGTGCCAGAACAATTTTTGGTAAGCCCCCAACATTACCCAAGTGAAGCAAATAGCATTCCTACTTGCAAACAGTGATATCCTGTCTTCCATGTGTTTCTGTTCAGTATAGAATATGGCTAACTGGTTCTCCTGGAACAATTAACAGATGCACCTCCAGTGTTAAGACGACCTTTGAATCCTATTTTTCAGCATTCTGTTTTTCGTGCAAAATTATTTCATCTTACCACAGGGAACAAGACAAAACCCAATTGACTCATCATTTTTTTGCTGGTCTATCTGTGGGGTGTTTTTCCTTCAGACTATGACTTCATTCATTCAAGGTCATTTTCCCTGGAAGATACATACAGTAGATGCAGAATCTCAAAAAATGTATTGTATAAAAATGTGAAGCTTCATCACCATCTGTTACAAGTTTACAACATATTCCCAGGATCTAGGGGGATATATATCATGTAAAAGATAGAGGTGTTTTCAGAAAAAGAATTGGTGAATCTATTCCCATTTCCAGCTCCCAGTCTCTTAAAACAATAGAACCAAGGGGAAAAAAGTCTTTACCAAGTTATCTACTAGGAAAAAGCCATTTTAATTCTCTGAATGTTACCTGGCTTTATTATAGAAGCATAATAAAAATGGCCTGCAATTTCCAACTCCTGGAAATTCATACTTTAATTATACTGTAAGGACAGCCTTGGGATCCTATTATTCCCATATCAGTATGGAATGAGAGAATAACAAGAAGGGGACGAGTGGGTAAGGAAAGTAGATAAAAAAAGGTGGCTTTGGGGGAAAGCGTATCAACACATCAGAGAGGAGTCGAGAGCTCACAGAGGGCAGAAAACAGTAAAAGCAGAATGAAGGCAAGGAAAGCTATCTGTGAGGAATGGAGTCATTTGGAGTTTAGAGAGAAGTGTGTTTTTATTGCATGTTGCAATCTCATTTAATTTTATAAATTCATAATTTAGGAATAAATATTATTTAATAAGTACTTAAAGCCAGAATGGATCACTGAGAATGTTATAATGCTATTATTGCCAATAGCTAAATTATCATCGTTTCCAGGAAATCTTCACCCACTTACTAATACTCAGCACCGACGGTGTGAGCACTATTATATTAGAGCAAATATCCGAATAGGACTTTGGGGGAGCTGCACATAATAAGACATGTGCACATATAATAAAAGGACTCTGTACCTCTCTATTTATGTACATACCAGAGGCAAAATGAAAACGCTGCTAGATACAGCCTAGTGGTATGCAGATACCATAATACAGTAGAGTAGGAAATACCTATAAATAGAAACTGTATCTTCTGTTCACGGCATTTTGTTGGCGATTTTTAATAAAATAAGACAATGTTTTTGCTGACAGCAGCAATCATATCTGGCATTATATTTCATTGTCCCAATGTTTACTCTTAGAATGAATTTGTAGATCCAGCACTAAACACGTGCTAATCACACATATGATTATTAAAATAACTCCTAAGCATTTTAATGAAACTCAAAGACTTTACAATTCTACAAAGCAACTGATAATTCAGAGCACTTTGGCAGTGTCAGCTTAAAGGAACTCTATGGAAATATTCAATAAAAACTCAGAAGCACGAGATAAACCTCTCCCATCATGGCAAGATTTACAAATGTGTACTTTTGATTATATTTTTCTATGATCATTTTGCTGGATTAATATTCTTACATTTATACGCCAATTCTATTTACTCAAAGTGTTGTTTTTACTAAATTCTGGCAGAAAGCACCTTAGGACAGAAATAATTTATGTGAATCTAAGTCCAATGTTTATGCAGGCTTCCGATGACATTTTGTGCCGGGGTTGGTATTAGGAAGTAACATATAAAGGTGCCAAGTCTCTCAGCACGGCTGGGACTCAGCATATCTAGAGCCCTCCTTCTAATGGCCAGATCCTCCTCCAGCCAAGACACTCAACTGCAGAGTCATGGGAAATGCTTATGGACCAGTTATGGGAAAGGCACATTTAATGAAAAGTGTGTGTTTACTCTCAACAGTCTTAGGGAAATGGCCTCAAAACTCACTATAGCAGGACACCGGGTGTTATAAAAAGATTTCTTTCCTTTCTCTCTTTTTCTCTTAAGATTATTTCCCTTACCTTTACAAAAGAATCATCTGTAAATTGTAACCGTATTTTTTTAATGCTTCTCACATGCTTGATTTTAAATGAAACAGCATCAGGAAGGCAGATCTCACCATTGATTCATAGATTCATTGATTGATTGATTGATTGACTCATTCATTCATTCAGTTATTTGTCTTACTTGCTTGCAATTGACAGACCAAATTGTTCATGCTCCTGTAGTCTACCAGGGAAAATCTACCCAGTGCTTGGCATAGTTGCATTCTTTAATCAACCCTAGTAAAGTGATATTAGTCACATTTTAAATTTTACATCTCACAGACATGCCTAGAAGAAAATCTATTAGTGAGCCGAATGTAAACCAATTTAGCGAATCACTTGTTTAGTGTGTTTCCTTATCTTGATTTGGTTTCCTTTATTCCCTTAAACCACCAGAGCATTCTCCCCCTCACCGACTATTATAACCAGATTAAAGTTATTTCTGTGGTTTCTGACCTTGTCTGCTCAGCCTAGAGAACATACACAGAGCTTGGAGGGAAACTGTAAAGGAGCATGTTAGTCTTTAAAGCTCTTCCAAGGGGTTCGTTCACGCTCCTATTGTCTTTACAGTTGTAGAGCGTGAGTAGCGTAAGCAGCCGAAGGTTTACGTTTTTTCTTCCAAAGCAGTTTCCATGCAAATATCAAGTCATTGTTCAGTTAATGCTCAAAACATATGATAAAATGACCCAAAGACTGAGGTCATCCAGTACTTTTCTTTGAGATCTGATGCAGCAAGCATGCAGAAGGAGGCATTGTGACATACTGGGAGTATGTAGACCTAAGCAGAGAAGTCCACCTTTCACTACTTTGTAGATTTTGTATAGCTTAGGATGACCCCAAAGTGTATAGAAATTGTTTACTTAAAAGTAAGGTGAGGTGTATTGCTCAGAAGACAAGGGCTTAAGAGATGTGACTTCATGTATATAGTTCACCCTTGGTGCAGTTGGCATTAAGAGCTTAACCTGTAGTTCCCTTCATGTAAAGCGTGTAACTGGCTGACTACTCTGGGAAGATGTGTCTCTGGGGAAGAGCCCCCACACAGTACCTAGCATACTGGAAGCACTCAGTAAATCCTGGGTGAATATGTAACACATACGAAGAGTTTGTTGCATCCAGCAACAAGTAGGTCTCTAGTGCCTACCCATGTGTCAGTTTCCACACTACCAATTGAGTATCTAGAGGAAATAAACATTAAGCAAAAGGACAATTCACTGAGTACCAAATGATGATGAGTGTTATGAAAGAAAAGAACAGGTACTAGAAGAGAAAATAAACCTTATAGTATTCTTTTTTTTTTAAGGTAAAAGGAGTTTGTTTGCTTAAACAATCACATAATAGTGAGTGGGGGGAGAAGGAGAAAGGGCACAAAATTGCAGTTATATAGGATGAATGAATCTAGATATCTGATGTACAGGCATGATGACTATAGTTATTCTAAGACAGTGGATTGCAGGTGCCCTCATCTCACATACACACACACACACACATTAGTAGATATGGAAAGAGATAGTAGGTAATTAGCTTGACTGTAATAATCACAGCAAATCATCATGCATACCTTAAATATAACCAATATACAAAATAAATTATGAAATATTACTTAATACTAAATATACAATTAAATATATTTTAAATGGCATGATCAACCCTGAATAATAGACATATATTTGTCTGGCTTCAGCCTTCTGCTGAGAGCAGAAGTTTAATTTTACCTTATTTCCCAGGGTATTTTCCTCACATAGCATACCAATGCAATATAAGGAGTCATTTCATGTGAGCTATCTGAAAGACAGTCCTTTTCCACACAACAATACCAAACTTTACCAAAGACTTCTTTCATACGTAATGGAGTTAACTAAATGAATAAGTATATTTCTATTCTAAATATATTTTTAATATACCTATATATGTCTGTCTATAAGGGAATAGGACTCTTTAAAAAGGTTAATTTCGTTTGGACAAGCATTCATCCTTTGGAATATGGTTTAACAACACATTCTTCTTCCATGAGCCTCAGTCCTAGTCAGTATGCCCCCAGACTGACTACTCACCAGCATTAAAATGACACCTGGAGATCGGTCACAAATGATGTGAATGTACGTAACACTACTGAACTATACATTTAAAAATGGCTAAGATGGTAAACTTTATATTATGTGGGATTTTTTTAACCACAATTAAAAATCAATGGTATCGTGTCTTGCAAATTTGATGATTCCAGCTATAAGCTACTCTTGGCAGATGCTAATCAACAAGTTTGTCCTCTTTCTTGTTTCTGGAATTCAAAATACTATGACAAGAATGATACACAAAGTTACATTTTTGACTTGGTGCCCAAAAGCCACCCTGAGATCCATAACCTTGTTTTAAGGATTTAAGAAAGACCTTTAGTCTACTTCTGAGAAGGTCCTTAGCCTCGAAAACTTTATCTCTCAACTTGACTTCTTAGCAGCTGTTATATTTTTTTTGCTGTCGTTTGTTTGACAGGATCCAGTTATAGGTTCCGATGTCTGTTTAAAGAAACAAGGAGGCTGTTGGCTTTAAAATTCCCTCATTGCTTGTGTGATCAGCATTTTCCCAGGCTTTTCTACATAGTTTGCCAAGCAAAGGGACTGACCTTTTGTAGCAAACACTTTTTCATTTCAAAATGCTCACTTTGATTTTTGTCCCATTTTATACTCATTCCAAACTGTTTACAACCCACTAAAAATGACTGTGAATTATATGTTTGTGTAATGGATTCCTTTTGTGGTCAGAGTGGAATGTTTACTTTGAACAATTAGTTATCTTTGGGTAGATTATAGTGACTTGGAAAAAGAATGGCTAAAATTATTATTATACCTTAACTATTTCTTTTTGGTAATTCCTCTGCTATTACATGAAGTTTGAGAGAATGTCACGTCAACAGGCCCATGGCATTGTAAATGTAATCTATTTCTCCAATGGGGGAATATTTAGACATAATTGTTAATATTATATGAAGGTATAGTTATATACTAACCTAGGGATACACTTATCTGACTTCCAAAAATTCAGAACATCAAATATACATAAATACATGGATCTTTAAATACATAAACTAAATCCATGGATATTCGTGTTATATAGATATGTCAGATTTGCATATTAGGTAAGGTATGCACATGTATGTATTTATTATATTATATACATACTATAAATACATGCTATATTATAACATAGCTATTATGCTAAGACATACCAAGCATTATACTTATGAATATAACTTCCTTGATTCTCGATTCAGTGCACCAGTCTGTCTCTTGAGATCCTAGCAAGTGCTCACTTGCAAAAATAAAACTTTACAAAGTCTTTTCCCAGTGCCTGAGAATCCAGACCCCTAAGGTACAGATCAAATTGCCTTCACTAGACAAGCTTTGCTCCCAGTTCTGCTAATTCTGTGCTGTTCATTCTTTCCCACTTTGGGATAATCTATTATGGTTGGATCCAGGCACGCACGAAAGGCTGATACTTCCATGAGGAATGTGCAATTTGTACTGTTTAGTTTGTGACGAGATTCTTGAAAACTTTTATGATTCTATCTTGTTCCAGAGAGACTTCTGCTTGCTAGTTTTATAAGCAGTGAGTGAAAAAAAAGTAACAAAAACAAAACAAACTGATAAAAATTACATGCTCCCAAAAAAAAAAAAAAAATTCAAGAACTCAAGATAAGCACTTTTTCTTTTTCCCCAGAGAATATTTGTGGACTGGACAAAAATGTTTCTGAGGAGGGCACTGACCTGTGTGTTGCCTTTTTTTTTTTTTTTTTTTTTTTTTTTAAGTGCTTGCTTTTCATGCCTAAAGTTAGGCATCCACAGTTAGGCAATTACTAAAGAACCGATCCTCAAAGCAGCTCTGTGCAAGTTTGCAGCGAATTCTCCTTAGAATTTCTTTCTGAGTTAAAATTAAGCCCAGTTTCATGTTTTTGTGTTTTGTTTCATTTTGTTTTGTTTTGGTGCAATACCAGCGACAGCCACCTTCCTGACAGCCATAGTGTTGTGCTGGGTCCAAGTTGGAATTGGCTCTTTGGGGTAATCGTGCTGGGGCCTCTGTGTTTGTAAGAAAGCCACATTCAGGGCTAAAGGGGAAGACAAAAATCAAAAAAAAGTAAACAGGAAGCAGCCAGCAAGAGTATAAAAGAGACACTGGAAAAAGACAACCAGAAGAAATCAGAGATGACAAGGTGGAGAGAGAGAAAAAAGCTTCATTTTGCAATTAAGAAAACAAATGTGCATAAAAGGGCACTCCTGTGAGGTCCCTTCATGAAGAGAAGACGGTGACAGAGCCAGTTGCCAAGTCAACTATAGTTACCCGAGACCTGCTTCTTTGTTTCAGAGAAAGGTGTTCCCACTCCAGAAAATACTTTTAAGTTTGATCTGGCAGTGAATGGCAAGCTTACCCTGAATGTTCACAAATTCTGCGTATACACATGGTTAGGAATCAACTCACTGTACTTATTGGTGACATTTCGTGGATTTTATCTACATCGAGCAGTACACAACAGTCTTATTATCAGAAAGAGAGCTTAAACATAACAGAAGTTAATGGAGGAATAAATGTGCAGTTCAATAACCAGCAAGGCTATCTAACGTATCCAGCAATGTGGCTCTGGTCAAATCAGTCAGTGGATATTCCCACACTTTTGCTTCCAGAATGCATGAAAATAAATAATATCACTTCCCAGATAAAGCCTGAGTCTAATTTCCAACCTCCACCCCCGTTCCACCCACATGTTAAAGTTTAGGTTCTTACCATACTTTCCCTTTGAGTCAGTTGGAAGGAAACAGAGCCAAAATTAATGCCCTAGGAAATTAGTCTCTTATTGTGTGAATGGAGGATTTAAATAATGCAACACCTCCTCATGTCAAGATGTAATAGTCCAAAATATCCTATAGTGGTGTCATTTATATGATGAGAGTTCTGGGTCTGGAAGTTTTTCTATTATAAGCCCCCATATTCAGAAGTTAATAGTTCAACCATAAAAATAATCTTGGCTGAAAGTTGGCAGGATGTTTTAGCCTGGAAGCAAATGTTTACAAAATTTGAAAAAAAAAATCACATGCATTTGGAAAGCTTTCAGGTTTTCAATAAAAAGGCGCAAAAAAAAAAAAGGAAAAGAAGGCAGACAGAGACTTTTTCAAATATTTGTTGCCCTGGGATTCAAAAATGGATCTGTAGTCTTTAAATAGAATTTTAAAAAATTCTTGTTGCATAATGTGAACCAACTGATTAAAAAATAAATTATCAAAAAAATTATCATGCTCTCGCAGAGCATCACTTTGTTTTGTGAAATAATCTGTTGTTTATCGGTTGAATGAGAATCTATACATTATATTTTTATAAACATTTCTCTAGAGATTAAAAATTTGTGATAATTAAGAAATTTTTAATTAATTCAGAAAGCTCTGAAGGAGAACAAAATATTATACTCTTTTGTGGGTTTTCTAATAAGTAATGTTCCCTTTTAAAATGTCTAGGAATTTCTTTTTCCAAGGAATTTTCACACTTTCAAGTGAAGTGTGCCAACTTAAGCACTAATCATTGTTCTACATATATATTTTAAAAAGACATACAGATTCCAGAAGTAGTTCAGTAGGTCCATACAATTGAACATGGCATATTTTCCTCTGTAGAATGCTTTAGAGTAATTGACTCATTCCCCTGAAAAGATGCCGGTTTTACAGATTCTTCTAAATTCTGTGAAAGGTTATCTTACAGTCTGTGGGAATTAGAAGTGTGTGTTTCTTAGGTTTAAGTTATCTTTTTTTTGTTAGTTTTCCACCTTTTTGCCGAATTTTGTAATTTTCAAGCCACTTCCTATTTTTAGTGCAGGCAACAACAACAACAAAAAAGTCAGGAGCAGGGCACTTTGAGAGGAAAAACTGCGAAACCAAAATAGCTCTAAAATGATATTGCTGGAAGAGTTCTTGAGCTTATAGTAGATTTCAGGCCCAAAATGTAAAATAGCACAATTTTTTATTTAATAATAAGAATGTCCTGAGTTTTAGAGTGAAAGCACAGCTTACAGAAAAAAAAAAAAAAAAAAAAAACAGTTTGAAACGTTACCCTCACTCCATCCTGTGTTACTTCCTAAAGAGGGCATGGATTTATTTTTAACTTTTCACAGTACCTGGCACATAACAGATTCTCAATAAACGAATGAATGGATAAATTACCTTCAACATTGCCTAAATCTTTGTAGAAAGCTGTGCATCATTGTTACAGCTGCATATGGTTGAAGCTTAAAAAAAAAAAGAAAAGAAAAATCAATGACCAACAGTTGATTGAAGGCAACTGTATGATTTGCTTGGTTTCCCAATCTGTTTTCTAAACATGTAAACCATTCTGATAATAGTGTATTATGTCATTCTAAACGATATTATTTTCTATCTATACTCAGCTACACCAAACATTTGAAGGTATGTTTCCTTAAAGATTTTATGTTCATCAGTTTTGGGGGACTACATTTAAGTGCACCATGCAGCAGCTAATAGAATAACCATTCTCTACGCGTTTCATCAGAGGAAGTCATATCCCATTTGACATTGTTTCAGCACCAATAGCCTGCTGTTTTTAATCAAGTAATTGAATGGCAGCTAAGACTACAAGTGACATACCTCCTAGTCAGGAGTAGGCGCAGGTCTCAAAACCACACAGAAAGTAGAGCACCCTAACTTTTCCTCTAATTCAGACTTGGACTAACATGCTGCCTCTGTTCCATGTTAGTTTACTTCCTGTGAACATCTCACCTTCTTGGTTCAGTGTTTATTTTTTACATAAACCTGAGGAAAGTTTTATCTTGATGATAATCTCTTGAGTTGAAAAAGTCTGTCAAAGAATTTGAAATAAGATAGATAGATAGATAGATAGATAGATATACATACATATATATTTATAGTCAACCACACAGACCTATCAGTTGAAAGCTAATGAAGACAGGCTACCAATACTCTAAAATCTAAATGATTTTGCGATTGGATATTGATTTCATTTTCTCCAAATTTACTTCATGACAGAAAAGTTAAACTCTGCTGACATGATGAAAAGCTCTCTAAAGACTTTGAATATGTAAGTGCCATTAAAATAGGACTGTTATCTTTCTTGTCTTTCAAGGGACTATCTTCTTTTTATGTTTTGCATTTATACTGTTTGGGTTAACAACTCTTTAGTGTCCCCACAGGGCGGTAGAACACCTAGCAGACAGTATTGTAATCACTGTAGTAAGGTTTCTTTCTTTCATCTTAAAGATCAGCAGTTGGCCTGTATTTGAAATTGCATGGCATAATATTGGAGTCCATGTGCTTAGCCCAGAGTCTGACAGCCTAAGTAATGTGTGTTTTCCTCTGGATTTAATTCCTGACTCCAGGATTTCTCTAGCCATTCTTTCAGTGTAATGTCAATGATACCAAAACCTTCAAAGATTTCTTCAATGACTTCAAAGTTCCTATTTCAGAATGACTTCTCAAGCTATGTCTTATTCTCAGAGATGAGATCTAAGAACAGGCCTTCTTGAATTTTCCTCCAGCATCTCAAACTCAACTTCTTCAAACTGCATTTATGACTTTCCCTAACAAACTTATTCGTCCTTCTATATTCCTTAACTGAGTCAATGGCATCCTGGCCTGTTTTTCCCATTCTTTTCTTTCTTTTTTTCCCCCCTCCATTCTTCTAAGAAGAGATATATTGGATAATTTCTACTGTTCTCTCTACTTACACAGAGCATTATTCACCAAGTCAAATAATCTCTCCTTTCTTGCTATCTCTTGAATTTGATTCTTTCTGTCGTATGCTATGGGCTTGATTAGAATCCAGTAATTTCTTTTGAGAAAAACCTCCTAATTAATATCATTGTCTTTGTTCTGTTTTCTGTCCAGACCACCTTTTTAATCATGACAACATTATACCTCTTGAACACGAATAGAATTATGTTATGCCTTCTTCAAATATCTCTCCAATGGTTTCTTTTTTCCATCAGTATAAACAAAATTCCATCCTAATTATCCCCATAAACATTTGACCTCTGTCTACTGTCCAGTTTCATATTCTCATAAGCTGCTTCCTATGTTCCAGGAATATCAACCATCAAGTTTTTCCGAAGGTTGATATTTTCCCATGGGCTGTCCCCTCTCTCTAAGAACCGTCTCTTGGCCCATCCATCTGCCAAATTCATATTCATCCTCTTGTACATAGCACAGGAGTCCCCTTCATCAAGGAATATTCTCTGACTTATATCCTCAACCACCCCTCTATGGTCTCTTGAACATTCTTAGGATTTCTCTCTGCAGTGTTCTAATGAAAGCTTTGCTCTCCCCAGTATAGTCCTTATTGCATGGGGCCGTGATAGCTGATGTCTTTACCTGTTTTTCTATCTAAAGTATGAGTCCAAGAGTCTAGGGATTGTGTCTGGTTAATTTCTGTCTCATCAGTGCTTAGCATACCAAAGCTGGCATATGGTACAGGCTCAATTCACGATGAATAGATGGATATTATCCAAAATTCCTTTTCATCCATCTATCCATGCATCTATCCTTAGGGAATCAAATCCTGTAGGCTGAAGATTCATTGAATTGATAGGGGAGATAATGATTAGATAACACTTGAAGCATAATTTGAAGTCATATTATCCAGAAAGAAGAGAAACTACCTTAAAAGTGAAAGTAAGGATTTTTTTTTATTGTTTGTAGCATGGCCAATATGTATTTACACTCATATCAATATCTATATCCATATCTATATCTATATGACACACCATATTAGTAATAGTCTACAATAGGATAAGATAAGACAGAAATAGAACAATGACTCTGGTGTTCAGGACATGTTTTAGACAAAACAGACTTTCTTATCCTTCATAGGGTGAAACCAGTCTCTCAACACATAGTGTTAAATTTTTTTGTGAACCTGAACCATGAGGGATTCAACTAACTATAGCCAAATTTGATGCTTTTGAGATCTAACAGTATCATAAGAGTAGGACTATCGACTTTCTGGTTCAGAAAATTAGGTTCTTTTATATGTAACCCTCTGGGCATCGTGCCTATTTCCCCGTAAGTTTGTGTATAATTTTTCCCATTATCACCCCCTAGGTCTCTTTCACCATCACCACTTTCCAGGCATCTACCATCCACTGAATAGCCATGTTTCTGATTATCTTTTCCCAAATGTATTAGCTTGCATTATTTAAGGCTAAATCTCTTTTTATTATTTCCTGCTCATATTTCTAAACTCCTTAAGTCCATTTGTATGATTCTTTTGTCTTCACAGATGTCCACAGTTCCTCCCAATTTAGTATCATCAGCAAATTTAATTAATGCTCTGTTTACCTCTCTTTCTAATGAAACCAGTCCCCTGTTTCATTTCATCATACAAAGTAAAAATATATTGGCAATAAAACAGTCCGAAGAAATGTTCTCTCACCGTAGGAGGGGAAGTTCAGGATACAGCAAAGAACCGTGTGGTGAGGAGTGGACAGGGCAGCGGGGTGGTGAGCTAGTTTGCTATTGCCCTAAAGCAAAACCTTTTTCACAGCAACCACATTTGGCAGATTGCTGAGTTGGTGCTGGTGTGTGTGTGTGTGTGTTCTGAAAGGTAACTATATTACCCTAACTGAGGGCTTTTTACTAAAGATATATTTATTGATACATGAAAAACATATTTAAAACTATATATACAAATACAAGTACAAGCTGGTAACATTTAATCCATAGTGAAGCTACAAACCTAGATATGGATACATATATCTGAATATATAAAGACTCACAACCATTTTCCTTTGTCTTTGTCTAACATTCACTACTGTCTTTTTATCTTAGTTTTTAATTTGATAAATGGTTTAGATCCAAATTACCCATTATTTGTTAAACATTTTCAAATAGTGAATTTGAGTTCCATATTTAAACCATTGGGTTTAAATCGGATTCCTTTTAAAGTTAGACTTATAGAATAAAGAGAATTTTTATTCAGTTGTATTCAATAGACAAATGTCAGTAAAAGAAATATTTTAACCTCTAGAATTTATAGGCTAGAAAGGTGAGCTTCATCACAGGAAGAGGTTTTAACTTGTCAACACCGAAGTGAGCAAGTTTATGTTGAAGGTATTATACCATTAGTCTTTAAAGATGTAGCCATACAGATATGGGTGATTTACATAAGAAAAACAAAGACAACATTTAGTAAAAACCCACTATGTGCTACACACAATGCTAGTACTTTCCAACATGAGCCAATACTATACACTTAAAACCCATGTTACTTACTACCTGATATTCCATAGACTATTCCAAAGTCCAGTAAAATTTCAGAAGTTTTTGCCATGTTGCACATGAAAAGCCAATCTTTGAAATATGAATCAATTAGTATAAATCTATTGACTCGACTCTAGAGGGAAGAAAAAAAAACAAAACAACCTTTCAGGTTTATGCTCTGATTAGGACGGACAGATGGTAGACCAACATCTCTATTGGTATGTATAGAAGGCAATGCACGCTCTCAAGTGTTGAGATGAAGGCTGATATATACTTTACATATAGCACAAGGTCACCAAAGATGTTATCACCAAGAGATGACGGTAACAAAATAGTGACTGGGAATACTGTTAAGTAGTCACAGCCTCATATTGTTTTTCTAGTGAGAAAAATCTGATGCATAATGCATTCTTATGCGAGAATTTTCTCAGATGCCAGGACTTTACAGGCATAACTTTCATAAGCTTTAATGGGAGTTTCCTGCCAGCACCTGTTACAGTATGGAGTTCTTACTTTTCACACATAATCCAAGACTGGCTTGGAACACTGACTTGGAAAAACTAATATAGTGAAACCTTCTTATAATGTTTCCTCACATATAATGTTCATCTTTTAATTCTTGGTCTGATATATGTATGTACATGTTTTCCTTTCAAATTCTTTTCCCACCAGAAAGGCTTTTTTTTTTCGCAAGCTTTTTATGGGTAAGAGCAGAATATATATTTTAACTGGGTAAACTACTAGAAAAGATACATAAGGGGGAAATTTATTAGGATAGAAATTAAACTAATGTTAAAAATCAATTCTTCCTAGCTGGAAATAGTTCTAGAAACACTTTGGATTCCCAAGGAGCTGGTAGAAACAATTAGAGTGCCGTGTGCAAAAAACAATCACCATAGATCCAAAACAAGGATCACAAGTCAAAATAATATAGTTTGGCCATATTTTCCTGTGTCTTGACAGAATGAAATATGGGAAACTCTAATATTTAAAATAATATTGCGTTTAACCCTGTAGATAAATCGGTAGGGTAATATTTTGTATAAAGGAGAGTTAAAAAGAACTCTTAACATTTCATATTTTTATAACTAACTGCCACAAACTGTATTACCAAAACAAAGAAAAAATTAGTATATCTGTTGCACTAAAACTGTTGGAGATGGCAAATATATGCCGTTTTATGAACAATAATTTTCCTTTAAAGGTATTTGCAGTCTCCTCTTGTTTACTATTTCTAACATTCATGCCATATAAGAGTGAAAGCAGAACTTTCTACTCAAAATCCTGAATCATTTATTGTCTTTGTCCCATTTGACAGCATGGTGGGCAGAGGAAATGGTTTTTATTTGTTAAACATTTTCAAATAGTGAATTTGAGTTCCATATTTATAACAGGATATTATAGTTAATGTTGATAGGTTGAGTTAAAGTTGGAAGGAGTCTGAAATCCTGATACCATTAAAAGACAATTACAAACCTGTGAGTGAAATTTGTCACACGGGAGAAACATGGGTAGGAACAAGGACAACTTCAGGACAGATCAGGATGTATTTTGGGTTCTCATTTGCTCCCTTCTTTTTCTTTGCTAGATTGTTACATTACTCTATAAAGTCCCCTTGAGCACTGTGTCTGACCTCCAACACACTCCTGGCAAACCTGCCTCAGGAATATCATTTATCCCTTAACCCGAAGTTCAGACATCCTTAAAACTCTTTCGAGTGCTACCTTGAGTAGGTTGTTTTAAGAGGTACCAACGATTTAGCATTAAATGTCTTTGTCTCCTACTAGAGTCTTTTCCAAGCACCAGGGAAGAAGGGTTTTATTCTGCTTTGTTCTTTTTGATAAGGCAAAGAAAGGTAAAGGGAGTTGTACTGACACCTGTTTAAGGCATGCTATAGTTCCCAAGCTTAGTATCTTCCTCCTCTCTAAATGTTTTGCTTGTAGCATACTTTGTTCTAAATTTGGGCAAAATAAGGTCATTATTTTCTTTTGATATTATGGCCATGAATTAATAGAAGTGCATTTGTTTCTGGGTCTAATAGTCTTTGTTAGGGTTTGTTTGAAAACTTGAGAGTAGACTGGGAATCTGGAACCTCATGAGGCCGTCATCATTCAGGGCAGTTTTTCTCCTGCTTATGAGTCTTAGACTGAGTTACTTGGGGAGACTTAAAGTCACTACAGGGTTGAGAGGTTTTTGATGGAGCCAGTGGTCTAAAACAGGCAGCTCCACACACAGCGCAGGTGCAGGAGAACGACACGGTGGGAGGAGTCTCCAAGACCGTTTTCTGCAAGCATGGTGCCGAAAGAAGAAAGGCCTGATTTGCAGAGATCTCATGATTCCAAGGACAAACAATGTATGTCTTCACAAAGTTTCAAACTGTAGAGCAAATTCCCCTATGGATTTATATAAACTCAGCTCTGAACCTCAGTTTAGAGCATTATACTCACTTATGTGAAAAAAATCATTGTATAAGTTGTCTGAAGAAAGATAATTTATTACACTTTTCACATGATAGAAAATTGTGCTAATAAGAGTAAATTATGTTTTTTTTTTAAAAGACTTTATTTATTTATTTGACAGAGAGAGATCACAAGTAGGCAGAGAGGCAGGCAGAGAGAGAGAGAGGAGGAAACAGGCTCCCTGCTGAGCAGAGAGCCCGATGCCGGACTCGATCCCAGGACCCTGAGATCATGACCTGAGCCGAAGGCAGCGGCTTAACCCACTGAGCCACCCAGGCGCCCAAGAGTAAATTGTACCTTCTTTAAATATAGTAAGGTATTTCTTACCATTTCCCTGTATCCTGATACATCTGAAAATAGAAAATCCAGGCAGAGTAAACATTTGGATAGTGACAACTACCTTGGATTAACTTGAAACCAATAGAGGACACCCACTTCCCCTTTCTGTTTCTTTCCCGTTGTGTATCACACTTGCGCTCTTATCCTCTATCTTTGCCTGTCCCATACCCTACACAAGTGAAGTCTTGTTGTACTTTCTCTCCCTGTAGCTGAAGTCTGCTGTCAGGACAACACCGAATAGATTAATCTGCACTAAAGTGCACGTGATCAGTGAGGTTTGACATGCAATCCTTCCAAGGGATTTGAAGACAAAGGAATAAAATTCTAATTGCACAATTTTAGACAAAAGCAAAATTGTATAAAAATTATCACTTTAGGACAGAGCTTTTATCCCAAAACTTCTGAAAAGATACCATAAATATAGCCTCTGTAATTAATGTTCAGACTAACGTTGGGGACCGATGGGTATAAAGTCCAGGTCTCCAAATGGACATCTTTCATTTCTAACTTCTGCAGCACTTCAAGAGTCAGCTAGAGTGAATCATCATGGATTTTCTAAAATTCTTAAGATTCAAAATCTGCCAGCCCTTAGGGAAAATGGGGAAATTGAGACACTATTTAAATTTCATACAATGGAAAACATGAGATATATTTGTAACTTGGCTTCTTACCATTTAGAAAATTACATCTATGGGATAGACACTCAATAAATATTATATTAATGAACATGAACATATGTAGCACATCTTAGTTTAATATACCTTCTTTCTGTAACAACAGATCAGAAAGAAATGATAGATGCTAAATATGCATATACACCCAGAAATAGTTCAATAAGACGTTTTATGTAGAGTTCTGTGACAAAATCCTCCAGAAGCAGGAAATCTGGTTTGTATTACACCAGATGAGTTTAAGTAAGGAAACAATTGGTATTGGAATGTCTTTTTTTAAGTCAACAAGTAATGTTTTGAGTACCTGGAGTGTGTGCAATGCTTTACTCGATGGTTAACAGCCCTCAAGTAGTAAAGAATAAAGCTGAGGAGGTAGGTCTCTCCTGTACTACCAAAAGGACTTGCCTTACCTCTCTTCTTATGGAGTGATGATTGAAGTTAAAAAGCCAAACCCAGTGCTAACTTTGGGTCTTAATCTCTGCATTTCTTTTTGCACAAGACCTGCTATCATGAATTGACAATGCTACATATTGTCCAACGATAGTTAGAGCTTCTAATTAGGGGAAGGGATTATGTCTTTTTGGCTCCATCTCAGAAACCTTGTATTTGTATTTTCAGACCTGCATGTGATTTGTCTAATACTAGAATAGTTTGTAAAATACTTTAATTTTGAAATTTCTACTGTGTCTCATAAAGATTTGGAATCTGATATCATGGGTCTTAAAGCATGTTTCAGATAAATTAGAGATACGCAATAGTACATTCAAGGATACTCAAGGATAGTAAATACTCAATAACTATACTCTACTCAATAGTTTTATCTCTCAATCTCTTTCAAATGAGCTTATAGGAATATAAACCCATACTGTAACAAAGAAATGTAATCTATGGCATGATATTTTGGTAATGAAATAACTATCATTATTGTTTTTGTTTATATAACATACATAGTCTTCATATGCATATATGTATACATATGCACACATACAAAATAGTCAGAAATACATAAAATAATAAAGAAAACCAGAATCATTTTTATAATCCCACCATACACAGATAATTACTATTAATAGGGTAATGCATAATGTATATATAATATATATACCAGATAGTTATATATAGTGGACTGCCTAATATATATGTATTATATCTAACATTTTGCATAACTGTTTGATGATATAATGTAAAAACTGAATATATATCATAGTGTTGTTTCCTTTTAAACTTGGCTATAGAGCACATACTAACCTGAGTGTATTGCTCAGATGTGTTGCATGTGGGAAGATATTAGAGATTGCAAGTGCCATTGTTACTAACTCATCGATCTCTGTGCAGGATTTACCACTAGTGCCTCAGAACAATACTAGCACTATAGCTCTGTAATATCTGGACCCTGTACTCAGTCCATTGCTGTAACTCCAGTGCCTACCACACTTTTGCCGTATAATAAGTGCTTAGTCAATGTGTTAAGTGGTATGCAAAGTTGGAGTTCACCAACTCAAGGTCTTTCTATCCAGACTATATTGGAATTTTCCTTTCCCTCTGTTGAACGATAATTTAGCACAGGTCCATTGGCCAAAAAGGGAAGATTGTGTGCTAGCTGTATCTCTCTGTTTAGCAGAAGTATTAACAATACCGACATGATACTCTCTCCTGTATTAGCAAAAAGAAAATGATAATCTTATATTTCCTGAGAAAAGGAAGTTTAGTCTTTTTAGTCTTACGACCAGGAGCATCTTCTTTAAGTAGAGAGGAGTCTAATGGCACCAGAATTTCTCACAAGTTTGTCCGTGATCTAAATAGGACTTCGATAGTAGATATACTCAAACACGTTTATAGTATATTTTGCCTTTGTGTCTGGAATTCTGCTTCCCTACCCCACTTTAGAAGCAGCAGCCAGAAGGGCTCTCTCTCACCTGAATGCTTAGCAGAAGCAAACCATCAAAACCCTCCAGGAAGTGGCTAGCTAAAGGGTCTGAATTAGAGGCACCTCCCCAAAGAAGATCAAAAGTTATGCTCCACCAACACAGAGACACTGAGAAATGGTTGAATGTGTTCTAAATTAAACTGCCCTGGTGGTGAGCAGAGATCTGCCAAAATCTTTCAATTAATCACTTTTACCTTCAGGGCAGAGTTAGGCTGAGAGTATTTCAATAGGTTTTTATTGGAACAGGGTTATTTCAGATATTAAACTATGTTGCACAAAGTAAAAATAATGTTATTTTTAAGTTGCTACTCTTGTTAAATAAAAGTTGGCAAGCAGTCTTGGGGTCTGTATTGTGTCTGTGTACTTGTGTATGTGTGTGGCTTTTTTCTGTGCCATAAGCCTCATTGATTTAAAAAAGTGAACAGCAATGAATTAGGTGGTAAACATATTCATACAATCATTTTCATTAATAATATGTTATAAATAATAGAAGAAAGGTTTTAAGTGTATAATTCTGTGCGACACAATTGAGATATTTTTTTCCTACATCTTCAGCAGTAAGTTAATTAGAATCACCTGCATTTCCTTGGGTGGACACCAAATGGATTGCAAACAAAAACAGATTAAAATAGCTGCTGGAGCTCATGGCATACAGATGACAAGATTCACAAAAAGGACAACGAGGCACTGAAAATGTTCGCTTTTCAAACAATTTTAGAGGAAATTTAGCTCTTGCAACTTCTCAGTAAAAGCTGCTTGTAAGTGTTTTACTGAAAGACTAGAACAGCTTTGTTTCTGATCCCTTGATGAGTGAGAGAAATGTTTAAGAAAGATCACTTTACAGAGAGATTCAGGCTGAAATGCGATGACTGTGATTCAAGCCAAGCCAAAAATTACAGTTCAGAATGAAAGGGGAGGGACGTGGTTTGGGAATCCATTTTCCCACATTCCTGAATCTCAATCATCCCCGCCAATGTTTTAAAAAAAGTCCAATGGAAAACAATGAGGTCACTTTGTTTAGATGTTTAAAAAAAAAAAAAAAAAAGAGGTGGGGGATTGAAAAGAATGAGAGCAAATATATAAATTTTAAATTATCTATTTCAAGTGTAATAGGATTAAAGACTAGATTTTATGTAACTCTGATGACTTCATCACCAAAGGAACCATTTTTCAGTGTTTTCTTCTTGTTTGTGTTGGTAAGCTTTTTAGTGCATGCCACTAACTTATGGAAAAGTTTGTAGCTAAAATTGTTGAAAGAAAAAGCATGCATGGGCATAGTCTACAAATCATTCCTTCCTAAGCTCCAAGCTTTCCTTAGGAATAGCATCTTCAGGAAGCTCGTTTTCTTTCATTAAGCCTGCTCTACCTATCCCACAGTGGTGGTCACCCATGGCTCTTTAAATTCACCTTAGGCTAATGCATTTGCTTGCAAACTACCAGATGATAATGGCTGACCAAATTAGTCTGTTCTTATTACTTCTATTTATTTTAAAGAAACACTCTGAACAAGTCACAATACCAAATTTACATCAGCACAATCACTGCAGAACAATAACAATGGAACTCAAACATAAAAGAAACTCAGAGTATGAGATGCAATGAACCAAACACAACCTTCCACTTCCATATCTTCCAGATACATGAAGTTTTTCCTCAAGATGAGAGCTCTCACTTAATCATAATCAGAATCATTGGCCAATATTTGTCTGTAAGACTAAGAAAAGAGAGAGAGAGAAAGTAAAGAAAAGAAAAAAACATGTAAGAGAATTTATCAAAGACTATTTCCAGGTACTTGACTTTCCACTTTGCAGAATTCATTTCAGTTCTTTACCTTTTGTCCTGTCAAATCAAGGACATTGGGTTTCCTATTCACAGGCGGATTCAAGGTCTCTTAGAGATCCTTTTTACCTTGAGATACTTTGAGATACCTTGAGAATGAGTCTAACATCGATATAATTCTATAAACCATATTTGTATCTATATCCTACAGTCTTCATATTGTTAGGTCTCAAATTCATGGCTGGGTTTAGACAGATATGGAAGGATCATCGTTAAGACATGAGGAGCCACACATGGGATGCCATCTTTAGGCTCTCATTTCATTTTACTCAGGTCTTAAGGAGGGTATACAAATGACTTTCACCCATATCACACTGGTATGTTGTAACTTCTTTTCCTTTTGTTTTTATCCTTATTTGCCTATCAATTAGTAGTCTGTACATTTAAAAGCATGATTTTAAAGGTAATTGGCTCAGTGGTATGTCTAAATGGAATATGAGCTGAATGAAATGTACGGAGGTTATATGCAAAAATAAGCCCAATACATAAAAAGAATTGCAGTGAGTGGAAACCAGGAGCTAGCCCTCAGTACTGATGCGAGTTTTCACAGGACTTTTTGTGAACTGCTCTCACTTTTCTGGACTCTGATGGTATGGATAAGCATCTCCAATTCTGAAACAGTTAGTGAAATATACGATAAGAACTAAGGAGAAATGTAAGGAGAAGATTCTAAGAGTGACAAAGGACAGCGCACATTGAGGAGATTTGCATATTAAGGAGGATGGCTTTTGTGTCTCTGGTAACATTTAAAGAATTTGGTGTGATTCTCCTATACCTCTCAAAGTGTCCAATGTCCGACTTAAAGGAAACTAGACAGATGGGAAACTGATTCAATAAAGGGTTTTCCAATTCTTTTCTAACAGTGTAACTCTATACAAGAATAATAATAATAATATTTAATAATAGTAGGGGCACCTTGGTAGCTCAGTTGGTTGAGTGCCAGACTCTTGGTTTCTGCTCAGGTCATGGTCTCGGGTTGTGGGAGGTGGGGCTTTGAGCTCAGCTCCAGGCTGGCTTGAGAGTCTCTCTCTCCCTGTGCCCCTCACCCTGCTTGTGCTCTCTAAATACATACATACATATGCAAAATCTTCAAAAATAATAAGATGAATACTTAAAAGTTAAGAAAGTCAGCCATCTGCCACCCCCATCCACAAATACTAGTGCATAGATCTTTTCAAGATATAAATGGTACAATACAGGACCACCAAGAAACACAAGAAGTAATGCTCTTAACACGGGATATTTTGTCCTTTTCCTCTCCCAATTTTAGTTTATCTTCTCAGATGCTCAAATAGGACAAAACTGGTTAAGAGGTCAGGCCTAGGCAAATAGCAAATATGAATGAATGAATGATAAATACACATGTAACTCTTTTTGTCTAGCATCCTAAACAATATTATTTCCTATAACACCTTAAACAGATATGAGTTTCACGGGGGGTGGAGGAGGGAGACATGGGAGAGTAGAATTTGATAATGATCCTAACTACATAATTGTTCAATGACTAGTCCTTGAAGAAAAGCCAACATCTCTCCTTCTGCTCCAAAATTCTATGTTTGATAACATTTTGTCCGTAGTACCATATATTATTTACTCTGTGCTTTTAACTTTAAGACATTAATTTAAATCTGGAATTTAGTCCTTATCTAAAACACTAGCTATATAAACAATATGAAATAATGTCACATTTATCAACATCACAGGTCATAAACAGTTTTCTCAGAAATAAAAAAGCACCCTTCTCTTAGTGACCTCTTTTTTCACTCTACCATTTCTTAAAAAAATTTAGCAACAAATATGTATCTCTTTCATATCTTTAGAGGGCTAAAATTCTTCTTTTCCCTATGAGTCTACCACAAAATGTCTGCTAGATGAAAAACTCATTTCATTCAGACATAAGTCATTGAAAAGACTATTACCCAAATCAATCAAACAAATATAGTTAAGGAAAGCTAAAGATAATGTATAGAATTGTCAAATCACTATGTGGGGTACCTGAAACTAATACAACATTATATATCAACTATACTTCAATAATCAAAATTAAACTAATTGAAAGTAGATGTTTTGTCAGATTAAAAAGAAAAACTTACTGTGACAATTGTCTCTATAAGATTTTATAGCAGAGATAACAAGGAGGGTAGGAAAAAATATCAAAATGAGATGAAAATGTGAAAGAAAGGGCTCATGAAACAAATGGAAGAGAAAAAAATAAATCACAGTAATAAGGGAACCTGTGAGAAATCGTAAGTGATAATATAATAAATATGAAAAAGGACAGGAGTTGGAGAAATAAAAGAAAATGAGGGGTCTACTTATCCTAGGCCCCATAGTAATGTGTTTTCCCCACATTAGAATTAGAGACACATGAGTATTTCAAATGTTCCTAATGTAATCCCAGGTCATTTATATCCCATATGCCAACAGAGAAAATTATTACACAGCAGTTATTTTCACAATCAAATGAAACTTTAGTATTCAACTTTAAAAAGTCCATCTTTACAAACAATGCAAAGCCCTATTCAAGCTGGCATACTGAAAAAAAAAGTCTGATACTTCTTCCTCAAAAAAAACCGATGAAATAATAGAAAAGATATGCTGAAAAAGAAAGAAAATAATAATGGTGCTGAAAACAGAAAAGGTGCCACCATCCAACCAGAAATAGAAATTCCAGGAAGACAGAAAGCAGATGGGATCAAACAAGTGGAGAAATTAGACCAGAAGAAACACCATCCCCAGACAGAGTAATTAGGCACAATTCTTTCCAGGGATGTTCTAGAGAATATCCAAACTTGGAGTTGAATAAAAAGAATAGAAATTGGCAAGAGGATAATAAATAAATAATTCAGTAAACATCAGACCTAATATCTGGGAGACCTGGGCCCCTCTCCCTGTATCCTCTACCAAGCAATCACCTGCAGCAGCTGCCGGAGCCTGAGAATAAGTTCTACAAGGACAGAGGAGAGATAACAAAGAAAGAAGGCCATGGAGAATAAGGTAACTCAAGTCCTCTCTATATAATAGACACAGAGTTAGAGAGCTTTGCCCAGGAACAAAACGGCGCAAGTATTCCTTATCCAAAATAAGGTCCTCCCTCCCTTGATAGCTGAAGAACTACTAGCTTACTTCTACTCACCCCTTCGTTCTACAGGAAACCTTCATTCAGTCTGCCCATGTGAGATTGAAGCCAATGGAGGAGAAAAGAGATGTGAGCAAACAAAAAATACCCACAACCCACCATATATTGTAATTAATTTGCTCTTTCAATCTTAAGGGCAATCAGATATTGGAACAACATTCATCTTAAAGTAGTTTTAGATGGAAAAGAAATAATAAAGGATCAATCAAGAAAACAATATAAAAAATTTTCTGACTGAAAGGGCCTAGATGTAGACACATCAGAGCAAAATTTTACTTGTACAAGTTTAAAGAGAAAAATCTTTAAAAAAAAATCTTGAAAGGCAAAGCAATTGACCTACAAAGCATCAATGATCAATTTAATAAAAAACATAACAGCAGAGATACTAGAAGATAATGAAAGATTTTTTTTGAAGTTAGAAAAGTAAAAGTTTATAAATCTCCAAGTTTATGAAATCCAAGAGAAAGTAATAGTGGAACACAAATAGTTCCCTGTGACCTCAAGCTGCACTATCCAATTTGGTAGTCACAAAGTTACATTATTTAAAATTAAGTAAAACAAAAATTCCATTGTACTAAACACATTTCAAGCACTCAGTAGTCAGCCAAATGTGGTCAGTGGCAACTGGTTTGGACATGTAGATAAAACAGGTAGAGGGAATATTTCCATTGTCGCAGAAAGTTCTTTTGGGCACTGCTTAATTTGAGGAAAGGAAGGAACTTGCAAAAAAAGGGTACATATCAGGCCTTTTGGGAGAACAACTTTGTGAAGCAAAATTTTAGTGTTGAACCCAATTACTCTTCCTCCTCCTCCTCCTCTTCTTCTTCTTCTTCTTCTTCTTCTTCTTCTTCTTCTTCTTCTTCTTCTTCTTCTTTTAGTGGTAGTTAATACCGAATTATAGGTAAGTCACAAAATATAAATAATAAAATAAAATAATCTAAACTCTGAGAACACAAGCAATAATGTAAAGGATAAATTTGGGACCATGAGGGAGAGAAGGGGAAGGAAGGGGAAATGCACTAAGTTTCTTATTTTTCTATAGCACAGTGGTAATTTGATCTAAGAAATAGAAATAGGCCAGTCCAGAGAGATTACATAAAAACTATGCACTAGACTCATTATCTTTTATAATAGGGAGTCAAGAAATACCACTCAAAGTTAAATTAATAAACAGAAATATGACACATTAACATAAAAGGAGTAACAACAAAAAGAACTAAAACTGAGTTGTTAGCAATAACTATCTTTGGATAGCAGAATGGGGTAGATATAATATTTTTGTATATTTTGTGTGCTTTAATTTTCAATTTTGCCTGAGAAGTATATTTGCCTCTATAGTGAAAAAAATCTACTCATAATGGCTATTATAAAATCATAAAGTTAACATGTAGAAAAATATTATTGTTTGACAATCAGAATTGTGTCAACTATTTCCTAAGCTATTTTCTTGAATGATGGATATCTCACAAGAAGTTATTAATAGTCAAATAAAGCCGGTAAATAGATGCAGCATAAATACCAGCCATTGAGACAGAGCAAGAATTAAATTTAGAGTTTCAGATTATATCCTATTCTCTCAGTCATTGAATTTAAAGTGTGAGAACAAATAAGTTGGCGATAGAAGGTTGGAGATAATTTAGGGGCGGAGGAATAGGTCAGAAAGGCGCACTAACTTCCCCTCATGTTCAGCTCTGAACTTGAGTAGGACCTTCAGAAAGACTGAGAAAGAAATGTGCAGCTCTTTGGGTGCATACTGGGTGTTCCCATGCTCATCGGTTTTGGCCAGAGGGGAAAGCCAGAAGACCGAAGAATTGCAAGAATGACTCTTCTTGTGGTAGCTCTGGCCTCCCAGGAATTAGGAAGTGCCATAAATCTCAGGAGAGGGGCTGTTTGCATAAAATTCCCAGCCCACAATTCAGACTCCAGGGGTTCAGATGCATTTTGTTATGTTCCAGAAAAACAAGCGAGCTTTTGGGGCACACCTCTCAACCAGGCTCAAATTCTCCATCTTCGTGGTTTGCCCATCATTCAAGCTACCAAAAATGCTACCTAATACGCAGTTTGCAACTATTTTTAACAGGCTCATCTGCATTGTTAAAAACTGCCTGTATTTTGGCAGATAAGCCAGTCAACTCTGGAAACAGTGCTGGTCTCTTAGATTTCTTTTTGGAAAGTGTCTAAGATTTATAGTGGGAATTACTCATGACAGCTGCATTCTTTCCACTGGGTTTAGACCACCATTTGGTCTAATAACTCCTAATTGTGTGCCTATCCTACTCTAAGCTTCTTCAGAAGAAAAGGTGGTGGGAGGGGGGATAGAGTAGGGGAGAGAGACTTCTGTAAGTTTCCTATAGCAATACCCAGTGATTTCTGTCAATGGTAAACACTATTTTGAAACCTAAGAAGGTCAACTGATGATGAACAAATAAATGACCTTTCAGTGAACATGGATTTCTTCAGAGAATTTTTCATTACTGCCATTAATGCCAGTTTGATTGAAAAAAAAAAAAAAGGAGAATGACAGTTTCAGTTTCACCATGTTCCCAAATTATTTTTAGCATAACAAGAAAAGTTCTTGTCAGCATCCAGTCATGGTATTTTCTTGAAAAAAGTACCTTTCAAAGTGATTTCTCTCCAAACTTCACCAAAGCACAACATGGGTACCTTGAAGACATTGCACATTTAAAAATCATACGAGGTCTAATTATATTTCCAAAATAAGTAGTTTGAAATCCAGCAAGGATAATGTGGTCATGAAAAGGATGTCCAAATCCACCAATTTACATTGGTTTGGCTTGGCATAACTTTCAAAGTTCTTGGAGCAAAGAGAGGATGGCACGTGAATCACTGCAATTTAGGTCATAATTCCTAGGACTTTGGGTTTGCCACTCTGTGAGGCATTCGGGGGAAAACTAATCAACTTCAAGACTGTACCTATATAATTTATCACTGCTAAGATTCCCTGATATGTTCCAGATTATTTTGCAAAATGTAATACCCTCCTTTTTAATATGTACTTTGTCATTTTCACTCTATTTATGTAATTTAAAAAGTATGATAGCAGGGGAGCATGAGCCGTTTGAAGCAGGAGCCACTAATGCCAGGGACGGTTATCCTTCACAAGATATATGGTGTTGATATCTCTGAATCTAAAGGGCTTGGAAGTTGTGTCAAGTTAGATTCAAATTGCATCTAATATGTTTTGCTTTACTCCCTCTTACTTTCTGGTTTCTATCTTAAGCCACAAAGCAGTTTCTCTGCTGTGACTTAGTTCTATAACCACAGTGGTGGCACTGGTCTGAGTTACACTCCCTGTCTCCATCCCCAGCCCTCCCTCCTTTTATCCCAGAAGAAAATTGGGTTATTAATTTAGGATGAGGCCGCTTTGTTTAAACAGTATAGTGTTTTCCAATTGCTCAAGCGTAATATATCCAGCCCATACTGGTCTTTCAAATGTTTTTGATTACCCAACTTAAAAAAAAAAAGAAAGAAAGAAAGAAAGAAAAAAACCCTCTACTGAAATTTATGAAACACCAAGGGGGGGTTACTTCTCATGTAGTAACTTTAAATTTCTAGAAAAGGAAAAAAAATCTTGTGGACCCTGAGTAATTTCAGTAATTAAACTTCAGTTTACAGCTCTAGACAACCTATGCATTTCCAATAACATATAAAATAATTAGAAAAAAGTCCCAGGTTCAAAATAGAAGTGTGCTTGATTTTCTACCTTAAATAAAGAGCTGTGCAGATAAAGTAAAACTTAAGTAAGGTCCTTATTTGCAACAAAAATTCATCGACATCCAAGAAACATCATTTACTATTCACCTCTGATAAGGGTCTAATTAGCAAAACAAAAATTGATCCTAAAAAGAATTATATAGTAAATTTTCTTGTTTATATTGTAATAGATTATAAGCAACATTCCACCTTGAATTGTTATTTTAAATTGGGCTACTTTAACCAATTCTATAAATAGCTTATGAAGATTTCTCACTTGGGGAATGTTGGTCTGCCTAGTGCATCAATGTTTCTATTTACTAAAATATTCTTTTTCTTAAATTCTTTCAAAGAAATTGATAACTCATGGGAAAATACCAGACCACTTTCAACTCGTGAAATTTTGTCTGTTTGTGGTGGCAAGCAAGATGACATTATCCACCAATTATGGTTTTGAATGACCTTTCTTTCATTCCAATTCCAAAATTATTACCAAACGCCCCAAACTTGCCACCAGAAAAATTTTTGTGCAGATAATAAGGAGAGCCACTGAAGGTAATTTTAAAGAATTCCCCAAAATATGTTTTCTAAGAGCTACATGTTCAAAAAAATTTAAATATAACCCCAAGAGGGAGTACTTTGAAAGGGACATAATTAGTTGAAAGCGTTAATATTTTTAAAATCTATTTATTTTAAATAGATTTTAAATAAATCTATTTATTTTAAATAAATTTTAAATAAATCTATTTTGTTTTAAATTAAATCTATTTTATTTAAATAAAATAAAATTAAATTAAATTAAATCTATTTTATTTAAATAAAATCTATTTATTTTAAATTTTAAATTATTTAAAATTTTACAGGTTAAATCTACCTACTAAACACTAGCTAATGACAAAGCAAAGAAAGCAATGAGTAACAGATTATAAAGTTCTGGGTATATTTGTATAAACTGAAGACCAAAATAGTCACATACTACAACTAGGAGTTAAATGTTAAAAAAATTTTTAATTAGGGTTATTGTTATATTTCAGTTGTCAAGTGCACATTGTACTTACAAGCAAACACACTGGGGTAACTTCTGATTAATGGAGCTATTTTGTGCATTAGGAAGAAATAATATATGTGATTTTTATAAATGTGTCTTATACACACACACACTCTTAGGTGTCCAGCCCCATCGTAATTCCTCATAAATTCATAATTCTCATGAAGGGACAGAGAGAGTGGTTTATTGTTAGATTATTTTAGAACTACAAAACTTAAACCAATTAACATTTGCTAACAACTCTTCCCTTTTATTGATATTATTCCTAATTTCTCTATAGTTTTTCACATGGAAGGGTAAAAATCATGAAGATGAATAAGTGGGCAGAGAGATTTATAGCAGAGGGGAAATGCTTTGTATCATTCTATAATGATGGATATATGTCATTATGCTTTTATCCAAAACCATAGAATGTACAACACCAAGATGGACCATAATGCAACAATAAACATTGATTATGATGTATCAGTGTAGGCTCCTCAATTGTAAAAATGTATCACTCTAGCGGGTGCTGCTGATAATTGGGAAAGCTATGCCTCTGTGAGGGACAGGGAGCATATGGGAAATCTCTGTACCTTCCCTTCAATTTTGCTATAAACTAAAAAATGCTCTTTAAAAGAGTATTAAAAAACAATGAATGATTGTTTTGACTTTTATCATCAGTGCCAATGTTGCAAGTTATGTTATTCCACCCTAAACTCTTGATGAAATATTTTGCACGATGGCAGAAAGGTTCCTACTATAAAAAGAGATCATTTCATGTCAGTTAAGAGCTTTACAAAGCCCTTATTCCATTATATTATGGCAATAATTTCTACCGTCTTATTTAACACTTATGACTGAGAATTACAATGTTTAATCATGGTTCTATGCCATTTCCCAAGAGAAACAGCTAAAATAGTTGGGTGGTAGCCTCATCCCCGGGCTCTCTGAGGGCCTGGAAACATCAAGAAACATACACTCTTGACATTAAAATTATGTTATTCACATACTTTAAGAACAATAACAGTGTTTCAGTAAGTGTTTCTCTTTCTATTTTCCTGTTTCCTCATTTTTCGATAATTTGGTCATGGAAATAACTAGATGCTATAAATAAATGTGTGGAAAACAAATGTTGAGTATCCAAATCCACTGCCAGGATATGTTATTCTGAATTATAGATGACTAGTTTTAAAATACTCTGAAACTAATTTCAGCATTTTGTCAAAGGTTTTTTTCCTTTATTATCCCTCCATAATAGAGTACCCCCATTACCTGTAATATCCCAGAGATTATTAAACTAGTTACATACAACTGGAATAGAATTTTCTTCTGTAATTTAAAAGAGTTTGACCAATGCATGTTATGCTATAGGATTATAAGAAAAAGGGAAGGGAACTGAATGCGATGGGATGGCACAGGATAGGACAGAGTAGAATGGAATAGAATAGAATAGAATAGAATAGAATAGAATAGAATAGAATAGAATAAGAAAGGAAGGTGGGGAGGGAAGGAGGAAAAAAGGAAGGAAGATTCTATAAATCACTTGGGTTATTTTCTGTCCAGGAAGGGGCAGTCATATATATCTGAAGGTTCTTCTCCTACCTACCACCAGTTTAATTCCTGTGTTTTCCTTAGGACTGAATCTTAACTATATGAGTAACATAACTATAGTGTAAAATCCAATGCTATCTATTACTCTTCTATGATTCAACTAGATTCAAATTTGTTGATGATTGGCTGTGACTGAACTTTATTATTAATTTGTTGAATTTGAATTATTGAAGATTGCTTGGTTTAGAGAAATTTGTCTTCTCTGTGAGGAAGGGATATTTGGTGTTGATTTACTACTACCTTCCTTCCCACATTTTTTTTTTTCTTTTACCGTCTCAGTTCTTTTATGAGCAAATATAAAACATGCCCTTTTATTTTCAGGTCTAGATGTTGATGGAATATACCGAGTTAGTGGCAATCTGGCAACAATACAGAAGTTAAGATTTATTGTCAACCAAGGTAAGTGATTTCTTCTCTTCATTTTTTTCCAGTAGTTTCATCTCTACCAATATTTCAGACTTTGTGTTGTTTGTATTATGAATCTATAATGATTAAAGTTTTGAAAGGAGCAAGAGAAATTTGAAGAAATGAAACAATTATCACCAGAGAAATCAGAGATAGCCAGTTTACTTGGAGATTAATAGACCAGAGAGAAAAACCAACTAAGAGTTTATGTGAAATAAATAATTAGTGGAATATGACAAACTGAAAATGAAAAAAGACTAACAAGAGGGTAAAAGAAAGAAAAATTGCCTAGCTTTGAAAAATTGTTCCTGGCATATAATAGACACTGACTGTATGTGGATAAATAATTGAATAAATGAATGATGAAAGCATAAAGGTCAAAATCATAGATGTTAGAAAAATATGTAATAGGTGAGTAAGAGAATTAAAAATTAGGAAATGCGTATATCATCAAAGAATTACAAATTAAAACAATAATGCAATACTACTAACCATCTGTTAGGATAGCCCAAAGCTAAGCCACCAGCAGCACCAAATGTTGACAAGGGGGTGGAGCAACAGGGATTTACATTCACTGCTGGCTGAAATACAGAATGGTATGGGAACTTTGAAAGATAGTTTGGTAGGTTCATGTGAAAACATATTCATATCATACTATCCAGCAGTTGTGCACCTTGATATTGACCCAAATGATTTCAGAATTTGTGTTCACACAAAAACCTGTGCACCAGTATTTCCAGCAGCTTTATACATAATTGATAATACTTGAAAGTCACAAAGATGTCCATCAATAGGTAAATGGGTAAACAAACTGTAGCACATACATATAATGGAATATTATTCGGTGATAAAAAGAAATGAGCTATCAAGTCACCAAAAGACTTGGAGGACCCTTAAAAGCATATTGCTAAGTGAAAGAAGGCAGCTTGAAAAGGTTTTGTATGGCATTATTCCAATTCTATGACAATCTGGAAAAGGGAAAACTATGGAGACAATAAAAGATCAGTGGTAGCAAAGGATCTGGGGGGAGATGGGAATGAAACAATGAGCACCGGAAATTTTTAGGGCTGGGTAGCTATTCTGTTTGATATTATAATGGTGGATAAATGTCAGTATCCATTTGTCAAATCTATGTAATATACAACACTGAGAGTGAAACTTAAACTATGAGCTTTAGTTAATGATAATGTATCAATATTGCTTCATCAATTGTAACAAATGTACTGCACTAATAAAAAATGCTAAAAATAGGGGAATTGTGTGTTGAGGTACAGGGTAGTGGTGGTGTATGGGAACTCTATCTTTTCCATTCAGTTTTCCTGTAAACCTGAAACTTCTCTTTAAAAAACGAAGAATTTTAAAAAATAAAAACAAAAAATAAAAAATGTTCTAGAAGCAGGCTAAAACATCTTAAGTTGGTTACGTTTAGAAGCCTGGTTGAAATAGCTGTCTCTGCAAAAAAATCTCTGTACATCTTAAAAGGTAGGACTGGGATCATCTTTGTCACCTCCCCCATTAACCAAGAGTAGCCCTCGGGTGTGCATAAAGGGTGGTTTTAATTAATATTTGTTGAATAATGTGTGTGTGTTGCAAATAAGAGAAATATTAATACTGAGAAGCATTAAATCCTCCAACAGTTTAATTTGAGTTGAACCACTCTTTTAAATGTTGACTGCAATACTTCTGGCCAGTGGACACATGATTTTTATTTCTGAGAATCTTTATAAGTGCGAATCTCCTTAGCTCTGTTTGCTCACTAATATGAACCTTTATGTTTCACAATTAACTCTCCTTCCAAGGCAAAAAGAGGAACAAAAACAAACAAACAAAATAACAACAAAACAAAACAAAACACCCCAGAACTCAGCTTTACCTCATTTATTCATATTGGCCCCTTTTGGACTGAACCAGAATGCCCCCTCTATGAGGAAAAATTGGATAAAATAGGCCCAGCCTCATTTTCGTTCCTGCTTATAACCAGCTAAAATCGTTCTTTTAATATATTTCATACTGAAGCCATATCCTGATTGGGATTCTAGACAGCTGGGCAACACATTTCTTCTACAAAGAAGAAATCTCAAAACAGAAGCCATGCTAGAAACAAACACTAGTTGCATTTCCTGCCTTAAAAAAAAAAAAAATTATGCTCAGCAGTTTGAAAAGGCAAAAAAAAAAAAAAATCTGCAATGAAAATATGAAATCTGTCCATCTCCTCTTTTGCAATCCAGACTTCCCCATCCTGTGAGGCTGTGTAACTGCTCATGTTTCCACGAGAGTTGACAATGTAAAGCTGGACAGAGGCCTGAGTTGGTATCTGGTAGCACAGAATTGTCAGTAAACTGTCTCCCTGGTTTATAGCACTGTCACAATGCAGCATGCTCAACACAAATTATGCTACATTAGGACCTTTGATACTGGTGATCTCGTCCAAGTTGTGTTGTGGAGTTTTTTGAATTAGATGATAAAAGAATGCCTACACCAGCCTGTCTCAAATTTTGCTAATCAGATTATCCTTTGAATGAAATCTCTGGAGTGGACCCATAATTTTTGGTGCTAACACCATACCTTCCCCTCCATCTGCACACTGGTCTTGAGCAACAGAGCTGACTTAGAAGAGAATCAGTGCTGGATACAAAGAGGCTGACTGTGTAAATTGTAGCCTCCCCTTCGTGCATGTGCCTGTGTGTGTGCAATGAAAAAAAGGTGGCAGTGAGTGATAGATAATTCCATGAAAAGCATAAAGCGATATGTGAAATGCAATACATTCTTTTGTTTGTTTGTTTTCAAAGATGGAACATACATGATTTTGGCACACTCCCTTTGTATTAACACCTTTTGTCTTCCTCATGTTCACATTCCACAATGTATCCTTTTTAGTGTGTTCTAAATATACATTTTAAAAATGAACAAGTCCTACCCACCATTAGGCTAGACAAATGAAAACTGATTTGGGGGATTTTCAAGAACAGTTCAATTGCAATTTATGTATTTCACTAACTTTCTTGAATGCTATAATCATCAGCAATTCTAAATACACCAGTTGAATGATTCAATTTGTTTTGGTTTTCTGTTTGACTCACTAAATCAGTAGGAATTGGATACCCTCATTATACTTCCAGATCAGATGACATACAAGTTAAATTCAAAGTGATCACTTTTGAAAAGCATGTTCTAATTATAACTAGTAACGATGATAATAATAATAATTATTATTATTATTGTAAAAGTAGCTAACATATTTTCATAACTTACTATGTGCCAGGCACTGTACTAAGTGGTTTACTTATATCATTTAATTTAGTGCTATCTACCTTCCCATAGAATAGGCACTATCATTGTTCCCATTTTAAAGGTGAGGAAACTGAGGTTCAGAGATGTTAAATAATATCCTGAGGTCATATTTCAAGTAAGTGAAAAAGGACCAGATCATCATCCTTCTGACTCAGAGCATTTGCTGAAAGCCACTATTGCCATTGGGCATTTCCTATTCCTTAATTGTTGATTACCTTCTTACAAAAGTGAGTATGTCTTTCATGCTATACACACTTGGTATTCACTCTATGTCTACGCAGGCTTTCCACTGTTTGTAAGTGACAGGTACTGCCATAGCAGTTTCACTAACACAGGTCAAGAAAGAAAAATGTGGAGAAAATGCCAAACATCCCAGTTATGAAGAAGTCTGGCATTGCCATTCTCTGTAGGGCTTTATGTATCTGTGTTTCGACCAAGAAACTACTTTCATAAAATATCCTATTGCAGCCTTCAGCAGTCATTGAGAGCTCTTGATTTCCTGGGCCATCAGTGCATGAATAAGCAGTGCTCTCCCTTGTTTACTGTATTTGGTGACAGCTTTCAGTGACATTTTGCTGATGCAACTTTTCCACTCTATGAGGGCATCCCCCAAAGAAAACTGGTCCATGACCTTAGATGTCAACCTGTCAACAGCCTATGACACTGTGTTGATTCTTCGGAATGATCTGTGACCTGATGGTTTTCTTGCTTGGGGGTCCTTCTGCAAATGACCGACTTCAGCAGTGAGATGCTGCCTAACTGTCTTGAGAACTTTTGACAGCGGGTCTTGGAAATCCCATTAGGTTGAGTTCCCCTCCTTCTGATATCAACATTCTGGTTTCAGCTGCCCATCTAGGCTTGTTGCCCAAACTCCAAATTCAGTTCAGACTCTCTTTGGTACTGCTTAGATGTTCTCTTTCACCCTTTAAAAAAGGGATAAGAAAGACTGGCATCCTTTTTGGAAAATATCTTTGAAGCTTCCCAAGCCCGTGAACCAGTGGGAGAACTATGAAGCAGTGGGGCAAGAACTGAGTGGGAATTTTCCAGACCGGTGTTTCTTAGTACACAGTAACAAATATTCCCTCTAACCATTTCTCTGAACTGGAGGAAGTTACTTCCCACCAGGATTTTAGACATATTTTCCATATAAAGGAAAAAAAATTAAAGGAAGAATCTTAGGGACACCCTCCTTCACTTTTTCACACCCGGAGGAACAAAATATATAAATGCTGTAATCTACGTGGCCAAGAATCTTAATTGGGTATGTGGGTGTGTGGGCGTGTGTATGTGTGTGTGTGTGTGCATATGATTTTGCGTGTGTGTTGTTTTAAATGGGAGAGGGGTTTTTTTCCCATTAATTTACAGTCTTGCACTTTGCATATCTTTATTCACCCAGATCTTATTGGCATAATAATCCAAATTAAACATTGGCTTAAAGAGATGAATTTGCTTATTTTGAACATGCTAAGAATAAGCTCCATTGAAAATAAACTATTAGAGAAACAATTTCATGTTACCAACTATATCTAAACTACTTTTATATAGATTTGTGCCACAATGCCAAGCAAAGCATTAATGTTAGAGCTACCCTCATGCTTTTCATATTATTTGCAGCATCAAAAATTGAATAAAAGAGGAAGGAGAGAAAGAATGTGAGCAACTGGCAGTTCTGTTCTTATAAAATAGCCCTTATATCAAGTCCATTCACTTTTCTATTAAGTGCATATAGTGCACTTAATATAGTGCGCTAAATATTATAGTGCCTTCTTATTATTTTTAAAACAAGGTATTTTCTTAAGCCTATTTCACTCTGACTGCCAACCACAGCGACAACAAAACAAACTGTTATTTGCTTTACGCCATCCCGCAGGGCGGTTTTTTGGTAAGTCGCATCATGGATATTGCACCTTTTTGGTTTCCATGTGACAAGATTATCTTTTAACAATGATTTATTTTTCCCATTAAAGCCAAAAAGATCACTTGATCATAAAAGGGCCAGACTCTAACATCATTCAGGGTTTTGTAAACTTCCGTAGACCTCATTTTTCAGCTACATTGAGTCAAGGAGCTCAAAGACTATTGATGGCAAAGCTTCTATTGCTTTCTAGCTGCTTAAGAAAATGTATTGTCATTTGTAAATAATGCTGAAGGAAAGCCAAAACAACAAGCTCTTCCCATTCATTCACATTTTTATAGTCTTTAGTTTTTACACAATATTCCTTTTTTAAAAGATTTTATTTTTAAGCAATTTCTATACCCAGTGTGAGGCTCAAACTCACGACCCCTAGATCAAGAGTCACATGCTCTACTGACTAAGACAGCCAAGAGCCCCAGGTTTTACACAATATTCTATTAACAACTTTATGAATACTTCTAGTATCTAAAATGCACAAATTCTGGCCACTTATTTTAAAGCCAAATTATATCATACATTTATGGTGAGTTATACTTTTAATTTTTACATGCCAAGCAATAAGGAGCCTGCCTGACGCTGTGGTGAAAACAAAGGCAGAGACCATCCAGTGAAGAGAGAGCACTGGGTGGGAGTCAATGGACCTGCCTCTTTATTTTGCTTCTGACCTATTTGTTAGTCTGATGGAAACAATTTTAACTCCTTTGAATCTCAGACTTTTTATTTCCAAAATGGGAATGAGAAAGAAAATGTGAGGACTTTAAAAACTTGGAATCAGTCAAATGATTAAGTACAAACTTTAAGATGTTAGATGAAATCAGAACAATACAACTTAGTTTTATTTATACAATCATAATACTAAATATTAATAATCAAGTATGGTTTGGGGCTTCCATGTGATTGAGTTTTCTTTGATGATATTGAGATTCCTTTTCTAAGAAGAAATATCATGTATGGGAAAGCTTTGGAGAATCCCTGCTATTCAATGATTTGTTTCACTAGTCAAATTCATAGGATTTGGGGGTTCCTGAACATAAAGGAGAAATTTAGTTTTATTTTATCAATAGGATTTTGAGAATTTACCAATTCCGAAAGAATAGCCCCATCCATGTTCACGGGAGAGGGTAAGTAAAATCTACTGAAATTTCAAGTCTTAATTCATTTATGGCTTTTCATGTAGACTTGACTGTTGAGCCCAGAAATTAAATCAGTCAGTTATGCAACCTCCAATCCCCAAGGAAACCCCCAAGGATATTTATAACAATTGATCATCATTATAATTCATCATCATCACCAACAGAATTAAGTAATAAAAATTAAAAATTAGTGGGAAAACATACCAAGTTTACCTCTGCTCTTAACTCTGCTTGGTGTCACTGGTGTGGGCACTGACTACATTTCAGGACTGTGTTAGTTATCTACTGCTGCATAACAATATTATTTCCAGCTTAACTATTTAGAGCAACACACATTTATTATCTCCCAGTCTTTGTGGCTTAGAAGCTGGGCATGGATTATCTGGATTCCACATAAAGTTACTATCAAGATGTTGGCCAGGGGTGAGTCCTCATCAGGAGGCTCAGTTGGAGACAGGTCTGCTCACATGATTATTAGGATTTAGTTCTTTGTGGTTTGTTGGACTCAAGACCTCAACATTACTGGCCTTGTGGACCTCTCCATAGACTGCTTGTTCCATCAAAACAGCAAGGGAGAGAAACTAGTATCTAAAGCAGAAGTTAGAATCCTATGTAAGATAACCAAAAAGGGTATACCTCATCACCTTTGGTGCTTTCTAAAGGTTAAAATCAAGTCACGGTTCCTACCCATCATACCCCAGAGGAGGGGATAATATAAGGCATAAACACAAGGAGCAGGGGATAATTTGGGATCATGTTAAAGTCCATCTTCCCCAAGAATCAAGTTGAGAGCTTTTAAAAATAAAGATGTTGGAGGCCAGTCATAAAAATTCAGATGCAGAAAGTCTGGTGTTGGATCTATATGCATGTATTTTAAAAGAAAAACTCCCCAAGTGAGTCAAGTACATCACGAGCCCTGTGAACCCCCACATGACCTACAAGCCATAAAATATACAAGGTTTGTATTTGGGTAAGGTCAAAATAGACTATGAATTCCTTTTTTTGATACAATTTCTGGTGATGAAAGGTTTTCTCTTTGAGTATTGATTGATGTAGTCATGCTCACTATTTTTTATGAACTCTGTGTCATAAGTTGGAGTAGAACTAAAAAAATGCCATGGATATAACATGTATGTTAATAGTATGATGAAAATCATAGATTTTTTTTGTAACCACAATCTTTTTCCAATGTAGATTCTAGAATAATTTTTTTAAAAAAGATGTTTTACCTAAAGATTTGCTTCAAAGAGCTAAGGAACAAATAATATTTTAAAATGTAACAGAATGTTGCTGATGCTGATGCTGGCTAGCATTTAATTGAGAAGCTACTGCATGGCAGGAATGGAAAATTAGACTTTGCTTTCATACTCATAAAAGTTTGCAAGGTAGATAAACTTTATGATCCACATTATTCATACAAGAAAATCGTGGTTCAGAAAGATTAAGTAACTTTTTTAATGCTGCAATATTAATGTGTTTTGAAGCCAGACAGTGAAATATTTTAAACTTACTCCAAAGAATATATTGCTGAGTGCTGGATTCAATTGACCATGGGGGAAGGAGCAGGGAGACGTGTTCTTCTTTTTAACATCAAAGAATCCAAACCACTTATTCTTGTTATAATAGTATACTTTCTTGGTGTCCAGTCCATGGGACCCTATTATAAGAGAAAACTTCATTTAAAGGATCCTTTTTTTTTTAAAGATTTTATTTATTTATTTGACAGTGAGAGACACAGTTAGAGAGGGAACACAAGCAGGGGGAGGGGTAGAGGGAGAGGGAGAATGAGAAGCAAGCTTCTCGCCAAGCAGGAAGCCCAATGCGGGGCTCAGTCCCAGGACACTGGGATCATGACCTAAGCCAAAGGCAGATGCCCAATGACTGAGCCACCCAGGTGGCCCTTAAAGGATCCTTTTAATGAGTAACTCCTAACTGCTTGTGACTTCATCAGGAGTAGTAGGAAGTTTGATTCATCACTGTATCCCCAATATAGCAAAGTGCTTGATACTCTATATGGACTGAATAAAGATTTATTCCTACATAATAAATTGATGAACTTTCAATACAAACCAATCCCATGTCAATATTCATTGATATGTTGTGTTATGTTCCATTTCTTGGGTATCTCAGTAAAGAAAACTCAAGCTCTATTTTACATTATGTTTTCTCCCAGACTCTTATAAACAAGCATTTAATTTTAGATTGGATAAAAGAATCAAAGGACAGAAATGAAGAGGGAAGAACCATGTATCCCCATTTTCTGCCTTCATGTGACAAAGTTTGAGGACATACGGCTCACTATTCCTTCACAAAGTATGATATTAGCAATTAGACAAGTCGGAAATGAAATTGGGAGCAGTGATATAACTCAGCTTGCCATCTCGGCTCTCCACAACGTTGGGCATGACCACGTAGACAGAAAATCTGTACTGGATAATAGCAATAAAACTATTGTTCTTATTAACCCCATATACTGAATTTTTTAATTTTGAAAGAATGCTTTGTTTTTGTTTTCACGCAGGAAGTCCCTGTTGCTGGTAATTTTGGCTTCTGTAACTCACATTTATTTATCTAGCACCTTTTTTCTAAGTGTTCCATGTAATTTAGAAGCATTTTCTAACAAAAGTGTGCTATGGAAAAATAAGTATTCTCATTACCTCAAAGCTGCTTCTAAAAAGGAAAAGTAACAGGTGCAAGGCTATGAAGAATTTTTTTCAGGTTTCTATGCAAACCCTCAAGATAAAGTGTCCAGAATTTACAAATGTGGGGGACAGAAGTAATGCTCAAGTGAAAATCTGAATGACTTAGCCAAAACCCGTTCTCTTTTATGCCCTCATATTCATGGGCCCACTGGGAAGAAATGCAGGTATCCCTGTCAGCTTTCTTCCTTTCTGAGGGTCCCAGAACATCAGGATCGGAGGTGAGCTCCGTAAAATATGATTTTAGCTTTTCCATTATTCATTCATTGACAGACACGTCCAAAGCTTTTACCATGTGCCAGGCAACATGCAGGATGCTGGAACGACAGCAACAAATACAGCACATGGCATTCTCAGGGACATAGAGCCTGTATTTCCATGGTTATTTCCAATCCAATAGCCAAAAAGACTGGTGATCTATTTGGTGTAAATTGACGAGAAGATTCTAGTATCTTCAGTCTTCATAGATTCTTCCTTCTTCTCAGCTCTCTGATATCAACATGACCCTCTCTTTCATCTCATTATTTTCTATCCACCCGGGTTTCCTTCCTCAGACCCATCAAGTTCTTTTGTTTACCGGGACCTTGACTTTTGCTCCTGTCTACCTAAAATGTGCTTCCTTCAGACCCTGACAAGACTTTCTTTCCAACATTCAAGTCATCTTCTCAGCAAGACTAAGACATTTGGAACATGGGCCTCCATCCTACCCATCCAGTCATTCGCCATCCCAGTATCTTCTTTGCTTCCAAACACATCTTCTCTGGAACTGGCTTGTTTCTTTGTCTGTGGCTTCAGTGCCACCCCTCCTCCTCTATGCGAGCAAGACGTTACCTATTTTGGTCACCCAGCTCTTAGGGTACCTAGCAGATAATTCTTTTTACATAAATATTTGCTGACTATGAATGGATTCAATAAGTGAATGATTAATGAATAATGTTAGATGATCAGTGATGGTTAGAGGAAAATCTTCAGAATTTGAGAGTCTCTGTGTAACCAGTCCAGAGAGCCATATATACTTGTCCCCATATCCACCTCCACCTGAAGTCACAATCTGTTCAGCATGGACCACACAGGAGAGGTGTGGAGAAAAGAGGAGGCAGCTGTCAAGCTGAGGGACCTGAGCCAGCTCTAAGAGCCTGGCCCTTTAGGCCAAGAAAGACTGTCTGAGTGAGCAATGGATGACTCCCAACCCAGGTGGTACAAAGATCACACTAAGGACTGTCCCCTGCTTATGTGAATTCTAAGTGTGATCCCTCTCAGTGTCATTGCATGTTGCCAAGGCTCTGTCAAACCCGTAGTAGTCTGATAAAGGACACCTTGGGCTCAAATTGCGAGTGACTGTCCTAGAATTGCCATGGTTCAAATAAAATAATACAAACTGCAACGTGTATGAGAAGAATCAGGAAAGGAGCAAAATGAGCTTAAAGAATAAAATACAGCTTTAATTTGCCTAAGGAAAACTTCATATGGGGATTTAATCATTCACAATTATTTGTTGAAACTTCCTATGAAGGGCACCTGAGTGGCTCAGTTAAGTGTCTGCCTTTGGCTCAGGTCATAATCCCAGGGTCCTGGGATCAAGCCCCACACTGGGCTCCCGCTCAGCAGGAAGCCTACTTCTCCCTCTCTCACTCCTCCTGCTTGTGTTCCCTCTCTCACCGTGTCTTTAAAATCTTTAAAAAACAAGAAAAGAAAAGAACACTTCCTATGAGCTCTCTTCTAGGTACTGAGAAGAACCTGGGGGAATCAGGCTGTGGTGGAGTATTCTTCTGTGTCAAGAGATTGATAATAAGCAAATATATAAGATCCTTACAAGTCATGGCCAGAATCAAAATAGTGATGTAAGAGAGAATAACTGATGAGGTTAGGAGGAAATGTCCTTAGATTGGATGGTCTGGGAAGGTCTCTTTGAAGAGGAGCCATCTGAGTGGAAACCTGATCTGATAGGAAGGAGAGAGGGATGCGGAGATGTGGGAAGAGAGCAAAGCAGGCAGCGGGAAACGAGTCCCAGGGAATGCAGGCTTGTATGAGATCAGAACACAGGTCAGAGAGATGGGCAAAGCTTGTCCAGTGAGGCCCTTGTAAATCAAGATAAGAAGTTTTGTCTCTCATTCTAAGGCACTGCAGTGTGGGAGGGGTAGTTAATCAGGAAGTGATCTGATACTATTTATGTGGATTTTGTTTTTTTAAAAAATCATTCTGGCTGCTATGAAAAGAATAAATTTTACAGGGCAAGAGTAGAAGCAGAACAGTTAGGAAGCTGTTACAACAGTTCAATTAAGATATAATAATGGTAACGGATTTCTATGAGATAAACTCCATATTCCAATTTGTCTCATTTTCCATGTGCCTTTTGAACCAACCTTTCTTTCTTTCTTTCTTTCTTCCTTCCTTCCTTCCTTCCTTCCTTCCTTCCTTCCTTCCTTTCTTTCTTTCTCTCTTTCTTTTTAAACAAAGTGCAATGAGAACACTAGAAACCCCAGGTCAGTTTCCATAAGACCCCTTACTAACTGTGATACTGTGCCCAAGAAGTCACTTACCCTTCCCAGAGTAATTTTCTTATCTTTAAGGGAAGACTATCCATTCTCTTGAGATGAGTCAGTCAACATGAGATAATAAATACATTACACTGGAAAAATGATACACCATATAGAAATGGAAGTTTTATTGAAATGAGTCCTTCACAATCATCCTAATGGAGACATCTATTATAACCAAATGAGGTATATTGTTTTTTAAAGGAAAGAATATTTGATGAAGGGCTCATTTTATATTCTTCTTGGATTATTTAAATATCTCTCACATTTTCCCTGGATTACCCCAACCCATAGGAACTCTTTCAAATCCTATGCTTGCACTTTCAACTACTTAATATACCATAATTACTTATTATTATTACTACATACTTAATATATATTAATATGTAATTAACATATGTAATTATTTTCATTAATATTATGATTATTGTATAGGTATATCATTAAATCATGTACATATCATATCTCCTCAACACACCAGACTGCTAAAGAAGAGAGCTTCTATTTTTATTTAAGTCTATCTGTCCTACTTCACCTCAAAGAATATCTTGCACTCAATAGAATCTTGACACATTTTAATTAATTTATTGATTAGACCCAGGGTTAGGTCATTTCCTCAAGCCTCAAGAAGGTGAGGCTTGAAAGGAGTATTTTACTGTGTACTGCTGAACTCTGTTTCTGAAACAATGGCAAGACCTGCATAAAATGTTAAGAAGTGTTGGTGATTTTTATTATCTTTTTTCCAAACTATTCTTTAATTTTCTACAAATTAGCATTTTTTTTTTCTTTAGCACATATATCTTTTGAAAGGAGATTTAGTTTGAAGAATTAAGTGAATCTTCTTTAAGAGAACGGCGTTTACTCCTTAGACCATACCAAGAGAATGTCGGTATATCAAGTTGTCCAAAACACTTCTAAATGCTGACTCACTAGATCTTTAGAAGAAGTCTATCCACTTCACAGATGAATAAAAGTCCCTATGAGTTTAACTGAATTGCTTCAAGTTGCATTCGTTTATTCAGTGTATCTTTCTAGAAGGCAATATGTGTCTCTTGGTACTCTAGAGGGAACTGGAATGAAAGTCTCACTGTGATCTTCCGATGTCTGGTCTCCATCTCTGAGGCACTCAGGGTGAGCAGGATATCCAATAGTCTACTCAAGATAATGTCTGGAAGACTCTAAGGGGCCCACTGGAATCATTTTGCTTAAGTAACAGTCTTTCTCTGTGTTACACCATATCATCTCATATTTTACATTCCTCCAGATTGTTTGTCTTTTTGTGGCCTCCTCACTCCCTGCTACGTTTTTCCTCAGTGAGTACCCTGCTGTCCCTTCTTATTAATCTGTTCCTTCTGTGTTCTGACAGCCGTCAAGGATTCACTTACTTTCTCTGCTCTTCCTCTTAAGTCTGTTGGGATTCACAGTCCCATCAGTGAAAGAGACTGGAATATGTATGTACATTACTGTTTGATTGGTTGCAACAGAAGGAGCAACGTATCTGTCTTTCTGAGCAAGAGGCACACCATCACCGGACTTGCTGACTGATGAACTCACCTCCTTAAGACAAATCTCATGACTTCTGGAATAAATCTCAGTAGAAATTAGCTTCTTTTCTACTCCCTTACCCTAGCATTTTAGGCCTGTGCTAATACTGGTTTTCATCTATTTTGCATCAAATCTCTCTCCCTTTCCCAACTGTGAATGCTGGAGGGTGAGATGTACCTCACAGTGACCTCTGAATTCCCCATCATGCCCATCGTGTGCCAAATGCCTTAGAGGCCTTATAGGCCTTGTCATTTCAGTCAGGAGAAACACATGCCTTGGAATCACTATTGCAGTTTTAGCCCCAGAGATCTAACTGACTAGAAACTGGGCCCAGTCATCAATCAAAGTGTACTTCAGAAGCCTCTCTGGTCACTCTACCCTCACGCCTGACTCCTTCAAGAAGTCGAGTTTTAATAAGCCCAATTTCTCCATACTCCTTCCCTCTTTCTTCCTTTTCTCTTACCCCTTACTGAACTTCACCATCCCCATCTGCCAAGAGTCTGCTCCCAAGGTGACAAGTCTGTTAATCTGAAGGGTCTAGGTCAGGCTCTCTGCTAGTCCCAAGAAGCATAAGGTAAGGGATCTCCTATAATCAGAACAATAGTGAGGATATCAAGTTTGTCCATCAGGCATTTCAAAAAGTAGTATTGATCCAGCTCAAATCGGACCGCTGGTCTAACTATAAAGCTAGCCTTGCCTGAAATTTTATTTTTATGGCTCAAGAAAATGTCGTGTCTCTTCTATGTTTATTCTTACTTCTGAATTAATGCAGCCCTCCTAAGTCCTAAAGCCAGTTGTCTGAGATCATTGCCCTCATTACTGATCTGGTTACCTAGGAATTCCTCCTAATTAAAAATTTTTAAAAGATACAAAACGCAAAAGAATGTTTGAAGCACCATCGAAACACTTTAAAAGTGAAGTATACTAGCTACATTAAATTCAAACCTCCAAATTACAAAAACAGAAATTCAAAAGTGGAAAAAATTACTTCTAGTTACCTTTATCTGTTTCTTTATACCACCTTGTGTGTTTATAGAAGAATAACATTCAGGTAGGATTCACTTCATTAGGATATGAACAGAAAATGCTAACTACAGTGCAGCTTCATGACTCAAAAGTCTGTAACTGGTATTAATGAACTTTTAAAATGCTAATTTTCCTGCTTATCCCAACAGAAAGACGCCTTAAAGCAAAATCTCTCATTTCTTATCTGCTAAAAGCAATGTGTTTGCATCCCTTACAAAATAAAATGGTTGAAATAGGGTTTTTGGATGGTTTAAAGTTTCCAGGACTTCTCTTGTTCACAGTTATTCTTGTAAAGAGAAGAAATTTATAAAAGCACATGCCTTAATGGTCCCTTTGCTAGAAAATGGAAATATTCCCAAATATGTTCCACTGTAGGAAAATCAAAAATAACGTGGAAACTACAAATATGTTAGCCAATTGAGAATATTTATTAACTAAATAATTTAATAATAAAGAAAATGCCTACTTGATTAATTGTTGCAGAGTAAAAATTACAATAAAACTGTCTTGATCAGTGCTTTGCAGAAGCGCCATTACTGTCTGTGCAGTTGTTTAACAAGGATTTAATTGGAAAGATAAGTGAATGCACATTTAAAAGTATTGTTAATTTGCTTTATAATCACCCCATCCTTCACAGTATTGACAGCACAAGGCACAAACCCCTTTCTGTTTTACAAGTATTATTTTCCATATGTGCACAATAAATCCTGAAGCAGTAATTGGAAATTTTATGGGTTCCCACATACCTAGTATAGTGGGTGCAGAGGTGCACTCTCCCTTTCTAAGAGGTAACCCAGTTCTAGGTTGGAAACAAGTGACCAATCTGATTTGTATATTTCTCCCATTCACTGCAGATCATAATCATATTTTGTCCCCTTCTAGAAAAAGTTGCATCTCTTCTATTTTATGTATTCTAAAATCAAGATGGAAAGGAGGGGGAAAAAAAAGTCTGGATTGTTTTCAATCTGTGACTGTATTTTCTTGAAAATGTGTATAATGGAGGTCTTGGCCCAGGATGGTCTCTGGACTACCTGGCTGTACCTTAAACACCATTTTCTGAAAATTGTTATACCCAAACACATAAAAGGATACAAGGAAAGGAGCAAAGAACATCTTCGAGGCACCATCTCTTCCTTTGTGCAGTTCCACATGCACACGCACAGACTTGCCCCTCAGCTCATAAATGCCTTAGAGTTTGGAATCATCTGCTCAAAAATTCATTCAGTGCATAGGTTTTCAAAACAGTGTGAGTGTCATACCTCAGATTTCTGAGAAGTGGCTTCCAGAATCCAGAGAGCTTCTTTATTACTGAGAGTCTAACGTTGCTCTAGAAGCAGAACATTTGCCTTGCCCTGCACATCGAGGGAGACTAGAAACACCATGTACCTGGTGTTCAGGTACATGATTTATCTGTTGATTCTGAAAGGGCTGCCCTCCCCAGTTTTTAGTTCAAAAAAGAAAAAGAATGAAAATATGAAGCTCATCTTGAAAATGGTTGTGAACTATAATTGAACCTATTTCAAAGGCACAGATTGTTCCAACTGTTATCTCTCTGCTGATAAAGGCTGCCCACCTGATTGTGAGGAGAGTGGAGAGTCCCCAGAGTGTCTCATGTGAGTAACATTAAAACCCTGAAAAGATACATGGGACACGTTTAATGTCCCCCTCCTCCACGCCCCCATCCTTCTAGAATTTGGAGAAATATCTTTAACTTTAGTTAACTGCAGATTTTTTTTTTCCATAGACAGCAAATGCTTCAATTATGAAAGCCTAGAAATTCTTCTGAAGAAAATTTTCATGAGAGTCTTTTTCAGTGGAAACCCTTTTGCCCTCTTGATAAAACACATTGCCTCATATATTGGCATGGGGAAATTATTTTTATCTTTAATTTGGCTATGCCTCTAAATCTCTAAACCTCTCACATTTACATTAGCTTTTTATGCTTACAGAGTAAAATAGTTATATATTGAGTTTCATATGTCTAGAGATTTGCCAATAAATGCTAATATCCAACCATTAATAACAACTCACTAATCACATGACAACTTTTTTATTCCTTCCTACATAGGTATAAGGTATAAGATATATATAAAACATATGAAAAAGATATGAAAATAACTCTTGGAGTGTGTACCTGAGTGTACCTGCATTCCCTCTCTTCCTGTATATACATACTTATATACACACATATACATGTGGAGATGGATATAGATATAGATATGGGTATATTAACATTCTTCCATGCATGTTTCACTTTTCCTGTCTGTGTACTTCTGTGTTGTGAAAATCAGATCCAGTTACACAGAGATACACACTTCAAAGATGATTTTTGCTTCTTTTTCAAATTCCTTCTTCAGAGGCATGGATTGTAAAACCGTTTGTTTCGGGTGAAAGTGTCTTTGGGACCAAGACCTTTGCATGCCCCATTTCAACTAGACAGCAGAGACTGGTGCAGTAACGAAATGTCCAGCTGTCCTTTAATTAACTGAAATGAGGAAAATGTAATGTTTTGATGAGAGAACCAGGATTCTGTGCAGGATAATGGGAAGACTATATGTTTCCGTGCCTTCCTGCATATGACGGAGCCATGGGGTGCAGGAAAGAGATGAGGCTTTTTTATGCTCCAGTAGGGGGAGCTTTCTTGTCCCCACTGTACAAACAGCATGGTGCATGTGTTTAAATACGCCATCCTAAAATGCAGACTTTTCATTTTCATTTTGCAAGTGGGAAATTTCACTATGTGATGGGCACATTACTCTTCTTAGCGACACATTTTGTGCAAACTCATTTGGGAAAGAATAGGAAATTTAGAATACTGCCTTCATATTTCTTCTGGAAATGTTAGCCTGAATCCATTATTTCCAAACCTGATGAGGATTACAGTTCATTTGTACTTCACAGCAACCCATATTGTATTCTGTTTTGTGAAGTAAATAAGAGATGATACCGTGCTAATAGCGCCTGTATTTTGTTTTCCGTATGAATAATCTTATTCTGGGGGCAAGGGGGAAGGAAAAGGAAGCAGGGACTGGAGGACTTGATTTAGCCTTCTCTAGATGGAATGTGTTATTTTGACAAAGAAGTGCCCTGAATTATTTTATAAATAATCTAAACTGGAGGAGGTGGAACATAAACTCACTTAGGTCACCGAGTACATCCATATTCAAATGACAATATAAAAAGCACTGCTCAGTAACACCCGAATCTATATCTCTTATTTAACTATGTTTAAAATACTCATGGACAAACCTGATTTGATGGCAGTGTGGGTGGGTGCTTATGTGCTGATGAAGGAAATTCTTTACATACAAAATAATTTCCCACCATCACTCCACTACGCCTGCAACGCCACAATTAGGGAATCCATTTATCTGGCTAAGGCAGGAAAGGCAAGTCATTTCACCTCTTACACTAAATAGGGTTGATTGCTGGTAGCTGGTTAGATAGTTATGCTAAGAAGGATACTGAAACATTGTCCTAAAGAAGTGAGAGTGAGTTCTCTCATCCATTAATGAGGTAGGGCACAGGCACTATTTGGGGGGAAAGAGAAAGCCTCAATATGCGTGCCACATACTTTCTGCTTCTGCATTATGGTTTTAAATTAATAAAATTTGACGATTAGAATGGAAGTATCAGGGGTGCCTGGGTGGCTCAGTCGGTTAAATTTCAGCTCTTGACTCCGCCTCCGGTCATGGTCTCTCGGAAGTGGACCGAGCCGGCATGATACTCTGGGCTCAGTGCAGAGTCTGCTTCAGGTTCCCCCGCCTTGTTCACTTGCTCTCTCTCTCTCTCTCTCTCAAATGAATAAAATCTTAAAAAAAAAAAAAAGAATGTACGTATCACATGAGGTTTCCACATTAAGAAAATACCATGAACACAAATCTGTTTATCAGGAAGAATAACATACAACCTAGCATACCTCCAAGGGACTGCATCAAAGCATAGGGAATCTTGAATGAGTCAGAAGAGGAAAGGAGTATATTCTAAACAAAGAAAAACTCAGAAGAAATCTTAGGAAGTTTAAGAGGAAAAAAAAATGGACTCAAATAATGAGTTAGATTTTTAAAAGCCATTATTTTGCTTAACAATTTTACCAAGACTAGTCCTGTTTATCCACTTGTTAGATCCTTCCGTTGGTGTAAGGTATGACTAGACTATTTTTGTTAAATCTTATTAACTATGTGACTCATTTATTATTGAGTTGATTCCCATTGGAATGACAGGAAGTCTAAAATTAGCTTCTCTAAATAATGTCCCATTCCAGATAATGACTTCAGCCAATGACCATAAACACCATCTTTCTGTCCATAAAGTTATTGTCTAGCTGTGCATAGAACTAACTCACTGAGAGAAAAACAAATCCCTTGAAATAGAGAAAAACTAAAATGATTTGTCTAACCACAGTCTTCCCACTTTACTTTCATTTAGTTTGGGCTCAGATTGGAAAGATTTATTTTTATTAAGACAAATTTTGGGAAAAAAAAAAAAAGAGGAAACACACCATCTGCGCCTGATCTTGGTATTCGAGCTGTCTCTTGGCTTTTAATATATCATCAGTCCATTCCTTATATCAGCTAAAATACCCTTCATCACAGAATATAAAGGTTGACTTTCTCATCAATTGACATATTTGGTCTTTCGATATACAAAAATGCAGTGCCTGGAAATCTCAGCACCATTCAGGAAACAAAATAGTAAATAAAAAGTATAAGTAAATCAGCTATGACCCTTGATTTCAAGAGCCAGAAGGCCAATCCAAACTGTCTTTGGATTTTTTTTTTTTTTGCCTGTACCTGGAAAATTCAGGAAGCCACGAAGATTTAAGCTTCCCTAAATTCCGGGATCTAGACAGCCTCATTAGGACCTAGATTCTCTTGATCTCTCAGTTCTGCCATCCTCCATGTTAACTTCATTCTTAGTCCTCACATCGTGTAAAATGACTGCAACATCACTGGCTCAGCATGGTCCTTGTTTCTAATTCATCAGGAATCTCTTTTCTGACGGGCTTGACTACTAGCGACCGAAGTTGAGTCATTACCAATATTCCTGACTCAACCACTCTGGCTGAGGGAATAGAATGCGCTGATTGACTGAGAGGAAGGTCACATGCTCATACTTGGAGGGGTAGGTAGAGTCTCACCCCATGCACGTAGACGGAGATGAGAAGGAAGATGCTCCCCTATGAGAACTTAGTACACTATGTCTGGAAATAAGATGTTCTCTCGAAGGATTACATGAACTTTAACAGTTGGAACAATGAGTCCCAGGCCATGGAGACTGGTGTGTGGAAGAGATGTCAGGCATTACTCTAGCAATGATCTTACTTTCAAACAGTCTCCAAACATGCTTCAAACTCTTTAAGTAAATTCATTTCATGAGGTTTGGCGGCTTTTCTTTTTTCTAACAGTAATTGGTTTGGGAGATGATGTACACAAAGTGTGCTGTCATTGAGAGGTTCAGGAAGGGGGTAATTGCTTCCCAATTAAGTTGGTTAGCTTGCTCAGGCACAAGCATGGGCCCTCACATGTGCTCAGCATTCTATTAATATATAATCTTTGAAATGTTTTAGAAGCAAAACCCACATGCTTTCAAGGTATTTTAAGCTACTGACACTGAAAGAAAAGAAAAGAAAAACTATCCTTAAAGCCAAGTACATGAGGGTATACAAGCATCCATGGACCAAGATATATAAAATTACAACATAGATTATGAAATAGAAGGCAGTTAACCTTGGACCAGTAAAGATAAATATTGGAAAGGTCAGGGCAATGATGTAGAACTATGTACCTGGGAACCAGTTTAAGATGTGATAACAAATGCACTTTAGCAAAGGTTCTGACACAGTAGTGTTGAGATCTTTGTTGCCTGCAGGGTGCCCAGAAAACTTCAGTGATTCTCAGACATGGAGGAAGGTATTTTGTGGTTGATTTTTTTGTTGTTGTTGTTTTTGGTCATTGTCAGTGGCATCTGTGCAGAAGAAAATGCCTCCATACAATAAGAAAAAAACTGTTTTTGTTGTATCAAGAACACATGACAAAGCATTCAAATATAATGCAAATAACTGCAAACCGATGCATCCAGCAGTTTAAAAACTGAATAAATAATTTAGCTTTTACACATGGGCAACCCTTGCTAAAAAAAATACAAATCGGAACCCTTCTGTTTAAATCTATTTTATTTTGTTAATAGATGAGCTAATATGATAGGCATTTAATTGTATAATGTATTATTAGCCATTTTCCCTGGCATACCATTAACTTTAAATAGTATTAATATTTAACATTTCATAATACACACTACAAAGTTCTTATTTTTTCCAGCCGAACAGAAAATGTGCATTGATAGTAAATCTCTTTAAAGTGGGTTTTAAGATGCTCAGTATGCAAAACCTGTTCCATTTATACTGTTTGATCAAAAATACTCAAAATGCCACAGCATAATAAGGCAAATGCTGTAAGATGACAATGATGCCAAAACTGTATTATGATTTTGTATTCAAATACAATGTGTTGCATAATTAGGCATAATTATATAATTTGAATATTTAAGAGAGCATTTAAAATATGATAGGAGGCATCTAAGTACATGGACTTCTCAGGGATGGTTCAATCAAGAGGGTGTAAAGTTGCAATTAATATTTGTTATCAAATGGCAAACTCATTCAAACACAAGTTAGCTGTAAGAGGACCTACCTGTAGCTGACTCCGATCATAAACATTGTCTCAGCAAATCTGAATCTGATTTGAATCTGATCTACAAGTATCATTTTTTCCTTGACAAAATTCTGATAGTATTTAGTTAGTTGAGTTAGGATACAGTACTTCGAGTCTCTGTGTGGGTCAGTCTGACGCCCTGTAGTCCATGGATATAGACTATGCCCTTAACTCAGAGCAGCATTCTCAGAAATGTATGTTCATGATCATGAGGGAGACTCACCCAAATAGAATATATGAAGTGACACAGATCCATCTCCATTTCCAGAAAGACTGTTCAAAGGACATACCCCCACATAAAGTAAATCAGCCAGATTTTTTGTCAAGAGAGGCCAGTGTTAGAAGGCAACTTTTTAAATAGAGCATGAAACTTGATTTCTCGTTAATAAATGTTTTGGCGGAGCGCAGTTTTAAGTGAGAAAAAATTAAGATCTTGAGCTTTGCCCAGCTGTCCCCACACGGAACTTCTCCCTACATTATCAGCACTGGAAAAACGTTTGTTTGTTTTATTAAGAAAGAACATTGGGAGCTCACAAAAAGCTTTTTATTTCTGATCTTGCTTAAATTTTCAATGATCTGAAAATAGGGCCAACAGACTAAGTTTATGGCATATTCTAAAATTAGAGGAGAAATTCTTGCAATTTTTTTCTATTTCATTTCCATTTAGTAGTGACTTAATTGGGGGCCCAAGATAGATCAGTAAGAGAAATTGTCCCAATTCAGAATATTCAATATGTCAATTCGTTCAGAGACTTGTGCCATTGCAATTAAACAGAAAATGAAAAGACAATTTAAAGATTTCCTGTTTCTGTTAGTACCAAAACCAGATAAATTTCTCGAGTTCATCACTTTCTCCAGAAGCTGACCACATCCAATTATTTTCAACCTACGCCCAACGTGAATCTTATGCTCTTGGGAACGAATGTTATTGTTACACTCAGAAAATGGTATATTTATGTCCACCTCCATGACTTGCTGGTGCCAACAGATTCCATGTTCTGGGGCTTTGTTTTCCTGATGTTCCCTGGCTTAACCCATTTCTCAAAACTCAAGTTCCAAATTCCTTTAATGAATTCAGTTTATTTCCTTATGCTTCCTTTTACACTCTTATGTGTGTTATAATAATTAATGCATTAAAATACCTTGATGTAGTTTTAATTTCTTGTATCACTGCATATACATTGCTACAGAATTCCAACTAATATATGTCGCTTATGCCTTGTGTCCCCAATCAAAACCATCTAGATCCTCATGGATAAGATCATATTTTATTCTACAGTTTCTGCCCTCAAAGTGCCCAGAAAAGTAATCATGACATAATGGTTGCCTTATAATGATGATGATAATGACTACTAATGTTTATGGAATGCTTACTATGTGCTAGGTATTTACCCAGATATGCTTAAAAAGAACCTGGGTTTTCAAGCATAGAAGATCAATGATTTAACCCACATGAAAAGCCAAAAGATGCAGGAACCAAGCCACATCTATTTCAATGTACTGTAAAGGTTAAACAACAATGTACTGTAAAATTATCTGTAACGTCACTTCACAAAGAGCTGTGTTCATGGTGTCAATCCAGAACCTTGCTATGCTTGCTAGAGCATAGCTGTGCACCCCTGCACACCTTCTTGTCCCATGCTGAAATACACTCTCACCTCATAGCCCCACAAACACCTGCAAATCCTGAAAATGTCACCGTCTTTCTGAAACTGTTCTTAAATCCCTCAGACAGAGGTGACCTACCTCCCTCCCTGGGACTTCCTCCCTTTTATCCATGCTTTTATCATATAGTGTAGTCATCTACTTATTTATTTGGCTTTCCCCACCTTCTCCCTTGAAGTGCTGGAATTTCTATGGGCAAGTGTCCTGTCTTCCCCTTGCCTCTGCTACCTGACGTGAGCATGAGTGCGGAAGTGATGTGACTAATTGGGTCTTACGTGAGTCCTTGCTAAAAGAAAAAATGCAGTTTGTGAATGAAATTAGCAGTTCCAACTTCAAAAATGGCACCTTCTGGCCCCTAGGCATCTCCCCCAAGATCACATTCTCAGAATCGTTAGAAAAGCCCAACTCTCCTCTTCAAAAACGATTCCTTAAAACAGTCTAAGGATTAGAGCTGCTTTCACAATTCTTTCGTTGATGGCAAGGGGGTTGGAAGATATGGAGCAGGGCCATTTCTTGCCTGAGTGACACTAGATTAGGTTAGACTAGGTTAGGTTAGTTTAGGTAAAGTTAGGTTACATTTCTAAAGACTGGAAAGTGGTAACTGCCATTTAGCGGTCCTTCATTTCAAATGTTTCTGATACAATAGAGCTCCTGTTTCTCCGTGCTGAGCAGGCCCATTAGAGTCTAATATTGGACTTGATAGAAGATGTGCATGTCTTTTACATTATAAGGCTTTATATTTCAAACCTCTGTACCTTGCATCTATGTGTTTGACAGCTGGTGTCCTGCAAAGCAATGGCCAGTAAGAGGCATGATTGCACTAAATTGGAAGCATGAGGCAAAGGGGTATTTTTATTGGGGGGGGTGCGGGAAGGAAATTTGAGGGTAGTGGGTTAGAAGAAATCATCCACAGATGCTGATCTCTGTACATTAGTGGATGGGATTTTTGAATTGTGGTAATTTCTGTTTCTGTGACAGTTCATCAAAAATTGAGGGCACCACGTTTGAAAATTACCCATGGTTTCATTTCCAAACTAGATGCAGACTCTGTGCCTTTGATTATTAGAATTATTCAACTCACTCAGTGGGGCAGTGAGGAGGGGCATTGGTAAATACTCCCCCCACCGATATTCTGTAAGACATTCGTTAAAGAAGCCCAAGGCAGTAGAACAAACTCCATCACTCTTTAACAAGTGTTATCTAAACACACAGCAGCAGCCGATGAGTGAGCCAAAGTGACAATTTGGAAATTCATTTCTCTCCTTCAGAAATGCCTATGTCAGTGACGGGGGCAGTCAGACTGAAAGATGTGGAGACAAACTTCTTTCTGCTTTTATGAAGCCTTTTTCACTGCACTGTGGAAGGCAACTCAGCACATGTTTACAGGTGTCTCTCTTCTCTTCCAAAGTTATTTTTTTTTCTTTAATAATATAATGTAGGTCTCATACCAGCTTGCCAATGAGTAAGGTGAGGATAATACTTCAGAAAGTTCCCACAAGTAACAGCAATTTGGTGACTCCTTTCACAAAAGCTGCTTCCCTTTTATTCCACCAAACGCTGACTGGGGTCAAGTCCCAACTTTCTCTTCAGGGATAGGGGAGAATCCAGACAGAAGATGTGTGGAAAGGGAGAGGAAACACGTGTGTGTTGGTCGTATCTACTGCAAGAGAATCGTCTCTTCGCTGGTCTTGTGTAGAGCTTGCTGTGCTCCTGGTGTTGCTGAAGGGCACACGAGTGCCATTATAAAGAGACAGGACTTCAGTTGTAAGAGGGCTTTTAAGAGAAGCAAGCTGCTGATTCGCATAGGAGCATGTCAAATATTATTTAAGTGGCCAGTAATGTAAACATCATGCTACTAACACTGAACAGTTTATCACATAAATATAATTGTCTTCTTTTAGAAGAATAATAAAAGCTGAATCCATATGTTACATATTATTTAAAATTTTTTCTGCAAGATGTATTAGTCCCATAGAAGAAGCAATTCTTCCACCAGAGAAGGACAACAGCAGTTTTATTATATTAGATTGTCATTTGTTTAATTTGGTTGTTCCCAGTAGTAGTTTCACAGATTTTTATGAACTGTTACTTTTATAGAAAGTCAAGTTACTCATGATGGATGGCACTTGCATTCATCCAAAAAAATAAATAAATAAAAAGAAAGAAAGAAAAAAAAAGAAAGGGTCAGAAAGGGAGGTGGCATGGATTTACTTAACAGAATCTGCTTAAATCAGCATTTCTTAATTCTTGGACAATCGAAAATTAATGAAGGGAGTTAAGTTCTGTGAGGGATATTTCTAAGATTTGTTTGAGTTTATTTAAACATGGAGACCAAGCTAAAGGTGAGACTGGAAGACCTCTTATGAGCAAAGATAAACTAACAATTCTTATATTTAGAACTATGAATAAGAGTTACCCAGGGTTGTTTTTTTTTTTTTTTCTTTTTTTGAACTGGGAACTACAAAATACTAATTTTATTTACTTAGTTAAAATGTCTGTTACTAATTTTAGGCATTTTATTGGTTAAGGAAACTAGTTCCTCCTGTCATTCTTCATAATTTTAACTTCATAATTTCAGCTATATTTTAGTTTTTACTTACATGAAGTGGGATTTTTCTAGGTATGCTTGAAGTTTTAAAAACTGAAATAAGTGATATTCTCCATTAACTGATGGGTTAAATGAATGCAGTATGGAAAAATACCACCCAACAGCCGCCATTACCATTTTTTGAACTGTTCCATGTGTATTCTATTGAAGTCAGATATTTGAGGAGTGTCATGAGAGTAAATGTTCCAAAGTATTTGAATAAACCTCTCCCGAGAGGGTTCATGCAAAGCAGCAATACTGATTCCCAGGAATTAGCAATAGACTCCAAGTCTTCTGGGTATCAGGTAGGTAAATATTCACAATCAAATTTGTTTGCCTCATCCTGGTAAAATTTTTATTGCAACACTATTGCAATAAAATCTGGATACAGAGTTAAATTCCCACCATATAAACACTTAGCGCATATCCATCAAAGCCAATTAAAGCCAAGCTATAATTCAGCAAAATAACCTTTATCCACATAAATAATTTAAATCCTACATCTTTTATTCTAAGTTGCAAGATTTTAAATCTACGTACTTGAATAATTCTGAAAATGAAACATGATCAGATCAGAACCGCTGGATGGTGAAATCTGTACTTTTAAATAGTCCCAAAAAGTTTATATGTGCCCTGCAAAAGCTTACAAATATATTTGTGCTTGTATTTTACTTTTTGCTTTGAAAACAATTTTACATTTTCTAAGTGTATTGATAAAGGCTTAGGAAGATGGATCAGAAATCTACTGGGTGTTAAGAAATCAGCCTGAGATATAAAATGTTCTTTCTAAATTTAGACAAATGCAAGATAAAACCTACAGAAGGTTCCTCATTCCATGGATTACTAAAACTCAAAGAATGCAGAGACTTGCTTAGCTCTATAACTTTTCTGTATAATTGTGTATTGACCGACATTGAATGATAAAATCACCCCATCCTTGATCTTATGCAGCTGTGTTGCTATAAAAAGAGTATTTTTAAATATTCTTTTTTATATTAAAATACTAAGAAACTGTTACAAAAACTCAAACAATAAAAAGGGACAAAGAAAAATATTGTCACTTAGTCATTCCATAAATACACACCTACATATATACATAAATAAATGCATTAATAAATCTCATTCTAGATGACCCTTTCCAAATTTATTGATATAACAGACAGATAAAAAATATGATTCTGCCATAGTGGTTATTCCTTAATAAAAGATTTTATGTCTGGCTTTAATTGAATTTTAAGAAGAAAGAGAAATTTAAATGAGCTTGAAAGAATGGTTAAACTTCAAATAAATATCTATTTGCCTTGAAAAAATATCAATTCTTTAAAAATAACCTTAAGAAAAACATTAAGAAATAGAAACCTATAAAATTATTTCCATTTTTGACTAAATATCTTGTTCTTTGTCTATGAGGAAATTAGTGCAGGTATGCTTCCTTTCAAGATGATCTTCCTGTTTATTTAGGATTTTATGATCCTTGAGATTGATATTTGTAATCATTATCCCCAATGTTGTTGAGACTGTTCTATGCTGAGGAGAAAAAGCTCATACCTACTCATTTTGCCAAGTTTTCTCCATGTTTAATGTTCAAAATTTCAAAACATATTCATGTTTATTTTCTGTTTATTATATTTCATCTTCTAGTTCATTTTCCAAGAAAGGATCATGAGCAGGTTTCCCTAACTTTTCTGAACAAATAACTCTGAATTTTGCACATCTTTGCATCTGGTGCTGACTGCTACTGTGAATGTTCCTTGTGATATGATTTACCTTTGCTGCTTTAAAAACTAGATGGCTTTTTCTTTATCCTTAAACCTCAGTAGCTCTATTAGGATATGTTAGATGAATTGTTCTTTACCAATTTTTCCTGGGAGTAAGTATATCCTTTCAGTAAGCAAATATGAATCCTTTTCTATGGCCCAAAACTTTTTCTATTACATCTCTGCTTTTTGCTTCTGTTCCACTAGCTTTTAATCTTAAGAGTCTTGTCTTCTGTACTATAGTCTCCTTTATCCATATATATAAAATTATTCATTGTGTGTTTTATGTCTTTTTTAATATTTTCCTTTTCATTTTGTATAATATCATTATATATATATATATATACACATATATGTACACACACACACACACATATATATATATATATATATATATATAGTTTTTCTTCTACTTTGACGTTGGTTGTGTTTTTTGAATTGCACTTATTTTTTGAGCTCTATCAACTTGCTTTGAATATTTATAGCACTTTTTAAAAACTCTTTCTGATACATTATATGTAAATAATTTTTTGGAGCTATTTATCAGAATTCTTGAATAATTCCTCTTGTGATTTCTTGTGATTTATATTCTTCTTTCCTTTTATTCTTGTCTAATCAATGATCTTATGGTGCTTTTATAATCCTTACTTATCTTTTCCTAACAACTAATCCTTGAATAGGACCATTATCATCTATCTATCATCTATCTATTATCTATCTATCTATCTATCTATCATCTATATCGCTATCAGCAACACAGCTCTGTGTATTGGAATCTAGCAGTTTCTGTCTCTTATCCTTTCTTCATGCAGCTTCATGTCTGAAGCCCTTCCCAAGCTAGATGTCTGGGGAGTAAACAATAAAACAGTCTTGTCTACTATGCCCTCTTCCTTGACTTTCTGTGGCATAAAATTACTAGTATATTTTCCTGCTCACAGGATGCACCCATTCTCATGGCCTGATACTCTAATCAAATAATCAGATATCACTGTCAAGACTATGACCCTTTTAAGGAAATCTCTCTCCTCTTCCATGTCTGAAGTTTGTACTGGCTCAGATTCTCTCCTCATTTTGGTACAGACGCCACAGCATTTCACAGTACACATGACTGTTTATGGTTTGAGGCTATGGCTATTTTTGTTTTATTGACCACTGAGGGTTTTTGCTTCTTGTGGTGTTATAGCTCCCTATTTTTCAGTCTTTATTGTTTTTGGTGTGCTTTCAAGACACTCAATTCAGATGCTTTTTAAAGGAAATAATCTAGAACCCAGCTCCTCTGGACTTGTAAAGTTTGTGTCATTTTGTTTTGATCTTACTTCCAGTACTCCTAAAAAAAAAAAAAAAAAAAGTTTTCCTTTCTAACGAATTAATTTAAACAACTCAAGTATATTACAGACGGTCCCAACTTACAGTCAATGGTTCCACTTACAAATTTTTGACTTTACAATGGAGCAAAAGCAATATGCGTTTAGTAGAGACCGTACTTTGATTTTTGAATTTTGTGCTTTTCTAAAGCTAACAATGTGCTGTATTTTCTTTCTTGATGTAGGGCAGCAGCAGTGAACCACCACTCCCAGTCAGCTATGCAATCATGAGGTTAAAAAACCAATACACTTAAAACCATTCCGTACCCATAAAATAAGACTGTTTTTTACTTTAAGCACGATATTCGATAAACTACAGGAGATATCCAGCCCGTTATGATAACATGGGCTTTGTGTTAGTTGAGTTTGTCGAAGTGTAGGCTAATGCAAGTGTCCTGGGCATGTTTAAGTTAGGCTAGGCTAAGCTATGATGGTTGGCAGGTTAGGCATATTAGACAGGTTAACCCATCATAAGTGGAGGAAGATCTGTACCCTTTTTCAATTTCCTTTTTGCTTTAGTTGAATTTATCCTTCCAAAAATGAAGGATAAAACTTTCCTTTCTTTCATCTTCCCTTTTATAATAGTTTCTGGAATGCCAGCCCCTCCAACAGAACTGAAAATGGAGACATACGAACACACCCTTGGTGGGCTAATAACCTTGCATGCTGATCAGACTTATTATTGACCTCTAGCGCAAGCCAACAATTTGTCACTTCATTAAAATGATATAAATATTTATTAAACATACTTTTAGATACAAACTCAAGTATGGGATAATGGAAGAGCAAACAAGAAGTCTACTATTGTTAGCACGTCTACTTGCAAACCCCATTTAACAAATCAGAAGCCTTTCCTTCAACTCTGCTCACTCTCCTTAGAAGACTATTGAATGATATCTTGTTTTTACTTAAGCGTTACCACTTGTGATTTTAGATCCTCTCTTCCTTCTGAAATAGTGTATCAAAGAACCATATGTAATTCTCCTCCTAAGACAAGTTCTAGTAAAATAAATTCTCCCTGTTCATTATGTTGTAAGTGATGTTTTAAAGTCCCCTTTGGGCAGATGCTCTGGGACACCAATAGTACCTACTGGCCAGCCTCTCCATTTGGCTCTTTACCTTTTATGACATTCTAGAGCAGCCATCTCAATTGCTCTAAGTACTTATGTTTTCAAATAGTTTCCCTTTTCTAAATAAATTGGAGAAAAGTCAAGATTTCCATAAAAAGTCACATTCCATTGCACCTCAGTTTGCTTTTATGGGCAGAAGAGAATGATATAGATTCCAAGCCAGTTAGATTAGGCACCCCATCAGAAATTCTCCCACAAACCAACTACACTGTGTAGAGCAATAAATGATTCTAGAACTTGCTCTTTCCTGCTGAATTGGATGCTTCTGCTTCCTGGCTTGGATAAGTTCTCTATGCTCTCTGAGTTACATTCATGTTTGTCCTTTCCAACCATCTGTCATCTTCTATGGCCTTTTCTACTTACTTTTTGATTAAAGACACTGAGTCAAGACTTTAAAAAGGACTTAAGGGTACCTTTTGCTGGTTTCTCTTCATTTCACCTATTGACCTAGACTTGAAAAAGCCCACCTCTGGGCTGTTTTCTCTACCTATTCCTTCCTCAGAGAACTTACAGTTCAAATGTCACTTGCACTCAAATTATTCTCAAACATACATTTCTATCATTTAGTTTCCATCTTTCAACATATCATTAGAAGGGTGATTTTCATTGCTTACAAATATATCTCCACCTAGGTGATCACTAATGACTGGAATAATAGAGCAGCTTATCTCTGTTCCAAGAAATCCACCCCTTTTGTGTACACTCCACTGCCTACAAAAGTCAACTGCTCTTACTATCCTAAGATGACAAGTTTGAGTCATTCCCAATATTTGTTTTGTGACTATCTCCACCACTATAGCCTTAACATTTATTGAACATTTATTATGTACTACATGCCATGGTATGCTTCACACCTATTATTTTATCTAATAATCACAGAACACAAAGTGTTGGACATTATCCCCTCAGTTGTGCCGATAAGGAAGCTAAAGCTTAGTGAGGTTAATTTGTGCAAGGGCCACAGCTCATATGTGACAGAGCCAGGAACGAACCTGGGACTGATGGACTCTAAAGTCAATGTGCTCTCAGTCACCATGTCTTCAGTTTTCTCTCCGTAAGTCTAGGGTGGGTTTCTTGAATCTGCAGTCACTGTCCTTTCAACAAACATAAATTGAAATGTCATTGTGTCCCAGGAATTAGGCATCAAAATATAAAGATGAATAAGATGTGGTCTTTGTCCAGAAGGCTTTGGGAGCTAGTGAAATCAGAGACACTAAAATTCTGGGAGAGGGGGCATTTTTTCTTCGCGAGTTGGTGAGTATTATTGTTGCTATTTCAAAAGTTAATTCTTGGTAGATAATACGTAAGTCTTTTCTCTCCCTTGACATAGTACCTATTATAGATGATAATCTCATCTGGGGAATATAAGTTTTCATTTTTTAATATATGTTCTACTGACGAGCTGTTTGTTCATAAAAATTAGGCATCCAGTCCAGGGCTTTGTCCTCCTAGTGATGCTTATCTGGGGTTAGGGTATTGTGTATATTCAGGAACTGGAAAAAAACTGTTCTTATAAATTTCCAGGGGTGCCTGGGTGGCTCAGTGGGTTAAGCCTCTGCCTTCGGCTCAGGTCATGGTCTCAGGGTCTTGGGATGGAGCCCTGCATCAGGCTCTCTGCTCAGCAGGTAGCCTGCTTCCCCTTCCTTCTCTGCCTGCCTCTCTGCCTCCTTGTGATCTCTCTTTCTCAGTCAAATAAATTAATAAAATATTTTTTAAAAAATTTGCAAAAGCCACCCTTTGGTATACCACATTCACCTCACTGTGTACAATTACTTTATTAACTATTTTTGCTATGTCTTTCCCACCAACTTCTATTCCATTCAGAGGATCCTCTTCCCCAGTCCACTTGACTTTGTTTCCAGTTTTCAATAAAGTTTCCAAAATACATTCAATAACTCCCCAAATTAGATTGTGACAATCAGCACGTTTAAGTTCTAGGCACAAAATAATGTGTGCTTTAAAATGTGGGTTCTGGAATCACAGTGCCTTGGGATAAATTTGAGCCTTGCTGTGTAAAAGTGGCACAGCTTTGAATAGATGAAAACTTGTCAAGACTCGCTTCCTCCAAACCAAAAAGTTAATAATACTTCCTACTTCGTGAAGTTCTGATATAAAAGGCAAATGAGGTAAATGGTTAATATTATTTTTATTATTATTCTGCAAGTATTGCTGGGATAAAATGTCTTGTAACTATTTTGGAAAAGACTTGTGTTTGAAGAAACTTCCTTTTACCACTTTGCCCAAATAAAGCAGCACAGTCCATCTGTCCATTTCAAATGTTATTTATTGTTGTATATTTCTGGGATGATATCCTCATTCTGAATGATAGTCTAATACCATTCAATAATTTCCTCTTCTAATTTTTTTTCCTAAAGTGAATCCTAGTATTTCTTAGGATCATATATGAAAAAATTTTTTTAATAAATAATTCATTTTTTAATATTAGACTGATATAATTAGGTGAACTACCTTTATTTTTCTAGATATTTATTACTTGGTGTGTGTTTAACTTCACAACTTAGTAAAAAATTACTGTATTGTTTTGGAAAATCTCCAGTCAAACTCTGATCTTTGCCTATGATGTATCTGGTTTTACTTAACCAAAATGGGGGAATTGAATACTTTTAGATTTTTCTGCTATTCTTAGTTGACTATTTGACTTTCGTTGTGTCATTCTGTAAGAAACCTTGACAAGTTAAATTTATCCACACAGAAACCTGTAGTTAGGAGACCTGCGAGACGACTATAATTTCCTTCCCATTAGTTTCAATGAATTCCATGCACGTGAGAGAGAACACGGAGAGTGGGGTCTGGAGCCCCGTGCTTCCCGTTGTGCAGGTATATTGAGGAGAGATATAGTCCAGGTCTCCTTACATTGTTCCTCTGCCACACATTACCCTTAATCCTCCTTTGAGCAAATACAGACTAGAGCAGCCATGCCAAGAATTGGAGACTTAACTCTTTGAACACAATAGGCCTATGGACATGTAGTTTTCTCTTTGCACAAAATCTGTGAAATGGTTAATATACAAATGTGTCTATTGTAGCCAATGTGAACCAGAAGAATTGAGCCATAGCCAGCATTTATTTAAGCATCATTTTTGCCATCTGGATTCTTTTGTGGGGAAAGAAATATTTGAGGGGAATTGCCTTTGGTCACAAAGGTGATTTGACTTTCCTCCCTATTTATATGTTAATCATCCTTAAGGCGCCATTGTTCAAAGTTCCATAAAGAGGCTTTTTTTTTTCCTTTTCCCACTGTGGCTCTAGACTTTAGGTAGCAGGAAGATCTTGAAGCCTATGTGGAAAGTATATCAAACATTTCTGTGGAAAAAGTACATTGGCCTATATATATGTAAAAATCAACCAAACAACTTAACCCAGGTAAAGAAAAAAATATATATATATCATGCAGCCAGTCACTCAGAGAGGGCCAAATCACCTCTACTCATTGGCCTCTTTCCTAAATCACGAGCCATGTGATATGGCAAATTATTTGGATTTCAGTGATCAAAATCAATATCTTATTGGCCACATATGATCAGCTGTTTTAGGTCCTATTTCGATCCATTCCTTAGCACTGAAGCAGAAAACAAAATTATAATTAGAGCCCAGAAATCTTCTAGGCTCCTATGACCTATGGAAAAGGAGAATAATTCAAAGGCAATAGGGAGCTTCTATGACACAAATGTTTTGAAGATTAAAACTTGAGAAGATTGGCATTCACATCTGGGAATTATAAATTTCATTCTGTTGTGAGAATAAAAAGCTTTTACATCAGTATGGCTTAATTTATTTTATTGCTATGTTTATAGGATTCAGAACCAGTGGTTATTTTATGATTATTGTAAAATCAGGTAATTTTTATCTCATGTGAGAGCTCTTTAATAATACTGTATTAATTAAATCTCTTATCTGAACCAAGGGTTTCAAAGGTGTAGCAGGCAATGAGGCAAAGTTTGTGGGATTCTAGTCACAGACTTTATTATTTTAAGGTATAGTGAGATAAAGATATTTATTTGAGTACTAACTCTTGGAATGTATAAAATACCCACAACTAAAACTCTCTTAGACCAACAGTAAAGTTAATAGATCAACAAATGTAAAATAATACAATTCATACAAAATATTTTTGTGCTATTTAGGTACACACTGAAAGAATGACTGGAGTGGAAATTAAAATTACTAGTATATAATTCTACATTTTCACCCCTAATAGTCTTAATTAGAAATCAGTATCTTATTTAACTCTTGAGCAAGAATGTGTGGTGTTTAAAAATTAAGAGGAAATTATGAAGTCAGAAGGTAAATGTGAAGATATATATATATACATATAAATATATGTATGTGTGTGTGCATGTGTGTGCGTGTGCAGATATATTAATCTCATCATTAAAAGGAGGAAAAAAGAGCCTTTAAAGTTTCCATTATCCATTATGTCAGGTAGCAAATATCTTCTCAATGTAACTCCAGACATTAAATCTGTCGAGAGGAATGCTGTAAAATAAATGTCTGGGATACCTTCATAAACAAAAATCTTATTTCCATAATTCATACAGCTGGCTGGCATTTATTGGCACGTCAGGTGCAATGGGGACATTTCAGGAACATTAACATGTACAGCATCATTTGTCAACAAAGCAACAATGTAAGCAAATCGTTCAGAACTCATACAGATTTACAGCTTTCTCTGCCAGCTGCTAATTACGGTGTGCTCGGCCTATTTGGTATGGTCTTTTTATTGGAAAATGACAAAGGGGTTATAGTATCCCAGTTTGGAATATAGATGTGGCTTTTAGTAATAATATGAGTGTAATAGGACCATGTAGCTTGGAGTTGCGATCCAGTTTTGCTGGTCTTATAATTGATCAGCTTTGATTGATGAAGGACAAAGAGAAATTCACAGCCTATTTCATTTCTGATGTAACCTCTACAACAAAGGAAAAATAGGGAAAAATATCAAAAATCATATCATAGCAGTTCTTACTTTTTTCCCCTATAGAACATGACATATAATATTCACCTCTCGAAGAAAAGCTGTTGCGTTGATTGCTAATGGAACAAATGTTACGAGCCTGTACATTTCACTTTCTAGGTTGTGCTTTGAACAATCAGGAAACCCTTCCATAAATATGCTTAAATAATGTTAAGGTTATGACATGTGGGGACAAATGTCAGCAGCGTCAAAGTTAACATCTATAATCACCCCCTGCTTAAGTTGTTCAGTTTTAGGAAAAGACACAACTGCGCAAGCAAATGATGGAGTGTCGAGTCTACCTTCAAATTCCCTGGATTATGTCAAGATATATTATAATCCATAAAATGAATAGTGGTGCTGCCTTCATGCCCATGATGTAAATCTGTATTTAGAGATATAAATGCCTTCTATTCAACCAAAATATAAAAAGTTAAATTGGTAAATACTTATTCAAACATTATTTAGATTTATCCCATCCCCAACCTTATTAAAACCCATTAAATTCCGGAGTGAACAGATTTGACATTCAGCAAATCAATTGCTGTCAGAGCAGCTGAGTTGACCAGATATTAAAATATTTGAAGCTTTACTGGCACCAGGTCTTCAGAGAAGAAATGTAGTGACGCATTCTCAGAGGTGGTAATGTCAGGCCAGCAATGGTTGACTGGATTCAATGTACACTATACTAAATAAGTGTCTTCTCATATTCTTATGAATAAAGATTCCAACTTCAAAAATAGTTTATGGATAAACGGAGTCCCTCTATTTTACATAATCCTCCAGTGGAATCTCTTACAGTCGTCTCTTACACATTTGTCACTCTATTTATTGGTTGTTGGTTTCCAGCTCCTCCACTAGAATAAGATTCCTAAAACCAGAAAATGTACTGTGTTCATTTTTACACCCGAAGGTCCACAACTGCCTGGAACATAGTAGATTCCAAACTAAAGCTAATAGAATGAACGAGTATGTGCGCAAATATTGGAGCAGCTCTTGATAAGATAGTGATGAAGGAGAAATTTGCTTCAACATTTTGCCCAGTAGTCCTTCCTTGGCAGTGTCCTCTCCTAAAGCCTCTAAGATGTGTATTTCCCATACATTTTTGTCTTTTGTTTTTGTTTTTGTTTTTTCCTAAAACCCACTCTTGGGGAGCTTGGGTGGCTCAGTGGGTAAAGCCTCTGCCTTAGGCTTAGGTCATGATCTCAGGGTCCTGGAAACCAGATCTGCATCTGGCTCTCTGCTCAGCAGGGAAACTGCTTCCCCCTCTCTCTGCCTGCCTCTCTGCCTGCTTGTGATCTCTCTCTATCAAATAAATAAAATCTTTTAAAAAAATTTAACAAAAACCCACTCTCAAGAAAGTATGTGATGCTCACAAATATTGAGATATAAAGAATCGTTAAAAACATTGTCTTTTCCAGGGGAATTTCTACTCTAACCAAGTTTTATCTCTTAAACAAAGATTGAATCTTAATTTGGGGATTTCAAGCATTATTTTTTATGTACAGAAAGATATTTAAGGTGAAGGTAACATTCTGATTTTCTTTAATAAGAGAGACGATCTCGCTTTCCCCTCTCTCTCTCTCTCTGCCTGCCTCTCTGCCTGCTTGTGATCTCTGTCTGTGAAATAAATAAAATCTTAAAAAAAAAAAAAAGTTAAAAAAAGGAGAGAGAGACCATCTCAATTTTTGCCTAAGCCTACTGTGTGCCAAAAGAAGAGGTCACATTGACTCTACTCTCCTGGATTATATGTCATCTAGGTTGTACCAGGAATTAAAGCACAGTCCCTAGAATGGAAATATGGTTTGCTATAGAAAAACGCTATGGTCTAACACACATTAAAATGAAATTTTTAACTTGAGTCAATATGAAGAGTAGCATGTAGATTGCGATATCTGAGCAGAGCCTTTTCAATCTATATTGTCATTTCCTGTGTAGAACACAACTTTCTACCGAAGGTAGAAACAAGCAAGGGTTTTTGTCGTTGTTGTTGTTGTTGTTGTTTTAATTTTTTTACAGTTTGAAGAATGCTAAAACTTTCAAATCACATCATAACAACCCCAGAGAAATGGGGTTGAGGGAATCAGATCATTTGGAAGAGAGACACAATAATTATTTGAATAAAACCCACTATTTCTAAATGTACCCAAATGCCTAAAATGATTACTTCTGAAAATAAATTACTTACACAGAAACTAGCATTTGTGTTAACCCTTACCCAAAACTGTTATTTTCATTTAGAATCATTAAGCCAGTGCTTTAGAATATTCTGTATCCTCCTTCCAAATAATTTAAGTTGCACTAATTAGTGATTCATAGATACTTGAAATAGAATGGGTTGTTTACCTGTTTGTTATGCAAAAAGTCTTCAGAGAAAATACATCCAAAATTCTAGAAACATTCTTACGCATTCTTAATTATTTTTAGAGATATCTGTTTGTCTTCACAAAAGTGGTATTCTAACTATAAAACCCTTATAACAAAGCATTAACTCAGATCCTCTAAGGAATTCTACTAACAACCATTTATTATCTTTAATAATACATAAGGATGCTATTTGAAATGATCTCAAAGTTGACTATAATTTTATTTCTCACTAATTTAACCTGACCTCTCCCCACCCCCTCTCCAGCCACTACCTTCTCCCTACAGTGATACACATCTTTAAACCATACTGAAAACATAAATATATGAAATGGAAAAGAATTTTTGAGAATTAATTTACAATTCAGAAAACATGGCAGAATCCATGGCTTCTCTTATCTTATTATCACTGTTAATTTGTTTAAATAAAAAATATGATAATAAAGAGATGCAAGTATAAAACTGTCATTCTTTTCTAAGATTATGTTAAAATTCAAATTTATGGTGTGTATTTTATATATAACACATATAAGCCTCTAGATCTTAATACAGGTGCAGATGTAGGCAAAAAGTCTACTTTTAATCCAGTTTATAAGGCAATGCTCTGATGTGGCCTTTCTAAAAGACAACAGGAGGAAACCACCCAGCATAGTGATCCCTTTAAAATATTAGTCACCAGGTTGACAAGAAGGAGCATTTCATCAGCCCAATAATTCCCTCCTATCTATCATTCCCTTCTCAAATGTAATTTGAGAGAAAGAGAGACTTTAAAATCAAAAGGTATACAGTTTAAAAATGGCACGAAATTAATACAGAAAGATGGAGAAAGACATTTGATAAGTAAGTAGCATTTGCATGCATGAGAAAATGATAAACTAACAGTGCATATCTGTTTTTAAAGATCTATGGCAAAAACAAAACAAATACCTCCCATTCTCAAACAAACAAATATGAGAGTTTAGTATCAATAGAATCTCTAGAAAAGATATTATAAGGATGTAATCGGGAAGAAAAGTTAAGTTATCCCAGAACAAATACCTGAAATGCAAGAAAGGTTTAGCAAAGAACATCTAAACTCGGGCCAATCTAAAGAAACTGTATAAAGCAGAGAAATTTGTGGCGTGTAAAGCAAAAATCTAAGTAGGGATAAAATCTTGATCAAAAATAGTATATAAAGTGGGCAGCAGAGAGCACAAAGGTAAAGACTTTCAAGTTCTTCATTAACTCTGGAGGCATGTAAAGATTTGATTGTAGTAAGTGAAATACACATGTTAAAATTTCTAGGCCACTGTGCTTTGTTACACAGCCACCAGTAGGGGAAGGGGGCTGTGGGGAAAGAGAGTAGGAGCTGGGTTGAATTAACCACCGGATCAGATTGGCTCACATCTTGTAGGTCTCCTTTATCACTCTCTGCATCTTCTGCACAGCAGTGAACATTCCACCCTTTGAAAAGAAGTCTTTAGTGTATTTTTGTTGAGGATAGAAAGTGTACGACCAGCCTATGGAAGACTGGACTCTTAAGAAATGTAAGACAGGTAGGGGTATATTTCTCGCTGTTGAAAAGCAAACTTGAGAGTCTTCAAGAGAAAGAGATCTACGCACTTCCTTTAAAACAAACAACAGCAAACAGGAACAGAAGCAATGTAGAAATGTTAGCTATTAAGAAAAATATGTATTTGTGTTTCACAGAATGCTTCCACTTGGAAGAACAGCAACAAACCATTTAATAAACATGGATATTTGAATAGTGGTGTTGCTGCTCATAGAGGATATAGACTATCTAATTTTTCTATCAGCAGAGAACAGCATACTTTGAGAAATGTGCACATCTGTAAGTTCCTATTAATGCACATTTCTTTCAAAAATAAATTTGAGCATGAGCCACCTGAATATTTCCTATTTAGGAGGGCAAAAAATGACCTTTGTCATAGCAAAACTACAACTTAAAAATTGTCAATCAGAAACAATAAACTATAAAGAAACGAGAAAAAGGCATCATTACCTAACCAGAAAAATCTACCTTAGAGACCAGAAGATATTTTCAATCCAAAATCAAATATCTGATATTTTCATACAAAATTCATGATATATTTTCAGTCTAACCTATTTTAGGTTCTTTCCATTGCCTCAGGTAGACATGGGTCACTTTTCTCTGATTTTTTTTTTTTTTAATTTTGATATTTCCTATCCTGTGTATCTGCCTCAATGATTTTTAAGTGGCTAAACTGTTTGCTTAGAATTCAGGTGTTTTTCTTAGCAGATTATTTCAAGCTGATGCTGGTCCTCTCACATACTGTTGAATTCCAAATGTCCCCCTAAAACATAACCATGAAAAGTCATTTCTTTCCTATCCTCATCAACACTTCAGATAGTTAATAGCTGCAGGCACATGTTATAAAAGAAGTTGCTGAAGAAGGGAACTTGAAGTGAATTTGGCATAGAGTCATGGATGGTACTAAACACATGGATGAAGTTATTTACTAAGATTTTTCTTGTCGGCCTGATTTGGCTATATTTTCAAAATTGACACATACTATGCTGTAGACTTCTATTTTCACTAGCTGAGAAACAGAATGATTGCAGACTTTTGCATGTTATGCATTTTTAAATATCACCGAGTTAAACTTAGATTTTGATTCCGTGCCCAGGACCAAGTGGAAAAATCTCCATCTTCAATAGTTCCTATTATCTTTTAGTCACAGGGCCACGTACTGTATTTCTTCCATGAGTAAAACTCCTACTTGGAATTCCAAGCATTGCATAACCAGAAGAATATTCATATTCCATGTTACTCAGTAGACTTTCATATCCGTAATAGACATTTTATCCGCATGATATTCTTTTTAGCAGTTAAAGCTCTTAAAAATCATAGTTTAGAATGGAGCCAACATTTAATCTATCCAAAAAATATTTATTAAACACCAGCTCCTACCACTGGGATCACAATCACAACTACCACTTTACACAGTTTTTCACTGTTTTTCATTGCTCTTATAAACCTCATCTCATTTAATGACTGTCTGAAATTGCCTACCATCTTGAAGGAGCTTTGAGTCCTATGAAGTAGATTAAACCAACTGTTAGAAGAAGTACCTTTAAAGTGTTTGTGAGTAGTTAGGTAAATTGTGCCAACTAATGCAATATTTTTGATGCTTTTGGCAAATTGACAAGTGATCTTGGGTAAAAGATTCACCCGTATAGATGTACATTTATTTTTTATTATATTATATTCCTTTTTATTCCAAAGGGTTAACTTTTTGAGAATTAAGGAAATGCAGCTAAAATAGTATTTTAAGAAATATCACCTATATGAATGGCATATCTTGAAACAGGTCATATTAAAAACATGACCTATTTCTAAAGTAAGTGACCTATGCCATAAGGTAAATTTGGCCCATGGGCCATGGTTTGCCCATCTTGATACTAGTTACACAGTAGTTCTGAAAGTTTGGCTGGAGAATATTAGTGGCCATGAAAATCCCTGAATTAGTATTCTCAGGTTTGAATAACAGAATTGGAGTTTGGAGGAACTTCAACAACTTAACTTGACTTATTCTCCAAACCCGATTCATTTTCTCCTTATACCTTTAATATGTATTTTACAATGTGGTGGTCTCTATATATGTTTTGATTTCATGTGTTTATAATGTTTTGTTGAAAGCCTGTACTGGTGTCTCTTCAAAAGCTTTACTTTTCTTAATCTTGGAAGGTTTCTTGCTGGGGAAGTTAGAGGAGACATGATAAGTAGTCAAAGGCAATAGAAGAAACTTAAAAACTAAATGCTCTTTTCTCTGATACAGTTAGTATTCACACACTTTAAAAATTTGCATCAGTCAGAAATCAAGCAAATGTCACTGGTTGCAAACAAAAGGGAGGAGGCAGCCTTACCATAAGCTTGACCATTTAAAACCTGCGCTCTGTGATTATTCTGTCAAAGTGTGTTGGAGACTCTCAATTTTCCTCAGTAAACCATTTATTTTTCATATCCCAATCATGAGAATATAATTGAACATTTTTACTTCTTCTGGTATTGAAAATTTTTTATGATTAGGATTTGAAGTTTTCCCTCCTAATTCTTAAAAGCCTTATTTCAAGCAGCATTCTATTAAGTGTGTCTTACTTAAAATAAGAAAAGTAGTATATAGCTTGCCTGGATTTTTTTCTTTTGTATATCCACTCAATTGTTTGTGACTTTCTTAGGAATGATTTGTTAATCTTACTCTAGTCTCATTTATGTGCCTTCACTTAGCAATGAACATTGACTTCTGGAACTTTATCCTAACCCTTTACAAGATACATTTTTCAGGTTTTCTTTCTTTCTTTCTTTCTTTTTTCATATAACATAAAACAGTAAGGCATTCATTAATCATTATTAAATCCATTCTTCTCTTCCTCTTTATTGAATTCTAAAGGCAAATCAGCTAGTCTTTTTTTTTTTGGCATACATCAGCAAAAGTATGTTATTATGAGGTATTCAAAAATAATACATCTTCATAAAACAATATAGGTGGAGGTTTAAAGAAAAATAAGGAAAGAAATTGGAACCATCTGGATATCCAAAGTAGAGAAAAGTTTTTGCAAATGGTTGTCATGTACACATTACAAAAGTAACATTGTATGGTTTGCTAACAGGATAGGAAAACGCCGCTATAAAAAAGTTTAAAAAGAAGACAGTTCTAGAGTGTAACGATTCAACAAATATATTATTCATAAGACCTATACTTAGAAGGAGAGTTGAGATTCACACTTCTCAGGTCAGTAGGGATTAAACATATCTCAGGGCAGATCGGCCTGGCTGTGGGAATGGAAGTACAACTGTGTTCCAATGAAGACAGGAGGGGCCGATTTTTTTTTTTTTTTTTTTAATTTTGTGGCAGTGTAAGTAAGTGAGTGTAGGGAGAGTACCCCTTACTGATTTGCTCCTAAATCAGCCTGATGAATGGGAAATGGATTCCATGAAAGAAAAAATACGAATACATGCTTTAGAGATAAGAGGGGAAATGTAAGGCAAGCAGGCAGGCAGGCAGGCAGGCAGGAGGGAGGGAATTCCCCAGAAATAACCTGAACTTTCTCACATGTGAATGTTAATTACAAGAAGTGATGTTATCAGAAAGTCCTTTCAAAATATATTACTTAAATATTAGACCACAAAATAGGGGCACCTGGATGGCTCAACAGGTTAAGCATCCCACTCTTGATTTCAGCTCAGATCACGATCTCGGGGCGGGGTGGGGGGGGTGGGGGGTGGGGGGGGGTCGTGAGACGGAACTCTGCCTCAGCTCCACACTCAGTGTAAAGTCTGCTCGAGATTCTCTCTCCCTCTGCCTCACCCCTGCTCTCTCTTATTTCTCTCCCTAAAATAAATATGTAAATCTTTTAAAAATAAATAAATACTAATACACAAATTATAAATTGAATTTAGGAAGGTTGTCCATCCCATATAAGCATTTTTCTGGTTTTCCTTCCACTTGTTTTTACCGCCAAGTAACCACATGGGCAGGGTGTATGTCTCTTCTTAAATGAGATTAGTAAAGGTGATCTGATCAATTATTTTTAAGCCAAACCAAATAGGCATTCCCTAAATTCACCTATCAGCATCATGTTGGCTAGCTTGACAGAAAACTTATTTAAAAAGGCCTATCAATTTCATATATATGTATATATAAAATATTTTTTTCACCTTGAAGTCAATTGAAAACAGAATATTTCTTATTGATTTTGCCTGCCCAGCTGCCTTATGTAGTCAGTGGCACTCACACGGATGTAAATAGAATGAATCAACTCCTTGCTGGCCCTGGGCCTCCTTGAGTCATGTGAAGTAGGTTTCTGATTCCTTTATGTTCAGGCACAGCCAGGGAGACAAGAGCGCTACTGTCTTCTGCTGGTACACAGAGTCACCTCAGGCTATGCAGGAAAAATGCTTTCTTCTTATTTTTAGACCTGAATCAGTCTTTGCCACTAAATGTATTCTTGTGAATACAGATAGCACTTTGTTGTCATGCTCATGGGAAGGCGATGGGGGTAACCTGTTTGCACGCAGCTGCAGGCCACCTGTAGAGAAAGTCAAATTAGGGAGAGACCCCACTGTTTTTTGCATTAATGCTTTTTGTATTGTTGTTTGACTTTTCCCCCCTCTGTCTATGTATCTTGTTCAACTAGGGAGATCGGGAGCACATTTTAAGGCCTTCTGTCCCTTTAAGGCATCTAATGATTGAAAGGACTCTAGGATTTGAAAGGCTGTAAAAACTCCCCAGTTACCAATGAATGATGGCAATACAAAGAATCTTAAAGCTGTTGAAGTTGAAGTAGCCTTCTTACAGATTTAGTTTGTTTGGTAAACTTCCAGCAGCAGCTCTTGCAAAGGTACTGTTCAAATATTCCCACCTATCTGTGCTGCTTCTCCTTGTAAAGATTTATCATGTTCTCAGCGGAAAAGTAGTCATCCGTATTAGCAGTTGAGTTTGTTGCAGATAAGAAGGAAAAAATTCTGAAAGAGAAAGAATAAACTTGTCTTCTTCCCTTCCGCATCTACCAATTTAAAGTTTCGAAAAAGAAGCCCATAAATGAAATATCTACATTAGCCATAAATATTAAAGGAGGGAAATGCGCAAATAAAACTTGTTTCTGGAAAGCTTGATTTTGGCTGATTATCAAAACCCATTTCCTGACAATGAGATCCATTAGACTACAAAATAATCTCTCAAAGCAGTGGTTGCATTGCTTATAAGATTTGACGTTCAAGGTTAGGCTGAAGACAGCCACAGATAGTTTCAAATGCAGTGTTGTATTCCAGCAGTTGGAAAGACCAACACCTTGGAGCCTCGTTGTTCCTCATTTTTGTTTCTTTAATTGAAAATTCAGCTTGGAATGTAGGATTGAAATTTTCCAAGGTTTTGCATCATGGATACTTGCAAGAAAATTGGGATGGAATTGTGTGAACAGATGTGGCTATCACTGTGCATCTCCTCTGTTCTTCAAACATCTGAAGCAGGAGAGTGGTGACAGCTATCATGGACAGCGCTCTCTGCTCAGCTTTCCAATCTCTATCGAGCTCCCATGTTAGCTCAGTTAAACATCATGGGGTTCCAAAATTCAAAATTTGGATCATTAGCATTTTGACAATATGAATTTATTTATACAAAATGCCTTTTCAGAGAAAGTATTGCATCCAGGTAGCAACTGAGATGGTCCCTAACAAATCCATCCAGATGAGGCTCCAGAACATGATCCTGAAGACCCCGATGCGATTCATTCAATACGTAGAGGTTATAGGCTCCTACGAAAATGAAAAGATACAGAATTCCATTTGCTGCAACTGCATAGTGACATTCAGATGACTTTAATTCTCAAATACATGGAACATCCTAGAAGTTCTCCCTCTGTGCTTTCTCCTAAATGTTCTACCCTCTTGAGCATCTCTATTCTGGTGAGGAAAAATTTGGACCAATGATAATGCCTCGAGAGCTATTCTGCAGTTTTGTAGGTGGTTTCTGGATACATTTTCTTTAATAAATGCTCATAACAATCCAGCAACCGAAACTAAGAGATTAAGAAACAGAGCCATGATCTGGAGTAGGAGTTCTGACCTGGCTCCTTGCTGCTCTTTTCACCTTCGCCCCATCCCTGGACTCTCCCGTGAAAAGCATTTTCCATTTGGCATTCTCTTCCAGTAGGACTGGCATCTAATTTGCATTTTCAGCTGTACATCCACGTAAAGAAGAAGTCCTGAGGGAAGAATATAAAACTTCCCCGACTGCACAGAAACCAGGCACTCTAAGAAGTGTTAAGGTGTTTGGAATCGAGGGTTGGAAATATGGCTGTTCCTGAGGAAGAAAACGATAAATGATCCCAAAATAACAGTTATGCCATCTTGTACTGCTATGAGGCAGATTCAGGGCATTTAATGTCAGGACGCTGGAACTGATGGACTTCAGGAAGGTTACTGAGACCTACCTTAAAATCATTCATCAGTGTCTTTCAAAATACTTGTGCTTTGAATTTGAATGATGTTACTATTTTTATCCCTGGATGCTTCCTTTATAATTCAACCTAGATACAGCATGACAATTAAAATGGAAAGCTGATTTAAATAGCAGCAATGATGCTATAAAAAAAAATAGCAGCAATGATGCTATAATGGTGCAAAAAAACGGGTGTTTGACTCAGATTTGGTTCAAATTCTGGTGCCCCTATTTATAAGGTTCGTGTCATTATCTCACTGAACTTCCATTGACTGTCCTCTAAAATGCAAGGAATGCCAGCTAATAACTTTTTCCTAGATTGTTGTGATTATTAAATGAGATACTGATTGTGAGAGTGTTTTATCTGTCATGCACAATATAAACACAATTCTTATTATATTTTGCTTCAGTTGGCTTAGTAAAAATAATTTCTTAAACTATCAAGATAATTACCTCTTTAGCACCCAGTTCGATCTTTGTGTGCTACTCAGATTAGCCCGTATCAGGTAATTAATTAACAGTGAAATGGGAAAAGTATTTAGAATTTGCAAAGTTCTTGAACCACTGTGTAGGGACAGCCTCTACTTTTGCTTAGCTTGTGTATAAGACATCCATATCCAAACTTAAAGCCTACGTTGTAAAGAAGTTTTTAATGCCAGAAATCCCATATGGTTTTGATGTAAGTAAAAGGTGTACATTTCCCTCAGGGTCAAGTCTAAAAATTGGACCACTGCCGGCTCTGACCACATGTGTAAGGATCCAAAGGACCTATGATCTCACCTGCCTCATTCATACGCCATTATTTACTCCACTCGCCTCTTTTGAACAGGTGTGATCTTGGCCAAACATAGTGGATGAGAAGGTTAAATAATAGTAGGAAAGTTATTTCAGATGAAAATACTAAATTATACGAATTTTGACATAATGCAACAGAATTATAACTACATACATAATTCAAATATAAGCCATCAATGTGGAGGATTCCTTGCAATTACTTCTTCTCCCCACTGAAATGTCAGTCATTTTTAGTTTTGATTTTTGCAACATTTGGAAAATGGTTTTCTTACCCATATAAGCAATTACTACAGATATCTTTCAGTCACACTCCTCTAACTGGGGAAGAGAATTAACACCAAAATTCTACTATGTCTTTTTTTTTTTTTTTTTTTTTTAATTCTACTGTGTTTTCAAAATTCTCCATGAGGGGCAGAGTCAAAGAATCACCAGAGCCTTAACAGAAACCTCCTGATTTTACTTCTTTTATTGGTATTTTTCATAATACTTGTCTTTGGACTGGGAATATTTGCCAGAGGAACTTTGCTTCCTGGAGCAGATATTCTGATATTTTAGAACCACAAGATGTCTCATAATTTTGCAAACATGTATGCGTTATCAAAAGCCCTGTGAATTACGTCAGTTAAATAGCAGCTATCTATTTTTTTCTGATTGCTTTTTCATTTTAATTACTCCCGTTTCCTGTCTGGACCTTAATGTTTCAGAGAAAGGAAGGCATCCCACAGAAGAAAGAAAGAGAGTGATCTTTCACTGTGAACTACAAAGCTTCATAGGTCCTAATTTGGCCAGTGCTTTCGCTGCACAGCCCTGGAATGCTGTTTTGCAATTTCAAAAGTGATCACACTCAGCTTCCCAGAATTTTTTATGCACAGAGGATGCCACAGGAACAAGGACAGCCTTGTTAACAAGTTGCAATCTCTCAAAAACAAGATAGGATTCGGATATAAATCATCATTTCAACTCACAAAGCTATGTTCTCCACCCCACTAAAGGACTTCATTTACATCTAAAATGGTTAATACTGATCTCCACTAGAACTCCTAAGTGGAGGAATGCAGCTGCCATGTGCTTAGTGACTCTGGGGTTAGGGAAAAATGACATCACCAAATTTAAGCATATTATCATGCTGACATAGAGGCACCTTGTTTTCTCTTCTGTGGATAGAGCAAGGATTGTGTTCTGTGTCTTGTTTTTTTCCTCCCAAAGAATACCTTTTCCCCCCAACTTAGCAGCTGCAGTATGAAGGGTTGAAAATGTCACTTCAACTAATGATGAATGATGCTTGACCTCTGGACGGGTTACTCTGGATTTTATGCAATGCCAAATTAATATGAAAGATCCCAACTCAAAGGACTTCGGCTGTTAGGAATTGCTTCAAGGATAAATTTGTGCAAAGCAGTCTGTAGCTTTAGGGGGTTTTTTGTTGTCATGTCCTTGGTGGTAGAGGGTTGGGGGGACTGGGTTCACGTTCTGTGAGCAAGGTGAAAGAGTGTGCTAAGACTTCAATGTGAGATTAATATCTTTTCATACTGGAAATATTGTCAGTAAGCAGAACCAGTTTGTGAAAAAAAAATTCTCAAAAGGGCAACTGGCCCACATGTCTTTGTTGTTTTTATTTGAATATAATTAATTATGTAAAGCAATAGTTAGTGGAAGATGAACAATTAGTAAATTCTGTCAAGTAGTCACACAGAAATTACTAACTAATTGAAGGACTGGTCCTCTGTTGTGTCAGAAAGCAATGCTGAGTGTCATCCTTTTTATCTTTTTACTTTGTTGTTTTCACAGATCCCCTTTTTCTAAGATGTATGTTTCACAGCCGACTAATAAATAAATAACCCTGGTTGTAATTTCATAACATGCAAAGGGGTTTGAAATAAAAACACCTGTTTTAATTAGCATTATGGTTCGTTCACTTTAAAAAAAGGGATAATCCTGATGCAGTTAGCTGACATTTTTAAAGCTTTGAATTTCCATCTGTATCTTATATTATGATGTTTCAGGATTGTCATGAGTTAATTATGTTAACTTGGGAAGCATTGCTTGCATTTAGAATGAAAAAACTTCAGCTTGAATAGACAGAAAAGCAGATGCTATCTTTCTTGTCAATTGCTTTGTTGTGGGCTGCCTTGCAACTTTTTGTGTATTTCTGGATCTAAAAGGAAGTGTAAATCTCTATTTATTTTAAGTTTAACATAAACTACACAATTTCAGTATTCTTCTGTTTTGGCTTTACATGTCTTGTGTATTTTCACATGTATAGCTTTCCTGCCCCCAAATCCAAAAATCCACAAATTATCTCTTCTTTAATTCTTAATTTGTTTTATTGTGCCTAGGCATTATGGAGATTAGAGCATAATAAAATGTAAGAATAGGACAATTCTGTATGGCTTGGTTCTTTCTCCAGTTAGTTTTTCTACCACCTTTTTGCTTTTGTACATCAACCTTTTAAATGGTACAAAAATACATGTAGCATCTGGGCACAACAAGGCATGTTAAAGATGGAGTAGGCACTCTAAGTAGGAATTTCCATGCTTTTGTGAGCTTAATGTTCCTTTAACATAGAGAGCAGCTGTGTTTATGTCAATAATTATACATTGAAATAAGTGCATGTACATGTGTTTCTTTATGGGATTAAGGATGTTAGGGATGTCCTTACACAAAAGATTTTGTCCCCACCCATAAAGTTTCTACAAAACCAAGTTATACTATTTAGAGATTCTGAAATATTTCTCTGGGCAGTAGGACTTCCATGTTTCAAGTGACGGACCATTAGATCCATTAGATTGGATTGATCTGCTTATTATTTTCTCCTCCCTTCCCTCCGCCCCCATCTGTTCTCCAGTCTTCACTATCTTGTTCAGTACCCAGGATCTGACCTGTATGCATCCATCGCCAAGGTCCCCTTGCCAAAAGGTTTCCAACTAGATTGGGCGAATAGGAGGTATCTGCAAGAGAGCAGAGGGCAGGAGGACACAGTGCGAGAATGCTGTGATTGTCAACGCTTAATCCCCAAACTAGAGTTAGAGGCAATAAATACTCAGCTTTTCAAAGAAGAGTGAGATCAAGGAAAACTGGATGGCTCTAGGCAAGATTTCTGGAGATGTGAAGGCTTTCTTTGGGCTTTAAAGAATGGGTAGGATGGGGTAGAAGGAAGGAATCAGTTTTAAAGTTGGTCAAGAAGGAGCAAGAACCAAAGTGGAGAGGTTATAGTGTGCAATTCTTACTTGAGAATAGCAAGCACACCAGTTTAAGGGAAACAGATGATCGAGGTCTTAGTGAAGTGAAAAGTTAAGATTAAGTGCTGTATTATAGAATCCTTGAATGAATGGAAAAAGAAATCTTAGTATTTTTTTTTAAAGATTTTTAAAATTTATTTTAGAAAGACAGGGTGTGCAAGCAGGGGGAAGGGGAGAGAGAGAAGGAGAGAATCTCAAGCAGACTCCCCACTGAGTCTCAGGACCCTGAGACTGTGACCTAAGCCTAAATCAAGAGTTGAATGTTTAACTGACTGAGCCACCCAGGAGCCCCAAGAAATCCTAGTCTTTAAAATACATGACAAAGGTGTGTTCAGTATATAAATACAATCTGCAAATTATATGTATTGTGGAAATTTATTCAAGAGCCTTATCACACATTCAAATTAACGTATGGCTGTTTTATCACTAAAAATAGCTCTGTTCATTAAAGGAAATGTAACCTAGATTTTCAGAAGATAATCTTCCTAAAACCATCTTATGTCTTTAACCAACATTCCTCATTTAGTACTGTTCTCCGAAATATTTTAGACTAAGATGGAAAGTTATAAATCTGACAGTTTATCTGTACTTGACCAAACAAGTTTCCAATATGATCACGAACTATTGACTTGTTGTTTGTAGAGATACAACTACAGAACGTGGAAAACACCTATCATTTCATGTGTTTCATTCCTCTCAACTTTACATGAATTTTGCCCTCTAAAGTTTATGCCATAGTCTTTGTTACTAACCAGTAACACATCAAAGAGCATTGGGTTTGCATTGATAGGTGTTCTTCAGCAGAGGTGACCTGAATCACAAAGTATGACTTTGTGACTGCAGTAGAATTTGCGTTGTCAAATGTGCTGATTTGTATAGATGCTGATCATTGGGGATCAACCCTTAACACTGGAATCCATGTTGTTGGTTGGATATTTCTTTCATATCATAGTGTGGAGCTGTTTGTTTATACCCTGTGTAAAAATAATTATATTCTCACTTCCAGGACATAAATTTGAATGGTACTCTTCACTTCTTGCTCTTTCTATTTCTCTATGACCATTTTCCTCCCTTATTATTTTAGGTAGTCTACAAAATAGTTTGTGACTGCGGCAACAGTGTTAGAAGCAGCTATGGCATTAACTTCCTGTGTGAACTTGAGCAAATTATTTAAATTCTCTGGTCCTTAGATCTTTACATGTTAAGTATGGATAATACTTCTTTGCTTTGTTGCTATGCAAAGTAAGTAAGATCATGTGTTCAAACTGTCTGTCGTGGGACACCTGGGTGGCTCAGGTACCCTGAGCCTCCGCCTTCGGCTCAGGTCATGACCCTGGAGTCCCAGCACTGAGCCCAGCTCAGGCTCCCCTCTCCCTGTCTTAGGATCCGCTCTCCCCACATCAGGCTCCCTGCTCCCCCTTCCCCCTTCATTCTCTCTCCTGTCAGTCTCTGTCTCAAATAAAATCTTAAAAAAACAAAGCAAACCAAACCACCTGTCACAGTGATTAGCACATGGCAAGTGCTAGGTTCATGGCTTTTGTCATCATTGTTATTATTATTAAACTTTTACTTCTATTAGTTAATTCTCAAATTGACCTATCCAATTTTTCTCTCCCTTTACTAAGCTTGTAGTCAAATATTCAAATGTCTACCGGACAGTGTCACATGAAAATGTCAAGAGCATACCCAAACCAAACTCCCTGGCATCTTATTGCCAAGAACAAACTGAATGAATGAAAAAAAACCTAGCTACTCTTTCTCAGGTGTCTGACATAAGACAACTGCATCAGCACATCAACATCCTTTTAGCTAGAAATAAGAGTTGTACTTGATTCTCTTTTCCTTTTATTGCCACTACTTTATTAAATTTCAAGGCATCACATAGCCTCTTTTTTCATTTCTACAAACACCACTTAGTTCTGGCCTTCCTGACGCCTCGGACTACTACAACAGCTTCATAACTAATTTGCATCTTCCTATTTTCTCACCTCTCAAATGCATCATTATATTCCCAAAAGACTCATCTCCATAAACTATCCTCCGAATGATTCTCCATTCAAATTTTGGCGGTTCTCTCTTGACTAGGGGAGAACGTTTAAACAGTTAATCTCTCAGCCTGGCAGTTAAGGAATTCCACCAACTTCCAAGCTGAGTTCTCACATTTCAAAACCCACCTTTGCACTACCCATCAAGAGGCTGCTTGCCAATAATCAAACTTTTATCCATATTGTCTCTGTTTGCTAGAACATTGGCTCTGAGACATTAGCATGCATCAGAATCACCTAAAAGACTTGTTAAATCACAGATAGCCAGCTGCACTCCAGAAATTCTGATTCTGTAAGTCTGGGATGTAATGTGGTAATTTGCATTTCTAATAATGTCCAATGTGATACTGAAATGACTAGTCCTGGGATCACACTTGTAGAACCTTTGCCTACAACATGCTTTCTCCCCCCACCTCGGTCATCAACATTCTATGGCTCCCTTGCTGGGAGAAATCCCCCCTGCCACCTCAGTCAGAATGAACTAGTCCATATTCTGTGATGACAGAGTGACTGAGGTTTCAGGCTCATAGTCAGATGGACTGGACTCTAGCTAAATACGTGAGTGAACTTGGCCAAGTTGTTTAATCTCTGGACCTTCACTTTCCAGCCACTAAAATTGAACTAATAATAGTTCCTATAGCATATGTTGGTGTGAGGATAAAATGAATTAATACATGTGAAGCACTCACAATAGGGCCAGGGAAATGCTCAACTGTATTATGTTACCTAGTAGTTTATCTCTTTAATCTAACACTTCACTTAGCCATATAATGTTTGGGGTTCGCAGACCTAAGTCCTTTTTTAGACATTAAGCTCCCTGAAAATAGAGACCACATCTTTGTGTATCCCAGAAACATAGCCTTGGGCTTAACACTTTACAGGTATGCAGTATAAAATACTTTTCAATTAAATCAAAATTGAGGAAATTTACAAAGGGATCTTAAGTAAGTGAAATCTTCTAGAAAACAATAAACAAGCCATCATTTCTTTTTCCCCCATCATAAAGGTGAAAAAAAATGAAGCCAATTATTAATAATACATTGAAAGTAGGTTTGCTTTTTCCTTTGAATTTTCTAAACTCTATAATTAAAATGACTTCAAATTGAAAGATTGTAAAGAAGAAATTAATCTTATTGGTAAGTAAAAAAGCAAATCCCCTGGTTGATGATAGATATGACCTGTGAGCAATAGTTACACTTTCATACTTTCTTTTCTAACAATCAGCGTGTGGAGACCAGCATAATCCAATTAATTGTAATTCCCTTTTGTAGAGTCAGTAAAGTAGTGCATGATATTGAAACACCATTGAAGTCTTATCTCTGGTCAGATAATCCAAATAGATTCGCATTTCCAACTACCAGCAGGTCTTTCTAAACTTTAGGAAAATAGAATATTTTGACTTCCCTGAACCTATGATAAATGTGATACACAATAATTGGTCTGTGAACTTTAATGCCTAACCATCAGTTTTCTAGACTTCTTTCTCTCCTATGTAACAACTTCATCAATGTACCTGAGGGTCTCTTATTTCCTTGCTTCCTTTTATATAATTTTTCCACAATGAATATGCTGTATTTTAACACAACAGAGCCTCTTAACTGAGCTCTTTGCTCCGGTGCCTCTTGGACACACCGCCTCTTGTTCATTCACTCACTCTGATCCATTCCACTCATTCCTGCCAGAGCACCTCGCTAGAATGTCACTGTCCTGCTGCTGTCATCCAGCCCACTTCAATTGTAAGGTCCGCTTCCTCTGACCTGTGTCTTCCTTTTCATCCTCAGCCATCTGAGACAAGGAACCTATACATCCGTGCCCTCCAGCAACTTGTAGTTCCACAAATGCATGTTCCTCAGATGTTAGCATGACTGTTACTTCTCTTGTTCTCTATATCCCTCTTCCGCCCTCTCCCTCATCCTCTACCCGGCCATTGTCCACATGGCTGCTCATAAACTGAGGTAATTGCCATGTGACTCCTCATCTGGGAAACCTCCTTTGACCACCTTCCAGAAGACACTAGACACGCATCTTCTATGTTCCATAGCCATCCACACTAAGTTATATAGTAACATTTTCCATGTTTTATTGTAATTTTTCCCCTATATACTGCAAGATCTTCAAGCTTAGGAACCAAGTCTTCATTATGTATTGTTTCATCCCAGCAGCTACAACACGTCCAGGAGAAAATGGGAGTTCAATGAATATTTGATAAATGAATGAATGAGTGACTGAACAACCTACTCATATCTTCAGTACTAAGTGTTTTGAAAGAGGAAAACAAACAAAGAGAACGCAAAATTGTGCTGCATATGTGTGTGTATGCAGACCTGCTGTTATCACCATTATTGCTATGCCATTAAATAACCTCTACTATCAAAGGTGGTTAAAATCGGACAATTTTATCCATAAATAGTAAAAGGGAGCTCACCAGGCATGAGACACCAGGCTAAGCACTTGGGATACAAAGATTAATATGAACAAACTTGTTTGGAGGAGGGATACCAAAGAAACTTTTGGGTTAAACCAGTAGAGTTAAATTATTTAGGGTGTGCCAAGGAGGGACAGGATTATCAGGGAGGATTAGAAACATAGGAAGCAGGATCTGAAATGAAGCCAAATGTAGGCCATAGTCAAGATTAGCAGTATAGGTATTTAAGTAACATCAGGAAACAGAGGCAGAGACCCGAGAGTTAATGCCAGATTTGCTTAGTGTTGACTGGAAGAGAAGCAAGGGGCAGAGTACCTCATCACAGAAGACTTCGTCTTCCTATATCCATCACTCCAGCTTCCTCCACTAACTTTTGTGTGCTGTCTAATGAGGGAAGGTGTATGGTGAGGTTAACCCAAGTGCATCTCTATTCTCTTTTCTAAAAAGAGAATTTCCTATAGGCCAGAACTTCCTGGGCTACTTGCTTGGAAACGTGTCTCAATACTAACAGGTCACCTGAGATCATAGCAAATGATGTCTTCCTATCTTTCGACAAGAAGAACTGCAGAAAACCCTTAGACTTAGGAGGGTTACATAGCTATCATCATCATCATCATCATCATCATCATCATCATCACGATCTTTATTAAAGAGGTACTTATGAAGCAACTAATTGAGCATTTCTTTGTATTGAAACAAAGAGAAAGTTATAAGAGTTAGCTTCTTCCCTAAAAATAGCACAATCTTAGCAATGATGTTAAGGAGAACTCAAGAATTGTCAGGACTTCAAGAGATTTTTTTATACCATTTTTGAAACATCTTGCAATCCTCATTCTGTCCTTAGAATTGCCTTTCTTCATACATTTCTTGCATTTAACACAGCATTGACATCTAGTAGGTGTCTCATAAATTGTTTTAATGAATGAATATGTTAATTAACTTGATCAATACTTAATTTGTTTAACTGTATACTACTAATTGCTGAAATTGACATAAATGGTAGAATTCATTCATTTATTTTTGGCATACCCACCCATTTTTTTATTTAACTTTTCTTTCTGTTTCTTCTTATTTCATCAGAAAATGGTTACTGTTGTTTTTTTTTTTTTACTATTTTTTAATTTAAATTCAATTAATTAACATACAGTGTATTATTAGTTTCAGAGGTAGAGTTCAGTGATTTATCAGTCTTATGTAATACCCAGTGCTCATTACGTCATGGGCCCTCTTTAATGTCCATCACCCAGTTACCCCATCCTCCTGCTCCCCTCCCCTCCACTGAACTTCAGTTTGTTTCTTATGATTAAGAGTGTCTTATGGTTTGTCTCCTTCTCTGATTTCATCTTACAGAAAATAGTTATTGTTATTGGGGCTTATTTTCTTATTTATTGTTATTGTTGTTATACGTTTGTTAAATATCAATGGTTTACCAGTTATTGTCATTTAAAGATTCAAACTTTTTCACTTCATTAACCAAGGTTTTTATGTGTATTTTTAGTTTAAGTCTCTATGCTTCTCCTCATTTTATTCTTTATTTAGTATTTTTTTCAGCTATACTATTAAAGGCACAATTTACAGACATCTGAGAAGAGTGATAGGCAATAATGAATACATATTCCCAATGAATCATAGTCTTCAAATATTGTGATGGTAACATAATTGGTGCATTAGGTATGAGGGCAATTTGGCAAGGTCTATCAGTATTTTAGATATAAACACAATGTTTTATCTAGAAACTCCAGGTCTAAGAATTTGTTCTGTTCACATAGTACATACTTATACTTAGATATAAATGGTCTAAGAACATGATAACTTACACTAGTACTATGCAAAATATTCGACAATTGAAAACTGATTAAGTAAATTACTGTAAATCCATAAAATTAAATATGCAGCTTTTAAAAAAGAACAAGGAAGCTCTTTATGTCCTGATTTTGAATAATATCTATGATATATTGTCAAGGGAAGAGAATCAAGATGCAGAACAGTACATAGATTATATCGCTGTTTATGTTTTAAGTGGTGGTGGAGGGTAATATTGCTTGAGTATACAGAATGGCTTTAAAAGGATACATAGGAAATTGATAATATGGGTTTTCTCTAGGGAAGGTGAACTGGCTAGCTAGGGATAGACTAGAAAGAGACTTCTGCAGTATGTATTTTAAATCTTAAATTGTATGAATACATTTTCATTTTCAAAATAAAATAGAAAAAAAATTTTAAATTACAATAAGCACCACACTCTTCGTGTTAAACAATGTAGGTTTTCAAGTATGTTATCAGGTGATTTGACAATTTTTATCAACTACTTTTATAGCTCCTTTGTAATAAAAACAGCCCACATTGTGAATTATTTGTATGAATTATGATTCTCCAAAGTTATGGAAGAAAGGGACGAAAGGGTGATTTTATGGTCCATATCTTTGAAAGCTGGAGGACCCTGGAGGAGCCAGACAAGCAGACTCTCCTTTGAGGTGGGGAAAAAAAAATCTCTAAAGTTTTTCATTTACAAAAAACAAAATAACCAGTTATCGATAATAGATTCATGAAAAAATCTATATCACTCATCTGGACTAAAAATATTGCACAGATACAGAATTAAGAAGATCGTGTTAGTCAATGTTTTCACAAAGAAACTAATGCATGGAGCTCTAGCTATTCTGTCTATGTTTATGCAAACAGTTGTAAAACTTACAGATCTCCCAATTCTGATTTCATATGCCTTTGAAGAATTCTGGCAGCTCTTGTGATACGAAATAGAAAATTTATTTAACTACTTCCATGAATCAATTAATCAAGATAATTTAGGGGGAAAATGATCTTCAATGATTGCCAAAACATTCTCTTCATTTTTGTTATCTTTAACTGATATCTAGGAATAAAATAGTTTTGATGAATGAGAGTAGCACCATCTTAGTCTACCAATTTTTTACCTTTTATTTCTATTTTCCTGATGAAATATTTCCAGACGGGAGACTTCTAAACTAGGAAAGAGCCCAGCCCTTGCTACTAAATGATACAATTTCTAACCCCACAAACACCAACCATGTAGTAAAGGGAATAATAAAAGCTAGAAATTATATTAGATTCTAGGAACATTTGCCGAAGTCTGGCCGACCAAGAAGATAATGTCCAAATAAATTTTCTAATAACATTATAACAAGCCTATACTAAATCGTTTACATCCATTACTTCACTTAATTCACACAAAATTAGGAGGGAGAGCTGACAGTTCTCATTGGACAGTGAGGAAGCCAGCACTTTAAATAAGATGGACGCATGTGCATATACAATAGAAATGTCATCTGTAGGTGGGCATTTATAGAATTGAATTGTATTTATTTCCTAGATATCATTATGAGATAACTTTTGACCTGACTTCCTGCTTGATATTTACAAATGTAATATAACTTTGAGGGAACAAATAGCAGTGGTGTTGAAATTTAGAGCTGATAACGAAGGAAACTTCAAAATGACTTTGTTGAAATGTAATCCTACGGATTCTCTACCCTTTGGAATATGTAACGTATGAAATCATCCATGGAATTCAAACAAATTCAGAATCTGTTTGGTGAAGACGGTAAAATAAAATGAACCATTGTGTATGGTGTCTGCAGAGCACAAAAAGCCTTTGACTGAATGGAAATAAGAGCAGTGTTGGAAGCTCTGAGTATGAAAGGAATTAAAGAAATATATATTGGTACCATGAAATATATCCTCTTTTGAAATGTATGATCCTCACAAATAAAGTCAATTTATTTTTGTGAGTGGTGACGGTGTTGTTAGACTCCGAACAGGGCTACCTCTCCTCAGATCCCTAGATGAAAAATATCTAAAAACCTGGAGAGAAGCATAATGTCAATAACATCATTTTGTAAGGTGGCATTATACATGGAGTTATGATGAAGGGGCGATGTTTTATGGTACGCCATTATAAATTAAAGATGCACAAAGCAATGACACATTTGTTATACTTTCCATCTGTGGTGCTTGCTTTACAAGTTTCAGTTGTACCTATTTATTATGTTATTATTTACATTCAAATGAAATCTGAGGAAAAATTAAAATAAGACATTCTCATTCCTGACCCAGTAACTAGCCTGGATATAGTAGAAGGCTGTTCTGCTTCCTTCAAAGTGAATAACTAAAGATATTTTATATTAGCCTGTGACATTATTTACATGCCTTGGGCTTCCTAAGTGACTTGCAAAGGAATATACACTACACAAAATACATAAAAAGCAAGCCAACATGGCATGCTAAAACATCCCATTAAGAAATGAAAGCTTGTTCTTTTTTCTCTTGTTTTTTGTTCTTAGTTTTAGTATCTCAGAGAGTTTCTGGTTATTTCCTTTGTTCCTCCCTCTTTCTTCTTACGATGGCCACACAAAACTATATTTTGTAGGTCAAGTGGCAAAACCACCCAGATCCAACTACGTTCTCTCACAGTAAAGTACCCATTTTTAAATGTAGGCCTGTTCATTGCTTCCTGGAAGTTACTATGATAAATTTAAGGACCAAATCTCTTTGGTTTTGGAATACAAAGCTTCATTTTTAAACCCATTTTCCTCCTTCTTTGATAGATACCATGGCCATAGATATTTGATTTAGCTTGCATTGAGTGTTTCCTGGGAACATTTTAAATATTCCCTAGTATTTTGTGTCTGAGGTTATAACAGCAATGAAATGTGTGCACTTTAGAAGTAGTAGCTGGAAAAAGAGAATGAGTAAAAAAATGGCAATCATAATTTTATTCTTTGTCTAGAGGCCAAGATAGAGAGCATCCTGCATATTCTTAGAGCAAATCATTTGAAATTGTTGGGTTGAGTCTAAGTAAACAAGCTACTATCCAACTAATTCCAGCTTCAAACCTGTTCTCTGAATCTAGATAATTGTTTTATTCATCTGTAATAACCTAATAGCTTTCTGTCATTTCTATTACATTTCTATTTCTCTTATGTTTCCTAAGTGTGGCATACCTCATGTGTTAAGAAAATGTTTAGATGTGATCCCAAGGAACAGGATATCTTTTCCAACATAAACTTTTGGCCATTATATTTATTTCTTAGGGCTGCCAGAACAAAGTTCCATAGACGGGGAGTTGGGTGGGATCAAACAACAAAATATTTGCTTATATTTAGGAAGGCAAGAAGTCCAGGATCAAGGTGTTGGCAGGGTTGCTTTCCTTTGAGGTCTCTCTGCTTGGCTTGTAGAGGGCCGGCCGTCTTTTTCCTGTTTCTTCACACAGTCTTCCCTTCATTACATGTCCATATCCTAATCTTCTCTTTGAACAAGGATGTCAGTCACATTGGATTAAGGCCCACCCAATATGATTTCACTTTACCTTAATTACCTCTTTAAAACACCCATCTCCAAATACAGTCACATGCTAAGTTACTGGGTGTTAAGGACTTCAAGGTATGAATTGAGGGTGACACAAGTGAGCCCATAAAGGTCACACTGCACATTGTTGGGGGAGATAGGTTTATTCTTGGAGTTTGTTCTTGCTTGTCTGCAAAGTCAACAGGGTCTCATTCTAGGGAACAGACGTAAGATGTAAAATGTCTAGAACTTAGTCTATATTTACTTGAATAATATTTCTGAGCACTTGGTGGAACCGTCTCCTTTGAGGAATATAAAATAACCTCAACAGTTGTGGCTTTGAAAAGCACAAAATACAGCCCCAGTATGTTGTCTGTATTCTATGTTTATGTAATACAAATCAAGTGAACTAACAAATTAACTGGCCGTTTTGTCAAGTTATCTAAAATAATGTCCTCATCAAAGTCTCATGTTAGCCCCAAGATGCTCTAGAAAGGGGCTGGAGTGAGTGCAGCATAGAAGGATGTTACTTTGACACAGGGTTTATATCACTGTGTTTGAGAAATTGGAAGCTCTCTAATATACTGGAAATCACACTGAACTGTCACTTTAAGGGGCCAAAACAACAGAAAAGGTTGAGCTAGTCAGATGATTCAACCAACTTCCTTTTGATCCACCCCTTTAAGTGTTAAACTAAAAATCAGGGGCGCCTGGGTGGCTCAGTGGGTTAAGGCTCTGCCTTCAGCTCAGGTCATGATCTCAGGGTCCTGGGATCAAGCCCCGTATTGGGCTCCTTGTTCAGCATAGAGCCTGCTTCCCCCCTGCCCCGACCCCGTCTCTCTGGCTGCCTCTCTGCCTACTTGTGATCTTTCTCTGTCAAATAAATAAACAAAATCTTTTAAAAAAAGTGTTAAACTAAAAATCAGCTATGTCCTTATCAATAAACAGTTTGTCTTATCCACTTTAATAACTAATCTTCCAGTTTGATTTTATGGCCCAATGTATTATTCTTTTTCAGATCAGTAGTCCCTCTGGCATCTCTTTCATGTGGGCTCTGGCTTTCATGTACCCAGCGGGACCTTCAGATAAGGTTTCCAAATGGTCATCTGCCCTGGAAGCAGATACCACATCCTTTATGAGAGTTTTACAATGTAATAGGTTCTTGTCACTATATTAATGAAATCTGAGCTCTTCTCCTCATATCCTGGGGAAAGTTGGGGTGTCTTTTCCTCCTTTTTATTAAAACAGTAAAAGAAAGTTGGAAAGAAGCTTAGAAAGGGCCTGGAAAAAACTACCAGGTAAACACGCACTTGCTCTTCAATACACAAAGACGTACCTTTCTACTCTGACGTCACTACTTGCTTCTGGGTAGTTCAAGTTATCTGCAGTCACATTTCAATCAGTGCAGTGAGTTTAGTTAAAATCAGAGCAGATTTTGTAACTTCTGGTTCTACCAATCTATAGAGCAATGTATGAGGAAAGTGGCGTTTGAGCTAATAAAACATGCCCTTTTCCAGAGGAAATTACCAGGATTTGCTGTCACTACCAAAGGTCCATCTTTCAATTCTCCATTTTAAGAAATATTGTCCCTAATAGTTGTTATCTATTTTTTCTTTCAAATATAAGTAGCTTGATATAGATGGTTTTTTTTTCTTAAAATAAATAAAATACACAAAAGACCCTGCAAGAAAGGACATTTCAAGATGGCCTTATTGAGGTACAACATGTAGATATGTCTTGGCAATCCCATGAAAGTCACATAGTGTTTGGATTCTAGAGCTTGTACTATCTTCAGTTCTGTATAAGTGCTTTAAGCCAAAAGCCATGACCAAAGTGAATTTAAGAAAACCTAATTAGAGGACCAGGAGAAATCAGCACAATTAATAGAGTAAGGATTGTGAGATATCATGATTCAGTCAGGTTTCTTCCCAGTATTGGACTCCAGCATGTCACATCTCTATTGATGTCATGTCACACACTACATCACACTGAGGTAAATCCCCTAAAACAACAGGATGGTTGATGCTGATTGCCTAAATCCCTGATGTTTTTTGCCTTTTTCGCCTTTATTGACCTTTCTTGTCATAGTAGAATCGGCTATGTTTGTTTCCTTGTGCTTTCTAGATGTTTTCAAAAACTATCCTCTGCCTGTCTTCATTTCTAAGAAAGTAAACAGATATATGGTGAATTAGTGGTGAATACAGGCCTGGTGTTCTGTAGAATCTCTTTCCTACTCTATCATGTGTCCTCTTCACCACATCCTCACCTGGCAGCTTGCTCTGTGCCCTGCCCCCTTCCTAATGCAGTTCCTTTTTATTGCCAGTTTGCTTTATATCTGTTTCTAGTAGAATCTCTTCCTCCTATGAATTAGTAATTACAAAAGATCAGAGTTGGTTTACAGATAAAAGCATAGCCTCAAGTAGACATTTAGGGATAAAATGTAAAAATTCTATCTTGAAGTAATAGTCTACCCTTGCAATGACCCCTTGCAATGACCACTTAACTTACCTCTTCCCTTTAAGCTTCTGCCAGCCAAGATCAAGTGTGAACATAGTGCTTTTGAGGGGTGGATGAGTTTGCTGGCTTCTTACTCTGGACTCATCCTTTGTCAGTGATGGAAGAGCTACTTAACCTACCCATGCATCATTTTCCCTGTCTGTAAAATGGAGATGATGATAGCAATAACATGGTTCTCACACTCATCTTGAGACCGTTACTTTGGATAATGAATCTAAAGTGTATAGCATAAGTCCCAAGTATTGAGTAAGCACTACGGTTGGTGACCGTTTTTGTTGCAAAGCACCCTGGAATGTGGTCACTTGGATCTTATTCTGTAAAAGGTTTTGATTTTGTCCATTATAATGACCAATTCTTAAGTTCATAGCAAGGAAATCTCAGTGTGTTACCTAGTTTTGTACTTCTTCGCCTACCTCAGGTAATGTTCAAAAATCAATATTCTTTGGGTAACTTCTATAGATTCTTACAGCTCGTTACAGTGGTTCTCAGTTGGGGATAACTTTGCGTCACCAGGAGACGGTTGACACTATCTGGGATTGTTTTATTGTCACCACTGGGAAGTGCCACTGGCATCTAGTGGGTCAGGACCAGCGATGCTCCTACACCCCAGTATACATAGCACAGCTCCTACAACAAAGGATTATCTAATTCCAAATGTTAATAGTGCTTTACTGTTGAGAAATCCTATGCTATTGAAAAAAGAGAGAAGCACAAGACATCACCACTGCTAACAGATTAGTTAGAAAGTGTCTATCAAATAATACAAATGTGTTTATAATGATACCTGTTAAAACCAAGATACAATTATGGTCAGTTCATTTTGTATATGGACATAACTGCATGTTTAGATAAGTCACAATGGCCTTGGAAAATACTCCTTAAAGCCCTCCGGCTTATAAGTAATCTTAAACTTGGTTGGTTAGGAAAAAACTTAATATAAAAATTAGATTTTATATTTCAAAAGATTCTTTCCAACTGCTTGTCATACTATTTGTTTAAGCTACTTGTAGAGGGCTACACATTGTTTTGCTTTGTTTTCTATAAATGAAGACCACATAGTAGGAATGCTGGCTTAAGTAACACAAGCCATTCTTCTTCTTATATGTCATTTCAAGTGGATATCATCAAATGGTATTTATTGATGGCAAATTTTCTTTTTTATATATATTGAACTATCCCGTTTTTACAATCACTTGAATTAACTGATGTTTATTCAGAAAGGACAAATATCAATGGACAAGCAATTGTTTGTTCTTGTTGTTTTCTTGTTCCAGATAAAACCTTTCTCTTTTTCTTATCTACGGAACACTTTCCTTTGGCAATCTTGAACCTGTGCACCAGATTGGCATTTTGTCTTGGACTTTTCTGATAAATAGTTGGTTAAGATAGTTGTGTGTGAGAGAGCACGTGTGTGTGTGTGTGTGTGTGTGTGTTTAGGTTTCCACTTAAAGTTCAGTGCCAAAGCTACAGTACTTATACATTTTCTAAATGTGTTTTAAGCAATAAGTTGTACAACATTTTTAGAACATGTGTTAAGCTATTTCTCTAAGAATGAAGCTCTTAACAAAACATAAGCACTCTGCATGAGATCTTAGCAGCAAAGTGCTTAAAAGATAAAGTAAGAATTGGTACCATGGGAAGAACACCAGCTGTAGAGCGCACAGGTCCATTATGAGAAGTATGGTAGTGGGTAGGGAGAAAATGATTTAATCAAGAGTAAAACCAATTTTATTATAAGGGCACGCAGGGGGTGTGGCACCATAGTGAGAGGGACATTTCAAAATATCTGACAGATTTCAACAATGTGAAAACCCCGTTCTTTAAAGTGACAGTAAACCCCATCAGGTCTCCCTTTTTGATGCTATTGTTAACAGTTGACTGTTTAAAGCTGGCCTGCTAAGTTGCTGTCGGCCTATTTCAATAGTACGTAGCCAAATAAAAGACTAATTGTTGAAATACAATCAATCAAAGATGATTGCAGGGCAGAAAGAAGGTCTCCTCCACTGATTTTGTTGTGGATCATATTATCATGTATGACTGAGGTAAGAACGAAGACTGAAAGGGAAGAAGAAAATAGCCCATTGGAAAGAAACAGATCCACCTTCCTTCCTTCTCTTTGCAAACACCTCATTGAACAGGAGCAGTCACTCACCAGCCCTGGAGATAATAGTCCATTTAGAAAAAGAGATCTGATAAAGATTTCGGCTAAGATTTTAAAAGGACATGAACACTATTAGCAAAGCAGCCCATGCCGAGATTCCCCACAGTGACAATTCTCAGCTTTTCTCACATTTTTGGTGCAGATTTTCCTCTGCTTCATAAAACTGACACCAAGGGGGCACGCGAATGCGAACCCAAGACATCGGGAGAGAAACAAAATTCCAGTTGACCGAATACCTGTTAAGTTCTGGCCAGGATACCAGGCTTTTCACTTAACCACCCCCTCCCAGGTTGTTAAAAATGATTAGCTTTAGTTAGTTGTTGTTGTTGTTGGCCCAGAATTTAACATCTCTTTCACGTGGCAAGCTTACAAAGACAAACACTACAGATCAGCCCCGATGCTTTTCTGCTGCGGTCCTTTTAGCAGTATGTAAAGCTGTCCCTTTCAGACCCTGCAACATCCACTTTTGGGGGGAGAAGGATTCAAGACTTTCCTTTTAAGGGCGAACGAGAAGAAAATAATTGTCCAGCATCCCCTTATGTCTTCTAAAAACTTCATTTTGGCATTTATGTTATTTAATATTTAAATGTCTCAACTCAGTCAAGCTTCCCAAGCAAACATGTCTGTTGTTTCTAGGCGGAGTTGGTAAGCACTTGTGGTTTGTCTTTAGTGTGTTATCATTTTTGACAGCTTTGCATAGCCTCCGTAGGCCAACAGGGGTCTGTCTAATATTGTTGCTGGGCACATTTTCCTCGCTGAGATGAAAACTAAAAAAAAAAAAAAAAAAAAAAGATATTTTTGAAGCAGTAAGAAGGAATTAATATCCTTTCTCACTCAGTATTCTATTCCTTGCTGACTTTATATTCAGCAAAAAAAAAGCAAAAAAAGTGTTACCCATTATTCCCTTGTACATAGCAAGGCTAACACATGTAAAGCAATAACTCATTTTCTATTGCCATGTTTAGCATATGTCTCCTGTTGGCTCAGCAAGGCCTTTAGGCCGGTCCCTTGAGCCGGCCATCATTGGCAACTCTTAGCCCCTCGGCCTCAAAACCAAATAGCTTTGAATCATGTTGAGCTGTGATGCTAATTTTCATACTGATGCATTATGGGAATAAATGTATCTGACATACTGTGTCAATGGCACTGTCTCTTTGTGTCTCTTGTTTTTTTGTTAGCTGCATTCCTACAGATGGTATTCCATTGAAAATGTTCCCTTCCTACGGAAAAAGGGAAAAAAAAAAAAAAAAAAACACGCACAGCACCAAACCTCTAGGTGCAGAAGGCTGTTAACGGTTGCTGATGATAGTAGGCAAACATTAACATAATAATTAGTGTCTTGTAATTGTTTCATTAAAACCAGTTGTTCCATTTCTCCTCGTGTTTTCCCAGAAGAGAAGCTGAATTTGGACGACAGCCAGTGGGAGGACATCCACGTTGTCACCGGAGCACTGAAGATGTTTTTCCGGGAGCTGCCTGAGCCGCTCTTCCCTTACAGCTTCTTTGAGCGGTTTGTGGAAGCGATCAGTAAGTACCCTCACAGACAGGAGTGCTTGGTGGAGGAACCTAGTGGCGTGGAGTTGTTAAGTAAACAAAGAATGACAAGACTAGCAATGGCGGAGACGATAATGCCTCCCAACGCTCCCCATGGTTCATTTTTATTTTGTGTTTTTGATGGCTTATTTTTATTTCTGGCCCTGCAATATTTTCTGAGTTTTGTTTTGTTTGTTTGCTTTTTGTTTTATGTTTTTTTGGTTTTTGGTTTAAAAAAAAGAACAGGGTAACCTATTAAGAGTGGTCAGTTTTCAATGAACCCTCCTCAAATGAAATTAGCTTCTGGAATCTGTTTTAAAGGGATGGCCTTTGGCAGCTCAGTGCTTACCTTTGGAGTTTCAAGGAGTTTGAGTACAAAGAGGTCTTGAAAAAGAACTTAAGTGACTTTGATTTTGTTTCGTTTCATTAGAGGTGTTAAATCATCAGCTCGGGCATCACCTTCTTGAGGTTCCCTCACCCATCACCCCCCAGTACTAGTAAATAGCTACAGTTTGCTTATGAATGGTGTCATATTCAATTAAATAATGGCAGCTTTCTTTGGCTAAACTGGTAACTTTGTGGGAGGTTGAATTATATCACATACTAACCAGTAGTCATTGGACACTCACTCCAGGAAGCTTCCTGTTCTATTGTTTTTGCATTCAGAACACACACACTTAAGTAAAAATCAGTAAATGAATGAGTGAATGAATAAAAATCTTTCGACGTGTAAGGGAACTTTTGCTATTGATGCTTCCAGAAGCTACTACTAGTACATCTAAATTTAGTATCTTAGGGTATACTTACTATAATTGTGACAGCTTAGAAAAAGTTTCCTGGCAAGCAGGCTGATTTAAGGAGGAAAAAGAAAGGAAGAAGAAAGAAAGGTAAAATTAAAAAGCTTGCAAGCCTGGCAGGAGCTTAATTAAAGTCCAAATGAGAAAAATCTCCAAGAAAAAAAAAAAAAAGCTCTGCTTAGGAGGTCTGATATGGAGTGACTGTGTGTGCAGTGTTCCCATTAGTGGGAGTGGGAGTTTGGGGGAGCCCATGTTGGAGTACAGCCCCTTAATATGCCCTTTATTCTGTTTCCCATTTCACAAGTCTTCATACTTGTTTAAAGTTCTGACCACCAAATGATATCAAGAGGAATATAGCAGAATTTATTTCCCTAAGGTCTTTCTCTTACTGTCTGCTCACAATGTCGGATTTTGTTGTTGTCATCATTGCTCTTGTTGAATATATAGTAACAGGTGCTCTAATGATGGGTTTTGAGGTGAGGCTGGACCTTTTAACCCTGGTCATGACTCTTTATTTCATGAGCTTCCTGCTTCTCAAGGAGAACAGTATTTTATGGTTCCCAGGCTCAACTTTTTAAAACGAGAAATGAAGAAAATAATAAATAAGCATGCATTTCCATAACAGCTTATTCTAATGTTGTGTCTTGGACCCTGGTAGGCGAGCATGAACAATGACTCATGATGTTAGCACGGTATTCTGGTAAGAAGTCAGGGAACTTGCATTTCGGTAACTATTTCTGATCGTGTATATTTAAAGAAGTCATACAGATTTCACATCAAGACCTCCAGACTTTTTGGTGAGGATTATGTTATTTGTAAACATACCAGTACACATGCTGATTTGAGGGCTGTGATACAGAAACCCATCATTTAAGCTTCCTTCAGTTTGCCTGATTCTAAAGATACAAGGTAAGCCATTCCCTTAGCTTGGGAGAGAGGGGAAGCAGGACCTCAGAACCCACATGAGGGCATGTCCTTTGAATTTCTATGACGAGTAGGACCATCTCTGCACTCTCGTAGACTCAATCCCCACTTAACAGAATTTCAGAAACACGAGCACAGTCCAAATGGAACAAGGCAGAATTAAAGAGACAGCATGCCATAGTGATGGATGGCTATTGCCAGAGTTTTTGGCAATGCCTGTAAAATGGGTTATGGCAAAAACAAAAGAGATAGCGCTTAAGAAAGTCCTTTAAAACTGTAGGATACCTTGCAGATGCTAACAGTGTTTCTTTAGCTAAGCTTTGTCTAAAACTGTAATATAAAAACAAGGAGAAAGGATTTACTTCGTTGTTTAAGGCAAGGAGAATCAACCTAACAACCTTGCTTTACCTAACTCAAAACAGTACCTATTATTTCTTACTATACAAAATGGAAGGGCTAACCAACATGGTTGTATGGTGGAGAAATATGTTACAATGTTGGACAGAGATTATGTGCACGAACCATGTATTTCTGGCAGAATCTTGAAGTCAGTTCTGGTGTTCTAAACTCAACCAGTGTCAGGTCTAAGTGGTAGTTCCTATTTAAATATCCTTAGCCAATGGGAGAATGGCCACCTCCTTTTTGGCAATGATAAAACTCCACCAGAGAAGTACTTCTATCCCAATGTGTACCCATCAAGTAAAAAATCTTTCAAAACTATGAAGACATCTATATCCAGTCCCAAAGGGGTGATGGGTTTTATCGTAGCTCACTGCCCTCTATAAAATCTACACAGTGAGAAGCTCAGTAGACCTGCCTGTGAGGTCTTGGCCTTCTTTTGAAAAGGAACCAACCGGGTGAAGGATATTCATGGGGAAGATGTCTATCCATGCTGGCTCTGGGCCTTGTGGCCATCTGATCTCCACCTCTAGCTCTGTGCTCTGTAACTTAGGAGGGTGGGCCCTTGCCAGCTACATTTCACAGGTGCTCTTGAGGGCTGGCTTCCAGCTGCCACAGTCAGTGGAGGTGCTGCCAGCACAGAGCAGAGGGAGACCCAAGGAAAGGACCAGCTGCTTTGTTAGTTTATCCTCCACCCCCTCTCCCTTCCCACCCACCTGCCTCAGGTGGTTTCTCTACCTGAAGGTCCATCTTTTCCATGGCTTCAGCTTTGACTGGAGAGGCCTGCTCTGGTTCCAGCTGCCATCTAGTGATGCGGACCCTTCCCTCTTTGCCCATCCAGCCTGGTAGTAGCTTCCGGCAGGGGCTGGTTTCTCCATTATTTCAATCTTCCTTACTGGGCTCTCAGCTTCTTCATCACATGGGTAACCAGTTCCCTGCATCGAATTAATTCCCTCTGTTTATGTAAATACTTGAAGTGGTTTCTGCTCTTTGGTCAGACCCTAGGAAAACACCATGTCAGTCAATGTTACGGTTCATGTCGCTATAACATTATTTCCCTTTTCTCTTTCATTACCCCCAATCCTAGGCTTAACATTTTTATTTGGGAGAGATTGAGAGATCTGTTATCCTTTCATGACATAGTTTAAAAGTGAATAGACCAAAAGGAATTTTACTTCCAAATGGAATGCTTTGCCCTCTGAGGAGGAAATGTTATTTCATGTACAAGCAATTAATGACCACTTGTGCCATTGGAATGACTGTGAATTCTTGTTATACGTTTGAAAGTCATCATTACATATTCCGGGAAAAAAGAACAGAAGGCATTTACTTTTTTAAATGGTTTCTTTTTGGACCAAACACAAACATTAATATGTAAGAACCTGTAATTGCCATAGTGATCCCCTTTCTGATAACACTCATTGGGGTAACAAAAACATCAGAGATTGTTTTATATTTTGGAATCCAAGTCCTGCAGCTATTGATCTGAAATTCTATATTTGAGGTCAATGCAACTGGGTCACCGCAGGTTATTTCGTGGGGATTTAACCTGCTGACTGCAAGGACTTAATTCCCTGGAAATGACTTGTGCTGAAAGCAGTATTAGTACTGTAAATGTGAACTCAGACAAAAACACGGCCATAGAGTTTTATGATCTGTGATGCAATCTTGGAACTAAAGTCCTGCCAGGGGTCTGGACATTTCCAGTATATCTAAATCCTAGGAAATGTACTAAGCTTACCTCTACTCCTATCGTTTTCATGCTGGTAACTCTACATATCCAAAGAATAGAGATGAGTAGTGTCTTTTCTGATTTAATGTCTGCTTTACTACCAAGTCCCCAGGATAGGGACAAAGAGGAGAAAAACTTGTTGTCATTTTTTTTTTTTACAAATATCTCACTTAACCCTCAAAATAACAAAGCAGGGGATATAAGAGAAGGGAAAGATCCTGTGGAAAATAATTTCTAGTTCATCCTGTTACTACGAGAATTAACTAGGATAACATTTTCCTTATTCTATGTTAGGTACTCAATAAATGACTTGAAAGAAATAAATTCTTCGGAGGAATAAAGTGAGTCATAAAATATTCCCCAAGTTCACATGGCTCAAGAGATTAGACTCAGCATTCAATTCCAGACTCTAAAACACAAATACTTTTCATCTTCATACATTGCCTTTGGGGGACCATTAAGAAGAAATCTTGCTTGAAAGATAACTAACTAGCTGTTGGCAAATACCTGTTGGTATTGTAGGCAAATATAGCTTCCTATAGAGGACCTATAAGTCCTAAATAAATCCACAATCAGTTTTTTCTTTCTTTTTTCTTAACCAAGGTTAGAATTAAATTAAATGATCAGAAATTTTGATAATGGAGTTTTAAGTTAGAAATAAAGTAGAACTTTGCAAGGATTGACAATGTTGCAATATTTACTACTCAACATTAAAAACATCCATGCTTTAATGTTATTCTCTCTGAATATTTTTAACTCTTTACCCTATTATTTTTAAGACCAATTGTTCACCCCTTCCTTTTGAAATGTATTTAGCTCTACACAAGGTGATTTTCCTATTTCATATGAGTAACTATTTCTTTTTATTTTAAGATTTTATTTATTTGAAAGAGAGAGAATGAGAGAGAGAGAGAGAGAATGTGAGAGGGGGGAGGGGCCAAGGGAGAAGCAGACTCCCCACTGAGCGGGGAGCCAATACAGGACTGGATCCCTGGACTCCAGGATCATGACCGAGCTGAAAGCAGTTGAGTAACTATTTCAAGCTCACCTTTTATTAGAGTTTTTTTTCCGCGGTTTTCACTTGTATCGAATTACAACAGGCAACAAGCCAAGACTGCTTCAGGGTGCTCAGCCAGGAGTCCTTCCTGCTCTCCCGAGGACATGTGCATGAGTTTTCTATTGCTATTGTAACATATTATCTCAGACTTGGTGGCCTAAAAATAAATCATTTCTTACGCAATATTTCTGTATGACAGAAGTCTAACACTGGTCTCACCGGGCTAGATGCAGTGTCCACAGGTCGGCCAGGTTCCTTTCTAGAGGCTCTAGCGGAGAATCCATTTCCTTGTCTTTTCCAACATCTAGAGGCTGCCTGAATGCTTTAGCTATTGGTCCCAGGCCGTCACCTACACAGGCAGCAGTCACATTAAATCACATCGCCCTGACCTCTTCCATAGCCACGTCTCCTTCTGCCTCCCTCTTCATCTTTTGAGGACCCTTGTGATCACAGTGGGCCAACCTGAATAATCTAGTATCATTCTCCCACCACAAAGTCTCTCTCTCCATCACATCTGGAAGATCTCTTTTGCTCTGTAAGGTAACATAGGCATAGGCTCTGGGAAGTAAGGTGGGAACCTCCTTGTGGAGCCATTTCTCTGCCTACTACATACTTTTCCCTCTCCTAGCTTACACAAGTATGGCAGCAGCTCCACTTCCATGCCTCAGAAGCTCTTAGTCTGGTAGTTTCCATCTGCCTCCTTTCAAATCCAGATGATCACAAGAGTCAAGATGACCGTGTAACTGTAGCTTGATTAGTAGGTGAGAAGGGGGTAAAAAGAAATTACTTCATGTATTTCCTTATGAGATGTGTTATTTATCATTTATGAGGGATAGGCTTAGAGATTTGACTCAAGCCTGAATCAAAGCTCATTTATTCAAGGACTTTCTGATTATTTTATTTTAGGCACCTTCACCTCAGCTCTTTGGTACTCTTACTAGAACATGTGAGTTTGCATTTGTTGGTTTATTTAGTTTCTGAAGTTGCCCCAGTGTGCAAAAATAATGACATTTCCTTCCACTCCTGAGCAATGCTCTCTGTATTACCATCATGGGATGGCAACCGATGCTAATCATTTGATCAAAATGACCTTCTGGTTCCAATATCAATTCCTTTGTCATCTTTTCCAGTCTTCTGAAGTAAACATTTTGTTTATATATAAATATATATTACTCATTTTAATATATAGCATTTATATTTATATGTTATCATTTATAAAATGGTTATTTTATATATCATACTTATTTTATGTATATGCATATACATATATAGATACATACATGTATAACACTTGGAGATTAGGCAAGCCAGTGGTAAAATGAAAAAAATGATGGTGTTCCATACAAGTCTTCCATTTAAAAGCTGTCGTCACACACACATTTAAAGACAATATATTTTTTAATGCCCAGTTGTTTGTAAACATTGATTAACTAAGCAGTAAAACAAATTGTGAGAAATGGTGTCCACAAGACTGAAGACCATCAAAACGCAGGCTGTTAGTCACAAAGGTAGAGCAAACCCTATGCGAATCCTTAAATACAACTCATAGTCTTGTGTCTCTACCAGTCACAATAGCCTCATATAAAAATGATTTAAATTAAAGGCATTGCCTTATGGCCAAAAGTATCTATTGCATGTTCTAATGTTCCCCCCCTCCCCCGCCCATGGTCATCATGCCATTTTATCTTTAGAGTATGCCTTCAATAAGTAATTGGGGAAGGAAGCCAGTCAAGTATATTTGCAAATATTTTCTTTACTCTTGACTTTATCTTGCCCTTTGGTCAAACTATTTCTGATGCATCATCAACTCCGTGATGACACTCTTTGGGAGAAAAGAAACAGAGCTTGCAAGGCACTTGACTACAAACAGTTGCTAAACATTGAACCCATGATAGTGACAAATTGCCTTAAAACTGTAGAAAATAAAAAGCAGGGTTTAAGGGGTCACCCTAAAGAAACCAGAGATGTAAAAATAATGGAGTATAAAAATATTCTCTGCAGCGCCATTTCAAGGAAATTTGAAATTAAAATAAAGGTAGATTTTAGAAGTACTCCCCTTCCACTAACATTTCCACTACAAGCTAACACTCTCACAGACTTGGCGGGGGTTTTTGTTGTGGTTGCTTTTTAATCAGTGTGCGTGTATGTGTGTGTGTTCTAGCAAACTAGAAGTTTTATGGCTGATGCCTAGCTTGTCTCTTAACTCATTCTAATTATATTCATAATTAAATTGTAAAAAAATAGTTGACTAGAGCCAAATGGCTTGCACAGGTGTCTTTTTGTAGGAATGGTTTAGTGCTAGATAATAAACAACTGGACCTCCATCTACTTAATTTGGCTCAATGAAAAGTCCTTTATAAGTAAAACTAGAAGGTGATTCAGAACTCAAATTGGGCCTTGACTCTGAAATTAATTGAGTGGTAAGATATCAGCTCCATTAGAAAATGTGGTGCTTGCCTTTTTGCTGTTCCTTAAAACTTCCCTTTTCCTTGCACTCCTTTCTTCCATATCCTTAAGGGGTCACTTTCAAAGCATTAAACTTTTCAAACTGAGCCAGCAGCCGGTCAGCCTTCATGAGTCAGCTTCCGAAGCATCTCCGCTCCAACGGAACGGACGTGCTTTTAACAAATATATACCAAAATGCAGAATTTCTCCTCAATATCTTAGTGGAAAACAGTTACCTTAAGCCATTCCCCTAATGGTAGATTTAAGTGACTGGTTTTCATTGCCTGTTACCAGGTTCACTGCATCAATAGATGTTAATGAAATGGAGAGTTTGTGGCCTTTTATTCTACACGGAGGCTCCTGCCTCATTTCACACTCTCGGGTTGACACCACATTGTGATCACCACTGAGGGGTCTTGGGAAAAACTGTCTGCCCATCCACCACCCACTCTGACTCTGGCCACAGCTCCAGAAGGAGAATGACTGCCTCTAATTCCCCAGTAAGGTTTTTTATTTCTCTCTCTCTCTCTCTTTCACCTGATACAGTATGTTTCTAGAAATAGGAGCTAAATAATGCAACTGGTTGACCATCTCATTTCAAAGAAGAGCCACATTCTTTGCAAGATCTTCAAATCCCTACGTGCTCTGGCGGCTCACAAGTTCTTAGACTTCATTTTTTACTGTTCTTGCCTTGCCCATCTCATTCAAGCCCAGCGCTGTCCTGGCTCTTCTTTGAACACCACCAGTGCATTAAGGGTCTTTGCTCAATTCCTCTACCAGTGGCACGTCCCAGATTGCCACTCATGTGTTCACTCCTCACTGAGGTGTACTCTCATCAACTAAGCTAAAGTTTTTACCTGCACGACACACCACCATGTACCAACATATTATTCAAATACTGACCCCACTATTTACTACCTGTAAGACCTTGAGCAAATTATTAACCTCCACACCTCAACTTCCACATCTATAAAATGGATGTAAGAAAACAGTATCTCCCTTGTGGGGACTGAAAGAATTTAATGGAATGCTCACCACAGCAAAGCACTTACGGATTTCCTGGTATGTGGTATTCAATGAATGTCCGCTAGTCTTATTAAATTAGAATACAATCAGGCTATTCTTAAGACCACACTCTCAAATGACCTTTCTGTCCATTCCCACATCTTTCCATGCCTCCAGGAAAGCTTCTTACATGACACATATGACCATCGTGATTCTGCTTTAATGTTTGTTTCCAGAATTCCAAAGGCTACCAAACATGTTTAAGATAATATTATAAGATATTGTCTTGCTTCACAGTCCAGGGACTTCCACTTTCTCATGACATTTGTTATTTGTTCTGCCAGCCATTCCCAGTTCCAACCCCACATGATTTGTCCGAAGTCTGTCACTTTTTTTTATAGGACATACATCCTAATCGTAACCCAGAGGCCAAGCTGCTTCTCCAACCTGACACTGCCTTGGTTCTATTAAGTATTAGTAATCTGTGACATTCCCAATGGCACCAGAAGAGACAACTACAAAGTAAAGCCTTCTCCCAGGTGGGAAATGAGCTGCCTGGTAGTATATCCTGCATTTCAGCCTATGAAAATTATAAACTCATTGGTAGGTGAAGAGTTTAGGGGATGGCAGGGGAATCTATACACCAGCTTGTGCAAATATTTGTAGCCCTGTACATCTTTCTCCCAATGAGCCATTTAAAAAGTCATCAACTAAACCACATTAAACAAGAAGTCATCCCTCCCCATATGCATGCGTACACACGTACTCACTGTACAAACCTGAATTACTCTATTTTTATTTTTCAGCTCTCACAATTTATGATATTCTAACTTTTAAAAGGTAGCATTATTATTATTATTATTATTATTATTATTATTTACAATTCTCTTAAGGGATCTTTCGTATTAACCTCCTGTGAGCTATTTTCAAAGTATGCTGTCGAACATAACCTGAAGCCCACCTTATTTTCTCTTAACTTGTTCCCACACAGTCACATGCTCTTATTTGCTCAAGCCCCTGTTCTTTAGCTCTCCACCTCTCCGTCCATAAAATAATTGTTTTCAAATAACTTCTAGGACTATGGCCGGCTCCTTGAGAGGTAGCATTTTTTCACTTGACTCACTCTGCCTTTCGCTTGACTCACTCTGCCTTGTCTATAGTTCAACTATAGACGTGGTGGCTGCTGGAGTCCTCTAGCTGCCTGGGGAGTTCTGCTCGTGTTGGAACTGCAGAATCCAGAATCACCTCACTGAGAACTGCCATGTCATTTGAAGAATGGAATTTTCCCCTAACAATTGACCTACGTGATTTCTACCTAAACTTTGGGAAACATACACATGGAAAATAAGTACACTTTGATGGAAAACAAGCAGCTGTGCTGCTTTTAAAAGTAAAAGCAATATGCTTGGAAGATGAAGGCAAGAGTAGATTTTTTAAAAATCCGTCAACTGTAAAAAAAAAAATTATATTGGATACTTATGAGAGATTCCTCCTTTTGTTGACTTGCACTCTTCTATTTAAATGTGCAGTCCCCATCCCCATTTTATTTCATGCAACATCTTTATTATTGCATGAAACTGGAAATTCCAAAAGGTCAAATGCCTGAGGCCTTGAGTTTCTGATTATTGTTTAACCAGCCGGCTCTCAGACCCTTTCTCTTTTTGTCTCACTTTGAGTGTCCAGCCAGTGAAAAGTTGACTCTTTGAGATCGCAAGTCCATTCCTCTGCCAAGTAAGGGATGGGCAGACCTAAATATTGCCATCTGTCGTGCTAGTGGAGAGTGGATACTTGTCTTACCAACAGATGAAATCAATGATTTTTGGAGCTCTACCCCAAGTCCCTACCTAACCACAGTGGTAAAACTGTTCTTTGACACTTTTGTATATTACTCTTTCAATATCTAACTGGATATTAAGAAGGAACCATTACCTCATTCAGAATTTGGGGGTATATTTCTATTTCTTTGTGCTCTTTCTAAAAATGTTTTAGGAAAAAGAATGGAATGATCGTGAGCAAATACTAGACTCAGGAAGTCCTCAGAAGCCCTCAGAAGCCTTTGTAACGCTTAATACTTCTGAGACCTGGATCCTTGAATGAATATGGAACAGTGTTAGCTGAGCAGAGGATCCAAAGCCCTCCACAAAGAAAAACAGAGCAGCTAGACCGTAACTTCGAAACTCACATTGGTCAGTATCAGAATCCAAACGGCCTCTTTCTCTAAGCGTCTTAATATTTGAGAAGGCCTTGGGATGCTTGGGTGGCTCAGTGGGTTAAGCCTCTGCCTTCAGCTCAGGTCATGGTCTCAGGGTCCTGGGATCCAGTCCCGCATTGGGCTTTCTGCTCAGCAAAGGGCCTGCTTCCCCACTCCGCGTCTACTTGTGATGTCTCTCTCTGTGTCTAATAACCAAATAAAACCTTTAAAAATATATATATTTGAGAAGGCCTAAAATGTAAACCGCAACCCCTGTTTAGTGTTCATTTTCCTTTCTCTGTTCTTTCAATAATTCTCACAAATTAATGTTTCCAGACCCTTCATCACTCAGATCACCCTCAACTAAGCGTGGTCCTCCAAAGTTTAGAAATTGCCTTGTTGGGCTTAGGCTGCCCTAACAAAATACTATAGACTGAGTGCCTTAACAGAAATTGCTTTCTCACCGTACTGGAGGCTGGAAGTCTGAGATCAGGGAACCCGTCCTGGGTTCTGGCAGAAGCCTGCTTCGTGCCTGGCACAGAGCTGCCTTCCCACTGTGTGCTCACACCTTGGAGACCAGCAAGCTCTGGGCTCTTCCACTTCTCACTGAGACACTAATAGCATTTTGGGGCCCCACCCTCATAATCTCATCTCAACCTAATTGTCTCCCAAAGGTCTGACTTCCAAAGACCATCACACTGGGAGTCAGGGCTTCAATAGATTCATTTCGGGGAGGGAAGTGGGGGGCAAAAAACATTGGATCCATTACATAAATCAGACTTCAGTGGAGTGCTTTCAATGTATAACTTTATCAATGCAGGATAAACTTCCCTCCCTTATTCTGGCAATAGCTTTCTATTCCTGCAACACAAAATTTAATTAGCTTTTTATTAATGTTATTTAATTATATTATTGGAATCTGAAATTAAATTTCAGGTCCCAGGTGTCACTTTTACCCACTTCTCTCTCATCTGAAGTTGGTATGTTTTTAAACTCCCAGGCAGAACTGCGCGTGTGACCCTGGACCACTGTGCTCTTCTCCTCACGAGTCCAGCACAGGGGCGTTTTGCTTTACATCTTACCTTTTGCCCATGCACAGAACTCAGCTCACCTGAGTCACATAACAATGCAACTGGGACCCAAACCTAAGTGTTTAATGGGAAGTGCTCCAGTGTTATCATTCAGTTTTCCTCTCAGCATTCTGACATTCACAGATCTGAGCATTCTGTGCACATTCAGGCCCTCGAATACATTTCAAGAGCATGTGGTGCAGTCTGGAAGGCCATTTGAGACAGTGGAGAATTGAGAGATAATTTACAGCGTTTGGGGAAGAAATGCAAGTACTGTGCCAGGAGGAAGAATTGTAGAGAGGGGCATTCCAAATTTACAAAGAGGAATTCTTCAGTTTTTTGGACAATTTTAGAACTAATTTGAATCACAAATGTGGCAAACTAATAGAGTTGTGTTAATACACAGATAAGCCCCTCATTGCTTATTTGAAAAAAGGATTTTGTCTTGACCATATGATTTAAAACAAAAGCGACAGAATTTTGTATTGTTTTCTATATCCACAGCAACATTTCAGGTACTCATCCCTTGGGCCTGGGTCAGTAGAAAAACTTTTAAATATGAAACTACGCACCAGGGCAATACAAACACACCTAACAGACAGGGAAGGGAATGTTTAAAGTATGTGTAGAATCAAGGCACTAGGTCCTCACTACCTTTTCTAGCAAGTGAATTAAGAAATAACATCGTAAGATTTTTTCACAACTTTCATCATAGATGTTATTTAATTGAAAGGGAGGACTACTGTACAGCTTGGCCTTGCCACCCATGTCAGGGGCTAGAAATGTCTTCATTTTTGAGTCTCTAAACTAAATTCATTATTTCAACCCATCACGTTCATGACAGAAAAAGCACAAATATAGCAAAAAGTTGACACTGTGTCTACTCACTTTCAATGATGTTCCTCTTGTTAAAACATATTTAACCTCTTTGTTTTAATGGAGAAAACATACAGAAAGCTTCACAGATCATGGGAGTATCATTAATTGGGATTTTTTTTTTAAAGATTTTATTTATTTATCAGAGAGAGAGATGGGGAGAGAGCGAGCACAGGCAGACAGAATGGCAGGCAGAGGCAGAGGGAGAAGCAGGCTCCCTGCTGAGCAAGGAGCCCGATGTGGGACTCGATCCCAGGACGCTGGGATCATGACCTGAGCCAAAGGCAGCTGCTTAACCAACTGAGCCACTCAGGCGTCCCAGAATTTTTTTTTAATAGAAGTGATTTTCCAGGTTTGTATGTTAGTCATTCTTTTCTCTCGTAATTGTAAATTTCTCTGGCAATTGTAGATTATCTCTGTTGAATTTTTAAGTGCGAAACTGAGCAAAGCTGTCTCATGTCTCGATACGGAAGAATACTATATTGTTTTCCATCCGTAGTCCGACCTAAGTATCTCCGAGGTAGAGACCACATCTTAATCACATCTGTAGGGCCAGCTCCAGGCCAATATAAAAACATAAAGTGCTTTGTGGCAATGGTTTCCTGTAATTCCATCTTTAACAACCTACAGTAATGAACAGCAGTGGCTTACTGACGAAAGGGGTGGGAAAGGTCATTGGTGAGTAGGTGAATAAGACAGGTGAAAACTGCTTAGTTTAACCTATTTTACTGGTAGTAAAGGTAAGGATTAACTTCTTACAGTTCTTCAGATACACTTACCTGTCTTTTAAGCCCTGTCGCACAGCTCCCTTTAAAAGAATATGCCAACTCTGGTCTTCCTATTTTCTCTATGTCAAAGTACTATTGCTATATAATTTACAGAGTTCATCTCGGTGGTTAAAAAGTTTATGAGACAAGAAGGGGAAAATTAAATGAGCAATAAAGTATCTTGATCAGGCTAGTGAACTTTTGCAGTCTTCAAAGGGTTACCTGAGCTCCTGCTCAGTCAACTTGCCAGACTTAAATGCAGAGCAATGGTGGAGAGAACAGTGAAACTGTACTATAAAAATAAATTACTGTCATGAATATTAAGCAACAAGAATATAATAAACATGACTGTTTGCATGATTCTGATTTATTGGTACTGATATGCTTATAAATTATGACACTAAGTGTTTATTCTAGTTGTTTTAGAATATGGGCCAAACAAAGCTGGGTGGACACTTCCCGCAGACCTTTCCATCTGCCACCCAATTCCTAATTCTCTGCTCCTGTTGCTGTGTTTCTTATGTCAGTGGCATCAGGACCATGTGTGAGCAGCCATTCCCTTTAGTTTACTTTGCAGGCTGAAGTTGATTGCCTTTCCAGGATCTGGTAGTAGAGCTAGCATCATGAAGTTTCCATTCTCTCGCAGTGGACTAACTCCAGCTGCAAAGTATCCTGAAGGCCATTCCTATGAGCTCTGTTAAACAGTGCTCACTTTTGACACAAGAGGGTTTGTTGCTGTATTTATAAACGTTTGGACGCAGATCTGGGATTTCCCAAGGCCGAGCAGCGCTGCATTCTGCATACTTGGTTAGCTGTGGGTGTTCTGGATCACCAGTGCTGAGATAGTAAAGACAGAGAGACACAGAGAGAGACAGGCACTCTGTGTATCCGCGGAAAATCTGGAAGTACCTCAACTGCCATCAGATAATGACACGTGTAGCACAATGTTGGTCTTGCTGATTTTCACAAGTAGAAGTTATTAAGATTTGCCATCAGTTTTAATTGGCACTATTTGGAACCAGATATTTGTTAAACAGATGGCCAGGATAAGGTATCACGTAAGAAAGTAGCATTCTCCTGCCTCAGGTTTTTAGCTTCTGTGTTACATCTCATCAAAGTTTACTTCTCCACTCTCTAACATTGATGAACCTACAAGAGAGAGAGACACAGATTTAATGACCTTAACAAGAGCTGCAGTGCCCACGCAGGGAGCTCTGCTCTACGGGTGTAAGCTGACAATGTCTCCAGAGAACAGCTCGTAGAAAGACACCTGGCTATAGAGGAAATGCCAGCTCAAGGTCACAATGGGGCAAGAATTATTGGCTACTTAGAACTGGAACTCCCACAACATTCTTGGAGGACATTTTAGCTGTACGTATCAAAAGGCTTGAAAATGTGTACACCTTTGTATTGGCTGTCACACATCTAGAAATTTACCTTAGGGAATTTTCACAGATATGTACAAGACTGTGTGCAAACTTGCTTTCCAAAATCTTATTTATAATGGTGAAAAATGTAAAACTAACATATGTCCCAACTTAGGGAAGTTTAAATTTTAGCACATTCATATAATGAAATATTATACATTTGTTAAATTGTGTTGTAGGAAACATTACTTCTCCAAGTAAAATGCCAATAAGTATTAAAATAGAACACAAGTGTGTACAGTATGGACCTATTTTTAAATGTGTATGTAAATATTTGTAAGTACACAAAAGACTAAAAGTCTTTCCAAATATTAACAGACATTATCTGCGAATGCTTATACAGTCATTGGGTTTAGTCCTCTTTTGCTTTACTCTTCAAGTTTCTGCACTAAGGATAAGTACAGTTGTAATGGTAGGAAGGAAGGAAGGGAGAGAGAGAGAGAAAGAAAGAAAGAAAGAAAGAAAGAAAGAAAGAAAACAAAATAAAACAAAAGCATAAGAAGGTGAGCTGACATTGTTGTAAGACATCTCAGAATCAGTTATTCTAGGGATCCTAAATGTGTTTTCTACCCAAATCGCTTTGATGGAAACACATTCCTAGACCAAGTCACAGATTTTAATTCACTGCTCCTGGGGTGGAGTTCAGAAATTTTTATGGAAACACAATTCTAGGGTGATTCTGATGTGTGGTCAGACTTGGGAACGACCAATGTCAGTCTTTTCTCCTCCATAACGCCAAATGGAAGGACAGCAAGCATTCCTACTCGTAGTATGCGGACATTGCAACATCTTATATCAAGCCGAGGTGTGTAGTCCTTGAGGGAGACACTAAAGAGGTAAATTCCCTGAACTGGAGAGGAAGATGCAACCTTATGTGAGCTCGTGGCACAGTGAGCGATAATGACAACCACTGCTCTACAGAAGGGAGAGCTAAAAGTGCAGTGGTTGGACTGCTTTCACTAAAGGTTCCTTCAGTGTATATGGAGTTCCAAGGGCCAGCCAGGGAAAGAAGGTTAGCTACAGTGTTAGCCCTTATATGAGGGCTGTTTTGGGGTGAGTGAAGAATCTGAGTAGAATACAGTAAAGACTTCAGAGGTCACTGCAGAAGATAAGGGGAGGACATATGTCAAGCCAGCACTGTAAATCCCATTAAGGCTCTGGCTGGCAACTGTTGTATTTCATCCTGCATCCTCCTGCCTAATACAGTACATTCCTCAGAAACACTACTCAGTACATACTTGGCCAATAAATTAACAAACTAATTGTGGAGAATTCAACACTACAGAAGGATTTAATATTTAATCTACAGCAATAAAACCCCTTTAAATATTTTTGAGGAAAGCAGTAAAAAACTGCAATGATGTTTTAGAGAAAATTTTTTTGGTGATAATTGGCAAGATGTGTTGAAGAGAAGAGATTGGAGGCAGAAAACCCTGTTGTGTTGTCCTGGTATTACACTCAGCTACCAACCAAATGTGACCTGGGGCAAGTGTCCTACAGTTTTTTCTCTCTGTACAGTGATTAAATGATAATATATCAAAATTTTGAAATTGAGATCTTTGGATATACAAGAAACTCATGATCCACTGCCCAAAGGATTGGCTAAATTTCTGTGTTTTTTTGCCTATGTATTTTCTGGAGCAAGAGTCTCCGAAGATTTTCAGGAAACAACAACAAACCTAAAAAGTGATAGAATAAGTACTATTCAAAGTATGGTCTGCAGACCAGTAGCACAAGACTGACTTAGGATCTTAATAAACATTAAAATTCTGAGGTCCCATTCCAGACTTTCTAAAAAAGAGTTTCTAGGGAGAAGCTCAGGAATCTTTTTTTTATAAGCCTTCCAGTTTCTTTGAATGCATGCAAAAGTGTAAGAAGCACCTGATAGTTAGATGCTACTCACCAGCTTAAAAATCTCCAACTACTTTGTAGGAAATGAAAGAAAGAGAGAGAGAAAGAAAGAAAGAAAGGAGAAAAAAGGAAGAAAGAAGAAAGGAAGGAAGGCATATATTACCAAAAATAAATGAATAAAAGTTGCAAGGGTTTGATGACAACTTGGATGTAGAATCATGGCAGGTTTCAAACCTAGAAACAAAGAAGTTATGATGATGAGTTGTTTTGTGTACAACAGAAGACTGGACCAAACACAACTCATCAATGAACTGTTTTTTCTTCCTGATAGTATTCTTACAGACATAGGATTAAGAAAGTTCAATGTACCTTTGTGCTTGGAGAAATTCTTCCAGAATCACTCAATTGATTATGGCCACTGAAACACTGAAGAGCTGATCAGAAGTTGAGAGTGATCAGAATGAAAATGTTGATGAAATCGAAGATACCACGAGATATATTGATTGTGTGTGCATAGGGGGGGAAAAAGATGAAAACTGTAAGAGTAATAAGTTTTGATGAATATGTATAGTACAAAATTCCTATTCATAGATGAGATTGTGTTAAGTTTTCAACAGACCATTGAGAAATAACAACAACAACAACAAAAGTTAATTAGACCAGCAAAATTGAACCCTGGCTAAATATGATATATGCTTTCTAGTTCTACAAGCCAAAGGTATCTTTAAAGTAAATGAAACCAACTCCTGATTCAAGAAAGAGAAAAGATATGCAGATTGAAAAGAACTTGTAACTCTGAGTCTACACTATCATTAAGTGTACTTAGATTTACTTAGATTTGTACCATATAATTATTATGATTGTAGCAATTAATCAATCAACTGATTAACATGTAGGGTCAGCAGGATCCCGTGATCTTATCTTGAAGCTTGAATTAATTAATTACACTTTCTTCAACATTATTATTTTCTATTTGTGCACCCGGTTTGTGCAAGTTGCTCCTATTGACAAAATGTGGTTTAGCCTCTCTACTTATCACAGCAGGTATGGCCCTCACTGAGGTACTTTTGATGATATAAATGTCAGAATTATAAGGAAATTGGAATATTTTCAGTACTTCCTCAAGTAATTGCTTTTTTTATTTTTATCACCAAATGTTTTATGTAAATTATACAAATTAATAAGATTAACTCTGATGATTTTTAACATAAGACCAAAGGGCTTTTGTCTGTCGGAATAAGTCAAATCGAACCACACTATTGTGTATTATACAATAATTGTATCATTTAGGCAATTCAGCTTATATTGCAAGAAATACCCAAACCCCCACCTTGCAAACATGTTGTTTTTTTTTTAATATTTGAGGCATATTTTCAAATATATTCTCTTCTGCTAATGTTTGGTGAAACGTTTAAAGCCATACTATTCCCATTTGTTACATCAGAACACAAACTAAAACACGTTCGAAGTGGTTTGTCCAGATTGCAGAGAAAAGAACTGGAATAGAATGACTTTCTCACCAAATGTGTAGGGAGATTTCTTGAGCAGGCTCTCCTGTTGAAAGTTAGAGGCAGTAGGATGAACAGGACATGGAGTCATCTTCATGGAAGTCACTCTCTAGCAGGTGAAATGGTCATGGGGTGAGACATTACATGTGCAAGATGAAGGCGAAGCTGCAAAAGGCCACGAAGTGTGAAGGTATTCTCTTCCACTGCTCATGGGGCTTCAAGATGATACTCTTGACAAGAGTCCTCCATATTAAAGGGGGTGGAATGCTAAAGAAATAAATACTTTGTGATCTAAGACCTGTTGCATATATTAAAGCTGGCTTTCTTTTTTTTTTTTTTTCCCTTCTTACTAGAAGCCACTTATTAGCAGGGCCTGTCTCAGTTGGAGGCTCTGCCTTTTTGCTTACAGACTGTCTGACGCCTTTATAAAGTGGGCCACTGCATTGTTGATTACTGCTCACCAGGGTGGTCCGTGAGCTGCTGTTTTCTGCCATCCCACAGTGAGACAGCATCTTCTGAAGTTCTGGTCTCATATGTCCTTAGAGAATGGTTTGTGTTTCCTAGGAAGCTTAACTCTGGATGATTTACATGTAACATTTTAAACTCCTGTTGTGTAATGCCTGGGCGAAGATTTATATGCGCTGAAAAGAGTTTTTCAGGTCTATGTATAGCGTTAAGTTATGCATCATATCATCTGCCGTCACTTATCTGCACGCCTGGAGAAGCAGGGTTCGTGTGATGCCCAGTAACGAGGATCTGAAAATCCTACCTTCTGCAGAATAACTCCGGGCACAAAGTTTCTCTGGCTACTTACTACATTCTCATAATCAAATGATTAAGTGTTGTGTCAACCCAAATTCGATGTGTTTAATCCTGACTTGAAAAGAAACAAGAGAGAGGCAATTGGGATAAGAGGCGAAATGGTCAGTTTCCTTCTGCCCAATTTGAGTTCGTTTTCTCCCATTTACTCTTGCTTTTTTCCAAGTGAAACAGCACATTTCCTGGATGTGAGAGTTTGTCAAATGATCACAAAAAAATTCCAAAAACAGTTTCAAGCCACTGATGGAAAGGGAACATTCATACTTACTCCTCTGAGGATTAAAAGAAAAGTGACACACAAAAATCCATAGAGATGTGGCTATCAAGCTACACCCACAACTCACACTGGCCGTCTCTGAATATGATATTACTAATACACTACATGTGATGGGTGTGTGGGTGTGGGTATGTGTGAGAGGTATCGTTGCCGTAGTGTAAAAGAGTTGAATTGGCTTCCACTTGACTAGATGAGAGCTCTTAGTTCTTATTTTGAAAGCAATCAATTGAGCATGGTTAATTAGGATATCACCAAGTAGTTAAGAAAAAAAAAAAAAGCCAAGCACTTAATAGAAAGTATATTTTGAATCTGCTCACATTACAGTGCTGATCGAATGATTATGGAAAGAATTCATCCAAACTGTGGTTGTTAGGTGATTTCTGGACAAACACATTTTTCTTCAATTACAGCAAATTATTATAGTTATTTTATGTGGTGCTATAGTGCTGCCTTTTTGGGAATCATTCAGTTATAAACAAAGAATACATTCCAATACCCCAAATAATAATTGTAAGAGGACAAGCCAAAAGATCTCATTTGGGGGAAAAAATTATCTTAAATTCTGCTCTTAATCTGTCCATCAGAGCTCTTTTAACTCAGTTTAAAAATATGCAGCATTTTTATGTAATGTTTAATTGTAGTAAAAATTCAAAATAACTAGCAATATTAACTAGCCATCTCAGGTTTATATTGTGCCACTTTATTCAAGGTATGCCTTTCATTTGAGTGTCTCGGTGTCCCAAATAAATTAATTTTTCTCATTAATATGGAAAACGAGAATGGATTCCATATTTTCACAGACATGCCCTTTTCATTATATTCTGATGGTGTATAACACTCTTTTCAAAATAGTTCCAGAAATCTAGCAGCCCAAGAGAGCTGAGTATTAATCCTTAGAATATCAATCCACTGGGAGAATTGATACTCCACCACCCAGGTCGTTCCCGGCATATACTAATAAGCTCAGTGGGAATCTTCTTAACCTTGGGCAAGGTTGAACATTTACAGGATTTGAGGCTTACAAATAAAGTACAAAGGCAAAATCCACATTCTGCCCTGATGTTTGGATGACTTCTTGTTACTCAGTTTCCACATCGGAGCTGCAACACCCTTTCATGCCTTAATTTGAGTTATTTGTGAACAGAGAATCCTAGGTGCGCTTGAATGCAGGAAAACACAAATGCTAAAATTTTATATTATTGCCCTAATTGTTTAAGAACAGTATTGGGCAAGTTCTAAGTATTAGTAGCCCACTGAAGGGAACTCAGACTTTGGTATATTTTTATCTGCCTGCAAAAGACTAACATTTTAAAGAGAAATTTTCTGGGTGTTTTTATGTCAAAGACAAGAAGCATTGTTCTTCTTCTCATGTCTGCACCGAAGAGCATAGGACTGGATTTGCTGAGATCCACCTGGTGATCTGGGTAAGAAGAGTCCTTGCTTATTCACATCAACCAAGTCTTTGGGATATCTTTTTTTCCTTTTTCCATTTACTATAAAAACACTTCAAATCCCCTTTAACTAAGTGAGAATCTAGGTCAAAATCCAGATCGTCAAAAATAATAGCTTTAAATTTTCAGATGAAAATAACTGCCTTGTATCCAAAGTTATAGTAGCTGTTCCCACCATGGGTTATAATCAAATACAACATTACCGTGATTTTCACCCACTCATGGTTGTCTAAAGAAAAACCCTTGCTTGTAAAGATGTGTTGTTAGCACCTTTCTTTATCTTTATTTCTGATTTTTATTTTTATTCCTTTTTGCCTTTATGGGAGTGAACAGTAGCACAGTCTTTGCAATTCAGTTATGTAAGATAGGGGTATGTCTGTATGAACATAAGGAGACATAAGAGGGATACTGCAATACCAAACTCATAGTCAAAACCACACATTTAGTCCCAACCAAGTGACTTATAAGCAAGTCAAGGGATTTCTCTCACCTTGCTTCATAACCTCTAGTCAGCATACTCACCATGTTTTGGTGCAGTCAAGGTAAGAAAGTGCAAAGCGTTTCCTAATAAATCCTGTCACTTCTTTTTCAAATATTGCATAAAAGCAAAACTGTTCTTGAACAACAAGCTGAATTCTCTTCCGTTTCATTCATTCATTCACTCATTCTTCTCCATCATCATCATCATCCTCATCACCATCACCAGTTAAGGAACCAGCAATGTGGTTCTGTATTCTAACTGGTATTTGTTGAAGAAGCAAACAGCTAGAATTCAGATATCTTGTTCATTTCAAAACAGTTGTCAAATTCTCCTTTGGACTGGAAAAGAAAACTTTGAAGAAATTGACATCTCAGTCACTGGTTAGGAAGTAAATACGGAAGTGCAAAATGGCATTTTTAAACAAAACTGCTTTCCTGACCATGACTGAATTTTCACATTGTCAGCACTTCCATTATAAACATTTTTTTTTTTTTAGTTGAGAGTTTATAACACAAATGTAAAGATTTGCTATGGGCTAAATCTCAACCCAAGAGCAAATGTTTATACCAATTTTGAAAACAATCAGCTTGCCCATTTGTAGTTATGCATGTGTTCATCATCTGTTATTGCTTGTCCAATGCTCTCCAACTTCTGGGAGAAAAAGCAGACATCTGGAGAGAAGAAACAATGTTTGCTTGCCGGCAGATGTAGTCTGTTTTCCACAGTCATTGAATAAGGAAGGTATCAAATAAACATGTGCCCTTTAATACAAGGAAATGAAAATGACAAAATCCTGCATGCATACCAATACTGTTGAAATACCAAATTGGGCAAAGAGGTGGTCACTTTGGGACACTAGAATTCAGGGTTATACCCATTTTACAGATAGAAAGAACTGGAAAACTACCATGAATCATAACAGTGAAATACCCACTCCTATAAAGTCCATCATAGTTCAGGGACTGCCAGAATAAATTGAGAATAATCACTTTGATCAAAACAATTTTTTAAGATAGGAATAATAAATATTTCCATGATTATAAATTATTGCTTACTTCCCAGTTTCACATTGTTTGGGCTTTTTCCCTCTTCTTTTAAATTTATTCAGTAGCCTAAATACTCAATTAGTACCTTACAGGGGAAAAAACAAAACAAAAACCAGAAACTCATTTTTATCTGGAACACTCTGAAAATGTTCCCTAATCGCGGGTCCTGTTAGGCTAGGGAATCAATGATATTTCTATACAGACTTTTTTTTTTTTTTCAAAATAATATGATAAAATTTCAGGAGGTCCTTTTTGTCACCTACATTGGACGGTACTATGGATAACAAGAACAGAGCAGGTTCATAAGTAATTTAACTTCTCTTCGTTTAGGCTCGAATTAGCTTCACTACATCAACTAAGTCATATGTCCTCTCGGATTTCATATTTGAGGTTATTGAACAAAGTAATCTCTAACCATCTCTTCCTGCTCTAAAGTTCTATGGTTTTGTGGTGCTATTCCTTACAGTACCTTCCTCAGATGTTTGGAGTTCCTTGGTAAATTAAGTTAAGGTTTTTGTCTGACTTTCTCATAGTTTTATGTACTCTACTTAATAAGCATTGTCTAGTTCAAGAGCATCATCAGATGAAGGAAACAGGAAAGCACCCTTGCCTTGATTCAAGGAAGATAAAACTAAAGATCTTTTTATGTAGCAAATCCTGATTGCCAATACAATTGATTTGGTGTTGATGAGGATTTCTATAGAACTGGTGACAAAATTAAATTCTTGCCTTAATCAGTCATATCTATATGCTAGTAGTTAATCAACCTCTCTATAATGTAAGTTTTGAATTCTAATTAGTTATTATTTTATTACCAAAACCCTTAAAAATATTATCTTCAAAATTAACTCCAGAGTATGTTTACATGGCACTCATCTCATGGTTTGTTTTTCCCCAGATCAGCACATTCCCATATGTTGTCCATTTTTGCTAGACTAGAAATACTTTTCCATGATGGCCTGGAGAACTCTTGGAGGGAAATCCCATGTCTCAATGCTCTAAGTAGATTTTTAATACACAAAGCTAACAATTACTTCTGTCTTGTTAGCAACAAAAAAATCCAAATGAAATGGATTCACTGCAATATATGTTTCCTGGTTTTACCCAGAGGAAGACCAGGGTACAATTAAGTTTGGTTGCTATTGTTGTACGTTTTTGATTAAAGCTATAGTAATGAAAAATAAAGGTGCTCAGTATTAGAACAATTCGTATGTATTTTTTTCCAGCTGTACTAAGGTATAATTTGGTGTGCAAATTTAGTATACAATTTGATAAGTTTGACAAAATTTGACCTCTGTATACAGTGTGAAATCATCACCATAATCAAAATCATGAGCTCATCTTTCACCCCCAAATTTTCCCATGCCCCTTTAGAATTTCCTCCCTCCACCCAGAAGGCCCCTCCTCCATAACAAATTATTTGCTTTCCATCACTATAGATTAATTTCCATCATTGTTGATTAATTTCCATCATTATAGATTAATTTGCATTTTCTGGAGCACTATATAAGTATAATTATACAGTAGGTACTTTTTCTTGGTCTGGTTAATCTCATGCAAATAATTGCTTGATAATTTATCAAAGTTGTATATACTGAGGGTTTATTCCCTCTTACTGCTGAGTAGTATTCTACTGTATGGTTATATAATAACTCACTTATCAATTTACTGTTGGTGGATATTGGGATTGTCCAATTTTTGGTTATTACAAATGAAGCTGCTATGAACATTTGTGTATAAGTCTTTGTATGGACATATGCTTTCATTTCTCCTGTGTAAATATCTAGGACTAGAATGACTAGTTCAGATGATGGATGTATATCTTTTTTTTAAGGTTTTATTTTTAAGTAATCTCTACATCAAACATGGGGCTCAAACCCACAACTCTGAGATCAAGATTTCCATGCTCTACTGACTAAGACAACCAGGCACTTTTCTAAAGTATATCTTTCTAACTTTATAATTAACTACCAAACTGCATTTCAGAGTAGCTATACCATTTTTCATTCTCACCAGCAGTGGGTCAGAGTTGCAATTTTTCCACATCCTTATCAACAATTGAGGAGGCCAGTCTTTTTAATTTTGGCCATCCTAGTAGGTTTGTAGAAGTATCTCCTTGTGGTTTTTATTTTCATTTCCCTTTTTTACATGCCAATAATGTTGGGCATCTTTTTATGTGCTTATTGGCCATCATTATGTCTTCTTTGGTGAAGACTATTATCAAATTTTTTCTCATTTTTTATTTGGTTGTTTGTTTTATGATAAGAATTTCAAGGCTTATTTATATATTTTGGATATGAGCCTTCTCTCAGATATGTTTTGGAAATATTTTCTCCTTCTTTGTGTCTCCTCAGTTCATTCTTTAAGTAATGAATATCAAAAAAAAAAAAAGGAAGAAGAAGAAGAACCTCTTAGTTTTGATGAAGTTCAATCTATAATTTTGTTTTATGGATGTTTTTGGTGTCACATCTAAGCATTCTTTGCCTTACCTCATGTCACAAAGATATTCTCCTATGTTATCTTTCAGAAGTATTATGGTTTTAGAGTTTGCACTAGATCAATGATCCATTTTGAATTCATTTTTGTGTGAAGTTGAGATGTATGAATCTACTCCTTTTTGCATGCAGATATCCAATTTTTCCAGCAATCTTTGTTGAAAACTATCCTTTCCACTCAGTTGACTTTTCACCTTTATCAATAGTCTGTTGTTCATGTAATGATAGATTTATTTTGAAACTATTCACTTTGATTCATAGATCTACTTACCTAACTCAGTACCAGGAACACACTTTCTTTAGTACTATAAATTTATAATAAGTCTTAAGATCAGGTAATGTTAGTCTTTCACCTTTGTTCTTTTCAAACTTGTTTTTACTATTCTAATTTAGGGGATAGCACTTTTATTTTTCTCTAAAGTGACAGAGAATAACAGTTTAACATTGGCAAGCCATAGGGTCTCTTTTGTAAGTGTTCGACTCGTAGGCAATATTTAAACAAATGGACATGGCTTTGTTTCAATAAAACTTTATTTATGGGGCATCTGGGTTGCTAAGTGGCCTAAGCCTCTGCCTTTGGCTCAGGTCATGATCTCAGGGCCCTGGGATCAAGCCCCACGTTGGACTCTGCTCAGCAGGCAGCCTGCTTCCCTCCCTCTCTCTGCCTGCCTCTCTGCCTACTTGTGATCTCTATCTGTCAAATAAGTAAATAAAATCTTAAAAAAAAAAAAACACTTTATTTACTAAAGCAAGTAACAGGCTGGAAGTGTAGTGAAGGTTATAATTTCCTGACCCCTGTTGTAGGTCCTTGGCATTTCCACGTGAATTTTAAAATCCTCTTGTCTATTTATACCCCCTCCAAAAAAAAAGTCCTGCTGAGATTTTGATTGACTTTGAATTTAACCTATAGATCAATTTGGGAAGAACTTATACTTTAACAATATGGAGTCCTCTAACCAATGAACAGATTATATCTCATCATTTATTTAAATCTTCTTTAAGGGCACCTGGGTGGCTGAGTTGGTTAAACATCTATCTTCCGCTCAGGTGGGACTGAGCCTCACATTGGGCTCCCTGCTCAGCAAGGAGTCTGCTTCTTCCTCTCCAACCACCCACCCAAATAAATAAGGTCTTAAAAAAAATCTTTAATTTCTCTTAGCAATGTTTTACAATTTTCATTATACATATTTTATACATCTCTTGTCAGATTTTCTTGAGTATTTAATACTTTCGTTACTATTAAAAATAGTATTTCTTTTTTTTTTTTTTTTTTTTTTTTTTGGTGGTTCCTCAAAATGTTGAAAATAGAACTGCCCTATGACCCAGCAATTGCACTACTGGGTATTTACCCTAAAGATACAAATGTAGTGATCCAAAGGGACACATGCACCCGAATGTTTATAGCAGCAATGTCCACAATAGCCAAACTATGGAAAGAACCTAGATGTCCATCAACAGATGAATGGATCAAGAAGATGTGGTATATATACACAATGGAATACTATGCAGCCATCAAAAGAAATGAAATCTTGCCATTTGCAACAACATGGATGGAACTAGAGCGTATCATGCTTAGCGAAATAAGTCAAGCAGAGAAAGACAACTATCATATGATCTCCCTGATATGAGGAAGTGGTGATGCAACATGAAGGCTTAAGTGGGTAGAAGAAGAATAAATGAAACAAGATGGGATTGGGAGGGAGACAAACCATAAGTGACTCTTAATCTCACAAAACAAACTGAGGGTTGCCGGGGGGAGGGGGTTTGGGAGAAGGGGGTGGGATTATGGACATTGGGGAGGGTATGTGATTTGGTGTGTGCTGTGAAGTGTGTAAACCTGGTGATTCACAGACCTGTACCCCTGGGGATAAAAATATATGTTTATAAAAAATAAAAAATTTTAAAAAAAATAGTATTTCTTATTTCAATTCTTGATTGCTCATTGCTTCTGTATCAAAATACAATTGATACTGTGTTTTGTTTTTATATTCTGGAACATTGCAATACTAAATTATTGGTTCTGATGGTTTTTTGGCACATCATTGAATTTTCCACATATATGATTATGTCATCTTTGAACTAAAACAGTATTACTTTTCCATTTCTTACTGGATGCATTTTATTTCTTTTTCTTGCTTCATAACACTGACTAAAATCTCTAGTACAGTGTTAAATAGAAAAAATGAGTATAGACATCTTTGTCTCTTTGCTTTCTTTAGGTAGAAATTATTTATTCATTTACCATTGTGATGCCAGCTGTAGGTTTTTCCTTCTCTTCTATCCATAGTTCCAAGACTTTTCATAGAGCAGATGTTGAATTTTGCCAAAAGTTTTTCTGAACTTATTCAGATGATCATATAGTTTTCTTTTTCAGTTTGTTAATATAATTAATTACATAGATAGATTTTTCAAAAACTAAACCAAACCTGTATTCCTGGACCAAATCCCACTTGATCAGGATCTAGTATCTTTTTATATATTACTGTCTTTCATTTCCCAATCTTATGTTTAAATTTTTGCATCTATGTTCATGAAGGATATCATCCCTTAAGTTTTTTCCTCCTTGTGATATATTTGTATGGTTTTCTTGTTCACAATCAGGCTAATGCTGGCCCTAATAGAAGGAACTGAGACATGTTCTTTATCTTCAATTTTGCGAGAAAGTTTTGACTAAAAATTCAACTTCTTTGCTAGATACAGAACTATTAGGGTTATCTATTTTTTTCTTCAGTGAGTGTTGGTACATTTTTTCTTTCAAGGAATTTCTCTATTTCCTCTAATTTGTTAAGTATATTGGAATAAATTTTTTTAAAGATTTTATTTATTTATTTGACAGAGATCACAAGCAGACAGAGAGAGAGAGAGAGAGAGGAGGAAACAGGCTCCCTGCTAAACAGGGAGCCCGATGCGGGGCTCGATCCCAGGATCCTGGGATCATGAACTGAGCTGAAGGCAGAGGCTTTAACCCACTGAACCACACAGGTGCCCCTGAAATAAATTTTTTCCATAATGTTTTCTTATTCTTCTTCTAGAGTCTGTAGAATCTATAGTGATGTCACCTCTCTCATTTCTAATTTTAGTAGGTAGTGTCTTCCATGATTTTTTCAAGATCATTCTAAGGGACAAAGGAAGGATGCCTCAAAGAGAATACAACTATTTAGGAAACTGATTAGACTTTAAGAAATGTGAAATAAAAGAGGTAAGAAATAAGACATCTTCAGGTAGTAATAAGTATTCTCCCCTACTGGGTTAGCATCCCCTAACCCTCATCCTTTCCCTCATTTATAATATTTTTGGAGAAAGTAGTTGTTTAACATCTGTTTTATTTACTCCCATAGCACTAGAACAGAGCATAGTACCCGGAACATAGTAGTTGCTCAAAAAGTTACTTTCTGAACTCATTATAAATGAATTAACATAGTTACTTACCATATTTAGAACGCTTTTCTATGATTTACTATGGAATCTGTCTTTTATCCTTAGGGAACGCCAAATCCACTGAAAATTTTATACAACTCCATGACATATTGAGATTTGCAGTGTGACATTATATTTAGGGCATGGAAATTAGTAGACAAAGGAAAACTGGGACTGGGGAGGCAGTTAAGGAGCCATTGTTTATTTATGGAATATTTGGGGAATAGAATTTGTAAAATTTGTTTGAATACTTACAGAAGAGAATGAGGGGAAATTAGATGTAGAGAATGAGAGAAAAAAAGGAAGCAGAACAGCTTCTCAGCAATTTGTGTAATTTGTTAAATATGTGCCATTACATAAATTTAAAAATAATGGAGTAAGAGAAACCTTTACATATTTCAAAAAGACAGGTACCCAGTTGTTACCTATATAAATCAGCACTTTATTTTTTTTTCCTTGAAACCATTCTCAATGAGGTTGCCATGGCTAACTTTAAAACAAGGTGAGAAAAGTATGTATACATATAGATTTCATTATCTATATAGTACTGATTCAACCTAAGTAGGTACAATGGATTCATACAACAATTTCCCAATAAGTGAAACACCCATTAAGTATAAAATATTTTGAAGTTATGTCTTTTCAGCACAAATTATTCTAAAATATATCACCTCCTTCCCAAGAGCATTTTAAAATTTCTCTCCCTCCCTCCCCCCGCCCCCCTCTCTCTCCTTATTCTGCTTCCCATTCTGGGAATGAGTTTTATAAGCACACTTTTTTTTTTTTTTGGATCAATAACTTAAGACTAAAAAAAAAAAAAACAGTAACGTAAAACTCAGAGTTTAAATGACATTTCTGATGTCACAAGTTAAAACTGTCAAACTCAAGATTTGAACTCAGGTGTTTTTATTCTAAGTCTGGTTTCTTCCCACCTTCCTGTGTTATCTCCATCTATATTTTAATATTATCCGATGATGCTCTCATTAATTTGTTAATTAACTCTCAGGACAAAACCACAATAAAAATTTAGGATAAGAATTCTGTAAAAATTCATGGTTAAGGTAGTAACATATTTCCCTAGGGCAGCATTTTAAGGAAAAAACTAAAATACGATGTTATGGGAAGATGATGGGCATTGTAATCAGGCCAACTTGGGTTCAAATGTGGATCTTGCCTCATACTGTGAGACACTGGGTGGCAAGCAACCAACGCTCAGTGTGTCAATGGTCTCTTTTTTAAAATGGGCATGTTACCCAGATAATAAGGTTATTGTAAGTGTTATTGTAAGTATTGATAACATCAACTGTGTACTTTTGTAATGATGCCTGGCATTGTAAAGTGTTAATTTCCCTTTCTTCCCCTTAGTAACGAGTTGATTTTAGGATCTTTTATATATCATTGCTCAATGGTGCTCTGTCACTGCTAGCGGTATGAAAGATTTTCCAAACCTTTAAAAAAATCATAACTTACCATCCAACTTGGAAGTATTATGTACCTAGATTGAAAATATGAATCCATGTCTTCCTGCTCATATAAATCAGCAGTTTCATTGTCTTTCCCTGTAGTTATTCTCATTGAGGTGAAGCAGGAAAAAGTTTGAGAAGAAAAGCCAAGCAACTCAGCATTCAGTATGGCTATTTTCTGGATTTATTTTAATAACTGGAGCATACCATTTGGTTTTCTTCTTGGACCGAGGACCATTAACTTCTATGCAATATGTGGTTTTTCACTCACTGCAGGTCTGGTTTAAGCATGTTCTAATTCTGAACTGATTAAGTGCAGCTTGATTCCTGGATGGCAGTTGTTTATAAGTTATAATTGTTTTCTTAGTTATTGTGTTGGAATCCACAGTGATGCTTACCTTGTATACAAGATGATGTCTTTGTTTGCAGAAGTCATCTTTGACCACAAAACCCACAGCTCTAGGGTAAAAAGACACCACAAATGTCTGAAAGTGTCAACATAAATAACTATCAATAAATATTATGGAATATAGCAAAAGCATTTGGCTTTTATCTTGCTAACCTATCAGAGCTAACTGTATGGCTATTATTGTCACAAGAGATGCTCTCAGTTTAGCTACATACAGTATTTATAAAGTGCCCATCACCATGGTATCTAAACACTTGGGCGATCTAATTAAGCTAGTCCAATTACTTGTGTAGAAGTAGAAAAGGTGCACTTCCTTATATTCCACTCCACTGGAAACAATTTGATTGTGTTTTTAAAAGCAAGAAAAACCTTCTGTGAGAATAGCTTTCTAGGCCTCTTGTTCCAAGATTAAAAGCTTGTCTGGGTAAAGAAATGACTGTTTCCTATTCCTGAAGGTGATAATGTTCGGAATCAAGCTACTCTCTAGTGGTAGAAAACAGCACAGCCCAGAGATCTTGACTGAGAACATTCTACTCCCTTTTCTTTTGAACTTCACTCTGGGGGCAGGTAACTGAAAAGTACTTTCTAAAAGCAGTTCACCTGAAGGTGAATTATTTCCAAAGACCTCCTTGGTGGGAAAGTCGTGTTCTCCCCTGGCCTATGGACTCAGATTCCTTCTCCTCCTCTCTCACAGATTTAACTGGGTCAGACCTGAACTTAACCTTGATAACCAAAGCCACCGTTAGATTTTTACTTCTGACAGACAAGAACTTAGGATATATTTTCTGGTGTGTGTGTGTGTGTGTCGGGGTGATTATTAGCCATGAACATAATCACTAATAAACACTTTTAGAATTTAAAGTTGATCAAAGTTTGTTTAAAAGCAGTTTCTGTGTCCTGAAGTAAACATGAATACCGTGCTTATATAGAAAAATAGTATGTTGCTAACACATACCTCAGGATAAAGAACAGTTATCCTTCAGTACTGCCAAGACTTCTCTCTGAAATTTATCACTAATTCAGGTTGATGGGAATCTAATTTATCTGATATCTTAGTTTATAATAGTTTTCATAATGAGGTAGCAATCAAGTCAACGTGGCCTGCAATGTTTCAAAGTATAATTTAAAATTCCTATAACTAATATTTACCTTAAAAAAGGGTAGACTATTATTTTGCTCTTTGGTCATCCCATCTATATTGTGCATATTATATTGTTTGCTGCTCAGTTCAGTTTTCTAGCAATCTTATCTCCTCTTTGTCATCTCCAACATCCTCGAGTCTCTACATGTGCCTCATGCATTTCTTCTTATTGTGACAGTGGACATAGTTACGAATCTTTTTTTAAGTTGATTTTCTTTCAGTGCCTCCACTCTTCTGAGTCCATTCTATTAGTTTGGAGCTTCTCTTTTACATACCCGTTCTTAGTAGTAAGACTTTTTTTCTCTCTTTCAATATGCATTTTTTGGGGAAATATCTTAGTTCATAGAACACATCCCTGGGCAGTCACATCCATTCCTTTAACAAACTACTCCTTTCCTTTCTCGTCAGAATCATTTGCAATTGTCTTCTCAGGATTCCCTTTTTTAGAGTGTCTTTTTCCTTTTGAGTCATCTTCCTATACAGAAATTCTCATCAAAGGATCTTAAACAACTCTTCCCCCCTCTGACCACTAAAACAATGCATGTAATTTTTGAGCATCAACTTCATGTTGGTGTGTGGCTTTGGTGTGGCTTATCACATTTACTCCTTACAACTATCTTATAAGGTAGGCTAATTAGTACCAGTATAAAGACCGGAGTTCAGAGAAGACAAGAATTGGAGTAATGGACAAAGTAGGATGGAATTTCAGATATATTTGGCTCAGAAGCCTTTGTTCTCTAATTGTTCTCTACTATAAATTAGAGTAACTTAAATATCCCTATATTACTATCAAATACTATGTCAGCTGAATTATACTGGCTGCAATAGATGGAAAATCAGCTCAAAGCAATGAGAACATCTACTGTCTCATGTCACTAGAAAGGGCTACTGGAGATCGGCCAAATTAAAGGGTTTGTTGATACAGGGATTCAAAGATGGAATCACAGACTCAGGCTCGTTCAGAAGCTGTGTTGCCATGCACAGGGCTGGTTTCATCCTAATGCTAATTGTCCTCATTGTGCCAGATTGTACCCTCATTTTACCACCAGGAGCAACACAAACTATGTCTTTCCTGTTATCTCTGGTGAGAAATAGAGGAGCACATTTGCCAGAGATGTGAGCAACTGTTTCCTTTCACTTAATTTATTTGAATTCTATCGCACACCTATTTCTTAACAAAGCCAGGAAGAGTACATTGCATTGGATTAAGCAAAGTTGAATCCCAGGTCAAGGACTGGGATCTGCTAATGGTGAGCCATAAATAGATCCCTGTACAATACAATTCAGTTTAGAAGAAGGAGAGGAGATTCAACTCAAGGTAGGCAGTCAATGGGTATCTCCAGTCCAACTCATTGTCTCAACACTCTTATGCCACTCTTCTGTTACCTTGGAAGCTTTTGTATCTGTTTGAAACCACTCACTCATCTCTAGAACTTCATATAGCAACCAGCCATAGCTGGCTCCAGGTATAATATCTTTCTCAGGTATAATGTAACTTCTCTAACCAACAGACAGCCATCGGCCACCGGAGCACTTATTATTCAAGTATAGGGAAAGAAGGGTTGGCTACAACTCACATTTCTATTTGTAAATGTGAACAATGGAAAGCAGATGGCAGGTCTTGCTCCATAGAATACGTGATATTCTCCTGAGGAAGAAAAGTGTGAGTCCCTTGCCCTGGTTGCGGAGTGATTTTCTGAGTCAACCAGTCTGGCAGCATCTGATTGTACTTTCTGGGAAAATCTCACCCATTGTCTTCCATAGTTGACAACTGAAAAAGCTATGGTGAAGGATATCCTTCAGCAGTATCTTCACCCCTAGGAATCCTGGGAGATCTAAAGTAATTGTCTGTCCTAGTCAGACTTATTTGGTAAAAAATCCCTTTTGAAAGTTGAGAACACTTCTGATTTATTTGTTTCTTGTCATTTGTATCATGTTTTAATAATTCTAGAGATTTTTTGTGGTCATATTCTGGAAATTTCATTCTCTTGGCAACAAGCTTCTGCTCATTTCTCTGGTGCTCTGTTTAATTGATGCTATCTTCATCTTAGAATAGTTGTTAAGAGAAATTGAAGGAGTAACTGGGCATTCTTCCTCTTATGGAAGACCATTAGAAATAGCCAGCAGAGACTAACATGGTCTGTGTCTATGGTTCCAAAAGACCACAGATTGAGTCAAACCAAAATTTTTGCTGCTGTGTGCCAAGAATAATTATAAACTCCATAGCTTGAAATAATGGGGTACTTAGTGCTCACTACTACATTCAAACTTTCTTCTGTGTAAAACCTGGTACTCAAAATGTCCTTGATTCTGTTCTTTAAAAATATACCTTGTACTTTCTCCCTCCTTCTTCTGCTTTCAGTATAATTCTTCAGTTCTTCAATGTCTTTCCAGCTTGTAACTCATTCTTCAAGAATTCTAGGAGAGCCAATGGGACTATCAATTGCCTTTATGAAAAAGATGATTTTGCTGACATTACTTTCAACCAGATTTCAAAGTTCCATATTTCTGGGCAGTGTGTAGAGAACCAAAAAAGAGATCTTCACCCTGAGAAGTTAAAGCATAATCCATGGTTTAATTGAACCAAGGATTGATATGTGAAAAAAGGGAGGATTTTATAAAAAATTATGAGAATGAGAATTAATCCTAAAATGCATAGCTTCTGAATTATTAGGGGAAGATATCAGGAAATCACTCATTTAGAGAGAGATCTGCATGAATTCTAATGAATGGTACACATGATATGTCTCCACTGGAGTTATTTTTACTTTAGTAAAAGAAAGCTAAATTCCAAAAGAAAGCACCAAATTGTCAGAGATAGAACATGATAGAAACCTACCATATATATTTCCTTGAGGGAAACCTAATCCCTGACCCATTATCTAGAAACAGTAGCAACAAGGAGAGTTTGTGATGACCCATAGATAACATAGGGATGTGTTTTAATTTCACCTCATCCTACATTGTATTCATTTTCTATTGCTGCTGTAAAAAATTACCACAAACTTAATCACTTATTATCTTATAGGTCTGTAGCTTGCTTAGAAGTCTGACAAAGGTCTTAGTAGGTTAAAATCAAGTTTTTGAAAGGTCTGTGTCCCTTTCTAAAGACTCTAGGCAAGAATTCATTTTCAGACCTTTTCCGGCTTCTAAAAGCCTCCTACATTCTCCAGCTCATGGCCCCCTTTCTCTGTCTTCAGAACCAGCAAAGCAGTGGTATCTATATCTCTCGGAATATCTCCATACTCACCATCTCCCTCTGACCACAACCAGGAAATCTTTGTTTTCAAGGAACCCCGTGATTAGAAAAGCCCCACCCAAATAATCCAGGATAATCTCCTTATCGCAAGATCCTTAATTTAATCATATCTACAAAGTCTTTTTTGCTATGACCCACTTGGGTTCCTGGGATTAGAACATAGGCATTTTGGGGGTCAATTATTCTGCCTATCACACATGTTAAATAGGATATGCCATTGCTTAAGAGATAGATACTTGAAATCCTGCATTGTTCTTGCACAAATTAATGAAACAACAAATGTGTAGTCAATGTTAGCTATGAATAGACAGAGAAGTAGGAGGACATGAGGAGGGGTACAAGGGTGCAAAAAAAAGAGACGCCCCACTTAAGGACTATGTATTTTATTCTGAAAATATGATTACTGACAATAACTACTTTGAAAAGACATGTGCCAACAGAGACGTGTTGACTTAATCTTCAAGAAAATGCAATTTATCATAATTTGGAATAAATCATGGTAAAAGTTCAGATAGGAACAAAACATTGAAGAGAAGCAGGAAGGGTTTAAGGTGTACATTGTTGATTGAGTAATGCAGTAATGGAGAATAGTTAACACTATTGTTAAAACTATATGCAGGCTAACTTTCAACTCTCACAAGATAGAAAATACTATGGAGATACTCATCTGAATCTTGACAATATGTTGATGTGACATTCCCATCGCCTCCTAAATGGTTTCCTGACTGCCTTGATTCTATTTTCTTTTTATTTTCAATCATTGTATTGTGTTTAGCATACAGAGCAAAATTTGGCGACAGCTTTGCGCTCTGAATGACTAATGAATTGTTCATCTGTGTGTAGGATCTCCCTGGTGCAAACTCTGTGTGAGTCTCTATTTCTCCCTATTCAAAGATGACATCGTTGATTGTGGTGATATTACCCATGTATGCAGATCCAGCTGAAAAGACAAATGAGAGACCAGCATTCCTTTCTAAAACCCCATGCCCTTAAACTATGTCCTTTGTTTGCAGGCGCAATCTGCTGTTTGACAAGTCTGTATTCTGACTCTTCCTTTTTGTGCAGTCTACATGGCCATCTAGCTCTGAATAAGTCACCCTGTTCCTTTTTCTACTGTTGATCTGCCAGTTATTTTTGTGTTAGAGGAGCGCAGAGCTCTGATGTACTTGTGGTTCAAGTCACCCTTATTCCAATTCTTTGATGAACAATTCCAACGTTCTATTTGAAGCTGAATACATAGAAAATTCCTTAAAGTCAAGGATACAGGCAATGAGAGCCATGGAATCATTCAAGTTCATAACACAAAACTTGGTTCCCCGTGGAACTTCTCTTCTTCAAGAGAATCATTAAATTTTATATAGGAATAAAATATAATTTCCAATATAGTCTTCTCTCCTCTATGGAACATCAAAATTTTAATTGTTTTTGGATATTGGGATCAGTAGCTAAGTTGAAAATTTACATTTCTATCATACCTCAGATCCCTGAGTTTGGACCTTGAAATTTTAATTATAAGTAACATTTATTGAGCATTTATTATGTACTGAGTATTAATCTAAGTACATTAAGTGTCAGTTTAAGCTTTATAACAATCCTAACAGATGGATGCTATTTTTAATCTCTATTTTACAGAATAAAAAAAATTGAAGTACAGAAAAGTTATTCTTGTTTCCTCAGTAGAGGGACTGGCATTCAAACCTAGGCTGTGTGGTGTCAAAGTCAGCTTATTTATCCACTAAACTACACTGCCTCTCCCATGTCTCTTATCTTGAGCATAGCTGGACTTAAATATGTTACTTGTACCAGGATGGGGCCCAATGTGAGAAACCAGACTTAGAATTAAGGCCTAGAATAATGTCTGAAACACAGTAGGTCGAATGAATAAATGAATGAACAAACTAAACTTACCATGTCGTGCGTCAAACTTTTGAAGACCGACACAGTGTAGGTACCACTTGGAAATCCAGAAAGTTAGTGAGTTTCACAGCCATGATTTGTTGAACACTAGCTATGCATCCCAACTGTGCTAAAGGCTTTGTATAACGTCAATATAACTTAAACAGCATGATGAGGCACCTATCATTCACCCCCTTTTAAAAATAAGGAAACTAAGACTTTGAAAATTTATGTAATTTGTCCAATATCTTGTCAAGTTCACACCACTAGTAATTTACAGACCCAAGATTTAAATCCAGGTCTCCCTGGTTCCATGATCCAAAGATTTAACCTTTTGTGCCCTAACAGTGGGGCTTCAAGTCTCCGTCAGCAGACATAGATCACATGAAGCCAGAAAGGCAAATCTAAGATTAGGTTATATTTTATAATTCACACAAGCAACTGACAGGACGAGAACCACAGGGCTCCAGTGACTAGAGGGACTCAGGATATATCTGATCTCATCACCAACACTTAGATCCAGGCTAAAAAAAGGACCAAGGTGGGGTACCTGGATGGCTCAATTGGTTAAGCATCTGCCTTTGGCTCAGGTCATGATCCTAGGATCCTGGGATCAAGCCCCATGTCAGGCTCCATGGGGAACCTTCTTCTCCCTCTCCCTGCTGCACCCCCCCCCCCCGCCTCAGCTTGTTCTCTCTCTCTCTCAATCTGCAAAATAAATAAATAAAATCTTAAAAAAAAAAAAAAAAAAGGACCAAGTGGAAGTCCGATGTACCATATGAAATTAAATTTCAGCTAAGACAGGAAGCAAAGGTGACATGCCTTTTCGGTAGTATATGTTGGGCATGCAGTCCAGAGTGTCTTCAGTGGCCACTGCTGCTTAAGATCAGAGCAGACCTTGGACACCAGGGAGGAACTGAGTCCGCTGGTGGCAGTGTTCCATGATGGACAGAAGAGACTTAAAACTCTAGGAATTAGGCTCCACCTAAAAAGGCCCTTGTTACTTCTTAAGCTTCTTAGAACAAATGCTGCCTCTGCCTCCCACCACATTCCAGCTCCCTTTATTTATGTCATCTACTTTTTTTTCTCTGTCATAGTGCAAAGACGTCACCTCTTTCTCTGTATTTCTAGTGCTACTGCATTTCTTCTTGGTATCAACATATATTCTGTGTGATATCTATCATATCTTCTATTGGAAGTTCAATCAGTACAGATGACAAAACCTGGGTTTGAAGATTAGTAAGACTGATGATACAACATCAGTTTGAGTTTTCTCTGTGTCATGCTGCCTACCAGACCAGCAGAAAGGCAGTACAAAGGACACACAAAATCAAGAATATACATGAGGGTGCTTCCATCTGCCCCTGCCTATTCTATACGACAGCATACGACAAATTTCATAGTTTCAACAACTTGCTCATAATAAGGGATCCAAAAGGTCACTGGAGACCAGAACCCTTTATGGGCTTCCTAGTATTTGGACCATTCCACTGCTGGTAGTGATCACATCAAGTTCACCTTATAATCGTTATTTCTTTCTGTGCCACAGTAACACCTACCAAACTCCTCAGTGAATCCCATTCCAATATCATTTCCCCTTCAGGCAGTAGGACTGATCCTGTCCTATCTATGAAATCTAAAGAAACAGAATATGATATATGAAACTATTTATATATTTTAAAAAATAATTGTTTTGCATATTGCAGGTTTCTAAAGATGAACATATTATCTCTATTTAATGAGTAGATAAATTGACCTGACTCACTAAACAGAATGGGTTAATTGGGGTAAAACCTCAGGTGCAGGCCAAAAACAAACCGTTGGCAGAAATTACTAGAAAATAATTCTCAAGAATATTCATTAGTTCTTCTGGCTTTAACTACACTACCTTCCTTCTACAACTATATTTTCTTTGAGAACAATGTGTTAATGGCATGCCTACTGAGAAAATGATGTGTGAGAAAGCTAAATAAAATAGTCTATGTTATTGGTTGAACAATAATTGAACATTACTATGAGCAATGTTCATACATGCAATGAAGAAGTACCTTTAGGTTTTGTTTTGAGGGGTCTTTTTGTGAAACTATTATTTTGGTTCAGTAGCTCAAAAGTTAGGCTTTATTAACTAATTTCTTTATATCAGCGGGAGATTGGCTTCTAGATACAAATGTGTGGTTTTCTGAGTACTTCTACTTGAGTGGCTATTGAAAGGAGTAGCTCCTTGGAATGTGTCATTAGTAATGGCTCTTTTTGACATATCAGAGCAGTTGGATATAATGCATCATTCCTGATTTAGGAGATAATTTTGGCCTTAATTACAAAAGTAAAAGATGATTGATTTGACTTAGTAGATTTTCATTTTAGAAGAACTACCACAATTAATGGATATAAATGTAAGCAAATCCCCTACATACATGTGTTAGAAGACCCATCTACAGATATTACAATAATACATTCAGTATTATTAGTTGATTTTAAAATTTAGCCAAAAAGTGCACTTGTGTTAAACTGGTTTTATTTGTTTGTTGATTTATTTACTTACTTACTTTTGAACTGTTCAATTTTGTAAAAAGTGTATAGAACCTCAACTAAGCCTTATTGATTCAGGAAATGATGGAAATGCTAAGCCAATAAGGCAGAATACTTTTCCTACGAGATTGGGTATTCTTCCACTTGTCATGGTACCGTTTAATGGTCCAGTCTGAGAATAAGTTAAACCAATATTTACATTAATTTGCTTTGCCTACAGTATAAATATCTAAGGGCAATGGTAAAACACATAATTTAGAGTTAGTTACACTCTAATTTGAATACAAGCATATCAAGAAGTTACTTTGCATTCCTAATCTTTGACTCCTGAAAATTTGAGTTTAAAAAATATGTATCAGGAAGACAGTGTTTGCTTCTCTCCATAATGGAATACCTGCTAATGAACCAGCTCTCCTACTCTAAACAACTATGCAATTTGACAAAATGTAAGAGGTCTGAACAACATATCATCACCATGATACAATGAAAATTGCTAGAGATGTAAAGAAGCAAAAGATACAGCCTACAATCAAAAAAAAAAAAAAAAGCAGACAATAGAAACAATACTTAAGATGACCATGACAGTAAAATTAGCACATAATAATTTTTAAAAAGCTATTACAAATACATTCAAAGACTTAAGGAAAACATGGCCTTATTGGTAAACAGATTGAAAACCTCAGCACAGAAATGTAGAAAAGAAAAGAAGAAAGTGACGGGAAGAAAAGAACCTATTGGAAGCTCAAGAACTAAAAAGTGCAATTTCTGGAGTAAAATTTACTGAATAGGCTTATCAATAGTTAGGTACCTATAAAGCATTAGTGAACTTAAAGGCATATAACAGATATTATCTATTACAGATATCTATTTTACATATATATTTGGAGGGAAATGACCTAAATTTCCTATATTTAATGAAAAACTTCAACTTATAAATCCAGAAATTTCAGCAAATCTTAAGTGTACAATATATGGAAGAAAAACAAAAACCCTAAACAATAAATTTGAACTTAAAGTCAAAGATGGAATTAAAAATTTTAAAGTTTACAGAGAAATCAAAATATAATTTATTCATATACGGAAACTACATGAATTGGGACTAACTTCTCACTAAAAACAAAGGTAAAACATCCTTGAACTGCTGGAAAAAAAATCAATTCAGTGTCCTGCTATTTCTATTCAAATTTCTACAATATTTTCTAGCCAGTACAATAAGAATTTTAAAAGTTTGGAAAAATAACTCACAGATCACATTATTATTTGCACAGAAAATTCTAAGGAATCTATAAAAGACATTGCTGGAAATAATATTCAAAATTATAAAAGCTATAGGATCAAGATCAATAAAGAAATACTACTGTATATCTGTATGCAAGCAAGCTTCAAACAATTAAAAATTGAAATTTTAAGAATTTAAATTAAAAATTACATTGGAATCTCCAAAACAATGCTGAGAGAAAATTTGAAAGGCCTCAATAAATAGTGGAATATTCCATGCTCATGGATTAGAAGATTTAATATTGGTAAGAAGTCAGCTCTACTCAAATTGATCAACACATTCAACAAAATCAAATTTCAAACAAGCATTTTTATAGACAGTGATATGTTGAATCTAAAATTAATATGAAAATGAAAACAGCATAGAACAGTCAAAACAATCTTGAAAAGAAGAAAAAAATCAATGGGAAAGAAGGAAAGTAAAGTCTTTTCAACTTTTCAACAAATAGCACTACAGCAGTTGATTAAAGGAAAAAAAAAAAAACTTTTATTCCTACATTACATACACGAAATTAAAGGTTGACCATAGGCTTAAAGGTAACATGCAAGTCTACATAGCTACATATTGCATATTGTAGAATACATGCAAGACTTGGGAAGTAGGCAAAGATTTTTTTTTTAATAATCTCTATGCCCAATATGGAGCTTGAACTCACTACCCCAAGATCAAGAGTCACATGTTCAACCCACTAACCCAACCAGGCACCCCTAGGCAAAGATTTTTTAGACAAGACATATAGAGCAATAACCTTAAAGGAAAAATGCATATTGGCCTTTACAAAAGTCACCATTAAGAAAACGAAAGTAAGCAACAAATTGGAACAAAAATGCTTGTAACACGTATATCTGACAAAGGCCTTATGTATATGTAGGATATAAAAGCATCTTACAAATCAAGAAGACAACACACAACTCTATAAAAAGATTTAACAGAAGATTTAAACAGACCATCACAAAAGAAGACATGCAAGTGGTCAATGAACATATGAAAATATGAAGTTTATTGACATTAATCATAAGGGCAAGTGGAAAATGCAAATTTAAGCCACAATGGAATACAACTTTAACTCATCAGAGTGGCTAAAATTAAGAAGACTAATAATCCCACATATTGGTGAAAATAGTAGCTAGAACTCCTATACATTACAGAGGACAGTATAAAATGACACAATAATTTTAGGAAAACGTTAGGCTGCTTCTTAAAAATTGAACACACTCCTGTCTGTAACTCAAAAATTGTACTCCTACTTATATATCGAATAGCAATAAAAAAATTAATCAACAACAACAAAAACTTGGATAAGAATTTACAAGCTTTGTTTTTATCCTAGCCAAAACTTCAAAATGACTCATATGTTCGTCAAAAGAAAAATTTGTCAGCAGATCACATAATGGAATACTATTTGGCATTAGAAAAGAACAAGGAATGCACACAATAAAATGAATCTTAAAAATTTTCCTGAGGAAAAGAATTTAGACACAAAAGATTATATATCTACAGGATTACATTTACATGAAGCTCAAGAAAAAGCAAAATTAATCTATTATGACAAAATCTATTATAATGAGTATAATGGTTGCATATGAGAGAGATGAAGACGGAAAAGATGTCTGATGGAAGTTTTGGTGGGTGAGAAAATATGCCATACATTGTCCTAATTCAACTGAGTTGTTGGTTACATGAGTGCTTACATTTGTCAAAGTTAATCAAATTGTACACTTAAGTTTTGGGCATTTAACTATATGAATTTTACCTCAACTGTACTTCAACTAAAAGCAAAAAGGAAAGTAATTGAAAGCTCACAAATGGTTTGTTTCACTGCTTTTACCCTGTTCTGATTCTCCATGCTTCCAGTAGTTATCTCCTTCAGCGTTTCATTAATCCTGATGGTGCCAGTGACTCTAAACTTAACTCAGAGCCTCTGAAAGTGGTGGAGACCCAGTCTACCAGTTAGTTAGGCAAACTCTTAAAGCAAGGAAATGAAATAGAAAATTTAATCTGATGAGCCTGCCTGCGGAATTCTGTGTTGTGAACATAAAATTTGGAAGATGTTGGTGTACTTAGGTAACTAAATCATGAGTTTAGATACCAGAATCAATGGTTAAACTAGACAATATATATTGCTTTATTTATCTTTTGACTGTGGACTAGGAAATGAAACAAAGCTCCCTGATTATTGGAGCCCTCAGCTCCACTTTCATGCAGCCTTTCTGGATTCCTTCAGATAGCTCAATGTTTCTTCAAATCTTCATAGAAATTTATACTTTGTTACCATGCTTTGCATTTTAATTTTGTCCATGTCATATCACCCCTCCTAGCTGGTATGTTCTAAGGCTAAAAATTGTTTATTATCTCTGTCACTTATAGTACCTAACATTATTTAATTTAGATCAGGAGCTTGGTAAAGATTTTAAGGATTTGATGGACTGAATTTGATTGGTCTAGATGAAATAACTTTGTAGATAAGAGAGTCAGAGATCAGGCAATATTAATAGGGATCCAAAGAATTGAATTCATCTGTGCTGTCATATAATAAAGTTATGGAGGACTTATATGAAGAAACTGAGATTAAGAAATTTTTTTAAAAATCAAAAATAAAGAGGGTTTATTTCTTCATGCAGAATTCTACCATGCTGTTACAGAGAAGACAATCTATAATTGATGTACAATAAAAAGTAGAAAGTGGTGTGAAAAAAGAGAAGGAGATATTAATTAAGAATTAATTAAGGAGATATTAAAGGGGAAGAATATGGTTGCCTCTATTTGACTCTCCTGTTAGAGAGCCTTGCTATTCAATCACCAAATTGAACTCGTGTTTACTGTATGCATGCTGGGAAAGCCAAAGTAAATACTAGTAAGAAGTTCTAGGGATTTTCTTGTCAATAAAGAAAAAGGAACCTTGTATAGAGGAGAACATTCAGCATTCCTTCTAGAAATCAAGTGTGACTGAATGGAAATGATACCAGTATGTGTTCGTTCCTTTTTTCCTAACTACAGAGACCACTAGCCTGTGAGGAGCCCTGGTTCTTCATTGTATTTTTGTCCCTAACTTGAGAGATGGCTTGGTCACTCACTTAAACCCACTGTAACACCTAGCTTTTACACCCGCAAAATTAGAGAATAGGACAGAATGGTTTCCAAGGTATAATCGACTCTAAAAATGTCACGGTTCTATGTTCTGTGGCTTTACTATTCCAATTATGTCTGATAAGATTTTTTTAATGTGATTTTGGTGATTAAAATGAGGTTGTCAGGTTTCCCAAACTCCATTGATCTATATGCTAATTTTACTGGTAATATTTTCAGTAATATCAATGTTAAATATTTTTTCTAAAAGTCAAATGACTTTTATACTTAAGTATATTTAGCTTTATCCTAAGTATTAATGTCCATGAAAGCATACATTTTAAGTGTTACACTTTCCTAATACTCATTGAAATAAATACATAACCATTTATGTTACATACATAACTGTAATACTGTATGCTACGTCAAGAAACACTACTTTACTATACGAAGAAAGACACATCCAGTGTCTTTGCCCATTGACCATCAAGCATAAATGTTATCAGAATAGGTTAACCTGTATGCAGCAGTATCTATAAAGACTAAAAAATATATATGTGGTGCACTCAATCAGAATATTCTAAATCCTGAGATTCAACTCTTAAGTGGGTATGTGCATTACCTGGAAAACAATTTGCAAAATAGATTTTTAAAGTTCAGAGTAAATTGGAGAAAAGGCTACATTACATTTGAACCTTAATAAATACTTAATAACCCATAAGACAAATAGCCATGAATTACTAGAATGATTTCAAGCACAGTGCTTCTGCATAGAGCCAACCTGCTCTCTTATTTTTATTCATTATAAAACAGGAGTTATAATATTGCAAAGTTTATTAGCTCTGTTGATTTGTGTATTTTATAAAATAAGACATTTGAATAATATGGAACCAGAACCATTAGGAAAATCTATATCCTTTCTCTTCTTTCTCTTCTCTATTTCGTCTCCCCTGCGCAAGAGAGCTGTAAACTGTCTTTTGCATAGAGAGGGGAAAATGTGAAGATTCCTCTAACTCTGCCCTCTTTTATGGAGGTTGTTTATTTCTTGAATGAGGTGTGCATGTGTGTGTGTGCATGTGTGCGTGCACGCACTTGTGTGTGTGTGTGCACGTGCATATGCGTGCATGCGTGAGTGTATGTGTGTGTGTGTGTGTGTATGAGCTTAGGTCCTCAGGTGGAACCATGGTTCCTGTGCTTTCGTCCTCGAAGCTGTTTTTCTGGAAGGGAATGGAGGCAGCTGTGTTTACAGCTCAAGTCTTGGCATACATTTACCAGAATCTATTATTCATATCATTCAGTATCAGGGAGAGATCTCAGGCCACCTGTCTATCTGACAAATTCACCCTTTTGTGAGCTTTCTGTTCATAGCAAATTATGTTCACATTGATGAATTGAGTTTTTATGAGCATTGCTAACTAACATTCTCACAGAAGGCCAGGGGCAAGAGCCTGCAAGTGTTGCTGGTTGGTCCACAAGTAAATGATAAAAAAAAAAGAAAGAAAGAAAGAAACAAAAAAAAGAAAGAAAAAAATGGTAGTGTTTAAAGACAATTTGCCATGGAGGGATAGTTAAATCATTTGGCAATGCCTTAATATTTATAATTCCAAGACTTTCCATAAATTATTGCAAATACTTTGCTTATAACAAACAAAAACACAGGAAAAATCCACACATTATTTTTCTCTGTGGCACAGAATATTTTTAAAAAATTGTTCCACATTTTGACAGGTAACCATTGACCAGGGCAAAACATGGAGTGGTTGAAGTATGCCCAGCATTAATAAATCCAGCAATTTTATACTATAATGTGGAAAACTTGCAGCAATTATGGCTTAAATTCCAGATTCGTATTTCCATAGATACAAAATGGATTTTTTTTAATCTCTAGAAATCCTATACTGGTTATAAAGCTAAGCCATGTGGCATGAGTTAAATAAATGAGAGCAATCTTTCACAAAAGACTAACAGAAATCCTTCTAAATGGTGGGTGGGGAAATACCCAATGTTCATGATAGAAATGAAGATTTCCTTCAGTTTACATATAGAATTGGTTCTTCTCTCAGGCTTCCGAGAGAAGTCCCCTGCATTTATTCTGACTCTTATTCTGCATTTCATTTAAAGCTGCTGAAAAAGAGGAGAGAATTTCACAAGAAAGACACATTCTAGTTTTACTATACCCACATTTCAAAGCTCTAATTCAGAATCTACTTAAAATGACAAACCTGTTTAGGTGGCAGATCTACTAGTCAGTATATATTTAAATTTTTTTTAAAGGCAACAAAACAGATTTTACAGGAGAGTGAGGAATATCATCAATAAAAATCCAAGTTCTCTCTTCACTACAGAACTGTGACCCTGTCATCCCCAAAGCCAGATTATTACCTTTGATAAAGTACAATCTTATTCTCTTAAATCTTAGTAAAAGTCAGTGGAAAAATGTTAAGCTCTTCACGGTAGCCTGCCAAAATGTGTCAGACACATCACCTTTCAATGCAAAGACACCATAGCACAAAGAACACTTGGCATTATCCCTTGAAAATGCACACCTTTCGGAGGAGCAAATGGGAAGTGTAGTCTGTTAAACACCATATGTGAGAGAGACACACCCGTCTCATTTCTCCTTCCAAATGCTACAAGCTGCTACCTCGATGTGGTGTGTTTGACTGGGTGACAGCCAAGTGGCTACCTGGTCCCAGTGTCAGGAAGCCTGTTGACCACTTGAGTGTACTGCTCGATATGATACTATGCTTTTGTATCTCTGAGAAACAGATTGCCTAGACCTTTGTGTCCATGTAGTGGACTGTGTGAACCTTGCAACCTTACCAGTGACTGCCATGGCCCTCAGAATAATGGGTAAAATGAGGAGACTGGGTTTGCCCTCCTTAAAGTATGGGGAGATGCAGAAGCAGGCTATTATTGTTGTTGTTGTTATTATTATTATTATTATTATTATTATTATTATTATTTTACTTTTCCTTCCTGTCTAAATATATTACCAATAGATGGTTCTGTCTTATTAAAAATAAATTTTCAGAGAGTCATAGCAACAAAAATGCTGCAGTCATGGGTTTGATTGGAATTTTCTGTAGTAAGCATGGTGATCGTTCATTCCCGATTCCCTGTAACAGTTTGGCTTTCACAGAGTCCATCGTTTTAACCAACCACGTTCTTATTTTTGTTTGGAAAATATGATAAATACAGCTTTAAGGCAACAGAACAAATTTTTACCTTCAGTAATTTCTCACTGTAAGAGAGAACGGAAATTAACACAGGAGATAGGGATTGAGGGTTTCATCGCTCAGTAACCCATGTGAGAGAAAAGGTGCCTTCTTTGGTGGCAAAGGCGTGGCAGGCAGCCTTCTGCAGCTCAGTGCCATATTCGGAGTATCACGCAGCTGAAAGACCACCATTTTGCTCCCTGAAACTGCTACTGCATTTCAAGCATTGCTAGAAGGCTGAAAGTTGGCTGCAGCTAGCAGAGCATTGTTCTTTTTTTAACCCATGTGATAGGTATCTTCAACAGTGTCAAACAAATTTGTAGAGCTGGTGATTAGTTGCCCAAAGAGCATAATGTATGCATTATTAATTAAAGAAGGTAAGTTTGGCTAATTGTCATTTCTATACAGTAGCAGTGCACTAAGATACATTTTAACAATCTATAAATAATTGATAATTTTTTTTCTTTCATCTTCCTTCCTAGTTTGCATAAAACTAATGACTTGGTAAATGTTACTCACTTCAAAATATTCCACTGCTTCTATGAAAATTAAACTAACACTGTAACCTTAGCAAATAAGAAGATTTTTTTTTCTTCTGTTGCAGGTTAAAAAAAGATAGGAAATATAACACTTGTAACAAAAATGTGATTCTGTGAAATCCAAATGAGAATCATAAATAATATAAAATCAGCATTGAGAGTGTGACTTTAATAAATAGGATTGACTTTTAAAACATGAAGATGCATATATATATACACAGTCACATATATATTCCAGCACCCCCAAGTCTTGCTTGTTCAGCTTTCAAGAGCCTAAAACTAGGACCCAAAGGTTTGCTCCAGGATATCAGCCATGCCTGGTGCTGGTGTTTTAATACTTACTAGTAACTACATGAATAATCTTTTAAATCTGGTTGGCAGAAGACACAAATCTTTTCTTAAATGAGATGTTCTAGGATAGTTTCTGTATGCTTTGTCGATTTGACTAGAACACCTAGCCGGATCCTTGTAGCAAGAGGTTTACTGCAGCAAAAGTATCTACTCCTCCCTTTTTTGAGGAGCTCTCTGTTATTTTTACAAATCCACAATCTGTCAGTCTTGTGTAATAGCATAAGAGCTTACTCTCTAATTTTCAATGCAACCGAATACATTCTCGGAGTTATTGATGGCCCTATAATTTCACGTTTATTTTGTTTGGAATACATTGTGGTTAAAAAAAGATTTTTTAAGAAGACCTACAAACTGAAGTATTGCCTAAGTGACATATTGTTACTTAAGCCTCCGTTGAGTCTTACATATGCTTCATTATGATAAAAAACAGGTTGTAAGGACTGGTTCTGTGACCTTTTTTTCTCATTTTAACCCTACTGATATGTCACCCATGGCAACCTTAAACTGATTTTAATAGAGTCGATCCTATTATTCATTTAAATTGAGGTGCAAGAGCACTTAGACCAGGAAAATTTGCATTCAGCAAATGGGGATTTGATGAGCAAAAATGATAAGATATATGTTGTATAACATGGCCTATTTTGCTAGCAAATAAACAGCTCTTGAAATTGATAAACTTCAGAATATTTTATCCTCAAATGTTTATACATAAATGATTAAAATGCATTAGCAATTCTGCTTTTGAAAAAAAAAACATATTGGGAAAACAACACAGTTGTGTTGCTTAAATTTGTAATTAACAAATTTATTACTAATTCTGTTCAGTTCTTTAATATGCTGCATTCCTGAAGAAGAACATTAATACACAATGGCAGAAAGAAGCTAATTTTAAGACTTTGGAGAAATGAATGTCTTTTAATGCTGTGTGTTTCCCTTATCTACATGCCACATTATTGTAATAAGTACATTCAGGAATAATTTCTTTTCAAATATTTTTACAAATCTTGCTCTTATTTGCATGCAAGTAAGTTGTCAGCTTAAATCTTTGAAATGCAAAATATATCTCATTTCTATATTTCATCAAGGAGCCTTTCATGTTTAATAAATTACAACTTAGATCCTCCAAGACTTTGTTTTTCATTAACTAAAAGCAAAAGGATACATTTAAAATCTTAATCACAACCTGCAAGGGTATTTGCATGTTGCTGATATTTGTCTTGATGGGACTTTTAATATTTGCAAACTAATCAGGATAGCAAGGTTATACCAATAATTTCTGAAGACAAAAAACTTTCTGCATTATTTTCTTTATTATATTCAGACAGAAAACTTAAAAAAAACTTTCAGTGCCTTAGCCCCAATAATCTGTATTTCTCTGCACATCCTCTTCTCCTAAAGATTTTAATTGGAGAAATGGCCACATCTCAGAATCACTATTGAAAAATGTGTAGAAGAATGTCACATCTGGGTTCGGTCTAGTCTTTTATTAGTGCTCGATTAGCATGTACTGGACAGAATTGTTAACAACACAAAACAAGCAAGGTAAATCACCCAACATCACCATCCCAATAACCACCTCATGGTTCTGCGTAGAGATGCAGATCCAGGAGAAATCACAGATCACTCTTTTAACTTAACTCCAGTTTAGACAGGAGGTAAGGGTGCTTCTGCTTTTTTGGCTATAGTTGTCATTTTTATTTTGTCCAAACATCCAAACATCCTAGCTGATCTTGCAGAAAGTCTTCTGGACTCTGAAATAAGATGGATCATCTCATCTCAGCAGAGGCAAAAAAAAAATCTTGACAGCACGATATCCTTTGGGGGTTGGTGGGGGGGGAGTGTCCCATGGGCCACAGCAATACAATGTCACAGAAGAGGCAAACTTCTGCTGAACTTGCTACCCTGAGACCTTCGGTTAATCTTTTGCTCTAGAATGGAAGATCAAAAATCCCGAGCAGTTTAAAAAATATGCAGCTAATGTCATGCAGTTAAACTGATGTAGCATGCATGTTGTTTTGCAAGCTAACAGGTTAAATATGGCTTTGCTTTAAGATTCCCATCAAATTTCGTTTTTATAGAGAAATCTCTGAAAGCAGAAGGGGTTGAGGGAGGGTGAGGTAAAAAGAAATAAATCATTGTAGTCTCAGGAACAGTAATCCTTGTTGAGGATTTTGGCTGATTGATATAAATAACATCGTCCCCGCCATCTGTCCGAAGAGGGACCTTTCCAGTCAGTGTTAAGCTGCAACGGCAGAATAATTAATGAATGGTGTCCTTTGTGCTGGTAATAAAGACAAGACAAATTATGTTATAATCCAACTGCTGCTCATTTGTCACAGCCAAATAAAATGTCAAATAAAAGTGAGGGGGGCACTGTGTTTGTTTAATGGACTGCAAGCTACCTGTTTCTATTGTTGACAGACAACCAGAGTGTAAGTTCTGTATGTTGCAGGAAAGAAAAACCTACAAACGGAATTCATGTTTCCTGGGGGGTGGGGGTGGGAATGTAGGGAGACCATAGGGGAGGACTGACAGATAAACACTGAAGTAAGTTTTAATTAGAGAGCTCTAATACCACCCGCTCCTTTGAGTAAGTTGGTTGCGATTACAGTGCAAAGCACTGCCTGGAAAAGTCCAAGTTCAAAACACAGACAAGCTATTTGCAAATCTGTAAGAATTTGGTAGGGCTCTCATCTTGCATTTTCAGGATAGACACATTCATCCAGTTGCTAGGAAAGCCAAATAATGAAAACATAGCTGGGATTTAGCAAGTTCCACTGGGAATTACCTATGATAGAGGGCAGGGCTGCACTTCCTCAGAACATGCTCCTGCTGTAAAAATTCACAAACCTGGCATTCATACAGGCATCTGTCGCTTGCTCTAATGCCAGTTCATAGTATACATACAAACATCTGCTTCCGTGCACAAAGGGATACAGAGCGCTTGACAGGTCTGTGTTAGCAGGGTTCGCAATGCCAGTTCTTTATGCAAAAACCCTAATGCTTCCCGTCAAGCCATTAGAAGTGATACAATCAGCCCAGGCCCCATTAAGCCATCAGTGTCCACCTGTGATAAAGATGGCCATTTGTTTTCTTAAAGCCCACTTAATGTCTGCTTAACTCAATTTGTCAGGAAATGTAGAACAATTTCCTCACAGCCTGAAATTTGGTAGTGGTTCAAAGTCAAAAGGCCAGGTCTAGTCCTATTCAAATGATATAATAAACAGTCTTCAAATCGAAATCTCCCTTGAGGAGCTGATGTTTACTTTAAAAAAAAAAAATTACATTAGCTAGAAAAGTATCATTTGCATGCTTTATTATTATTTTATTTTTTATTTCTAAAGTCCTGGAATATGTCTACCAGTGAAAAGGGTCACTGCTTGATTACAGGAGAAGATAACTTTATTCTTTCTTAAAATTCAGCCAAAAATTGGTTTTAGAAAGAACCGAATGGCCTTTGCAAAATACTAGTCTCCTACTATAGCAATCACTTCCAGCCTCTTTAAGGAATCCCATCGCAACCTGTGTAAATTTACTTATTAGCTGAATTTTGTTTAAAACATTCTTCATATTCTTACATTTCTAGCTACTTGTTAGAGATGGTCTTTCTATATCCTTTATAACTAAATGATTGCTTTTGAAAATACTTTACTTTGAAATGGCTTCAATCAAAGATGGGGGTTCACTTTGCACCCGTCCCAACTCACTTTAAGTCACATGGCCAATTACACATGCATATATATGTCTAGTCATCAAGAAGGCAGAAAGGAATCAGAAGACGTTTCTAAGATTGACCATTAGGGGGCCCTCTTAAATATTACAGATACACTGGCTTCCTACCGTTCCAAATTAGTGGTCCTTACAAATCTAACACCAATTTTGAATAAAATTTTAACCAAAAATTTTAATTTTTGTTTGTCCAGCAACTTTCACAATCAGAATATTTAATTTTTGGTTCCTTGTGTTTCTGCTTCTAAGAATTTGGCCCTAACTAGTGATGCTAACTAGAAAGTATAATTTCTCACTATGGACATAAGGTGAATCGAAGAACTAAATCAATTATCTGGATAATTCAATCAAAACATAACATATTAACTGGGAACCTAATATAGACAGAAAAATTGGGGCAAAATTTAAGGATATATATTAGCTGGATACTACCTCTCTTTGACTTTACAAATAGAGAACGCTTTAATGAATACAGTTCATTAAAAGAGAAGAGAAATTGCATGGCTTGAAGGGATAGGGTGTGGGAATTAAATGTGTGCTTCAGCATGGGATGAACATCAGCTTATTTTTTCACTTAGAAATATTACTAGGAATTCTCATCGTTGAACTAGCACTGTGTTGATAGGTTTTATTTTCCACTCTTCAAAGAGTCAGTCCAATAAGCAATATAATATTCTAAGAAATAAGTGGATTGAGGAAGAATTAGAAATTAAAATTTGGAACTAAACTATATTTATATACAAGGCCCTGCAGCATCAGCCATCTTTCTTCAGTTTGAATAGTACTATGAACTGTGGTAACTCTCTGTCTTCTGTCATCTCACTGCAAGCACCCTGTACCCAATATTTTCATCCATAAGAAGGAAGCGTCACTCTCTGACTTTGCTTGCTTGATCCTGGAACATAGTCACAAAGAAAAAGATCAACTGCAACTGAAATACCTACAGGAAAGTCTAGTACATTATTTTCTTAGAAATGGTTTCATCTGTAAAAGTAGCTTATTTTCCCATGCCTTGGAACAACTAAAGGTTATCGTCTGTACCAAACACAGAGAATCATTTTTATTATCAAGTTAGCATACACTCATTCGGAAAATGCATTTTAAAAATGGAAGGAAATCATCCTTACTCCTATTATTCAAAGAGAACTTATGGTTAGTATTTTGGTATATTTTCTACTAGCCTTTCTAATTAAGAGATAAAGATATATATAATTATATGGTATTTAAGCAGTTATACAAATGTATTTTAAATTGTCTCTTCTAACAGATTATAACAATAATAAATATTTATTGAGGCTAACTAGAACAGAAAAGTAAAAAGAAGAAAATTAAGATCACTCCAAATTTCAACACCGTATTTTGGGGTATTTCCTTTTGACCTGTTTGCTTGGCATTTTTGAGGCTAACTTGAACTTGAAAAGTAAAAAGAAGAAAATTTAAATCACTCTAAATTTCACCACCATATTTTGGGGTATTTCCTTTTGACCTGTTTGCTTGGCATTTCTGAGGCTAACTTGAACAGAAAAGTAAAAAGAAGAAAATTAAAATCACTCTAAATTTCATCACCATATTTTGGGGTATTTCCTTTTGACCTATTTGCTTGGCATTTTTTTCGCTAGCCTACTTAATTCTTAAAACATATGTAACATGGGAAAATTCGTATACAATTCCTATTATTACCTGATTTTTTTTCCCGTTTTTATCACTTTAACTGTCCCCAGAGTCAGTTTTTTCAACACAATTACTATAGATACAAAGCATGTTTACCAAAGAATCTTAGCAATGGGAGTAAACATTCTGCTGTTCTCCGAAGCTTTGATTTTTAAGAGAGGAAGAGAAGTCTTGTTTAGTAACTCTCTAGTACAATGTTCCGATAATGGTGTTTGCTAGCAAACGCCAGAACTCAATAGTACCAGCCACTGTTTTAAATGGTCATCTTATATCCCCAGAGCTTTCACCTGAACTGTGAAGAGAAGACCACTCTTGGTCTAAGAATGAAATTAGAAGCCAAAGAGAAATCATCAAATGGTGCCTTCTGAGTTTTGGGTCCAAACCAAATAGATACTTAGTTTTGTTTATAATATCTCTGTTTTCGAGTTACAAATTTTGATTCATCACTCAGTAGGCTTACATAAGCCTTCCAGTAAACTTCTCAAGAAAGCTGTGCTATTATAAATCTCTGCGTGGACGAGAATGTCTTTCTGTTGTTTTAACATGCAAAAGATAACATGAGTATGCACACAGTTTGGGACCACAGTTTTCCCCCCTGTAAACAGTAGACACTGCTTTGTTTTATTTTAGAATTTAAGGGAATAAGTCTTGGGAAAGCTTGGATGTTTACTTATTTTGTCTTCTTTTTGTTCGAATATTTGTGGGATTATGCTTGATTTTTATCACTTCAAAGTTTTGCCAAAATCCATCAAGATAGTGTCTATACTCAGTAATGTTTTCTTAGAATCTGGCCATCATTTTAAAGACTGAGATCGGTTTTTTATGCACAGAATTTTGTTTAAATTTTTTTTCTTTGATTGTTGTATATTTTTCAAATGTTCTGATTTCTCCCTCAAGTATACGTATAGATCATAGATAATCTCTCAGTTCTCTGACTTCCAACATGTCTTTTCCCTATCATTTTTATGTTTCCACATACTGGGGAAGCATTTCTATTTTGTTATTTGTATCACTGACCTAATTTTTCTGCAATTTAAAAAGAGTTCTTCTGCATTTTTAGTTTTAGCACTCTTTCCTCACTATCTTTCTCCTTATCATCTTATCCTAGTGTCTTTCCATCTTACCCTATTCTCTCCTTACGGCTTGCTACTTCTTTTCATTAGAATTCTTGATGTTTCCAATTCTATTGAAGATGTTAAATGGTTTCCTATTCACCTCATGGACATTGTGAAAGTTATGCACTTCTGAGCACTGTTCTCTTATCTGAAATGAGTGTTTTTAAAGGTCATGCATGGTTGTACATTTTGTTGTGTTTACTCATCTCAAAAGGTAGAAATGTAACCAACACTTGTGTGTATTGTCTTTGATACCCTGTTTCAGTTTGAATCAAATCCTTGTCTTGGAACTATACTCAGAGGACAAATTGATAATCAGAGCTATTTTATTAAATCTTACCTAGCATATTGAGTATCTTATGGCCCTACCATTCTGATATGGAATTTCCTTTCACTATATTCCTTAATTCACTATACTCTAAAAGATGAAATACATAAACAAGACATCAGAATTCCAAGAATTGATTCCTAACAGATTTTTTTGCCAGTCTCCATCCCTCCTAAGTTTTACAAATGGGACAGCAATTTCTATTGTGATCTGTGCCATTATCAGAGCATCCTTTCTGTCTTCCACTCTCAAGCTCCTCAGTTCTCTTATGAAAGCTGCTATCTCCAAATTGTTACAGGGGAAAAGAAGTCCTAATCTATAGTTAGAAGGGAAAAAGGAAAACTTTCATACTATTCAATAGCTTTAGCTTTGAAGAAAAGAGTGCTGGGGGTTGAGGGGAGGGGGTATGGGTGGCTCAGTTGGCTGAACGTCCACCTCTGATCTCAGCTCATGTCTTGATCTCAGGGTCGTGAGTTCAAGCCCTGCACTGGGCTCCATGCTGGGCATGGAGTCTACTAAAAAATAAAGAGAGAGAAATACAAAGAGTGCTACTCAGTGTTCTAGGCTGGCATAGATCCTGAAACTGATTTTGAAATTAGACTGTTGAAGAGAGGTAAGTTGATTTTTCGTTGTTGTTGTTGTTGTTTTTTCCCTATCTATTTCCAGAAAGTTAAACCCTCTGGTTCAATAGCCCCATAGCAGAGGTGGTCCCAGCACTGGCATTTTCCAATTAAATTTAATCTGTCTCGAAGGAAATTATTCTTAATTCTTTGACACCATGTTGATATCTGTTCCTGTTTATTTTAAGAATTCTAGTCCATTTTCTTTGTATTCAAACATAGCTTGTGACAGGTTTCAAGAGGTGGTTAGATGTTGCTAACCAGATCCCACTTTAAAAAATCAAAAGTCAAGATTTGCATCACCTCTTTTTAGAGGACATCACATTGAAAGTTTGCATTCAAATTCTCCCTTGGAGTGTGACCTCTGCTATGACTTCTTCTTTACATTTGTGTCTTTACCTGGAAATGGTAACAGGTTTGAAAGGAGGATATTTATTTTTAGTCCTGCCATTTGCAAGGCCCTTTGAACTTCTAAGAAGATGCTTAGAATCACAAAATGTAAATCAATCATTTATCATAACTATAGATTTTAAAATCTTATTTTTCCACGTGGGGAATTTTTTTCCATTATCTAAATTACACCTTAGTTCTTTATAAAAAGGTTTTTGGACTTTACACCGCAGGAAAAAAAGTTTCTATTGGCTTGAATTTCTGGTAAGGTGGTGTGCGAATGGCCTCAAGTTATACATTTGCAGAGGAAATACCATCCAGATGCTCAAGTCAGCCTTTTCTTGGCAGACAACTAAGAACCACACGGAAACAGAGTCTAAAAATTTCTAACAAAAGAATTCCACATTCTCTTACCTTTGGAACGGCCATTAATTAAAAGAAACAGTCATATCCCCTGTGTTCAGAGTTTAACTACTATTAATCAGAGTTCACCACACAATTAACACTTTGAACTGATTAGCAAATGGAAATCATAGCAAGAAATTTTGAGGTTAGATTAGCGAGTGGACGTATTCTCTTACCCAACTCCACTATACCTCGTCTTTTTCAAGAAAAAGAAAAATTAAGCACTCCAGTCATAACGAACTGGGCAGATTTTGTTTTTGGTGAGGTGTTTGCCGTTACATATTGCACATAATGTATGGCACCGTTAGGAGGAAAAAATTGGAGTCAAAGTGGCTGGAAAGTTAGGTCTGCTCTGTAGCACTGTGAGATTGTTGACATCTGCCGAGGTTGGAGCGCTCAGTAAGCAGGAAATGGGGTGTCACTCTGAGTGGTAGTTTACCATTATCCTGGCATCCTAATGAAGTGTCTGCAGTGCACAGAGCTTCTGGATGGCATCTTAACGCACGGCTAAGCAAAAGCACTTCTCTCCCTGTCACTGTCATCCATCTGCCTGCACCCTACTGTAGCCAATGGGATGGAACCATGCTACAATGTGCTATAAGCCATTTAGAGTTGCACATTGCATAATCAGTCCCATCAAATATGTAAAAAATGGCTATTATTGGTTATTTTCCTCAAACTCTGGCACCTGGAGTTTGATACATTAAAGTTAAACTTTCCGAGTGCCGTTTGTGCTGTTAATTCCACTTTCCCTCCACTATCTAAATGGGAATGAGTTGCATCCTCATTGTCTTAAGTCCTGTTAATGGATTGAAAGAGTTGTATGAATATTCATTAAAAAACTTCACTGTACATCACACTTGGCGAATTCATCAATTTGCAATATAATGGAATGGTCATTTTCTTTGAGATCACCATTTTTAAGAAAAGGACAAAGAATGAATCAACTCAAATCGCAGATTCGTTGTTTCATCTTAGAGCACATTATTTAGTTTGCAGTGATTGTTTGAGGTCTTTCAATAGATTTCTTTAAAGGCACAGTGCAGTTCACCAAGTACGTTTACATTTTGAAGCTTGTTTTGTCAAAACCAATGATTAATTTTGGTGCTTTAACATTACCTCTGGTGAAACTCTAACGCAGCGGAAAGGAGGATGTCCGTTGTAGAGTGAGGTGTGTGTAAGCCTCTGGAAACTTCTAGATAGACCGCATATGGTCCTCCAGACATGGCTGCAAAGCAGCTGGGCTCTCATGGCAAGATCTGAGGTGGTAAGATGGCCACAATGTTGAGAAGGAGCTTTCTGTCATAGGCAGGGGCAACAAGAATCTGCCAAAATGGGGGTGGGGTAGGGTTAGATAAACAAGAGGGCATAACATAATTCGGTTGCATCAGGAATTTTTTTCACAGACATTAAAACTATGGTAAACATAACAGCGGGAGGCTTGCTCTGCAGCACAGTGGGAAGCTTAAAGCGTCTGCCTGCGCTGTGCCTGGCTCGAACCACTGCTAGAAGTCTCCGACTTTCATTAGCACTCAACAATTCACCCAGTTCCCCAGAAAAGGAGAAAATCCAAGCAGCAAAGCCCCTGGCTAATTATTGTAAACGCTCCCAGGTTACAGTATTTGGGGGGGCAATAGTGGCAGGAAAATGTTAAACTAGAACAAAAGAGTCATTCTGAAATAGAAGAATAAAAAGCTGGTTTGTTGTTTGTTTGTTTGAAATCAGTGTAGCCTTTTATCCGATTGGGAGGGCAGTGTGTTGGAATATGGGACCACCCCTTTACAAGGAAATTTGAGATGACTGAACCAAAGTGCGTGCAACTCATTTTGAGCAGTAAAAGTACAGGTTAATCTCGCAAATGACCTTCTCCAACCACCCCCTCCCGCAAGCCGCACCCATATTTATGCAAGCATGTCTCACAGGTCCCCGAAACAGAAACTGTTTCCTTTGGAAGAAATGTGTAATAATACAAAAACTAATGTGTAACCAAATGTAACCAGGACAGCAAACGAATGCACATCCCTGCAAAATACAGCACATCAGTTTCAAGTTTTTATCCCATCCCTTTATGAATGGACTGACTTGAGGGAAAAAAATATATTGTTTTTATCAAAGGGACAGTGGTCTGCGACTGACACCCACAAACATGTAAAATGGGAATTTTTTAATGGCATGTAGGTGTTTATTTTTGCTACATCCAGCCTTGGGAATCTGATTTCTTCATTCATATCCCCCCAGTTGCTGTCAGCATTGCAGCACATCGGCTTTCCTTCATGTGCGAATATTTCTCCAGAACTCATTTGCAAAAGAGTAAAAGCAATATTAAAACACCACATCCAAACCTCTTTTAAACACACAAAGAAATGGGAAAACACATCAGAACTAGACCATTGAGAAAATCCTCCTTTCAAATTTACTGTTTGCTTCACATGCTAGTATAAAATATCCCACCAAGTCCCGTTTGTGATCCATCTGAAACAATCTTGATTTGCTTAAATTGTCACATTCTTCTTGCACATTTCTTCCTAAATGCAAAAATGGCAACGAATTCTCCTCCCTCTTCATTATAAAAGTGCAGAATCTCTGGCTTGTTTATTCCTAATGGAACACTTGAGAAAGAAGAAAATATATAAATATCTCTTTCAGAAGATTAGTTGTCTCATTCTTTTTAAAAGAGAGGATTTGTTCATTTCTTCCCCATGGTAAACAACTCGGGCTTTTCATTGTAATTTTCCATTGTCAAATTAATGCATTTCACTTTACTGACTTGGTCCCGTGTTTCTAAAACATTGCACCTTTTAATATCCTTATTTCTTCTACATAATACATTAATGTGTATCATTAGGACACAGACAAGGATAGGACCTAAGATCCTTTTTAAACAAATTTGTTGGAGGAAACTTCTACTCCATTGTAACTTCCTAAAATAAAGTCTGGAAAAAACTCGCCACCAACAAAATAAAAGTATATTTCACTCTCCATGAGAGCACATTTCCAAGCTAAGGATTTCAAGCAAGAAATGGCATACGTGTTATAAGTATTTCAAATCAAGCATCAGAAATTTGATCGGATCTACTGGTAAATACTCTATTGACAAGATCAGAAACAGCAATGTCTGACCACCGAGATGGAAAAGAAAATAAGCAATTAAAACAGCAACAAAAAACAACAACAAAAGTAGATAGTTTATCAACTTTAATTTCTAAAGTACTGTGCAGTCCCTTTACAGAATGTGGAGGAGAGTCTCCTAACTACAATGAAGATAGGTCCATATGTTCACCTACCATATATATAGTTCTTCAAAAATTATATTAAGGATATTAATGAAAAAAATAGTTAATATTTTCAAGAAACTATAAAGAGGATGAGAGAAAGAGAGAGAGATGGAGAGCAAAGCAAGCTGTGGGAAAAAAAAAAAAAAAAAACCTGGGCTCAGCAGCTTTCTGGGGGAAATGGTGAAATGTGACTATGTGATTTATAATGAGAAAAGGTATCTACAACATACAATTTTCTACCTAGCTGCAAATAATAATTCATAGTGATGTCCCTTCCAGATAAAAGACCTTTGCTATGTAGGACCCATGTGGTAAAATGATCATGATAAATGTCAGACCAGTGCAGGTAACGGCTTTACAAACCATTAAGATTAGCTGGCTCTTTTTTCCGATGATAACAGTAACCATGCTGTGACTCTATGTGGTAATAATATCTCAGTCCTGATAAATGCCAGAGCCCGGCAGAGGTGTTTATCATTCCCAGTTCAGAAATGCTGACTAAAGTTACCACATGTTGCCTGTTTTTCTTCTTTTACAATAGTCTCACAATTAAAAAAAAAAAAAAGCTGAATCATAAAATTATTTTATTCCCCATTTCTTAAAGGATTTGGACCCTGTGCTATTAACTCTCCATGGTTCTCACTGTCACTGTGTGGCCATGTCAAATGGACTGGCTGGAAAAAAACAGTTCACCATACTAACTACTATCTCCTCTTCAGAGGTCTTTTGCTTAAAATGAATAGTCATGAATATGCTTTTAAAAAAAAAATATATATATATACATATATATGTATATATATATATTTAACCTAGAAGACAGCTCATATTTGACTTAATTGTGTGACAGGTCTTAGTTGTTTTTAAGTGAAATTTTAAAAAATCCCCTTAAATTTAATTTATCTACCAAAGGAAGGATGTAAACACATATTAAAAACTTCAAATCTAAAAAAAATTTGTAGGATTTCTACCCTCATGAAAAAATATAAAGATATATTCATATAATATATCTATATTTATATATTCATATAAATAGCTACTTGAATATTTGAAAAGGATTATTGGTTTATGATTAGAAAGACATCAAATGACTCAAAAAGGTAATTCCTGGGTTGTTGTTTTTTTTTTTAAGCTTGTAAAAGCAGATATACTTGAATAAGTATAGTTTAAAGAAAATTCTCACAGGAGAACTGAATTTCAAAGAAATAAACTAGTGAGCTTTGTTTTCTCAGCACAGACTATTGCCTGAGGATGAATTAGTATCATTTGTAAGTTACCGAAATATATTTGGCCACCATGACACCTCCAAAATTACTTTGGAAACAAGAAATTCTAGAGAGGAGAATACAATCATGCTTTTCCCGTGAAGATTGCTACTGGGGTGTCAGCCATTGCTTTAGCCTTCAATTCAGACAAAGAGGGGCAATGCTGCTAACCTGAGGAAGAGGGGTGTAAGAGACAGTATTAAGTTGGTGAATTTTAGGAAATACCTTATCCCGAAAAGGGTTGCATCAAAGCAATCATTCCGTTTTTTAAAAGTTACTATTAAAGCTTGAATACTTTTCCCAAAATATTCCTCCCTTAGTGTGAGGTCAATGCCCCTGAAGTCCCTAGAATAGCATGGATACAGTCACATGAAAAAGAAAAGGGGATTTTTATTTTACTACTTTCCTGAATGTATTGGGGGAATGTTAAGAATATATGAAGAAGTTAAGAATAATAATTCTAAGGCCTTCAGAAAATGATTAAACAAATTTTTACATTTGTTGATTTAATATTAAGTACATTTCTCAATTATTGTGAATTTTTTTTTTTATTTAATGGGCTACCACGTCAGAAGCATTTTGAGTTTAACAACCAACTTAAAGGATCCCTTCAGTCAGGAGAAACATATAAACTTCACTGATACTTATATTATGATGTGTCTTAAATTTAAATATCTCTAATGACGTATTTTGTGTTGTATCTGCCCCCATGGGCTGTCAAATGACAGAAGTCAGGGATCAAGCTTGTATCTGCCACAGGTTGCACACAGCTCTTAATTAATATTTTGTCTACAACCATGTACACATGTATGTGCTCAATACTCTAAAAAATTATTTAAGAACTCGTTTTTTTTTTTTTTGATTTTCTAATTATTCACTGCCAGAGAGTAGGAGTGGAGGTGGAAAGAAATCACGGCTGCACTTAACAAGATTAGGCTTGTTCCCAGCAGCATGCTCTGGATGGCCTGCCTCCCCCCGCACAATGATCAGAAATGGCCTCCAGAAATGATGCACGCCATTATGCTGAAGCTTTCCTCACAGGTTAGGTAATCCATGGTCTTATGGCAATCAATTGGCCATAATATTTTTATTACTGACATTTATTAACTATGGAGAGTTATTTCACCTTTACAGTTCCTCCTAAAAGCCTTCTTTATTCAAACATCAGACAAAATATTAATATCTCCTAGAAGTAGAAGCCAAATACAAGTGTGTCAGTGAGGTGATTTATTCTGAATTCTCTGATAATTCGTGCTACAGAAAGAAAGAGGTCTTACCTGAGTCAAGTCGATGCAGTTTCTACCATGTCTTTCCTGCCCTGCAAGCTACAGACCTCTGCTCTCAGTTTGAACTGGTATGGGCTTTTGGGGGGTTTAAGGCATGTAAAGCTTCAAGAATTCAAGCAACATATCATATGATGCCCCAAAACATATAGCAGAACATGAATTCTCAGATAGTTCTTTCAGACTCCTTCATGATATGTAACTTCCCATATTTTAAAACAAGAGTTTGAAGTATATGTCTTTTTGCATGGATTTATGAGTCCTGAATTTGCTCCCAGTTGTCCTGTCCCTAAAGTGAATGTAAGTTTAAAAAAAAAAAAAAAGTATCAAGCAATTGTCATGACTTGGATGATTCCTCAACACCTAACTCAAGTTTTATAATTAAAGACATATCCTCAAAGGCCTGTATTCAGTTGTAGAGTACACTAAAAAATAAAGTGTTGGGGTGCCTGGTGGCTCAGTGGGTTAAAGCCTCTGCCTTTGGCTCAGGTCATGATTCCAGGGTCCTAGGATCAAACGCCGCATCGGGCTCTCTGCTCAGCAGGGAGCCTGCTTCCTCCTCTCTCTCTCTGCCTGCCTCTCTGCCACCTTGTGATCTCTGTCTGTCAAATACATAAATAAAGTCTTTTTAATAAATAAATAAAGTGTTAATTGAAGATGCCCATTCATCCTATAAGCCAGGGCAGTCTCTCCCTAAATTCTGAAATTGTCATGATACAAAAAATATAAATTGATTTGAAACTCAATTGCTTTCTTCCACATGTGGCCTTAAACTGTAAGTGACTACTATTTTTTCCGTACAGGATGCATTATACATCCCAGAATAACATTCAGAAGCAGAAGAGTTGAGATATTGCTGACCTTTTTAAAGCAAAGGGCTACAGTGTCCTTTAAGAATTTCAGATAAATAGAATGAGTAGTGCTACCAATATATTGGCTGCTGCGAGAATTTTGTCTTTTCTTCCTCTGGGTGAACCTATATAACAAAGAAGAACTAATTCTGGAATATGACTTAACAACATGTGGTTAGAAAGAAGTTAAGAATAATAAATGCATGGATGGTAAGGCCAGAAAAGTCTCCAGGGATCACCAGGTCCAGAGTGCACTGTACTGCACAGAACTCTTTCCATCATTGTATAACTTTATCTTATCTCTTTGCAGAAAAGGCATTTGGTTGTAAATGTCCTTGTTTTAGTAGCAACATTTCATGCAGACAAATGTAAATGTAACTACCATAAACTATATTTTTTTAAAAAATGTGTCCTTAAAACCATGAATCAGGGCAAAACTATAAAGCCATACCCTTATCATATCATTAAAGGCTATTTCACACCATGTAAGAGCTGTAACTTCTCTAAGGAGCCTGGAGTTGTTTATGAAGAAGCTCATTTACAACAGAGCTTGGTGAGGTTTGAGATTATGGGGCCAAGTGGGTGAGCGATGGGCAGTAGGAAGATCATTTACTATTTTAATGATATGCATCTGCATTATATGTATTTTTGCGTAGACATTCTTTGCCACATAATGGTGGCAAAAAAAGAAAAGAAAAAGCACTGTGGGAGGATTTTGTGTGCAGTTAGAGCTGAAGTTATATTCACTGTTTAGAGACTGGCAAGGTGGCTAGGATATGGGTTGAGAGCTAAAACAGAGGTATTAAAAAGCATTCAGTAGATACAAAAATAAGTCATCAGGGAATGAAGTTAGGAGCAAGAGTGAGAGAAAGGGAGAAGAATTATGGAGTTCCCTATTATTAGAATTATTTTGTCTCACAATTTTCCTAAGAGATTCTCTAATTCTCCATGAGGAAAAACTTCTCCCCCTCCTTCAGGTCATAATGCAAAAAAGTCAGAGATAAGTCAGAGTCTTCTCAAAACTCTCAGTACTTCACAATAATGAGAAACCATATGCTGAAGGAGAAATATTAATAGAAAAATGCTGTCTTTCAGATGCTCAGTGAATCAATTGAAGACAGTTGACACATCTTTAGTAAGCTGTATATGAATCTTAGCTCATTAACCAGTCCTGTATTATGTATGCAGATTCCCATTCCTTATATGACACATCAATAAACCATATCTGAAAAAGTGTCATTTCGATTTTAATGTAACCAATTGTATTTTTAGATGTCCCTCCACTTAGAAGTGTTTGTGCTGATTTCCTGATTTCATAAGCTATGGAAAAATGGGTGTGGTATCGATTTGAATGGGAAGCCACTGCCTTCCTATAACCTTTTCAAAGATTTTATTCTGATTATGTTGTAAGGAAAGCTAATTTCTCTTCCTTAATAATCTTTGAGATTTCTCTGAACCATTGTTCAGTTCCCCCTTCAGTACTGAAATATAACTTAGCCACAGACTTGTGTGTACCACTATTCAATTGTGGAATTTCTCAAGTATGTGTGAAACTAGAGAAAGAGGGAAAAAAATATTCTTATAAAAAAGCCTTCATGTAGAATGTTTCTTATAAGCGGATATGGGAACCACCATAGACTTTTATAAGGATTCTTAAATATAACTGAACTGCTCACCAATCAGTCATCAGCTTCTGGTGATCGCAAAGTACCAAGTGCATTGGGAAGTGTCAGGCTACCGTAGCAATTGAATTGTCACCCACGGGCACCAGCTCAGTTCCAGGATCAGCAACTACATTTGGAATGGTCACTGCAACCAGAGAGAATGCTCACTGCTGAAAATAAAAGGTGAACCAGACCCAGCATGGGCCTCAAAAAAGGTGAAGGGGAGGAAAAGGATGAATATTTACAGAGTATTTACTTTTCACTGGTCATTGTGCTAGGTATGTTACATACTATCTTGTTGAATCCATAAAACGGGCCTTTGAGATATTATTCAAAGAAAATGAGAACTTGTCCCAGACCACACAGCTAATAAAAAGCTGTTACAGAATTCAAACCAAGGTCTGTGTATTCCAATCCATGTTCATATCTTCCATTTACTCGCTAATACCTTATTCTTTTACTTAACCCGCTATATGCCAGGATAAGAGCTGTCTAGCTTTCTAGGAAAACTCTCAGCTAAATGGGAGAACTTGACAGGCATTCAAGCCATAGAAATACCATGTGAAATGTTGTATAAATAGAATGTCCTAAGTGCAATGCAACACAGAAGAGGGCAAAGGGACTCTGTCTAGGGAAGTTCGTTGTTCTCTTACCTAATGGTTAAACAAACTTTATTAAAGTTTTAATTCCTGCTCAAAATATTTGCAAATCCAAATATTTCCTATTAAGCAACCTCCAACCTTTCTTAAACCAGAGTCATATGTTCCCTAAAACTGAGGTTCGCTGGATGTAACTGTTTAAGACCACTCTCCACTTATCGTTTTTCAAACTTAATTTATGGCTGCTATCACTGTAATCTCCAGTGTTAACTGATCCCTTTTTTGGAGGCTTTGACATTGATCTGATCATTACTTTGGCAAGAGATTTCAGTGAAATTGGAAAGGTTTCCTCTCCTCTCCCAACATCATTTTTATTGTTTGAACCAAGTGGTTCACCAGCAACTCGGGTAAATTATACTAGTAACATCAGGCCAAACTATGCAGATTGTAACCACCTTGTGAATACTTAAATGTGTGTATATGTATTTGTATATTGTGTGCATATATATATATATATATGTATATATATATATGTATATATATATATATATATATATATTTTTTTTTTTTTACATAGAATCAGTGGTGTGGGTATTAGTTTCAGATGACTAGATACAAAGTATCCATATAGCCCTAAGAAACTTTGCCCTGGACATCCTATACCAATTTCACTCTCATCTTTTTTGAGTTGTATTACATATTTTCCCAAGTTGGTTATACCCCATAATATCCAACTGGTCCTATGAAGCATCACATTGTCTTAAACATCATTAAGCTACAAAGGGGCTTTCTACCCTTTTGACAGAAAGATTTTATCTATTGTCTGCTATGATGTTGCAACTGGCTTTTCTTTTCCTTTCTCTTTCTTTTCTTTTCCTCTTTTTTTTTTTTTTAATTTCTCTCTCCCCCCGGCCCCCCATCACTTTCATTTGCAGTTGTCCAATCCATATTTTGTTGGAACTCTTCTAAGAATAACTGCAATTTTGAAAGCTCTGACTGTGGGAGGCATTATTTATAGGCCTTTGTGGTTTTGGGAGGAAGAAGAGAAGTTTCCAAGGCAGAGTTCTACTAGGAAGATTGCCCCCCACTCCGCTTTAGCCAAATACCATCTTTTGCAGGATATTTTCCTATAATTCCTTATTAAAAGTTTCTTTTGCAACAGTGTATTTTAAAACTGCCAGTTTCTGAACTAACTCTTTCTTCCCCACTATGTAAAGTTTATATACCAAGTAACAGGTGATAATGAATTGGGCTTTGGGGAGCATGTCGTATTAGGAATTAGGCTTTAGTATAAGAGACTTGTCTTCAAAATCTTCAGTACACTCTGGCTGATTTTCTTACGTTAAAGAAACTCAGAGACAGAGACTACAGGACTGGTCGGACTGCCCCACAGATTCAGGGACGTTCCTTTTAGTTGTATGTTCTACAACACATCCAGAAGGATGGCACACCATTCCATCTACATTCTGGGGAGCAGAGTAAACTGGCTACAGACTAAATCAGCTCCCTGCATAGGGCCTCACCAGAAGTTCCTTCTATCGCTTTGACCAAAGGCTTTTTGGCCAGACGTGGTCACATGGTCGCTCCAGCTGCCAAGGAGGCTGGGAAATGACCTCTTTTAGCCAAGTACCTTGCCATCCCCTCAACAATGTATTGTCTTGCTAAGGAAGGAGAGAATGAATATTGGATGGGTGTATACCTTATGTATTACCACCGTACATAGTCTTTTCCAAAAGTGACCTCTTAAGGATCACTACAAGCTCTGTGCTAGAGGTTAGAGATAGAATCTAGAAAGGAAATGGACCCAAGTCAATGTATATAAAGTTTTTAAGTTCATTCAATAATTATAGTTCTAAGTCCTGGTTAAAATTATGGTGAGATGAATTCTCTAGGTGCTAAATAAATCGATTCTTATTATGCCATTCATGCCTATAAAGGCAAAAAGAAACAAAGTGAGGGAAAGAAATCTATGTGGTATGTAGTTTTAAACAACTTCTTATTTTTTAAAATGCATATGACTAGTTATTATGCTTTCAGTTTATATTTTTTGTGCTTTTTTTTTTTATTTCATAGCCCAAACAAAATGTGTTAGGGAGAAAAGACAACACATAGTAATAACAAAGATTATTTCCCCTTCCACAAAATCAAGTGAACAATAGAATATTGGTAATTGAATCACACTGTGTCCTCATCTGTTTGTTTCCCATTGCTGCTATAACGAATTATCACAAACTCAGTGGCTTCGGACCACATGAATTTTTTATCTTACATTCCTGGAGGTCTAAAGTCTGAAACCATCTTCACTGGGAAGACATAGAGGTGTTGGTAGCCCTGTGTTCCTTCTGGGGGGTTCTCCTTCCTTGCCTCTTCCAGTTACTAGAAGCTGTCTTACTACTATCACTCCTTAGCCCACGGCCTTTCATCACATAGCCATTTATCCTTGTGTTTACATTGCCACGTCATTTTTTTCTCTTTTCTTTTAACCACCTTTGTGATTATACTGGTGCCACTCAGATAATCCAGAATAATCTCCCCATCTCAGAGTCCCTAATTAAATCACTTCAGCAAAGTCCCTTTGGCCATAGAAGACAACATATTCACAGGTTTCAGAGATTAGGGCAAGGATGTCTTTGGAAAGCCATTCTTCACCTTACCCCATCTTTTAAAATAGTAAAGCATTTATTAAACTGATCCACTACCTGATCTTAACAAGATTATATCAAAGCCACACTGTTGCTCCTTCATATAGCTATGATCTACATCAGAGTTCAAATAAAGAAACTTCATGATAATGGTGTTGAATATACCTATTCTCTTTGGCTGCTGACTAAGTCTTTGTCCAAATTCTCCTAAGAAAATTCCTTCATGCAGTTATGAAATCTCATTCTTTTCCATTTTTTTTTTTTTTTCAGAAAAGCAAGACTACAACACAAGAATTGAAACTATAAAGACTCTTGTGCAAAAACTCCCTCCACCAAATCGTGACACCATGAAAATCCTGTTTGGACATCTAACTAAGTAAGTTGTAAGGGTTTCTGGTGGGATCCTCATATTCTCATTTTTTACATAAGCAAGTATTTAATTTCAAACCACTGAGACAAGATTTTCCAAAGGCATCTATCTCAAATTTTCCCCTTAGCTAATCTAAGTATTCTCACAGAAGCTGGAGAATGCACTAGAAGTAGGAAGGAGAACCTACAAAAGGAACTCCTAAAATAAGTTATTTTTTCTGTCTTTTCAAAGAGTAGATATTTGTTGATTCATTGTCATAACTTGACCCGGAGCCCTAGGGTGGACCATCTTTACTTTGTCATCTAGTATAAGGGAAGAGCATGAAATAATTCCTACATGAGAGCAAAACATAGCTTCATCATGTACAAAATGCTATGGCCACAAATAAGTTACTTACACTATCTGAGATTCAGTTTGCTCATTTGATTCTGATTGATAAGGTGCTATTCATGTAAAAAGTTAAGATAAGAGTATGAAGGCAGAAAAAAACAAGACATGTAAAGGCCCAGGGGTCCACAGAACTTGATGTATTCAAAAAACAGAAAGCATGCCAGGATGGCTAAAGCTTAATGAACTAGGGTTGGTTGGGGTAGGAGTTAAGGTCATAGCTATTAGACTGACTGGTGTCAGATCACAAAGTTTCTTGTGGGCCTCACGGAGAGATTTCAATTGTATTCTAAGTACAATTACAAACCATAAAGAGTGCTAAATTGAGGGAGTATAAGAGGTCACTCTGGCGGCCATGTGGAGAATGGATTACAAAATGGAAGCAGGGAGATATACCTGTAAGGTGGCAACCATGGTGGTCCAGACCAGAGGCAATGATAGCTTATATGGAGTCCTTAAAGAGATTAACTGGTGACGGGTCAGGTTGGATCTGCTGCTGGTCAGAATGCAGTTGGAAAAGGAAAGGTGAAATCAAGCATGTGCCTTAGGGTTTGGGCTTAGGCAAGTGAAAAATGGCAGTACAACACAGATGGGTTGAATAGGAAGAGGAGACTGGAAAACTCCATTTTGGATGCATTAATTTTGAAATGAATGTTATTCAATTGCTCTCTGTTAGCACCTTCTTTAGATAAGGCAGAGTGCAATATAAGCGATGAAGTTTTAGCTTTCACCATATACTTATAGTAACATTGAAGCCGGATAGAGTGTCAAATAGACTGGACAATTTTGCTTTTGTGAGACTTAACCTCCTTGAGCACCCATTCCTTGGGTTAAATCATTCCTACAGATTGTTGAAATGATCCATTATGTGATTTTTTTTATCTGTGAATTTAATACATATAATTGCACACACAGAAAACTTAAGCAATAGTGGTGTTTATAGATTAAAAAGAGAAATTTGCCTACTGGTTACTCTTAGCCTTCTGAGGAGAAGTAACTAACATTTTTGTGTCCATGAGTATACACATATAAACATATGTATATATGACTGTTATTGCATTCAACTTTATCATACTGCACTGATGGCTCTGCAATATTTTGCAACTCACGGACAGTCTTCCATTTTATTAGACAGACTTACGTGACTCACTAATGATGACATGACATTCCATAGTGCGGGTAGTCCATAATTTGCTTGATCAGTCACTGCATTAGGGAACATGCTTTAATATAATCCGTCATATTAGTTTCTTTCTTATTTACCCCAGAGGAGAATGTGTGCCAAAGTTCAGACCATCCCTTACTGCTAGAGTGTCCCTTCTTATCACCTCCATACACTGGCTATAATGGGAAACCTAGTGTGACTTAGTGAGAGGAACTTGATTGGACTTTAAGGAAACAAAGAGAAAGCTCTAGAGTCAAATCCCTGTTCTATACTCCTTTTATGATCTCAAGAACATAAAATCAGATTAAATAATATCAATCATACCTTGTGGTCATGAGAATTAAATGAGATAATGCATATAAAATGCCTGGCACAAGGTAAGCATTCCTCAAATGTAAATTCTTTTCCCATAGGATCCAGATATATCATGAAAGAGGTTTCAGATTACGAGTACATACTGGAGTGCTTATGCTAGTAACTTTAACTGGACAAAGTCATAAAACAAATGGAAAAGTATACTCTTTAATGCTATGTAGTACTTAGTCTTGGAGATCTTGAGAAATATCCATTACTCGGTCTCAATTATTCCTGTTTTTTTCCCCCAACTGAACAAACAGTTATAAAAGTGAAGAAACTTAGAGTCAGCTAAATCCGCCTTCGAAAAAAATAAAACACACAGATGAAAATCCATCCAATTAAGAACCTTGGCAGGATGAGAATTGTCCACCTTCAGGCCACGCCATCCCATTATTATACCACCTTCACTGCATTCACATCACACGATATTTCATTACAAATGAGGAGAAAAGTGTTCCTTGCTAGTCACCAACCTTTCTGGAGTGGTGTGACCATATTCCGCCCTGCACTGATTTGTAAACTGGGTTTAATTATGCACAAGTGTGTGCACATGATTATATCTTGTTCATCATGTTTTGCTAAGTTTTTTGATTAACAGCCAATTGTGGCATGTCATGAAAGCTGAGAAGACTAAATAAGAAGATTGTTTAATAGGAATTTAAAAATATTCATGTTTGAAAGAATCATTAGAATGTTTTCCTTAGTCCTGATGCATTTGGTAGTTCTTCACAAAATGTACCGTCAACACTTATATGTAGTGTTTATTTCAAGTTGTTGCAAATATATATATTTTGAAGTTTGTTTAGTGAGGGTCAGGGAATGTAATGAAGTGCCAGAAATTCCACTTGACCTACATACTCTGTAGCCAACAGAAGAGAACTCCATTTTTGCACAGCACTGAATTAAACGTTCCCTTGAAAGCAGAGCAACTACCAACTGAGAAAGCTCAATACAGCCCAATTGGACTACAGGGTGGATGTCTATCCTGTCAGCAAAAGCCAGAAATTGTAAAGGGCTGTGAATCCATTAAGCATAAGATTACACAATGGCTACCGGGCTGAATAGTCTGAGTCCAGGGTCCTCATTCTTGATCAAACTCAAGGTCAAGTTCTATACTTCTGCTGTGATAACATGAGACCAGAAACTCAGAATAAGCTATCATCTCAAAATGCCATCAACCAGAAACCTTTATTAATAGCCACTTTCACAAATTGACATTACAGTGATAAGTACTGTAAGGTCCTGTAGTACCTTCTGAATCATCACATAAATGGCAAGTTCTATCTCTATAAAATATGTGTCAAGTGCATTTTCCTTTAGCCTGCTTCTTTGGAAAGGCAGAGAGGCAAAGTGAAGATGAAGTTAATGAGGAAGGAGGACCTAGAAAGATAAGGTTTAGTTGCTGATGGGCAGTAGTTAGAGATAAAAAGCCAGGCAAAGGAGTTACACAAGCAATAGAGAACCACTGAAACTTTATCTACGGGACACGTGTATGATGTGCTCAGTGTTTATGGAAGTAGTCCAACAACAGAGTGTAGGGTGAACAAGATAGAAGGAGAAAAGAACCCAGGAGGCCACATGGGAGTTGTGGTTGTATTAGAGTGATGAACATCAGATGGAAAGACATGGCCTAAATCTTGAGAATTTTCAGAGGAAAATCCCATGCAATGTTTATCTCTCTCATTTCTTTATCCCCATATCCAATCAGCCATGGAGTTAAGTCTCGGGTTTCAATGCTGGGTGCTTGTGAGAATAGTCCCTCGGACAACAGTAATAGTAATAGTAATAATGATACAAAAAGAGTGTACAAGGGTGCATACTTCTTTTCTTTATTATGAAAATACAGAGGAAAAGGAAGATGAGGTTATTGAAAACTAATCCAATAGGATGAAGCCCATTCTGTTGAATATATATTGAATTAAACCCTTTATATGCTGCTAGTTAAGATGTACCAACCGGCATGATGGGAAAGCCATATATGCAATATATCTCAAGAATAAAAACCTTTCAAATCTTCCTGTCTTTTGAGCCAGTCATCTTAAGTAATGTGGAGGCAGTTTCACATGCAGGTAAAGTTACTTATGACAGTTCTATTTGCACTGGCAAAACCTTGGGAATAACCTAAGTGTCCAGTGATAAGGAAGGTTATATAGACCATGATGCATCATATCAGCTTAGTGAAATGTAGTTCATAGATAATGGGGTTTTTTTCCTTAATTTGGAGATGAGTTAAAGTCAGAGGTACAATTTTTATGTAATCAAAAAGAGTATAACTCAATATGTAGGAAACTTGTGCGTCTGGAAAAGACTAAAAATTTTTGTTGAGATGTCAATATTTCTCTCTTAGAGTCATTAAGTTATGAGAGTTTTTCCCCATGTGTTGCTTCTGCTCGCCTAATAATGGGATAGAAGGCAATATTGGGGTTAAGAAAACAGGTAAAGAGGGTAGGCTTTGGAGTTAGGCAGACCTGAATGTGAGTCTTGGCTCTGCTATTTATGGAAGGTATGACTTCAAACAAATCACCTCTAAGCTTTCATTTTCTCATCTGTAAAATGGAGGTCATAATAGAACCTATTTCTCTGGTGAGGAGTAAGTGAATAGTGTTTAAAAAGAGTCTCACACAGTACCTATCACTTGCTGTGTTCTAAATAAACATTATACATCAGCATATATCATTTTTATAGGGAAAGAGAGAGAAGATAATTTTTTAGTAAAATAAATGTAGGAGGGATTATTGAAGCTGGGTCGACAAATTTCCTGGCTTCCAGAAGATTTTTTATTTCATCACAGAATCTTTTTCTGAAACCTGAGTCCCCACGCAGGCCTGACTCACCCAGTTTCCTCTAGTTCCAGTGAGGCTAATTTCACCTGTTTGACCAACCGTATGACATCCCACACCAGGCCCAATCCCGTGTGAAATGCCCAGACCAACTCTACACTGTCCTTAACTCTCCATCAACCTGATCTGCATCTTGACCCATGTTTGCAGTTCACACTACTTTTACCACTGAAGTGGTAGCTCGCTACGGTCGTCTGCTCTACCTCAAGTCTCAGGCCGGTGTGAGGAGTTTGGAGATAGGGCACAGGTCTACTCTGCTTCTTGTCCAGAGCCTCCCCTGTTACAGCAGTTTCCTAAAAGACAGATCTCTTGCCTTGTAGTCTTACTTATCATATGATTCTCACAGTGAGAATTTCCTGCCAGACAGCACAGCACACTGCCTTCGTGGGAGCCTGGGAAGTGAGACACATTGAAGCATGGAGGGCCTTATCCTGTGCCTCCAACAGCCTGTGTAAACACTCCTAGAATCCTATCAACTATATATCTACCTGATATGCGGTACTGGTCTTTTGAAGTTCTGGCATTCCAGTTGCCATTACCATGAGTAAGGTGCTCTATCAATGGCTGCAGTCTTTCCCCACAGTTTTATTTCCAGGATAAAAAAAATACATGAAACGTACAGCAGAAAATTTAGAAGTAAATACAAAAAGTATTCCCACCAAGCTAAACTGAACTCATTAGCCAGATTAACTTTGTGGCATGAGTTTTGGAAGCCAAAACAATCTCACATTTTTGAGTGAGGGAGCACATTAAAAAACATTCAGTTCCCACGTAGGGATGCATTGTTCAGAGAAAGTCAGAATGTCTTAGAAATGGGTGGCTGTTAGAAATGACTAATGCCATTCACTGATTTTCAAAAATAGTTTTGGAAGAATATATTTGCTGCAGACTTGGGACGCAAATAAATATTCTTATAGGAGGCTTGTGCTTTGTAAAATAGGTTGAAAAGAAAGCTAAAAAATCTTCCCTATTGCATTGACTCTAAGAAAATCACCCAGCTGTTCATAGAATTCCAAGGTGAAGGAATGATATGGCTAAATAGACAAATCTCATGGAAACATGCCAGTTGAATGCCTTGTTGAAAGGCAAAACTGTTGGGCTGTGGCTATTTTGTGAGAGTAAACTGATATTTAAAGCCTCTCTGTGGTCTTCATGGGTGTTAAATAAAATATTCTACAAGAGCATGTCAGAAGCAACTCCAAGGATGATGACCTAGAAATGTAAGTGTTGCATGAGGAAACAATGGTAAGGAAATAATTCAACCACCCTGACTTTAAAATGGCACAGTGAGCAATTCTGATATGGCTGGGGGGGGGGGGGTGGATGACACATGGCTAAGGAATGAACTTGAAAGCCCATGAGTTCTTATCCTTCTCTCTGGTCTTCAAGAGCAATGGCTGGTGAAGCTCTCTGCCTCCCATCAAGGCCTCCGAGTGCTCAGCTGTGGTGTGCTTTGGAGCACGCTATGTTTTTCTGTCCTGTCTTCTGGCACTCCACCCTTTTTCTGTACACTTTGTTCGCTCACCCAACCATAATACCTGATAGCCAACGACTTGCAGGCCATGGGTATTTTTACTGGAAAATGAGGAACCTGTACAAATTGCTATTTTCTCTTTTCTCTCTTTTTCCTTTTCCGTGTGTGTGTGTGTGTGTGTGTGTGTGTGTGTGTGTTTACCCCTGAGGGACAAAGGCTGCAAGTCGTTTGAAATAAGCCAGAAGTCTAATAGCTCCTTTGCTTGTGTATTTGAAATGGCACCCTAATCACTTTGAAGAGCTAATGTACTTCCTATGGGTCTGAAATATCTCAACTGGACTCCCGTGGCAGAATTTGGCCTGGTAGTTAAGAAAATTAATTACTCTGATCGTGAGGATGAAGCAATAGTTCCCAACTCCCTGTAGTAATCATTAAAATGTCATCTACTTAGGAGACATCTTGGCACAGGATTTATAAGGTTTGTGAGCTGGGGACTAAGGTTCAATGATCCTTCCAGTGGTGGATCCTTGTTTTGGAGGAAGGCTTTGGGAGATAAGGTTTTTAAGACAGCAGTGAAATTATTACTTTAGATCTTTTAATTTAACATTTGAATGGTAACATTAGCCACTGAATAATAGGAAACAAAACAAAACTTAAAATGACTACTGCTCATTTGTCACTGTGTTCTCTGTGGTTAGTGGTGGTCCATCCCATGGGGGTATTTCCCTTATAAGAGGTACATTTTTTAAGTTGTCCCATCCTTCTCCACTATGAAACTTGGCCTTCTACCTAATGGAAAGAACCAGGGATCTGGAATCAAAAGACATAGGCTCAAGTCCCAACCTCAGCCCTTAGAAACTACAACATTAAGAAAACCTTTTAATGTCTTTAACCCTCCCTTTTGGTCATGTGTGAAATAGGTTGAATAAATTCACACTTATGAAAATGTTTGTCAGCTGTGAAATCCTGTCTATTCCTTTAGAAAGTCTTTTTTTTTTTATTTATTTTTTATTTTTAGATTTTTTTTTTATTTATTTATTTGACAGAGAGAGATCACGAGTAGGCAGAGAGGCAGGCAGAGAGAGAGAGAGGAGGAAGCAGGCTCCTGCTGAGCAGAGAGCCCGATGTGGGACTCGATCCCAGGACCCCGAGATCATGACCTGAGCCGAAGGCAGCGGCTCAACCCACTGAGCCACCCAGGCGCCCTCCTTTAGAAAGTCTTAAATGAGTTCCCACTATATTCCAGGTACTGGACTGGGTCATAGGTTGGCCAAGTATGGTCTGCTCTTGAGCTACATACAGCTTGCTTCCTGTTTTTATTTTTAAAAAAAAGTATTATTGGGGTGTCTGGGTGGCTCAGTGGGTTGAAGCCTCTGCCTTCAACTCAGGTCATGGTCCCAGGGTCCTGGGATCTAGCCCCGCATTGGGTTCTCTGCTCAGCAGGGAGCCTGCTTCCTCCTCTCTCTCTATGCCTGCCTCTCTGCCTACTTGTGATCTTTGTCTGTCAAATAAATAAATAAAATCTTTTTTAAAAAAAGTATTATTGAAACACACACACACACACACTTGTATATTGCCAATGGCTATTTTCATGCTATAATGGCAAGAGTTAAATAGTTGTGACAAGTTGCACAAGGCCAAAAATATTTACTATCTGACCCTTTACAGAAAAAGTTTGTCCCTCAACTCAATGTTAGAGGCATAAGGAGGATTCCAACCCTCGCTTCTTCTATGGTCTCCTGGCATAGATAAATTAGTCAACAATTGCAATAAATATGATGCAAAATTGCAAGACGTTTTGAGAGCCCCATGCAGGAGCTGGAATTTAGCCTAGAGAAACCAAAGAATGCCTCCCAGAGGAGATGGCACAGGCTCTCTGTAAAGATGTCGGTTTGGCGACAGTAGGTCGGCTACGAGCAGAGACCAGGTACCAAGACGTGTGGATGAGGAGAACTACGGTGTGGTGAAGAAAGAGTGAGTCCTCTGGCATGGTTAGAGGATTAGCAAGCATAAAAGAAGTAACAGAACATAAGCCCAGAATATAGTGAGCTAGAGCTAGCCTGCTAGCTAACAGGCTTTGTTGAGAAATGTGAAATTCATTCTTTAGACATTAGGTAAATCATGGAAGGTTCAGAAGCAGGGAGATAAGATGATGCGATTTCTATTTATAAAGATCACAGTCTTTGGAAGGGGGAAGGATAGCCTGTAGGAAGGCAACACTAGAGATAGTGAAACCAGCTGTGAGGGCACAAGCTAGAGATCCCAACTAAAGAGGTGATGGGAGGAACAAGGACCTGGGATGGATGCAAGAGGCACAGAGGAGGTGAAATCAGTAGGATATGCTCACCAAGGGTATGCAAGAAGTTAGGAAGAAGAAGGATTCCCAGGTTTGGGGCTACCTGAGTGATGAGACCCTCAACTCATATAAAGGAAAAGCGTAAAATTAGAGGCAGGAAAGAAGTTGAAAGTTTGGGGATGCGATGTGGGATTCTTGATACTTCACTAGCGAATTCCATTTGAGGATAAATAGTATCTGTTGGAAATGCAGGGAAGGTGATCCCAATCACCTGGGATCTAGGTATGAATTTGGGAGTCATCAGTTTAAAGGCAGAATGGGGTAAGGTCACAAATAACCCCAAGGGACAGTGTGAAGCCAGAAGAGAGCTGAGGACAGTCTCCTGGGGTTGTCTAACATTGAAAGAGTGGTCAGAGGAAGACTCTGGGGTAAGAGTCTGAAAGTGGCATGCATGGTGATAGAAAATTTGGCAAAAACAGAGGCATTATATTTTGTGGCTGACATTATTACTTCTACACAGGGGACCTGGTAAATTCTCATAGTAATAGGACATCAGGCAGAATTTCTGGTAATATCTGCTACTGTTCTATCCTTCACCCTTTGGTTCTTGAGAAATCATGGGAGTAAATATAATAGCCAAGCAGGGAAAAAATGTTATCCTATAGCATAATCAGGTCCTGAAAAATACTGATAAAGATGGGCATTATAAAGAACTGAACAGGTTCCCTCTGCCATTACATCCTAGTTTCCAGGAGGGCAGCAATTTGTGTCACTTGGATCCCTGCTATTTTCTCAGAGCTGAGTACAGAGTCCCAGACGTTATAGATCCTCAGTCATTTCTGTTGAACAAACAGGATCACATGACTTCACTGAACGAGAAGATAATAATCAAATAGCCCGTAATGGTTCCAGTTAAGATCAGCTGGAACCTTGCCGGCTTGGTAAAGTGTAGTCTAGAACCAGGGAATATTCCATTTTGATAGTATTGTTTAGTAACCTGCTCCTCTCAAGTGTCTCTCTCCTCATCTGGTATTTACCTTTTCATCATGATGAAGAGAAAAGCAGCTTTAACTGCAAGAGAAGCAATATTAATATTAAGATCGCATGTTAAGAGACCCTGAGTACAATGAATGAGTGGTCAAAGAGGCTTCCCCTGCTGAGGGAGGCTTGGTCAGGGAATGCGTGAGTGCCCGTCAGGGTTGGAGTCTATGAGGTTATTTGGCTGCAGTCTAGGGTGAGTTTCCAGTGCTGCTGATTTCTTAATCGTCTGGGATTTGTAACAGATCTTCAGATAGAAAAACTTCTTCATTTCATATCTTCTATCATTGCTCCCACCACAAAACTAAAGCATCTTTATCACTCCTGTCTCCTACCAATCCAACCACCCTATCCATCGTTGGTTCCAGATCCACTATTGACTTCCTACCACCTGGAATTAATGAGCACTAGGTGAAGCCAATGAACAAAAATGATCTTGGTTACAAAAGTTTGCCCTCTGCTATGAAGTATATAAAAATTTTGATTCCCCTGTTTAACAGAGCAGACACGGCAAACTTCAAAGTGGAAGGGAGGGGAAAAAAAAGCAACCAGACCTCAAGTCACCTGATTTCCAGTCCACTAGACCACACTCTGCTTTCTTGCCAATACCAATACTCAAATGTGTTTCCAGGGAAGAAGGAATGGTAAAACAAAGAGTGAGAAAGACCAGCCAGCTACGATAGAGGCACAGGCCTATCCTTCGAATTCCCTTTTCTTAATTGAACACCAGCTATAATCCCAGCTCTTTAAATAAAATTACATAATTAGTAAATTGACATATTTATATAAGGGGTTTTCTGGCTGGCTGTTCTCTCTCTTCCCCCCGCCCCTTCTCGTCTTCCTCCCTCTCTCCTTCTCTCCCTGTAACACATTGCTTTCCACCCAAAAAGCACCAGGGAAACTTGATTTCTGGGGTTCTTTTTAAAAACAATTTCCAAATCCACATTCATTAATGCTGCGTGTGTGTGTGCGCGCGCACGCAGCCTTAGAGAAAGCACGTTCTTTTAAAAGGCAGTGATGGTTCTGCCTTTTACCACCTTCTTTCTCCTCTTTAAATGGAAAGCACTGAACCCAGATGCCCAGCCACGGAAGATATTCTTCCAGAAGCAGCATCTGGCTTCCTGGCAAGCCCTTCAGGCAAGTTGTTTGGGGAGCTTTGCAGTTGTCTCTCGGTCTGTCACGTGTATCAGAGACCGTGGCCTCTCTGGCTGGCATGTCCAGGCAGCTGCCAATTCCTTTCAGTTCACCTTTAATTCTGAGAACAAGCTCCCTCATTTTCATTTCTTACCGGACTTGTTTTTTTTCTCCCCACTGCCTATACGAACTCTAGGACAAGACGGGTTTCTCTTTGCTGTCTGCCCGTCAACTTCCTTTGCAGGCCTCTGTCTTTTGAACCTGAGTAAAATCCTTAGCCATTTAATACTACATTCAAAGAGGTGACTTTAAATAATATTTCATAGCCACTTCTTGTCAGCATAGCTCCTTGTAAACTGTGGGGTCATTCCCTGAAAAGAAAAGCAAAACATTCCATTGGAGTAATTTATTCTGGTCTGTACACAAGACATGAAAGTATTCTTGACATTTGTGTATTATTTGGTTAAATCATGTTGGCTCCCCACATCCTTGTCACACCATGAACAAAAGAGCATCGCAGGACTGGAAAACATGAGGCAACACGGCAGCATTACAAATAGCACCTGCTTCCAGATACTAAATTTTTTAAAGTAGCTTCATTTTTTTTTACCTGTATATTTTTTGTTTTGTTTTGTTTTGTTTTGTTTTGTTTTGTTTTGTTTTACTTGCTAAGGATTCTGTGGGTTTTTTTTTTTTTTTTTTTTTTTTTTTTATGGATAACTGTTAAGAACACAGAGTCCGATGGTAGCCCACGCACGAGGAAGCCGTGACAAGGTGCTGACAAGTCCAGCAGCAGTACCCAGAATGCAGAGGAGAAAGCAGAAATTAGAGCTGCAGGGTGACATCCAGGAATAGTTAACACAGGGTAGCTGCACAATTCCATGTTGTTGGATTTTTTTTTCCCCCTCATGCAAGAAAAAGTGCAGATTATATATGAGATTTCTGATCTCAGGACTGTATTGTCTAGGCTCAGAAAAGATGGGACTTAGCAGTGGACAGGAGGAAATCTCAGCCAGTAATAATAATTGGTCTGTGGTCAGTGGCAGACTCGACCTACCCTTGACTTCGAAGAGGTGCACACCTGAAATCATGGGCTTAACTGGAATAAGAGTGCTTGGGGATCAAGGAAATGAATTTAGGGGCTGTTTGGATCAGGACTTTGGGAAAATCTCCTTTGAAACCACTGGTATGACAGTAGAGCTCAAATTTAAGATTAGAATTTTTAAGTCTGTTTTATCTCTGCCTCAGTGACATTTTTGGGACTATAATTTTTTCCTTGGGTGAATTTGTTAGTGTTCACAAAGGAGATTGAAAGTCATGCAGAACTTAGAAACTTTATCCTAAATATTGCCCCTTATGTAGAAATGACTGTGTCTCACTACCAGTAATCTCTTCTCTTGTATCATATTCACATTCTTTTTAACCAGGCTATTTTCTCTAGCATTTTCCCCCTCCCCCCTCCCCCCACCCCCCCAACCCCCCCCCCATGCCTTTCCTCCCTTATCTCATCATCATCCTTAAATTCTTTCTCCCATTCCCCTCACTCTGAGAACTCTCTTTGCTCTCAGGCTCTGTTGCCTACATCCATCCCCCATTTATTCAGGACACACAATAGTTCCATATCGAGGAACTATCGTGAGAGAGTGGAACTGGAAATGAGAACAATTTTATCAGGATGACAATCAGCCGCTAGATGCAGTGTAGTTATTCAGCTGTGATGTCTCCCTCCCTGCCCCCGCGAAGTTCAGTTCCCTCACCTCACTCTCAAACGCCCAACTTTGTGGCTCCAGCCCCTCCTCTTCTCGCGAGACTGGCAAACCAGCCTGTCTTTATAGGGATTCTGCTAGCCTACCCATCTGTTTGAGGAAACCTCTGTTCTTTTATTTCTCACTTGCAAAGAGACAAGTAGAACACTCAGGGACAGAGCCATAGCAAGGAGTAGGCAAGACACAGGTGCTGGCACCCTGGCACTAATAACACTTTTGTTCCTGCTCTCCGTGAACTGACAGTCAGCATACACCTCTTAATAAATAATTTTCCTTCATCAGTTTTTTCACTCCATTCATTTCCCTCATCAATTAATTCCTTGATTTCCCATCATGTTTGGGGAAAAAAGAAATGATCTCTGCTGTAAAGGAATGTTTATCTAATTAATTTATGTCTCTATGTTTGGACATCAGAACAAATTTCCTCACACAGTGAAAAGATATACAAAGTGATCTTTTACCTAAATCTGATTTTCCCCCATTTGAACCCCTCTCCCTTCTATTAGCAATTATTTTACATCCCAGAAAAATTCTACTGTTAAAAACACAACTCTTCTCCAATGAGAGCACGACTCTTCCTCTTGGATCCCTGCTCACCCATCTTTTTCCATTTCTTTTTCACTTCCAACTGCCATTCCTGGGTCATAAGTGTTTCCCTGGTACTGACCTTTGTGTTACTGGAAGAGGATTCCATTCACTTTCCCAGGGCCACGTTTCCTGTTTAGAGTTGGAGATCCCCCACAGAGATAGTGAGGCATTTTATGGGTGGTTTACATGTCCCACTATATTTTTCTAACTAGCAAGAAGAGAAAAATAAAATGTGTGCCCTCTTCTCTCTGGCCTCACTCTCCATTCATACCACACTGAAAATAACCAATTCCTAGAGTGCCAAGCTCTTAAAGTAATTCATACTTCCCTGGCAAGGACAGGAATTTATCCTTCATCTTGGCCGAGGAAGGCCTATGTTACACACCCCTTGTCACATTCTTGCTGTTCTCTGCGAGACTTTCCCCCCACCAACACCCTGTAATAGGTTAGGTGGGCCTAGAAGCAAGTGGCTACATAGGGAAACGAAAGAAACGTTCCTTGCCACATTCTAGGAATTTAGGATCCCAAAGAACTTGTATCCAAGAAATGGTAATATCCAAGTAAACAGGCGGTCGTGCGCGCGCCCCTGGGAGGTGGAGATAGCGGGGGAGGGAGGAGAGGGCCACAGAGACGTTTTGTTCATCACGAACGCAGCCACCTGAAAAACACCAGCTAATTAGCAGTCTGTAGCCACACAACACAGCAGTTTAGTGCAAGAAGTGAACAATACTTTACCTAATTGAAACTACAGAGCGGACTTAGGTAGACTGCATGCAATTACACAGATTGGAAGTCAGCCAGGACACGGAGGTTAACAATCCCTTCTCTCACAAAAAGCACCACGGGAACTTTAATGACCACAAGTGATAAGGGCTGTTATTCTGCAGTCCATCCAAAAGGCCTCACCTCTCACACCCCAGATTCCATCAGAAGCGCTTAACAGTGTCCACTAATTGGTTGGGGGGGGGAGGGCGCCCTCTATGGGCACAGGTGCGCTTGTACCATGTGACTAACTCACCTTTCCCTGACTAAAACAGGCTTTCAGGTACTCGAGTGGAGGGGGCTTCAAAAAAAAAGGGGGACATTTGGGTGGGTCACAGGGTGGACAGTGGGAGCTGCAAAGGCTGCGAAGTCTCCTCAGCCAGCACTACTGCAGCCTAAGCATTCCAGAAAGCTCTAGGTTAGAATTCCTTAAACTTGAGTGTGCTTACAAATCCTGTCACCTTGAGAGCTTGTTAAAACTGTAGATTCTGATTCAGGGGACCTGTAATGGGGCCTGAGATTCTGCATAGAGAATTAAGTCCGGAGGTGCTGCTGATCTAAGAACCACACTTTCAAAACACGGTTCTTACAGAGAAGAGCTCTCCCTGGACCGCAGAGCGGGGGCTGGGCGAAGAGAAAGAGGACTTTCAGATGAGTTGAACACCCAGAATAATCAAGTTCATTTTCATGTGTCCCAGGAACTAAAGAAAAGAAACATGAGAGTCCAAAATAGTAAATAATCCAATCCAGTCCTCAAATGTACTCATAAGATGACCTCTCTTCCTGAGGGGTGGGAGGAGGCACAGCGTTTGATCCCTGAATACGTTCTGTGAAGGAGACACCTACCCTGAACAGTAGTAGGATTTTCCACTGCCTGGTTAGTGCTGTAACAGAGACACACCAGCCAGCAGCGGTCTGTGATGACCTCCCAAGAACCAAAACGGTCTTTCAAGATGAATCAAGAGAAGACAAGAGAGCAGAATGCAGACCTTCAAAGCTGGACCAATGGACAGTGAAGGGAGTGATAATCTTGCTTCAAAGCTTTGTAAAATAGAATCAGAGTTGCTGAAAAACATCAAAGAATGGGCCATTTTAAGCTTATATTATGCAAACTTAATTTATTGCTGCATACTACAGAGGCTTTCATGCTAAAGCCTGCATGTACCATAAAAGATTTAATTGTTAGTTGGATTAATGATTATATTCTTTATCTAGTTATTTCCTAAGTGCTTCTTATACTAATATCTACATATTTTGTGACTTCTTAATGATAGAATTCACTTTGGATGTATGGAAACACACACACACACACTTAAAAAGCAAGACCCAATTAATCCCTGGTAAAAGGAGTATGGGTTCCTACATTTGGACACGCTGTAACATGCTGTAAACTAGATAAGGCTGGAGTTTAAATACACATTTATCCTAATATATGGCTCATCATTATAGCTGCAAAAGTGCTATTACTTGCCAAAGATATATAAATTTAAGATATCATTCAAAAACATATCATTTGAAAGGCTCAGCTGTCTAAAGCCAGCATGATAAAGTACTAATTCAAGAAGGAGAAGAATATAAGCACCATCAAGGAATCAACAGGATCTATGGAGTGTCTATTTTGTGTTCCATACTACACTGGAGAGAGAGAGGAAGATAAAAGAAGTATCAAATCAAAAGTATCAAGTTGTACCTTTGCAGAGCTAGGAATCTAACAGGGGACAAAGCACTTAAAAAGAGAGAGTAGAGAATAATTAACTGTTAAACAGTAGGTACAGAGAGAAATAGCCTAAAGAAGTTGAGAAGTCTTCACTGAAAGATAGAGATCGAGTTGAGTTTGATACACGGGTGGAATTTTGGAAACACGGGCTTGTTCCGTGGGTTAGCTTGAGAAAGGCCCCAGGAAGCCAGGATGAGCAGCCTATGCTAACCGGGACAGGGAGCAAAGGAGGAGGAGACTTGAGTGCAGGGAGGAGCCCAGTTATGGGTACACGTGCAGAAAAGTTGGAATTTCATGTCTCAGGTTCCACTGAGAACCAAGACATGTTATTGAGGACCTGGTGAAGGGCTTCTGTTTTTTAAGTATCTTAAATTGAGCAGTATCTCAGTATCTCAAAGTTACTGAACAGTCATATGAAAATGGATTTGGTGATAGGAGGGCTAAAGAAGGGGGCTAGAGCAAAGCCAGTTAAATGGAGCGGTTATCTTGCCATGACCAGAGAGCAATTATTCACGTGTTGTCTCTGGAACTCTGTGGGAAGAGTGCAATGCCTAGACAGACTTTCATGGAAGTCAAGAGTACTTGGCGAGAGGTTTGATGTAATGGCTGAATGACCAGAAAGAAAGTCCATGTCAGGGTGTCCAATTAGTAGACTACAGAGAATGACGATGTCACTGGTAGAAACTGGTCAACTTTGATGGAGCACCAAGTAGGCACCAGGTATTGTTCTACGAACTAACGATACATTAATAAACTTAACAGAAATCGTTTTGCTCCCATTGAGTTTATGCCAGACATATAATATAAACAAATAAAACAGATCTGTATAACGAACAAGGAAACGCTACCCATATTAGAAAGTGGTGGGTGCTAGGGAATTCAAAACAGTGGGGCAGAGGAGGAGAATCAAGAGGGGTAGGAGGGTGGTCCGCAGAAATAATTAAGGTCTGTTGGAGAGAAGGTGAGATTTAAGAGAAGACGGGGAGTTACTGAGGTAGATATTTGGAGTCAAAGCATTCAGGCAGAGAGGACACTTAATACTTGGCGTCTTCCAGCTACAGAAAAGCAAGAAGGCCAGTGTGGCAGGAGCCTGGAGGAGGTGGGGAGAGTAGGAGGAGGGAGTCTCATCGTTGACAAGGCCTTTGTGAGAAATTGATCTTTTGCTCCCAATGAAAAGAAAGGGACAACCAGTCGTAAAGCTGGGAGCAGGCACGGCACACACAGACAGATATCTGTTTTAAAGGAATCAGGGGGTGCCTGGCTGGCTCAGTAGAGCGTGCAACCCTCAGTCGCAGGTTTGTAAGTTTGAGCCCCACGCTGGGTGTAGAGATTACTTTAAAAAAAAAAAAATCTTAAAAGAATCAGTATGCTGAAAACACATCCTAGAAAAAAGTGGAAAACTATTTAAATTATCCAGTCATGAATCTAATTGGAAATAGCTATTTGTGGGTGGGAAGTGTCTCAGGCATTCACCTCTGATGGTTTGAGAGAATCTGAAAAAATGAATTCCAGTCCCCAACTTGGGAACAACTTTAGGCCTGTCACTTTACTTCTCAGCCACTGTTTGGTCATTTTCAGCATGGGAATAATTCTTTACTTTACCTAACTTGGGGTGTGTGTGTGTGTGTGTGTGTGTGTAATCGAATAAGACAAAGAAAGTGAAAGCCAGTTCTATATACTATTTTAGAATTTGACAGGTTTGGAAATCCAAACACAATATCTAGCCCAGACGCTTGATCTTGCACTAAATCCAAGAGAGTAGAAAGATCACTGGATTAAGAACCAGCAAACCAAAGTTTATGTCCCGAAGATGATTCTTGAATAGTGTCACTTGGATAGGAGCTCCTCGGAGTATCTGTTTTCTCTTCTGTGTTAAAGGAGGTTATGATACCTACACCTCAAACAACTTCCTTCAGAGTTATCTGTAAATAAACCCATTATAAGCCACAGAGCACAGAAGAGATGAAGGCGTCCTGCTCTAAGCTCCTCCTGCAACCACTGACAGCTCTACCCAGCCAATTGTAAAGTTGTAATTAATCTTTCCCTCAGCATAGGTTAACTTTAATTCCTGAAGAGCAGGAATAATTTCTTCTTGGAGTTGATAGTGCCCTGTGTAACTAGCACAGGCTAGTGCAACAGAAAATATTTAACAAAATCATTTTAGCAGGTGGGTAAGTGAAATTATGATATGAAAGAAGAGGCAGATTTAGAAATCAGAGTTTCAGGGTTAGTATTTCAAGTTGTGTAAGTGAATGCACTCACCAAAAGAGTTTAGAGCCTAAAAACAGAGCATAGTATTAAACACCGCTTTAGGGACAAGCACAGGAAGAATCACTAACCAGCGAAGGGAAGCAAAGTAGAAAGTAAATAGCTAATTCAGAATAATCAACATTATAAAAACCCAGAGATTATCATCAAATACTATAACTCAACAAATAACTTCCGCTCCAAAAAGATCCAAACAAATTTCAATTAGCTGTCATTCCACAAGTCAGAAATCTCTCATAACCACCCATTTATCTAATAACCACCCTCTAGCACAGAGATAACTCAAATTCCTAATGAGAGCTTCAAGATGTAGAAGTTCCTTGTGAATCATCAAAGGGTGGCAACTGATGTCCATTGTAATTTTAATATTAATTGTGTTGTTGATTACTGCTAATCTAAAGATGATGATATAATATAAGTGTTTTTCACCAGAGCATTTGCTTAGTCAGAACCTTATACTCCCTGGGTTTTCTGAGTAAAAGAAGTTTACTGGGTAGGCAGGAAAATTGCACACAAAATCATTTCCCCAGTCTGTTTCTGAAGTACACACTTACCAGGCCATCTTGCAACATACCTAGCCAATAATCTTCCTCTCTACTCCAGAGCTCACTTTGTTGTTCCTTTTTAACTGACGTTTTGGAATTCACCTGAAAACACCAACATGCCAAGACAAAACTTGGCCTGTGGAGGAGACACCATATTCAAAACCAATCTGGAGAAAACAACATACTCGGTAGTTGTTTTTTTTTTTTTTTTTTTATGATCTTAACATTTATTTTCATCATGATCACACTTTGAGGATGATAACCCAGTCCTAGGAATACCGGCCTCTAGGCGATGAAGAGTTAAGACTGGAAAGTTCACTCCCTGTGCCCTTTTTTCCATCCCTCCTTCCCCGCGGTACCACAAAATGAATAATGCCTTAGACATAGTTTTTGCAATGCTAATATTTGAACAGTAAAAGATACCTTAAGACCTTCATCAAGATTTTTTAAGGCCTCATTTAATGTCAGTGTCAAGGTTCTGTGAGGAATAATTAATATAACAAAACAAGGTCTATGTGCCCATCGATTGCCAGGGGATTTATGCAGGTGACTCATTAATGCTGCAGGGGATTCTGCATGTAAATCCCAAAGCCTCGATAGGGAAATGGGACCCAATGATTTTTTTCCCCCTATAAAAAACACAAACAATGACAAGTATAAAAGCAGATAACCTGAATATCTATACAAACCGCTATATGGCTTGTAAAAGTTTTCCATTTACATCCTGTCACCTCTTCTTCTCACATGTATAAAAGATGGGGCAATTATTTCAACAAACCTACCCATATAAATCAACGCAGTTGTGCTGTGGGAAGACTGGGTGTTTAAGGCATTTAATATTTCAGCATTGCCAGATTATCACCCGGATCCATTTCGTTTTGTGGTCAAGTGCATGATTAGCACTGTGACAGGATATTGGCCATTTTCGTATGAAGATCTGCAAATCCTAGTAAACAAATACCAGTTGGAAAAATTAAGAACAAGTCTGTGGACTGGAATGCACCCTACTTGTAATGGGAACAAAAAGCTGGCAATCAAATCTAAAGAAAAAGCTAAATCACAGCAGAATGACCTACTTTAAGGCATTTGCCAAAGAGGCAGTGTTTTTAGACAGCTCTTCTGAAGTAGCGTCTTTCTGTCTATGCCATCTGCAGATTTATTATTGCCTGGAAAAAAAAAAAAACAACCAAAAAAAAAAAAAAGCTCTATTTGAATGATACTAAGAGCCTGGTCTATAGGAAAGATTCCAGTATTGTGGGCACCACACCCACACCTACTGATGTGGTCCAAGGTTTTGCTTTAGAGGCACCTAATTAAGAAACCCTGACTCATTTACATGGAGACGTTTGATCTAAATTACACTCCAAACCGCACCAAATTGGGAGCATCTGTGAATGTGAAATGTTTGTTCCCTGTGACGGCTAGAACAGGGCCAGCTCTGGACGGCACATGTTCAAGTGACGAAAAATATTTCACATGTAACGTACTTCTGAGACCCACTTTTCCACTAATAATTCATAGTGATCCTAACCAGTATCTGTATTTCCACAATTATTTCAGGCTGTGAAAAATTATGTCACTTTTTTTTTTTTCTACAGCTAGGAAGAGGTGGAAGACCACCTACTTGGTTTGTTGTCGTTGATAAAAGGCCTTCAGTGCAGCCAATAGCAAAGAGGCAAAGCTGGATGGTACAGAGGCTAATACACACACACACACACACACACACACGTGTGTGTGTTAAGATATATCTATATATATCTTAACTTGGAAACTTGGAAATGCAGAGCCATCATCTAAAGGGAGAAGTCACAAGAAGATCCCTCTCATCACTGCCTTGACTTCTCCGAGTTCCCACTTGACTTGCCAGTTCTTAGCAAAACTTTGCCTCCCAACTCCTTCAAGGTTGTATTTGTGTCCGGGACACACTGTCCATAAACATGAGGAGACTGACATGTTGAAAGTCACATTACTTTCAAGGAGAGGGCATTCAGGCACAGTCCATTTCAATTCCATCAGGCAAAATGTCTAGAAAGTGAAATTAAAAAAAAAAAAAAAATTCTGCCTTTGGATACTAGGACCAATCCTCTGCACACAGTCTTCAGGAAGAGGGCTGTATTTCAAGTACAAACAAATAGTGTTTGATGGCTGTCGACCCTACACTTCGGCCACTTTACTTTATTAGGCCATGTATCACCTATATTTCAGCAGGAGCCCAAAGAACAAGAAACTTTAAAAAATAATTCCAGATTTTTTTTTTTTTTGGTCTAAGAAGGATATTAATGCATTGGTCTGATGTCCTGTTTTTTGCAGTAGCTAGAATGAGATTTGAATATATTAATATTTTCAGCAGCAGAGCCCAGGGAGCCCAGTTAATCACTTACGCATGGATACATAGATATACTTCAGTCAGAGGTAAGGTTTTCGGCTCTCGTGTTGGTAATGCTTAGAGAGATCGAATGAAAGGGGCGGTTCTCCCTGAGTCTTTGTTGTGGGCATGCATTGTGACAGTATGGAGCCAGAGTTCTTCTGGTTGTCTACACAGCCTGGATTCAATAAACTGTTATATATGCATATTATGACAATGTGGTCAAGGAAACCAGATTTTTTTACTCTACCTTCAAGTGCCTACGTAGCCTAAATCTGGTGCTTATTTTTCTTGTCCCCATTCAATATGTTAACATATTCATAATTTAATACAGGTTATGCTTGCTTTATAATTAAAGTTATGGACTTGGATGGGAAAGCATTCAGACTGCACTGTATGAAAAGTATCTTTGTTCTATATTGTACTGCACGGTTCGGTGTGAATCCTAAATCTGGATAATCCCAGAATCTATTAGCTTGCTACGGCTGTTCTAACAAAATACCACAGTCTGGGTGACTTAAACAATAGAAATTTATTTTCTCACACTTCTGGAGGCTAAAAGTCCAAGACCACAGTGTCAGGGATTGGCTTCTCCTGAGACCTCCCTTCTTGGTTTGCAGATGGCCATCTTCTCACTGAGTCCTTACATGGTCTTTTCCTCTGTGGGTACACAGACCTGGTGGTTTTGGTCCCAATTTCTTCTTCTTATAAAGACAGCAATCGTATTGGCTAAGAGCCCACCTAATGGCCTCATTTTAACTTGATCACCAAATATAGACACATTCTGAGGTACTGGGAGTTAGGGCTTCAACAAATGGATTTGGGGGTTGGGCAGTACATGATACAGCCCATGACAGAGACCAAGGATATTTATATCCATGCGGCTGACATGCCTGATGCCAAATGTGTATTTATTTGAGGCCAAAACTAAAAGTTAAGTTCATATTTTTAAATCTGTGGTGTTTTTCCAGTACGATTGTCAGTCACTTTCTCCATCAATAAGAAACAAAGATGACTTTAAGAAGGTTTAGGGGAACAACAGCAACATGACTCTTCTCATACCTTTTTGCTAGACTGGAAGGAAGCAGTTACTGAGTACAGTAAGTGTTACCACAGGGCCGGCCCAAGCCCCACCCCGCCTTCAGGGACCCCTGGTCTAGAGGCGTAAGTGCCTCACTCTCCATTACTGCCGCCCTCCATTAGGAGCAGATAATGCGAGAGATACCACTTTCACAATAAAACAGTGCACTTACACCACACCTTTCAACTCAGCATTTCCAAATGCTTTAAAAATCATTATTATTTTTATTATTTATTTGTGGAATCCCAGCAGTGTACTCAGCACTGGGAAGTACAGTCAAAGCCACAGAGCTACGGTCTCAGTTTCGCAGACTTAAATGACGCTCAAATCCGCCCCCTCCTTGATGTGCCAGTAAAAAATCTGAAGGTGGATGTCTGTATGTGCATGCTTACCTTGAGAAAAGGGAAGAGAAACTTGTCTGAGTTACCCTGCTACTTGAATAGCTGAAGAAATTTAGCAAAGAGCTTTTGTAGAGTGTTGTCCTGACAAACCAACAACAAAACCAAGAAAAAAGCATGATAGCAAATACATGGCTTTAGACCTAAAATTCAGAAAATGGAAATGAATTGCCCTCATCAAGGGCAACTACAGTAACACTTTAAAGGGGTTATTAAGCAGTGCAGGAAGTGGAAATCAATCATGCTCTGCATATTGTTCAATGGTCATTATTTCCTGGGTCAAATCTGCTTGACATTCAATTTAATACAGTCTTTCATCAAGCTGAAAAGCCCTGGAGAAACTTTCACTGGCCACCCACATTTTCCAATAGGACTGTTGCCTGATCCACTTCATTTTTCTGACTTATCATCATTGCGTATTTCTGCCTTCTACTGAAAGACTTCTAGTGCTTTACATGACTTGTGAGGTAGTGGTGTTGTCCATTCCTATAAGGAATGCGTTGTCCATTCCTATAAGGCTAGAAGCTGGTCCAGTGTCTGACCCATCGTGGGTTCTCAATAAATAGTTGTGAGATGAGGGAACAAGTTTTCATAATACTCTTCCAAGCTGTCTGAAAGTGCATTTGACACATCTTACTCCCCCAATGAAGTTCTAAAGTAAGACAGATGGCAACAAAGCAGAGATAGTCCAGATGCAAATTAAAAATCTAATGAAATAATGATTTCAGTTGCTTTAAATCAAAGTGACCAAATGCATTTGTAGAAAATATATGTTGAAATCTAGCTTGCCCTAGTCTTGAATTTAGCCAATGAAGGTATTTTTTGGGAGAGGGGGTGGGGTGGTGGCGGCGAAGTATGAGTTCAGGAATTTTTGTGATGATGGGAGGCAGAAATCATAAACTGGAAGGGGTTGTGGACATGGGGTAGGACCATGGGGGGATCACCGGAAAGTAGAATAGAGATCATTCATTGGACTCAGTAGATCACAGGAGGCAAGGGGGTCAGGGAGGTAGAGAAAAGTTGGGTTACTTGGGGTGTTCTGTGAAAAGTAAAGACTATCAGGTATAGAAACCTACTTTAAGGATATTGTTGGAAACATAAGACCATCATTAGCAACATGATGGAGGAAATAATAAAGTAGAAATTCAGGAAATAGGAGCTGCCATAATGCAGCCAAAATAAGGAGGATGTTTATTGCGTCTTCTGGGGTTAGTGCTGCTCACCACCCTGGGCAGGACTGTGTCATCCCCAGAGCTGGGAGCTTAAGTTGGGCCTAGACACACACAATAATCATCCATAAGTCACAAAAGCACGTTTCCTCTGTTAGAGGAAAACGTGCAGTATTCCTTTTCTTTCACTTTCTCGCAAGCTGGTAATGCGGAAAGACTGTGTATCCTCGTCTGTCCGGCTGTGCCGAGGCTTAAACATCCTGAGCCCCTTAGAGGAAGCATGCTGCAAAGCAGAGGAGAACAGGACGCCTTCTGAAAATGAGTGAGCTAGAGCCACTGAGAAGCTGCTGGGCTCATCTCGAAACCCACCAAGTAACGACAGCCCAGCCAGAAACGGAGTTCAAAAGTCAAAAGTGTCTGACTACCCTAAATTGAAAGAACATCCAAAAATCCAAATTGCGTGGCGTGGCTCAGGCTGCTCTATTACAAAGTTCATACTTAGATTTCACGTGTTTGTATTCCAATGTGCAGTGTCTCTTTAAAAATGGAACTGTTGAGTTTCAAGTCAGGAAGTAGCAAAGTGGCCTCACAGAGAGCATATGGAAGGTTTTTGTTTTGGGGGGTGGGGGAAGGAGTTGGTTTTGTTTTTAGTTCTGTGGAATTTCAGTCCAATCAACACCTAGGCTGCTCCTTAAAAAAAAGAAGAAAGACCCTTTATCTCTCTCTCTCTCTCTCTTTTTCCCTCTTCCTCTCTTCCTCTCATCCATCTTTCTTCCTTTCCTTCTTTCTTTCATGATTCAGTGCACAGGCATCTAACCAAAGACATCCAAAAGGCAAGTCGAGGTACAGCAGCAATAGTGAGCATCTAACCTTTATTCTCACTTTCAATAGGGAAATGCTTTATAGGTCTTCAAGATGTCAGCGCCCAAAAGGAAACTGTTCAGTCCTCTCATTTCAAAGATGAGCAAACCTGGGAAAGTCCCAGGTCATCTGGCCAGTTCACAGGTCCTATAGCACAGGTTTACTTTAGTGATGGGGGAAAAAAAGGAAATGAGCCACCTTGAAGGCACTTGAGCTCCAACTGGCCAGCTATTCTGGGTAGTTAAATGCAGTTAGGATTCTTAGATTTGCAGTTTCCAAAGAGGATAATTTCTTTATCCTTTTTTTTTTTTTTTTTTTTTTTTTTTTTTTTTTTTAATGAACAAGCAGGGAGGCGGGTCAGAGAGAGAGAGAGAAAGAAGCAGACTCTCTGCTGAGCAGGGAGCCTGATGTGGGGTTTGATCCCCAGACCCTGAGATCATGACTTGAGCCCAAGGCAGATGCTTAATTGACTTAGCCACTCAGGTGCCCCTAAAGAGGATAATTTCTCATAAAGGTCCCCTTTCAATAAAACTGCCAGTACTTCCTTCCCTTCTTAACTTTACCTGGAATTCTAATCATTACTTCCATGCTTGAATGTGTCACTCCCCCAGACGAATGAATTTTCTCATCAATGCCACCGTACTGCCTGCAACCCCATCTGGAGCAGTTGGCCCACACTCTTCTGCTCCTATCCAGGTTCCTCTCCATGCTGGCTGCCCATCCCAGATCTACCACTTCTTCAAAGAATCTGACTCAATGCCCAGATCTTTTAAGATTTGCTTGATCAGAGCTCGGGCCCTATCTGAAGTGGTCTTCCTTACTCTCAACTCATAGCCCTCCTTATGAACAAACATCCAGGTGAATTGGACACTTACATACGGCACAGTGAATGTAATAAGCCAAAGGCTATGCTTGTGCTTTTTTAATTCCTCCAGGATGCCTAGCATGAATAGACACAATTTATTGAGCACTAACCGCACATCCCATACTTTGCTGGATATTCAAAATACATTATCTCAGCTTGGGAACCTTGTAAAATAGGCAGTATGCTCAACTGATGTAGCCAAAATCTAGCATCCAGGGGCACCACTTTTTCCCCTAGATCTGCCAACTAAAATGTGGTGGGGTCAGCATTAGAATGCGGGTGTGTCTGAATCCAAAGATCCCATGCCGAGCTTCTACGCAAAACTGCCTCCTGTCTGAGTAACCTGCACATCAAAGTCACTAAATATTTGTGAATTTCATGAATATCTATTCATGAGTAAGTGAATTAATATGGAATCTGTTCCCTGTACCAGCCTGGCTTGCAAAAATGAAAATAATAAGAAATTCTGAATCTTGGTGCCTCTGAACAAATGTGGTCACATAGAAAGTACAGGAAAAACAGAAATGTTTTCAGAAGTTAGCAGTGAATTTGATCACTGATAGTCTACCTGGAAGTGATATGACTCACAGGGAATGAAACAAGGCTCCAGTCAAATTTGGCAAGCATTTGGAAGTTTAGCTCATGCATCTTAAATATTCTACTAACCTCAGCCCTTATTTTCCCTCTGCTCTTGTTTTCTTACTCATTTTAAATGTATTTTAACTTTTTTATATTGAATGCATGTTTTATATACAGTAAATGCTTTTATTTGCTACAGTGGAAGTATAAATCAGTTTAATGCATAATAAAATTAATTAAGAAAATAAAAATTGGTGCTCAGATTTACAGAACAAGTTCAGAAATGTTTACCGAGAGGATAGAAGTGGTGGCTCATGCTTCATGTATCATTTCAGCCAAGCATAAGACTATAATTATGAAGTTGTATTTCAGGGAAGACCTGAAACGTGTGGTGTTCCAGGAGGGTACTTAAAGCTACAACCTGTCAGTATTAAAATCAGAAGAGTTTAGTGGCCAATGAAAGAGATAAGGGATTTTTATAGAATTTTTAAAAATCCCAGTAAACCGAACAAATAGCTGAATTTTAAAATGAGTTTTTCTTCAAACACCATGAGATTTGCAAACTGATATTTTAAAACACAGAGATGAGGGCTGATTAAGACTGAAAGATATGGTTTTCTTGAAGTTTCTTGGTGAATTAATATCAAGACAATAAAGAGAAGCACATTTTGTGACCGAGACCACCTTCAATTGTATTTCCTAATGGTAACAGGGGCTGGGAATCACTGGTCGGCTCCACTCATATCCCATGAATACTTCAGGATATTTTTGTTTTGTTTTTGAAGATTTTATTTATTTATTTATTTGACAGAGAGAGATCACAAGCAGGCAGAGAGGCAGCAGAGAGAGAGAGGGGAAGGCAGGCTCCCTGCTGTGGGGCTCAATCCCAGGACCCTGGTATCAGGACCTGAGCTGAAGACAGGCTTTAACCCACTGAGCCACCCAGGCGCCCCAATACTTCAGTTTTGATAAAGAAAGGCCTTGTTCAGATTTCTCCAGCTATGGTAAGCAGCGGGGACATGAACGCGACTCTCACTTCATTGGAACCAACTTAATTCAGTGAACCAGCCATGGAAAGGGAAACAGTTAGGAAAAGGGAGAGAGTATTTCTTACCAAATTGTCATTGCCCTCTGCTTTGTCAGTGGGTATTATTGTCTACGACAAATTCTCAGGGGGTCTCCAAAGAATCAGAGTCAAGCCCTTTTTAAGAGTGCTGAAAGGATGGGTATCTGATTTGTTTTAACTGCACGCATGTGTGTGACCAAATAAAGCAGATCTCTGAAGAGTCTTTTTCCAGATGGATACACGACATTTGTACTTTATCTGAGCCCATTTTGGAGAGTGAAGGCTCTTCAAAAGTAATATAATCTGTGGGGACTGAGGGCTTGATACTCAAGAACCCAGATTTCAATTTCTGGGGACATCAGTGAACTGTACCTCCAGTTACTGATTTCAATTCTAAAATAGAAAAATTAAAGCCGCCCCGACTTTATTTTTCATTAAACAGTGTGGCAAGTTTAACAAACCTGTGTCTCCAACTCATGTGTTGTAAGACAAGCTACCATAAATTTTCAGCCAGAAACTACCTTTAGATTTATTCGGAGACTAGAAGAATTTATTTCCGTTTTTTTACTTCCTCAGTCTATGGAGTTACAAAGCAAGAATTTTTGCTCCTCTTTGTTAAAGAGTCCTATCTATGAAGACAGAGGTTTTATATCTTGAGAAATCTTCAAAGTCTGTGACAGTCATCATAGAAGTCAAACTGTAATTATCGTATCTGTGATCTATTTTTCTTTAGAAAAAAATAGCCTGATCTAAGTTTATTTTTACAAAAAAAAAAAACCCAAAACTAAATATAACCTAACAAAGCCTACAAACTCAAATACATCTTTATTCTAAATTTAACTTGTTTTTATCTTGGCCTACCCTCATTTATGCTAATATTTGATTCATAAGCTTCGTCTTAAATGAAGTGTCCAACCTAACTAGTCTAGATGTGAGAGGGGGTGCTCACCTTGGTTTAGATGTGCGTGAACACTAACTTCCCCTTCAAACAATCACAGTCCTTTTCTCGGCACAGATAGCCAGGGGCAGTAGTAAGAGGGTGAAGGAGATCCATCATGAAATGTCCAGTGTCAATGTGTTCTCCCAATTTACTTACTGACCTTCAGCATGCAGCCACACTCCTGACCCTCACGAGAGGGAGCCTGAGGGGGAAATGGCACTGGGTACCAATTCCTATGTCCTGTTGTTCTGTGGTCTCAATTAAGTGCTAATTAATTACCACTGGCATCTTTGGCATTGCTTGTCAAATTGCATTTAGGAGTATCTTTTCAGTGTTTAAATATCAGTTATCCAAAATCCGCAGCTAAAAATCCCGTGTGTGACTACATCCTTTGTCTTCCTTTTCAAAACTGTGTTTCAAAATTAAGCAAATATATCTATAACCGCTGCAGGTAGCTTTCAAATACAACAAGTAGGAGTTGGTATTGTCAATTTTGATGAATAGTACTTCATTAATACACATCCTGTTATTCAGTCTCCACCTGCACTTGCTGATGTCGCCTGGAATCAATTAACTCATATAATTTGATTTATTTTACAAAGACATTTTGGGATGTGCTGTGCTGATGATAAAGGTCCTATTTTAGCAGTTCTTGATTGCAAGTTAGATTGTACCTGAATGGATTTCTGTTTCTGCATGGATATGTATACACGAGTGTGTGTTCTGCAAGTGACTGGGAAGCAAATACTGCTTGAAGAAGTCTTGAATTAAAGAATTAATTTTAAAACATGGTGGGGGGTATTCCTCCTCAATATTCTGACTTTCTCTGAACAGCCCTAAAAAATACAGATTCCGAAATGTTATGCATTCTCTCTCAATCAAGCTATTTTACTTAGCAGGTTAGTGAGTCTTCTTTTAAATCAAAGAGCAAAACGGGTTACTAAGCCCCAAAATTTAATCACTAGCTAGGACAAAGATATTAAAGCCAAATATTAGATTCAGATTTATGCATAATTTTGTTTAGTTTTGCTTTCCTTCAGATGTGATTTCTCTTTCTCCCCTAAATATTTACAAGCCATGGTTTCTGGATCAATCCATTTGATCCCAATTATGTACATTATGAAAACAGCTCTTTGATTTCTATAGATACTTGAGACATGCTTAGAGTGGTACAAGCAACAAAAGTCTCCTCAAACTATTCAGGCAAAAAAGAGAATTCATTGAGTTACTTAACTCGAAGTTCAATGATTAGCTGTGACTTTGGATATGACAAGATCCAAGTGCCCAAAATTGCCAGGAATCTGCCTCTTTCCAACTCTAAACTGATCATCTCTTGGTTAGCCTCATTTTCACTTAAAATCTTTCCTCCTGGCAGCAAGATGATAGCAGCAGGATTGTATCGTGCCAGCTTAGCATCCTCAGGGGCAAGTAAACTTCTCTTTTGTTGTGGGAATAGAAAATTCCCAGGAATAATTCTCCTTGGACTGGCTTGGATCCCTTGTTTATTCCATATTTGTTCCTAATCCATTCACTGTGGCAGAGGAATGCAGGGCTCTCATGAGTCAGACGTGGGATACAAGCCCATTCCTGGAGCCAAGGACAAGGTCAAATCCACTCAAAACACAGAGACTGGGAATGGGGTAGAGATAGTTCGCCCCAACGATGGTCTTACCACAAGCAAGAAAAAATAATGAGTAGAAAGAAAAGAAAACTCATGTGTCCACAAGAATAAATTATAGCTACAATCTTTTATTTTCAAAACATCACACCCTATCTCTTATCATAATACTTCAATCAATAGAAGTAAATGAAGGCTAAATCACATTAAGGAGCACTGGTGTCTATAAATAAGGAAGGTTTCCTATCTCTTATTCCCATTTTCTAGAAAACTGACATCGAGGTCCATCCAAGCAGAACCGAAATAATATCCATCCATCCATGCATTCCTTCATCCATGTAACACTAATGAGTCTGTATGGTGAGACAGGTACTGAAATAGGTACTAAGGCTACAAAAATAAATAAGACAGCTCCTTAAGGAGTCTGTATGTGGAAGTAATGCACTATAGTACAAAGATAGAAGACTTTGGAGTTAAATAGAGCTGAATTTCAATCCCAGGTCTTTTTCTCATTGGTTGCGTTAATGTAGACAAAATTCTCATTCGTTCTGTGCTTCAATTTGCATATCTAAAAATAGGTGTATTGTAAGAATTAAATGGACAATATATATGATCTGCTCAGCATAAGGCCAAGCACATAAGGTAATTGTTCAACAATTAATAGTTATTACTATGTATATCGAGTAAGATAATGCAGATAAAACAGATTTGTTTACACAGTGCCTGGCACATAATAAGTATTCAGGAAATTGTAGTTGGAAACAATGATCATATGAAATAGAATAAGGGACTAAATCTAAGAGAAAGCAAAATATTAAAACCTAAGAAGTAGGGGTGCCTGGCTGACTTAGTCAGTGGAGCATGGGACTCTTGATCTCGAGACTGTAAGTTCAAGCCCCGCCTTGGGTGTAGAGATGACTTAAAAATAAGAATCTTGAAAATGAGACCCAACAAATAACTATGATGATAGATGTGGGGAAAACCTTAAGAGTTCATCCAGACCTACCCCCCATCTTTGGAGAAAAACCTTTTATAATTTTAGATAGAGTCAGATTTATCCTCTCTTCAAAGAAAGTGCTTCCCAAAGCAACTCTCTTTCTTTTGGCTTTCATATTTCATCAGTTTACATAATATTTAATTAAATTACATAATTATAATAATAAGTACAACTGGCATCAACTTGTCTGAGACTCTCTCCTGGGACTTCCTTCTAGTGGGAACAGATGCGCACAGTTGAGTCATTAACTAGCCACGAAGATCCAGTGTATTGTGGGCATTGGTCAGTGTATTTTGCAGAGGAAATAGAAAGCTGGCTAAGTAGAAGTCAGCCAAGAGAACTTCTATGGTATTTCAGCCGCCTTTTGCTTCTCCTCATCTTCTTGTATGGTCCTAGTCTTGAAAACTTGGCATATTTGGCATATTTAGTTGTATTTGTAAAATCTTCTGTAGCTGATAGGCTTTAAACTGTATAACCAGAAGTTTAAACATGCCTTCTGGAATCCGTTTTGTCCTTCCATAGTCACAACTATGTATTGAGCAAAATAAAGCAGTGTGAGTAAAAAATGATGGAACAGGAAGGATGAATACTTGGTGCTGCCCTAAATCCATTTCTAACTCTAGTCTTAAATAAGGGGTTATATGTTCATTTCTGAGAACAAGAAGATAGAAACTTGTCTCACACACTGAAATGACACTATCCGTTGGGTAGAACCTGAAAGATCAGAATATGATTTCCACACGCATCTGTCCAAATGCATAAAATTAAGGAGACATTCTTTGTACTCTTCATGGTGACCTCATGAAGATTTTTGAAACTTATTTGTTTATTGTCTTTCAAGCCTCAAAATCAGAGTGCCACAAAAGTGGAAAGTGTTAGCAGCATATGTATCTTTAATATGGGGGTTTGGAGGGATTAATGACTCTGTTAAGTTTTAGATAAGGGTCATTAAAGGCTGAAATTGAATGACATTCTTATGTATAATCAGGTACAACTTCTGAGAAGAGAATTTAAAGTAGTTCAGTCTGTGACTCAGTTAAAATTTTATGACCAGAGGAGAAAATAAGCTATCATGTGGAATTGGTCAAATCCAGAAGGCATATGCCTTTCACTGGTGGTCCGTGAGGTATTAAAGAGCCCTAAGCTATAAAAGCATATTCTAATCTTCAACTGCATGTTAGAAGTTTGGATTTTTCTCAAGTACTCACCGGCCACCCAGCACACTCCGGTAATAAATAAGATGGCTTGTTGGTTAAAGTTGACCTCAACCAGACCGATTCTTTAAATTTGTATAACCTCTAGGCCTCTATTGGAACATCATAAATATTGGCTTATTTCACTATTTTTTAAAAGATTTATTTACAGTAAGAGATAGCACACACTAGCAGGAGGAGGGGCAGATGGAGAAGAACAGAGAGAGAAGCAGACACCCCACTTATCTGGCAGCCTGTTTCAGGGCATGCTCGATCCCAAAATGCTGAGAGTCCTACACTTAACTGACCAAGCCACCCACACACCCTGATTTCACCACTTATGTTGAATATGTCTCCTGTAGCCATTATAATCTCAATATTTTGGTGTAAAAAACAATTTAAAGTTTAAAAATTACTATTGGTGAGAAAAAGATTTATGAGCCAAAGCATTCTTTTTAGTCTGTTTTTCTTAGTCCACCGATTGAAATAGTTACTCAATCCAAATCATACGCCCTGCAAAGAACTTACGTTAACAGCCATTTGCACAGACTGGATCATCCTTCTTAACACTGGCTTTAGGTGCCAAGGAAGACACTCTGTTTGGTCCCATTCCTTGGTTCAAGGCTCCACCCCTGGTCTAAGCAACTTTAAGGAAATATGGCTAGGTTTACCTACTGGGAGAAAAAGGAATATTTTGGTGAGTGCTCATGGAGAATGTTGAATGGGGGTGAGGGGAACTGCAAAAAGAGGGTGGAACCAGGTTATAAGAGAGCTAATATGTCTTAGTAAGGAACTGGGATTTTGGCGTAACGGGCAATAGAAAGTCACTAATAGTTTTCAAGCTGAAAAGACTAATCCACGTAATGGGATGAAGAGAGCCCTGCTGCAGGTCAGCTCTACTTTGGAAGTCTCTGTGACCTGTGTTTGGGGACAGGGAAAGATAGCCATTCTGCCACTGAGCAGAAAGAGACGGCAGCCTAGGCAAAAAAGAAGCTGGCAAAAATTAGGTGAGGAAGTTGAGCTCCCCAGCAGTCGGTCTGGGGTTCAGAGCTGAGATCTGGTCCTCAAGGAAAAATGAAAGGCAGAACCAAGAATCAAAACCACAGGCAGAAGTGTCGTCTGGGAGAACTAGGTGCATACAGCTCAGTCCTGCTGCTCGCTGGAATTAGTCATTCCTGGCAGGATCCATGGGCTCTTCTGAAGAAACAGGTACAGCTGAAGCAGGCAAGCAATGGTACTGTGAATCCTTAGGAAATCTCCGTTGTCAGTCTCAATCAGCCTTCCTATCAAATTTAAAATAAAATGTGTTCAGACCTCCAAACCTTATAAAACTAGAAACCCAGTGTCTCTTAGATTATCAGAAAGGATTTACCCTTCGTCTAGTTGTTTCTGGCTTGATTTCCTCCTTCAGCTGAACCCACCACTAACACACGCCTCACCACTTGCCAGTGGTGCCTGACCTTGACAGTTCCTTTGCTTTGCTTTCGAAAAGCTCACTCCAAGATAGAGCACCGGGTAGACGTTGGCTGAAGATTCGTGGAAGATGGAAAGATTACATGACACCGAGCCTAGCAGATGATCCCAAATTGAGACTTAAATGATGGGCATCCCCATTACTAAAATGCACTTTGGCCATCCTCATCGCTAAAAAACATTCACGGGTTGTCTTTTCCATTGGGCCTCCCAGTTCTCACCATGTCACTCTGCCCCAAAGCTCTTCTTTCACATTCTTTCTTTTTGTATACAAACTTCCTAAGTTCATGTCATATTTTAGACAGAGAATTTGGTTATCTTTTACTGAGTGTGTTCTAAGGATTTTCTTTCCACAACCAAAATGGTCCAGCAAAGCATTTTGTTAAGGAAGAAGGGTGGGGGATTCTTTTTCTCCCTTAAGAGGAATTCTGTTGCCAGCTATTAAAATGTTTCTTCCTAATATACTTAAATCCATACGTTGAGCATAATTGCATTTTTCTTTTTTCTTCTTTTTTTTCTTCTTCTCTTTTTTTTTTTTTAGAAATAAGCATAATTGTATCTTTTTAAGTTAGGTGTGGATTCATGTAACTAAAGTGACCTGGAACCGGCTATTGGGCTACCCCTGTATTGTACTGACTTTTCCGGCTATCGCTGTCTAACTGCCTATTCTGAACAACAGTCACGTCAGAATCTACCTCTTGACAATTTATAGATTCAATGCTATTGAGACAGGTAGAGAGGTAATCTCAGCAGCGAGGCAATTCCCTTGGGCTATTACACATGCAAGATATCTCCTCAATTGAAAAACGCGACTGGAAGATTTCACTGTGAACTCCAGTAAAGAAAATTCTTGAAATTGCAGTGTTGAAACTAGTAAAAGGGCGCCATAAGAAGCAACATTCTCACCAGGTTGTTGATAACCGCTTGAGAAATTTACATCTTGAGACTGTGTCAGATGATAGTGATGCCGAGTACCAGATCAACGATTCTCCGGGTCTCTCAATTCACCTCGTCCCAGGTCAAGCGGGGACTGTTTACTCTTATTGCAAAATAAATGTGGGCCCCAAACGGTTAGCTGTACAGCATGAGCCGTTTCATGTCATGCCTAAAAGAGAACGAAATCCTCTTGGGAGACCACGAGCACCCAGTCTACACAGCTTCCAGTGTGAGGACCATATTTGTGTGCTTGAGACTTGATTTACAACTGCCTCTTGTTTTTCAAAGACCAAAACCATCCTAACCCATTTTGGGGGGATATAGTGAAACTGTGGATGATCCAGAAAAGTAAAGAAAACCGTCAAGGCTCTAGGAGCTCTATTCCATGTACTGAATTACTGCGAAACTACATGAGCACCCAATCATTCATCCCCCCCTCCCACACTAAGACCACCCCAAGTCACTGAACCGAACAATGACAGCGAGAGGTAAGAGACTAAGGCAGCTCACTCACCCTAAGCAATAGTGGTCCCTTGGCAGACAGGGTGAAAAGTCACCTTAACAGGTGACAGACACATGGGCCTTGGCTGGAGCATTAGTGAACAATATTAATGAAGACTAATTAGATAGCTTTTGTTGAAATGTTTCCAAAGTGATGAGCAAAATAAAGCCAACCCAAAGAAAATATTTAAAAATCTCCCACTGAGCATGCTCAGAGAGAGCATTTTAACTTCTTTTATTTTTAAAATGCTCAACCATTTTCTTCAAAAACTTGGCTTGATCTTCCTGATTCCATGATAACTGAAGTCATGCCAACTTTGATGTTTTTAGCTTCAGCTGTTTGAGAGCTATATGTGATCCCCCCAAAAGGTTGGAATGATTTTTTTTTTCCTGAGTGAAGAAGAAAGCATATGTTTTAACCCTCATGTGCCTTTTTTGAAAAGGATGAATTAACATCTTATAATATTTTACCTTTGGGCTTTAAAAAAAAAGTTGAGTTTGAAAGTCAAGGAGACATTTTTTGGAAATTAAAATAGAGACACAGGCCTTCAGGATCGTCTATGGACTTTGTCTGTTTTACCAAATACATTTAGTGACTCGCATGTCTGCTGGGATTGTTTTTAACGTGGCCTCAGAGACAAGGCAGTTTGGAGTCTTGAGTAAGATGGACCACACACAAACCTAATTTCAGGACATCAAAAGAACATAAAACTAATATGCAGAAACACTGGAGCATCTTGAATACATTTTTTTCTAACCAGATAAATGACAAAAAGAATGGGGAATAAAAACGAATTTAAAAAGCCTTAATCCACCTGACGGTCTAATTTTCCCTTTTAACTTCTAGAGAAACAGGAAGGGAGGAGTAAACAATGAGATGTTGGAGACCAAGTAGTACCAAATGTAATTGCTCCCATTGAAAGAGAAAGTAGTCTGAGGGGAGGAATGTCAGTCAGGGTGACTTGTGAGAACCGTGTCTACATTCTTTTCTATTACCGACCACACCAAGGCTTCTCAAAGATCTCCTTAGGGAGCAGCTGGTCATTGGCTCTTCCTAGGACACACCAGAGATGACAAGAAAGGAAATCGGGGAAACTAAGGCTGATAAAATTATTAGCTAGGATGGCAGACAATAGTCCCAGTAACGCAGGAGGAGTGTGTCAAGCGACTTCAGGCAAGCCCTGTGTTTAGTGCAAAACTTACATGGGAAATAGCTTCTGATCTAGGGTTCGACATCCCCAGCTTACCACAGATGGAAACACTGGACGTTATCAGTGCTTCCATGCAGACCTAGGTCATTTCTGCAGAGGACTTCACAGTGCCAAGTCTATCAGTATCAAGTTAAATTTCAGTGAATCACAACTCCCACTATATTCTGGTTATGTACCCGAAACTCTGGAAGAACAACAAAAGGAAAAAATTGGTAAAGAAATGACAAATGTCTCACTCTCTTATAATGTCAGAAGAACTATGGGCAGAAAAAAATGAAACCAGAATGAAAGAAAGGTTTAAAAGGAAATTGACTCTGTGTTTACAAAAGGATTCCAGTTCTGGGTGAACTGTCCAACTCAACCAGTTTCTTTGGAGAAACATGATTAAAGTGATGACTGAGGTGTTTTGTGTCCTAGCCTCAGTTTCCTTTATTCCCCTCTGAGTCCAGGAACAGCCAATCAGAAAATAACCTGGCCTGGAGGCTTGTCAGTGATAATAATTGAAAACATCTGTCCATGTAGCAAGTGTGGGAAGCCAACGCAGTTCCCTGACAGAGGGAGTTCTCAGACAGCAAAGCCATAACCACGACTGTGCTCATATTCTCCTTCACAGACTTTTCTCACTGCCAGCTGTCTTTATTCTCCTGCCAGGAAAGCAAGGGGCCTGGGGCTCTTACCCAGGCTGGGGTTAAGTGAGCTGGGACTAGGGGAAGGAGGGGGACAGGCTGGCTCGGAGCTCTGGGTGTGGAGACAAGGGCTATCTGATTGGGTCGTAAAGAGACCTAGAGCTGAGGGAAGAGAACAACAAATACAAAATCCAATGAGGTCTGAGAAGGACAGAGGCACAACAATAAAAGAACAGGTTAGATTCTGCACCCAGATGACATGGGTTTAAATCTTGGCGCAACCAGTTTTTGGTGATACTAGAAAACCTGCCTCAAGTTTCCCATCTTTGAAAATGCATATAATAATAGCACCTATCTCGAAAGACTTCTGTCAGGGGGCGCCTGGGTGGCTCAGTCGTTAAGCGCCTGCCTTTGGCTCAGGTCATGATCCCAGGGTCCTGGAATCGAGCCCTGCATCGGGCTCTCTGCTCAGCAGGAAGCCTGCTTTCCCTCTCCTAGTCCCCCTGCTTGTGTTCTCTCTCTTCCTGTGTCTCTCTCTGTCAAGTAAATAAATAAAATCTTTAAAAAGTAAAATAAATAAAAATAGATTTTAAAAAGACTTCTGTCAGGAAAGATAAGTAAGGTGGCTTATTGACTTAAACAATCACTGTTTTCTTCCCACAAATATTGCTCATCTCCTGGCCATGGGGATTTTTAAAAACTACCTTGCCAACCTGTGCTGCCTGGCTTCTTGGGATCCCGGTATTGACTCTTTCCTTGTAACCCCCACACTGTGGACTGCACTCTCTTCTGTCTGATCTAGCGGACTTCATTTCACCCCCACTGTCCAAGGCCTCCCTCCGCCATCCCAGAAGTCTGGCGGATTCTGCAGCTTGATGCTGAACCTATCAGATGAATATCTGGTCAGAAGAATCCCAGTAAAACATTATTTTAGCCAACTGAAGAGAAAATTCCAGGTTGTAGGTTAGAGAAAATTTAAAACAAGGAAAGTTGGAGCAAGAAGAAGAAAGAAAATAAAGTTCTTAGTAGGAAGATGTAGATGTTTTCCTTGCCTACAGGGGAAAAGAAAAAAATCCTCATTGAGAATATAATAAATCAATAGGTTTAGAAAGAAAATATAAAGAAAAGATTATAAAGGACAACTTTTAAAAATACCAAATTATCCAGATCATTTCTTTGTTTAAGATACTCCAAACATAAATTAACCACCTCTGGAAACGACATTAACAGTCACATCACCACAATTGTATTTATAACTAACTCACAGTTATTTGATGTATGATATTCACTTGGAAGCTAGAAGGAATAAATCCAGCTTGCAAAAAAGCAGAACTCACTTTAAGGGTGGGGCTTAGGTCCTGAGAAAATCTTGCTCGACACATGGGTGGCAAGAAATAATACAAAGGGAGAAACTTGGGGAGGCCGGCTTTGTATCATTAGTTAAGAACAGTTATGTATTGTATATGTATCCAACATAAACACTTGGCTAAGGATGTTATTCTACTGACAGTGTTTGCCTTTCCTTATGGTCATCAGCTGGTGACTACTGCTACTTGGCTGGGAAGCCCTTCATCCATAAAGAAAAGCACCATAAGTAATAATGAGTGTGCGTTTGTGTTCGTGGCGAAGGAAGAATTCAGATTCCACAAGAGATTTTTTTTTTTATCCAGTTGAAATGAATCAAACTGTTTAACCTAATTGGGCTTCTATAAATCAGGAGTGTTGTCATATTAGTAATCCTTCCAGATAAGGCATTTCAAGGAGGCGCCATGCAAGAGTAGAAATGTATAAACACAAAATAAATAGAATCCGTTCACCCTTCTATTCTGCAGCCTTGTATATCTTCCCTCTTTCTATTATCACTATTTAATAAAATTAGCACTTAAGAACTGACATTAGTAGATTTTTTTAACCATTGGGAGACTATATTTTTTCCTTTCTATGACTCTGTCTTCAATATGTACATACAACCACAGGAAGGCTTGATCTTTTGATGATTATAAGTCAACAGAACATGGGGAGTAGGGTGGAGGGGTAATGTACATCCATTGGAAACTGGGTTTTAAAAACCCATATCTTCAATACTGTACACCTTTTTTTTTTTAAAGAAGCAGGTATGCATGTATTAATCTGGAGAATCACCAAATCATATCTCTTTTATATATTTCTTTAAGTCTCCTTCAAATAGTTGCCTTTGAAAACTAATTCTAATATATTTCTCAATTCACTGTTTGTCTACTTTGACCCCTCTAGACAGCTCTAATTTTCTCTCTCTCTCTCTCTCTCTCTCTTTTTTCTCTATACCCACTTAAGGGTAACTTGGTTCAAATCCCCCAGAGGCAGTTTGCCTCTCAAGTTCCCAGATTTCTTCTCATCCAGGGATACCTGGTATTACTTCTATAGATGTATCTGATTTCCTTTGGAAATGACTTTTCCACTGAATGGCACATTCCTGGCACTTGTGCTACCATTCTCCATCCAACTCCAATGTGCGCATTGTTGTTGGTCACACGGCCTTGCCCGCTGCAGCTTCGGTTTCAAGGTCCTTCCCTGCAGAGCAGACAGCTAGCATCAGCCAGGTAAAGCAAACCTGTGTGCCTCCACTGCCGGAGTGGGTCTCTTGGTCCATTGCCACCATTCTTTCATAGGTGTTATGAAAACAAGAACACAGAGTACAGACACACCCTTATGCTTCCAAGAGAACAGGAGGCTCATGTCTGTTTCCTTAAAAATCCCTAGTGCCTGTCTTTTTGTTTCATTCTTTATTTTAATAAATAAATGTATATCTTGTTGTAAAGATATACATACACACCCTTTACATACCATATAAAGAATGCATAAACATATACATGGAAGTATACACACATAATGTAAAATATTATTACAAACCCCTAACATTTCAGGGTTCCCTTATTTTGCAATTGATGACTATGTTTGCCATGTGTTTCCAAGCCTGTCAACTTTCCTTACAAATTATTTCAAGTTTGCGGAAGAAAAAAGGGCTTAAACTTTTTTTTTTTTTTTTTAAGGTTGCATTGTTCAACAATAGGATTTAGAGCAGAAGTGATTAGAAATCATCCAGCCCAACTGTCTACATTTACAAAAGGGGAGCCTGACACTCAAGAAAGCTTAGTGAATCCCTCAAACCCTGCACATGGTAAAAAGCAGAGTCAGGGGAGAAAGGCAGGCTTTCTGTTTCTTTGTACAATCTGATCTTCCATCCAAGCAGGAAAACTGTTGAACTCTAATGAGACGAAAGCTTCCTCATGGAGTCACCTGTTCCTCCAGGTTTCTGTGGTAATCTAGGTGGGTAGGCCTCTTGGACTACTACGCAATTCCATAGGTCAGAGAAATGGATTCTTTCTCACTTGGGTGATGTAGACATTATCTGTCAGGAAGCAAGACTCTCCAACACAAACTTCATAACTCCTGAATTCTATTTTTGACACCTTAACCTAAAGTAATTTCACACTACCTCATAAAACCTTTGAAAATGGTGCACTCAAGGATGATGTTTTATACTTACTGAATTTCCTTTTCCAAAAAAGCCTCGATTGTTATATTCGATTGTTGTGTTTCCAGATTATATTCTCTGGTCATTCTCTGTAATTTTTTCCAAAGAAAGTGAAAAAAGAGAAGACAGGACAAAGTAGAAAGGGAAGGAGGAGTGACATGGAGACAAGGAGAGACTTAACATCGTAGCTGATGAACTTGGCTCTCCCTCTTGGACGTCAGAGAGAGTGGCCAAGAGGACTGTGGACAGCCTTGCTGCAACTATAGATAGAAAAATATGGGGGAGTTCCTAATTTCTGCTCAAGTTAGCACCCTTTCTGCTAGAGCAAAAAGGCATCCAGATGAGGAAAAATCATAACTTTTCAGTCACCTATAAAGTAAAACTATTTATAATCATAAAAAAACATAGAATGTCTAAACTTTTTACTGCAAATGAAAATAGGAGTAAAGCTGAAGGTGACATACCACCTAAGGTCAAAAATTCTGCAATCTAATTGAGGGAGATAAAACATATGTGCATGCAATAACTTAGAGATAAAAATAAAACACGTTAACAACAATGTAATACAGAATGTTTAAATGCCAAGGAAGCAAATAAGGAAGTGATCAGAATGCAATTTTTAAAGGCTCCCTAGCAGAAATAGGCTTAAATATGATTTTGGATATGATGAATGACACAGAGTGCAAAACAATTCAGATGTGTATGGCCATAAGGATAGATGAGTGGGGAAATTGACCTCTGGACCCTGAGTGTATGCAATCTGCTGTCATTACCTTTTTTCTTCTTTTATTTCTTTTTAATTAATAGATTTTATTTTTTCAGAACAGATTTAGGTTTATAGAAAACTGAGCAGAAACTATAAAGAGTCCCATGTACTCCCCTGCACAAACACACAGTTTCCCCTTTTATTAACATCTTGCATTATTGTGCTACATTTGTTGAAATTGTTGAGCCAATATAAATACATTATTACTAATCAACATCGATGGTTTACCTTAAGTTCATTCATACTGTTGTAGATTACATGGATTTTGACAAATGTATAATGACATTTACCCACCACTGTGGTATCATACAGAATAGTTTCATGGCCCTAAAAATCCTTTGTGCTCTGCCTACTTCTCCCTCTCTCCCTGCTGACTCCTGATAACCACTGACGTTTTACTGTCACAAGAGTTCTGCCTTTTCCAGAGTGCCAGATACTTGGAACCAAACAGTATGCAGCTCTTTCAGTCTGGCCTCTTTCACTTAGTAATTTGCCTTTAAGATTCCTTCACATCTTTTCATGGTTTGATAGCTCTTTCCTTTTCATCACCGAATAATATTCTATTGTATGTGCAACCATTTGTTTATGCAATCACCCACTGAAGAACATTTATGATCTTTTTAAATTAATTTAAAAGCAAAGTTTCTTGAACTTAATTTTTAACTCAACTCTTTTTAACCAATGCATTGCTCAGGTAGGAAATAAGGTTCTCAGAACGCATAATCTTTTCACATTGAGACTTCTTTGTCTAGGGGAGTAGGTTATAATTTTGGGAAACATGATACTAGACTATCATTTCTGTCCTTAAACTTGAGTCATGGGCCACTTTATCTTCTTGCTCCATTCTTTGATGATGTGACAACAATGAATTTTGAAATATACAATCCAAAAATGAGAATTATAAAATTAAGTTCTGAATTTTTAAATGAATGTGGTTATTAACAGAAATCCATTGGGAGTCATGTCTTTTCCTTTCCTCTAAACTACAAAGATGTGTTGTTTTCACAATGTATCAGAATATAAGTCTGAATTTGAAGGTATGCTTTTCTCTCTTCTTTAGTTACAGTGTTACTTATGCCCCCCCCCAAATTCCATGATTGTTCCAAAAGTGACATCCTAAGCTGTTGTTATTCTCTAAGTTGAAGCAAATGTCACCTGACACAACTGTGTCTTTCTTTCTTCTTTTTTTTTAATATTTTATTTACTTATTTGACAGAGAGAGAGATCACAAGTAAGCAGAGAGACAGGCAGAGAGAGAGGAGAAGCAGGCTCCCCACTGAGCAGAGAGCCCAATGTGGGGCTTGATCCCAGGACCCTGAGACCATGACCTGAGCTGAAGGCAGAGCCTTAACCCTCTGAGCCACCCAGGTGCCCCTCTTTTTAACATCAAATAACATTGATAACCTAATTACTATTACAATAATAATTATGATAATGATGATGATGATGATGTCGATGAATGCTGCCCTGCCCCTTGGAGGTAATTTACAATAAAAGTCATTTACTTGGCTCCATGGTTATATATACACATTGATTTTAAGACAGCACACTGGAGGCTTTGCCAGAAAAATTTAAAAGTTCAAGTAGAAAAAATAATCACAATATCTTTCAGTCATTTGCTGCTCATATTTGTGTCCTTAAAATGCACAACTAAATGCTTTCTGCATACAGATATCACTTGGTAGGCGGGGTGTATCTTATTACTGGGTTATTTTCCAGTACATTTGGCGTAGTTAAGGTAAAGCGTATTAACTTTCTCTCAAAATAAAGACGAAAACAGAGTTGTAGCGGCCGTGAATGCTTCAGCCATTGTCAGGAAGTTAAGAACTGACAGGAGGTCCAAATAATCAACTCTGCCTGGTGCATATACCGTAGTTTTCCCCTGGGATATCTGGTCTAATCCTACAATGTATCTGACTGGCATGAATGTAGAATTACTTTCAATAAAGATTTTATTTCAAGCTTGGATGATTTCCCCAAAAACATCTTGTCACTAAGGCAAAGTATATCATAGAATATCTGATTTTTTTTTTCCCCTACAAGTCAGCTTTCGAGGGGGAAAAATACACATTTCAACTCAAGCACTCAACTCAGGTCAATTCACTGTAAAAAATCACATTTTAACATTTCTGGACTGATTAAAGATTTGCTGTGTTAAAGAAATCAGGGAACTGTCAACGGAAGCTTACCCTAAGTCTGCAAATGAAAAGAATAAGTAACACATTTGCTCATCTACAATTGGCACTCTCCCTGCAGTAGCCTCCAATCGAAGAGCAGGCAGGACAGATGACTCCATAAGCTAACACCCGGCTTCTAGAATATTTGTCTTTTTGCAAGTAAGGAACATTTAAAGGTCACATCTTCCAATAAGTATGAGATTGTTTCCAGGCTATATGAGAAATACGAATGGCTTGGTCATGATCACACTAAAATGATCTTCATTTCTCTATTATTTTTTCTCTGTCTTTATGCTGTTCTCTTCCCTTGTGATGCCAAATTAAGTCAATGTGCTCAAGATAGGGAAACAGGACAGTTGCAGTACATTACTCTACTTTGAATTCACTGAAATGTTTCATTTTATGCTTGCTTACATTCTTCCAGCCTTGGTGTCACTTTGTTTAATTTAGGCTTCGTTCACATAATCTTAAACATATCTTATGTTACCTGTAGGGTTTCACCTTTTAGTCACTAAAAGTACACAAATCACATGGTTTAGTTCTAATGGAATAGGAGTAATTATTTTAATATCTAATAACCATAGTGTGTTATAATTATACAATCTTTTAAATTCAAAACCTCTCTTATCTCTATTATTATAGCTTATGACTAACACATAATATTATGATAAGATGTATGTGCAAGAATGAAAACTCAGCAGAGAAAACTCAAGAGAGGCATAGAAAGGTCTAGATTTGAGTCTCGAATTTTTACTTAATTGACTGTATGAACTTTAGACAGGTCATTTAGTCAAAAGTCTTTAAAATGTCTGAGTTTCAAAAAAGCATCACAGGCAAATTTGGGGGCCACACAGCAGCCAGATTTGCCTGAGATGCTTTTTAGAAACTCAGAGACCTAGGCCTCAATCCAGGTAATGAAATCAGGATCTCTATGCAATTTCTTTGCTCTTTCAAAAGCTCTAGTCAAAGTAGAAAGCCAATGAGTCCTAATTTCCCTTTCCTTGTGTATAAACTAACAATTGACAGAAGTGAATGGAATCACATATGACAAAAATTAACATTTCTATAATTTGAGAAAAGTTTTGCATGCACTTTTCACTTAATCTTTAAAACAACCCCAGAGGTTAGTTTCACCATTAACCTCACTTTCTAGTGAAATCTGAGGCTCAGAGAACTATATAGGACTATCTAAGACCATATAGTCAATACATGGAGAATAAGTACTGAAGATTCTGAGATTCCAGATTCTCCCTAGAGCAGGAGTTCTCGTCCCAGACACAAATAATCGCACACAGAGTTTTTACCCTACCCAGACCTAACTACAGTCCAAATGCAACAGATTGTCTGTGGGTGAGTCCTGGACATTGATATGGTTTTGAATGCCTCACACATGACATTAACATGCAGCCAGGCTTGAGAATCTCTGCTCTAGAATGACCAGAACATTCTGGAAGATATGAAGTACTATATGCGAGGTGTGATGACTTTACCCCAGGTTTGTTTTTTCTCCTACAATGTTAACTACAATATTATTGACTATATTCCCTATGCTGTACTTTTTATCTCCATGATTTATTTTTTTAAGATTTTATTTATTTATTTATTCATGAGAGACAGAGAGAGAGAGAAAGAGAGGGAGGGAGAAGCAGGCTCCCTACTGAGCAGGAAGTCTGATGCGGGACTTGATCCCAGGACCCCGGGATCACGACCTGAGCCGAAGGCAGATGCTTAACCAACTGAGCCACCCAGGTGCCCCTCCATGATTTATTTTATAACCAGAAGTTTGTAGGTTTTATCCGAGTTTTGTTGATGAAAAAACAGGAATTTGGAGTGGAAGCGAATGATTCATGCATGCAGAGCTGGTCAGAGCTAGACTCTGAACTAGATTTTAGGTCTCCTTTTCTGAAGCAATTCTCTTTTTACTAGAACTTCTCTGATCCCCCAGAGCTCATGACTATAAATCACAGGTTGGATTTCGCATGATGACAGTTATCTTTGAACACCAATGAAAGGGGTGGAACTAGATGGAGAAGAAAGAGAAGTCAAACTCTGATGTGGCCCAACAAAGTCGAGCCAACCCACAGGAGTCCTTGAGCATCTAGAGCCCATCAGAGTTGTCTCCAGATGGACGAAAATGGCCTGGCCCATTTACCCCCACTGTGATCAGTCATTGGCTATGGGCTGTCTCTAAGACTCTCTTGGGGTTAGACTGTCTTTATCTGAGGCACATTTTGCCCGGCCAGACCACGGAAGTTCACTGCTAACACCTGCAGCTGGAGCAATAGTCCTTCCTTGAGGAGACACCTGGGCAGCACCATAGTGTACTCCTTGTGCTGTATACATCCATTCTTTGTGTATGTTTTGGGGGCAGTTCCCCAGGGCTCCTGTAGGCCTTACGTCCTGATGAAACGTTTGAAGAAGAAACTTTAGTAAGATGAACCCAAGGCCTAGCAGCTGCAGCGGGGTCCTAGCCCATGACTGACACTCATTGTCTCCGTCCTCCATGGTCCTTTCTAGATGTCCTCAACCTTAGTTATCACCTCTGCCGATCATGGTGGCTGACTTGCTGCAACAAGTCAGGCCTTCATCCCTGAGGGGCCCAAGCTCTGATCACCATGTCTTTTCAAGGATCACTGCCCTATGTATTAACCGTCTCTCTCACAACTGGGTGACAGAGAACTTGGAGACCCCGTATAGATCATCTTGATGTCACACGTATCTCTCTCTGTCCCCATGGTATTACAGCAACCCAAACTCCTCCACTTGATCAGGGTTAATGAACCCTGCCTGGATGGTCATTCTCCTGCCCTGTTGATCCCTGGGCAAGAAGCCCCAAGTGCTCAGGAGCAGCAGTGACCCAACAATGACTAGATATATCATCCTAATACAGTGACACAAGCTGAATCACATCCTTGGACACTGCCTATTAATTTTGTTCTTGGGGATCCCATATTCTCTGAGTCAGGTCCTCTTGACTGCTGCTGGGCTGGGCTGTGCTGCTTATTATTGTAACTGCATCGACCTGGCTTGTAGCAATTAAGTCCTCCCATCTAGCTTCTATTATTTCGGTGTTTTATCATCCTCATAGTTATCCAAAAGCCTAGTTCTATAAAGGACATTCCTACAGGCAACTGTGATTTACAAAGTAAAAACCCTATAACTGCAAACAACATTTTTGTAGAGTATCAATGGTGCTTAGCAATAGCGCTTCAATCACATTGGTCTTGTGGTAACTATCCACAAACTCGCACCATTATTTTTAAATGCTTAATACATTACACCAACTCCTAGTCTCTCCTCCATGGATATAACATCTCAATTCACTACCAGTGAGAGTTTCAACAATTGGACTGCCATCCTGTGCCAAGACCCAACTGCACTTGGCTGCCACCACTGACAGACTCTTCATTGCCAGCCAGGCAGCAAGTGACCCAGCTCCAAATACGTATCTTGTGCTGGCTTTCTTGGAACACTTTTGGAACCAATAGTCACAGGTTATATTCTCTACAGGGAGACCCTGAAGTGAGTTTCACACGGTATTTACTAGGGATTGACCTCTGTGGAAAGGAGATAGGGAAAGGGAGATAGTGGGAAAAGGATTGAATGGAAGAAGCTGAGTAGAGTTGTGTACCCAACAAAATCTCAGCCAGCTCCACTGGGAGCTCTGGAATCCCTGCAGCCCATCAGTGTTGCCCCATAGTGATAGGAATTGGCCACTTTATATCTGTAGTGGGTCAGTCAGTGCCCTTGGGCAAGGTGGCTCACTGCAGTTGAAGTAAATCTTGAAGAAGACAAGAGAGGCCATCTGCTAACCTTATTTCCTATAGCCATGCAGGGAATCTGAGTGGCCCATCTCTGTATTCAAAGCAGCCACCATCATTATCAAATTGGTAAATATAGGAATGGCCCATAAGTGGTCTGGAAACTAGGAGATCCTTTTATAAAGCCCAGTATAGTGCTCCATCACGATCCCTGAAAAATGACATGCCTCATCCTGCTCATAGAATTTATTATAACACATGATTACAAATGGTTGAGCTGAACAATAAAATCATGAGTTGGTCTGATATCCATATGTACAAGGACATATGTAGAAACTGGCACACTTTATTTCTCTACCACAGTACAGGTTATAAATTTATGTGTGTAAAAGCTAAATAAATAGTTTCTGTCATTGAGCCAAGCATTATATACATTTTGAGGGCATTTGTATTTCTGCAGATACATTGAGCATTTTACCTAAAATGGAATTTGGTGGTGAGATTTTAGATGATATCATTATCTTTAACATCCATAATATAAACCAGATAAAAATTACATTCTATTCTAAGTTCATTTCTCTAGTTTTGTTCAAACTGGGTACATGTTGGGAGCTCATTGTCAATAGTACATAGGAAGGAAAGGCACGCCATATAATTACAGGCCTCTAAAAAGCTCTCCAGAAATACTCTCTCTCTTCATTTCTGCCTTCATGTTCTCATCATCACAGAGTAGGTATGAAACTCAGGTGTACGGGAAATGTAATTATTGTGCCATAATCAAAACAAATTTCCTTTTCAAGGCACTTTCCTCTAAATGATTAAGTCAACTCAGAGTGTCTTCTAGACATTTTCCTGGGCCATTTCTAGTTCTGGAAGTCTGTGTACAGCCTAAGCATTGTTAGGGCCATGTGAAGCTCCCATTTATATAGTATTTCAATAAACACTTGGTGGCCACCTAGTACTCTGAGCCAAACACTAATACTAATCTTGTATCTAGGGATACAGTACTAAACAAAAAGAGATGAAATCCTGGTGCTTAAGATGTTTACATTCTACTGGGAAAAAAATAATAAAGCAGATAAGTGTGGTAGAAAGTTCTCTGGCTCTTGCCATCTGTCCATGCTGATTTTCATTCCCTTCTGGTTTTCTGTCATCATCCCCAACTTCCAGGTCCAGGTCTGGTTTCAGTCACTGTTCAGGGAGAATTCTGTGAGGCTATCTTATGTCACCTTTACCTAGATCTGCCATGCAGGAATCTCATTCTGTTTCTGAATAGAATTTTATTCTATCTACTGAACATGAAGAACTTTGGAATCCTGTTTATCCCTAGGTGTTCCCCCAATAAGAATTTGAGCCCATATGATCTCAAAATCCTCAAACCTTCTAATAGCTTGTATTTTCAGGGAATGAGGAGGAAAGCTCAGGACTGGACCACTTCTGTGAGACCTCACCAAAGTCTCAGCTCTTTTCCCTCTAACTCTCCTTCTTCCAGTCCAGAGAATCTCTCTCTCTTGTCTGGCAGCAGAGTAGTCTGGCTCTTCATCTGCCTTCCAATCTACTGGTTAGGCCATGGCTGCAATTCTGAGTCCTTGCAGACAGCTCAAAGATCCAGTCTTTGGAATTCACATGTCCTCTCTTGCAAAACTCCAAAGCATGTTCTCTGCTTTTTTTGAGCTCAAAATGCTGCTACTCAGCAGCATTGGGGAATCTTGGAAAAAGGTGAGAAGAGCAAGGAAAGCTGGGGAAGAAACCTCAGTTATTATATATTATCCTACCTCATCTCAAATGATAGTTTGACTTTCCCAAAATGTCCATTCTTTCGTTTTTATCTGGGAGCCCAAACCACATTTTAGATGTCATGCAATTTACCATCTAATAGAAGAACTTGACCGTCACTAAACATCCTGATGGGGACTCATGGCCTTTTTATGTCCAGAATATTTAATAACCTTGACAGATGCTCAAAGTATTTTTCTGATACACTTACAGAAACATCAAAACCAAACATTAATTGCAGTGATATCTGAGGGGTGGAAATATGAGGGGATTTTCATTTTCTATTTCAAGTTGTCTGCATTTTCCTAAATTTTCTGTAATAAGTATGACTCTTTTGAAGCAGCCTGGTCTGTTTTCACAACTTGAATTATGCATGCGAAGGTGAAGTTGGTCTCTGGGCTAATTTCTAGTAACTAGATTTCCAAAAGGATTTCTAAAAGGAAAGTCGACTTTTTCTTCCATATCATGGCTTTCTGCATTCAGTCATGACTTCACTAACTATTCTCTGTTCCAAATCAAACACCTTCAGTGCCTGCACTCACCACTGGTAAGCACAGTCACCGTGGTACTCTCTGGTCGCACAGTGCCTCCTCTAAAGTCAAGTGTCTGTAAAAAGTATCTAAAAAAAAAAAAAATTAAAAAAAAAATGTTAAAAAAAAAAAAGCCTGTAGCTTTACATCCTAAAAACTTACAACATGTGTTGCTATATTTCACAAAAAACTAAGTTACCATGTACAATGAAAAAGCCAGAAAATAAATGTCTAATTATAATTTAAAAAAAAAAAAGTATCTAAAACTGATTTTTTTTTCAGAAAGTAAAATTAAGCATGGAAGGTTGAATGATGATACCCGAATGGTAACTCATTCTCTTTCAAGCTATTCTGTAATCTCTGAAGCAAGGAGACAATTTTCAAGAAAGCTACTGAAGGTTTGATACAGATGTCCTTTGTGGGAAGTAAAATAGCTATTCTCCTCACCTATGTGAAAAGGAAAACTAAAAAGCTGATGAATTCTGACTTCGCATATTGATAGCATTCCTTTTAGTTGTACCTAACATCACAAGGCAAATATTTAAGTTCTGTATTTCCCACTAATATTTCATAATTAGATGCCTTATTCTGGTTGGCCTAATTAATGCTGGTCCACGCACAACTCCCAATATTCTGAATAAAATGTTTCTTCGACATACTAGTTTCCTTAACTGCCTTAATGGACAAATTCAGGTAGAGAATAATGATGGTCTTGACATGTTTTCCTTTCTAAAGATAATCCCAACATATAACATATTTGCTAGCCTTTCACCCCAAATCAATGTCTTCCCAGCTACCATTATCAGTAGCTACAGCTAAATCAGAGCTCAGGAGGCATAAAAATTAAGACTTCTCTCACTGCTAGCATGGTCAAATATGAATAGATAAAACCACTTTAAAAGCACCTGCAAAGCATACCTGAAAGTCTCAACTTATTTTGCCAATAGTGTATTTCCATTCACAATGAGAAACAAATGTTTTCAAATGTTTAAAATGCTGTGTGAATCTGGAGAAAAAAGTAATACAGATTAATTTGGTTTTCTTCTGCCTAAAACACCCTTCTCAACTCTACAGATACATCCTTAGATATGAATTAGGTGATTTAAAAAATCATAATATGTCTCACAAGACTTCTTATTGACTCTAACTCACTTCTCTCTCCGTCTTCCCCAGGCGCTAGGCCTCACCATTAAGAAACCCCTTGATTTCAAACTTAAAATTCTTGATTCTCAATTATTTGTGGAAAGACTATCCATATCCTAGAGTAATAAAAATCTGCATCTTAATCTATGCTCTGCCATTTCCTACACGGCTTTGACCAAATTATTCAATCTTTATCAGGCTTACTCTTTTCATCTGAAAATTTTGTTTCCCATCTGAAAAAGAAAAAAAAAAAAGATAGGCAGAATATCCCAAATACATAATAAAGTTAAAATGATTTAAGCAACAAAGTGTTCATTCAGAATATACACAGAGATCATCAGCAAAGTAGAATATTTCAGGAATGTGTGTCGGTGACTAAAGAGAATGTCCTCAAAATGTAACATCAAAAATCAATGGAGAATGGGCAGTTTATGCAACCAAATATTATTGGGGGAAATTAGCTAGCTTTTACAAAAAAAAAAAAATTTAGATTACCATCACATTTCACACACTAAAATATATTTAAGATGAATTAGAAGGTAGGTTGAAAATAAAATTATATTAAGAACTAGGAGAAAACATTTATGGTATTTATCTAATCTCTTTAAATGAGTGAATTTTATAATAACAAAAACAATGATAGAAATTCCAAAAGGAATAGTACTAGGATTACACACACAAAAATGTAAATAAATAAAATTAAAGAACAAAAGAATTGGGAGAATATGAGTACAACAAAAATAATGAAATACCAAGCTTCTTAATACATGAAAAACTTACAAATCTATATACCCAAGGATGTTCACTGTGGCATTGTCTCTAATGGCAAAGAATTGGAAGCAACCTGAAATCCAACCAGCATGGGAATGGTTAAATCAATTAAGGTATTTCCATACTATGAAATGTAGCAACTTTTAAAAAAGGATGAGGTATTTTTATATATACTGACTTGGAAAGATGCCCATGATATATAGTTAAGGGGGAAAAAGCCAATTGTAGCATATTATGTATTTTTTATTTTATTCTTTTTAAAAAGAAAAATACACATGTATAAAGATGATAGACGATGATAGATACATACATACATACATACATACATGCATGCATACATACATACATACATAGGTAGATAGAAAGAGAGAAAGAAATACAAACATTCAGAAAGAACATCCGTCTATTAATTATAGTCATCAATAACAAGTTTGACTAGAAAACAGGAGGGTTTTTTTAACTTTTTTACTCTAGATATTCCTGATTAGGACCTTTTTTTCCAAAGACTATACATTAGTTTTGTCAAACAAGATAAGTAAAATGGATTAAGCTAACAAACAAAATTACATGCTCTTAATAAGAAAAGGAACAGGAGATACAAAGAGCTATTTGTGGGTCTACGGCCATACCACCCTGAACGCACCTGATCTCAGAAGCTAAGCAGGGTCGGGCCTGGTTAGTACTTGGATGGGAGACGAAGAGCTATTCGTGGAAGAGAATACCCACCACGTGGCTGTTTGTTTTTTCTTTAACTTCACACGCATTTCCTAAATTCAAAGAATCCTAAGTTCAAAGCATGACAGACCATTGAAAAATGCCTATCAATTGGCAACTATTTTAAAAGGAGTAGTACCAGATGATGATGATGTTAACAGGACTAGTAGGCCCTCCCACATGTTATCATATTTTAAGAAAAGAAGAGCTGTAACTTAATGATCTAGTGTGAGTCCTCAAAGTGTGGTCCCTGGCGGAGCAGTATCATCATCTGGGAACTCGTAAGGAATGCAAATTCCCAAGTCCCTCCCCACACTTGGTGAATCAGAAATCTGGAGGTGGAGCTCAGCCATCTGTGTTTTAACATGGCTTCCAAATTAATCTCAAGAATGGCAAAGTTTGAGAACCACTGATCCAGTCGTTACATTTCCACTATTTTACTATAAGGCAAGGTTTCTCAACAGCAGGACTTGATATTTCGGGCTGGAAAATTTTTTGTGATGAAGGGTTATCCTGTGTATTGTAGAATGTTTAGGGATATTCTTTGCCTCTACCCACTAGATGCCAGTAGCAACTCCCCACCCAGTCATGACCATCAAAAATGTCTTGAACATTGCCAAATGTTGGGGGTGGGAATGGCAAGGGGTCAAAATTGGCCCTGTTTGGGAACCACTGCCTAAAGAAATACTCTAAAATGTGGAGGAAGAATACATGGAACCATGTTTTTATATATCCGTTTCACTTATACCAAGGAATCATAGAGTATATGGTACAACCATTCTGTCCCACATAAGGTAACAAGGAAATAATATGTATTACATATGTAAGACATGAAAATTGCTCATGATTGAAGTGAAAAATTCAGGGTACAAATTATATAAAAGGGATCTTCTCAAATACCAATGAAAATAAATTATTTATACTTCCTATCACCCAAATGTTGGCAATGTGACTCTCCTACTCAAAACACAAGCATGGATTCCCACACTGTTGGAATTAGATCCTGAACTTTTACCAAGGCCCATGAGACTCCAGCACCTCCTACCTCCTTTGCCTCATTCCCCAGTCTTCAGCCACACTATCCCTTTCTCTACTTGTAGAACCACCAAGCACAACCTCACTGAGGCTTTGTACCTACTATTCCTTCCCTGGGATTTTCCCTCCCTTTTATGTGCAACTAAGCAGGTCTCAGCTCAAATGTTCCTTCTTTCAAGGGCGCTCCCTAAGTACCCTGTCAACTACATGTCCCATTTCCCATTATCTCTGCTCATTAGAATTATAGGAGAGCTACTATCTGCAGGCAGATGGCCTCACCCATATTAAGTAAAGAAAAATCTCTGGACTTGAACCCTGGGTGGCTAGGATTTTTTAAAATGTTGCTGAGATCAGTGGAAGAACTACTTCTCTGTTTTTCTTATACTTCAGTGGCTAAAATCACATCATATATTAATTGGTGTATTATGTTGTCTGGTTCTCCCACTAGATTAAGCTTCATATGGGCAAAGATTTTATCTATTTTACTCATTGCACTATCCCTGACATCCAAAACAATATCTGATACCTAGTAGGCACTCAATAGATTTTTATGAATGAATAATAGTTACATTTAGTTACTGCTTATGGTTTCTGGTGGGTTTTTTTCTTTATTATACTTTTCTAAACTTTTCAAATTCTAATAGAATATGTTACTTTATAATCAGAAAAAAAGTAAGTTAAATCCGCCGTTGAAAATTATGATAGATTTGCAGCACAATGGTGAGCACGTGACAGATATTTAACAAATGTCATTAGTGTTCCTTTTTGATATGATCTATTATGCAAGGGCTTTGTCTATAATATCCCATTTTTTCTATGGCATTTTTACCTTCTAGAATACATATTCCCCTAAAAATAAGTCATTTTGAAGCCCATGGGCTATTCACTTTTTTCTTTCCTTTTTTTTTTTTTTTTTTTTTTTTTTTAGTTTATCAAGTCCCCCATCTTGTTAGATGATCAGAATATTCTTTAAAGATACTTTAGATCTTTATCTAGAAGATCTAGTAGGGGAAAGGTATCTAAAAGATACTTTGAGAACTCCCTATAATGCCCAATCAATGAGTATGAAACAAGTAACTAATTGAAAATATTTCAATCTTCTGTGCCGAAGTCATTGTAAAAAGAAATTGACTAATTGCAAAGAGTAAGGGCATGTCAACTATGAATATGGAACTGCTATATAAATCTCCTTTTCCATAAAGTGCTTTGAAAGAATTATATGCACATGGTTTTGTTTGTTTGTTTTTTCATGCACATGGTTTTAAAGTTTATTTAAAAGCAAAAATGTCAGTATATAGCCATGATTCCCATTTAGAAGGGCAATGCTTTGGAAAATAATAATATAATATTTAAATACAAAATTGAAGATTTTATTAGTTTAAACCAATTGGTTTGTAACTTAACATACTAAAAATGGCTGAATTACCAGTGAATGACCATGTCAACACACATTAGTGTTAAATACAAAAACACTTGTGGAAGTTCTTCTGCTTTTGCAATATTTGAGATTTTTTTTCTAACATACAGCCATGATTGTGAGGGAGAAGACTGAATTCCTTCCTAGTCCCCAGACATATAAGGAAAAGGAAAAAAAAAAAGACCATTGTAAACAGCAGCATACTTCGTGCAAATTGAGGGTAGCCAAGCTATGGTTAGCAAGGATCCCTTCAAAATAGCTGTAGCACATAGGAATCATAAGTCAAGCACATTGAAAATTTATTTTTAACAGCTTCTCTCCACTTAAGTGGTCAAAGTCACAGGTAACATTTTGCCATCAGAGCCTAAGCTGTATTCTGTAAGACAGTTGTGAGCTGATGGCAAGAAAACATTGACCACCACAATTTCCCCATTCAAGTTAAACCAACCTAAATTTATGTGTGTTGGAAAATAACAGTATTCCAGAGATAGGGAAAGGAGCACTTCTAATACACCTCCAATAACTTGAGAGTTGTCCTGCAGGCAATGATGTGGCTTTCAACTTCCTTTGCAAGTCACTATGGCAACAGCAAAGTACCTCATTAAGAGAACGTTTGCATCTGTATATTTGTTTGGAGCTGAACTATTATTAAATGCTTTGGTCTTCTTAATTCAGCATTAATTTTGAGTTTTATAGTAAAGTTCTCTTTCAGTCTGAGTCATTTGGTTGTGATTTAAAGCAACTAAGAAATTTCTTCAGGTTAGCAATTCAGCTCACTTTTGGAAAAAACTTACCCAGCAGAAGGCTGCAAGGATTTTTTTGTCTGGGGTCCAGCATCTGTAGCACTGGATCATAGAGTATTTCTAAAATAATCTTAAATTGATGGATCATTGCTCTTTCCATTTGGACCCAACAAAAAAGTAGCTCTGGCATTTCCTCTCCTTTTTGTGCTGTAATCTGTATATCACTTTTTCAGCTCTTACCAGAAAATGAATTCTTGCCCATTTCGAGATTTTATAAACTTGAATTTTACTTAACAGTATTAGAATTGCTTTTATACTGAATGTATATCAAGTGCTATTTCATGAACAAATTTTAAAAATCATAATTATTTTTGTCAGACTATTTTAAACTAAGCAGTATTAATAAGTAGCCATTTTCAAAAAAGTGCTGTTTGGGGTCTTTTTCCTTTTAGTCAAGCTTTCAGTCACTAGACTTTGAGCTCTTCATGTTGCTTAGAATCTCTGTGGTAAGGATTTCTAGGAATAAATTAATGGTGAGTAAACAACCATGCAGAGGAATTTCCAAATATTGTTATAAGATCTGAACGTTTTCTCACCTCCTTACCCATCCATCAATTCACTGTACATTAATCTTTCAACCACGTCTTTGCTCTCACCTTTCTCATTCAGATGTGTTCTTTTGCCTTTTGGTCTTTGTTTTGCCATAGAAGGGGAGTTTCTTTCATTTCGTTGCTGAAAACGGGTTAAATCGTAGCTCAAAATTTATAACACTGTCATGGAGTTTAAGGCCTAATGAAATCTAAGCCCTATGAGGGGGGTGGAACTTTCCAGAAATGACCACAATCTGACCTCTTTGAGTTAGCTGCTACAGAGTTCAAAAGCCAGGTGGCATGGGAGGTAAAATCCATCACATTTTCAAACTTACATGGTAGGCCTTTAGCAGAGCAAGCTAGACCAGCATTTCCTAACACATGCTTCTCGGGAAAGAGAATCTATGGCATCCAAGTCAGCTAGAGAAGACATGAGTCAAACAAAGATGGGCATGGATATTTTTTCTTCAGGAATGTTCAGAGCCTTTATTATGCTACTGTGTATTGTGAACTTCCAAAAGAAGAAAAAATGGCTTACAATTTTCTCCAAAACCCATTTTACTCTGCAATGCAAATCATATCACAGAAAGGGGGTTTTGCAGAATTCACTTTAGTGAAAGATATCGTCAGATCCATAGTGAAAATCTACATGGTTACTGAGTCAGATCCTCTCTTCCAAAAATACGACTCAACTGCATTTTAAGCTACTGGAAGTATAACTTAGTTGTTTTTGAGAGTTTTCCATCTTTGGTACTGGACTGATTTTTTTTTTTCTTCCATGCATGGCTTTTCTTTCCTTCAGTAGCCTATGGCTCTCCTCTACATGTGTTTACTAGCTCAAATCTTTAGAAATAATGGCACTTTCAATATCCAGCTGGTCCCCACAGTGAGAGTGGGATTTTTGATACCCTTTGATTTGAAGTAAAAACAAAACAAACCAAACAAACAAAAAAACCTCTAAGATTTAAATAATTTTTCAGGACAATATTCTAACTGTATTTTGAAATTGTGGTTGATTCCCTATGTGGTCCTAAACCAACCATTTAACTATTTAACAGTTTATTGAGGTAGAGAATAGGTAAGTTCACATTTCAATAAGGAAGTTTGTAATGCCAGTTGGGGGGACTTCTTTGTTAGCCACTACTAGAAAGGAATCTAACCTAACTTAAACCTTGATATGAGAATGTTTTTGCCTATTTACATAAATCATATAATTTGGTAGATGGTGATTTCTACCCCAAATTCGTCTTCAGGGCGCCTGGGTGGCTCAGTGGGTTAAAGCCTCTGCCTTCGGCTCAGGTCATGATCTCAGAGTCCTCGGGCTCTCCATTGGGCTCTCTGCTCAGGAGGGGACCTGCTTCCCTCTCTCTCTCTGCATGCCTCTCTGCCTACTTGTGATCTCTCTCTGTCAAATAAATAAAACCTTTAAAAAAAAAAAATCATCTTCATTCTCAGCATCTTTTCTAACCGAAAAGTTGTTCAACATTTCAACGTACCAACTACTGGTTGGTTGATATTCAGAAAAATAATTGCCTATGAAATATATATATGTATATATCTATATACATATATGTATATATGTATATATGCACACACACAAGCACACATTCTTTAACAGTAAATCAGAAAGCATGTATTTTATTTAATACACTTCCATATTGTCTTAATAACTTACTTTCTTGACTACATTTGATTTTTCTGAAAGTTGTTGCAAGTAACTCGATTTCCCAAAATTAGGAAAAAATTCCAAGCTGTTAAGGAAATTTAACCTGCGGTAATATAAATCTAACAAGAATACAAAAAACTATGTGTTGTTTAGTAAAATCTACTGATAACAAGATTATTTTAAAGCACTCATAAGTTAAAGCTGGTTTTATTAAAATCAAGTAGAAAATGTGCAGAGAAAAGGACCGAAACGATGCAGGTTTGAGATGGAATGAATGCTCCACATTCACACATGCATAAAAGCACAAAATGAACATTTGTCCACAGGAAATTTAGGAAACTGATGCATTGGCAGAAATCCATTACAAGAGTCCTCTTGCATAACCCACTGGCTAAGATAGAGAACTCTTTCCCTGAGGTGGATTCTGACAGGCAGATCTAGCCTCCTACTCTCCATTCTATTTAAACTCAGTCTTGGTGTTCTCCTCTAGATTTGGTCCTACTGTGGATTCAAAGACCAGGCCTTTGGCTGAGCAGGAAAAATATGAAGAACTCTGGGGGAAAACTGAAAACGAGTGTAACCCCACTTCAGCTTTCTTTCGCCTCCCTCATGGCCCATGTCCTATATGCTCTAACTTTCTGGGATGCCTTGGAAAGCTGAGTGCCTCCTCCCCTCACCCAAGCTCCTCCACATGCAGACCTCTCCCAGCATCTACCCTGGTACCCTCCTGACAGCCCCCGGGGCGCTCTCTCCAACAGTCTGCTCTTGGGTCTCCCTGGATTTTTAGCCTCACCTGTGTGAGTTTGATATAATTCTGTCTCCCAACTATGCCAAACTTCACTGTTCCTGCTACTAACTGAAATTACAGCTGTTACTGAATAGGAAAATACATCTTCAATCCTCAATTAATCTTCACATTGTCGCTTTCCCTTTTCAGTCTCCCTGGACTCTGGTCCTAATCTTCCTCTACCCTGTTGGCCAAAATGCCTTACATCAGTGATTAACCTTCATTCTTGCATACTTTTTTTGTTTCTGTTTCTACCTTCTCCATGTCCTATTACCTTTGAGCCCTGCACTGTGCTACAAAAATCTTGGCAACTTAGATCTTTGCTAGCTCTGGATAAAGTTGTTAAGGCAACTTTTACCTAATAGGTACTCTATTGATCAGTTACATTCTCTTTCCATATTTGCCTTTAACGAGTTTTTTTTTTTTTTTAATTGTGATGGAGTCAATGAATGAGTATCATAAAAAGGTCTTATTTTAAAATCAAGGGCGAAAACTGTTTTACCTCCACAATAAATCTTACTAATGACTTGTATATTAAGAGACTCTGTGAAAGGCTCAAGAGAGATCTTAAATTGAGGTAAACAGGTGTAGTAAAGTGAAGCAAAGGCTCACTCACTCAGTTTGTCCCCACTCCAGGTTAAATCATTCTATAGGCTTTTGGTAAATGCAGTAGCAAAGCGAGAGTTTCTTATATTCCAAAGGAAACTTTAAGCTCGAAGTCTCTGGTAACTCATTTACAATCTAAAATATGAGAACCCCTTCCAGAATGTAGCCAAGTCAACCACATTCATAGGCATAAATGCTCTCCTTATAAAGCAGAAAAAAGTGAAAAATGGAAGCAGGATATCTTGAATATTCAGTCTAAATTTGGAAGTCATTTTGCACACAATAATCTATCAGAACCAGGCTGTTAATCACAATTCTGCAATAAGGTACAAATTCAGGCCTTCTATAGAAGGATTTTATAATCTGAAGGAAGGTGGCAGAATGAAAAACCAGCCTGGTAATTAAGAATAGGAGTCCTAACACACACACATCACAGCAATGATGTTTCCAAAGGCACTGGATTCAGACTCCATGGGTTTATACCTCAGCTCTGTGTGACAGCAGGCTCTTCACCTCTCTCGGCCTCAGGCTTCTCACCTGTAAAATGGGCTGAATAACAAAAGCCACCTTGTGGGATTATTATGGGGATTAAATGAGATAATACCATGGCTTAGAACAACACTTGATTTTTTTTTTTTTAAGTGATTATGTCAAGGGCATTTGCTGGCCATGAACTTGTGCTGTGGACCAATGGCTTTGGTCCTTCTCATTCTCATTCAAGAGAGAGAAGTCATGGCTTCTTGGTCTCAGAAGTGGTCCTTCAGAGATCTGGGTTCATGAAGAGATGGAAATAAAGCAAGTCCAGGATTCCAATGTCCCACAGAAGGCTCTGAGATGGAGACCCTGTGGCCTTGCAATAAATTTTGTTTGCCTCACTATTATTCTCTACACTCATAGTTCCCTTGGGTCCAGATGTCTGGTGGAATGCAGAATTTAGAATTCTTAGCACCCTGTTCTTCTATATGCTAACCCTATTTCCTTAACATGGCTAAAACCTTGCCTTCCTAATGAAGTATAAAATGAAGTAGGCTTCAATGGTAAGAATAAGCATCATTGTTTAAAAGTCTCAATATCTAGGATGGGACTTTACCTTCCTTTTAAGAGTCCTGTACTGAAGCAGGCAAGGCATTACCATTAATAAAACATCCTAATGTTTCATTGGTATTCCATCTCCCCATATAGTCCTCAAACAAGCAAACATGTCTTTGATTCCAATGGGACCATTTTCCTGTGCAAATTCTATAGGATTCCAATATTTTATTGAGGTGTGAGCTAAAGGGATGTCCAAAATGAATGGAGACACTTAGAATTTTGCCGTACACCTAAATATCTCAGAACCTACCCTCTCTACAAAACATCATACAGTTAGCATTGGTCAGAAACACTTTTCTCATTCCAATCACTAAAAAGTTGTTAATTTGTGGGGCCTATGTCAACTTTTTTCCTTAACTATGCATATATTATTCTATTTACTGTGTTTGGATTCTTCTATTTTCTAGGCATGTCTCATCTATTTCTTCCATTGATTATAAACATTTTCAAAGGTCAAATCTTGTTAACTCCCTACAGTAATTTTTGCTGTTTATTTATTCTTTCATTCCATATTTATTGAGCATTCACAATGTCCAGGTACTGTGGGGATAAAAAGTTGGACAAGGTGATGAATCCTTCTCCCCAAAGTCATAGGTTCTATTTTCATACAATGAAGCATAAATAGGTTTTAAAATGTCATGGCAAAGTTGCTGTTTTTCTAGAAGTAGAAAAACGTTTTGCCCGTGTTGCATTCTCTGTTTTGCCAAAGCCAATCATTGCCCTTATTTCCTTTCTTGAAATTGAAATTGAATTCAAGAACACAGAATTTTATCAATCAAAATTAGCCACAATTTTACTTCAAACTCACAGAATCTTCTCTTTTCATCCCTCTCTCCAGGATTGTGGCCAAAGCCTCCAAGAACCTCATGTCCACTCAAAGTCTAGGAATTGTATTTGGACCCACCCTTCTGAGAGCGGAAGATGAAACGGGGAACATGGCAATACATATGGTATACCAAAACCAGATAGCCGAGCTCATGCTAACTGAGTACAGTAAGATCTTCGGCTCAGAGGAAGACTGACAGACAAGACAAGTGACTGAATATGTTCACATCTGTCTTGATGCCTAATATTTTTACATTTCTGTAAACATATTTCTGAAATATTTTTTTCCTTTCAAGCGACAGATGCCTCATTTTGTGAAAACTTAATGATAATTTTGTGTTTAAGTTCCAAACATTTGAATAAAATAGTTGACAATATTTGCCTATATGTGTTCTACATTAACCCCTTCATTGCTGTTCCTTCTAGCACTTCCAGGCATTCAACTGTGCATGCTCCACACTATAAAATAATGTGCTGAGCACAGCACATACCCAAAAAACAGCTTTAAAACTGCTCCCAGACATTAGATGTGTAATTACATAAGTGTGAGTTTTGCCAGTATGGGTATGTGTGCACACAGGTGAGCCTGCTCCCTACCCTGGCTGCCTCGGGCATGTTCCCATACTCCTGCTTGCACAGGAGTAGAAACAAAGGGAGAAGGAAGTCAGAAGTTAATCATTTTTAAATAGAACAACAACAAAAAATCAGTTTCTCCACTAAAATAGACATATCTCATCTTTCAGGAACATTTTTGCATGTGCAAATATAAACTATAGCCCAGTGATCCTCAATGCTGTATGGTGAAATTTATAAATACAACATGTTGAATGCCAATTTTTCTGAAGAGAAATGACAGTTCAAAACATTTGCCACTGAAGATTTTATATATATACAAACACACACACATAAACATGCACACAAACATATATATATATGCATATATATATTTATATATATATACACACACATACATACACACACACACTATTTGCAGTCCCATAAACATATTGTCTTATAAATTAGAAACAAAATTAGTGCCTTGGAATTTTGATCCTTATAATATACAGGAATTGCATGACCACTCATTTTTAAAGTTAGCATCCATTTTGAATCTTCATCAAACTGTATATCTTCCTCTGCCCTGGCTATGTCATTTTATGTAGAATTTTTATTATGCTTCTGAGGATGCTTTATTGGTGAATTACATTAAATCCATCTAGAAGAAACTTTTTTAAAAGCCTCTTTTTTTCATATGCCCTAAGGATTACTTGACTAGACTTGGATTGTTTTATCCATTTGATGGTTAGTTTCAGTTATCATGGATAAACAAAAGGGTAACTGTCTAGAATATATCAAATATTGTTTTATTTTTGAAAAGTATGTTCTAGCCGAAGACATCTCATACCCAGTTTTGTGAAAGTATTTTGCTGATAAAAATGTAGACTTTTGTTTGACAGCTTTTTAATCAAATTCAAAAGGAATAAATAAAATTAATCCAGTGCAATAAAGAGTAAGTCTAGTTATCGATTTGGTCATAAAATGAAAAACAAAGCATGTAAATAAAATGCGTGAAGCACAGATTCAAAATCAAACCCTTCGAGCAGTAATGAGCTCAGAGACATCGGCTGTCTGCATAGACGGGGTACATGGTACAGGGAGAGAGTCTATTCAAGGGATAGCCAGATGTGCGGGAGCTCCGGCATCCAGGGAGCTGCCTGAGAAAGAAGCTACCTTGCCCGTCTTGAATGTTTTCATCTTGGCAATGGCGCCAGTAAGTCGGCTCCTGGCCGAGAACAGAGAAGCAACCACAATAAATGCCGAAGAGAGGTTTCATCAAGTGGGATAGATACACATACCACAAAGCCAAGGCACGTCACATGAGTCGGAACCCCATGAAATAAAGTCACTGGTAATGAGGAGCTAATAGGCTTGCCAGCCTTGAGTTCTTATATGTAAAGTTGTACTTACGCATTTCAGAAAAACAGGAAAAAAGAGTCTCTTGCATTCTAGTTCAAGTCCTCCTCATTTCCATGACATTCCATATTCTGAATTATATCTCCTCCAAGGTTTTAATTGCTTCCCTTTTTGAAAGGGGGAGAGTGGATTTAGTGGTCCCCACGTTTAAATCATACCCCTTCCCGTGTCCTTCTTTAAAGTTGTTCTGGGAGCACCAGCCAGAAAGAAGCAGCACTAATAGCCAAAGAGAAGTGGCACTACCTGCTTTGAGCAGGGACTCATAGCCCCTCATCTCTGCTGCTTTCCAGATTTATAATCTTCAAAAGCACCAGCTTCTTCATTTTCCATCGGATGGGATTTAGCCTGATTCAAACCCCAGCTGTGTCCCATCCTTGCCTGCTAAGGGCATTTAATCAGAGACTATGTTTCCTCTCAGGGACAAGACCATTCCACAGTACTGAGGCAAAACGCCCATCAGAGGCTCCGACTTGCATACACCAAAGGCATAAAAAGGGTTACACCAAAAGGCCATTAGATTCCAGAGCATTCCGAAGGCTGTAATTATGGTAATAGCAACTATTCCAAGTTTAAAAGCCAAGAATGTAGATATACTAGGTTGACCCACCAAGGGGTTATATTTTATAAAACTGGTAAGTATTCTTCATCAGGAAGACATAAAAAAAAAAAAAAAGAGCACTTCTTAATCACCTTATTTAAGGTGCAAGTCTATATACTAATATAAATAAGAAAAATTCCCACCCAGTCCAGAAAGAGAGAAAATCATCTAAAGATTAATAGAAGATCAGAGATCTCAGTAACCTTAATAACTATGTCACCCCAGGGTTAGGTACCTATACTGAAGAGATTCTCGAAAAGCATTCTGAAGGAACGAACAAGCAGAAGCTAGTGCAGAAACATTAACAAAGTTCAGTGGTTGACGGAGAACCAAGTAACAAATTGTGCCTGGGGGGAGTCAGGAGACGTTTCACTGGGAAGGTAACCTTTTTCATCTAATTTTAACCAGTCAAATAAGATCAACGAAGGAAAAATGTAGAAGACATACTGGGCAGCAGGGATGGCATGAACAGAGTCACAAAAGACCCACCATCTCCAAGGTAAAGAGAGAAGCTCCGTGAAGACAGGAGGAAGAACATGTCTAGCAACTTTGGAGGATGGAGCTAGAGAGCGCTTTTGGGGTCAGATATAGGACATGATAAAATATGCATGCAGTAGGCAGAAGAGACCCAGCAGGAGTTGTAAAATAAGAAAGTGAGAGAAAAACTTTATTTCTTAAAAAAAAAATCTCTAAATTCACGAGTGGACACAAGAAACCAAATACCTCGAGAACATAAACATTTTCTACTGTACGTGTTTGTATGAGTGTATGTATGTGGGTGTACACTTTTTAACATTCTCCATCATGCAATGTAATCTTGTGCCCTCAGGAGCATTCCTATATTATGATGACTAAATATTTTAATATATTATAGCTGATAACTTGGCCTATAGAATGGAAACACAAGCCCAAAAGAGTCTCCCTGGAAAAGCCAGCTAGTTGGGTACGTCCCGTTCCGGCATCGATTTACCTACCCAGGATGTGTGCCCCTCTTCTGCACTAATACAAAAACTTTGTGGAGATGGTATTTATTTCACCCTATATGTTGAGGGTGTGACTTGACTTAGCGTGTGCCTCATGACAGGATCACCCCGCCACAGCTAGTAATTGAAAGCCATATGATGGTTCTCCCTATCCAATTAGAAAACAAAGGATCCAATTAAGAAAAATTAGAAAAGCTGTTAAAAAGGAACAATCACTTGCCAATGCTGCTTGTCCTTACAGTTTAACACAGCTAGAAATTGACCTGTACTTCTCTTTTCCACATTTATTTTTGTGAATTATAAGTTAATCACCCTGTCAATTCCTAATTAAAAGGCCCTGTAAAGATTTTCATCCAAAAGGACTTGTCGCTAAGAGTTCTGGGTCACACTGCTCTGTTGTCAAAAATAAAAAATAAAACCAAAACAATATCAACGCTTTCCTTGGGAAACTCAAATCTTAATACCAAACAACAAAGACTTTCTTCAAACATAATAATCACATACAATTTCTTCAATTAAGATGTTTCATCTTATCTTTAGAAATAGGTGCACTTTTTTCTTCTCTTTCTTTAAACCAAGGGTTGCAATCTCAAATGTTACTAGGGCCAGGCAGGTAATACAAAGGAGTCAAGAAGAGCAGGCTTAAGGCATTATGAAACAGCTGGGGAAAACTCCAGTTCAAACCCTGGCCAAAAGGGTCCGCTTCTCAGCTCAAGCCGACATTGCTTATGTGGGAATATGGGCACAGTGTTGCCAGACCTTCAGATCTTTCATGACAAGCCAGAAATTCAGGAACTTATGTGAAACCTGATTTTCAAGGGCACCTCATAAAACACATCTGAGCAGATGTACCCCCACGGTTCTCCATTTTTGTACACTCCATATTAAGCCTTCCAATGTTGCAAAGTCTGCTTTCCAGAAAATGGGTGGGGCATGAAGCAAATGGTGGAGATATGTGAGTGAGCCAGAGCAACATGTAAGAGAAGAAAATGGAAAAAATAGAGATAGAGAGAATGAGACAAGCAGACATAGGAGGACTGGCTTTTTAGGTCCTGGCAAATTATTTACTCTCTCTGGGTCTCAGTTTTCCAACCTGTAAAATAGAATACTTGCCATATCTGGCCTCTTAGGACTGTCTAACAGGATCATGTGATGGAGATGAAAACAGGTAACACAACATGAAAACCTAAGTTGTTTCTAATGGGTGTGGATGATAGATCTCCGGCTTATTGACTAACAGTTAGCTTTGTGAACTTCTAAGATGAGAACACCTGGGTGGTTTAGTTGGTTAAACGTTTGCCTTTGGCTCAGGTCATGATCCTAGGGTGCTGGGATTGAGCCCCGTGTCAGGCTCCCTGCTCAGCGGAGAGCCTGCTTCTCCCTCTCACTCTGCTGCTCCCCCTGTTCATGCATTCTCTCTCTCTCTCTCTCTCCCTCCCTCCCTGTCAAATAAATAAATTATTTTTAAAAAATAAAAAAGTTACGATAATGAGAAGGTTAGGATCAGATGCTAAAAAGCCTTGAATGCCATATCCAGAGGTAGTATATTAAGTCCATAGTCAACTTTGAGACCTGAAGGTTGTTTAATAGAACTACTAATGCAGGTCTGAGTTCAGACAGTGGCAGCAGGTATGATAATCAATAGTATGGAGCATGATTCTACTGAACTTCTGAGCTTCTCCCTAATCATGGCTGCTAAGTGCAAATCACCATTTGTTCTTACCCAGAATTCCTAGAGCAGGTCCATTTCTGGCTGAATTCGCCCCTGAGTAGGGGGCGATTCTGGTATTCCGACAACGATTGGTCAATTGACAGTAACTACCTTAAGATATTTTGCCAAGTCATACCCAAGTCATGTAAAGTATACACACTATCACTTTCTGCTTCTGGCATGATTCCTGAATGATCAGAAGGTCATTTCTCTCTTACCTGCCTCTGATTTTTCCCTCCTTTCTTTTGGAGCAATATTGCTCCACGGGCCACCTCCAGGGACCACAAAGTGAAATTAGATCTGGGGAGACTACTTTGATGAACTAACATTTATGGAAGGTTTGTTATGTGCCAGGAACTGCACTTTACATATATACAAACATATTTAGTTTTATTTAATCTTCACAGCTCTATGGAGTAAGGTACTAATATTATCCCTGATTTATACTTGAGGAAATTGAGGGGGAAAATAATGAAGTTACCCAACTTCATGCAGTTAGTAAGTGTCAGGTTTCTGAATCTTAATAATATGGCTCCAGAGGCCTCTGCCTCTACTACTATACCATATGCTCACTTTGTTAAGAAAAAGAGCAGAAGAAAGCACATAAACACATAAACACCTGAAGTATTTATATGCCTATGTGGGTACATGGTCACTCTCTTGTTACAACACCTGAAGAGGGTTTCACTTTCATACTAATTTTCACCAAAGAACAAGAAAGATAATTTTTAATTTTCCCCAAAGAAATACAGAGCACCTTTGTTGTCATAACAAAATCTCACACATGTTGTTGTTATTACACTTTTAATATTCACGCACCATTTCCTCTTCCTGTATGCTTTATGGACATTGTGCTTACCATTTTACCACATTATAGGGGAGACAGAATGGAAGCGTCCTTGCCCACCTCTTTAAAAGTACCTGTTTGAAAAAATAAAAAACAAAACAAAAAATAGAAATGCCTTTTTGTGGCTTCTACTCTATGTTCCATCATTTTGCCTCGTGTTGGACTGTATTTGTCGATGTTGATTTATCATCCATGATATCATGCTGCCTAATATTGTATTGAAATTCAGTCTGGCCCCGTAGAGGTCCTGTGCAAGATGAAAAACATGAGACCCCCACATTCTTCTTCTTAGCTATAATCGAAAGGAGGGCAGCCATTAAGACACGCTGTGCCTCTTGCTGCTGGAGAGTGATCCTGAATCATCCAAATGATGAGAATACAGAGAACATCTTGTACAAAAAGATGATAATTTTGTATAGTAGTGTTGTCAAAATGAAAATGTCTAGCTGTCTTGGTGAGAGACCTGGCAGGAGAACACACACAGACACACACACACACACAAACACTCATCATACACATGCATTCTCTCTCTCTCTCTCTAAAACACACACACACACTCATCCCTTATAGACTTATCCAGCTGAGTGTTGTTATCTTATACTTGAAACGAGGCATGCTGGGTCCACAAAATTCTTCAGCGATCATCTGGGCTCTAGAGAACATTCCCCAACTCAATCAAGAGAGTGCCAGGAAAGCAGTGAGGGAGAGAGAGGTGACACAAGCCCATTGTGGCTGCTCAGTCTACACTTGTTGGATGAGTGAACCAAGGTAAACATCCACACCATAAGCCACACTAAATACAAACGTGATCTGCCATCAGGTTGCCTACCAACTAGTCACAGCAAGTTAAATGCCATCTCAAATCACCGGAGTCCGTCCTGATTCTTATGCCCACTGATAAAAGGTCATCAAACAGATAGTCCTCCAACAAACTCTCTTGCAGTCTAAGACTTCTAGAAATCCTTCTATCCCATAGCTCAATGACAGAGAGACGGTGAGATTCACGAACCTAACTCTTGCAAGTCTACCAGCAAATTCTGACGACCTGGCTTCAGTTCTGGAAAAGTCCAGACATCTGTGACACGCAGCAGCGTCTCCCACTCGCCTTCCCTGCACTGCCGAACGTAAGGTTTATGTGGGAGATAAATTCTACAGAGCATAGGATTTCTGACCAATATATGAAAATCTCAAAAGCCAAGAAATCTGGCAAATACAAAGCATTGGCCTGAAAACTCCTCACTTTCCTCTGGCACCGTTTAAGCTGACAGGTTTGCTTGAGACACACACACACACTCACATTTGAAGAGCAGGACTTGCACTAACCATTCTCACATCACCAGCAAAATGTGTTCTAAGTCCATATTGTGAAGCATACTTGAGGACGTGTGGATTTTTCCACATCATTTGGTGACATTTTACACAGTTTAATTTCTGCTCTTTATTGCTAGACCCTACCTTTTTTTTCCCTTGCAAACATTCCACCAATGGGATTTCCTTCAGCATTTTAACCCTGGGCTCAGACTCTTTCCTCTCCTTCAGCATCTCTCTGAATTGCCACTGCACAGTTTTGCCAGGATGTGTCAAATTTGAGCCTCCCCGATTGAAAGCAAGGGGATAGAGGAGTTGAGCTGCTGAGGAGACAAGAGTTAATGGACTAGAGACCAGCCTATGGCTCTGACAGGAAGCCTGCAACGGCCCCCCGAGGCCAGCGGTCCGGCTCAGGATGACCCCCTCCTCGGTCTCCACAAAAGTCCAGGTGAAAGGCAGCTTTTAAGTTGGAAGGAGTGAAGGACACAATTGAAACCAAAATTGGTTCAGGCTCCCATTTTTCTAGCTATCAGCTCTGAGGTCACAGTCACTAAAACTGGAAACTTAAAAATGACTTCAAAAAGGCAAACGCTAACTAGATTTCACACTGGATTTCATTTTACTTGGCATTACAGAAAGAATGCAGGTATTAAATAGACTGTTTCCTGTATACAATAAGGTTAATTAGTAGTGAGGGATGGAAAATCAGTGTAGACATAACTCTTTTCGACAGGTATCAAAAATAATCCCCAGATCCCTACAGACCCCAGCTGCATTGAAAGAGGAGCAATATAAAAGATTCTTTAAGCACAAAATTTTCAAACATTCTTCAGGTGTCCTGAGCACCAGTGACACAGAGACCCCAAGCACAAGCTGGCTCCTGGCTCCACATACCCATCCTTTGCTCTCACTTGAGGCACAGCCACTGACCTGCTGAATTTTAAGGGTCCCCCTCCCCCTCCCGCCGCCGAAGGCCGTCCAGACAGAGCGCCTGGGATTGCAGAGACAGGAGAACAAAAAGAATATATTGCGGCCCGAATAGGACTTCCCTAAGCTCCTTATCAATAAGGTTAATAAGGGTCTATGCAATTTACTGATCACGAAGATGGAACAGCTCTCCTCACACTCCACATTCTGTGCGGAGGCTGGCTTTCAAGGCTTTTCACAGCCAATCACATAGAAGCCCCTTTGCCAGCACCCGGAGACTAAACTCCAGTTCACTCTCCTGGCCTCTGTGAGATCTGTGGTCTGTGATTCCACTTCTACCTGCCCTAGTTAAGCAGATTAACGGTTATGTCCTAGAACGTGATCTAGGAGGTTCTTTGTAATCGAAGCTGGAGTACTCAGATATTTCTTATTTAAAAAAAAAAAAAAAAGGAAGGAAGAAAAGAAAAAAAATGTATTTCTGAAAATGGATTCCTTTTTTCTCTTGGTTTAATTTTGTTATCCTCAATCATACGCATGATGTAAGAAAAAAATTCCAAACTTCTATCTTCTCTATAAAATACATGTCATATCAAAAAGGTGACAAGAGGGGGGAAAAGTAATTAGTGAGTTCACAGAGTTCAGTAGAAAAGTTAAAATGGAGTAACACATTACTTTTTATGTTAAGATTTCACAAGACAAATCTTGCCTGTGTTTTAATTGCATGTGACCCTGGCAGTCCGACTCTGAAATGAAGTGCCGTAAAATTAAAGATGACAGACGCTCAAAACAAGTCTTGTGATCTTGATTAGACTACAAAGACCACACTCTCTCTCTGCTGCAACTCAGATATCATGGACTGTTTTATTTGGGGAATTGCTTCATTAATGCCTTCTTTGACTAGACATGTTTATTATTAAAAAAAAATACTGAATATGGTGATATCTTGCATAACTAAATAATTCCCAAAAAGCAAGTTATAAATGAGGAGTGTTTAAATAACCCCGAGACCTAATATTTTTATAAATGCGTATATATGCATGAATATATATATATATACATGAATGTGGGTGTCTGGAGATGTGTATGTACATAGTATATATCCGTCTTTGATATATATATTACCTACTCTAACGTAAGAATCTATGATAGCCTGACAAGCAGAACTATTAATCTGTCCTATTTCCTTATAGTCATATGCAGTTTCTTAGGCCGAGAGAATGTATGGAATTATGCATTACCTTATAAAAACTATTTCTGAGAAACACAACTCAAAATTTTAAACTTTCCAAACATAGTCTGAGAACAGAACTGGATTTGACTTGGTTTTTCTTTTTTTTCTAAGATTTTTTTATTTATTGGGACAGAGAGAGAGAGAACATGAGCAGGGGGAAGAGGGACAGAAGCAGAGGGAGAAGAAGGGGAAGCAGACTCCCCACTGAGCGGGGACCAGATGTGGGGCTCGATCCCAGGACCCTGGGACCATGACCCAAGCCCTAGGTGGACGCTTAACTGACTGAGACACCCAGGTGCCCCCATTTTTCAAAATTGTTACCAAACCATTCTACCTAAATGATATAAGACATAGAACAGATGTTTTTAAATCCCACTTCTCCCTTGTTTAAAAAAAAAAAAAAAGTTGCTGGGGGCAAGTCCTTATTGTATCACACTCTAGGTGTCTCCCCTGCACGTCCACCACATGGACCAGATAAAGGACCTCTTTCAGTCCTTTAAGCCTCTGGGTCAGTTCTCCCCTCTTACCCTGAGTAGCTCAGATTATTATTCATCTACAGAATCACCTACATCCTAAATTTTTACAATTCTATTATCTAGTCCCATTTTAAGAGCACTATTTTTACTTCCTATATTTCATTGAAGGAAGCAAAGGGATTTGTGCTGGTTATATGGATGTCACGATTGACAGAAATATATGGATTCAACCTAGAATCAGACCTGGGAATCTGGTTTCTCAAGTTTACTTTTTTTAGTATCTGTGATTCCAGGAAAGTCTCTATACACATCTGTTTCGATTTCTTTAAATTTCAAATATGTATAGCAATTTCCCCCCTATCTAACAAACAGGGCTCTATTGAGAAAATAAAATATGATGGCATATGTAATATCTTTTTGAAACGTAGAAGACATAAGGCTTCCAAGTCGGTAGTATTTTTAGGGTAATTATTCTATCAATGGTCTTCAGTATACACAATAGTCTTTTTCATTTACAAGCCAAGAGGTCCTTTAACCTAAAATAGTGTCTTCAAACAGTCTACATATCTGACTTTAAAATGAAATCTTTGTCCCTGCAGAGCTTCTCAACGTCATCGAAAATCCTCAGGTGTGGTGTATGTTGTGTCTGTCACAGGAAAGACTCTATTCACCAGAAGAACCCAGGATTATGAACATCACATGTTTTTTAGAATGTAATTGAGCACAGCATTGAAAAATTATGTTATACTGACTCATATATACTTCCCATCCCTTAATCTCCCTCTGCCTCTGTGTTTCTCTCTGTGCGTACCTCTTTGTTTTTGTCTTTTTTCTATCTCCATGCTTCTTTGTCTCTCTTTCTTTCTGATCCCCACACTCATACCCAGAGCAAGAGTTTTGACCTAAGATTTATGATTTCCTGGACTCTTGGGCTGTGGCCAATTGGTAAATTCTTGGAGCTTTCATGATAGGTTGTGGGTGCGTTTTTCTGGAATTGAAGACTCGAGTGTCCATTATATTCTCAAGGAGGTCTGCAATTAGGAACAACTACTCTAGATTAATTTCCTGGCCAATGAATACTACTATCCCATGTCTGAATTAAACCTCAGGTGGGTCACTTTCAACTGAATCCCAGGCTCTACCAGCCCCTGAGGAGTCTTCAGGGCTTTCTGTCTGACTGCCTGACAGGACAAGCTGGTCCAAGGAGTGAAATATAGATCCAACAAAATCAATTAGTACACATCAAAAAAAAAAAAAAAAGATGATTTAATCCTTAGAGGAACTCCCATTTAAAATTGATGAAAACAGTAATTAGGGGGCATCCATGAAATTAAGATACTGTGCCTGTTATTCAATGAAGGATGTTTAGTATTTTAAGAATAAATCCAATAGTAATATAGTCTACTCTCACAATGCTCACATTTAAACTGTGCCAGACACATGTCCTGTGCCTGCATGGTACTTCTACACCATTAGCTGCCACAAATCAAAGGGAATGTCATTGCTTTTAATAGGATTACATAGAACTCAGTAACAAGCAGGAAGACTAGCTTTAGACTGAGTAACTGGCCAGTAATTTGGATGTTTAACTAAATGATTGGCTGCCAAATTGACAGGTCATCCACACTGAACTAGCCACTATTCCATGAATTTTCATGACCAGGATCACAATGGTTCATTTGCATGTGTGAAATTCTGCTGTGAAGCTGGCTTTTGAACTGGCTAGCTCAGCCAAGGATGGGTTTTGCAGTGCCATGCATTGGTGCCCTGGAAATACCATCACATGAGGGTAGCATTGATCTTCCCACAGCCTTCTACTTAAATGCAGTCTGTAACTAACCAGACCCGTCAACAAAAATGGTAATGACTGAATGCAAAGTATACAGGGGAAAACTGGAATGTTAGAAAATTAACATTATCACCAAAAATAAGCATTTGGATGAGGAGTGAGAAGTTTAAAATCTTTAGACCTCAAGAAAAGTTTTGTTTTGCATGGGCCTATTGCTATTGGTAACTTTTGACACTGTGAGCATTCGGGGAATATTGAGGCATTATTGACAGAATTATCAGCAATTAACTATTAACCACCAGTGACGTATAATGCAGTGAGACAGACATGAGGACAACAATCACAAGCCCCATGAGACAAAGCCTTGTTCTTAAGGGATTTACCATCTAACCATCGGTGCAAAGACCTGAAGAAAAAAAAAATTATAATAACCCACATGCACCAATTATCCTGTAACAAGACTGTGATATAGCTGCAGTGTAATGAGTATTTCAAAGGTGAGGAATGTAAGCTTTCGGGGGGGTTTTATCATTGCCCAAGGGAATAAAGCTAAGAGGTAGTTTTGAACCAGGTATGTCCACCTGTAGACAAATTCTCATCGTTCCCTAATATTAAAAAAGATAAGACGTCTAAAACGTATTTACTTCAACATGTAATAGAAAAACAATACAAATATGTAGTAATAGAAAATTGAATAACTAAGCAAGGGAATATTTATACATGAGATATTATGAAAACTTTAAAATCTATTGTATCTGAATACTATTGACAAGAGAAATTTTGCTAAGAGAAAAAACAGTATAAAGGCATTGTTGTTACATATACTGCAATATGTATACACACACACACCAGAATGTCAGCAGTGATCTTCCTTGGGCTGTGAGATTATCAGTAATTAATTTTCTTACATTTTTCTTGCCTGGCATATCCCCAAGTTTTTGCTTTGAGCATTTGTTACTGTCTTAATTAGAAAAGGCTCAATTACTATATATATGTATATATATATACATATATATATACACAAAACTATATATGGTCATTGACACAAGTAATAAGATCTGAGGAATTTCAAATGACATCATGTTAAACAAGGGCCTGGAGAGATCCGGAGAGACTCCGAGATGGCCATGGCTCATGAGGGAAAGGTAAGCGAAGAAGGAAGGCATTAGGCCACAGTGTAACATGAACAAAATCCCATCTTTCCTAAGGAAAGATCCACTGGGGGAGTAAGACCTGTTTGACCACAGCAGAGAATTCCAGTGAAGGAGGTGTCACAGGAATAATTGACTTTACATCTTTTATGGATTCCTTTTAGAAAGTGGAACTAAGTAAAACTTAGATGCCCTTATATGATAACATTTCTAGGACACAAGGCATAGACCACCAGAAGTGTCCTTTGGCTTAGACGGCTGGCTCACTAGCCAACTTCACAGTGGAATTTCACACATGAAAAAATAGGTAAGGGCCAAATTTTGGAAGCCCTGAAATGCCAAGCAAACAAATTGGACTTTATCCTGTGGGCAGTGGGGAACCTCTGAAGTTTTAAGCCGGGAGGTAATGAGAGCCAAAATGTTTTGGTAAAATTCATCTGACAGCACTGGGGAGTGAATTGGAAGGGAAACATTACAGGTGTCTTTTCAGATGCTTCTTTATGTTTGTTTCTGTTTCCGTTTCTTGTTTGTTGGTTGGTTGGTTTTTCCTGTGAATACCCTATCTTCCTCAGTTAGAATTATAAACTCCTTAAGAAGAAAAACCATGTCCTATATTTCTTTGTAGATCTGGCATTTCTGAGCAATCAAGGAAGCATTAAAGGGTTGTTAGAGGCACCAGGTTTGGGCTCAGAGAGTTCCCTGTGGGATTTAGCTCCTGAAGGGAGAAATCAACCTCCCTAAGCCTCAGTGTGCTCACCTGTAAAATAAGTCAGTAAGGCCCACTTCATAGGACTGTGGTGAGGATTAAGTGAGATTATGAATGCCAAGAAAAAGCTAACGAGACAAATTTGATGAAGATAATGACGTTGATGGTTGATTTTGACTCTAAATTAGTCACTGAGTGGAAGAGGGTGAGTCGAGTCTTAATTTGGAAGCCAGTCATTCTGTGGGCAAGGCCAGGCACTTGAAATATTCAAAGGGCAAAGATGGAGCCCACCGAACGTAAAACATGCAGAACCCACCAGGATAAATATTTATAAGCCAAAATAAGTCCTGAGCACATTAAAAAGAGATAGCTGGATGGCACGGGCTTGCTGTAATAAGAAGTGGTATCTGTGTGGGAATGGATACATCCCAAACCACAAGAATGAACAATGATGATGTCTGGCAGCAGCTCATTCAAAGGAACCCTCCCATTGAGTCTCTGTTAACCAGTATTATCACAGTGTAACTTGACTTCTCTGGACTCCTTACATGCAGTTAGAGTGGCAGACACCGTCTGTGCTTAGATTAAAATACCCTGAGCTCTTGGAGAGATGGCAGATTTGAAGACTTGGACAGTAAATGCACAGGATAACTCTGGAGAAGCACATTGTTCAGAAAGACAAGAAAGTTTAAAGACTACTGATGCAATCTTCTCAAAAAGACATAGGAGCCAACCGGAAGAGACTTCCACTGAGAGTCTACAATGGGATAAACATAAGCACCAAAATGTACAACAATCGCAATAGATTGGGAGATATCAAATATAGTTTTTAAAGATTTTTTTATCTATTTATTTTAGAGTGTATGTGTGCTAGCCAAGGAAGGAGCAGAGGGGAAGCTAGAGGAACAAGCAGACACCTTGCTGAGTACTGAGACCAATGCTGGGCTAGATCCTATGACCCTGGGATCATGACCTGAGCCAAAACCAAGACTCAGATGCTCAACCAACTGAGCGACCCAAGCACCCTCGAGTATAGCTTTTAAAATCTAGGTAATAATACTAACAGAAGAAGCAAAACCTCATTGCTTACCAAAAATCACACTTAGAGAACAAAGATTCTGAAAATTGATGTATAAAAAAAGAAAGTGAGCATTTATATTAATACATAGGTATTCAAATGCATGTAATATATATGAATCTAACCCTCTTATATGAATAGTACTTTAGCATAACTGAATAGATGATGAAGAAATACTTTTATAGAAGAATTCTAAGGAATCCAGAAGGCAAATTGTACACATATTCAAAAGTAAATGGAATAGTATAATAAAGCTCCAAATATTCACCACCTAGTTTTAACAAGGACCAACATTTTTCTAATTTTATTTCAGCTATTTGCCACTGTTTTTGCCTGAGTATTTTGAAGTGAATTCCAGACATCATCTCATTTCAACTGTAAATTTAAAATAAAAAAATTAAAAACATACATCAAAAACTACCACTATATTATTCATAATATCTAGAAGTTAAACGAAAAGTAAAATAAAACTATATCAGATAAAAGTGACTTTTCACTAATCATCCCACCCATTTTCACTTACTTAGCAATAGAAAGGACCCTTATTTCCCTTTCTAAGTAAATCTGGGTCCTGAGAATATTCCTGCAATCTCCACCATGAGGTAATCCTCAGATATATCAATGAAAAAATAAAAAAGAGAGATCACAAAGGAGACATCTTTAATATCAGAAATTTTCCATCATATGATCTAATCTCTCCTTTCTCTGTAGAAGAGTTATTTAAAACTTCTAGTAAATGCATTCTCCCAGGTGAGCACGAACTGACTTCTAGACTGCCCTTTATATCAATGAAATTGACTTTTTGTTATCTTTTAAATTCTTCAAAATCCCAAGGAAGGTTTCGAAAAAACCCCTAGCGTTAGAGTGGCTGTGGTTATCATTCTGTCATGCTGGCCACAACATGTATGTTTTAAAGCCTACAGGATGACATTCCAATGAATTGAACAAAATAATGTCTCAGCAGTGAATGAGAGGAAACATGCATCTATCTATGTTAATATATATTTTTGGTTTTCCATTGATTCATTTCATAGTTTTCATTTCTCAACTTAAAAAATGTTTCCTATAATTTCAATATCATAACTACACTTAAAAAATCCTTTCTTGCCTATTTTTATTTATCTCTAAATTATGTTCCTTATCTGCCTTCATTACAGAAACATCTATTCCAAATCAGCGCTGAAAGACAAAATACTCTCTACATACTTCCAGAAAAAGCAATTTGACACATTTCTTAGTATCCTGATCGTCTCCAACCTGATGGTCTGAATACCAGAATCGTAACACAAAAAGAGAGAAAAGGCAGCAACATATCTGCTTTGAGACACATAGAAGATCATTTCCCCCAAAATATTTTCCTTATTTTTATGATACTATGCCTGGAATTCACAAGCTGTCATCATGTGGGGGTAAATAAGAAAGAGCTATTGAAATAAAAATGTAACACTTGTTACAGTTAGTATATTGGTCATTTTACATTAATTAACATAGGAGTCCAGATTGTCTTTCTGACCAGGAAGCAATAAAGCTGATTCATCTTTAAGGGAATGGTGGTGCAGTGGGAGATCCTGGAAGTGACACCTAGGAGGGTACTGGAGGGAGGGCTCTGGAACCCCAGACCAATAGAGAACACCCAGTGTTATGACAGACGAGTGAGGTGAGGGGCAGGGCTCCACCTGGGGGATGGCGGTCAAAATGTATGCCACTCACTCAACAAATTTATGGCAAAAACACTACTCTAGGCACATTGGAGGAGAGAAAAGTGAAAGAGATCCCAAGAAAAATAAATCTTGACTACTTCACGAGGCTCATCCTTGGTTAGCTCAAATCCAAAATTTTGTGAGTACATTCTTAATATGACTTATTTGTACTTCGTATTTTCCCCACTTCCACTCGAAACCTTTTGCCAAGCCCTTTTAAGACACACATGCACACACACACACACACACACACACACATAGCTACACATATGTAGGGGGGTGTGTGTGTGTAAATAAAATAAAATTTTGACTCTATTTTTACCTTATTTTTCATCTCTAAAATTCCAGTTTGTAGTGGGGCTACTCCATACTAAATAATATGACTACCAGTCCCTTAGAGTTGAAACTCAGTTAAATTTGAAAATGTCTTTTAAGGGCGCCTGGGTGACTTAGTGGGTTAAAGCCTCTGCCTTCAGCTCAGATCATGATCCCAGGGTCCTGGGATGGAGCTCCACATCAGGCTCTCCGCTCAGCAGGGAGCCTGCTTCCCCCTCTCTCTCTCTGCCTGCTGCTCTGCCTACTTGTGATCTCTGTCTGCCAAATAAATAAATAAAATCTTTAAAAAGAATGAATATGTCTTTTATGAAAGGTACAGATCATTGCCCAAATATATTAATAAAAGAAAGGCAGCTTTTAAATCCAAAGCAAAGTCTGAACTAAAAAATCAAGAAGTTAAAATGGCATTAGGAGGTCAGAGAGCCATAGGCAAAGTTGCAGAATAGAAAATACACAAGCTTTGGGTCAATTAAACTTAGCTTTCCCTTGAACCTCTGTCATCTGCTAGTTATAGGGCCTGAGAGTCACCCAAAGTCCTAGTTTTCTTGCCTGTACAGCAGGGATGATAATATCTACTTCAAAGAGTTGCTATGAACCTTGATGAGGTAATGCACAGAGAGTCCCTAATACATAGTACGTCCTCAATAAATGACATTTGTTGGTTCTCCAGCCCCCTTGTGCCGGGGGCAGAAAAAACCCCAACCCTGGAGGAACAGAGGAGAAATATTTGCATTAGTGCACAGATGTTTTCACTCCTATTTTCACATTCTGCACCACTTCAGTCTGACCCAAAAACACAGACGCCGGCCAGAAGGGAGCCCACCCAAGAATCATAAAGATAGATGCCAAATTGAATTAGTTAACCCCTGATTTAAATATAAGGACATTATATTTTATGAATCAATTCCTTAAGTTCCCCTCAGACCACAGGTATATAATGCCCTTAGCAAAGAATTTTTTTTGAGTGTTTAAAGTACAGTAATTATAAAGAAAAATATAATAAACATGCCTCAACCAACCCAATTGCAGAATGTTAGCACTTTGTCAAACTTGCTTCAGACTTCTTAAATAAAAGAAATGAAACTTTGCAGATAAAACTGAAGTCTCCTTTTTTTCTGCTAGAATTCCATTCTCTTCCCATCTCAGAAGTAACCGTTATAATGAATATATCATGGCTCCTTCCAAAAAGCCAATATTTTCTACTTTTACCACATAAGTTGCATACATAAACAATATATGCATTATGTAGTTTTGCATTTTTTGTACATAGACATTCTATGTATTTTCTAAAACTTACTTTTTCACTTTTGTTTTTAAGATATGGGCATATCATACTGGGTACTTATAGATGTAGTTCGCTCATATTAAATGTTATAAAGTAATTAATTTTTAAAACCAAGAGAATTCTGTTTAAAGAAGGAAAAATTAAACCCAATACTTTTCATCAGGCTCCTCGGGACATGCAATAAGCATTCCAGAATTACTTCTGTTCTCTGCTCTCTTGTAGGCATGTCTCATTTTACCTGTGAGTACTGCAGGGGCATTACTAATTATAATTCATTAACTCATTCAACCTATACTTATTTCAAGCCTTGCGTGGGAAAGGCACTACTTTAGGTAATGAGAATACAGAAGAAATTGAATCAAATGCTGAAAAGACCCTACCCCCAAGTAGCTTATAGTCTACTGGAAGAGATGGACAGTATACAATCAAATAAATAAACAAAATAATCTCAGCTTGTGATAACTCCTCTCAGAAAATGAAGACAATGATATTGTAAAGGAAGAGGAGTGGTCATGAGAGATCTACATTAGATGGGGTGGTCAAAGAAGGCTCCTCTGAGGAGTGGTTAGAGTTGAATGGAAATCTTGGGAACTAATGAGAAGGAGGCAACATGTGATGAGACCAAGGATGAGCTTTCCACACAAAGGCAACAAAAAGTACATAGACTGGCTCACTCACCCTGTTTATGACACAGAAGAGACAGCAATGCCATGGGAATGTAATGAATCGAAGAATAAGTATTTTGTAATGATGCCAAAGAGGAAGATGAACTTTTGTGGAGAATTATAAGGCAGGTTTTAGTCTAAGTGATACTACAGCCTAGGATCATTCTCATCAAGTCAGCTATGTGATCTGATTTAGAGATTTAACTGGTGCTTTTAGCCTCTGGGCAGAGAATAGATTAGGAGTGCATAAGAATGGAAGCTGTGAGACATATTAGAGCACTCAACCAGTAGCCACAACAAGAGATAATGATGGCTTGGACAAAGATGGTGGTAGTGGGGACGGGAAAAAACTAAGAGATTTGAAATATGTTTTGGAGACTTAATCAGAAAGACACACTGGTGAATAGAGTCTAGAGGATGAAGAAGAGGGAGTAATCAAAGAAGACTCCTAGAGCTAAGATGCTGGATGTCCATTCCATTTATTGAAATGAGGAACACTGGGAAAGAATATAGCTTAGTTAAGGGAAAATCTAGACTTCTGTTTTAAATACATTTAGTTTGAGATGACTAGATGCCAATACATATCCAAGAGGACATCTCGAGTAGTCAGTAAGCGTTTGGACCTCATGGGAGAAAGTTAATATCAGGGATATAAATATTATTATTTAATTATTATGTAAAGTCATGGAACTAGATGAGGTCACTTAGCAAGAGAAGACTGATGAAGATAAATGGTCCAGACAGATCCTGTGAGACTCCAATATTCAGAAGGAATAAGGGAGAAGGGGGTTATTGAAAAAAAAAAAAGATTGAAAAAGAGCAACCCAAAAAAGTAAGCAGAACCCACGGGAAATCTTGTGTCAAGGAAATTAAAGAAGGATGTGTTTCATGACAAAGATATTTTTAATGGAGTGGAGAAGATGAGATCCAGATCGAAGTGCACATAAAACGAGCAGGAAGTGAAGATGTGGACAAATAAAGTGTA